>NW_028256549.1:5557500-7957500 GCF_048593485.1 Apis florea | reverse complement strand
ATATCTTCATAACTGTATAATATCGAACAATGACATCTTTATAAAGTTTCTACATTATTATTATTCGTGGAATAATAAAGGAAGTGAAGGAAGTAAAATTTATTAAAATTACGCGATATAATAATGATCGAATAATTACGTGTGATGATTATACACGCGTGATATTATAATTAATAATACGTGATATTGGTGAATTATTAAATTTTTGGATATTAAAGGGGATGGGATATTAAATTTGATGTTTTAATTATCGAATTTTCTAACTTTTCCAAAAAAATATTCCAAAAGATGAAATTATGAAACGAACGAAGAATATAGATCTTTTTTTACATAAAAAAAATATATTTCAGCAGATTATTCATAATTTTGTGGGAAATCTTTAAATTGTTTCAAATTATCAGAAAACTGCGAATAAAATTCGCATAAATTTTCTCATTCTTCGCAATTTTAAAAATTTTATTCTTCTACAAAAATTCGAACGAAATTCAAACCATAAATGACTGTTTTACAATTTTTTCTGCAACAAATGTTTTCCTTTAAAATTTTCTTAATAAAACTAACGGAACGTTTCAAAACGAAGAAAAATAAATCGTTCCTCCTCCTTCAAAAAAAAAAAGAAATAATTAAACCTCAGATTTCCGTATTATCCTTTCCAAAAATGGACAATTCGCCTCGTGGATGACATACCCTGTCGCCTTAGAGATATAAAAATTTTATAGTTGCACGTGCACGTGGCCGTCGTTTCGCACCTGCGTCGAGCTCCTTCGAGACACGAAAGGCTCTGGCCTCTTTTGGATTCCTCGTGATTCCTCCTGCGATCGACCGGCTAGCTTTTATTTTTTCGCTTTTCGTCGACAATGATAAGATATGCCCGCAGCTGCTTTCTGTTTCGAGCCTTGGCAACGAAAGATGCAATTGCACGGATACGTGCAAGATTTTGAAAAATCATTTTTTCTTTTCTTTTTTGATATTTTTAATTTTTGAATTTTTCTTATACTCAGATTCGAAATTTGTGCTAGATGCGTTCGAAAGAAGACGTACTGGAAATGGAATAATATTTAAAGATTTAATTGCAATCGTATAATAAAGCAATAAATATTTATTTTGATTTATTTTAATCAATTATTCAAAGTCCAAAAAATAATTTTAATCGAAATAGCAATTATATATTTATAAAATAGATATTTCAAATAGGTGATGCAATAAAGAAGTATATTATTATTTCAAATTAATTGAAATCTAAAGAAAATACTTTTATTATCCGAAGAACTGATTTTAGAAATATTCATTACGTTTATTTGAAAATATTGAATAACTTGGTACATTGAATGATGATAAAAGTATAAAGTATTGTAAATATTATGGAAATATTTTATTTATTACAGAGAATAAATCATGGGATGTGATTACTTTAAATAATTCATAATTTTGTCATACTCGTTTTTTTTTACATCAATTTTTAAATCGAGTTATAAAAAAAAGAATTTTAACTTAAATCTTGTAAAACTTATTATATATATATATATATATATAACTTGAAAAACGTGAACAGAAAAATTTAAACAGACTTTAAAACGAGTATTGAAATATTACTCATACGCAAAAATTAATATCTTAATTTCCATTAATTCGGACGAGGATGAGAAATTTCATCATTTCGAGTGATTACACACAGAGATGTAAAATGGCGGGATATTCGAATCAATCTATCCTATATGTAAAAACCAATTCAACCATGGATAATAATTTAGCAGAATAGGATATTCAGTCCAGGGAAGAAATGGAATTTCTTCTCTGGAAATCATTCTCTCCGCGTCACATCGCACCAAACTTGGAATCCTTTACCGTTACACCATCTCTCTTAGTTAGCATCTGTTGAACACGTGTCTCGAACACTGAAATGAATCCAACAATTCCACGGAACAGTATTCAATTCGCCTCGAGAAAGATACCCTTTGGTCTAACGTGCCAAATCGAAAAACAAAAGCGTATACACCGGTCGAACAAATTGTCGAAGAAGTGTGAAGGAAAAAGAAAAAAGAAGAAACAAGATTTTTAACAAAACGTGACGCAAACGAAGACCTCGGCAGATATAGCAGCTTTTGTCCCCGAACTCGCTTCACAAAAGACGCAATAACACCGTTAAAGGTCCGCGGCATTAGCTTATGAAAGACGTAATACACGGTTAACAACTTTTCCAAGCGAAGAAACGCGGGATTACGTCATCGGTTAATCGAAGGAAATTGTCACAAGCTTGAAACGTTGTTGGTAATTATTGGACCGATTCTACGCGTCAACAACGGCTTATACTCGGTCGTATTTTATATAATCTGTGATATCTTCCATAAAATATGAGAATAAAATATTCGAGTCGATCGATTGAGAAGAACATTTGAAGAAAAAGGAAACATATATTTATGTGAAAAATTATTTCCAACTCGTATTTATTAAATTATTATAGAGTAATTATTTAATTGATTTGTTAATCGAAAATTTAAAGAAAGAAATAATGTGAATTATATAAATCATTGGAGTATTCTATAAGCAGTATAACTTTAAAAAGTTAAGTTTGTACGTATTCAAATTTTGTTATATAACTATATCCTGTACAATAATCCTATTATTGCTTTTTCCAAGAAATGAATATAACAAATAAATTATTTATATCATCTTTTTTTATACCCCCAACGAAAGGAAACATTTCTTGTTGATCTAATCGAACAAGGGTTTAATAATCTAAAAAACTTAAAGTGAAAAATCTAAAAAACTAGAAAAAATTATTTTTCCCAAATAAAACTTTTCCTATCCAATCTAATCAAACAAGAATTTCCAAATAGCCTATAAATAAGCATAACAAGTTGCTAAAAAGTTAAAAAAAACTTTCTTCGATATATGCTCTATTACATTTTGCCGTGTAAGATTATAATGCCCCAATACACCCCCAATACAAGTATCCTGATACTTACGAACGGGGAAAGTATACTAGCCGTCCAAGAATAATTCGCCTTTTAAGTTCCACCCTAATTTTCATTATGCCCCGTTAGATATTCAGGACGAAGGAGTGTATCGATAAGGGCAACACCTAAACGCAATTAAATTCGCCCGATCGAGCAGCCAAGTCACCGCGAATCCTCCAATTAGGGTAAATGTATTTATCAAAGGGAACGCGCGTCGCATTAATCTTCTAATCCGGACAATGTGACGCACGTACAAATATATCGGGACAAAGAGAGAACGCGAACACTTCTCGTAGCTTAATCGTAATTAAGCTTCTTGTCGCCTCGATCGATTTTTACCAACCATTACGGCACACGCGAGCCACCAACCGTTCCCTTCCATCGAATCTTATCCTTTCATCTTTTCAACATCTTTTCTTCTTTCAACCTTTTCTTTCTCGTTCATTTTCATTCGGGTTTAACGCGTCGAACAAATATTCGATGATATCGTATCGATCGATTGCTCGACCTAACCTCAAATTCGATCGTTGTTTTCTCGTTTGTTTTGTTTAACTATATTTGTTTCTTTCGAACGAAAATTCGAATATCTTTCTGGCCGATTTTATTTGTTGATCTAACCTCAAATATTTTTCTTTTTACAATTATCATTACAATCTTTTCATTCGATGATATTTTGAATGACGCATCGATTCATTCGATTATTCATTGATTAACCTCTCCTTTAATTTCTATGCATGTTAGATTATACCGTTATTCGTGCGAAATAACACCAGAAAAAAGGAAAAGGTAACGATATTAACGACGTAAAAAATTGAAGTTTAGATATATGCAAGTTTGTTTAAATATTATGCGTCTTATTTAAAGTTTCTGTGGCTATAATCAATCATAATTATTGAACGATTATCATACGTGAGATTGGTATAATTTATACTGGATAATTATTATAAACATGGAAATTCTATACTATAATATACATTCCAGTTATGTAAAGATAGCTATTAGCAGAATCTATTATCTACACTTTCCTTTGCACGAATACTAACACAAGAACAATGAAACGTATTCACACAAAGATAGCAATTACGGAAAACTACCATCTACATTACTTTCTATTGAACGAATGCTGCATAAGAACAATGACTATCACCTACATAGAAACAATGGCTATAGTCACGTGCAATCAGTAGTAAATTCTGTCTATAGAAAGTGACTACTATAGTCGTTTCAAAAGATCATGATTGAGCATTAACAATATACTAATCATAATTATAATCATTTTTTAAAAAATGAAACATTACTTGGAAGTTTATTTAAAAGTTTTACTTCGCGCACTTCGTGTTTTAAATATCAACTAATTTGCAATTAATTCATTATTTTTATATCAAACAAATTTTTATAAATTATTTCCACACATTTTAATCGTTTCTTTAATAATTACATTGCCATTTTCTTTACAGGAGCAACACTTGTTTCGATATTTATGAAAACATGTTGTTCTTCGTTATAGATATTAATAACCACGAATACAATACTGGTAATACAATAAAAATTGTATCATGTAGAAATATATTCAAATAATATATCCAATTGAATAATTGGCGAAATCAAAGGCAAATAATTTCAGAAACAAACCCTGATAAATTAAATAAATTGCGTAAATAAAATACGCCACGAATTATCTCAACGATATCAATTATCGTTCGTTTACTTGACATAATTAATTTTGTTCGAAGAAAAAAAGCGATACCTTTCTCGATTAAAAACTTCGCCAAACATCCCGTATGTTCTTCATTAAATTTCATCGATACTCCATTATCAACCAATATATTTTCAACCAATATATTTAAACATCCCGCTTTAAACTTCCATTTTTTTTCTATTTATTCGCGATAGAAAGAAATATCGATCGAAAAATTGGAAAATACAATAATTTGGAATCTATTAAAAAAATTGTTTTAAATATATTTCATTATTAATTAATGATTTAACATTTTTTATTATTAATTGATAACATATACTCGAATTAAACTTTGATCAATTATAAAATATATAAAATAAATAATTGTTTATGAAAAATTCTTCTGGTACATCTATTGCATTCGATATGAATAAGAAGCTCATTTTCAAAAAAAAATTATCACGAGATAATAATTTAAGATAAAAATTTCTCGCTTATTATATCCTAAAAGCTAATCACTTATTTTTAATAAATATTTTTTTCGTTTTTATCTTCCTTCCTGCCAAAGAAACAACAAAATATTATTCCAGAATAACGATTATGTAATAATCCTCGCGAATCGGTATTGATCGAGATGAAAATTATCGACGATCATTTTCGACTTTAACCTTTGGGCCGATAGTTTAACAAAGCGACTCTCGAACCAACGAACGAACGCACGAGGAGAACCGCTTTGGTTCACTTTCACCTACACGGGTTCGATGCACTCGAGAGCGCAATTGCAACGGCACGGTGTACACATCGATACAGGTCGAGAATGGCGTGTGGTCGCTGGATTGACTCGGTGTTGAGTTTCTTTTTTACTTAAATAGAGAAGAAAGGGGACGACACAATAGAAATTCTGCTCGAATAATTTTATACGAATTTCTAAGAATTCGTTAAAATTATTTGCTAATGTGCACATAATATATCTGTATATACGAAATTCTATATTAATGAGGTGTAATAACAGTAATGAAAGTGAATATGGAATATAATATCGATTGCTCGAATTAATTGGGAAATTCGAATCGTTTTAAGGATAAGCAATTTTTCGGATATTCAATCGGGAATAATTAAATTCAAAAATGAAATTAAGACGATTTTGAAATATAGAAAAAAAATACATTACAAAAAATATATTAATTTTTTAATTTAGTCTTAAAATATGTATTTCAGAATATAAATATTAATATTTTGTGTTTGGTTAATTAATTATTTGAATAACTAAACTTTAAATAATCGATATTCTATTAACGATTAATGAAAAATCTAAAAAAAAAAAAAAAAAAAAACATGAATAAATAAGTGTATTATTTTTCATTAAAGTGATATTTTAAAAATTTTAATTCTATTCTTATTTGAATTTAATGAAACCAATGTATATGTCCGTTTAAACGATTTATCAAGTTTGATCGATTTTCAAATTTAATTACTAGCAAATTACATAATAATATTTATAAAAAGTCAAATGATTTGTGAATAATATTAAATACTTGTAATTATAAAATATTATATAATAATATTTATATTTTGAGATATAAAGAGGAAAATAATCAAAGGAAATAAAAGATAATCATTTTAAAAATATATTATAAGCAAAATATATTTTTATCTGAATAAAAAATTATTTTATCAAGAATATATATATATGTACATATATATGATTTTAGTAAACACAATAATTTATCTTGAATGATATATCTGTTATTTTTAATTATTAATAAAAATAATAAGAAATGAATTGAATCAGTTTATGTAAGTTTATATGTATTTTTATATCTTTCTTAAAAATTATAATTAATAATTAATATTTTACGAAGAGAGAATTAAAAAAATAAAATATAAAAGTTAAATAAAACCGGTGGAAAACTAGTACAACAATGCATTAAAATTGTAATAAAGTTATTAAGTATTTCATTCTCGATAAAATAAATTAGCACGTCCATTAACAAAGAAGAGTTATTTCATTAATTTTAATCACATGGATTTTAATTTTTGCAAATTCCCACATGCATCGTGTTTTTAATATAACATATGATACTGCAGTGAAATTCTTGAAGAAATATTATTATAATTCTGAGCAGAAAATATTATTAAATATTATTATTATATCCACGAGAAGTAATTTTCATTTGTAGAAATGTAACGGTATCTGTCAAAGAGGAATTATTAAAAAAAAGTTTAATATTATTTTATATTATACTAATATTATTCTAATTCTGTTTATTTAATTTATAATAATAACTTTATATAATTTTATTTTATTATTTCTTATATAGTTTTATCTTCGTTATTTTATTATTATTATTATTATTATTAAACAAAACTAATTTTGCAAATTATATATCATAAATATTTGATGATAATCAAATTATAATTTTAAATATGGTATTTATATACAGAATATTGATATATTCATCATGATTTAGAGATCAACAAACACAGAATTTACAATTACCGTACAAAAATGTCAATTGAAACTTAAGTTATAAACAATTTAAGTTTGCATTAAATAAGGTGAGACGAAAATAGAGAAACAACGCTGTAACGGAGACAGAGTGGTTTCATTCTTTCCTAAATTTTAATTATTTATAACTTAATAAATAAGTCTTAAATAATATCTTTGTATAACAACTTTTGTCTTTAGAATTTTATGAAATGTAAATATATTAACATTCTGTATAACAGATAATATTATTTTATAAATTTGTTTTACAAATTTGAAAAAACAAAAATGCTAACATAATACCACAAACTCAAGATTCTTTATTAGCTTCCTGTCCATAAAATGTTGAATGAAATATTTCTCACCTGAAACAAAAAAAAAAATAATTTGTTTTCAGTGATTAAAAACATAAAATTAATAAAGATAATAGTAATTTAAGTGGAAAATTTGTAAAATATTATTAAAAAAAAAAAAATTTAATCAATTTCAAAAGTTGATAATTCATTAAATACACCTGTCATGAAATACACTTTTATCACATTAAATCATTGAATATTTTTCAATTTCAAACTTAAACTTATTAATTGTTAATATCAATTTATGAATTCTTTTTATCTATATTTCAAAGTTTATTCTCAAGTGTCGAATGAATAAAAATATATATTCAATAACATAAAATATTTCTCGATACGAAAGATAATAATTCATTGTCGAATTAATTTCCTTTGAAAAGTAGTTCGAGGAATATCCAAGTTAGAGAAAGTTTTTTCTCGGAAGTGAGCCGAGAAAAGCGTGGAAGTGGGAATATCGGTGAAAACGCGTATTTAAACACCATTAATTCGATATTTTTGAATCTCGATTTGGAAAACTTTGCATTGTTTCGATGTAACGTTTTATGACTCATAAAAGGAAGCGGGTTGTTACTTGAGCTGACTCACGTTGCAGAGAAAAATTAATACTTGTGTTCCACTTTTACACAAGCCTCACCGGTTTATCGGGAAAGTTCATTACCACTGGACTTGTTTGAGGAATTTTCAGATTTCTCGAAATAAATTCTTCCCCTTTTGGAAATTTCATAAAAATATTATTTTAACGATTAATGTAGATTTATTAAATATCAATTCACTTAATTTCTAATACTTTTTTCTTCCTATTTTCATTCATTAATAATCAAAAATATTTCCTTATCAAGTATTAAAATTAGAATGATTTTCTCCCTAACTTTTCATTTATTTACAAAATTTACAAAAAAAAAAAAAAAAAAATAGTAACAATGCACTAAAATTCAAAATCAATTTTAGAAAATAAATATGCATGTTTATCGCTTATGTGTTAATAACTATTTAAAGTATTAGTCATGATATATTTCCAATAATTATCTAACACTTAAAAAAAAAAAAAAAAACAAAAAGAAAAAAAAAATGCTGGAAATTCTTTCAAGTAATTCCATTTCCGTATAATAACTATTACATGAAATATTACATCATCTATCTACATGAAAAAACAATTAAGACGTATAAAAAAAAAATCAATAAATACATCAAATACATATGTATAGAGTAACAATGAATTTATTGTATTTCTAATATTAATATATTCCTGAAAAGTCAATTAACTCTCTGGAAACATAAGAATCAATATATGAATTTTATATTAGATAAAGCGAGTTAGAGTCGGAGATAGAGCAAGATATCTGTGCGATAGAATGTCTTCTATTTTAATAAATAAATATTAACCATTATTTTTTTTTATATCAACTTTTCGTTTTGGCTTTTAGAATCGATTTTCCAAAGATATCTCACAAATATAGCACTCTACATATTTATATATAACATGTGAATCAATAAAGTACGATATTGCCTATAAACAATATCACAAGAATTGGTTGTAAGCAATATATATATTTTCAACAATTATGTACAAACATCCAACCGAAAAAAAAAAAAAAAAAAAGAAAAAGAAAAAAAAATGTCTAGAAATTTCTAGAAAGTAACTACATTTCGGTATAATAACTGTTAAATAAAAGACATTTTACTTGTATCACGGAAAAGCAGCGAAGACATCCCAACGCGTCAAAGGCTTTGAGAACCAGAGATGGGTGGGAGGAAATAGAGATCGAGCAGGGAGATCGAGTGGAGGGAGATCGAAGGAACAAATGATATTATTTCCCAGCCACGTAGAGAGGCGGATAATAGCGTGGCGAGGCAAAACAGCTCCTCGTGATTGTCGATCGGCTTACGAGGACGAGACTTAAAAGCTCGAACGAGAATCAATTGCATAAGCTTGTAAGGCGTTAGAGGAGTCAGCCGAGCGTGCGCGCCGGACGTGATATTGTTGAGAGAAATGATGTTTTCCACGCGCCTACGAATCGCCTTATATTTTCATTTCGTCTCTTCTTATATATCACTCCATTTTATTTTTGTTTTTAATCGTGATGTTTGTAGTATATTATGGAAATACAACGAAATATCTTTTAAGAAAAGAATGTTATTAAAAAAAAAAAGTTGTTTGGTATAATACAATGTGCGATATTAATAGTTTTTTCTGGAGATGCATTAATCGATGCAGTTCGTAAGATATTTATGTAGAAAAAATTTATCGTATGAAAATTAAGAAGAGCATAAATTAATTTTTTTGGCAATAATAAATGTACGAGATATACTTTGGATATATTTATTTAATTTTATAATAAATTGTATTTATTAATACACTAGATGCAGATTATTATTTTTTATAAAAAAAAACTACTAAATTATTTTAATCATTTTAACTTAAAATTTTGTAAAACATAAAATATGAAAGATATCAACGATACTCTTCCGTTCATGGATTTCTTGTTTTGCACATAATAAATTATGGTAATAAGTTTTACAAAATTCAAATTAAAACTAATTATCGTAAATAACTTTTATCAAAAATTAAAATAATAATTTGTGCATTAAAAAATGTATAAATCCATTCTAAAAATATAAAAAAGAATAATATCAAATTATATATTTTTTCATCTCATTTCTGTATGAAATGAATTTCTTTTTATATAATAAATAATTTAAATTAATCATATTAAATAATAAATATAAATATATTAATATATATAATATGTAGACATAATATATATATATATATAATATAATAAATAACAAAATATAATTTTACATAATACAGAAATATAACAAAATCTTATCAAACAAACACATCTCACAACTCAAACAAACTTAATGTAAAACCAATAAATACAAAAACCTTCATCGTAATATTTCAAAAAACTCCCCTAACCTCCAAATCCCTCTCAAAGATGAAACTTCTCTTTATTCCATAGAAACATGCCATAAATATTATTAATAGAAGAATCTTCCTTTCCAATCGAGGCAGCGACCACGTTCCACGAAATCTATACGTTCATACACCTATCTCACAAAAAGGCACGCGTAAAAAGGCAATCGATATCGATCGTGCACACACAGCCTCGTCTTTCTCCTCCACTCCCCGCCCCTGCCCCACCACCAGCCGTCCACCAGTTCACGATTGAAACGCGAACGGGACGCGATTCTCGTCCGTTGGCCGATCGCCTCTCTTAGCAAAAGGGGACACGAAACGTTTTTTGCCGTTATAACGTGGACGAGAACGACACTTCGCGGTCCCGTGACCGACGTCCAAGCCAATTATACGGGAAACGTGTACGGAAAAAGCGAACCCAGCGTGCCTCGACTCTGTTCCCTGTCGCCTGGTAACACTCGGCCGGTACGACAGATCGATGGATCCGGTTTTTATTTTTCTTCTACTTTCGATGTGGATCGTGGTGGCTTCGCGGAAAATTAATGTGGTATTGTGGTATCGACAGTTTGTTGCTGTTGGCGTGGGAGGGAAGGCAGACGAATACTTTGTGTTATCGTTATGGAGAAGGAGTGTTTTTGCATAGAATGTGTAATAGAGTGGAACGAAATATGAAGATATAATTTTGTTTTGATATTCATGATTTCTGACAGAGAACGAAAGTCGTTCCATGCAATGAAATTCGAGCTGTTAGAATTTGATTAGATACATTTTTCGAGATGCAATAAATTATTTTTTCTTCTATATACAAATTATTTTGAAATTTGGATTAAATTTAGATTAAATTAGATAGAATAAATTATTAATTGGAAAAAATTATATATAAAAATAATCTGATTATTTAGATTTATAATGTGAAAATTATTTTATATATCCATTTTGAAATAACAATGTAAATTGTATATATAATAAAATTAAGAAAATATATATTGAAATTGATAATATAAAATGAAAATTAAAAAATATGTTTAAAAAACCGAAAAATAAAAATTTCTGAAATTAAATTTTAAGAAACTATTAATTTTTTGCATTAATTTAGAAAATTAGAAGTAAGTTCTTTAGAAGACTACTAGATGAATCACTTATGATGAATAGCTTGGAATATATATATATAGTCCTGATAATAATAATGATAAAATATTTTGAATTATTAATAACATAATAATTAATATACCATAGATAGAGATGATTTTTAATCTAGTTATTATTTTTGCATACATTTAT
This sequence comes from Apis florea, assembly GCF_048593485.1. Lineage (NCBI taxonomy): Eukaryota > Metazoa > Arthropoda > Insecta > Hymenoptera > Apidae > Apis > Apis florea. The sequence goes on along the minus strand of NW_028256549.1, from coordinate 7,945,820 downwards.
TATATTTTACCATTGAATTATAATTATAATTTACAATTATTTTCATTTGTTTGAATGAAATTTTATGTGTACAAATTTTAATAACAAAATCACTTATAAGATACACGTTCTACAATATTATCCAATTTCTCAAAATATATCGACTTTCCTAAATCTTATTACAAATATTCTCTAAATTAATATAATTAAACTAATTTACTATTCACAATCTTTATAATTAATTTAAAAAATACTTTAAATATGACAAATCTCCGATAATTTTTACTAAGTTATTTAAATAAACTCTAAATATTACAAAACAAATATCTTAGACATTTTTTTTCTTTTTAAAGATTAATGAAAATATTTTTTATGTCAGTAAGTAATTACCAAACAATTACACACAGCAGCAACAAATTCTCTATTATCAGTATTTCGCCCAATAAAGATAAAAACAAAATTTACAACAACGTATCGCGGTTAAGGGTAGAAACAAGGCGTCGAAGAAATCCACCCCTTCCTTTCCTTTCTTCCGGCATTATTATCTAACCGCGTGCAACCGGAGTTTTAAAACTTCTTATCGCTCGTTTTGTTAGCGGAACGCTTAAAAAAGAACTTACTTTTTTGTTTTGCGATTCATTTCATGGTGTTTCGGTGGCGAATTGCCGCAAAACAGTTTGTAAATGTAGATAAATATCCTTCACGCTATTTTCATGTGAAAAACTCGATTTAATTGATTGTATATCGTATCGTTGATTGATGAATCAAATTTGGGATTTTCTTTTTTATTATGCTACGCGAGATTGAATATTATAAAATATTTTTAAAACACAGAATTTCGATATTTTATTTTTTTTAATTTTTGCAATTTATAGATACAAATTTCTTATTATTTAAAATTAGGTTATATTAATTTTTTTTAAATTGAATTATAATTTTAATCTTTAATTTTCGATACTTTCTTTTTATATTTTATTTTTTAGGATTTTTGCAATTTATAGATAAATTTCTTATTTTTAAGTAAGAAATGATGGATGATATAATAAATTAAAATTTTTATTAATTACAGTTTTAATTGTATCCTAGTTATTATTTATGCATAATAATTTTACTCATTTCGATATTAATTGAATATACAATATGTAATATTATACATTATTATTTTACAATATCTATTTATTTCTATCTATTACAATATATAAATGAAATCTAAATAAATTTAATCTTCTTAAAATGAATTTTTTTTTTTTTTTTTTTTTGATATAATGAATACAATATTATAATATATCTTTTCTAACTTACAACAGGAAAATTGTAGTAATTTTAAAATCTATAAAAATTATTTATTATACATAACATCATTTCTGAATTATTCGTCTAATTGTAAATGCAAAAATAATATTATTGTCCTTAATTTAATATTATTAAGAATTATATTGATATTTTAGAGAGCTATTATGCAAAAGAAATATTCTTTAACCCTTTACACTTGTATTTATATTTATATATTATAAAAAGATTACCAATCAAGTAACAAGAGTTCCTAGAATGTAATTATATTATACATATATTCACTAATGTATATTAATGTAAACATATGTATAATAATAAAATGTAGGATGGCGACATACGAGTGCAAAGGGTTAATTTTTATTTCTATAAAATAATTACGATTAAATTTGTTATTTTGAATCGAATAAACATTGTGTACATATATACAATAAATCATTAATTTCATTGTTCAAAATCGAAACAGAATAGCCTAAAGGAATATCTTCGTTTTATAAACGATTAAACAATGATCGTATCGTATAACATTTAACAATCCTAAAACTCGTTTTCTTCTTCAATTCTAATAATAAAAATGTAAAATCCATTAGTGTAATAATTTTCCAATCTTCAAACTCTCTTCAATTCTATTATTCCAAAGTATAAATAGCTCCGTTCGAGAAGCACTAAAAGGACAAAGTTCTTCCATAGACTCGGTTTGAAGAATTCATGGCGGCCATAAACGAAGAAACGATCGGCCGACAGGTTCCGCGGTTAAGGGTCGCATCTCGAACAATTATCGACCGATTTCGCCCGCGTGAATTCGCAATGAAACTTGTCGAGGGTGAATTATGAGGTAATCGTAATTTGCATCGGGCCTAAACATCGTAGATCGTAAATTATTCCCTCGTTCTACGCTAATGCACCCGACCATGCATAAAACGCTCCGCCGACTTTGTCGCTTCGATTGACAACCTACTTTTGCAAATCTCCTTTTTTCCCTACTTTGTAAATTTCCATACTTTGTAAATTTTTTTCCTCCTTTCTTTTTCTTTTTTATTATAGCATTCAATGCATGATTTATCTGGCAATGAAAAATATTTCGATCAACGAGATTTCGAAATTTAGAAGAAAAAAGGATCGATACTTTCTCAATTGAAACATTTGTCTGTTATTTTTATATTTATAATTATATAACATATTTAATTAATATAATGAATTATACAAATATAATATCGAATATTATATATTATGATATGTATTACATGAATAAATTAAGATTTAATTAAATAAATTATTTATATAACTTATTATAATAATAAATATCAAACATAAAGGAAATGATGATTTCCTTTTATAATTATATAATATGTAAAAATATAATTTTAATAAAATAAAATAATATAAATAAATATTTTACAAATCTATTATAGCAAGTATAAAATATTTAAAATATGCGATGATGTAAATTACATGATCAAGATGAGTTTTTAATATTTTTTAAATATCCAATAAATCATTTTTATTTATTTCTATGTAATTAATAAGAAAAAAGCGAAAATAAATAAATTTTGAAATTGTTTTTTTTTTACAAAATTTTCTATATAAAATAATTATATATAATTTTTTATATTTATAGCTAAATAAAAATTTTGCATAGTTATAGAAACAAAGTGACTATACAACTAACAAAACTAACTCGTCAAAATAATATACTTAACACAATTTATTCGAAGAATACAATAAATTAATGTTTAATATTAAAGAATTAATTTCAATTTCAATTATAATTATAACAGATATTGTAAAAATTAGAATTACAATCCAATCATTTGATTTTTACATATGTAAATAAATTGTACATTTTACGTGTAATTTTAATCACAACATTATCAAATACAAAATCAATATTTAATTTTTATATCATTTCATTACGAAAATTATTAGAAAATTCTTTTATGAAATAAAAGGAAAAACTGTTCTCTTTAAACAATTCAGGGAATCAATCTATCCAAAGAATCAATGGATCAAATTGTTACGAACGCAATGCTTATCTCCGAGAAAGATCCAAACCATAAGTCAATTTTCTTGAGCCAGCAAATCTCTCTCGTGCGCTTGTCTTTCCTCAGTCAACAGCGAAAGATACTCTTGATCGATTTTCCCACTGTTGAACAGAGGCTAGATAGTCCATTGCCTTCTATTTCAGATAATATCAACAGAGGTATCGTGCGCTCGTTTTAGGATCCAGGAAGCACATGATCCGACGAACTTCCGCGTCAACGCCTCCGGAAAAGTGGAACTGAAGGGATGGAAGAGATCGAAGAGGTTGCGATGTTGTTAACGAAAATTAACTTGTTAAATGGGGAGAGACGAGGGAATAGGTTACGTGCTGTGTGTAGAACTCGAGATAAGAAGGAAAGGTAGAGTATAAGTTAGATCAACGATCGTTTTATTGGAGAAGTTGAAAAGAAGAGTTTCGTTTGTTATTCTTCGCTTTTATCACGTTCCATGCTTGTTTTTGTTTTTAAGTGAACAGAATGTTTAATTAGAAATTATTTTCTTTTAAATTATTCGTTTAATATTTGAATTTCCCGCGCTGTAATTTCTAACCTTTAAATCATACTCATCGCATCTCTTGAATCTTAATGTTTTTTTTTTTTTAAAGTCTTTTTTTCTCTTTTGTTCTTGTTTTATTTTTTAGTTGGTAGAATTTAATTGTATAATAAATTATTTTATCAACGAAGAATGAATTATATTTGAATATTTGAATATTCAAACTTTTAATCAATATTAAAATAATTATTTTCTTTTGCTTTCTTTTCTCTATTTAATCTCTAAAAATATTATTTCATTTCAATTAATAATTTTGATATTATTTTATTTAATAAAATTATTAAAGATTCCGTAAATTTAATATAATTCCAATTTTCTCGAAATTTTCATTTTTCCTCAGAATTTTTCCCCTTTTTATTTTAATTCCATTTCCCTACAAATTTGTCAATGCCATCTTCTTTAAAACTTTTCTGTTTACTTTTAAAATTTTTTCATTTCAACTGTACTTTTTCTTTCCATTTTCATCTTCATTCCTCAAAATTCTTTCCTTCTCGTTTCATTTTGCTTTATTCAGAAATTTCTCCTTTCATTTAAATCTCACTTTCTAACATTTTTCCATACATTTTCCTCCAAATTTTTAAGAGAAATAACGTTCGTTCTTCAAAACTCGTCTTCTTCAAAATTTCACTCGAACTAACTTTATAATCGAAATCATCCTTTATCGCGCAGCCCTATTCATCTATTCCTTCATTTCCTCACGAATTTTCTTGATCTTAATCCGATAAAACGTTTCTTAATGGAGAAAAATAAAAAAAGAATCAAGAAGAGAAAAGATTTTAACTTCGCATCCTTCAAAAATTTTTTCTCCAATTCAATTCGGTGCTCAAGATTTAAATGAAAGTTCTGAATAAAGCAAGATGAAACGAAAATAAAAAGAAAAAATACAGTAGTCTTTTCGTATCGAATTCCTTTCCCTTTCAATATCACTCGAACTAATAATACAACCTCGAAACAACGCCTCAACGTTTCGCCTCTCTTCGTCCATCTCATTTTCTTACGAAATTTCCGTATCCGTGTAAATATTCTTCCAAGAGAAAAAACCAGGAACCAAGAGAGAGAGAGAGAGAGAGAGAGAGGAAAAAATAGTCTGGATCATCCATCACGGTTCTCATCAGCCGCTGTTAACTGATCCACTTCAAAAGGTACACCAATACTGACGCCCGATTGTGCAACTATGCGCGCCGCTGAAGAGAAGCAAACGAGCGGTCATGACAAGATTGATGTGCATTTTGGGTGCACCGACGAATAATTGATTTTCGAGTCGACCAACGATCTCGATCATCCTGCCAGCCAGGAGATGGACGTGCCTCGCGATCTGCATCGTATATTATCGACGAGATCGCTGGGAGGGGGTGGTGGTGGTGGAAAAAACGACTTCATAATATTTGCTTTGCACACCAAATTTCTTTCCTTTTCAATTTTTTTTTTCCCCCCTAACTTTATTCCTTCTTTTACAATAATAATAATGATGATTATTATTATTCTTATTATTTTTCTATTAGAGTGAGATTGTTAGTGATTTTTACAAAATTGAGAATGGAAAAAGAGAAAATAAGAATTGAAAAGAAATTGGTTTAATTATTGGTTAATTGTTTTATTATCTTGTTACACGTTTAAATAAAATTTATATCTTATTAATCGTTGATTTTTTACGAAATGAATTTTATTAAATTTAAAAACGTTCGCAATTGATTTGAAATCTTTTAAAATGTTCAAGTTCAGTTTCGTTGGTAAGCATTAAAGTAAAAATATTTGAAAAACTAACTCAAACAAATGGAAAGGCTAAAAAATAAAACGCAGCTTGTAAAAAAAAAAAGGAAGAAAAAGAGCTAAAAAAACCACAGACCGAAAAAGTAAAAATATAAAACGTAGATTTAAAGGAAAAAAAGTAAACAAAATAAAAAATGGAAAAGAGAGGATAAATAAAAAGATTTCGGGGAAATAAAAATATAAAGTTTAAAGTTTTATTCGCAAAATCCGATCCGATGGTTAACTTTATTTTCCAAGCAAAATAGTTACGTAAGTAGGTACTGATTTTAAAGGAACAAGTGACTCGGATAAATAACGAGTCGTACCAGTGGAAAATAAAATTGACTGGCGAGCTTTGAACAAGTCGTTTGCCAAGAAATGACTTAATCAACAGTTTAACGAATCTTCAAATTTTCCAATAACAAACTTCAACATTTCATCCAACATTTAACTAAAATTTTTTTTTGCAATCTTTCTTTTATTTCAATTTGAATGAAACAAACTTTTAAGAAAATTATAATGTATGGATATAAAATATCCTAGATTATCGAATATAAAAAAAAGATTCTTCGATTCTTCAACGCTTTCGAACTTTTTAAATTTCTTTTCAATTCAAAAAATTCTTATCTCTCCTATCTTTCCATTTAACTCATTACTACTGAGATGGAATCTGAAATACTCTACTAATTCTTATTCTTTTTCTTATTTTCCGATTTTATTTTCTTTTTGTATAAATATTTTTTACAAGATAATCAACGTTTAATTAATTTGCTCATATTATTGGGCCAAAGTTAATAAATACGAGATGAAGTCTGTTACATAATGCAAAATTATTATTTACATATATTATTTATAATTAAATTAAAATTAATATATTAACACAATATTTTCTTACGTGTTTTTAATCACGTCTCTCTCACACAAACAAACTCTTCTAATTCTTCAAAGATATATTAACACCCCCTTGTACATATTTCGAAATCATATTTGCACAAAAGAAACTATATGTTATCGATTCAGCACAACCTAATTAAACCTAAGAATACAACAAAGCAAAATAATTCGATCTTGCAAGCGAAAGTTAAAAAAAAAAAAAAAAAAATATGAAAAAGATGAATATCGTCAATCATTCACGCTATCGCCCCCATCAAAGATTAACCACCTCGAGAATCGTAATAGAAAGTCGCAGAGATCTACAATTTCCTAGGGACGCAGGAGGCGCAGGTTCCAGCGACAGGAAGTCGAGGAATACTTGATAAACCGTGCCCGATAACCACGGTGTACGACTCGGCCGCGTTACGTGGATCTCTCGCATTCATATTTAAATTCAATTTCGTCTAGACGCGCCGGCTTCGAATAAAGGACGGTTAAGTGTCGCTGCCCGGGGAGAACTTTGACGAATGAATAACGCCCGCGTCGAAGAATTTGCCCTTTTATGAATTAGCCAGCTGGACCCGGGGAGAAATCTTGCGAACGAGATAGCTGCGAGTTGCTCGATCGTTAAAGCGTGATAAGTTTGAAGGAGGAGGAGGAGGATTGATAAAAGAAAAGGAAGATAAAGAATGTAGATATTTTTGAAAGATTCTGATTTCTGATGCGTAATGCGATGTTTAGGAGTGCATCCTCGAGTGTCGATATGTTTGAGGAATATGATTTATGTGTGTGTGTGTGTAAAATTTTAATGAGTGGAATTTTGCAACTGTGCTGTTTTTTGAATATTTGGTACAAAATTTTACATATAATATGTTTGGAATATGATTTAAATGATTTAAATGATGAAAATGTTGAGTTTGGAAGAAAAAAGAAAGATTTTTAGAGAGATATAAATATTGTTATAACTTGAAATTTAAATAAAAAAAAAGAAATTAAATTTTGAAAGAGCCTAAAAATATTATGTAATTATAATATGTAATTTTTTGTAATATTTAAAATGAAATTTTTCAAGTATATTGTCTTTTGGAATTTTAAAAATATTTCTAATTTTGAAACAATTTGTATTGAAATATATATACATGATGAATTTGAAAATACCATTTAAACGATTTCGAGTTTATTATTATTATTGGATTGAATTTTACACTTTTGAAAGAATTTAATATTATAACAAGATGAATAAAACTTGGAAAAGAAATTATGAATCGAGATTTATGCTCCTTATGATTTGAAATTATAGTTACATTATCAAAATCCTTAGGAAATGTTTAGCAAAGAAATTCTAGTATAAAATTCTAGTCTCTTTTAATGATATTTAATATAATTTCACATTTTCTTCTTTGAATAAAGATGATCATAACGAAAGAAAGAGTTTTAAAAAATGTTATAAAATGAAAAGTCTCTAATAATCTCCTAGTTTTAAAAGTCTCATAAATCTTAATATCCCTTGTGACGGCAAATTGTGTGTATTTTAATAAACGTCGATGTAAAGAAAAAAAATTATAAAAATTTCTCTTCAACCAATCTTATTATCAAAAAAAAGAGTAAAAATTTGTATTAAAGTATATATTTTTTTTTATAATTCATAAAATTTTTTCAATAAACATCATTATTACAAATAAAATATTATAAATATTTTGAAAAAAAAAAAACTTTCGTTCGTAATGTAGAAATATCGACTAATAATTTCAAATCAGATTTTTCATTATTAATTAATTACATAGACATCTGTTGAATAAATTTTCGTTAAGAACGAAATTTTAATTTAATTTCTTAGATTTTACGAAAAATACGATAGTAGATAGATCCAAACTTTTTACCGGTAGAAGAACGTTTTCTCTGCAATTTTCTTTTAATAATTATTTTTACCGTTAAGAAAAAAACCTGTGAAGATTTCATTTTGTTCCGGAACATTGAACGACACAAAAATTTCAGCCGGTTCTTCCTCCTGATTTTTAATTTTTCATTTATTTTTAATCTTTCAACTTGTCTAAAAATTATAAACAAAACGACAATCATATATTAATATATTAATAATATATATTATAATTATATCTACAAATAATGAAATATAAAAAATAACTTTTTAAAATATTAAAACTGTATAAATAATTATTCATAATACATTATATTGTACAACAATATTCCAAATTAATATCTTCATTTTAAAAAAGTTATTTTAGAAAATTATATTTTCAACGTTACAAATCTTAATACATACCCTTTTCTCAAATCATTTAAACGAATCTCGAATTCGATAAATATCTTCTTGAAAGATCGTTTTGAATTCAAATTTTTTGAAAAATTATTATTTTTCCATAACACACTGCGATACCAACAATTCCAGTCACCAATACATATTTTAGATTATAGAACTTCCCCAGGATCGTAATATCATGAATTATAAAGCTTCTATAACTCATAGATTAAAGAGAGGGAAACGTGACCGTGCCAATTGGATTGGGTCTTATCTCTCGAATGAAAAATGGAACTGGGACAGACGGACCAGAACCTGGAAATTTCTGGCCAAACAAGAATCGAACATATCACCAGCCATTTTCCTTTATGATTTAGCATTCGATATTTTATATCCTAATTCAACATTTTAAAAGTCGTTTCAAGAGATCGTATCTCAAAATATGTTTAATTTTAGATTTACATGGAAAATGGATGGATGAAATTATGATTAATTTCGATCCATTCATCTTGTAATAAATATAATTGTCTAAAAATATTTGATTTTTTTTTTTTTTTTTGAATATTGAAAAGATAAATATATATTAACTTCAATTCTTTTTTCCCCAGTTTTCAATAAAAATATTAAAATATCAGGATAACTTAAAATAGCAATAAATACCGATTTTATTAAAATACACCAATAACTATATATTTTTCAAATTAATAATAAAATTACCAAATAATCTTTTTATCGAACAATTTTTCGTTCTATCTAATTATTGCATTCTATTAAATATACAATTATAAGTATAGATTCTTACAGTTATTGTTACCATCGGGTTTAATGGTATTATTTCAACTATGCAACTCGATTTAAACGAACAATTTTATTACCAATTTAAATTTTTAAATCGAGGATCATTTCAAATACGTCAAAATGCGGACTCGTGGCAAAAGCAACGAAACGATCCTATTATTTTTCTTCCGTTCCCGTGGGAAAAGCAAACGGAAGTATCGGAGGTCATCGAGCAGGATGTCTCCGCAATGTCGGAAACGGAAGATCGTACCGGACAACATCTGTCTCCGACGTTGTTCCTACTTGCACCGTCATATGTTTGACGATAATCGATGCCTTTTATTCTCTCGATCCCGTCGACAGAAAGTTCGAGTTGGAGGTTTTTTTTTTTTTTTTGAAGGAAAGAATAAGACGAGATTCCTGATTTCATTTTAATATTTTTTCTTGAATTAGAAAGGAAGAATTGGAATAAATTTACATTTACATTTTTACATCTCCAACGTTTTCTCAAAGGAATAGTATATTGTAATAGACAAAAGTAAGTCGTTTTCATGAGATTTGTGACAATTATATTTAAATTGATTTTATTTGACACGATATAAACGAATAAAGTGTGAAATATGTTTTGAAAATGGTTTGTAATATGTAGAAATATACGAATTATAAATATTAGCCATTAAATAAAATATTATATAGAAATAGATCTCATATTAAAAGATTATAAAATAATTTATTGAACATTATTGAAAGTAGGATTGATTTTTAATGTTTTTAAACTTTTCTCATAACTCAATATTTTTAGAAAAATAATTTTCCTAATTTTAATCAAACGTAAAAGTTTACTCGCTCTTAATTCCGTGTATAATCAATTATTTAAAATCTAAATTTTTATCATTACATTTATCTTTATATTTATCCATATTTTTCTATTTCTAATTCTTTTCTATTTCTAAAATCTTGTTAAAAAAACCTTTTCCTGGAACAAGATTGCAATGGATTCAACGAGTGGAAGTTCAGAAACGACGCGTAGTTCAGACCCCCAACCTCGCCGATCCCAAGAACCATTAAAACTAATTTCTGTTTTTCCCTCAGGAAACTCCTAGTTTTACGACACGTTCGCCAATAAAAACAACAGAACGGAAACGAAAATTCTAAACTCTAAACAGGGAACCCTTAAAACCCTTCCAGCTAGGATTCTACGTTTCTGTTGAACACATGCTGATCGTAAAAAGAAAATTAGTTAAATAAACTTGACCAGCTAAAAACTTTAATAGTTAGAGATTTAATTGACACAGATTTACTTTTTCGGGATATCTTTCCACTTTTTTTTGAAAAAAAAAAAAAAAAAAAAAAAAACAATCATAAAATCTTCAAAGATGTTGCTAAAAATATTTTAAAATAAAAATCTTCTAAAGGATTTTTAGAAAATATCTATACACATGGAAAAAATATAATTGTTCATTCATATTATTTGTTTAATATTGTTTAATTTAATACATAATATATTAAATATTATAACATCAAAAAATCAAAACATGAATATATTCTTCATGTATAGTTTTCAATATAATAATATTCATTATTATATAATAATTTATTTAACAGCTAATATATTCTATTATCCTAATTAATGTAATTAGTTATTAAATAAAAAATAAAGAAAAACAGATTTATATTTGTTTATGTGGTCTTAACAAAAATATTAAATATTATTCAAATCAAATTAAAAGATCAATTAATATAAGAAAATTATTTATATATATCTTTCAAGATCAAAGATCCTTCTTTTATATAATTAATTGAGTTTTAAATTATCATTAATAACGATAGAAACATATTTTTTTCTCAATATTCATTTATACAGAAGATCACACGTAATTAAATTCAAAATTCTATTTCATCAAAAAGAAATATTATTAAATTATTGAATAATTAACTAAAATATACAATATATATATATATATATATATTACAATATATTGCAATATTCAGTTTAAAATGAAGATGAGAATTATTTTATTTAATATCCTCCAATGTGTGTGAAATAAATAATGAAACAAAAATAATAAAAATATATTTAAAACGTCAAAACATCGCTCATGTCAATCTAACCTCAATTTCCAAAAAGACAACTCGCCCTCCTTAATAACGAGACTCGTGGAATTCCAGCTTGAAATTCCAAAGGACACGGAGGCAGGCGTATATTTTATACGTGAACTACAGCTTCCAACATTCGCCCATTCTATCGATCGCGCAATTACACGAAACCATTATGGTATCGTGAATACGTAACTAGAATCGATTCGGAAAACGAGTGCGCCGCGCGGGACACGCGCCATTTTGAATAGCGCGCTTCCTCCAATGAAATTATGCGTTCACAAATGCAATTCATTCGCGACGTTCACCGTACGATTTCTCCAGGAAAATCTGAATTCACTTGTGACAACTTTACGATTATGTACCTTTCGAAAAGTATATCCTTTTCTCTTTGGGAAAAGAAAATTTAAATTTAAAGGATGAATTAGACGATTTTTCTTATCTGATTAATTTAAAACTCGAAATTTCTAGTATCTTTTGAAAATTTTGATTTTATTAATAGTTAATATTGATATTCCTGATGTTTCTAATATCCTCTTTAAAGGTTGAAAAATTCGATTCGTCGAAGTGAATCATAAATTATTTGTTGCATAAAAAAATTCAGATAAAAATTATATGGTATGTTTTACAAGAGGATAGAGAACGTATGAAAATCAATTTCATTTTTTTAAATAAAATCATAAAAAATTGCTGAGATTGAAACACATTATCGTATCGAATAATTCGATTAAATCAATTTTTATAATTCTTGTATGTTATTCACAAGATATTATAAAATGTAACAATTGATTTTGAATTTATATTTTTATTAAAACTAATTATTCAATCATTTATAAAATATTAAATAATTTTAAACTAATTTTTTCAAATCCTAACCCATTATTAACGATCAGTCCAATTCAAAATTCTTAAAAATGGCTAATTTCATTTCGATACATTCATCGGTTTCGAACAGGTTATTATTAATTAATTATCTTCTCGAAAAAGCTCAACGAAAAATCCAACGATTTTCGAAACGAAATCGACATTCCTCGCGGAAAAAGAGACCGCAATATTCTCGGCGAAACAAAGCGCGGAGAGGTAATCAGAAAATAAAAATCCCACGGAAAAATAAAGAAAAAGGAAGATAAGAAGGAAACGAGCGGAGAAAGTAGTCGCGAGGGGGAAAAATAGAAAAGTTTCGCGAGGTTTTTCTCGTTAGCGTTCGCGTAATTAACGCTTTTTGCGCGGGCACGGACCAATTGGGACCGATGCTCTCTGCCGGTTGTTTGCACGCTTTATTGGATTTCAGAACGCACCGTGGCGGAATGAAAAACCAGCCTGTGGCCGGAATTAATACGGTCAAGCGTTCTCATTGTTCCTTACGGATTCGCGGCCGCCATGAGCCCGCCATGGTGCACAAAAGCCCGCTCGTTTTCCAACCTTTCCATTGAGCCCCGTTTGTTTTTGGAAAATTAGAAGGTATAAAAAAAAAAAAAAAGTAGGGATGAGGCAACCGAAGTTCACGTTAAATTTGATTTTTAACTTTTGGAAAAATAGTTTTATTTCTATGCCTCGTTAAAGATTAATTTTGTAATTGTTATTTTGTACGAATTATCTAAGTAGAGAACATCGAATTTCAATTAATTAATTAGATAGTCAGTTAAGAAGAAGCAAATTTGCGAATGTAAATAAAATGAAAATTGTTTGAAAACGGTTTGAACAATTAATATAATGTTTCGTTAGAGAAATATACTATAAAAAATAAATTAATCTTTTTTCATATTGTTCCAGACTTTTTTACTTTTTCATAATGTAAAATTACTGTTTATAATACATATAGTACATATAATTTTAAGCTATCAACTAACGAACTTTTGAACATTTTCATGTTTAAAGAATTGAAGAAACGAAAATTCGATCGATTAGGATAATTGAATTATTTTATTTCATACATATCACATAATAATAATGTAATTTTTAATTCCTGCAACATTAATACATACATTATTCTATAATAAATGCTACACAATTTTACATTGTAAGGATTTCACAAAAAAATAACAGGTGAAGAAAAATCATAGAAATCCTGGTATCTTGCATTACTGAAATCTAATTCAGGATGGGCAGGTAAACTGAGAACAAGTTGGTGCATTGCGTGGAAATCGCGCGTAGGCCGCGATTATTGGACTCTGGGTAACGGTCGGACGTGCTCTAGCAAGTAACTGTATCGAAGCGAGGAGGAGAGGAGGCCGCTACGTGCCCGCCAAGAGGTTACGTGCGCTTAGCCGAGGACACGTACGCAGTACGTGCGGAACACGCGAGAAACTCGCAAGACACACGCCGCGGGAATTATACGCGTCCGGATGCCACTGTAAGAGCTTTTTCGCATTGTCCGGTTAAAAATGAATTGTAGATCGGTATGATGCCGCATGCTAATGTTCTCCATGCTCCTTGTTACGTGTATAATTGAATAGCGTGAAAAATGCACGGTGTTAAAAATGGTAAGATAAAATAAGATAAGATGGAATCATAACTGGTGATCGATCGATATTTATTTTCGAGCGAATTAGAATTGGATTGGTTTACTTTCGTGAACAATCATTAAGGAAAGCAAATTGATGGAAATTTTATGTTGTATAGGAAATGACACAGAATTATATATGTATTTTTTTTTAATAGCATTAGGCTAAAGGCAAAAATAACATTATGATATTAATTTCAGTCAAATTATTGATCTCTGTAATTGTTTCTACATATATTTATATGTTTAAACTTTCATGTATTATCGAATTGCATTTGCTGTCTCTGGTATAAAGAGAATAATATTTTATGTACGAATGATTAGAATTAAAATGACAGGATGAAAATAAATAAGTACAATAGTCACTATTTTCACTAATTTTTAGAAATAATGGTAGAAAAAATCGAAATTGATATTCATATATATATGGCATGTATTATATATATTTTTCTTTGGCTCCTTCAATTGCATATATATATATATTTCTATATATTTCTATGCTCAACAAGTTCGTATGCACTATCCATAGACAATCCACGCGTAATGGAAGATAAAATATTATTATTTTTGCACATGAAATAGTAAATTTCATAAAACCATTCAGAATTTAGTCACTAAATGTACCGTTAAATAATATTTCTTGCTTATCAATTTAAAACTTGAATAAGAATCAAATTATATTTTAAAGTTTTTAAAATTACTTAATAAATAATTTATATTTTATACGAAAAAGATATATTTACAATTAAATGCAATTTGTTATTATTATTTGTTTCATACTATTATATTATGAATATTACATTTATTATTTGATAATTATTCTAAATATTGATTTAAAAAAATCATACCTCGATTGTAGGATTCTTTATCAAGTTTCTGATAGTGAAATATTAAAAAAAATACACTCACCTGAAACAAAAAAAAAAAATTATACATAGTTATTATTAATAATAATTTGCTTTATATATATATATATATATATAATTCTTAATAATTATTTATCATTATCTAATAATAGCTTAGGATTTATTTTCGACTGATTAATTTCTTTTGCCCTTATTGTACATAAATATAAAATATTATTTAAAAAAACATTTCGAAGAAAACAATTACATAAAATTAATTTTTAAAAATAATATATAAAACACTTCTCTTTCTTCTTTTTTTCGAAAAATAAATCTAATCAATTTAAAATTGGTGATGCATTACGTATATCGTAGAATATCTATGTATTTCAATCAGTGACGCACCATGTATCATCCACGTGAAAGAATAATTATAATTAATTACAAGTAAAAACAAAAAGTGAGTCAATTCCAAATATTTTTCTGATTAAAAATCAGCGTAATATAATATACCATACCATCCATTATATTAGATGAAATAAAGAATTTTATTTTTCATTCATTCTTTTATCCCTTATTAAAAATCATAAGCAGTAAAAAGAAATTCCTACGTTTAATTTCATTTCTCTCACAGCTAATTACAATTTAAAAGAAAAAAATTCCAAAGAACATCTTTTCAATCAAATACCACTCTCGAATATCCTAGCATTAATACTCTGCCCTGAACGAAAACAGACATTACAACAATCGCCATAAAACATCTCCTAAACATCTTCCAAAACAAACTCCTCGTCCTTCATTATACTACATCCTCTCCAATATTCGCGCGCGAAAAATACCATGGTTTAACCGCGAGGCCAATACAATCATCACGAGCTTAACGAACAGGTTAAAAATCGCATAGTCACAAAGCCCTTAAAAAGACGGCCCGCGTGGAAAGTAGAAACGCGACTGCGATTTCCGTCGCTTGGCCGTTCTGTTTGGGAAGCGTATCTGGCCGCCTGCCAACCGTGGTATCGTGACTGTTTATTTTAATTTGCGAAGCGAACGTGGCACGTCGCGCCCATGCTCTCTTGCAATTGGCTTAAGCGGTTCTTCCGTGGTTCCGGAAAGGAGAAAGAAAGACGAAGGAAGAGGGAAGGGAGAGAGAAAGAGGATACCTTTGAAGCTTTGTTCTATACGGTTGGACTTCAACTGGACAAAATGATTTATTTGTTTGTTTGTTTAGGGGCGGGTGATTCGGCGTTCCAGGGGATGTTTGTTAAGGATTATGAGGCGGAATTTATGTGCGTTGAATTGGCCGAGATTTGGGTGGGGAAATTTTTCTTCGTTTCGAAATTTTGGGAAAGGATACTTTTTTTTTTCTTCTATTTAATAATAACATTTTTAATTATTAATTTATATATATAATTTGAATATATTAAAATGAGTAATATTTTAGAAACTTGCAAAATTGATCTATAACGTAGGAATATTTTATATTTCTATAAAATTCTATTCTAAAGTATTTTTATATTTCTCCATTTTCTTTTACAACTTTTTTTTTTATTAAATTCTATATTTCTGTAATATTAAATTTTTATTGTCATACAAAAGTATCATTAAATGATACGATATACAATATTTAATTAATATATAAATTAATTAAAAATATAAATACCATAAATTTCTTATAAATATAATAATATGCAAATACTTTTATAATTACTAAAAATAAAAAAAATCATTTGTTCCCTTATAAAACTATAATATCTATTATAAACATTCATATAAAAAATATTACAGAGATATTGTAGATGATATTACAGTAATAAACGATATATAACAACGGTTTTTAATCTATGCAAACTCTTATTACGTTCAGCACATGACTTGAAATTTCAAAATTTAAACAATGTCCTCGATGAACAGAGTTTTAAATATACATTTGATATTTCAAGTTTTACAGAGACATACGATAAACAAATGTAAAGTAAAATTTCCTATAAAATTTATAACAACAATAAATGCGTAAGAGATATCAAAAAATTATGTTAAAATTTCAAACACGCATCGAGTCTAAAAAATCATGCATAGTTTTATTGAACACAGTCTATCCAAAGTACCCCGCTTAAGTAGCGGGGTCAACGACCGGACGATGAAAGAAAGGATTAAATAAGAATTATCGAAAGAGAGGGACGACACGTCAGAAACGCGGTTCGAAACGAAAGGCGCGGCCGAGACGGCGAAATTTCGTAATTGTACGCCAACAGAGTTCGTGTTCGGGATTGCTTTCATGATCGCGAACGTGCCTTCGCGTCCAAACGTACGAGGACGTGCATTCTCAGCGCTAGGCAAACGGTGCAATAACCCTAATTACTCGTTCCTTTCGCACACCACATGCACACCACTTGCTTCTACGATGATGAATTCGTCAAGAAGTGAAGAGTTTCGTTACGTCAGCGTGCTTGTAATTCGACTGTTTGCCCATCTTATCCGATTAATATCAAAACTAGAGTGAAATCAAGTCGAGATCTTTTATTTTTTGCTAAAAACATGCGCGAATTTTAGCGAAATTAATATTAGTTTCTATTCTATATATAAAAATTTTATGATAAGAAAATGGAACATGAAACATGATAGAAAAAAATGATTGAAAAAAATATCATCTCATATCGTAAACATATTATAAAGATTTATTTAAAATGAGCATATATATAATTCATAATTTATAAATGAACAAATTAAGACTTTCTATTTTAAATCTGATTCAAAATCAAATTGTATCACTATAAATTACTGGACAATGAATTTATAAAATCAAAATAAAATAACAGTTTAAATATTAAATATTTGAATAATATACCTAATTTATTACTCAAATTCTAAAATGTTCTAATAATTAAAAATTATTATGAAAAGTAACGTAACATTCATCATTAAAAGTGATGAAAAAATTACGGATAAAAAAATAACTTTCCTCCTACATTTTGTACATAATTCAAGTAAATTTTACGATAATCGAGAAAACTCTTCTTTCGTGCTCATAAACTTGCCGACCTATCGGTAGTTTTCGGGATAAAAGCCAAGATGTTTCGGCTCGACTTATTCCCCATTGTTCCAAACATTTCTGCCTTAAATGAAAAGTGTATACTTTATGTACAGGGGTCGGCCACCCCTCGGTTCGATACCGTATTAAAACTTGATCGAAGCAAAACGGAGCCAATTCGTCGATTCTATAAGTCAATTTCTTGGAAACGGGAATGGACCTCGTTTTATCAGATTCTTTGAGGAAACGAGGCTCCGTTCTCCAGATGCCTCGATGTTTTAAACTTTTATCTTCTATGCACCGCGAACTTGAAAATTCTCGGATCGTATTCTTCTATTTAGAACAATGGTGTCCCCACGTGAATTCTCGTTTTAATTTTAATTTTTTGAATTCAGAGCAATAAATTTATCAATGTTCCAACGCATTTAAATTAGGTAGAATTGTATAAAACTGACATAAGAAGAGGAATATCAATACGTACAATACAAATATTCTATGAGAAATAGAAGAATCCCAGTTAACAATAGCATATCATCTCGGCGGATTACTTAACGTGATCTAAAAATATTCGAAACTGGAAGTTCGACAGAAAGTTATGCATTCAAATATATTCTTCAATGACTCTTCAATCTAACCAAATATTATCTTAACGTAATTTAAAAATTTACAAAATTCAAATAGAAAATATTATTCGAAGAAATTCGAATAACTTAACCTAACCTAAAAATTTATAAAAATTCCATATATACTTTCAAATATTCCATAAAAAAGATGAGATAACGATATCCAAGAAACTATTAACTAATCTAATTAAAGTTGAAAATTTAGACTCGTATATAGCATCATTTATTAAAAGCCTCGAACGTGGAAAAATATCAAAGGAATTCGAATTTCGCGCGCAAATAAATGGTCGAGACCCGCGCGATTTCGAAACGTGACAAACGGATATGTAGTGGTATCAAGGCCGTACGTCATCAGGCAAAAGATGGCAAAAATCGATGAACCCGGCCGACGTTCAGATTGCGAAAAGAAATATTCTCCGTTTCTTCCTTCCGCTCTTTTTCCGCCGGTTGAATGTCGTATACAGTGTCCCTACAGTGTCCCTTTCATCGCGATGACACGCGATCCCGAACGTTTCGTGGCTATAAAATTAATCTTGCGTGCAAAACGGAGATGGGAGCATGGAAAAGGAACAGAAACAGATGGAGAAAAGGAAGAGAGAGCAGGTAGCAAAGGGTGGAAGAGAGAAAGAGGATAAACTACGCCTCGAATCGAATCCTTCTTTTTGCACTCTTTTCGACCATCGTTTCTTTTTTACGTCTTTTACACACACACACACTATACGTATGCATTCAGATACACAATCGATGACAGGAGTCTTCGCAAAGTTAAGTAACAAGTTATGTTATATCGAAACAAGAAATGGATTGAATAGAATACTATACGATGATGGTGTGCAATAGATGATTTTTATATGTAAAAATAAATAAATAAATAATAATTATATGAAACGAGAGAGACAAAATTTTTTTTTTTTGGTTGTATTTGTTTTTAAGGAAATAAGAAGTGATCGAATACGGAAAAATTTCTAAAGTCTAAACTGATTTTTTTGTGAAAAAATAATTTTCGAAAAAATTAAATTTGAAAACTAATAGTCAAATACGCGAGTATTTGATTACTTTAAATTCGATATTCTAAAAAACAAAGTTTCAAATGGAAAAAATGTATTTTTTCTTTTCGATTTATTCAATTTCATTTTCTGTCTTTGTTGTATCACTAGGTATTCTGCAAGTGAATCAATTTTTTTTTTTTTTAACAAAATATTATTTTGAAAAGATAAAATCTAAAGAATAAAATTTCATTATTTTTTTTCTTAATTGGAATAGGCCAAACTTTTAAATAGATACATAAAATATTCATGTTTGATGCTTTCTCTCTCTCTCTTTCTCATCCTTTCGTAAATATATTTTTAAGCGAAACTATGAGAATAAATTTCAATTTTTCATGAAAAATATATTGACTCGCGTTATATTATACACCATTATACGCAAGAACTTTCATTAAAATTAAATTTTTCAAATAAGATTAATTTTTTGGATAAGAAGATTTTTGTGAATCGATTGTAGGACGAATACTTTTATTCGTCATACATTGGACATTATTCTGTTTTCTTCTCCTTTTTTCTATCTGAACCCGCGAATTTGATGCTTGGCGCCTGCTGTCCCAAAGATAGCGTAATTTATAGCCGATGTCTTCGCCTTTTTCCTTACCTGGCCACATCTGTTTCGAGCCAGACTGCGAAGCTATTTAAATCCCGTGAACGATGAAATATGAACGATTGATATGGATGGAGGAGAATTGTTGCACAATCGTTTTTATCGATCTTTCAACAGATATTCGTTGAGTATACGTAGGCAAAAGAGAATTATTGAACTTGACAACAAAAATAAAGATATAATTCGATTTAAGAATTAATTCATATTTCCATATAGATATGATATGATATTAATTAGATTATTTATTTTTTTCTTGATATGTTAAGAGAGGAATTTTTTATCAATAATTATTATTCTCCTTTATTCAAAATAGAGAGAATAAATATGAATGAAATTGATAGAGAAATAAAATATTAAAAATATTAAAAGTTATTAATTTTTCCATTATTATTTTCAACAATTTCTACATTACGAAATTACAGCTTCTCAAATATCAAAAGGATTCTCTTCATCGAATAAAACATTTAAAAAAAATTAATAATTATGATGCAACACAATATTTTACTACACGTACAAAATATTCGATTTTATATTCTTTCACAGATCTAGTACAATCTAAGAACGAAATACCACAATATTATTCTGAATGTTCAGCTATCTTTTGAATCAAACAAATCAAACTTGAGTTTCTTTGAAAAGTTATAAGCAGATAATGTATAAAGGAAAAATTTAAAAACATATCTTTTACAAATCTAACCAAGTTATTTTATTTGCAGATTAAACTGCAAATTTCGATCATTTTCAATGATTTGAACATGCAACGTCAACCGTAATTTTTACGAAACTTTGATACATATCAGCTATGCTATACTTATACCTACAAAAAAAAAACTTCCTCTTACGTATTTCCCAATCGTCTCGAAAGAAAAAAAAAAAAAAAAAAGAAAAGTTCAAAAATGATCTACACATACATCTACGCCCATATTATTGTCACTGTACATCGAACTCACAGCCAAGCCTACCAGCCTCCAATAAGCCAAGATACACGGCCTCTATCAACAATCCACTCGACAACATTCTAAACACCGAGAGACCCAAGCGTATCCCGCACAATTTCTTCCTTCCATCTAACCCACTTTCCCTGCACAAGGGGGAGGAGAGGAGAACCTCGTCACCCCCACACACCCCCACGAAATCTCGGGGCAAACACACACACACACACACACATCCAAGACCCAAGGGAGCGGGGTATCAATACCTCGAACGTAATCGTGGATCCCAAGGCAATGGAAGCTATCACGGAATTTGAAATGCAAACAGTCGGCATCGTGTAGACGAGCAGTCGACTCGAGGAGGCAACGATCTCTCTCGTATCCATTCGAGAGTCGAATACCCCACGAATACCAGAAACACGATTGCCTAAGGAAATCACCGATCGGGCGCAAAAAGCGCGGAGGGGGGGAGGAGGAGGAGGAGGAGGAGGAGGAGGAGGAGGAGGACAAGGGGGATCCTCCAGCGAGTCGCCATTGTTGTTTTCTAACCTCCGGTAA
Source organism: Apis florea (assembly GCF_048593485.1). Classification (NCBI taxonomy): domain Eukaryota; kingdom Metazoa; phylum Arthropoda; class Insecta; order Hymenoptera; family Apidae; genus Apis; species Apis florea. Next base: position 7,924,064 of record NW_028256549.1, on the reverse strand, counting down.
AATTCGTGACGTTGTAACCAGCCCGGCAACTCGGTAATCGTGACTGGTCGTGCACTTTCGCCCCTCTTTCCGGCTCTGAGCCGCGAAACCAAGCCAAGAAAATTATCCGTCCAACGAGAAACAGGCCCCCGTTCACGACTGGATAACCGGCGGAAATAAAATGCGCTTCAACGAGTCCTCTCCTCCATTCTATTCGAACAGGAACTTCCTCCTCGCTTCTTCGTCTCCTTTCTTTTTTTTTTTTTTTTTTTTTTGCTCGTTTCGGATTGTGCTCCCTTATAGAAAATAAGAGCACGACATGGAACAACAACAGTCCCCTTGGACTTGTTATTATTGTTTTACGTCCCTCCCTGCATCGGGCAGAAACGATGCGACCGATTTTTCGTTCGTGTCGTTCGGGGAAATGTCTTCGACCTGTTTTCCCGTTTGCTCGCGCGTTAACGTTTCTTATTCGGATATTGTGAGGACGGACTGAACGGAGAGTCTTTTTCCTTTTCAATTTCGCGCGATAAATGTTATTATATCGATATCATTAGAAAATTGTTAATTGAAAAAAATAACAACAACGGTTTCTTAAGAAGGCAATTATTTAAGATTGAAATACCATTTGAAAAAATTTAATTTTAATGAAGATTCCGTATATGTATAACAATTTATTTTTTGTCCAAAAATTTTTTTGAATATTTCTTACGACATAACGATAATAGAGCATCGATGCTCAATTGTTTTCTAATTTAAATCTCATACCATTGTAAGTTGCGTTTAAGAAATATTTAATAACCAAGTAATAAGAGTTGATTTCCCTCGAATTTTAGAATTTTCGAATCCGAAATTCTCTCAGATTTTTAGAGCTTGCTCTGACATCACATTATGATTAAAAGTGATAGAGAGGGAAAAGCTAGCCGGGAAGAAAGCATAAACTCAGTTGGCAGTTCCGTTCAACAAACTAACTGGAGAGATATAAGTTTAGTTGGCAGTCTTCAGTTAGCTTTTTCCCTCCCCCCACCAATCATACTGTAACTCTAAAAGTCTAGAGCTCCCTGCAGCAATTTTGCTCGAACTTAAATTAAGCGAAATTCCGAGTACTCCGATCTAAGATACATCTTGACATACTCTCTTCGAATTATTAGACAAAATTCGAATCGCTATAATTACAATTGACCCCATGCTGGATAATATTCTTCACGATTCTATCACGATTTCTATCCTCTCCATGCTGCACGATATATAGTTACAGAACTTGTAAAAAGAATATATTTTCTCCTTTCCATAACATAATTTATTAATTATCCACCTCACTATTTACACTATATCTAAGGGAAATTTTTGATTCGACTGTCGTGCCATCTGGCGGTGACGAATAGGAACTATCGTACATTTTTGTTACTTATAGTCCAAATCTATAATGAAATTATTTTTATATTTCGCGAAAAAGATATAATAATCCAACGAACAACACGAACGCAATAAATAAACGTGTTATAAAAATCTACTCACAACTCTATTATTAAAGAAGATTAAGTTTTAGATTAGAATCAAACTTCGTTTAACGACTGAAATGTTTACTTTCGAACGAGCGAGAAAAATTATAAAAATTGTAATAATTCTCGTGGAAACGGAATCGAATTCAGCTTGCACGATGTTGAACGTGACGTAGCCGTGTTCGTTAGCGACGAACGTGAATCGAACAGTACGCGAAACACATTGTCGATCACGATAAAATCAGTCGAGACGGCTATAGGAGGGGCGGCGATCCTCGAGGACGACGACACAGGGAAATAAAAGCGGACGAGACGAGAGGAGGAGGGAGGGAGAAGGTGAATAGGGAACGTTTGACGGGGAGGGGAGAGGAGGGGAGGTCTCGCAGTCGGTTGGGTCTCGACTTTAATTGGACTCAAAAAATCGACAGACCGACGACTACGTGAAGAGGTTCGCGGACTTCGAAGCAATTTGGGTGAAAAGATAAGGACGTTGCCGGAGGAAAGGGAAATAATAAGAGGCGGGCGTTGTCGAATTGAAAGACCAATTTGTAGCTGTGCAGGCCCGCTCCAAGACACTATTAGCGTCAGTTATGACGAGCGGAAAAGGTGCAGCTTCGGCTTGAGAAACTGGAAAACTTACCCCCCGGCCAAGGGGTGAGTGGTGCATCTCGTAATCAAACGGGAACAACTGGCTTCTTGTCGATCGACTTTGACACTCGATCGTGTACAGGTTTCTATTTAGTCTGTTTTTCGAGACGTTATTATTAAATTAAGATGAACCATTAGATGCTTTGCTTTACATTATTGTTATTATTGATAGTGTTTATTTGCATAACTAAAGTTGCATAACCAGAGGAAGAGATATTTATTATTTGTGTTCCTCGTTGACAAAACATTTTGTGAAATTTACTTAAAAATTGATTGCTATGATATTATATATTAATCTATAACAATTTAAAATTTGTTTTATCTTAATTATCATTTTTTTTTTTGTTTTTTATAATAAGCATAAAGAAATTAAGGTTATATAGATTTTGCATCTTGAGGAATTCATATGTGAAGAAGATAATTTAAGATTATTCACAATTTGAAATATTTTCATAATTATTATTACACTATTCAATTTTATGTTTATAACACAATTCCAAAAAGATTTAAGCTTTAATATTGGAAGATTTGTTCCTCTTCATATTTATCATTTATTCATTTTCACTAAAATAATAAAATTACAATAATCTGTATATGTTATAATCCATTAGAAGAGAAATGTTGAACAGATAGAAATTATGAAGATCATGATTCAAAAGAGATTTGTAAAAATATATAGTTGATTTTGAAACAAAAATATCACCAATCAATTTATTTATAATATCAAGCATGACGAAGTTTCCAGTTATCTCTCTACTACGCCGTTTCATCTCTTTTTAACCCAGCGAACAACATTCTTGTATCCCCAAAGATACATATTACAAACAGATCGAATAAAACTAAAATCTTAAAATACGCCATCATCAACAAAACTTCAAACCAAGATTCGAATTCTTAAAGCTCGCGAAGCCTATTCATCTGCCCATTTCCATGGTCCGCGAATTTTTCTCGCCCCCCCTGTTCCATTCCTCGACCCCAGATACGATTCATCACTCTGGATGGCCTCCACCCACGCTCTCCATCTTTCGCATCTCTCCTTTGGTGCATCAAGGATGCATGTATTCGTTGATCCCCGGCCAAGATACGTAGGCAATACTCGGTTGCCGTGGGGACGTGGAAAAATACTACCCCTTTCTGTTCCTCGTCTCCTCCGCCTTATCCAGCGCGATGCACTGTCTTCAGACGTCAACGCGATTTGTATCGCTTGGATATCGCCCGGGCGAAAAAATGAAATTTCTGCCCTTCTCTGGGATGGGATTTCCTACGGAACGGGGCTGGATCACTCTGGCTTTTCGAGGATTTCCTTCTTCCTCGAAATTATTTTTCCTTGCGTTTTCTTAGGATTCGCGTCCTTCTGGTCGTTGAGTTTATGGCATTCAAGTTTCGTTACGACAAGGAATTTGGTATTTGGATTACGTTATATATTACGTTATATAAATAATCGTAATTAATTGTGATTTTGCAATATCGCGTAAGGTAAATTTATAAAATGAGGATTATGAATATGTCATTTTCGAAATTAACTCGATTCTCGAATGTAACTTGATATTCGTTTCGTTGGAAGCACGTATTATCACAGAAATTATTTTCGAGATATCACTATTTCAGAGTTTTATTCGAGTACAACGAACCATTTGTTTCGCCATCGCTATTCTCGTCCTTCCGATCCTTATTCAAATAGAAAATTTATATTATTCAATCTATGATGTAAAACTTTTTTATTTATTTATTTTAATATATTTATATTTTTATATTTACGCACAACGGTCATCAAAGTCAAAAACTATGTTAATTTTTTTTTTTTAATTTTTGTCTAATATATGAAAAATTTAGTTATTCGAGTTTATATTTGAGAAAATAAATAGACATTGTTCAATTATTTTTAAACATTATAAATTTGGCATTAAAAAAATTGTGTGAATAATTTATAATCATAATCTTCCGATGCATCGGTTATTTTCGATAAGTAGAATTGAATAATAAATTTTTGAAATAATTTCTATTGGATCGATACAATTTTAACCTCGATAAAAATAATTAAAATTACTTGTATTTTTCATAAATTCCTGCGATATAATTTTAACCTCGTTGAGACGGTAAAATATCAAAGTGCAAAGTGAAGGAAATAGGACAGTATTAATATCAGAGAGAAATAAAGACGTGATATAAATCTTGTAAAGTTCCATAAAACATGAAAAATTGTCTTCTATAACTTATAAAATATGATGCAATTTATTTCGGATCGCTAAAAGTCTGGAATTTCGAAAATTTCGGAATTTTTTTAATTCAATAATAATAATAATAATAAATAAGAAATTGTTTATAAAATATTCATTACAATTCATTATAAATCATTTAAAATCAACAATTTACGAAAATCTGAAAAATAATAAAAGAATTACAATTTTATTTAATTTTGACAAATTATTTATTTTCTATATTATATTACCTCCATTTTTTTGTTGTTTATAAACAATAACAAAATTTATAAGCATATATATATTTTCTTTCTTTACTCACAATATATAAATGTGACATATCGTATTCGGCCATTATGTTTCCAGTCAGGAATTCTATAGAAATCAAACTTTTTAAAGGCTATAAAAAAAATTCCTTTTCATCAAGAATTACACAATACAGTTATATAATGTGAAATTTTTTTCGTCACGTATTTAAAAATATATACAAGAATAACGTAATATTACGATACACTTTAACATTTTTTTTTCATTAAACACAAGCATATATTCAATAATTAATTAATATTATTACATTAATTATAATTAATTAAATGAGATATAAATTATATATAATAATATATATTTCATTAATTATTCTTTATAATTATTCATTTATGAATTGCGTTTAAATAATTGCAGATTAAAGACCATTTAATCCATCTTGATAATGCTTTTCCATTTCTTCGAGACGATCGAGCAGCCCGTTAAATAAATGCACTTTCCCAACGAGGAAGCAGGGAAATACAGGAATCGAACGAATTTACGAAGAAACTCGACCGAGCCAGCAAGCGTAATGCGATGATTGATCGCCATTACTCGGTTGCTTGGTTGACCTTTAGATGAAAGCACATTATCTAGCACCTCTCTAGATATTTTTAACCGGCAGTTGGGTAAACTGCGCCCAGAAGAGGATTAGCCGCTTTAGAACTGTAACCAAGTGGAACTCATATTTATGGAAATACGCCAACACAATGTTACGTATCTGGCTCGATTCGCGTTTATGCAAAACTGTAATTCGTGATTCTTTCAGGTATTTTGTAATGAAAAATTTATGAAAAGTGAGGTTTTTTAAATACACATTGCTTCCTTCTTATCTTATCTTTCGTTATAAATAACGTTATATTTTAATAAAAATAACATTCAAAGTGAATTTATTAATACAATTGTACTTGAATGTATATTCAAGTAATAAATTTAGAGGAAATTTATTGCACGAATAACGTTATTATATGCAATGTATGCGATGTAATAAATACTGAAATGAAGATTTTCCTTGTAGATGCATATTTATTTTCGATATAATTTCAATTTGTGTATAATATTTATAACACATTGCAATATCAGATAATGAAAATGCTATTAAATGCAAATAGATAATTTTATAGAATTATTCTAGATTTAGCACACAGGATGTTAATATATTCGTCGACTAACATTTGGAGAATCGATTCTAACGTAAGCACAAAAGTTGGTATATAAAAATATAAAGATTTATTTATTGGGTTATGCAATTGAAGTTTACGTTACATGAAACGAGACAAAAATAGAAATGAAATCGCTTTGTTTTCGTTACACAGCTGTCACATTCTGTTCCAGCTAACGCGAATTTCAATTGCTTATAATTTAATAAATAAGCCCCAACTGATACTTTTGCGTTTGTTTTCACCGATCTTTTCTAATATTATATTCTATTTATAAACGTAAAGATTATTTCTTCAGCTTGCTGTTCATCTGAAATTTCGCAGTCTCTTGGAAAGAGAATCCACACAGATAGATTACGATATTCGTTTTGCGTAAAATATATTTTTTTTCGTACGAAATATTGCATAGTTTTGATAAAAAAGTACTTTTGCTTGTTATGTATGTAAATGATGACGATAGAATTAAGATGGCAATTAAAAAGATTTTTTATAAAAATAAGAAAGGATTTATTTATATAAAAGTATTGAATTATACAGCTTTTTATTTATGTGAAGAGTGAAAGTTAATTTTTCTGTATAATTTCTTCTAAAAAAAATAATAAATTTTATTTTTATATAAAATTTCACAATTTCATTGTTCTTTAAATTCTCATATTTCAAAATTTTAGTTTTCTAATTTTATTCAAGAAATTTTTTTTAAATCAATTATCTCAAAAATTTTAACAATATCACGAGATTGCTTAATTTTAAACGAAATAATATAAAATTTCTTTATTTTATAATCATATTCGGTATCAATATTATTTCGTTAATTCTTTACAAATTATATTATCAATAATTTTATCATTTTTCTACTTTTGAATTAAAAATCTGAATAATTTCTTCACAATTATCATATTTTGATATTAAAAAACTGTTAAATTTTAATTGATCTTTGAACTATTGCTTTAAAAAAATATTACATAATATTCATTCTAGATTTGTATTAAATAATAAAATATCTATTTCCACGTGATTGAATTGAATTCCATTAATTTTTTTCTCAAAGTATGAGCATATGAAAGTAGTGTAAGTTTATTCAAAGAAAAAGATTTCATCGAGTTAATTAAAAAAACCTATAAAATAAATTTACGTTGATTTGAAACATATGAAAATGTGAAAAAAAATAAATTTTATTTCGAATTTTTTAATCAATACAAACACTTTAATATTTTAAAACAAAAGAAATTTACACTACTTTCAAACTGTTCAATTTTAATGTTACTTTATGATATTCTTCAACTCTATACTTTATTAATATTTCTATGAAGATATTCAATGAATAAATTGAATAAAAATAATAATTCCAAGAAATTATATAATTAAAAATTATACGAATTAATTATTTCTTCAGATTTTATTGTTCGAACTAATGAAATTTCATGAAAGAAAAATCATAGATCAAAGATATTATATCTTTCTACATATATATATATATTTTTATTAAATATATTTTCTTTCGTGAGAAATATTAATAAAATATTTATTCTTAAAGGAAAATAACATTTGAAAAAATTTGTTTTGTAAAAATAGAAAAAAATATATTTACAAATAAGTATTAAATTATACAACTATTTACATTATATTGTTATTATGTCACAAAAAAAGAAACAAAAATTGTTACAAAAATTATTTTTGCTACATTGTTTTTTCAAAAATATTAATAAATTTACAATAACTGTTGTTTCTATATTTAAATATCTTTACATTTAAAAATCTTCATCATCAAAAGTCTTTCTTCTTCCAAAGGAAATTTAAACATAAAACTAAATACATAAAAATTCATGAATTTTGATCTATAATAATTTTTTAACAAGTAATTTTTAATCTCTTCGACAAACTTTTTTATTTCTAATAAAAAATAGAACTTTGTAAATATGAAAATTTTAATGCATTATATATCATGATATCAAACTTAAAAAAATTGCTTTTGAATTGAATGCTGTAACATTAGAAAAAAATATTGGATAATTTTCATTCTGGATTTGTATTAACCGGTGACGTTACTTTCACCGATCCTTGAATCGAATTTCTCCAATGTGTTAATTTAAAGACTGATTTTTCTATCAAAATTTAGCTATTCTATAATTTGAATAGTTTCGAGTTTATCCTAATATAAATTAACAACACTGTTATGAAACATATTTAAATAGAACTTCTCCAAGGTGACAATGAAGAAATGCAGTGAAGGATGCAAAAATAACAGAGTCACAACTCATCTTGATACGGTCCAATCCGAAAACTCTTCACCCATCCAACCTCCAAATTACATATGATAATGTATAACTGCAGTGATGATGACGTCTGTGGATTAGATAATAAATTATATAGTATTTTTATTATTTGACAGCGAATTACGATTAAATTAATTTTCTTATGCACAATTATTCAAATACTAGAATTTTCAAAATTATAAAATTAGAACAAACACTACTATTTCGATAAAACTAAACACTGAATACTTACATATTTATAAATATACGAAGTATGTATATTTTATTTCGATATCCAAAAAGTTTAGCATGATGCGCACAAAATATAAATACGTGTAAGTATAATTTCTCACTAAGGTTATTGGTGCAATTGATATTCTTGTTCGTACACGTGGCATGCACATGGTTACGAGTATGACTGATCGTTCTTGATTCACTTGAAACTAGAACTGTCTTCGAATGTTTGAAATTTCGGAATGAATTCCTTCGTTCCCTTCGCACGCTTAAATACACACAAATTCTGATTCCTGATTGGTGGTTAAGTGCTGACCAATGAAAAATTATTTTCTTAAATATTGTTGGCAAATTTTATTTATTTAAGAAAATACCACCTCTGCCGGAGTAAGGAACACGTCGTTCGAATTAGGAAAAATCTAACGGTACTTAATTTTACAGATTTACCTGAGGGTTTACGACATACCTTGCTTATTAATAGAACGAGTTAGGTGAAATATCGGTAGATTTTTTAATTTATTTATTTTTTTTTAAATTATTGTTCTGACAAATAAACGAAAAATAACAGAAAAATCATAACCTCTGTTTATGAATTATCCTTGCAAAGGCAATGTAGATTTTCTTAATTTTATTCATATCATATGTAAATTGTTTATGCATATAGATTACTGTAACATTGATTAAATGATTTTGTGATTTCATAATTACTGCTCCAAGTATTCGAATATTCGAACAACTCGAAATTATTTCGCAATCGAGTCGTTACTTGTTTTCAGCAAAGAATTAGAAAGAATTAAATAATGAAAACAATTTATTATTAGTTAGCAGTTAAGAAAGTTAGTAGTTTGAAAGAATTGAAGGATATTTGTGGTCTAAAAATTGAAGTCGAAAACAAACACATATGATATACAAAACTGTTGATTTAGTTATTTAACAATTTTGTTAAATAAAGCGAAACAGAAAAATATAAACAAATATTATTCCCAATCGTTATACAATAAATAAATTTACAATAAAATTTCATAATAATTGTTATTAAATATTTTCCTGCTAAATCTTCATATTTTTATCATTTTTTAATTTTATTTCTTTCAGAAATCTGAAATATTGAGAATTTTAATTTTTTTTAAATCGATATCTCAAAAATTTCAAATTCTATAACAATTTCCAATATTCTTTAATTTTGATCGAAATATCACAAATTTTTTTCATTTTACAGAATTTCTATTTTTAAATTAAAAATTTGAATAATTTCTTCTTTTGAATTCCAAATTCAATATTATTATTTTTACTACTTCATTATTTTTTTTTTTCTGAAAAATTTAAAACATTTTCATAATTTCCTTTTAATATATAAAAATTCTATCGATTGCAGAGGTTTATCTATTATTTGCAAAGATTTAAAATATCAATAATTTCATCACAAAATTATATAAATTAAATATATAGAAAATCACGAATTTTGATTTTCAATAATTTTCGAACCAATTTTTATTTTTAATCTTTTAAACAAAATTTTTATTTTTTATAAAACATTTATGAATATATTCTAGTAATCACAGATTTCAATAAGTTTTGTATTAACATTAAAATTAAAAAACTGCTAAATTTTAATTGATCTTTGAATTACTCCTTTAAAAAAATATTATATAATATTCATTCTAGATTTGTATTAAAATAGTAAAATATGTATTTGCATGTGTTTGAATTGAATTCCATTAATTTTTTTCTCAAAGTAATATGAAAATATACTTAAATAAGTGTAAGTATATTCGAAGGAAAAGAATTGATCCAATTAATTAAAAAAAAACCTATAAAATAAATTTATATTGATTTGAAAATGATATGAAAACGTGAAAAAAAATGAATAGATTTTATTTTGAATTTTTTAATCGATGCAAATAGTTTAATATTATAAAACAAAAGAAATTTACACTACTTTCAAATAGTTCAATTTTAATAATATTTTACGTTATTCTTCAACTCTATACTTTATTAATATTTTTATAAAGATATTCAATGAATAAATTGAATAAAAATAATAACCGTAGAGAATATTATATAATTGTAATAACAATAAGTGTAAAGAAATGAAATATCATATTAAATATAAATGAAATAGAAAATAAAAATGAATTAATTAGAAAAAATAAATATATAATATATCATTTACAATTAATTATTTATATTATTTACATAAATAATTCATAATGTAAACTAATAGTGTAGAAAAAATTAAGATACTCATATTATTGGAGATAATGTCATTCGATAAGAAATAAAAACAGAATTAAAAAAATAAGTCGTCAACAATGACGTAATGATATCAATTTTAATTTAAAAAAAATTTATAAGAATATATTACTAACGTTTTAATAAAATATTTTTTGCTAAATTTGCAAAGAAAAATAATTCTTTTTTAAAATAGTTTATTATTTCTTCAAATTTTATTGCTCGAACTATTGAGATTTCATGAAAAGGAAATCATAGATCAAAGATATTATGTGTTTCTATATAAATATTAAATAGTTTCTTTCGTGAAAAATATTAATAAAATATTTATTCTTAAAGGAGAGAATTGAATTTTTAAAAAAATTTGTTTTGTAAAAATAGAAAAAAATATATTTACAAATAAATACTAAATTATACAACTATAATTTTACATTATATTATGTTACAAAACAAGGAACAAAAATTGTTACAAGAATAATTTTTTCTACATTGTTTATTCAAAAACATTAATTATATTATTTTTATATTTAAATATCTTTATATTTGAAGGTCTTCATCTTCTTCTTTCGAAGGAACTATTAATTGAAAATTTAAATTTCAAACATGATTAAATATATAAAAATTTATGAATTTTGATTTTTAATCGTTTTTAACTATTTGAGTAAATTTTCTATTTTAAATAAAAAATTTTGCAAATATTAAAATTTTAATACATTATGTATCATAATATCAAACTTAAAAAAATTGCTGCAACGACGAAAAAATACCAGTATCACAATTCATTTTGATAATGCAGTCCGAAAACTCTTCTCTCATCCAACCTCCAAATTACATGCGATAACATAATTGTACAGTGATGATGACGTCTGTGGATTAGATAATAAATTATTTAGTACATTATTTGGCAGTGATTTATTGTTAAATTAATTTTCTCGTACACAACCATTCAAATTTTCTAGAATTTTCAAAATTATAAAATTAGAACAAACACTACTATTTCGATAAACGTAAACACTAAATACTGAACACTGAATACTAAAACATAGGTATGTATACTTACATATTTATAAATATACGAAATATGTATATTTTATTTCGATATCCAAAAAGTTTAGCATGATACGCACAAAATATAAATACGTGTAAGTATAATTTCTCACTAAGGTTATCGGTACAATTGATATTCTCGTTCGTACACGTGGCATGCACATGGTTACGAGATCTCTTCTTGATTCACTTGAAACTAGAATTGTTTTCGAATATTTGAAATTTCGAAATGAATACCTTCGTTCCCTTCTCACGCTTAAATACACACAAATCCTGATTCCTGATTGGTTGGCTAAGTGCTGACCAATGAAAAATCATTTTCTCAAATTTTGTTGGCAAATTTTATTGGCTAAGAAAATACCACCTGTCGGAGTAGGGAGCAGGTCATTCGAATTCAGGAAAACTCTAACGGTACCTAATTTTACAGATTTCCTGAGGATTTACGACACGTTATTTATTATTCAGGTAGCATATTGGTAGACACTTTTAATCCTTTAAAATTATTGTTCTGACAATAAACGAAATTCTAAGGGAAATGAATATAGGTAAATGTTAAGATTTAAAAATAACTGAAAAATTATAAAGCTTTGCTTGATGAATTATCCTTGCAAATGCAATATAAATTTTTTTAATTTCACCCATATCATATGTAAATTATTTATACATGTTGATTACTGTAACATTGATTACATGATTTTGTGATTTTATAATTGTTGCTCTAAATATTCGAACAACTCGAAATTAGAATCGTGAGTCGTGATTTGTTTTCAGCTAAGAATTGGAAAAAATGAAATAATGAAAACAATTTGAATTATTATTATTACGACTAGAAAGAATCGAAGGAATCGATTTAGTTATAAATAATTGAATTAAATAAAGCGAGATTTTCAATCATTGTACAATAAATAATTTGCATTTACAATAAAATTTCACAATCACTGTTATCAAATATTTTGCTGCTGAATCTTCGTATTTTAATCATTTTCTGATTTTATTTCTTTCAGAAATCTGAAATATTAATTGAGAATTTTAATTTCGCTTTTCTTAAATCGATATCTCAAAAATTTCAAATTCGACTTCAATTTCAATTATAAATATCACAAATTTTTTTCATTTTACAAACTTTTCTATTTCTGTATAAAAAATCTGAATAATTTCTTCATAATTATCATATTTTTAATTCGAAATTGTTGTAAAATTTTACATTTTTCATCTTCAAAATTTGACAACTTAAAAAAAAAAAAAATTCTATCAATTTCAATGAATTGATCTATATCTTGCAAATATTTCATATATATTGCTCTGATCTTGATATCGTGCAGTGCAAATAAAATAATTCCACATAATTCCACGAATTACGTACGATAAAATATACGAATATAATAATAAGTACGCAAAAAAATACATCTTGAATACATCATGCAAGAATTATTAATACGTAGACATCATAGTTCGACAAAAATTTAATCGACGATTTACCTTTTACTATTAAATTAACATTTTTGTACACATAAATATTCAAACGCTACAAACAATTATTATTTATTTTTAAAAAATAGAATTAAAAAATATAAAATACACGCGTATGATTACCTATATGTTTATAAAAATATAATTTAAAAATATTAATACAATACATAACGCGTATAAAATATACACCAAATATTCATATATAACATGACGAGAGATATAAATAATTATTTTAACTTGGATTCAAATGAGGTATAAGCAAAATGCATCCTTCATTTCTGCAAGGATGAAATCTCTCTGAATTCTGTTCCTGATGTACAGGTAACTGTTGAAAAGTTGAGAGTGACGTTCTTCACAAGGACGTTGGAAGGTCACTCGAAGGACAGAGAAGGAATAATGGTGCTTACTGTGCACAGGTACACAGGTAGGTTCGATAATCTGAAATTTACGATATGGCAATTGTTATTGACGTGCCAGGTGCTGCAAAACAGCTGCTAATTTTTTTAAACTTCCAAAATTTTTTAAACGTCCAAAAGTTGTTTTCCTGGTATAAGAAACGGAATTCTAATGAAAGAAAAATACCTGCAAAGTATAAGCAACAGAAGTCGCATAAGCATTTTCTTAAAACTAGCTTTTGCTAACATTTTTTTTTTTTTTTTTTTGTTCAATCCATTTGTACGAGAATTATTTAATACAATTTAACGATGTAACATTGATATTTCTGGTTATGTTACATGCTTTTAAAATATCCTTACAAGGATATTTTAATATTCGAGCAGCTCGAAGTTAGAATTGAACCGAGACTTGACTTCTAATTTGAACCCAGAATTCAGAAAAATAATCGAATGAAAACAATTGTCGATTAAAAAAATACGTCGATTAAGTTATAAACAATTTAATTTCGCGCGGATGAAGCAAAATAAGAATGCAATGCGATGGTGTAGAAGTTCTTTTTTCAGCTCCCTTTATCTAACACGAAATTCAATTGTTTAATAAATCATTATTTTTACGCGAGATAGAATGAATCATTAAACGGAATAATAATATAAAAATTTATGGTTCCTTATTTCCAGGAAGTTCTTACTCCTTTTACGAGCGACTCCAAACAAAGAAGAAAGGATTAGTGAATCACTTTCGAGGACAATTTATTAATCAATATGTAATCTTACGTGTACCTGGAATATATATATTTCTAGAAAAAGAGTTTAGCATGCATCATAAATAGTATGCGTCATCTTGCAGTTAGAATTTAAAATTAACAATAAAAATAAAACTTTGGAGAAGAAAAGTAAAAATTTAAAATTGCAGGAAAACTTGGATAGAATTTCGAAAGATCCTGATCAACACGAAATTTGAAATAGACAAGAAAAAATATATAAATATAAAATTTTATGTTACAGCTAAAAATTTAAAGGAAGCGTTTTTTTTCGTTTAAAATACAACAAGATCGTAATTCCGTACAGTTATTTCAAACGAACTGATTAATTATGTTAACGTTTCATTAATTTTCATTTAAATAAATAAATATTATAAATAATTATATATAAATTTAAAGTTTTCTTATATAGTAATTTTTGTCTCCCTATTAACACGTTCATCGCCACGTCATCCATATTTGGGTGACAGGTATGCTTCCGGAGGGGGGGCACCCATCAAACATGGGTGATGTGTGTTCTTGTTCGAGAAAAATAAGATTTTAACCCTTGGATATATTTATATAAGAAGATTACCAGTCATATTTATTAATATAAATACATGTATAATAATAAAATATACATTGGAAGATGATAGAATTTGAAGTTTAAGAACAATAGAAACAGAAAATAGACAGCCAATTAGAGATTTATATTCAAACCAGAATATTTAAGATTGACTTTGGAAAACAGACGAGCTAGGCATTGAGATTATAAGAACTGATATATATAAGTATATATCTCGATTAAATTTTATTTTATAAAATAAAAATATTAAAATATACTTCAATTTATCGCTCAAACGTGTCAATATGGATTCGACGATAGAGATTCAACTATTTTAATTTAATCGTTAAACGGCTTATGATCGCAGAAACACAGAAGTTAAAACATCGTTATAACGAAATATCTATATTCTTTCAATATCACCGAAAATTTCTCAATGATTAATAAAATCATTTTATTCCTCTTTTAACGCCCAAATGTTACTGTTGGAAAGCCGTAAAAACATAAACAGAACGACAAACGAAAGTTTTGATATTTTTATTTTATATATTTTAATATAAAATTTAATTGAGATATATTTATATATATATATCGGTTCTTAGTTTTCATTAATCAATTCTGTAATTAGTTGTTTTCAGTGTCTCTACTTCATTCGTTTCCAAAGTCAATTTTAAGTATTTTGGTCCGAATATAAGCCTCTAATTGGCAACTTCAACTCAGTTCTATATTATCGGTAGTGATAACACCCTCCTATGTTATCATATAATTTTAGATTTAAAATTGTATAAAAATGCAGAGTGATTCGCTAACAAATCATACTTGTCCCTCTTTCCTTTTTTATATTATTCTTAAATTTTAAATTCTGTGATTCCAAACTATATTTCACTGCTTATTATTATTATTAAATTTCTTTTAAAATTCCGCTTTAACCCTTTGCATTCATATGTCGCCATATATATCCTATATTTTATTTACATTAATAAATACATGTATAAATATAACATTCTAGAGACCTCTTCTTACTCGATTGATAACCTTCTTAAATATAAATACCATAACCATAATGTTAATCCTCCTAAAAATCGTACATTTTTCGACAATGCAATATTCCAGTTCCATCGTTTCAACAAATTTCAGCATCCCTTCACAGCCGCCTTGCACGAAACTCATCAACAATCACCATGGAGAGCCATCATCCTCGAGGAAGAACATGCTTCACGTCGAAGACAAAACTCGCAAAATTCTCCGCCCGTCGGATGAAATTTCACCGTTTTCCTCTCCTCAACAGAGAAAGATATTCCGCGCGCGTTGCAATCGCGACCCAGAAATCTCGGGGCGGATTTCACCGGCCTCTTAATTCGCGGTCACGGTTGTCCCGTGGCGTTTTTAACCCCCCGTAACTGATGCGAGTCCCGCGTGCCTCGAATTTCCTCCGCCGTTTTATATTATTCATCCCTTGAACCGTCGAGCATGGGATCCCGTGATGGGGAATTTTTGCGAATCCAGCACGGAATTCGTCGAAAGAGAAACGAGGTTTTCAGTTTCGCTCGGATTCGTGTTTTACTTTACTCTCGGGATAATGAGTTGTCGGTCGGTTAATAAGTAAACGTTTTTATCCGTTGTACTTGTGTATATATCAAAGTATATACAAGAAGTATTTTAGAAATATTTGGGTGGATTATGGATCCTAAGAACGAAAAGATTCATTGTTCGTTTGTTCTCTTATGTGAAATATAATAGATAAGTAATAATAGGTTTATCAAAATTCATATATATCCATAATTTTTTCCAAAATCTATATTTTTGAAGTAATGGATTTATTTAATTTTCAAATTGTATATATTCAAATCGAGCAAAGGAATCTGTTTTAATTTATTCAAATGTTTGTCGAAAGGATCCTTTTATTTATTTAATTGTAAAATCGACACTTTTCAAAAAAAAAAAAATGGATCAATTAGAGATACAAATTGAAGTCAAGTATACACGGAATGAGATTTTGCAAGAATTCATCCCGGTTGTGTTTTGCCGCGGCTTACGAGGAGGAGGATAAAGCGCCGGCCCAGATCGCATAATAGTCGTGTACATCAACTGATACACGAGTTTTACGGCCAGCATCCGACGACACACGGGCCGCCAGTAGTAGTTGGTGTGTTTTTTGTCAACCCCGGGATTCCAGCCTGTTAATCGGACAAAGAGCATCCGGGATCTTGGCCAATTTATGGCTGGCCCGGCATTTGCATGCTTAAACAGCCACCAAACACGCGTCTGCCTTTTCTCCGCATCTTCGTTGGGAAAAGAGGCCGGAAGAAGGTTAGTTAGGTCGGTGGCCGATTACTCCTGCGACACTAGCGACATCTGTATCGTGGATTCGGATTCATATTCATGGTGTCAAGCATTTTACAGGCGATGAAAATTACGATTGAATCGAACGAATTTGTTACAAAAGTGGTAGATGAATTATACGTGTAATTATTAGTTGATTAAATATCAATTAATCTAATAAGTTAATTCACGTGCCGCTGGTGGCGCTAGTGGTTAGATTTACGCGTGCAATCTTTTGAGAACGACGCTGCTCTATAAAGTGTTAATATATCTTTGGAGAATCTAAGATTATAGTGATACTATAGTGATATTAAAATTACAATTAAACGAAAATGAATTGAGTTGAATTAAATTTTTACAAAATAATACATATTTTTCTTTAATCCTAATATTCCTTTCTAATCTCTTTTCATATAAAAAATATTCGAGAGAATATTTGTCCACGAAGGATTAAATTGAATGAACAATTAAAGTTTGTATTAGACAAAGATCGTTTTGTTACGTTATTGGTACATTTCATTCTCGTTTCACTTTGTTTAACGCAAAATTAAATTGCGTTATAATTTAATAAAGAATCTTAATCGTTTTTGTTTCTAGAATTGATTTTTCGAAAGTGTTGCACGATGTGTAAAACACTTTAACATTTATATTTTTGTATTTGTCAGAAAGAATGAAGTATGAGTCAGAAAGAAATTCGATTTTAGATTAGTGGATGAGAAAATTTTATTCTATATTTTCGATTTATTTTTGTACGTAAAATTATCTTTTTTTCTCTTATATTGTGATTATTAACAATTACATCTGTGTTGTAATCAATATGTTTTAAAACATGGATATATGGGTATATATTTTTTATATATATTTCATATGATTAATAATTAGATTTTTGGGGAAATTTTATTTGAATAAATAATAAAAAAAAATTATAATAAATGAATATAATAAAAATAATTAAATAAAATAATAAATTTTAAGTAATTAATTAAATCATTTTGTTACAATCCCTCTCTTGAAATTAATATTTTCAAATGAATGATATAAAGAAAATAATTCTTAAATATCTATAAGTATTAATTTTCTTTATTAAAAATTACACTAACCTATAAAATTAGTATTATTATATATGTATATAAATACGATTTGGAAAATTTAAGACATTTTGTAATATCTGTTTAAGATTTTCATTTATTAAAAATATGGCTTGAAATAATAATATTTAAAATGTAAATTTGATTTATTATTTATATATAGTTTTAAATCTTTTTCTTCTATCTTTTTAACTTTTTTTCAACTTTTACTTAATATGTTATTGCTTCATTAGAAAAAACTTTATAGAATTATAAAAAGTACGTACGAAGATATTAATAGTCATTGAAGAATAATTCTTTTTCCAAGAAATTGGGAAATCACAAATGCTTCGAGTAATAGAATTTAAAAAACCAATCTTCACGCTTGCATAGGCTATTAGAAAAAGAATCGGACATTTCTCTTTCTTCTTTTTCTTTTTTTCTTTTCTTTTCTGCAAATTCAAATCATTTCATTTGATCGTATTGTTCGACAAAAAAAAAAAAATACTTTATTAAAATGAAATCGATGTAAAAATAATTTTAAAATAAGGTTTTTGTATTTAAATTTTTCATAATGAATTCTGTGCTTCATTCGGAACATTTAATGAGAATATCCAACTTATTTTTAATTATCACGTGATATTTTATATCATAAATAACTGAATAAAAATTAAATAAAGTGTATAAAAATTTAATTAATTTATAATTTTGGTGTTTCACTTATAATTCGTATTTATATTTTTTATTTAATCTATATGATGTTTCATTTACACAATAATTAGCATTAATTTTATTTAATTCATTTAAATCGTTCGAAATATCGAATGAATTGAATAATAGTTAAAGAATTTCACAGATATCGTTTATTAATCTTATCGATAATGCGTATTAATTTTTGAAAAATCAATTTTATTTCGTTACAATATTTAACAATATTTAGTTATATCAATGATATAATTATTACCAGATCTTTTATTTGCAATTCCCTAATTAAATTGTATTCCACAATACGCAACCGTAACAACCAGCCAGAGAGTAAAATCATTCGAAGTTCCTTCATTTGCAATTTTCCAATTAAATTTTATCCCGCAATATTACATATCTGTAATAATAACGAACAATAAACTCATTGTGAATCACCTTTATCTGAAACGTTTTAATTAAATTACCAATCTGGCCAAAAATTAGCAATCGCTCTCCAATCGACGTTAACAATAATACATTATACTCCTTATTATTTGAATTCTTGAATTATTTTTGATTAAAAATTTATTTATGAAAATCTATCCTTTTTATTTATCTTTTCATACATGACGATAAGAAAAGAATTTCAAAAATTAAATGAAATATCATTTTGTTGCAAAATTCTCAATATTTCTTTTTTTTCCCTAATTCATAAAGTTAATAAATAGAAGAAGAAAAAGATCGATCGAAGAAATATCATAACGTACTTTCTTTCCATTTCGATCTATGTGGATTAATTTTATAAATTATTATTAATACATTAGAAACAAATTTTACTATTTTCAATTAATGAAAAAAAGAAAAATAAAAAAGTTCATAATAATTGATGAAAGTTCTTCAAATTATTAATTATTAAATATTTTATCTTATATATATTTATATATAGAAATAAATGAATATATTATACATTCCTTATTTTTTTCTCACAGTTTTCTCACTATATTCAATTAAAAATTTTCTCCAAATTATAATATCACTTTATACGAAGCATTTCTTTCCTTGTGACATAAAATGAATTAACTTTATAATTTGTATGGAAATAAATTGTATATTAAATTTTATAGAATACTTCAATAATTGAATATACAAAAAATTTCATATTATTCTTTTACTTTCAGTGTAAAATATTACAATAAAAAATCTACAAATTCGTTTCCTTATCTTTCTCCAAATTCCGATACTTAGAAAAAATTTTACGAATCATAAAATCCACATGAAAATATATTTTACGTAATAATAAAAATTTCAATAATAGAATTTTAAAAAATTATTAAAATTGTTACGTTACGTTCAAAACATCCGCCAATTTAGATAAAACGACGCGATGCCTATACGACAAATAATTTCATTTCGCATTTCCCATTACTTAATAGTTTCTCATTTTATATATCCAACAAAAACTTCCCCCAAATCACGACTCTTTACAAAACATCACGCCCTTATCCCCCTCCCTCAATCGTCCCCTCAATCATTTCCACGAAAATTTTTCCCCATTTGGCCATTGGCCGATCCCCCGGCGATCTTCGCGCCGAGGAAAATAAAAAGCCGATCTTTTCTTGTTTCCTTCGAGCAATAAACTAACCGTAAAAGCGGGTTAAGTGATTGCAACCGCGCCGAGGGAACCGCTCTCTGTTCCCTTCTGCTTTTCCCCTAGCCGGGCCCCCCACCCGTGCTCCTCCTAGTTACTCGTGTTTTCTCCTGCGCCACCGTCGTTTCCACGTAGGATATCGGCCCGATTTTATCGATTCACGGTAAAACCGCGAAAGGTGTCGTCGTTAACCGCGTTTTACGCGCGATGATCAAGTATCCCAAAGTGATTCGGGGATCTCTTTAGGGGGGAACACGTGACCACGGATGGAGGAATTAAAACGGAGAGAACTTCTTTTCAGAGAATATTACGGAAAAATTTTTTGTCTTTGCTCTTTAAAGCGCGGAAAAATGATTTTAAATCAAGTTTATGGATTACGTTTGACATTGTTATATATGTTGTGCTGTAACGAAATTTTCTAGATTCTTAAAAAATTCCTAATCCCACTTATTTATTTACAATTTCTTTTTACGTATATATAGAGTATCAATTAAATTGTATAAAAAAATCCGCATAAAAATTGGTTCAAAATAAACTTCATCCTGCGAAATTCTGGCGGCGAAACATGGCGAAATGCGCAGAATCCAAGAAATGGAAGTTGGTCGAATGAGTAGAGCGAAACCAAAGTCTCGAAAGTTGAAACGCAATGTGGAAGCGATTTTATCACGCGGACAGAAAACGAGCGGGCGAGGAAGCGGACCGCGAGCAGAGTTCAACAAACTTTCAGCCGCGTTTCAGCGCGCCATTCACGATGATGACACAAGTGTTTCGAGCTGCCAAGCTGTGGTGTCGTTGCGTGAGTGTTGCACTTTCGCGGCTCGCGATTAACTTAATCGCGTATAAACAAAATTTTGTTTACTTGGATGGAGAAAAGATATAATTTTTCAATTTTTTTCCAATTGCCACGAAACATCGAACGAGCGGATATTCAAAATTATATATACTTATTACATCTTATTTATATTGTAAACATTACTTTATACGTTTTCCATTTTGAAATATGAATGTACCTACAATATAAAATTAAGGAAGAAATATTAGAATGGATCACATTGGAAAACAATAATAAGCAGAATAAAAATTAATTGTTCTATATCATGTTTTGCCTTATTTGAGATAAATAATTTTTCAATGCAATATGATTTTCTTATTATTCTATTCTTAGAAACAATACTACTACTAATTATATCAACGATATAAATTAAATAAATTATAAATCGGTAAAATACTCCTATAAATTTTTAATCTATTCCTTGAAGATAAGAAGAACAATCTTTACATAAAAATTAAACGATCGAACCATAAATATCCTCATCTTAACTCGTCAAAAAAATTGTATGATCAACTGTAACAAGTATGTCCATCGTTTAACCAACAATATATTTGCACGAAATTTAAATTTAAATGTTCTTCCTATGAAGATTGATCGGACGCGTGGAGGGAAAACAAACGCCTAATCCATCCGTTCAACAAAATCATGAAAAAGCCAGAGACGAGGAGGAGGATCCTGGAACCGCAGCAAACTTCGTTCCCGGACATTTTTTACACCGACACGGGTCGGTGGTTCCAGCCAATGCTGGACAGGAGGGTCCTTTTCGGGCTGCAAAGGGAGAGTTCGCGTGGAGCGCATGAAATTTACATGAAACGATCGCGCCGATCCGATCGGGCGCACAACGAGCGTCACGGCTCCCCGCCACATTGTCCGCGCTCGTTCGCAGAACGAACAGGATGCACAGGGTACGCTCCACTTGCGACGATGGCAAAATCACCGCCGAAAAATCGCGACCCATGAAGGGAACACTGCCTGTTTCGATCTGGTTTGTTAGATCTCTCAGGTAAGCGCTTTCCAGGCTTTTCTTCAACAACTTGCGAAAAATCTTCTTGTGGGAGGGAGATGAAGGAAGGAGGAAAATTAATATATATTCAATTTTCAATCTGTTGATAAAATTTTCACGAAACGCATTATATATATATTTTTTTATTTCTAATGTTTGGTTAAATTTTAATTCGTGATAGAAAGTTTCATGTAAAAAGTATTCGTGATTTTATTTTCCATTTTTCCATTGTCTTAAATGTTTTTATTTATTTAATTGAATGAGAATTTTTAGATAAAGAACACGGAAATTCTGAAAATTCTAAACCCAAGAAGGAAGAAAGTAATTTTATTTCCAAATGACAAATTTGAAATTTGAAGTTTTATTATCATCAAGTTTTTGAAGAAACAGATAAGTTTATCTCTAAGTCCCCCCTCCTCCCCCCCCCAAAAAAAACTGATAAATTTTAATCTATATTTAGATATATTTCATATTTCCAATTTGGATATTTATTATTCCAATTCAATCATCATATGTATATTATAATAATTAAAAAAATATTGACGGATAGAATGAAGAAAATGAAAACTATCATTCTTTAAATAAATTATTTCATTTTTTCAATTTTAAAAAAGGCAGAGTATTAAATAAAAGAAAATATTGTATCACAACATGGGATGATCACAAAGATGAAAAGAAAAAACTAAAATTCAAAATTCTATATTTAAATTTTCAATAAATATTTTTCATTGTTTCCTTCATTTATCATAATAATTGAATCACAATCAACTTGATCAATCAACAATGATCAATTTTCATTTCTGAAAAAATTCTAATTTTAATATCAAAATACGTGAAATATTATAATTTGCTTATAAATTAACTTAAAATATAGATGTTAATTCTAACGAGATTACATTTTTATGTATTAATCTACATCGATTAAGTATATTTTATCCATCTAGTCCTTAAAGTCCTTTCTTACAACATAATCTTGAAACAAAAGACGATATTTAATTCTTCTTTCGCAATTCTTTCCCATGAAATTCACGCTACATTGATTAAAATTACAAGAATAGCCTCGCAAAGATAAAGAATCGACGTGGACGTCTGAAACAACGAGCAATTATCGCAAATTTGTTGACTATATACGGTTGGCCATTTTTTCCTTTGCTCATATATCACATCCAAGTCTTTGAACTTTTTCTTGTATGAATAATAAATGAGTAATAATTCCCTGTTGGAAAGGAGAATTGATAACAGTCGCCGAAACGGTGAATCAGAGACGATTGTGCCTCGTTTGTTTGCCACCGAAATGGCGGATATTCAAGGCTTCGAACTATTTTATAAATGAGAAACGGATAATAGGGGTCTGTAGTCCATTAAGTCCACAGAATGGAAGATTAACGATGACCAGTAGACTTGAATGACACTGGCTAAACGACATCATTTATCCAATGCTTTCCTGTCACTTGGTACACACGATTATATAATAACGCGTGTGTCCAGAAAAAATCAATTTTCTCTAACCTAAAATTCTATTTCAGTCAGACCGATAATAAATATTTCTAATTATAATTGAATTAAAATTGAAAATTGAATTGAAAAATGAGAAGAAGAAAAAATCAAAAATTGAATAATTCCTTTCCTTAATTTAATAATTGCCTTACATATATATTATTTTTTTAATATTATTTTCTTAATTCAATTAATCACTACGTTAATTACGATTATATCTATATACACTAAATCATTTCAAGAATCATTAACAATTAAACTTTGTCATCTTAAATTTTGAAACATTTTTTTGTCTTATTTTTTTTTTTTTTTTTCCCATATAAAATATTGCAACAGATTGGTAAAAACCACCAATTAAAATGCCAATTAAAATGAAATCTAAAATCTAGATACAAGCTCGATCGATTTACGCGTTGATTAAATAAAGATAAATTTACATCGTTACAATATTCTCGTAAATTATTTATACGTATTATTATTAATCAAGATTCCGCAAAAATATAAAAAATATTTTTCGAAAAACTTATTATGATATATAATTATTATAATAATTCCATCAAATATAGGAAATTTTCATTCAATACGGACGAAAAAAATTCAATTTTATCACGTTGAAACGAAAGATCATTTATATCGCGCGCCCACGGAATAAATATGGCGACGCGGCCAACCACGTATTAGATTAATTTTTCACCGATGCAACCGCTAATTGGCCAACCACGTGTCGAGGTTTTCGTTATTCGATTAAGCAGAATTCCCTGGTGGAAAAATTACCGCCAGTCTTTTTGTCAGGCCTGTCCGTACGTCTCTTTCGGGTCAAGTCCGAATTAATTCGCAATTAATGGCCGACCGTTCCTAATCTGCCATGCTTAAACTCGCGTTACGACGAGCTACGTGGAATTTTAACGCGATCTGCAATGACGTCCGTCGTCGAAAACGTCGTTTCTCTCCAAGAATATCCCGTTCACGACAGACCGAGTGTCGACTGGGTAAAAGATACGGAATATTTGTTATATCGGAATTTTCATCACGATAAACAACGTTTAGTGAAATTGATCCAATCGATATTTTTCTTCTAAAATACGCTGTCTGATCTGATTTTATTTTAATTCAACTTTTATTACGAATATATCTATAAACATGTAAATAATAGAAGTAATTTCATCCAATTTCTCTTTTCTTGCATCTTGATCAAAGCTAATGCAACCTAACCTAACTTTTACTTCGAGTAACATTTATAATTATTTACTATAATATATAGGATTATTAAATTCTTTTATACTTTTATACAAACCCACATAATTATTTCAATTAAATTCTTTCACTTTTTTTCACTATCTTATATCTATAAACATGTAAATAATAGAAATAATTTCAATAATCTCTTTTCTTGTATCTTAATCGAAGCTAATTTTTACTTCGAGTAACATTTATAATTATTTATTATAATATATAGGATTATTAAATTCTTTTATACTTCTTTTAACACAAATTTACATAATTATTTCAATTAAATTTTTCATCTTAATCATCAAAGCTAATGCAACCTAACCTAACTTTTACTCCGAGTAACATTTATAACTATTTACTATAATATATAGGATTATTAAAT
The DNA here is from genome assembly GCF_048593485.1 of Apis florea. Lineage (NCBI taxonomy): Eukaryota > Metazoa > Arthropoda > Insecta > Hymenoptera > Apidae > Apis > Apis florea. The sequence continues at coordinate 7,898,674 of NW_028256549.1, read as the reverse complement.
TCTTTTTATACTTGTGTTACAAACACATAATTATTTCAATTTTTTCGTAATTTGATTTTAACATTTCCAAACGTATTAATAACATAACCTAATTTGATTTCACTTTCTTTACATCTTAATCTTTTTATACATTATCTATCCTCACATAAACGAGGAAAAAAACTTCCAACCAAAACCGAGAAACATCCATACCTATTTCGAGAATCACACTTCACGAAATTCTTTTTAACACGGTTCACTTCTTACGATATGATCACGAGATAAAAAGCGTGGGGAAAGAGGGTCAGTGGCGTGGTCGCGAAATGGAAGCCGGTTGGATCGTAACGAGAAAACCGGAGGGATGGAAAAAGTTGGCGGAGAATCACGTTTAAACCGGCTCGAGAATCTAGAAGAGAGACTCGGTTTGCCTCCGGAAATTCCGCTCCTTTCCTTTTGTTAGCTCCCTGTAACCCAGTGGATTTTCAAGCCTCTCGAACCGATGGACTCTCGTTATAGTCACGATTTTACGTTTGAAAACGCGCGCGTTATCGTACTGCGATAGATGCTGCCATGGCATTGGAAAAAGACGAGTTTTCTTATTTTGTCTCTTCATTCTTGTTGTCTCGTTGTTCGTTATTTTTTTTTTTTTTTTTTTTTTCGTAAGAGATAATCGAAGAGATAATAATAATAATTTTTTTAGTGGATTTGATATATTGGTTATATTGATACGCTTTAGAAAATGTATTTTAAAGATTATGTAGTATTAAGAATATAAAAAATTTTATTTGTGTTTTATTACATTTACATAAATTGTTTTAAAATTGTTACAGATAAAATGTTTAAAAATAAGTTGAAATAAAAGAAATAATTGCAGATTTGTACAGTTTATTAAAAATAATAATATATATTTAATTGAAAAGCTTAGTGAAAAAATGTATTTTCTTTTAAAACATATATATATATATATATAGGAAATGTTACATAGAATTCATGCAGAGAAAAATTATAAAATATTTCCACCAAGCATTACAATTATTATGATTTTTTCATCAAAATAACTTTTTATTTCTTCTTATTCCCATTAATTGAATTCCCACTAACATTTATAACTGTTTGTCAATTTTCTCTATTTCTACCTAAACCAAGTAGATAATTTCCATTCATTTAAAATTTAACAATATTTTAATAAAATAAAAATATTTTTAATTTTTTCCAATAAAAACTTAATAATCCAGTAGAATTTTATCCTTACATTATAATATAACATCAATTTTTCCAAACTTAAAGTTAATTAATTTACATTATCGAATCAATTAATGAATCAACAAGATATATACATATGTATAACAGATAATGAAGTTAAAATTTGAAACAGTCGCGTCGACAATTCTATATACATATAACAATGCATTTATATTCGATCAAATATCCAATAATAAAAAATAATCGCTATCTCGAGCAAATCTAACAATGGTCGAAGAAATCACTCGGAAAAAAACATCAACAGACCCGACTATGTTTTGTGTAATGCATTCGAGCGCCGTCTCGCCGTTTTTCTTTCCTCTCGTAACACTTCCAAGGTTTTCTCACGAACCGTTCACCTTTCTCCTTTTCTTCCGCTTCTGCAGAAACGCGTGCACGCGAGTGCACGCTGCAATACAGTTGAACATCCCCGTTGGCTCACCGTGCACGTAGGTTCTTGCGTCATAACTGTGAAACGCTTTTACACGTTTACCATTTCCGTAAAATTTTCATCTTTTCATAATTCTATAGTTCGTGGCCGCGCGACATCTGTTGTTGAATGTTCAAATTTGATTACTTTATAAGCGAATACAATTTCTAGCGTTTCAATGCTGCTGGTCTAATTATATTAGATCCCGGATTTTTAGATAATTTTGCAGATAATTTGTGATTACGTGCGTAGATTTTTAAGAAAGGTTGAAAGATTTATTCAATAATTGATAATTTTGAGCATTTTTAAGTATTTTTCGTAAATGTAAAAAGAAAAAAATAAAAAATTTGAAATTCAATAAAGTATGATCGATTAATTAATTATTAATTCACGTATATTTTGTGATGTAAAATATGTACTATAAATTAATATTTTGATAAAGCGAATTTATCGTATTAACATGTACATATGTTGTTTATGTTTTTTTTCGTATCATTATTAAACAATCTCTTTTTTTAAAATAAAATAATTTATATGGTTTTTTATATAATAATAAAAAGATAAATTTATAAATCTGACAAAGAAGAATCGCGAATTTTCTTCGAAAAGTTATCTTCAAAAAATATATATTTTTTTTTTACAGCAATTCGATAATCGACAAGCCTTCATTTCAATTTCTACTAAATTTTTTAAATTTGTAGTTATCGATTTGACAAAAAAAAAAAATCGATTTATCAAAAAATGATTATTTGTCGTTAAAACAAATAATTTCTCGATTGTTATTTTATTAATCATTTGTTATCAGATATAAGAAATGAAATCTGATTTATAATAATAATTATAAAGCAGATTATAAATAAAAAACACAATTAAATATTTTAATAGAATTTTTAAATATATATATATTAGTTGAAAAGACAATAAAAAATGGACTTACCCTAAATGGATTTGTTAAAAAATACGAGTAAACAAATCTAAAATGCATATAAATTACACGAAAACTTTACTACGTGCACATATACCTCTTGTAATCCAAGGAAATTCTAATTGCACCGGGTTAAATCTAATTAGCATTACCACATCTCTGAACAAGAGAATCAGCCTAGTGCAACGAGAAGAAACGAGCAAAACAAATGCTAAATATCAGAAAGATAACCGATCCCAGACTCTCGAGCGATATCGTAGGTACAAGGACCACCGAGTACGTACGAGGGCGTAAATTAAAGCGAAGTGGTGTTTCATGAATAATTGAAAAGTCCGGTCGTTTCGATCCTCGTGCGTGTACAGACGCGGATGTTCGACGTTGGCCATTTTAGAAAACCGACGAAACTGCCAACTCTACATTCAGAATTCACAATGGATTTTTGTGAAATTCTTTTTTATCATGGAGGAAAAGAAAAAAAAGAATTCGTTGTATTTTGAAAGGTTGAGTTCCCTTTTTTTCGATGTCGAGCGAGAAAAACTATCATGTTCTCCCTGTATCTACAAGAGACTATTTTTTAGAATTTCTTTTTCATGATAGATGTAAACAGTGTTTTCGAGAGAATTTGTATCGCAATTTATATTTGGCAAATACTTTTCTCACTTCTTCTCTAAAAAAGAAATTGTTATGAAAAACTGAACCTGTATTTTTGAAACTATTTTTTCGTGGAAAATAATAGATCTTTGTTTCTTGACTGTGGTTTAAAGTTTTATAGAATATTTTGAAAATATTGCAATTTTAACCGATAGAAATGTCATGATTGCGTAAAGTTTAATAAAAAATAAAAAAATTCCTTTTAAATGTGAAATATGAAATAATTTAAATAATTTAAATAATACTTTTATTTTCATATCCATCTAATGAAATTACCATTTCAACAATTGAAATCCAATGAAACTAATTTTACATTTGCTTCTCTATTAATCGAATCATTTATCTAACCTATAAATTAATATTCCAAATGCAATGCAATGCGTGCATAAAATCTTCGTTTCATTTATAATATAATATTTATTTATAAATAAATTACACCTTAATACTTCGTATAAAGTTTTATAATACCTTTAAATTAATCGTTCGTTTTAAAAATTACAAATTTTCGAATTTGCAACAAATATTTTTGTATAATAAAAACATAATAAAACATATAAATACACACTTACAAATAACTTAGAAACTTTAATAGAAACTGTTATGTTATTTTAATATTAAGCACATTTTAATTGACAATGTCCAATAACATTACAGACATGCATACAAGCATATAAGTGAGCAATACAGACTAATGACATTGACTGGCAAAATTTAATATGAAAAATTCCTCCTATACTCAAAATTCGCGTTGAAACAAAGAAACGCCTAGGCCAGAGGCTAAACAAAGTATGCTAACGTGTTTCACGCTACTCGTTATCGTCATTGGCTGAGGAGGATAACGAAAGATCGAACGTATCGAAATTAAATGGAACAAATACCACTTCAACATCACACTCTACTTTCTCACGATTTGATTTCCCAAAAATCAAAATACACACACAGAAATAAACAAACAAACAAACACGCGTACATACACGACAACGTATCCCATCGTCTCAACAACCCCTTCGACAAACCAAAGACTTTCCTCGCAATAATTTCCACCAAAAGCTCTCTCCTACTCCCCGTATAATAACATCCCATTCCCGATTTCTTCTCTCGGCTAAAGTGGGGATGGATGGGGACCTCGCCTCGATATACGGGAATATACATAATGAAATTCACAGTGGTTGGGCGTGGGAGGAGGAGGACGAGGAGGAGGAGGAGGAGGAGGGGGGGAGATTGCCGCGTGAACCGCAGCCGGGGCGGCGAATCGAAAATATGCGGAAGAAATATAGCCAGGATTCCGGTGAACCGGGTAGAGGCGGCGTTTGTGAATTTTACATATTGCCGGGGTGGAGGGGGGAGGGGGGATTCTCTCCATCTCGCCGGGAGAAGAATTCGCGTCTCGGCAAGCCGTCTACGCTGAAACAAAGATGCAAATTATTGTTTGGCGCGAGCGCCCGGAAACGATCCTCTAACCCCTCCCTCCCCTCCTCCTCCTCCTCCCCTCCCCTCCCCAGCCGGAACCGAACGGCGAAGGGAGCCGGAAGGGAGTTTACTTTTCAGGGTGTGGAACGAGGTGAGACGAATGTGCAGCGATCTTGTCTTTGCGATCGTGAGATGTTGGTGAAGGGGATGGGGGAATAAGATTTTGAACGAGAATTATCATTTTTGAGAGGAAATAGTTGGGTGCACATATATATATATATATCAGCGTTTTATGTATCATTTTGTGTATGTGTGTGTGTGTGGCTTTGCAAAGAATTGGAGAGAATGTGGTGATTTCTCGAGAAGAATTAATTAATTTGAATGAAGATGTGGAAGATATGGAAGAGATATTGGTTTGAATTGCAGATATACGTGTATATGAATATGTTTTATATCTTTCTGTATCAAGTTTAATTTTTGAATTATTGAATTTATATGTTGTAGATAGTGTGCAGGCTTTGGGGTTGTGCAAAGAATTGGTGAGTATGGTGAAGAATATTCTCAAGAATTAATTTGAATGAAGATATGGAATATGGAGAGAATGTAAATTTTGAATATGTTTTATATCTTTCTGTATTGAAATGAGTTTAATTTTTGTTATTGAATTTATATGTTGTAGATAGTAGGATTGTGCAAAGAATTGAAGAGTATGGTGAAGAATATTCTCAAGAATTAATTTGAATGAAGATATGGAATGAGGAGAGAATGTAAATTTTGAATATGTTTTATATCTTTCTGTATTGAAATGAGTTTAATTTTTGTTATTGAATTTATATGTTGTAGATAGTGGCTTTGGGATTGTGCAAAGAATTGAAGAGTATGGTGAAGAATATTCTCAAGAATTAATTTGAATGAAGATATGGAATGAGGAGAGAATGTGAATTTTATCATTTTTGAATTATTGAATTTATATGTTGTAGATAGTGGCTTTGGGATTGTGCAAAGAATTGAAGAGTATGGTGAAGAATATTCTCAAGAATTAATTTGAATGAAGATATGGAATGAGGAGAGAATGTGAATTTTATCATTTTTAAATTATTGAATTTATATGTTGTAGTGGCTTTGGGATTGTGCAAAGAATTGAAGAGTATGGTGAAGAATATTCTCAAGAATTAATTTGAATGAAGATATGGAATGAGGAGAGAATGTAAATTTTGAATATGTTTTATATCTTTCTGTATTGAAATGAGTTTAATTTTTGTTATTGAATTTATATGTTGTAGATAGTGGCTTTGGGATTGTGCAAAGAATTGGAGAATATGAAGAATATTCTCAAGAATTAATTTGAATTAATTGAAGATATGAAATGAGGAGAGAATGTGAATTTTATCATTTTTGAATTGCACTTATACATGTATATAAATGTATATGTTTTATATTTTTCTGTATTGAGATAAGTATTAATTTTTGTTTTTAATTATTGAATTTATATATTGTTGTTGTAAATATTGTAGCTTTGCAATTGTGATATAAAGGAGAATTGATATTTTGTGAAAAATTAAGTTTTTGAATGTAAAATTCTTAAGAAAATTTATATTAAGACATTGGTAAAGAAGTTTTAAACAAGATTTATAATAAGAGCATGATTTCTATTTTTGAATTTTAGATTTCTATATGCATTTTTTATATATATATCTATCATCTCATTGCAGTAATACAGGAAAATATTTAATTTTAGAGGGTTAAAACCTATTGTAAACTTAAAGACCAATCATTGTTGTCCTAGTCTAATGTTTTCAAAGTAATGTTTAAAAAATTAATTAATTCTTCATTGGTCATAATTAATTCATATATCAAAAATAGAATTTCGTGTATTCTACTCTTGTGAAAAAGAAAAAAGAATACAATTTGAGTTACATGTATTCTAATCAATTAAACTAATTTTTATATCTCTTATCAACAAAAAATTAATGTATGTAATGCGTAATTTTAAAACATTAAAATTAATTTTTTTTATTCCATTTTAATTGTAATCATAGTCATCTAAGTATAACTATGGATTATCAATCTAATTCCAATCGAAATTAAAATTATATTTTTTAAAACATATTTACAAATTATTGATGTACATACGAATTAATGTAACATTTTTAAATGTTCAAATGAATTATATTTAAATATATTTTTAATATCGAAATAAGTTTATTTTTTATTTAATTTTTTGAACAATTAATGTGTACAATTAAACTACTAATTTAATCATAAATTGTTGCCATCAACTTTGATATCTATTAATATTACCAATTCTTACACGATATGCTCAAGTATTTTACTATGTGACGTCATTTTAATACAAATATATAACGTGTAAATATATATATATTAATAGAATATTATAAATTATAAACAGAATTTTTGGACACTGCCCATGCATAATGTCACGATGATATTATCAGTGATATTTTTTCCTTTTGAATTGACAAATTTCTCATTACTTAAGTGGTTACTATAAAGAATCTCAGTTTGGAAAAACATACGAAGGCATCCCTTCTGTGCACAGTTTCTTGTTGGAGAACTACGATTCCAAGTATATTTCATATTATTAAATTAAAGGATCACAAAAATTATCAATGTAACTTTGGAAAAAAATATATTAGAAAAAATCACTGTAAGTATATGAAAGAATAGATTTTAAAATAAATCTAGATTAATTATGTTATATTTTTTTTTCAAAATTGCAGTAATTAAGAAATCAAAGAATTTCTCAATTAAAATTTAATTTTGATGTCGAGTGTATGCAATACTATAAAATTACCAATATTCTTTCGAATTAAAATATTTATGAAAATTATTTTATATCGTAGTAAAAATAATCTTGTATTATAACTACAAAAAATAAGATGTAATATACATGGAAATAATTCTTGTTTATCTTAAAAAGATTATAAATTTCGTGATCATATTTCATTTATATTTTAATCTTATCTTAATATATTGGTTGACTTAATCTTAATTTCTTTTTGTGTTATGTACCATATGGAATGATAATAATATTTTAGAAACTTATTTCATGCTTAAATATAAAAATATTTTTATTAAAGTAATATTATAAAAAGAAAATATATTAAATTGTAATATAAATAAAGATTATAGCCTAATACGTTATATGACAGCCAATGTATTAATAAGAAATTTAGATATTTAAAGTTGGTTTTAGATATTTAAAGAATTTTAATAATTAATAATTTCGTTTTCATAAAATATTGACTGTAATAAATATATAACAAATTTTTATCAATGGAATTTATTGCTTTGAATATTTTTAATTAAAATTACGCAAAACATGAAGAAATGGTAAAAATTTAAGAGTTTCACACATTTATAAGAAGATTTTCGATGGAAAAATAAATTGCACAAAAATAATTAAATCTATTAAAATCATATTTTTCAAAATAAATTTCTTTATAAAATAACATACGAATAATTTTATGATTTATTGTACTTGTATACTATAATTTTTACAAATTAAAAAGAAAATATTGTTCTGATAATAAATATATTTGAATGATGCAAATTCGAATATTAAATTTTCGAATTATATAAACTTTTAAATAATAAAGATTTCATCACAAAATTTAAAATATTTATCAATCTTTGAATTCAATATGATCCATAACAAAAAATTCTTTTTAAAGAACGGAATTATTTCAAACATAATAATATTATTACATTGAAAAAATCAAAATTCTTGTTTTGGCTTATGCCATCGATCATTCGAATTTTCGACTTTGCTTCAAATTTTATTTATAATATAATATAATATATAATTCTTGATTAACTTGTTTGAAGAAATGTTTGCTCATTATTTGTTTACTTTTAATATCTTAAAGCAAGAAACAGAGTAAACGAGTCGTTCGATCAAAATGGCCTTGCAGCCACCTAAACTGGCTCGATCCTGGGAATATGAATTGCCTACGAGGGTTCCATATGTGCACAATATCTCATGCAATCTACTGCAAATGGCGACGTGATAATCGGATGCGAAGATTGTTTGTACGTTTACGTACTTGTTACCACTAATTTTTTGGAGTTCATTTCCAATTTGAAAATGACGTGGACGAGCGACGTTTAATGGATCGTGATATCGTATTTGTCCCGTTCAATTATCGTGCAGGATCTTTAAGTGAGTAATGCAAAGTGTTTCACTTAATCAATTATTTATTCAAGGACAAAATTAAATTGTCTCGATCGACTTATTGCGCTTGGATTGAAAATGTAAACGTTTTTTAAAGATTTCGAGATTACTTCTACATTTTTCTAAAAATGTAATTATTCATTTTTCTATAATACAAAATATATTGAAGTATTTATATGAAAATTTTTTATCAATTTGCAAATTGTTGAAGATCTTTCTTTTTTTCTTTCTTTCTTTTGTCTTAAATATATTGATATATTTATCATAAACAATGAAATAGAATACATCTATTGACGTATAAAAAAATGATATCGTTTATTTTTTTCCCATAAAATTTTATTTTATTCTTCACTTAAGAATTATGGCTAGATTATTTGCGTAAAACATTCTGTATTAATTTTTATATAATAATATCAAATTGGATAACTGTATCTCGATTTTTTTTATTATAATTATTATTGAATAAATCAGATAAGAGAATAAATTTATTACATCATACCACGATTATAAATTTAAAAGATTACATTTAAAAGAATATTCATTCATACTAATTACGTGCATACGTACTTTTAATTATGTGTAATAATAGATTTCCTATCTTTATTCCTTGCATAAAGGAAATACTATTTCAACTATAACTGGAATAAGATTCTTCATTTCTTTTATTCAATTCAAAAGAAAGAGAGAAAAAGAAAACTAACATCTAAATTTTTTCCTGAATCAAGAATGAATATGCAATAAAAATTATATAAAAATTTATTTTCGAAATTATAATAATCATTAATATATTATATATAATTAGAGGTCGAAGTAAATACAATTTTTTTCTTTAAATATCATGATGGGATAATGGAAAATTTCTACGAAAGATAATAAATTAAATAACGATAGAATTTCATTATTCTTTCAGGAATATTATTTGTAAGATAATTTATATAAAAATGGCAATGTGGGATTAAAGGATCAAAGTATGAACATCTTATAATATTAATATTAATATAATTTCAATGACGATTCGAATAGGATAATTATTTTTAGTTTCAATTCAGGTACCATGTTTGTTCATTATCATTATTTGTCACCTTTAAGTGCTGGTCTTTTTCATAGTATGTTTATTATATATATTATAGAATGTGTTAATTATTAAAATTTATTATTCTTAAATATATCTTTTATTTTATCTTTTCGTATGCAATATTATAATTCTTTTCTTGGAATTTTTGTTTCATAGGAGGTGTATCAGTAAGCACTCAATCTCAAGAGGACAAACGAAACATGCCCCAGAAAAAGGTAAAACATTAGCAACAGTTGTGGTATTAATAACGAAATGATTATTTGTTTAAAAAATTCATTGTTTATTATTGTTCATTTTCGTTGAATCCTAACAATTTGTGTAATTGGATAATTATTTTTCATTACAAAATTGAAAAATCAAGTTCAACAATAAGTTTAATTTTTTTTAACTTGCAACATTGTTTGCAAGTATTTGTTGATCGAGAAATTTTAAATATAAAATTTGTTTCTGAATTATAAAGATTTTCCTGCAAATTTTATAATATTCTTAATTTATGTGTTTCTTGACGTTACCACAATATTGGATGAACAATCCCTTTGGGCCAGTCGTGGAAAAACAAGGATCTAATTCTTTCATTAGCCGTTCTCCCATTGAAATTATTATTTCAAGAGAAGGCCAAGACATTCCTTGGATTACTGGGATTGTTAACGAGGAAGAATTTCCAATTTCAAGTATCATTATATTAAGCATGAGGAAGAGAATGTTGTACTTTTAAAATGACAAAGTTTATCCATGAAAGGGCGAAATTTGCTTGAATTTTCTTGCTTAATTCTTTTGATAATTAATTTCATGATAATTATTAAGAATAATGGATGCAGCATCGATTTCAATCATCTTGAAATGTTATGTTTTTCTATATATAACATGTATATCGTTTTTAAGATATATATTTTTAATAATCTATAATCATAATTATGTGATTTAAAAGAGTCAACTTCAATAACTTTGATTTTTAATATACATTGCAAAAAAAAATTTTTCATTCTATGTATATTAGAATTTTACCAGAGAAAATTTGTTATAAATATATAATATATTCATATGTAAAGATAAACGAATAAATTTTTAAAACCAGTAAATATTAATAATTTTAATAGAATAATAAATATTTAACATGAAATCGAATTCAAAATAAATTAAAAATGAATAATTTTTTTAATAATATTTTTTCTTTTCAATTAATTCTATTATTTTACTTGGTATAATTTTAATCAATTTTCAGCGTATCATTTTATTCCATACACTGTTTGAATTGCAATTTTAAACGATAATGTTCTCCATATATTTTTTGCAGCAAAATGCATGCAGGCCATTTTAAATTATTAACTTTATTTTAAAGCCAATAATTATAAGATTTGTATGAATTGCATCAATTTAATTTTTTTTTTTTTCATTTATTTTCTTTCACAAAAGACATTAAATTATTTTCTAAAATTTATTCTTAACTAATTCAATGTTGAAATGTTGAAGATAGCATTCCATTGACTTAAGATATCCAGATCATCAAACCCAATTATCAAAATTTTATCTTAAATCGATACGAACAATTACATCGGTTAGAATCATCCGAATCAAATTTTTTTTCATCAGAAAAAATAACCTATTTATAAATAAACAATGTATAATAAATTTATTCATAGCATTAGTTTTATAATTACGAAACGTAATACATACGTTGATCAGAGCCATCCAAATCAAATTTTTTTTCATCAGAAAAAATAATCTAATTATAATTAAACAATGGATAATAAATTTATTCATAACATATAATATTTTTTGATTAGTTTTATAGTTATGAGACCTAGCATATATTAGGAAGATAAAATTTTAATCATCACTTATTGTTTATTGGAGAATTATTATTTTTCAAAATTATATAAATTGATTTTGTGCCTTTTATTTCTAATATTTTATTACCAAATTTATAAAATATTGATTATACTAGACAATGCCAATCAAAAAAGCACATAATTCTTTCCTAATTTTAATAGTAAGATTACCAAAATCTTTATTCCATTCCATAAAATGAAAATTTTCTTTGCTCAAAGAAACAATACGTAAACAATGTCGAATTGATGAAACAATATTACTCAATTATAATACTATTCCATTGAACGAGCATAAAGAGATGGCGGAAAAAATTAGAGATCCATTATTTGAGATCGAAAAATATCGATGGAAGCAGGGATCGATCGTATGCAATCGATTTGGAAAAAATTTAATAAAAATTCGTTGTGGATCTACTGTTTGATATTAATTTGAAATAAATTTTCGTTAAAATAGCGAAAAGAAAATGTAATTGAAAATGTAATGCAACATGGTCACTGATGTGAATCTTGTGACTGATAAAAGCATTGCAAATATTGCAAATCCTTTATTTGATTTTCATACTTTGTTTGCTATTGAAGGATAAGTAGATTGGAAAGGTAGATCGCTTATTATTATGGATATTTATGCAAATATATATTTTTCACGTTTCGTTTGTTTTGTACCTTTTTATATCTAGAGATCGAAATAAACACAAAAATTGTATATAAGTATACAAAAATATTGATTGAAGATTATTTATTAAGTTTGAAATGGTTCTATCATACCATGGTCTCAATCTCTTTTCATCTTTTATGTTTGTTTAGTCTCTAGAATTGTATGTTTGATAATATAAAAAAATATAAATATTTTAAGATGATAAACATCTAGATCATCTTTTTTAACATGATTTTAAATGTTCAATAATAAAATTTTATTTATAGTGAAATATTAGTTTATACCAACTTTTAATTTAATTAAACAATTTTTATTATTCTAATGAAAAATAATTCCAATATTTATTAAAGTGAAAAAAACTTAAAACTCTAATAACCAAAAATAAAAGAATTTTAAACGTTAAACCGTATTAAAAGAAAAAAATAATGATAAATAAATCTTTAAATTCTTAATAATTATTAATCATAAAAAAATTGTTTTCTGAACAATTTATAAAATAAATAAATAATAATTCAAAGGCAATCCAGAATTGGAATTTTTAAAAAGATTTTCGAATATTCAATAATCACAGAAATCATCTAAAAAAAAAAAAAAAGAGACATTCTTCTTAACGATTCCAAATATAAAAATAGAAAGAAAAGGAAAAGAAAAAATTCAACCATCCAGAAATACAGGACAATAAGTAAAAAAAAAAAAAAAAAAAAAAAAAAGTATGGAAGAAAACACGCGGTAGAACCATGCGTGTTTCTCCCCTTTTTCATTCCGCGGTATCCACACACCAACTCGGCTCGACTCCGTTTAAAGGCTCTTTGATTTTCAATGGAACCTCGCTTCCTTTGAGGACGTCGTGCCAAGACAAAATATTGTTACGCGGGCTTCACTAAACCTTGCTCCAATATCCATCCCACAAAGGACACGCTTTTATTCGCGAATACCGCTCTATCTAAAACACTGCATTGAAATGAAGCTACAATGTAAACCTTCCTCCATAAGGTGGAACCGCGAAGAGGGCGCGCGAGTCGGTGCACACGAGTTGCTGAATTTGAGTCCTCTCGAGATATACAGCCGCGATTTCACGAATGATTCGAAGGGTCGAGCAAGTAAATTATATCGGGTCGAATTTCTCTTTGATCGAGCGTTTCATTCTCTTGGATATTACATGGTCCCAGCATTGTTTCTCCGCGTGTACCGTTGCTCGGTCGATCGGCTAAATTGTAAATTGGTCCACAGAAAAGTATCTTTATCGTTTTATTGCGATACACGTTTATTGTCCGTAATATACGTTACAAGAAATGGATAATAAAAATTGGAGGCTTTTGATCCGTATTTATATAGATTAAATAAACTGTTGAAGAAAGTATTTTCTTTCTCAATCTATTATTAAATTTAATTTTTATTTGTTGTGGTAAATGATTTAAATTTATGATATATTTAATAGCGCTTAATAACTCTGTATTTAGTTTTTTCAAAGATATAAATTTTAAAAATCAAAATGTGGATTTTAAGAAATTTATAATTGCATATTTATATTACGTGTAAATATTCCATTTTTATAAATAATTTTATTGCAATCTTTTGCAACTGTAAAAAAGTAAATAATCTGCAACCCGTCAATCATATCTAAATTCTAGTATTAACTCTTTCATTACGAAAGACGTATGTCTATTATGCACAATTATGCATCACAATTTACGGTTGACATTGCAACACGCTACCATCTTCTTATTTTCGGAAATTCGAAACAAACAAGCACGAATCTAAAGAACTCATTTTTATTCAAGAAAAATTATTCGTTGCGTCACAGAAGTTGCACAATAGAAGACCGTATAGAAAAGAAACGTTCTCTTTTTCATTCCTTCTTTTTTCACGTTTTCACGTTTCCATCGCAATTGTGATGTAACTCGCACAATTCTTGGTTAAAATATACATTCTAGAAATTTTCTTTCGTTCCTAAAAACACACTAAAAAAAAAAAAAAAAAAAAAAAAAAAGAACTGAAGCATTAAAAAATATATATATATATAATTTATCATAACATTTACTTTGTAAATACTTCAATTTTTCCAAACGTCATAATGTTACCAACTTCTTAAAAGATTAAACTGGACAACTTTTCAAGCGATCACGTCGTAAAATATAATCGATAAATGCATAGATAGAAATTATGAAACGTAAAAATTTTATTTTTTTCGCATAATCGTTACAATTTATTACTAATAAAAAAAAATCATCTATTCGTAACGTATCATGTATTCACGGAGCCCGTGGCTCGAACGTTAATCATGGAACGCGGCCATAAAACTTGGTGGAACAACATCAATCCAAACACGTCATATCTTTCTCGATTCAACGAAGAAGAATAACTCGACGGACCGGTTATTTCTCCCAGTTCCTGTCGACGGATGCCCGTTTTCCGCGTCACGTTCCATCGATCCCCGGATACATATCGATCCGAACGTCAACGAACCGACCGAAATTACCGGCTACCAGATATTTTCGTTCCCCGGAAACCGAGAGTCCACCGATCCAGTCCACCACTTTGTTTGTATAGAAAAGCCGCGGCATCAACGAAGAATCGGAACGGTTAAGCTTCCGCGTAATCGTAAAAGTAAACCGACGATTCCGCGTCGAATTCGCGGCAACGTTGGACGGATCTTTCGCGCGTATCCCGTGTTTCGAATGAATCGTTTGGACGAGGTAAAATAATTTTGGAAATAAATTCGTTGTTGGTGTATGCGTGATAGACAATACAATGTTTGGAGGTATTTCAATTTTCAGCAGAAGCTGAAACAAGGGAGAAAGTTGCGTGTAAAAATGTTTTGGCTTATTTATATTATAGGTTACGAGCGATTGAAGTTTACATTAGATGAAGCGAGATGGCGTTGGAGTGAAGTAACGTGCTTGAGATAAAATAATTCTCAATCGAGAGTTTTGTTCACGTATATATATGTATCTTTTGTGTTTACATTAAATTTTGGAATCGATTTTTCTAAAGTGTCTCATGAATATATTTATGTAATTTATTATTAGTTTATATAGTATATTTTGATTGAATAAGATATAATTAATTTTTCTATAAATATAGAACGTGTCGTTACATACGAAGACGTATATTTTAAATGGAAATTATATAATTTTTAATACATTTAATGGATTAATAATATGTTATTTCAAGTATAAAATTTATTGAAAATATAACATAAATAGTATATGTTATTAGCACATTTATATGTACATTTATATTATATATATATATTTTTTAACACTTTGATATTTCAAAGTTTTATCTTATTAACATCTTTCTATTTATCTCTCTTTAATATATAAATATATTTTTCAAAATTATATAAACATGAGACATAAATTCTATAATATCTTTCAAGATATTTAACGTTTAAATTTAAACTTTAATATTTATGTTCTTTTACAAATTGTAAAATAATTGTAATAACTTTTTTTTAGAAATATTATTGTTAATCGATAAATAATTTAATTAATTAATTTGATAAGGAAATGTATGTCTTTTTGTTAAATTGACTCATTTCTAGAAGATACAAAATTCTCATAATTTCTTTTCTTAATATTAAATACTTTTATAAATTTTTCTGCTAATTTTTCTATCAACGTATTTGACATAAAAAGCGAAATTTTTATTTAAAATAAAGTCAAATGAAATCTCGCCATCTCGAAAAAATCATTAAATTTTTTTTTGTTTTCAGAGAACTTTTATTTAAAACTCAAAGAAATTTAAATTTAAATTTAAAAGAAGTTAAAAAGAGAAATTAAACCAACAAATAATTTTTAAATCTTCCTTCCAACAACAATTTAAAATCAAACAAAAAGAAAACCGTTTTCTTTATAAATAAAAGAAGATTAATAAAAACAATTCACATATGAATA
Source organism: Apis florea (assembly GCF_048593485.1). NCBI lineage: Eukaryota > Metazoa > Arthropoda > Insecta > Hymenoptera > Apidae > Apis > Apis florea. Next base: position 7,882,384 of record NW_028256549.1, on the reverse strand, counting down.
AACAAATAAGTTTCTTTTTCAAATACGCAAATAGTTTGTAAAAATGTACTGTTATATTTCAAAGTATAAAGAGTTTTTTTTTGAAAAATTGAGAGAAGCATAATAAATATTTTGAAAAAATATACTATTATATATGGATATTACTATATTATGATTTCAATTCTTTAAATTCTTTCAAACATATTAAGATCAATAATAAATGAATAATAATTTTAAAAAATGAAGTAGTCAGTTAATAATGATTTTAAACCAAAGTTTCTTAATCCAATTCTCTAGAGACAAGAATCTTTAAAAAAAGTTTCATATATATATATGTGATTTGAAACTGACGTCATAAAAATATAAAACTTTATATCCTTGAAATTCTAAGCTTCTTCAAATATGTGCTTTTTACTGTTATCTTTACCTTGTTTTGTAAAACTTTGCGAAAAAACAGAGGGAGCGGCCAAGATATCGAGAAAACTTCAAATTGCCTACTCTGTGAAAACATCATCCTTTCATTAAAGAATATAAGAGAGAGAGTTGCTAATACCACTTAAGATCTTTTAAGACTTTCTGATAGTATTTCTTTTTTTTTTTTTTTTTTTTTTTTAGAAATGTATTCCAAAATAATGGAATAACATATTTTCGTAATTTTATATAACTTCTATTATTTAACTTGTACATTAATTTTTCTATTTTGAAATAGCTTATCTATTAAATATATTTACTTATTTATTAGTTATTTTCATAGCTAATATTTTGATTGAAAATTAAAAAATGAATAATAATAAATAATAAAAATATTAAAGATAATAATTCATTATCGTTTACATTTACTTATTTATTTACTGAAGACATATATAAACTTGGATCTTTTTCGACCCACCACAAGTATCATGAATCTATCTCATGAATGACCGATTAAAGAAATGTTTCATTGGTACGAGTTAGGAAACAATCTATGATTTAAGAAATAAAAATAAAATTGGAAAAATATTTGTTACAATGTGAATATTTGTTACAAATTATATTATGCATAAATAGTATGAAATATAAAAAATTCATTAACAAATTGCTGATCATAATGAATCATAGTTTACAACCATAGTTATTAATTATTACATAATAATAAAAGTTATATGAATCTTACCTTTTTTCTACAAGTGTATTAATTATATGTAAACTAACTTAGCTATTACTGTTCTTTGTTACATTTGGGATTGCCAGTTAGTAATATACATATACAATCAGTATATATATATGAACAATATAAACAAAAAAAAAATTTCTTTTGTATCAAAAATGAACATATATGATTTTTCTTCTTATCAAACAAAGTAAAATTGTTTTTAACACTATTCAAATATCACTTTCAAACTAATTATAATATATAAAATTGTTACACACATCATGAAGACATGTAATATTAATTTCAAAGACATTTCTGATCACAATACTCTTTTCATTATAATATATTAATATTATAATCTAAATTTATAATAATTCTTGAAAATCTATTTTTTATTTATAACTCACAATTGCTTAAATTGACATAGGTGTCACAAAATATTTTAAGCAAAATACTAAATCAAATGTATTCTTTAGCTTTGAATAATAGTTATTTAAATTTAAATTGTTCGTACTTAAAAGCATCAATACTTGTGAATGTTAAATATTTGCTTAACCGAATCCAATATAAAAGCCAATTTTTTTTTAAACTGAATTACCATACTCTCCATCTTCTATATTGTATTTTTAACATCTTGTTTTACGTTCATATTCAGTGTTTCAATTTCAATTTGTATAATAAAAATTGTTTACGTGAGACGTAATTAGTTTGATAATGAATGAATATTATATATGATTTTACAATGGATTTTACAATTTTTTTATTTATTATCTGCCAAAAATCACGAACAATTAAATAAGTCTACGAAAATTTAGTGAATAACACAAACCTGATTTTATAAACGATTTCGTTTAAGTTCTAAAGTCCAGTTTCTTCAAACCTCGTGTGATAGAATAATAGAGCACGGATAATATGATTCGTTTGACTTTCATAAGGAGAGATCTTTAATGTTTATGTTTATTTTTTCAAACATGAGTCATAATTCCACTAGACACTTGTTCATCAAATATAAACATTACTCCATTATGAACAATTCTTCAACATCAATTCCAGAAATAATTTCCATTGAATATTCTTTCGTAGAAATATCATCATATGCATCCAAAAATATAAGAAAACTCGCTTTATGCACAATTATTGATTTTACACTAACTAATTTGACTAGCATTTCTTGGTTTTTTTTTTTTTTTTTTTTTGCAAGAGCAACTTTTCTACTCAAAAATATACACGTCTCTCGTAATAAAATAAAATAATAATTGGGAAAAAGACACTCACAAGATGGCAATAAAAGCTTAATAACACGAAAATGACGGAGCGAATAATAACACGACTGCTACGTGTAACGATATAAACTGAACTGAACAGTTTTTCAGTTATTATGCGTAGCATAACAAAGATTCTATATACGTCGTAAGAAAGTCGATAACGATTTAATACAGATTCTTTCAATTACTTTGCATATCATTAATATTTCGTTTATAATAAGATTCGAACCTGCCTTCGTTTTGAGTAATATAAAATAGAGAAACTTTTGATAATAAAGTATATATAAATTATGTGTTTATCGAAGCAAAGATTTATCGTGTGAAAATATTTTTTTTTATAAATATCTTTCAAAGAGATATAAATCTGATAGATGTGATCTTGCTACTAAGAAATAACTATTCGAATCGTTTCTAAATTTCCAATTTCTAAACGATGTACACGATTTAAAATAATACTTCGAGCATCTTGTATATCTTCCACCAAATTTCTCCCCTCTCGTTCTCCCCTTGATACTCTTATCACATCGTTACGCGTCAATTATAATTTGTAAAAGAAAGCAATGCATATAAAATTCCAATTATTATTCCCTCCTTGCTGTTCACATCCAAGCTACTCACTTCAAACCGCTTGCACAACCTTCGTGTTCACAAATAATTGCAATGAAATATCATTCTCGAATGAAACTCTGGAAGAAACTCTTTTCTAGAGCTCGTTTATCGCGTTGAATTAATCAACGATTTCATTCCAACGGAAAGCAATCGACTTCCGGCGAACGTTTGCGGATAACGCGGAAATATTTGTCGAAATTAAGTCGGGAGAAACGTCGAAACGCTACGTGGTGGATCGTTCCGTTTAATTGAACGCGGGCCGGGATATACCGTGCAAATAACGCGGCTCGCAACATTTGCCTTCGTTACAGCGAGAATTAACGAGGCCGCCGCTGATAGGGAATGATGATCATTCGGCCAGATTCAATCGAGAATCGTGCGGGCATTAGCGTGGAGCTACGTTAATACTGGATTCCGTTATATTACCTCTAAACGTTGATCGTATGAAAAGTAGGTTTCCCACTCGTTGTCGCGCCGATATTAATTTCCATCGATTTTCCGTTTCCATTTGGAAATGAAATCACACGTTATCGTATGAAAATTTCTTATACCATATATTCGAATTGGTCAAATATTTTTCTTTCTTTTTTTTTTTTGATGAATATTTTTCTTACTCTCGTTATATGATAATTGTAATAAAAAGGGTATAATATGCCTGGTATAAAACATTTATTTCACAACGTGTCATCTTGCGATAGTTTCTTTAACAAAAAAATTTAACAATTTCTACGTCTTCGTAGAACGTAGAAGTAATTTGTTCAACCATTCGTTTCGCTGAAATGACGAGAGAGGAAAAAAAAAAAGAAGAAAAAATTACCGATTAATTAGGAAACATAAAAAAAAAAAAAAAAAAAAAAAAGAACGGCAAACGCATCAACGAAATGAAAAATTCGCTCGATATCTCATTAGAATACCAAATTTCATCGGGATCGGTTATAATCCCTCTGTCAGCGGCCGATTAAGTCGCGCATACAAATAAGGGGGTGGCCAAAGATGAAACGTAAGCGTCGGTATACACGGGATAGCCGATAACGAACGAGCGCTCGCGTGTTCAGCAAGTCTGAATTAAGTAAACATAATTCGCCGAAACCGTACAGAGTCGGCCGATACATGATAGAAGCCTTACAGCAGCCTGGTATTAACACGCTTCGTTCCTCCTACCAACTGACACCTTTAAAAGTTCGAGCGATTTCTTTCGATTCGACAAGGACGACGGGAAAGAATTCGAAGAATATTTTTGCAAATATTTTTCTTAATATCGAATGTTGTATTTCAGTATAAAATTTATAATATAATATAAGATTAATGTGCGTTTACGATACGAATTAAAAATATATTATATTTACTTCAAAATTAAATAGAAACTCTCCCTTCTTCAAATTATGTATCATTACAATCGATTAAAATATAGCATTGAATATAACTTATAAGCATTGCACGTCTATTTTCTTGAAATCTGAGTTTTTGTATCTGATAAACACTTTTTACTATTATCTCATGTTAGTTAAAAATCATATCATATTTGTGTGCATTTCATAAATTTGTTAAAATTATATAATTCCCTTCTTAGGGAAACAATTTTTATTTATTTTTATCATCTTCATCTGAAATTATTAAACGCGCAATGCCAATCAATAACCAGTATTTAAATTAATAATAAAATTAATAAAAAAACTTGATTAACCTCAACTGTTTATCTACCCGATTAATCCACTTCGGTGAGAAGAGCATCGACTAAATTCATTTCGAACAAATCCCAAAAATCGGCAAGAGGATGTACACTTCGAGCGCTGCATCAACCATGGTGAAGGGGAAAGAATAAAGGAGAGGGGGGGAAGAAGAAGAAAGAAGATGGTGTCTGACTGGCTAGCCCAGAAGGCATCGTCAGTGATTGTACATCAGCTGCAGAGGAAAGAAAACGGTAAGAAAATTCTCCTGAAGGTCTGCAGGGATCTTTCCGAAGACAACGAAGTGGCGAGACGATGTGGATCACTTGGAGGGGGATGTAAAAAAATCCTATGGGATAGCTTTGGAAAATCGAAAGAGGGCCAGGGTTGAAAAATCTTTGGAGGAATCTTAACCAAGTTGGTTCAATATTTAAATACAAGTGATTTAATCGAATAATGAAATTGATTTAAAAATCAATTTCAGAGAAAGTTGAGGAATATTTAAATGCTCGTACTAGTGTAAGTCGTATATAAATTATTTTAAAAAATGACACGAAAAATATTTCAGAATTGGAAAATTAGGAGATATTTATAAAATTGAAATTCATAAAATTTATCGTATAAGAAGCAAGAAACACGTGTACGAAGTAATATTCCATTTGTTCTTTGTTTTTTATATAATAAATTTTAAATTATCATCTAAACTAAAGATTTTTCGACATAAATCTCTTTATACGAATAACTTTTGTCCAATCATTAATATTTTTTTTTAGCAAGTTCCCGAAAGTTTAAAACATTGATTTATGATTTAACTGAAGATTTCAAACAACTTTTTCCCTTTGCAAAAAAATTTTCGTTTCGGTTTTGTTAACGAGTTATTAATCAGAATATTTGTAAAATTGTATCGATGTATGTATATTTTATTCACGAATAAATTAATCGGTTGGTATTCGTGACGAATTTTAAATTTGAGATACTTTCCGAAATCAAAACAATTTGATCGCGTTCCAAAACGCATTAAAACGCATAAATTTGTTATTCGCATCACAAATGAATTTACCTTAAAAACTTTGCAAAAACGAGGAAGGGAGGAAGAAAATAGAAAGAACTCGTCGAGCAGAAGCGTAATCACAAAATCTAATAAAAAGAAACGTATACCCATAACATTTTGAAAATTTTTCGAAAACCTATGCATAAACGTACTCTGCTTTATCAGTCCAAAGCCTCATCCATAAAATCCCCATTCACCCATTCCACCCTTAAAACGTCAATTCGGTTCGTCAAACATCAAGCTTGCATTCTTTCACCGTGTCTCTTAAAACGGATTTCCTCCTCCAAGATGCATGATGCACATACGCCCCCCCCCCCCTGCCCCCCCTCCCCTCCCGTAAAAATCGCTGTTCGAATTCGTCAGCCACCAGTCTCCATTCCACCAGAAAACGATTCTTCTTCGTTCGACGATGACTAGCGCCCTCTTCCTTCCTCTACTCGATCGTTTTAACGAGGGATGGAAGGTCGTCCTCGCGCGCAAATCCAGCCGGATTTCTTGGGTACGAGCGAGGATATTGGAATTTCGAAAATCCCTCACGACGATGTGGCCAGCGACGTCTTTGCATTCGAAAGAAATCCCTCGAAACTGCGGCCAGATTTCGCCCTTCCTCTCTCTCTCTCTCTCTCTGTCTTTCGATTCACTTACTGAATTCTCGACAATGATTGGCTATCTTTTTATCTTTATATTATCTTGTTTTGCGCTCCAACATGCGCTCTCTCAGTAGTAGGAAAAAATATTGAGATTTTTATTTCTTTTTTTTTATCGTCTCGTTTCGTGCAGAACATTTTACCTTCTCATCGGTATATTTCGATTATATAAATTATTGGAATGAGATGAAATTATTTGAAATACAGTGAAAGATGAAAAAATTCTAATTTCAATGAAAATTTACGTATACGATAGATTACAATACATTTTTCTTTGCAATAGGATAAGAAAAAATTAAATTCTGAATATTTTGAAAATTTTGAAAATGAAACGAACTCGAGTACTCGAATTCTTGAATTTTAATTTTTTTTGTAATATTTAAAAAATTTTTTATGATATAAAAAAATATTATAAGATACTAAATGTATTCTGATTATCAGAGAGAGATATTACTTAAGAAGATAACTTTTGCCATCAAAGTAGGAAGTTGTGTAAAAGGTTACTATTTCGTTTGAGAAATATCTTTGTATTTTCCTATCTACGTACTTTTCACAAAGAAATCACATCCCACAAAACGTTGTGCAGCAAAGAAAACGAATAACATACGGAAAACGTATTGTTATCTAAATTGAGTAATATAGAAGAGAAATTTAAAACATAACGTCTCGTTAGAAAGAAGCATCTTCTTTAAACTTTTATTCCCATCCCCTTTCTGTTATTGGTGATATATGATCGTGAAAATAGTTTCAAGTTCAAAGTTTGTTCGACTATTAGAATCAAATCGTTAAAAAAAATAAATTAAATATTTTACTTTATACACTTGGATCGTAAAACTTTTTATTATTTTATTCACATATTGTTTATAAATTGTTTAATTTTAATATATCATGATGTATGATTAAAAAATTAACGTAGCAACAGATTCTCTCAAATAAAATAAGTTCACTCTTTTATTATACATATGCAATACTTTAATATACTCATTAAATAATTCATAAATTAGCTGTTATAATTATATGAATTCATAAATATGTATTTCATATATAAATATTACATATTTTAACGAACTATATATCTTTTGCAGAAAATATATGTATTCTTGCTTAATAATAATTGATGACAAAAATTTTTTTTATAACAATTGTATAATAATAATATATGATAAATGATTAATAAATAAATATTGATTTCAATAATGTAAATATTACATATTTTGGTGCATTCTTATAAAAAATTTTTTTTTAAAAAAAGATTAACATTAGCGATTTACATTACGATAAATAATAATATATATAAACGAAACAAGCTGTTGCAAAGATTTTACAAAAAAAATTTATATCGATTAAGAAATAAAATCATCGAGAATTATATCGATAAATATCGATAAATCGAACACAATAAGATTGCTTAAATTCTCTTTTTGGAACCAGGGCGAGCATAAATGGCGTCTTTTACGCGAAAAGTTTGGAAACGAATTTTCCACCGTGATAAATGGAATCGAAATCACTCTGATTAATGAAATATTCGCGAGAACGACTCGATAACAAGCGTTCCCAACTTTATTCGATCTCGACCGAGTGCTGAGATTAATATTCATCGTTATATCGAAATGATTATCGAGAAATGGCAGATTAAAGTAACTGTACCTTGCAGATTCTTTATCAATTTCTCGATGATGGTAGACTTTAATTGAAATAAGTACACTCACCTGGAACAAAAAAAGTTATGCGATTAGACACAATGGTAAGAATAATTTAAATATACATATGTTTTATATAATGTGTATATAAAAAAGAAACTAATCACAACATTCTACCATTCTATTCAATATCAATTTAAGACAACATTTCAGTAGAAAATTTTCCAAGAATTTTCTCGAAAAAATATTACTCGAAAATAATACGTTAATTCAAAATATCGTTATCGTTATTGAACAAAAATACATTAAGTATATTAAAATTAAAGATGAATAATCGTATTTCCAATCTTATTAATATTCTCCAAAGATTCCGAATAAACCTTTCGATCCCTCCAAAACTTTTCATCTCCTCGAATGTCTTTCCAGAAAATATCAACGGTGATCCAAAATATTCTCATAAAATCCATTTCACACAGCGTTAATTTTACAATCCCCGATTTAAAACCACACACACACACACACGCGCATGCATCGAATTTATACACACGTCCATTCCGAATCCGTGATCTCTTCGATCGATTCGAATCGTTCCAACAGCGGAAGTGGAGGAACGCGTCCCGGAAATGAGCTACGCTTGAAACTTGTACACCACCAGCGAATTCGTACGTGAAATTTAACGACGGCAATAGAACCGCGGCCAAGAACACCACCGACACGTTCGATGATGACTGCAATAATTGTAGTAACGATTGTCGAAATCTTTATAAAACCGGTTCGTGCCAATTCGGATTTAACGGCCATTTTGATATTTCCTTGAATTTGCGATATTTTCGACGTTTTTAATATCCATACCGGTATGGAATTATTCTAGGAATAAATCGGATGTGAGATATATGCGATTTTTTGAGGAAGGTGAAGGTGTGATCGATTGTGAGTGAGTGATTGTGACGATTGTTGGTATTGACGTTTCATTTTATATTATTTGTTGAAATTGTTGAATAGAGATGAGAGTGGTAGTAATGGTATTGTAACGTTATCGTTGATTTGTCTCTTGGAACAATTTAATCTTTTGAAATTGAAATTTTGAATTGTTTACTATTTTTTCTAAATCAATTTGTAATTTCAAAAAATTTAGGTAAAGAATGATTGGTGTAAATGATTTAGAAGGATGTTATTATTAATTTGTTAGATTAATTAAGGTTAAAAAGGCGAGTCGGTAACCAAAAATAAAAGAAAAGAAAAGAAAAGAAAAAATTTTCGAGATCTTATTAAATTTCAAATTTTGCGAATCTAAAAATCAGATTTCGACCTAGATTTTCTATGATAACTTTTACAATGAATATTGGGTTCTATCTTGTTCTTTCTTTCTTCAAATCATAATAAGAATATTATTGCTTTATTTAATTTTTAATAAATTTACTTTTACAGTATAATTATTATTATTATTGTTGCTTTTAATTATTGTTGTAAAATCTAGCTAAATTGAGAATATTATTTAATTAATTTAATTTCTTGAATAATTAAGATATAGTATTTTTATTTTATTTCTTTGCAATTAAAGAAAGAAAAGATTTTCTTTCTTAGGATAACTTGTTGTTAATCTAACTATTATATGAACAGATTCAAAATAATATTTCAATTTATAAAATGAAAGAGAATAATTATAACTATAAATTATTTTCATTTTGTTTTTCTAATTAAAGTAGTAATTGTAATAAAGTTGTTATTATTATATGTATATTATTTTGATTTTTAAAATTATTTCTTCTTTTATTCGTTCATTTCATATTTAAATATTATAATTTTCAATTAATTACTGAGTTATTTGAAGTTATTATATGATTTCAGTTTTTTTTGTAATATATTTTTTCTAACAAATTCTTCATACAATAAAAATTGAATTGAAAATTTTCAACTTTAAAGTTTAGACTAGTTGATAATTCATAACACGTATTATAAATAAGTTTCGCAATAATCTTTGGTCGATATAACTAATGAAAACTTATGTAGTTCTGGTAATAGTTAATTTTTTAGTCGTAAAGTTGTGAGATGTTCTTGTAAAACAGATTAAATTATAGACCTATCTGTGACTTACTTTGTGCACAATGTAATATTCAAATGTAAACTACATACTACTAAAGTATGTTATAAAGTTTCTATCTAATACAATTATAAATGAAAAGCTAAGACTAAATCTAACACGTGTATATATTATAATTTACTTTTTTCTTTAACAGATATTCAAGTTGCTGTGTTATAAAACAATATGTATTATATAAAATAATATAAAAAATATTTAATACCTTATCATATATAATATTTAATTATATATAAATATGAATATCTATAAATCCACATTTTATTGAAATTAAATTCTTCTCATTATAATTTTATTAGTATTACTTTTGCTCTGTGCCTCCATTTTAATATTTTTAGAAATTTTATACCTTCTTGCAACTTTATCTTTTTATATATTTCACGCAAGTCATGGAAATTAATTCCTTAAAATTTATCCAAAATCTCCTAATACATAAAATATCAAAATTTATGCTCTGCCTCTCTGCTTCTGTATTCATTTATCATTTATTATTTTAAGAAATTAATAATTAAATAATAAAATTTAATAATTGAGATATTAATATATGTAATATATCTTTAAAAAAAAAAAAAACATTTCTACATTTCTTCTTCCATCCATCCAAGAGATTTAATTGAAAATCAAAAATAAATTAAATTAAAAATTCTCTCTTCTACAACCCACGACATTTCATTCAAAAAATAAACTGACCCTTTCATACTCGATGTGTACTTCCTACACGAAACACGATACTTTTTGATTCGCAATCAAATGAAAATATATCTATACCACGAATAAAACAAACTCCTCCTCCACAATCGTTTCACAGCCATTCTTCTTTCGCATTAATCATCGATCCATTTCATCGTGAAATGAAAAAAAACCCATGTATTTAAACACCTCTGTTTAGATAAAACCACGCCTGTAGATAACACTTTGAACCATATCATCTTAACGGTGATCTCGATCCATTTGCCGCGATAACGAGAACCCGTGTCGTTCACGACGAGTGATCCGTTATTACGAGCCGCACACCCTGTATACCCTCCCCCTCTACGTTGGACGAAATAGCCGAGGATCACGCGAAAAATCGGCTTCCGTCCACGAGGCTCAAGAATGGCGGCCGAGCACGTGATAGGAAACGTCGAATCAATTTCTTTATTACGCGGAGCCACGGTATATACAGGGTGTTAATATATTCGTGAGACATAGTTCGGTGGATCGATTTTTCGAGCACGAAAGTTGGTTGTGGAAAAATATCGGCTTATTTATTGAATTATAAATGGATATTTCTATGCAAATATATATCTTACACGTGTTTGGATAAACAAATTTAACTCGCGTAATAGTATATATACGCGATGTGGAACAGTTTCTTTTTCGGGTAAATAATAATAATCCTTTGCATATTGACGAAAGTTAGGAAACTATTTAATCGTTTGCTAATTCTTTTTTTATCTCATTTAGATTTTGAAAGAAGTTGAAACTAGAAATAATATAGGAAACTACAGAATCAAGATATGCAACAAATTCTTTCCAATACTTTTATATATTTTTATATACGATTCGAAACAATTCGAACGATCAATTTGGATCATTCATTTGAACGGAAACTCGGCTCGCTTTTTCTTTTGTCGGAATGGAAATATATTGACAGATAAAAAGATTTTCGATGAAATTTTTAAAACTTTTTAATAAAAAAAAAAAAAGAAATATTCGTGTAAAATTTGTTCTTGCTTTAAATATTACTTTAAAGAAGTTTGCCAGAAAAAAAAATATCCGCTCTTTACACGTCTCGTGGCTGGTTTTAGCTCGCGGTCAAGGCTATTGGTTTATTTGCGCGGATCAATCAATTAAGATGAAATTGTTAATCCAATGACATAAGAGGCTCTTCGAGAACACATTTTCGAGGGATTCGTTTCAGGAGTGTTGGCTAATTTGATTGGATATCGAAGAGAGGGGAACGTGTTCGAAACGTGTGCGGCATTGTTCGGGATGGATTCGATGCAATTTTCATATGAGATTAGTATTCAAATGTCGCGCGGTTAATGGAATATGGAAATTTCAAGTTCGAATTTTCGAAGTGAACTGAATTCTGGGAAATGGAATGAAACGTTTTTTTTTCAAATTTGAAAAACATCGTAAACTTTCGAAAATTTCAAAATTCATCTTAAAAAAAAAAAGAGGAAGAAAGGATGAAAAACGGAACCAGACGCGATAAATTATGGTGGAGGAAGACCGCAAGAAGCTCACCCTTTGACCCCACGCCCTCTCAAAGGGCTATTGAATCGATTTCCGTGGGATCAGGGCCTTCAAAGCGATCAATTGTTCGCCCGGTCACCGAAAGCGAGCGATTCGGTTCGATGGAAGATTTAATGAGTCGGATTCCAACTTTATTCCGAGTTACGGTGACGGGCCCAGGACCCGGGCTACAAAGACAGAAGGGAAAGGGGAGAATCTATTTTTATTTAGAGCATCGGAACGAGACTTTCTTCGCCCGTTTTACGGCTTATCTTCGAGATGATTGAAAGACGAGCGTAAGATGCAAGTCTTTTTGCCATTGATTCCGGCTGAATCGTTTGTCTAGCAGGGAATAATGCGTGATTTATTCAGTCAAAATTATAATTGTATCAACAAATTTGTATTAAAAATATTACTGTTAATTGCAATAATACTGCAATTATTCTGACGAGAACAAATTATATTTATAATTATATAAATTACATGGGATAGAAAATATTTAATTTTTTTTTTAAACAATTTTGTAAATAGATTACACACATTTTTACGTATATTAAAAAATATAGTTTAAGCGAACTTCGATTGTGTATAAACAATATAGAAAAAAAAAAAAAAAGGAAAACAAACATTACATAATTCGATGTATAATTGATTTCACTTATTTGAAATCCGAACTCCGGATTTACTCGATTATACAAACTGTCTTCGGTTTCAATATTTAAAACTTTGTGGATTAAAATAAAGTTTATCTACAATTTGAAATCAATTGTAAAATAAAATAATATTCCATATTGAATATCAATATCGAATAGAATCGTAGAAACACAAATACTCTTTAAGAAACGTTTCTCGTTCCTTATCTTTTCTCTTTTTTTTCCCCTTTCTGCATTAATATCTGCAAATAAAATTATTCGAGCCAACTTCATCTCTGAAACTCATAATGTCATATTACATATTCTTAACATTTCTATCATTTGTATTCACTTGTAGTATTCACTTGAAGCGATGACTTAAGGCGAGCGAATTAGTATGAAAGGGAGTATGCGAATTGCGGCAATCATGCAAACAAGTATTATACCCATTATGATTATCGCATTAATACATTTCCTGTTCTAAACTTTTATCATTTCTTTTATCTTCCTTAACATTTGCCAATGAATACTAAAACGTAATATAATAAAATTACTATACTACGATACTATGATATATTTGTTGCATATAATGTTATAACAAATGTATTATATTCTTTATTATTGTTCTTATTGATATCATTTTTATCAATAATCTAAGATTTAACGTGATCTCGATATCGATTCGAAAATAAAATTTCTGAATTTATGAATTATAAGAGGTATATCGCAGAGGGATATCCAAGGGATTCTGCGATATCGTTTTCTACCGCGAATCCTCGTTTCATTTCCCATTTAATCACGTCTTTTGCATAATTAACACGGAAGTAAAATTACAGCGAATATGAGCATCCAGTTAGAAAATTTACATGTTTACATTATAACGAAACGGAATCAAATTCTCCAACTTTTGAAATTTAAATTGTTAATTTTTAAAAAGATTGGGCGGCCCAGTGTCTTAAAAAAATTCGAATGAAAATTTTAATTATACCAAATGATAGAGGAAAGTTTCGTTTCTCGTTTCGAAACAAATCAAAATAGAGAAATTACTTTTAAAAAATTGCTTCTAAAAATTGAGAAAATAGGAGATAACTGTTTAGAATAACTGCGAATTCTCAACTGTTATGTGTGTTATTGGTGGTGCATGTGGATGATACGCGGTGCACAAAAATTTCTTTCTCGAAATTATATTTCAAAAACTAATCAAGATATCAATCAACTTTTTCTCCTTTTTCTTTTTTTTTTTTTTTTTTTAAATTAAATTGCAAGAATGACTAATCCTTTTAGTGTGCAATAAATTTTTTAAAAACGACTATAAAGAATATGGGCTTTTTATGTTTCAAATTTTTATTGAATTTAAATTTTAATACGTATTTATGAAAAGGTTGAGAAATGCCGATTTATAGAATTAAAAAAAAATATATATATATATATATATACGAACGAAATTTAATTTTTAGTATGTGATAAATTTTTTTAGGGAAAAAGAAAAAAAAAAGAAATCACGACTTTCTAACTATTTATACACGATTATATCTTCCAATCGTGTGTAAAACATTTGTATTTGGAAAAATGAAAAGATCAAGACAACCGTTGGTTTAGAAAAGCAAGAAAGATTTTAAACATCTTGTTTATTATATAAGATATCTTCTATATTTGAATTTGAAAAGTGAAAAGATTGAGAATCACTGGTTTGGAGAATTTAAAAAAAAGAAAAAAAAAAAAAAGATTAGAAAAGATTGAGGCGTCTCCGAGAATCAGAGAAAAAGAAATGGGAGCCCAATTGGAGAAAGGGAATCAAACAAATTAGAGGAAGACTGTGAGGAAGAAAATGTATTTTTCGAGAATTAGAAGAACGAGGAGAGGTGGTTTTATTAGGCCATATGGGAATCCTCTCTTCCTTCTCTCGGAGCAGAAATAAAAATCAGTGGGGAGAAATTCCTGAAGAAAATAATGGCGGTTTCTAATACTATGGCCGTAGATAAAATTAGAATCATTTGTAGCCAAAATGTTCTCTTTCACACTCTCGATCAAGCAATGTTTAAATAATAAACATTCTTGATTTGAATGCGAAGAGGATTATTCGGTACGATAATGCTTGAAATCATAATTCTTTTCTGAATAATATTAAAAAATAACCTCACGATACGTAATAGTCTACCATCTTTGTACAATGGTCTATCGTATTGGATTTTATGGATTTTGTAAAAGTATATTTGTAGAATTTTTATATATAGCGTTTAATTATTTTAATATTTATTAGGATATAAATACCGGAATATTTAAATATATTTAAATATTTCTTGATTTTGAGAAATCAAAAATTTGAATTTCAGATATTTTTAAAGTTAGCGCGAAAGATTTAGCATAATAATGGTAAGTTTGGTATTGTAAAATAAGAATTAAACTTGTAACTATTTTGAAATATTTTGAAATTCTCGTCATATTGCACATTTTCCAATATCCTATCATTTTATCAAATATTTTTATAAAATCTCATTTATACTTTCTACAAAAATTCTTGAATCAAAACATATATTAAATCTAAAATTTTTTATTGAACATTCAAAACTGATTTCGCATATTTCGTTCCAAAGAATCATTTTTCGTATCGTACCTTTAACAAGATTCTTAAATTACTTTCAAAAACCATTCATTCGTAAATCAAAATTAATTCTAAAATTATTTTATCTTCTCCAAATAGAACTCTTGGTTATTATTATTGGAATTGGATTATTCGAATGTTGTTATTGAAATATCTTCACAATAATTCTATTAATATGTTTTCAATTGTTGAACCAAAACACGAATTACCAAGTCTAAAATTACTCTCATGCACAAATGTTCACAGGCCATCAATCTCCAAAACCAATTTCGTTATTCTTTTCATAGAGTGTCCTTTAAATATTTCAACAAGAGAAAAAACCACGATTATTTTCCTCGAGAAAACCAAGTCCCCCCCTCCCCTCCTCATCGCATCAGGAACCGCGGCCATCAAGGTTCGTTGGACCGGAAATGCTCGAACGATGGCGCTCGCCTCATCGACGCGAATACTGGTCGAAACTTCGTCGTTAAACGACAACTGTTTTTAATCCCACGGATGTGTTTCCTCGTTTTCGACCGATAGTTGGAGAATTTTTCCACCTCGTCGCCGTTTTCGAGTTCTTAAACGAGACTTTAAAGCGCGATGAAAATTTCATCAGGAAACGTGTCAAACTCAAATTTCCTGTACAAGGGTGTTTCCTTCAACTCGCTATGTTGGAATATCCTCTAAGAGAGCAGAGGATATTCGTGCTTGACACGTTTTAAAATAAATTTTTTTCTGTAAATAAATTCACGGATTCATGTGACGTAAAATATTAAATTTTCGATCGAGGAATTTTACATGAAACAATTATTTTCAGTTCAAAAATTTGTACAAGTTATCGTATATGAAAGATATTGCAAATAAAGTCGCATGTTATTTGAATCATTATTACATTTAAATTTTAACTTGAAGTTTATGAAATTTATTTTAACTTTCGTTACATTTTATAAATTTCAAATTAAAATATCTCCTAAAATGAAATGATTTTTCGACGATGATGCACGTAATTTTTATTGATCACTTAAATTACACATGCGTTCAAGTTAAAATATTCCCTATTAAATTAATATCTTTTCCAACAAAGAAAATATAATAACATAATTCGTATAAAAAAAAAAAAAAATAAAAATCCTATTAATAAAAGCGAGAAATTAAAACTGTATAATAAATCGCTTTCAAAACTATTCAAAAATTTCGATCCAAAAGATTTTTCTATACAACATATAAGAAAAACGAGATAGATACTCCGGATGACCAAGCTTCGTTCACCCTGTTTACTTATTACTATTTGCTTCTGAAACGGGGAAATTGAGACTTTACGAGATACTGGACGGTTTACCTTCCCGTCACGAAAAAGCGAAACGGTTCGCGCGCCAATGGCCGCGGCCTTTCTCGATTTAGAAAGTCTGGATGCCGGTGGACGTCGAACGAGGGACCACG
This sequence comes from Apis florea, assembly GCF_048593485.1. Classification (NCBI taxonomy): domain Eukaryota; kingdom Metazoa; phylum Arthropoda; class Insecta; order Hymenoptera; family Apidae; genus Apis; species Apis florea. The sequence goes on along the minus strand of NW_028256549.1, from coordinate 7,865,420 downwards.
GGCGACACGCGTTCATGGAAACTGCCGGTCGATGTTATTTACGCCGGCTAGTGCTCGATACTTCTGACGTGCTAAGAGCGCACCGAGTGAGAGAATTTACGATGATATAAAGGGGTTGTATAGCCTCTAAAGTAATGGCACGGTTTACATTTGCTTTTGAAAGTGGCGAGAATTAAAAGAGAATGGAAGAGAGTTGTTTAACCGTTCTAGGATATTTTTTTCTTTTTTTTTTTTTTTTTGTGAGAAAAAGTTATAAAGTTTATTCGAAATGGAAATAAATATGTTTATTATTTTGATAAGTATTTGAGTAAGTAATTAAAACGTAATTAGCGCTATTAATTCCTGTAACTTTGAAATCAAAATGCATTGGATACCAGTGTCTTGAGAGATTCATCGACTTGGAATTGGGGAAAAAAAAAAACATTTCTTACGAAAGAGATAAAAAAGTAATCGTGTTTTATCTTACGATACGATATATCTCAAGTTTTTAGAAACGTATGGATAGCTCGAAAATTAGAGTTCCAAGGGGATACTTCTTTTTAAAAGGAAATTGTAATTATAAAAAAATTACATAATTCATTTGAATCTGTTTCAAACAGTTCATGTAATAAAATTTTTTCTAATTTTTATTGAAGTTTATGATTTCTCTTTCGTACAAAGAGATTTTATCCAGATAAATGAATAATTGGTAAATAATATTTGATATTACTATATTATTATTTATATACTAATTAACATACTTTTCATATATAATACGAATTAATACGTGTACGAAGGATATTGATTAAATTTATAATAAAACATACTTCAATTATTTATAAAATGATTTCATTTGTATCAGAGTCTTATTATATTAGTTTGAATTTCTTTTCTGAAGAAAAGAGAGATTGAATTTCAGTAATATCTTTTGAATTATAGTAAGATGTAATTCTAGAAGGTCTAAGTGAAAACTCTGGTACTTTTGGTATTAAGGTATAAGTAGGTATAAGTTAGTTAGCGGAGCTTTCTAAAGAATTGAAAGAGGAAGTTGATGATTACTAGATTCTAGAAATAAAGAGTATTAAAAGTATAAGTACATATTCTCGAAGTACTCGAATATGAAGGATCTCTATTTTGGTATCTATCGTGTTATACAAGTTATATGAATTTATAAGAAATATTTTTAATAAACAATCAAACTTTTTATTTTTAGAACAGCTCGATAAAAATGTTTCTTTGAAATATGAATCCAGAATCCAAAACGATACAAAACAGATAAGTTTGATAAAAATTATTCAACGTGAAAAAGACCATTGTAACCATTGTAACCAACTTGAGAATTATAATTTTGTAAGTCAAGATTTCAAGAAATTTAAAATTTAATTATATTTCATACATTTAAAAATATAATCCATCTCCACATTTAGTTCCAAAGACCATAAAATATTTTCATGATATATTGAATTTTTCATAATAGCAAAACACGATATCCATGTTCTTTCTTGTTTTAATGTTTTCTCTTCTTTTTAAAAATAGAAAAATATACTTCGTTTTTTTAAAAAATAAATATGCATTAATAAATTTTATTAGTTTATTTTTCATAATCTAAACCTCAATTTCCTATCTCAATCCTCAAGAAGAGTTATAAAGTGCTTTTTGAAAGGTCGAAGCAATTATTTTTAATTATCGATTTTAGTATTTATTTATTTTAATATTACAATACTTTGTTGTGCATTTTATCAACATCTATAATGATATTAATATTGATTTTTTATAAATAAGAGTGCAAAAAAGAAAAATAGTAAGATCTCAAAAGACTATCCTCTCAGCTATAATATCAAAGATCAACGTATATCGACTATAAATAATAAAAAATTATGTTAAAAATATGTTGCAACAACATAAAACCATAATTAACAATAAATTTTTAATTTTTTTACTTATCAATAATTAATTTAATATGATATTATTATATAAAGATTAGAAATGTACAAATTTATTTTCCTTAAAATTGAGATTTTTTTTATGTTATTTTACTGTTTCAACAAACGAACAATATTAATATTAAATTAAAATTATATCCTAAAATACTTATTTTTAACAATCTCGTTAAATTTACTTTATCCTTATAAGAGAGATTAAGAAAGTTATAGATTATCATAAAGACTAAGAAAAAGATTAAGGAACACTGAATCGAAACGATAAACAAATGGAACAAGCCCAGAATAAAATCCGAAAATAATCTACTACACCTCCGCGCATCGTCATTTTCCAAAATCGTTCCCTAATAACACCGGAAGCACTGTTCGCACTAGTAACAACTCCCACGCGTCTCGAAATATCCGCCAACCGATCGTAAAATAGCTAAACGGGCCTGAAATCGGTCTCCGTAAATGGCGAAAAAGGCATTCGGAATAGAACGGATACCTTCCACGCGTGAACATCCAAGAGAACGAGGCAATCTCATTTTCTGAGAAATCAATGCAGAATAATGCCATAAATAGGCAATAAAATCAACATGAAAAATGCATACACCTATTCTCTCGTCCGTAAGAGAAAGAAAACACTTGTTTACGTAACGGGCCACGGTAATTTCGCGTACGATCCGAGGATACGTTTCCACGTCATTAGACAGTAGAAAAATACGTTCGTGAGGAATCGGCCGTCTTCGGGCGCACTCGTCGTTCTCCCGAGAAAGAAAGGAAACGGTAGTCGTTAATCGGGATGAAGAGAGAGAAAAGAATAAAGGAGATATACGTGGCGAATATTTGGAAGGACGAACGGTAATTATCGAGAATGGAACGAGCTATTTATTCGATATTGTTACTCTTGGATGAATTTATGCGTTCGGTTATTGTTGCCATAAGAATTTGATGATGATATACGAAATATTTCATGAAAATTGTTACAGCTTTGGAAGAACAGTGTCTCGAAAGAACAAAGAGAGAAAAAAACATTTCTTATTATAAGTAAGATAGGAAAAATCGATCTTTGCGCTCTTCTTCTAGATACCTATTTATAAATATTTTTAATTCCAAAATACGTAAAAACAACTGAAGATATAATAATCGAATAGTAATTAATCTTATCTTATCTCTAATATAGTATATATATAAGGATATCGATATATTCATATAATACTTTGATCCATCTTCGAGGATTGGTACAAAAGTATACAAAAATATCAATTTACACTTATTTATCAATTTCTTTATCCGATGCAAACTTCAATTACGATTCAATAAATAAATAAGCCTCAATCGATATTCTTGTACATTAATTGGATTGTTTATTTTCTCCTCTAGAATCGGTATTGAATATATATATATATTCCTTTCCATTCATTGCCAATATCTCTAAAGTCGATCACATCGTTCAAAACATCCAAAGAAAAAGATCGAGGCGCCTAGCCGACGGAATCCCCGAACGGGGTAAAAGGATAAGTTCTGTGGAGCAAGGCGTGGAAAGAAAGAAGAAAAGCGGGCTGGGAGCGCAATCACACGCGGGTTCGAAAGGTCAAGTTCAAGCTGGCTAGAGATGCCATCTACAGCCACGAATAGAAACGGCTCGGTGAGACCGGCGATAGGGTAAAGATAGTAGGAGAAAGAGAGAGAGAGAGAGAGAGTTAGAGCCAGCCAAAGGATAGGAATTCCTGACTGCTCGTCTCCCTCGGCTACACACAAGGAGAACGAAAATAAAATGGCACCGTGCCAATATAACGTGCTCGTGTATGTGTGCGCGCGCACATCGAGCAAGGAGATTCACGATTTTCGCGAGCATCGCCTCGAAACTATCGAGATCTTGAACGAGGATCTCTGGTGTCCGCCTTTAGCCCGGCATTCTCGGGTGTGTTTGAGGCTGGTAGGTGGGGCACTGATACGGATTGATGAAAACGAAGATAAAACGATGGAAAAGAGGGATGCCGGAGATGGATACAGGCGATAATCGACGAGGCCGTTTGTTCTGAGGCGGGCTACTTGTTGAAAACCGGCTACTTGATAGACGGTGGTCGGAACTCCAGCCGCTGGGGGTTGCGGTGGCTTTGTGATGGTTGTTGTTGTTGATGCTTGATGCAGCCAAGCGTTGAGTGTGGTGTATGCATGATGCACGATCGCGCTGGTGAATCATGGTGTTCGAAAAGAGTTCGTACGATGGTAACGAAGATTTTGAAAATTAATAAAATTCATAAATGATGGATGAAGTATATATTATTGGGTTAATTTTTTTTAATTTGCTATAATTATAAATTCGAACGATAAAATATATTTTGTTATTTTAAATTCCACTATACTGATTATAATAAAATTAAGTAAAACCTAAAATTAAAATAAACTAAAATATTAAAATATTAAATTATAAAGATATACGAAAAAAAAATTTTTTTAAATCAGTTTGATAACTTTGTAGATTATAAATATTAATCTTTCAAAATAATTTATATGATTTATCATTATAATTGTCAGTCTTTCGTGTAAACTATGCACAGTTTACATTTTAAAAATTTAAGAAAGAAAATATAAATTAAATTTTAATTAATAATAAAATCAAATTTAATTATTTCGAAAAATTGACCACCTATTTGTAATTTATTAATTTCAAATTAATAATAAAATTAATAGAAAATTTGACATAAAAAGGGGAAAAAAAAATGATTCCAAATTATTAGCAGATGATATATGTCTCTTTATATTAAAAGAACCTAATTGACGTAATCAAAAATCCAATTCCAATTTTTATAAAATTTTTAATGTTACGTTCAAAATATAAATTTTCAAATATAAAATATAAGTTGACAGAATAAAATTCTATTTAAAATATTTTCTATTGTAATTGAAAATATCGTCTCGTACTATTACTAAGCTTTTTTAACAAACAATTTAAATTTATTCGATCGACTTATATTGCTTCATATTGTATACTGCAATCGATAACTTAACTCACAAGTGGCTAAAGGAAACTGCTATCAGATCTCAACAAAATACTACTTTTCGAACACATAGAAATACTTTTGTTCACCATCGATTACCAATCGCGTTTTACAACCTCCGAAAAACTTTTCTTATTTCCCGGGATTTATCCCACGGAAAACTATTCCACGGAAGAAGAAACTCTTTTCAAGAATTCCAACAGAAACCAAAGAAATCCTTTCCTTTTCCTTGCAAGATTTATGAACAAATAAAAAAAAGAAAGAAAATTCGCAAGTTTACATATAGATACAGTCACGTTCAAAGAAGTATAAAGAAGTATGAATGAGTACAAAAGAGTATGAAAAGTGTCGATTTGATCGATATGTATTTTGATTGTTGAGTTGATAATTTTTTATCAAATTAATTTGGTGTTATTCAAGAAAAGTTGAAATGAGTTATTATTTAATGATTAATATATTTTTAAAATGAAGCTTAAAATTTATCTTACTGTTGACGATACGATTTCAAATAGAGATGAACAAGTCAAAACTTAAATTGATGGATTTAATTAATTTTTAACTACTTAAATAATACTTCCATTGATATAATTAAACAAAATTTTTGCAACGTTAAGAAAAATATATTTCATGTAAAAATTTATTACATTTTTCTATAAAATAAGTTTTATTATAATGTTAAAATAATTCCAAATTATTAAAATTATTAAAAAAAAAAAAATGTCTAAAATGCAGCATTTTTCAAAACATTTAGACAAATACAATGAAATCTTGGCATTGTTTGCATTATTGGGCAATCACACTTTTATGCAAATATTCTTTATAGCACATTATTCCTATAATCTTATGCATAAAATACATCTTTTTCATTGGCACTTGAATATGAATTAGTGATACTTTTTTCAAGTCAAATATAACTTAAATTGCATAATTTATATTCATTATTCGACAAGAAATGTATAACAAATTTCATTCATGAATATGAGAAATTAATTTATTTCATATACATATTTTAAACATGAACGAATATGTTACATATTTTTCTTCTCGATCAATTTCATTTAAAGACTTAAATCATTAAAAGGTGCAAATATTATAAATGTCGTTCTCAATTTGGTGTAATATTTTGAAGTAAAAAAAAATATATTTCATTGTAAGTTGCAAAATAATTTTTGCAGATAAACAATATTAATTTATCATAGAATAATAAAAAAATATATCACATAGTAATATTACTAATATTTCATAAAAAAAATAATAAATAAAATAGCTGTAGCTTAACTGAAGCTTTATTAACGAGTTAAAGAAAAATAATGATCAATAATGATTCCTTCTGAAATCTGAAAATAAGAAATAAAATTTTTTTCAATTAAGCCTTCCTGAAAAAAAAATTAAATTTTCAAGTCGAATAATTTCCGATTAGGTACAAATTATCTATACATAGAAAATAAGCAAAAAATGTGAAATAAAATTTGGATCCTTCTGCATATTATGCATATGTATCCTACATAAATTGGAATATATTTTCAGTGATATATGACATATTTTACATATTAGATGAATATTTAAATACGTGTTAGCTGCACAAAGATTTGCATTGTATGAAATATAAATTCTAGCGATTGCAATTAATTTTTCTAAAAATCAAACGAACTTCATCATATCATATTTTCCTCTCGATACTAATTTCACTTGTTTCACGATAGTTAAATATTACAGATTTCATAATTTTCAGTAAATTTGACTCTGTAAAAACAGCGAAATAACACATAATGATATCTCGTAGAATTTTTTCAATAATTAAAACTTATAATTTTATATAGATAACTTTCCTAGTATTCACTCTAATAAAAATGTCCTCGTACATTTTAACAACGAATGGTACACGAATGCAAATGAAACAATGCAAGGAGGAGGAATGGAAGAGATCATGGATCCTCTAGGATCCGGTTTCCTAAATCGTTTCCAAATGGATTCAAGAAGCCTTTTCTTTCCTGTACCTAGCAGCACCGTATCCGAGGAAAGGTTGCGCTCGATAGGTCGTGCCAACTGGTACCCGAGGAGGAACCATCGTCGTCGTCGACGTGTTCGTCGTCGTCTCTGTCGAGGAAGAGAGGAAGGATGCTCACGAGACGTTTCGTGACGTTCCCAATTCTTTTTTTTTTTTTTTTCTTTATTTTTCGATCATTTCGAACGATCTCTACTTCGAGCCAAAAGCTTTTTTCAAAAATTTTCATATAACTTGATTGTATTCTCATTTACTTATATTTTCTTCCGCTTGGAGAACGAAAAAATTATATTAAAGAATCTTGATAAGAATCTTTTGTATAAAGTATAATTCACATTTACTCTTGATATGTTCGTGAGGCATCTTTGGCTTCTAGAAATTGATACGAGAAAACAAGCTAAGGACGAATCACATATGTTAAGTTAAAATATTCTTATATAATATCCTGAAACTGATTTGATCAGTTTGGTTTCACATATTTTTATCCAGATATGATCGTGTAAAAATAATTATTTCAGAAAAAGATGTGGATTAAAGATTAAATTCGTACCTTGAATCAGAAATTCTTTATCGATTCTTTCTTCGTGACGGAAAGTTAAATGAAGGACACACTCACCTGGAACAGGAAAAAAAAATTGTGCGATTAGGCAACGATAAGAATAGTTTAGATACAATTCCATTCAAAGATATTGAAACAATTGTATTTAGAAGCTTGAATTGTGTATCGTTCTTTTTCATCCCGTTCATAAGAAACCCGATGAAATGAAATCGAGAAAAAAATTTTCCGACAATTCTTCGAAGGATAAATATCCTCGATATATAAAAATAAATAAATTTTTATATTAATACGTTATATATTCGTAGTGTTTAAAAAATTGATTCTGAAACAAACACAAAAACTTGATGTAATTGAGACTTATTTATTAAGCAATTGAATAATTAAATTGTTTAATAAATAATAATCCTCAATTATTTTCCTATATTAAACTTTTGTTTCGTTGTTGTTTTTTTTTTTTTTTGAATCGGTGGATTAAATGTAAATAATTATAAAAATAACTATGACAAATTAGTCTCTAATCTGTCAAATCAAATAAATGAAAGATCGAGTTAAGAAAAATTGTCTTATCGAGATTTCTCTTTCTTTCTTAATAAGACACGTGTAATATACAAACGCATACACGTATGTTGGAAGGCAACAATGTAACTTTATCGCATATTTACCAATACGTCGACGTGAGTGACTCTTACTCTTCCGACCAACATAAATGAGAATACTTCCAATATTGACACCGATTTCATTCCTCATTAGTAAATTTTTCTATTACAAACAATTACATATTGATATATACGTGTATTTATAGGCGTAACTGTTTGCTGTGTACATATCATCTTACGTATGCACAACGAGATACGGTTCCTTAAAAGGAAAACTGTATTTAAAACTTTATCTAGCTCGCAAATATTTTCATATTTTTGTAAAAAAAAAAAAAAAAAAAAAAAAAACAAACATGAGATTATTTTTTATTAAATCATTGTATTTTTGTTTTCAATTTGATATTTCGAAAAAAAGGAAAAAAAGGAGATTAGTAGCGCCGAGTTTGCGATAAGAATGACGAAAAACGATAAATGAGAGAAAACGAGGTTGTTGAAGAAGAAGGTATCGAACGGCCGTTAAATTATGTAAATGGAGATATTCGTTTACACTGAGAAATAAGAAATATTTTGGAAATGTTTTTATTTTCTACTTTCAATCATTAATTAAATAATTGATAATTATTTTACGTTGGCTAATTTTATTTATTAATGTTAAAAAGGAATTCAACTTTTTTAAAAATAAAATGTTTGAAAATGAAATTAATTATACTTTATGATACAGTTAATAATAGATAATTGTTTTTATAATGCTTTTTACTTAAGCAGTCAAAATAGCCAAATTTTCTTTTCATATTTCACAAATACAATATCAGAGAATAATTTTGAAAGCTATAAATGACAATATTAAGCTGCACACTTTTCAGAAATATATAATTAATTTTTTACGACTTGTGTCACACAAAAAAAATAATTTATCAAATTTCACTAAAAAACTTCATTTTCTTATCTTCGAAACAATCGACTTTTTAATTTGGATCATTGAAATTCATCGAGTCTTTTTCGAAACGATAAATAAAAAATAAAAATTCAATACTATATTCTTGAAAGACTTCATTAAAAACGAAACACCGATTAAAATATGAAAAATATAAAAATTTCGTCTTCGAGTGTCGAACGAGAAAAGGAAAATATTTAAAAAAATCAAACGTTACGCGGGGAATTTCAGATCAAAAGCCTCTTAAGCCCCTTAAAATTGAAACACGTACAAGTTCTTTCACGGAATAACGAAGTCGAGTAAAGGCGAACCGCTATGGCGGTCGTATAAACCTTCATGGTTGAGGGTTGGGAATTATGATCTCATAAAAAAGCGGTCTGCGTAAAAAATATGAAGAAATTTCAGCATGAAGTATTATACGAACGGCCATACGATGGCGACAAACTCTTGCCAGCCTTATACAGCTCGATTTAATTTCGGCCGCGGGAATCTTGTTCGCCAAACTAGATAACTCGTTGGTGAAACCGTATTTAAATATAAATGATATAAAACTTAAAGTGTGTCAGTGATCGAAACGAAAACATTGTACTTGTTAACGTGGAAGGAAAGCTTTTTTATTACTTACTTTTGTGATAATATTTATAAACAATGTTTATAATTATTATTTTGGTTTTCACAATTGGTTTTCGTTAAATAACTTTGAAATGCAATACGAATGAGATGGATTGAAAGAAATTTTTATGTTCATTATCTTTTTCTATAAAAATTAAGAAAAAAGAAAATAATTGGTTCTCTCTAAATAAGATTGATAAGTAAAAATTTAAAGAAAAATTAATTTTTACTTGAGAAACTACAATAATAGAAAGTGAAGCACGTAAAAAATTTTCGAAGGCAGACATTAAATTTTTGTTTAAAAACAACAAAAAAAAAAAAAAAAAAGAAATATAGAGATTTCGTCAATAAAAGATATAATTAATAATATAATAGAATAAAAATATATTCATAACTAAAAAAGAAAAAAAAATTGAAACTTTAAAGCTCTTCAAAAATTAATACATAAATTTTTACTTGCACTACTAAATTTAGAGGATTAAAGACAAATTCTTTTACAACTTCAAATTTTTCTTCTGTGTATTATTGTAATTGAAACGTGTTATTTTGGTTATCTTGTTATCAAGATTAAAAAGTCTAATGCACGATCAATTCGTTATCAAACTGCGTTTCTATCTCCTCATGATTCAAAGTCACCTGATACGATGACATGTTTTTTTTATAATTATAATACAATTGTCATCAAATTAAATATAATCAGTATAAGAATGCAATATTAAGCTCGATATGATACTTCAAAATTTTCCATTCTTTATAATATAATAAAAATTGTAAAATTTTCCTTACATAAAAAAATAAAATATATTATGCGAACGTGCAAAAGGCACGCCAAACTTTCATAACTTCAAGGAATTAAAGTCAATTCATCACAGAATATCGTATATTTATTCTTCCAATTTTTTAAATAATTTTTTCTATAAATTATATCATTGTCTATATATATATTATACATATTACTTAGAATAATTCACGAATATTTTTTGTTTGTTAACAAAACCAAAATGAAAATTTTTGCAAAAAAAAAATTACATTAAATATCTCCAGTTAACCTATGATTTTTGGAACATGTTTTCTACATTACTTTAAATTGCTATCTTTGAATAACAAATTCGACCAAATTTACCCAATCTATGATTTATCATACAGAAATCGAATTTCTCCTCTCCCTTAGAATTCAAAATTTTCTTCCACTGTTAAAAACTTTTTTTAATAATAAATATCTCTTCTTCAAACAAAAATGAGATTAATAAATTTAAGAATTGATGATCACTTTTGTATAAAATTTTTTCGATAAAAACGACATCATATAACAATCCAAAATATCCTCTCGTAAAAAAACTTCGAACGACAAGAAACAAATCCCTTTCCACGAGAAGGAAAAAAAATTTTAAATCTTATCAGTCACACCTATCCCACCCAAGACCCCAAAAAACCCCGAAGCGAAGAGCCGAGAAAATCCTCCGCGAGAAGAGCCCTGCAGGAATCCTGTAGTAGTAGATTCTGCCGGCTGGTCAGAGACGAGGAATCAGGATTATGAGCGGCGACGATTCGGCCTCCGGTGTTAACGCTTCGTCCCCGTGCCGCTAATAAAACTCGACGACGAGACGTTTGGGGAGAGGGGCTAGCCCACGGTATTAACGTATCCTGGGTCGCGCTTCGAGAAAAGAAGAAGAAGAAGATCGAATCTCTTTCACAGGTCAGCAGCCAATTCGACGGTAAGTGGATATGGAGAGGGAGAAAGGATCGGCCGATCGAATCGCGCGCGCCCTTACCGACCGGGCGCCTCAACCTGCGCACGGATCAGGCCGAGTCAGCGAAAGCTTGCGCAATACCTGACCTATTGTGCTCGTTAGGGACATTCGGGTCCGAGCTATTGGCCCGCCGCTCCTTCATCCGAGACTTATCTGCGATCTCCTCCTTATCATCCATCCACCTCGCTTCCCTCCCCTCCCGCCCCGTCCATCCAACTTTCCGCTCGAGGAGGAACCGCGCCTCTCTGGGGAGGATTCTCCGATCGGTGAAAGGAATTGGAATCCTTCAGGAAGGAAACCCCTCTCTCTCTCTCTCTCTCTCTCTTTTCCAGCCTCTTACAACGTCCGTCCGCGCGAGAAACGACCAGCTTCTCCTAATTCCAGCGGAGCTGGAAAAGGGGACCCCCGAGGATTTAGAGAGCCGCTGCACTTCGGGGATTCCCTATTCGAGCGTTCAACCTCTGACTTCCTTAACGATCCTGCTAGGTTATATAGATTGGATGGATGGGTGGTTTAAGATTTTGAATTCCTCCTTTTTATACCCCTTCGTTCGCGAGAAAATTTCAACTTGTATATGAAGATAATTGCAAAGGGAAAATAGTTGGTTGTTTCTTCCTTCCCATTTTTCCAAGTAAAAAGCAGATGGATTAAAGCCAGTCTCCAATTTATATTTACCGTTTAAAATAAAAAGAAGAAGCGGATTGGAAGATAATGGGTTTAATTTAATTCTATTCCCAAACGGTGTTCCTTCATTAAATATCGATTTTATCCAAACCTATTTCTTCACCCTATTCCTTTACTAACGAGATTCCACTGGCCGTGTAATCATACCGGTTGCCACGCTCGATGTAGCTTCTCCTCGTTACACCACGCACGGTTTCGACCATCTTGCGGGTGAACCCAGTCCCGAGGGTTTATTGATTTTTCCCGTGGAAAAAAAAAAGAAAAAAAAAAGGGAAAAAAAAAATGTTTTCCGGCTGACACACGCGCGCCACGGGATGCCGGGATATTGCTTTAAATTCGAGGGTTATGGAAACGGGGAACCGGTCGTTGGGGGCTGGTTTTTTAGGATGGATCGAGGGTGGCTGGATTACGGGGTTCTTTCCGGAATTTTCTGGATGATTGGTTTCGCGTGGTTATTCCTTATTCCTTGGGTGATGAACTGGTTTTTAATGGTGGACACGGATTGAACACGTGGATATTCGAGGGAATTGGTTAACTGGTTTCTTCGTTTCATTCGATCGATTGTGTGACATTAAACGTGTTTTTTATTAAATTATATTTTGAGAATGTATGTGAAAATGATTAATTTGAAAATTTCGTAATTAATTCGTAATTAATAAAAAAATTTTACACAAAATTTGTGGGAAATTTGTATTTTGAAATGTAATAATAATAATAATAATAATAATTATTGAAGTCAAGATTTTTGAGATATTATTGTGTTTGTAAAATTATGGACAACAAATAATGGATATCAAATTTTCCAAATTTTTATTCAACAGTGAACAATTTTTCAGAATGCATATTTACCGTTGTTTCAAAGTTTGGCGTATAAATTAATAACCGATGACAAATTTTGAGATAGATGTAATAAAAATCATGATAAAAATTTTACTTTTCAATATAAAGCGAAAATAGATAAAAAGGATCGTATTTCCAGGAATCGATTCCAATTCGAAATAACTGGAATAATGTTCACAAATTATGGAATATATTTGCCGGATTTTTCGACTATCCATAAGCAAAAGGAAAATAGGCAATATGGGATTGAAAAGTTCATGGAATAAAACGTGCGAGCGCGTGCAAATTAAAGGAAACTCAACTGGACAAAGGTAAACAATTTCATCATAAAGCTGCGATTGAAAACCAACACGAATGAAATTTTCCCGTTTCAACGCGCATTCAAAGAATTGCTATTATATTTCTAATCTATGTTTTAATCGAAACATATACGTATGATCCTTCAAAAAGATAACAGAGGAGAACAGAGCTTTGCTTATCTTAAGGAAAAAGAATTGATGATATTCGATTATGTTAGTTCTTATTCGATTTCTGATTTTATCACATTCTCTTGGAAATGTAATAGAATTTATTGAAAAATTGACCGTATAAATAAATATTTTTTCTTGAACATTTTACATTCTCACATTCCATACATATGGTTAATACGAAATGTTAAATGAATATTTTAATGCTTGTTCATTAGACTATTTATGTATAATTTATTGCAAGTATTTTATATGCAAGATCGTTTGTTTAAAACAATTATAATATTCTCTCTAAATGTTAAGATTAAAATAAGTTGATAATTTTTTTTTTAATTCAATAAGGATAATTAAAAACATTGAATTGTTTCAATTCTTATTAAATCATTTTCAATCATTTAATCGGATAGCCTAATACGTGTCTCTTGAAAATCAATCAAAAAATTTACTCAATTTAACGATACGAGATCAAAATTATGACAATGCCCGCAAAGTTTTAGAGATGTATTCCAAGATCCTAGAAAGTTGAAGTTAAACGAAAAATAAAATACGTACAGCAGACAAACTACATATTCTTCGGCACAATTGAAAACGTTGCAACCAGCCCGAACAACAAACTCCATCCCTTATTATTCCTCGAACATATCCATAACACATCCCTCCAAAAAAAAGCAACTACGAAGAATCGGTCTTCCTAAAGCCAAAAAAAAAGAGAGAGAGAGAGAGAGAGAGAAACAAAAAAGAGTGAACTAAAAGAGAGCACGTTTCTTTCCTCGACCAAACCGGCAGAAAAGCAAACGAGAAAGAAAAGGAATAATATCTCAAGCAGAGATGGTAGACTCGGTAAAAATGAAGGGAAAATAACGAGAACAAAAGGGTGGATATTGTATCTTTTGCGAAAACGTATCAGTTATTTTTTTTAGAATGTACGCGTACAAAAGTATACCTTCGATTTCAATTAAATGTTTGAATATTATCTTTGAGTATTATTAATAACGTTTAATTGTGAAACATAATTATACTTACGATCTCGAATCGATGAAAGAAATAGGAAGAAATATGATCATTTCATCGTTCAAATATATTATAAAACGTTCCAAAGAATAATAAGTATATTATTCATTATTGAGATACAGATATATATTCGATAAAATGTTTTGTTAGTGTTTAAGATTAAGAAAAAAGGATATGAAATTTTTAAAAATCGTTTAAAAATGGTAGAATTTGTGTTTTAACAATTTCTTGAGCAATTAAAGTTGGATAAATTATTGAGCTTATTACAATTTTTTGATTTACATCAAAAAATGAGATAACAAAGAGACATCCTTAAAGAGCTCTAGAATTAGAAATTTCAATCTAATTTAACTTGATAACATTGTATTAAAAATATCAAACAGTTTTTCTTTTTTTATTATTTTACGTATATTAATAAGATTACATCTATAAGAAACACACTATTCAATTTTTCAATAGTTTTTATTATTTTTTCCTTTCAAATTTTTTCCTCTCATTCCTGTATATTGCAATTAATAATGAAATAAATAAGAAAATTACTAAAAAAATAAAAATATATATTAAAATACAAAAATATGAAAACCTACGTATTATTTAACAAGTTTATCACATTAGTATAGATTTCAAATATTTCATATTGACATAATATACATTGTTGATAATCTTTCGAAATTCGTACAATATTTAAAATTTAATACAAAAGATTTTTAAACAAGAGTGCGCGTACGTAACTAAATTTTTTCTTAATTTATCCGTGATTTCAAAATACGCACGAACCGTACCCTCAATTCGCAACATATCTTGTCTACAAAAATACTCGCGAGGTACACGCACAAAAAGAAAAGGAAGGGAGGGGAGGAGAAAGCATCGCCTCCCCTCGAGCAACCACGTCCAACCATCACCCCCTCTCCTCAACGTAGCAGCACGTGCGTCGAGCGATAAGAACAGCTGAGGAATTAGCGACAGCTTCGACAACTCTCGCCTCTATACGTATATATATATATATATAATATAAACGTCACTGCGAACCAATTACCTCGGCCAGCTGCATTTAATATTCAACCGAAACCGTGCGAGGGCGTGTATAAATGCGTGTGCACGATGCTTGGTGCACGGAGAGAAAGAGAGAGAGAGAGAGAGAGGGAGAGAAAAGGCCTGGTAGACGGGAAATGTTCAATTTTCAATTAATCCAGAGGTTAATTACGGCCGATCCATCAAGGGGTCGCTGCGGCAGCTTTCATTTTCTCCCTATGGAGTATTCTCCATTTTTCTTTTCTTTTTTTTTTTTTTTTTTTTTCTTTACTTCTTTCTCTTGTGGATTCTCCGATTTTGCGGTGGTCTTTTTTTTCCTTTTTTTTTTCAGCATGGATTCCGCGAATGGGTAAACCAAGAGCGTGTTTTGGAGAGACCGAATTGTTGGGTTTAATACGATGGTTTTTTTAAGGCGGGTTTTTTAATCTTCGGTTGAACGATCGATTTTTTTGTAGGTGAATAATTAAAG
The DNA here is from genome assembly GCF_048593485.1 of Apis florea. Lineage (NCBI taxonomy): Eukaryota > Metazoa > Arthropoda > Insecta > Hymenoptera > Apidae > Apis > Apis florea. Next base: position 7,849,554 of record NW_028256549.1, on the reverse strand, counting down.
AAATAAGAGAGGTATTGGTAAAATTTTGTTTCGTTGGATTGATTATTATGTATTTTTGATTATTAATTGTAAGATAATTTTTTTCCAATTTATTATAGAATTCTTTGGATATCGATCGATTTTTCATGGATTTTAATTTTATCGTACTTTGTTACGTGTTATACAGAATAACTTGTTAAAAATTTCATTTGTTTTAAATTTTAAATTATAAATTTCATTCGAATCACAATATAATGATTTAATATAATTTTATTGAAATATTTCATTTCGATAAAATTTCTAGCTTAATATGTAGTTATATTAGCAACATTTTAATATTGCACACGGTTGTTGATGGGTAAAATGTTCCGATGGAAAATATAATGATAAGGGAAGAAAAAACGGAAAGCACGAGCGCCATCAATGTTGCCAACTGGCGCGTAAGCGCGAAATTTAAATTACAAATTAATAATATATATTTACGATTGTAATATTATCAATCAAAACTATGAAATCAATTTCTTATCTTCTTATGCGTGTTGCTCATTTCATTATTAATGTGATGTTTCGATTAACATACAGGATACAGGTGTATATACATTTATACGCAATAAAATCCTTTTTCAAATTTTATAGTGTACGTGTTGCTTAAGTTGAAAGAAAAATCTCTAGAATGAAAAGAATTCAAAAATTATGAAATAAAAAGAAAAATTTCTTTCTGTAAACTCTGTGAATAGTTAGGGTTTTCAGTTTGGTCAATCAATTGGTACAAATGTACGATTTTATTTTGGAAGAATGATTTAAAAAAGAAGTATGCAACATATTCAATTACAAAACTTAATTATAAAAAAATAATTTATATTTTATTCTGCGATTTTTATCATTTTCTTTTTCTTTTTAAACAAAGAATGATATAAATTACTCTAACAAATGTTGTATAAATATGTTTAATATGAGAATTAACATAGTTTAACTATTTAATCAGAGATATTGAATGAATAATTCGAATGAATAATTAATTTATGTTTCTCATTTAGTTAAAGTTTATTTTTTTCATAATTTTTTTACTACTTCTTGCTTTGCAACTAATTACTGCATAATGATAAGATAAAGTATTATAATTTGATATTTTAGAAAAAATTTATAAAAAAAAATTAATCAAGACCAAATATGTTAATCACTTTTTTATATATATTAATAATGTAACAACGATATTACAATTTTTCACATTTCTTAATAAATTATAATAAATATACTTGTGACATCATTTAGCATTATTTTTTTTTTTTTTTTTAAGAAATTTGAAAAGACAATTTTAAACAAAACATTCTATTTCTCCTGTAATTTGTTAACCCAAATGTAATTAACGCATCCTAATAAAAACACATAAATAATATCGAGAAGAAAAAAGCTAAATCTAAAGTGACAGAATCTGCTGACATTTTTATAGATATTGCAATTCGAACGTCATGTTGTATCGTTCGAAAAAAAAAAACATGATCTCGTTCCTCGTTATAGAATGATGAATAGCTTTTATTTTAACGGGACCGACAAGTGACACGGCTTACAATACAATATACACTGTTCGCATATCCAAACCTGTAAAATAAATTTTCTCAATTCTGCCCCTCTTCTGCCACAAATGAATTCTTTCGTTTCGTAATTGAGAGATTCGATGGAGAAGGGACAAGTGTCGCAATGCTGCTGAATTATGCATATGATTTATAAAAAAAAAAAAAAACGAAATACAAAAAATATAATTTTCTTGGGAGATTTAAAACTAGATTATGATTCACCTGGAATGAAAAAAATTTGTATAAATTTTCATAATTAAATAAGCTAAACTTTTGGAGTAAATTTTGAGCGTTTTTAATCTTCTGTATATTAAACTTCACTCGAATTTTCTACTTCTATTTACTTCTATTTCTACCAAGTTTGTCAAAAAGATTATCATACGTAATAATAATAATAATAATTATTATTATACATACCCTTTAAAGAACGGATACTAGATAGAGAATTCAGATAGAAAATTACTCGTAGCTTACGATAAATGATAATATAATAATTAAATATCAATATCTCGAAAATTGCGCGAAACACAATGATAATGATAGAATTAACGTCTAATTTATTCGCAAAGCCACGAGTTTCAAAAATAGAAAAAATTGTAAGAAAAAATCCAATCGATAAATAAATCACGATTGCTCGTCTGAAGATTATCTGTCGATTTTATCGCGCGAGATGCAGCAATAATCTGGCATTTATCGGTCTCAATCAGAGATATAGATACCACGGTTGTGTGTAAATAGCGCGTATTGTGTGTGTGTGTGTGCCAGGATTTCAAGGTGGAGGTCGCTGAAGCGTCCCCATCGCCGGTTCCGGACTGGTTCCAGACCCTCCTCGAGTTCGATCGACCTCGCTTCCATTTCCATCCGGAAGTGAGGACGCGATGAAGGGAAATCGAACATTCGAGACGCGCAGTTCGTTATCCCCGTGGCCGAGCATCCGCGCAAATTCGTCGTGCTCGAGAATTTCAATTTTTCGATTTGCGAAAAAATTTTCAGGGGAGGCGGTAAACGGATACACAGAGAGGAGAGAAAAAATGGAGGAGAATATACATGGCGGAGATTGCAGGCGTCGATTGAATTTTTCTCGTTAAAGGATGGTGGAATAGATGCGTGGAGAGATGGTTTAATTAGGATTATTTCTCTTCTTCTGTTTTTTTCCGTCTTTAAACGATCTGGACGATGGTGTTTATGAAAGAGGGGGAAAAGTGTGATAGATGAAGAAAATGTGTAAAGTCGATTTTTAATTTCTCGTTGCCTTTGTATTTAAAATAAGATAGAAAGCGTTACAATTTATTTTTATTTCTGATTTATTTACGTAAAAAATAATTTTTATGAAAATTGTCACAAGTTTTTATTCGACCTTTCTCTCTTGGTAAAAATATTTCTCAATCAAACGAAAATATCTCCTTAAAATATATATATAAAGAAATATTTCCATTTGCACAAAGTCTAAGAACGAAATTAAGCAAAAACTTTTTAACATTAACACGATGATGTTAAAATTAATAGTGTTATGATATAATTAGCGATATAATAGATCTGATTAAAATTCTGAAAGTCATCCATCTTCTAATTGGTTTCGTCAACAATATATGTCTTTTTAAAGAGTAGTAGCTTTAAATTTTTTATTAGCAAAATTAATAATATTTTCTGTTTGCACGTTGTCTCAACTATCGATAATCCAATTTCCATCCAGAAATTAACCAATTTCGCTCATACCTTATACAAATTTTTCAAATTTAATTTACTCGAAAACTAAATCTCGAGTGGAAAAATTTTACATTTTTTATTTATGTACGAAAATTATGTATTTATAAAAATATTTTTACTTCACTTCAACTTCTATTTCTACTATCTTTTCTGATTTTCGTTATATTTTACGCGCATACAAAATCATCGATTTTTTAACTTCATTAATTCTAAATAAATAATCCATTCCATACAATTCTTCGTATCATAGATGGAATTAAAACGCTATATTAAATATTAAAACGATATTAATTAAAATAAGATGTTGCGTTAAAGAATCGGTTGAATTTCATTTCATCAATGTATATTAATAAAATTGAAACATAAGCGCGGAGAGAGTCCGAGTTAAAAAAAAAAAAAAAATTGTTTCAGAGAAGCAATTTACGAGGTGTAACATGGTTTACGTTTTCCATGGAGTTTGTTGTCTATTCAGAGACAACTACGTTATATTTTCGTGCAAAATTCTCTGTTAAAAGTGGCAGTTTAAAACGATAAAGTTAAACCCCCTCTCTTGAAGTTTCGAAACAATCGTGCGAAAGATTCCGGAAGAAGTTGTTGCGCGCGAACTTTTGAATAATCCATTGTTTAATGTCTCATTGTTCTGTAATGTACAAAGAAAAAAAGCTTGTGAAAAATATTCCAGGAGGAATAAATCGCTCTTTTTATCAATATTTTCAGGAAATTTTATTTAAGAAAGATCTCTTGCTTCTTCGTCCATCCACTGATATTTATTACAAAATTGAAAGTAATTTTAAGAATATTTTATTTTTCAATTATCTTCGTTAAATTTACAGAAACATTTGTATTTCTTTGATTCTTATATAAACATCAATATTCTCACTGATATCTATTATTAAATGATGATGGGAAATGAAATATTAAATATTCATAATCTTTCTAACTTGTTAAATTAATAATTAAATTATACATCATATATTCAATGTATTATGACACGTATCATATTAAAATATTCATATTTAATTCTTAGTTATCAATATTAAAACTAACCAAATCAATCCAAATATTCTATTCAAAATGTTAACAACTTTTATATGTTTATTTCTTTTTACTAAAAAAAACTTGTGATTATAATTTTTTTTATAATTTACAAAAAAAATCCTTCTCGTTTATATATATATATATCATCAAAAATTGAATATAAAACTTTAATCCAGAAAAAAAGTTTTTAAAAAAATTTCATACATCTATCATCATCCTATATATCACTTGGTATCAACCAATATTTAAAAATCTACCACTTTCCATCACACATATTTTCCAAAAAAAAAAAAAAAAAAAAAAGAGAGAAAAAAAAAGAAAAAAAATCAATGTTCATTCGTATAACGAAAAATAGAGATAGAATTCTGAAATACCCATTGTTCCCTTTTTTTTTTTTTTTTTTTTTCCTTTTTTTATTTTCCATATTACACACACGTATTTCAATGCATCGAGCGTTAAATGGCATTGTTTGGCGAGTTTCGTTCCGAAATTATTATTTTCGTGCAGGAAATAAAGCAGACACAGAGCCACGGATACTAAATTTCGGCGGTTTTAACGTATCGCGTTGCACGAAACTGCGCTGGCGCTACACTTTTCTGCCATAACTTCAGATGGAGAATATTCCACGGCATTACGACCGCTACTTTTCACTCGCCATTGTGTGAAATGCAAATTTCATCGACCGAAAGACACTTCCGTTTCGATATTTTATCTCCCGCCGAAATTGGAAATTCTTATTTTATCCGTTGTATTTAATTCTCTCGGCGTTTAGATCTTCGAAATTTCATCTCTATTTCCATAATTATTTACAAGTGGAAAGTTCTCAGCAGTTCACGATTTAATATTTTAAAACTTTTTCTTGCAGGAAAAATCACTTTTATCGATTTTTTATAATTATAATTAATAATAATTCAATTCTGCATTATATATTAATTTATATATTGCTATTTATAATCTGAAAATTTCGATTCGAATCGAGCTTTGTGCGAAATATGAGAAAACAAATACGTTCACATAATTAACTGCTCATATAATCAGATTATGATTCCAATTATGATTCTTCTATGAGTTTTTATCCAATTAAAAGGAATTCGCGTTAAAAGTATTTTCTGTAAAATGTGTAATAATTATAAAAATATTATAAATTTACAGTATTTTGGAAATATGATAACGCTGATTACATTATTATTCTTTACTTATTTTATATCGAAATTATATTATATTTCTAATTAAGATACATTATATGAATATATTTATATAAGCGATGGCCATAGCACAGTTGTTTACATAGGAAATTCTCACCACTTAAGAATAGCTCGTGAAAATATTTTAATATTACCTTAACAGGAAATATCACTTTTATTAATTCTACATTGTATTTCTTAATTTCACTCATTTCGATACCTGTATATAAATTAATTACTGAAATTCTATAGCACATCAAAAAATACATTTTATATTTTCCTGATTAATTTAAAAAAAAAAAAAATTGGTTTTCCATTTTTGCTTCAAACTGGAAATAAAATATCGAAAAGTAATATTTTTATTACTTTCCTCTAATTCATACACAAAATTTCTACTTCCCACGAATTTCATACGTTGAATTGAATTAAACTACATCAGAGTAATATGATTAAATATCGATGTTGAATGACAAAATGAATGACGATCTTTAAAATCCTCCATCCAAAAACAACAAATATTATCTTTAATATCTTTTGATCAAATCTCCAGTTAACGCCAAATCTTCCAGATTTATATCAATCCCTATGATTAATGCACCACCAATGCGTTTCAGTTCGAAATCATCTCAGGAAATCGATTTTTTCTTTCCTTCTTTTTTCTTCCACGAAATATTAGCCGAGCCCCACGGCGATCCCGATTAATTTTAATTGTCGGCAAATCCACGAGCCTGGAGGCGGCCTTGGCCCACAGACGAACAGGGATGTTGATAAATGGACGGGGGATGAAAGGCAACCGAGAAACCGGAGGAGACACGCGAGCTTAGGAATGACGATTGATGGATCGATGCGTGGGAGGAATAGTAGTAGGAAGGCGTAGTAGGATTAGAGCGTTGCTCCAAGGTTTAAGGTCTGTATACATGTTTTTTCTCGTGTTTCCTATCAATAAGTGATTTTTGATTTTGCTTCATTCCGATACGAATGCTTTCTTTTTAATCCGAATGATTGATCGATAAAAAATTTTGTTCCGTAATTTATAGTGATTTGATTATTCCTCTGGATAAATGAATTTGGAATAGATTTTAAATTTATGATATAATTAAAATTAAAAAATATAAAATTAACTTTTAAAAGACTATTTTTTCCTATTTTTCTACTAAAAAATAATCGTACTATTCCGATTTTTTTTTATATATAGAAGTTATACTTTTAGAAAATTTCATTCTGATTTCATCGAGAAGATAGATTTGAATTTTTAATAAATTTTGATTCTGAATTATAAAATAATTATATTAAAAAATATCGAAATAAAGAATCAAGTGTGTCAACATGTGATAAATTTAATAACTTAAAAAAGAAAATTTAAACTTGAGAATTGTATTAAATAGATAAGTCGTTATAATTCTTTTATTCAAACTAAAAAAAAAAATTTCCCATTTTCACTCCTACCACAATTGTTCTCTCGATGTAAAAATATAAAAGTCAAAATTCAATACAATTATATCACCCTTTTAATCCCAGTCCCAAACTTAAAAAAACCATAAAATCGTCTCAACACACGAACAACCATATCTCACCCGAACACACCATCTTTGTCCAAACACGACCTAACCTGTTGAAGCATCAGAAACCCAATAGACAACAGACCCAACAAGAGTGTGGAGAGTAAGCCGAAACGGAAAGATCCAGAGAGAGAGAGAGAGAGAGAGAGAGGGAGAGAAGACACGCACGATAGATGGAGCCAGCATAGAAGGGGAGCATAGCATAGGTAGGCGTATTTTCGACCTGCCTACTGGTTTCCCGTAATTTTCGAAAGGCCACGGTTATATCGACGGTTTGGACGGTGATTGGAGATCGGTTTGTGGCCAACCAAGGGCGAAACAGGCCGGCGAAGGGTACGGCACTGCGGGGTGGTGGGCATCGAGCGAAATAGGAGGATAACAACGCCACGTTAATTATGCGTTAACAGCCTCCAATTAGAGACCGCATCGAGCAGCATACCCCTCTACCTCTACCTCTCTCTCTCTCTCTCTGTCTGTCTGCGCACGACGCTCGCCTGTTTCGTTCTATTTCATGCTCACTGCCACTAACCTTTGTAGCGGATCTCCGTGCAAACCTCGAATCGCATGCGTTTACGTGTAGGCGGTCGTGGAGAGAAGCAGGCGATCGATACACACGGGCCTTTTTCGAAAGCCTCTCTCCACCTTTTTGCGCTTCGTTCGCGTGGAAAAGAAAATATAAATGGGAGAATATAACGAGTATGTGAGATAAGTTTGTTTACGGTGGCGACGAGGTCGGGTGGATTTCGGCGGGAAAATTTGAACTGTTCATCGTGTTTGTTTGTCTAATTAAGTGTAATTGGAAGTAAAATTGGAAAATAAAATTTATCATTATACGTAAATCGAGAGACAGTGGCAAGAAGATATGTTCTTTCGCGTGATACAACGTTTATAAGGAGAGAGAGAGAGATTCGATAAGATTCTATTCAGACGGTGATGGTTTGAAAGAGAGAGGGGATTGAATAGATATAATTTGCAATGAGCCAAATTTTTCAATGATTTTAAAGCAAAAAGAGAAAGATTTCGAATATTATTATTTAAAAAATCAATAACATATTTTGCTTCCGAAATACGAATTATGATCACATGAAATTCGAAGTGATTGGATTAATTATATATTTTACCATCTTGTAAGAAAAATAATTTTGTTTGTCTTAACTGGAGAAGAATTAGTTTTGGAAAAGGAATGATTAAAAAGATTATTTTTTTTCTTAAATAATTTCGTAAAAATTTTAATACCAATTTGAAATTTTTGATAATAGGAAAAAGATGAAGATGAAAGATGATTTAATTTAAAAAATATTAGAAATGGACAAGTGTTTTATATCAGTGTTTTCGAATGAATCTCCAATTAGTATTATAATCTCAGTTGGAGTTGATTATTAGCTTACGATTTTCCCAGCTATCCACCCACAATTAGGAGTAATATAGTAATACGCAAAGTTACGCCACAAGTACAGTCCACGAAAGCATATGCGCTGTTTAGTTTGTTCCATCTGCTTGGCATGTATAATGAGATCGTTGCAATAACAGCGTGCAGGTAATTCCATCGAAAAGTCTTTGTTAGTGATAATCTCACGAAACTTCCACTTATACGTAGAATATATAGAATATTACTACTTGCAATGTATTATCATTATTTTTTAAACAAAAAATTTAAATTCTTTAATAAATCTATCGCTAATTATTTATAATATATTGTAAATTCGATGATCGTTGAATTTAATATACGTAATAATATAAAAATTAAAATATTTTATACCTTCCAATTAATTTCCAATTATAATATTATCCATATTCTTTATTATTTTCACTAAAATTATTTTATAAAAATATATATATAAAAATTATTGTTTCTCTTCTCTTTAATATGTAATTATTCATTGTTAATAATTAAAAAGTATCTCTTTTCATCTTTATTTATTATTGAAACGATTAATTTATTTTAATATTTATTAAATTAATTTGTCATTCAAATTATTACGAATAATTTATATTTCAAAAATAAATACTCCTCTGTCAAAGCTGTCAATTTTCTCAAGATATGATTTAAAATTTTTCACAAATACATAACAATTCAAATTATCAAGTTTTTCTCAACTCATCGCCTTATCACCACTCTCCTTTCGCAATTCTGATAAATCAATTGTATTTATATGTACCTCGATGGTAACAGAATTATTGATGAAAAGTATTTTGAAAATCGATTGACGATATATCGATCGTGAATATCCCGTGTAAATTTATCATTGTAACGATTCATTCACAATTAGGCGCGGAATTCTGCTTGATTCTACGTCGCGAGGCGGCGAGGTATTTAAAATTAAATTCACTCCTGTGTAATGTAGCACAAATGGCAAGTTGCCACGGCCAACTAGCCAGTCTTGTTTCTTGAGATGCGAATCGGAAGGACGCGTCTCATTGCTTAAAAAAAAAAACAAATAAGGCTGATATAAATAAATAATAAAATCAGAGAAAAATTGAATTCTCTACATGGATCGTTACATAATCCTGACAAAGAATCTACATCTTGTTCGATTGTTTTATTTTTTTTCTCCTAAATCAATATAAAAATATTGTCTTTTTTTTTTTTTTTAATACTTTTTATACTTATTACTATGAATTATGCTGACAACAATTGACTTAAATAATTTTCTCCAAGAAACAATTCACGTTATAATAGTAATAATAGTGAGATCTAATAACTTATAAGCTTTATAAGTTAACATTTTAATTTTAGGAATGAATTGTATACATGTAAATTCTAGTATAAAATTAGAAATAATTATTATAAAGTTGTACGATGAAAAAATATGATAATGTAAATATTTAAAAAAGTAGAATTAATAAATAACTACAGAAATGCATAAATAAATTTATTACATATATATAATATAATAAGATTTTTGTTAATAGTTAATAATTATGTGAAATTAATATCATTTGAATTCATAATATTAAAATCTTTAATATTTTTTTTTTTAATGTCATCTTTTCAAATACATCACTTTTGTTTACTATATAAATTACATTGAAAATTTTCAATTCGTAAAGCTTTTTATATTTACTAATTTCAAATAATTAAAATTCACAGATTGGGAATCCATGCCTTTCCATTATACGTGTAATAATATTCAAGCAATGATAATTTCGTAAACTTTCAATTTTAATATTTTTAATTAATTAGATTATTTTAAAATTAAACTTTTTATAGACAAACATTGCACTCTTTCACTTCTTATATCGTATCTTCATTGTTGCTTAAAAAGAAGTTAAATTATTTATATAATATTTTAAATTCATTAAATATTTTACAATAAGAAAAATCTCAATGAACAAATTTTGAAATTTTTCGAAAAATGTCAATATCAATTAATATGAACTAGTAATGAAATAGATGCATGTGATTTTAAACATAAAATTAATAATTATTGGATAGTCAAAAATATAATTCATCATAATTTAATTGCTCAATTCAAGAAAATTAACGAAAGAATTCTAATTTCGTAAGCCTGGGGCATCAATAACAATCGCGACACACCTGACCGGCCAATGGAAGTTTTCCAGAGTTGTCCAATCCCTCTCCCGCATTAACCGACCTCTCATTCGGATTATATAATCGAATTATTGCGGAAGCATCCGAACAACGACGTTTCTCCACGTGACTGGTCGAAATTCGGCCGGAAACCGAAACTTCCACTCAACGATGATGATTCTCGAGAGCTGTTGCTTTGGTGCTCGTATCGATCCTCGTTTCCATCGATTTGAAAACGACAGTTTCGTGGCCGAAAATCGTGTCTGCTCGATTCGAAATCGTGCTATCTCGTGTTGAGCTATTTGGGTTGAATTGTGTAATTAATTGAATTATTTTGTACAGGGAATCAAATTGGTCTTACTGAATATTGTTTGTAATTTTTACAGGATAATTGTATAATATCTTTGTATAATATTTTTTATTATTCGATTTAGGGAACAATTTTATATTAATTTTCAAGATAAATATATATATATGTAAAATATATGTATAGATGTGTTTATTATGTAAACACAAGATTATTATTATCAAGTTCATTAATCTATTATGTAATAATGTTCAATGTCGATAAAATTTAATTTTTCTTTTTTCTTACTATTTTTTTTTCCCCTAGGTCACTATTTATTACTTGTTTTGATATGGTCGGATTCAATGACAACGACATCATTATGATCACATTCAACGAGAGAGATGAACAGAATCATATTATACGATGTGGTTATAAATAAATCTGATTATTCATGACGCGATTACATATATATATATTTAACTCCAAAAACCTACGTACTCTTGGCAATCAGTTTTACGTCAACAATATTCAATTCACGTCAGATATTCGTCGAGTCGATCTATCCTTCAAACTCCACTGCGTCCCAAGCTATAATAAGAAATTGAACAGGGACAGAAAATAAATGAAACATTATTCTAAAAATTATATAATTAATTGCGAATTAATAGTCAATAATCTTTTAACCTTTTGAAAAAAAAACCTAAAATTATACGAATGTTCATTTTTGTAAATATTATTTTCTATTATTTTTATTTTAATTTTTATACAGAAATTAATCCTACCGATAACAATTATAATTTTTCTTTCTTTGATGGATATTTATAACAAATTTTTTAAAAAATAAAATTCCAAATTGATTACTTTTATCTTTTAACCCCATGAAATATGTAATTGTTATTTAAACAATAATTTATCATAACAAATCAAATGTCACTATATTTTTTACTGTTTTTTTTACTAAAATATATTTATAAAATATAATACCTAATATTCTAATAATACTAATAAAATTGAAAACAATAAATATGTGTATATAATATACCTCGGTAAAAAAGAAACAAAATCCATATACGAGAACGCAAAAAAGAAACACGCAATCATCAAACCTAACCTTGATCTAAAACTCTCGTTTCCTCGCGCCTCACTATCGCCATCTATACTCAATATATTTCGATCTTCGCTTCGAAAACCATCGTGAATCATCGTCCCGCGTTGCATTCTTATCCTTAAAAAATGAATCGTCGAAAAAAAATTTAGAAAGAAAAACAGAGGAGACAGAGAAAGATTGAATACACAATTGTCCGTTTTCTACATAGGATGACTGCAAAAACCACGAGAATAGCGAGATAAAGGAAGAGGAGATAGAAACAACCATATCGAGTCGTAGTGGTGGAGCGAATTTAAAAGTCCGCGGCACGTGTTCGAGGTGCGAGGGAGGGATGACCGCGGTAAGAAGCGAGAGGGGACATGGAAAAAGAGGAGAACACCAGGTATCGTTTTCAGACCAGCCGAAAGCCGATATTCGAACCGAGGCCTGCCTGCCGTGCGCTCTCGTTTTAATTACCATTTTTCTTCCTCTCCGATTTCTTTGCCACCTCCATTGCCACCATCGTGTTCTTCCCCTTTTTTCCTGTCACTCCTTTTTTCTTTTTTCTTTTTTTTTTTTTTTTCACTGTGGGAATTAAAGATATCGGTTTCCTTCCATACTTCCAGTCGAAGACGAGTCGACTGGAAAAGATTGTTTGAAAAAAAATTGAAGTTCGCACCGAAAAATAGGGATTCCTTTATATGCATATTGAAGTAAGATAGTATGAGATTTTTTGAATTAATTATAATAGTGTAGCAATAGTTAATTTAGACGTTTAAAGAGAAAGTAGATCAGATTAAATTTATATATAAAAACTTAACCTCACTTTCTTATTCCATATATATATATATCATGTGTCAATTTTATTTGTATCAAATTTTTTATATACTCTTTGTATATAAATTTTCTATAAACTTTCAATGATTCCAAATAAAATTCAAGATTTTAAATTTTACAATAATATCTCCATTTTTTACTTAATAGATTTTTAAACTATTTGTCAATCGTATATTTTGACGATAAAATTAAGAATTCTTCAGACGGTAAAATTGATTAATTTGGCAATCGAGTAGCTCGCATAAGACTTTTATTTAGATTTGTATATTATTCCATTATAAATTCTTATACTTTTAAAAATATCCATAGTAACATTTTATATTTTAACATTTTGAAATAATTCCAAAATTTCCTCTTTTATCCAAAATATTAAATAAAATTTACCTTCAAAATTTTAAACGGAATCTCTCTGTTTAAAATGGTAACGACAATTTCCTTTGCTTTGATTTATATCAACTTCTTGATACGAAACAAGTATAGTCCAACTGAAAGAGCACGGTATACATCTCGTGGATTTTTTCCACGCGAACAGCGGCCATCAGAGGGGGAACGGAGACCAGTCTGTCCGACGACCAGGCTTTCTGCATACGTCGTAGTTTGGCTTGGCAACGTACGTGACCTAGGCTACTATCTTACGTAAGCGGCTGTCGTGATACGCACTTCTCCATATTATCTGTCTGAAAAACCTATATATCTTTCTTTGCCTTCTCGCCAACTAACGCGATCAAGCTTGGAGGAAATCGACGATAATAGTTAAGAAGAGGAGCAAGTTGGGAACCACTGACGACGAAGCTCAAGGTGAACGAGATTCAAAGTGGCAATGGTGAGCTGCGCGAGCACGAGGGAAAGACTACGAGGGTCCAACGTCCCTAATGCCTGCGCTTTCATTGCACACGCTAGATATACGAGAGCCTCGTTCCGTCTTCGTCCATGTTTCGATCCCTTAGTTCTCCACTACGTGTCTCGGACGAGTAGTTGTCTACGATGACGTGGATGATAAGTTTTTTTTTTTTTTTTTTTTTTTTTTAATTCCTTTCGATTTGTATTTATTAGAAATTTCTTTGATTCCTTCCTTTTCTTCTTTCTCAGATCCCTTCTCTATTGAACGATGAATCGGATTTGATGAACAAGAGTGGATATAAGTAAGTTTTTTTAAAAATTTTATTTCGTTAATAAAAACTTTAGTTTCATTCTCCTTCCTCTCAAAAAATTAATTTTTTTCTTTTCTCGAGTCGATTGTGGTAACGTGTTTTATTTTATTTTAATCCTGAATTTTGTTACACGTAATAAAATTAATTGTTTCATTTGATTCCTTTTGTATATATTACAGTATAAATTTTAAAACTGATTTAATTATAAAAAATTTAAAAAGAAAAAAAAGAATTCAGACCATGAAGTTTACAAATCTTTTCAGGAAATTTAAAAAAAATCAATATGAGAATATTTATTTTTTATTATACAAAATTATAACAACATAAATAACTTACGATAATAGATTTAATATATTCACATATTATTGCGATGTCATATGAAAAATTTAAAATATACTTTTTATATTTCATTTTATATTAAATATATTAGAGTATCAATTTCATAAAAATTTTTTATATCGAAATAATAAACGATGTTTTTCGTAATCAAAAATTATTTACGATCTTACGTAAAGAAAAATGAATTAAATGAATTATTAATTAAATTTATGAATGTTTTGAAATGATTATTCTAATTGTAACCTGTTCATAAAAATTAACACTTTTTTTCTTCTTAATATACATACACATATATTTTTGAGAGGTGCAACTTATGCATCTGCCAAAATATGCCAGATAATACTAACATTTGCAAACTTTAAACAAGTGATGACTGTAAAAATATTGCTATAAGTTAGCATTATTTTTATTAACACATTGTTTTCAATTCTGATATGAAATATTAAATTGAATATAAATTATAAATGATTCTCTTTTGAAAACAGATTTTTAACTATTAAATGAAATTAAAATTGAACAATTAACAGAAATAGAATAGATTTTTCCTTGAAATCTTCGATTTGCCTATTTTCTTTGATAAGAAAAACTTGTGTCAAAGTCTGAATTCTTGATCAGCGTTTCTCAACTTCTTCACACTTATAAGTTTTTAAATTAATATTTCAATATTAATTTATTACGAATGAGATTTTCTATAAATATAATTTCAATTGAAAATAATCGTTTTTTCAATCTATATATTTAATTTTAAATTCTAAATTATTAATTCGTTAATAATTATTATGATAATTGGATGCAGTTTAACAATCTATAATTTCCCAAAAAGGATTTTTATTAAATTTGAAAGCAAATATTCAACGAAAACAATAATAATTTGGTCTCGTAACAATTTATGCAGACGTTCTTTATGCAATCATGCAGAGACAGACACGGTAAAACAGTTACGAAAAACAAGACGTATTTTTCTTTCGTTGCAATCGGTTGAATATTGAATTACAAACAGCTAGCGTGTACAACAATATTCGAATATAAAAATTTTAAAAAGCGTTCACCAGGAAGAAGATTCGCAATAAAGATATTTCACAATTTGCCGAAAAAAGTCACAAAATATAATATTAAAACTGAAATCTAAAAATCGGCAATATTCGATTCTTGGAAAATTTTTCCACAGAGATTCCCACTCTTTCTTTGTTCAGAGGAGCAAGCTTTCCTTAACTTGCAGACAATCGTTGGATCACGTAACAGTGACATTTCTCGATGCATTACATAAGTCAGCCTTTTTCCACCAGTCATTCGGAAGAACACTCGAAAATACGTTCGCCTCTCAGAAATACAAAACCCCTGGCATCTTCGATTTCGCAAGGCTTTCCTCCTTTTTCTCCTCGAGTTGTTGTTCCATCCGCGCGCATTCACGTGCACGCGTGGTGGGGATGAAACAGGCTCACGGATTATTTTTTTCCATTCGCGCCTTACGTAAAATCGAGTTTACGCAGGTCGGGATCCGGCCGAGCACGCATGATCATTTTCTCGGCTATAGCGAGCGAAGATAATTTTGTATTATTATTGCTCTACTGCTGTTCGAATTATAATTGTTTAAACGATGAATATTAATGATGTGCACGCGAAAAAAGATTTTTTTTTAAAAAATTGCAACAAGTATTTTATTTGATATCAAATAATCGAATAAATGTTAAATACAGGATGAAAAGTAATTATTTTTAAATATATGTAGATATATACGTTGATAAGTAGATAAATATATGAAGAGTAATGATCTAATGACTCGAATGACTGGTATATTTTTTTGTTTTGTTTTTCATACTGATAAGTTAATTATTAATAATAATATTATTTATATTATGTGAATTATTATATAGTTTTACAAAAAATATTATTTATGACACTTATACATTTGATATTTCTAATACTCCAATTACAATATTTATTTGCATTGATAGATATTTTTTTTTATGTACGAATAATACAGAAAGATGGAATAATAATAAGTAATGCTACAAAGTTTTTATATATTTGATATTTTCAATATCAATCAGTTCTTTTATAATATTTATATAGATGATATATTTGTATACATTTCTTTACAGTACATGAATAATACTAAAAGTATAAATGTTACAAATGTATTTTTTAGTAGTAAATTCACATAATATTCATGTAAGATTTTCATATTCTATAATAATGATAATTATATAATGTAATAATTGTATAATGTATAATAATTTTTCAGTATTTGCATAATATATGTGCATATAAAATACTATAATATTTTTAATATTTGAATTTCTGTAATCTTATCTTCTATGTATTTAAGTGATGATTTTCATACAACTTTATTACATGTAAATATACATATACAGTGAAATATCTTTCAAAGAAAGAATGTTATAAAAAAAAATATATTCATACAAATATTGTTTGTATAAGGAAATTTAATATTAACAATTTTTGCTGTAGTTTTAACTCATAATATTCTATTAATATTCTTATACTTATACTAGTAATAACTGCAAAATATAGTATTAATAATCATAATAATCATAATAATCATCTTTCTTATTAATAACTAATGTCTTTCTCTATTAATAATTAATAGATCTCCTCGTAGATCAGTTAATTTTATCTCTTCGAATAATTGTTTTGCAAAAGTATAAAATTTTTGGATCGAGGATAAAAAGATGAAAAACCTGACTTCTTTGAACGATACTTGCATCGTAGAAAGAATAAGCATAGGTATGATGAAACATAAGAAAATGTTTACGAAGGAAAGTAAACAAAGACGAATAAGATAAAAAAAAAAAAAATCTCGATGATGTGAGAATTTGCAAAATCGAGTCAATTATAAATCTTCGTCAAAAATAATAAAGACCAGCAAATAATAAATATTTCTGTTACGATTTATGATTAAAGTCCATTCTTATATCCTGAATGTAATCCAAGGCTTCACGAGACCTTGAAATCGATTTAAAAACGAGTTACTTGTATCAAAACTCGTTCGAAGGTTGCATTATTCAAGTCGTTAAATTCTCTCGATATCAATAATATCGAATTTCCTTTTTAAAAATACATTATTAAAGATCGCTCAACAATGTTGATTCGTGCCATTCTTTTTTTATTTATGAACAAAAATTCTTTGAAGAATTTTAAAAAAAACGTGTTAGCCAGATAGTTTCTATATGTAAAAAAAAGAATAACATTTTTTTTTTAAGGCTTCGTTTTCAAATAAATCAAGTTTGAAAAATTTTCAAGTTCACGTTGGTTAACTTTCGATTAGATATGAATAAATTATCGATAAAAAATAATTCTATATATGAAATAAATTTTTTCCATCTAAAAATAATTTTTTAGAGAAAATTGAATTTGAAAATTCGTCGATTATTCGATTTCTTGACTGTAAATATTCGATTTTGATTTTCTCAAGCGGTAAAATTTTATTCTACATTTGTATCCGAATTTTTACTTGTATTTAAAAAATTTTCAAATTTGGTTTACTTAAAAATGAAGGTAAATAAAATGGTCATTTTGACCAATTATATTTTAAATTACAATTACCAAAACTTATTATTTTAGATAACAAGTGTAATTATTCATAAATTATTAATAAAAAAAAATTATTATTAAATACTATATTTCCATATTATAATTTTTTTTTTTTTTGCAAATATAGATCGAGCTAAAATAAATTACAATAAATTGGACTTGGAAAAAATTCATGTCAATTCTAAAGCAAGCAAAATATAATGTACAAGTACTTATTATAATAATTGTACACGATTCAAAGAAATCGGCCTAATGACTATCGTTATTCTCATCTCAAGCAATCTAGTCACGAGATCACAAATGCATTATTTTCAATCAGGTAAATTAGTATGTCCACTGCAATTGAAGATAAATCAGGTAGAGAGATCACTTAATAATATACTGACTAATATTAACGAATTGATAAATTACAAATTATAGAGACTAAAACACAAATTTACTTTATAAACTTTGTATGTGTACAATTATAAACTGTATAGATAGAAAGTGATAAATTATTAAAATTGGAAGATTTCGTTGAATTAAATTATTTATCTATATTATAAAAAAATTTCCAAATTATTATATCACACTATAAACAGATAAAAGATTTACTAAATAATACATACTACAGAATGCGCAATGGAAGTGAAAAAAATTCGTTTTTATTAGCGTTCACGACAAAATGAAGATCGTTTCAAAAACTTTTGAGGTCCGCGATCGATGTTCTGTTTACAAGGGAACAAGTGTCGTGTTTCTCCAAGTAATTCGATTTTCTTTCTCGCGTCATTTATTTTTATGTGCTCGCACACGCCACGAGGAGTCGTGAGTCAATGTTTTTCTTTTCCTTCGAGCGATAACGTAACGCGTGCCCGATGGAAAGTTTAAAACACGATACGCACAGCCTTGGTCCCTGACGGGCATTCCGGTTCGTCTTCGATAAAAATAATTATGAGAGGCAACAGCGGGAGCAGCCGATTCCGATCGGCGACCATTACGTTACGGTTTATCACGATGGACAAGCTGTTGACGCGTTTAACGAACGCCATTAAGAAGAGGTCCCCCTCCCTCTGTCCTCTTTCTGGTTTGAAAGATATGCTGAAATACTGTAGACGACTAATGACTACTGAACAATTGAGGAAAATATACTTTTGAAATAAGTAAATATACAAGTCTTTATTTTTTAAATGAACTTTTCTTGAAAATGATTATTGTTTATATTTTAATATAATAATCTTTTATAGTACATATGATTTATATATTAAATGAAATATTGGAAATTTTATTAAGAAAATATGATATTTCTGATGAAAGATTTTTGGAATTCTGAAATATTTCATACGATAATATTTTTAATCGAAAGTCTCAATTTTTTAAACGATTTCTATATAGTATAGACAAAAATTATAATTCGTGTCCTTTTTTATATTTTATTAATCAATTCATCATTGGATTTCTCTGATCATTTTCTCGAAAATGAAGATTATAATTATAATTCTTCCAGATGAGGATAAAAATGAATAAAAACGATAGACACGACACAAGACAAAGCTTCGAATTTCTATTTCTGCTTTGCTTCCGTAGAAACAAACACTTAGAAGAATCAAGAATTCTTTTCTTTCACGCCTGACACAATGCTCTGTATACGCTTAAGCTACGGATTGTTTCCATCGATTTTTTAATACCGAAACATTTGTTACTGTCCATAAATATAAACTCGATTTATCACGAATCGGCTATCGACGATGTCTCGCCTAATTCCGCTAGTGCATCTGAGACTGGCAACGAGAGGAACGAAATGGTGGAAAAGCATTTTTATTCTCGGGACGGAAGATTCGTGGAAACTTTTCATCAAACACTTCTTTTCTTTTCATCGACGTTTCCATCGACGTTTCGTTGGAAACCGATCGTTACGAACACGATATCATTTACTAATACGATTCGAGATTGATTTCGCGGAACACGATTGTTTCTTTTAGAAAAATCAATATGTGAATAATTTCTCGGTAAGATGCATTTACGCGCGATAAATTTTATTACATCGCATCGAATTGAATGAATAAATAAATAAAATTTTAACGATCGAGAAATTGTTGCACCTTCAAAAATCGTAAAAATCTTCAAGTTTGAAGATATTTGTTTAGTTTTGAAGTAAAACCTCGTATTAAATATAAATATATATAAATTGTTTTATATATAAAATTCTAGTTTGTTTATAAAGCAAAGATAATTTTTTGTAAAATATTTTTTATTATTATTAAATATTTTTATTATATTTAATATATATATATAAGTTTCTTGTCTTCTTCTTTTCAGATTAAGAAATAAGGAAATCATAAACTCGATTATTTATCAATTTTTTGATCATAAAATATTGAATATAAACACACTCACTTGAAATAAAAAAAGAATTATGCATAAGATAAGAATGATTTAAAATTTATTTTCGATTTTTTAATCGTAATGTATACCAGTTAATGTTAAAGTATTATTATTGAGAATAAAAAATAGTTATATAAATATAACAAATTTTACGCTATTAAAAATTTCAAAAATAACATAAAACAATTAAATGTTACGAGTATATAAAATAACGCAACATTTCGACAAATTTAAAAATTTTTTAACCGCCTACCTCGCTATGTATCAAATGAAATAATAAATAACCCGTTTAAAAAATTGAATATAAACACGCCAAAGTCATTTATATAATTTATCTTCCCATTAAAAATCGCTGTCACCGGCACCACAAATCATTTCGACACCCCTTGCAATCACCACACCATCCCCCTCCTCCATCATCATCCCCCCCTCATATCCCTCGGCTGCGTCGATTCCGCGAGAATCGGCTCTCGAAAAACGGGTGTCGAATTTATTTTTCGCGATGGTTGCCAGCCGGTTGTTGCTTCGAAATTTATAAGGTCGAACGGTTACACTATAAATTACAATTTCCTGTGCCACGTCCCTGGAGCAAATTGGCCGCTGTAACTGCAGTTTGAAGGGTCGCCCCACCACCGCGTCGAATTCTAATTTGTTTCTCTATCGGCCGGCCACGGCCGGGTGTAACAGCTTTTTTTCGCCTGGAACAGTTCCAGGATACCATGGCGAAATCTGCAACCTGTAGGATGCAGAATAACCGAGCAACCGGTGCCCTCTTACCCCTCCTTCCCTGCATTATTTACGATTTAGCCTCACCCTTGCGAATTTTCCGTTCCAATCCATCTGGGATGGATAATTCTCTCGGAGAGAACAGATGGATTTTTAGAGATATTACTTACTTTTTCTCAATAATTGAAAATATATATTCTTCCTTTCTTTATAAATTTCGATTCAAACGGACATTACTTTTATTAAATATTCAATCAATAACAATAACTTATCCTATTATAATATAAATCCAACAATAATATATACATATATATATATAATCTGAAATGTCCAAATACTTAAAATAAAAGTGTTCTACATATTCGAAAAATGATAGTAGAAAAAGAAAAGAAAAGAGAAACGAAACGAGAAGGAAAAAGATCCGATGGAGTGGAATGGAACGCGTCCTGTGCCAAACAATGAGAGACACGATCAGTTGAAATCGTATTATAAAGATCGGGTATTGGAATAACCGAGCCAGCGAGGGCGATAGTGAAACAAATCGAGAGAGAAAGGGAAGGGAAACAGAGTGAGAAGGAGCTGGTAGGGGAGATGGTAGGGAGAGCGAATGGCGGTGCGCAGGCGCAGATCCTTGGCGAAATGTACGGGGCAGGATGCAGCTCGGCTTCAGGGTCAAGGACGATTCGACCGAAACGTGCGCCACCATTCCTTCGACGTTGCTCCTCCAGACTTGGAGGAGGATCCTTCGCGGCTTTAACCACGATCCTCTGACCCCGAAATCGTAGCGAAACTTCAATCTACGACACGTTTCGACGCAAACGCTTTCTTTCTGTGCGAATGAAAATTTTTGTTTTTCGATATATAACAGAATTCGCGATATAATTATATTGTTTTATCAACTTTTCTTACCTTGTATAGCCAAATCTTAACCGATTTATATCCCTTCGAATCCTGTCGAATTCTTGATTTTAATTAACAAATTCGAGTAAACATTACAATATTATTCGAGTGCTGTGATAAAAATCAGTCTTTTAGGAATAGCTTCATATCGATAATAAGATATAAAGTGAAAAGAAAAATCAGAAACTTATATCTTTTTAACGTAGATTTTTAATTTTATCCAATGCAACTAATCACGCACTTGGTCATATCCGAAAAAAAGATACGTTAAAATACGAAAATCTGGTATCTCGAACGGTAGATAAATGAGAATGTCAATCACGATTAAACTCACGCGTGTACGCACGAGGTACGCGTCAGACGATAATCGATGACAAAATTCATCACTCGCTCAGGGATAAAATAACAGGGAGAATATCTCCCAGCCAACTAATAACTCCGGATTCCCAATCTGTGGGTCGCGATTCCCAAGGGAAATTGCAAAATGTTTTGTATGGGATCACCGTGATATTTTTTAATTGCTATCATTTTTTATAAGCAAACAAAGATTGTTACGATTTGCTATATTCTTTTTAACACGATTACGATATTTTACTATCGTAATTTTCTACAGTTTAATTTCAAGGAATTTAAAAATTATTCTTTGATCATAAAAATTTTTTAATCTTCATTAGATGCAAAAGTATTAGTATTAATAGCTTGTCAGAATCTCTTTCGGGATTCATTATGAAAATATTAAACTGATATTTTAATCTAAATCTATCAAAGAATATTTTCAAAAATTTTTCAAAATTATAACTGAATTTTTTTATAACAGCATTTCTTTAAGTGATCATTGAAGATTATCTCATATTCTGATCTCATTTTCTTTTACGAAAGAAATCAAGAAAATATTATTACTTGAAATTCAATTTCCATTTTTCATTAATTTCTACTATTTCAATCTTTTAAATTTTCTTTTTCAATCGATTTATCTTACAAAAAGAATTGTCACGATTTTGAGAAAAGAATGGATTGGATGTTCAAATTTACAATCCTTCTTCCGGTTTCGTCATCCCAAGTGCCCTTCACTTATTTTTTCACCACCATTGACAATTAACCGCTTTATCGATCCGTGAAGCGAATCAACGAACCGATACACGATTTATGCAAAATTGTCACGCGTCGTTATCGTATTATTTAACGCGGCACGGCTATTTTGGCGTAGTTACGTGGCCAAGCGGTTGCACTACGAAAATATGAACAACTGGCTACTTTTCTATTGTAGCTGCACGAGAAACCTTTATTGAACTTTGCAATTGCTGCGTTCTTTTTTTTTTTAATTGTGAATGAAAAAGCATCAAGAGTTTGATTTAATGTGTTCCTTAGAGATCTTTGTTCTTTTTTTTTTTTTCAAATGCATAAATAAAAGAGAGAATGATATTTATTGTTAAGACAAATTTCAAATATTTCCTTTGCAAATCTTTGTTTTATATTTATTTAAATTTAGAAATATACACTTATACACTTTCTTTAAAAAATTTGTTAATTTCTTTTATAAATTTTCTTTTTATTTTTATATTTTTGATTCTACATCTCTTTCATTCTCCCTAATATAAAACTTAGCGAAATTTAATTTAAAAATTAATTTTGTAAGACTTTGCAATCAAAATACATACATAGATTTACGCGAAGCATTATTAATTTTGTTGTATATCATAATTTGTATACCATAAATTGATATCGCTTATCTAGAAAAGTTAATTCGCGGGTTAAAAAGATTGTTTCATCAGATAAGATGAATTTCGAATATATTTATATTTATTCAAATAATTGCAATTCATCTTAATTATAATATATATATATCTCTTATGAATTATCGAATAAAAAATTAAAATAGATTGTAGATAAAAATATTATACGATATTTTCCTATGACACATCTTTTCTTTCCTTTATCTCTTTGTTTTATCAAACGTGATTAAATAATTAAATTAAAAATATAAAAAAAATGAAGCAGAATATATTTTAACAATTTACTATGAATTATATAAATATATGTTAATAAATGAGAATTAGTAGAAACTAGAATGGGTTAGTTCAACAAAATCGCGATTCAAAAAGTGTCCTTATTGCTTTTACGATGTCACGATTCCTTTGTTTCAAAGATACAATGTCGATTAGTAGTCAGTGTTATTGCACTTGGCACAATGCACTTATGTGACCAGAGTCGTCTCGTATATGTGTCTCAATAGCATATTCGCCAAGAATTTTAACGATATTTTAATAATAAATAAGTCTAATTACAATTTTTCTACGAAATTGTTTTCACCATTTTTTTCTTTCTAATTTCTCATAATTTTTTTTTATCAAATATGTCCCTTTATCCCCTTTCCTCCAACAAACTTGATAAGATCTTATTATCACACAAGTCAAACTAAAAATTTTGAATAATAAAAGAATCTAATCTATTCTGAATCCTGGTAAAAAAGAAATATCTTTTTTTCTTCTTTTCATAACAATTTTGAGAATGAAAATGAAAAGTTAAATCAAGATGATATCATTACAGAAATCTCGAAGTGAAGTATTTATTACGAATATAATCTCTAAATATTATAAATTCAATATCTCATTACCAAGTATTTTTTACAAAATTCTTTCGATTCTTTTTTTTTTTTTTTTTTTTTTTCACTTCAATAACATTCATTCGTTAATATTGATTCATCAAATATGTGAAGATTATAGTGTGAAAATAAGATATCAATTAATATAATTACAAATACATGTACATAATGAAATAAATTTAAATTTTAAATAAAATTTTAATATTTAACAAATCACTGAATATATTTTCTTTAACTTTCGTCACGCGTAAAAAAAAAAAATTTAATACAATTTTTCCTTCTTTCGTCAATTTCACAAATAAAAAACTTTTATGCATGAGATAAGCAACAAGCATCTCGGTTAAATTCAGTCTTTTCCAAAAAACGCGTATATAAAAATAACCGTGCGAAAGAGATTAAGGAAAAAGGCAATGGCAATTAAACAAAATGGGTGTACTTTGTTTTTCGAAAGAATTATTGAACGAGGAGAATTTACAATAACGTGATCGTCACGTGGGTAACAATAGAATGATAAGATACGAGGTAAAATATGAGAACGTTAGATAAAGAAGCGTATTTGCATCGGGTATGAATATACATATAATATATACAGGGGCGGGGAGAAAATTTTACCGAACGAAATTGGCTTTCGCCGGTTGTTTACCGACCGACCATGATTACGTTTTTGATAGCCTTTTAACACAACACAAAGAAAGACATTCATTCACATGTCCCGATGATAAAAAAAAAAAAAAAAAAAAAAAAATGGAGTTGGAACGTAGGGAAAGGAATAGAAAAGAATATTTTATTACATTACATTGTTTCCATCGAGACGGGAAGTGAAAGTGATTTTTAATTAAAAAAAAAAGTAGCTACGATAATTAAAATTAACACTTTGAATTAATATTTTAATGATGAAAAATTTAACTTTTATCGAACTTTTTTATTATATTTAAATTAAAATTATGTGAATGATTTCTTGATTATTAAAATTTTATTTATCGACGAAAAATAGGGGAATCTGTTTTTTCACGTTTATTGAATTATTTATTGTATATATTTTTTTTAATTATAATAATAATTAATCTTTATAATCTTTATAATTTATTCGTTTTTTATTATATCTTCGAAACGATAACAGATTGATCTTGCTTGAAACATAAATTTTTTTTTCGTCAGAAAAATTGTTTTGCTATAAAAGAGATACGTAACGTCATTTATAACCTTCGTTATAATTCGATCTGATATATCGCGAGTAACATTTGATTTTTCTACTTTTGACGAAGATTTAAAAACAATATAATCTTAGAAAATGATCACATGATTCCACATACTTTAATCAGTCTTTTAAAGCAATTCATTCGGAATTATATTTTAAATATGATACGGCGATTTGATTGAATAAAGAATACATTTCCCGTTAATTAAAAATATAAGATTTATCTATCTTCTTGCATATTATAATAATTCTTAATTTATTATCTCATCTCTAACGATGGGAAAAATCGTTCTTTGATAAATTCTTAATAAATGCTTAATTTTCTATTATCCTGTACAATTATTATATATGTTTGTTATTTATTATGTTACGTTATATCATAAAATATAAAATTCCTTGAAAATTCTTTACTACTAACGCTGAATCTTTCAATCATTTTTACAAATCAATTTTTTCTGTGTGTTTAAAATCATCAAATCGTCGTTCACATTTCTTTATATCTTTAATTTCTTTAACTTTAAAATAAAAGTCTTCAAACATCATTTTTACAATATATAATTTCTAAAATATTGATTATTAATCAAACATTAAAATTTTCAAGATCTTTGTACAATCAATTTGAAAATATTATATTGATTAAATAGACCATATATCATCTAGTATATCAAAAAATAATCAAAAAAGTCTCCACGATGGAATAACAAACATGAATACCTTTCTAACGGTTTAATTGCTCGTTTATTTTTATTTATTATCACAAATTTTCACAAAACACAATGTGTCTAATACCCGTGTGCACGCAAACGCGTGTGTACGCGTACGTGTGGAAAATAATTAATTTAACATCGGGCCAACCGCGCAGATAACATTGATCATTTATTCTTGGCCGCACGTATGTACGTATCTAACATAATTGGAACGGTACATTTATACTGCTTCATCATTGCATTCTACGTAAGTACATGCATTTATCAGATTTAAAAGATACGTGTACTTATGTATGCAATATGCATTCGCTATTAATGCATACAGGATACACAGCTATATCTACCGCGAATCTAAATTTATCGACTATTAAACACACATTCGCGCGCTTTTCTTTTCTTTCTCCCGGCGAAAAAAACTTTGCTTTTACCTTTCTTTTCGATTCATATTTCAATAACATATCGCGTCCCTTCCCCTCTCGTAAATTATATAAATTCATTTCATTTGAGGTTAAAAACTTTCAGACCCGATCACTGCCGATTATTGCCGAATTGATCCGAAAGTTTCCGAATACGTACGAGAAGGTGTCATCCGATCTTGCACGAATTTTTCCGATTTGTCCCGAGAGAGTTCACATTGTCGATGACGTGCTCTTCGGTTTCGTTTCGAATTGTACAACATTAAAAACATATTTTATATTTTTACATTTTTTTTTTCCCCCCCTATAAATTTTCTATAAATGTTTTCATAAAAGTACAGAGTTGTACAAACGTCTGCAATTTATCGATTAGATAAATAAACAAATAGGTAACAACAATTTTTATTCTACAGTTCAAAATATATTTTATATCGCGTACAAATTTATTTATGGATCAATTTATTTTTTCCGCTACGTGAACAAAAGTAAAAATAAAAAAAATAAAAAGAAAAAAAGAAATATTAATTTTAAAGTGGAAATCCGTTCAATCAGCAAACGTTATACGAATTTATCGCACGAGTGAATGCGAGGTACTAGAGTAAAACATCATTATAAATTTTCCAAGCTGCGTAATTAAGCTAACGGTATAATAACGCACTGCTAACTCAATAAATATGATACTTGTTCTAACGGCAATTAGCGTGTTACAGAGAATTATCGCTTTCTTCAGTAGCTCGAGTGTAAACGGTATCACAGCACTTCGCGGTCTATGATGGTTTATTGAATTAAATTCACCGCTGCGATGAAAGAAACATGAGTTATCTTGGTCCGGCAACCGAGGTGTATGCATAAAAAATAGCCACTTCAAAAACGAAAAGCTTTCCTAATTTTTCCATCAGCGAACTCGTTGCAAAGTAAAAATCTTGAGATTGAAAATTGAAGTGGATTATCCAACGGATTTTCAAATTTATCAAATTTTTTAAGCTTTCAAATTTCCAAAATGATTTGGTAAAAAGTATCAAAATAAATTTTTTTACACATTAACTTTCCAAATTTTCTAACACTCGAGATTTCCAGATTCTCAAAGTTTCTTAAATTCTTAAATTTTTAAATTTCTGATCGTACAACTTTCCAAACATTTTACGTTCTTAGAACGATGAAAATTTTTCAAAAAAAAAGAAAATAAAATGAAATTATAATGACCGAATAACCGGAAGTTGGATAGCATTGCGCATGACCGCGCGAGATCTCGTCATTGACAGGATAGGTAAGTGGATATCTGACCACAGCTGTGGAAATGACAAGTATCTATCATCTGATATGTCCTTTCAAAATCCCTCTAAAAAAAAAAGAAAAAAGAAACAAACGTTTAAATTTTCGATGATGGAGGAAAACGATATATTTCGACGAACACTGAAAGATTGAGAAAAAAAATAGCAGTCGGTGAAAATTAAGCCACGAACCGTCCCTTGGGGAAAACGGGACGATTCCTGACCAATTTGAAATGCATTGAATTTTTAAGCGACGCCCTTTGTGCCCTGGTATCGTGTTAGAGGCAACTTCCGGTTAGACTACAGCCCACCGGTCGCCATGTAATTTCTTGTCGACGAAAGAAAAATGTTCCTGTCAAAAAATGTTATTGTTGGGCTAGCAACAATGATTGATCAATTGTTTTTTAAAATTAACTACGTGTATTTAAGCTATATTTTTAATTTTTATAAAAATACGCTGTTTGGAAATGCATGAAGATGATATTTACTTTTGGGACAAATTTTCTCAACATCCCTATTTGAATTCTGTTTTCTAAAGAAATTCGCGAAAAATTCTAATTTTAACTTTTATACATATTATATAAAACATAATAGGTTTGTTTCGAAAATAATTTTTTTACAACAGGATAATGGAATATTAAATTATAAACATTTCGTCCAATTTTGCTCAATCTCAATAATCAATTAGAAAGTTATATTGAATGAAGCTATACTGAAATTTCGAGCATTAGCCTCGTTCATAAAATGATATTAAAAAAGAAGAAAAAAATTTTCCTTCGTATGTAATCCATTACATATTCACAAGGTTTCTTTAAAAGTAAAAAATTACTCATTGATACGTGTCATTCAAAAAAAAAAAAAAAAATATTCAAACATTGTACTATTGTACACGTTTTTTCCGAAGGTTAATAGCTTTCAATTTGTTTTGAGATAATGGAAGCCTTTTTTTCCAATTTCAAAACAATAAATCCACAAACATATTTTCCAGACAGACTAACTTGAATCCAATCTACTTGTTTCGAAATCAATCGTAATTTTACTTTTTTTTTTTCTTCTCAAAATTTTTGTTTAAAAAATCGAAACAACTTTTTCTTCCTTTCTTCGCCGGATCAATCGCATCCGTTAAGCCGGATAATCGTGGAATAAAGTGAAAATTACGTTCAGCAACTCGTAGCGATGGAAGATTTGTATTTACAATGGGAAACCAAGTGGATTGGATCCGTAATAAAGGAACACGCGTGAATCACTGATCGAAACGCACCGGTAAATAGGGATTGTTCGTCGATGGTCGTAACGAGGATCCTTCTGTGTCGGATGGGTAATAAGCCAGCATTAGGTGTCGGTTAGCTACAATTACGAACGTTAGTGACTGTTTATCGTTATGCAACCATCATGTGGACGCAGCAGGTAAACATTAAGTTTATTAACAACATTTCTGCCGATGCGCGTTACATCGATAACAATGCAAACAAGATTTATCAAATCCTTATTATTTCATTTAATTAGAACAAGAGATAGATAATGAGAGGTAATCAAAATAAAGTTAAACTATTGTTATTATTTAAATCGATAGATTGATATTTCTGCTTTTCTGGATTGTCTTAAAGATTATTTCTATTTCACGTAGAATGGTATTGTTGAGATTTAAATTTATATTTTTCATTGGAAAAGGTAAAGCTGTAAGAATAATATGATTCGAACAGGGATATTCATGTACAAACTTGTACAAAATTTATTTATTGGATTATAAACGATTGAAATTTGCATTATTTACTTTTTCTCCGAATATAAAATTATCACGGTTTAATTAATTTTCAGTAAAATATTTATATTTGTTGCTAATTGTACTTTATTAAATTCAATCTCTCGTGATTGTTTTCTTGTATTCTTTTGTAAAAGTTTTTATAATCGCAGATAAAAAATGTGTTAGGTCAATATCTCGTCGAATTTTAATTTTTAAAAGTATATAGCATCAAACTCTTCTGTGAACATTTACTTTGTAAAGAATTTGATTAGATAGAAAGAATATTAGTTACACTTAATAATATATGTATTTTCTACTGTATTCTATTACACGTACGTTAGACAAAATCATTGTAGAGAAATTTATATTTTGTAATATTATCCCCATTATCCCAACAATCGATAAACAAACATATTATTATCTCTATTACCCAAACTGTACACCATCTCTAATCATAACAATTACCGTGAAAATAAAATTTAATTTAAAACCGACGTAGTATCGTATGACAGTAATAATATCAAAACGTAAACACAAACCCATCCCATTAGAAAATTAGATGAGATTGTTGACAGCATTGACGAAACTGAAGAGTACCGCAAAATCATAATCCTTAATTTTACATCAAAAACTAACGCCATCTTCACGCCATCTACCTCAATTTTCTAAATAAGAATATCACTTCCTTCGCGAGACGCGCGAGAAAAATTCCCGGTCGATAAAAATAAAAATTCCGTATACCTAAAAATACAAGACTGAACACGGTCCAACAACAACAACAACAACACAATCGTTCGGCTGATCGTGACCATGGGGACGGGTTGGTTAATAAATCACCGTGGAAAGTCGGTGCCGCGGATTTATTTTAGACGCGTTGCACCTCGCCAAATTTGGGACAACGTGTCATCGGCCTCGTCGATTGCCGCGCGTATTGCATACATATGCACCTGTATCGACCCACTTTCGCGTTGTCCTCGCGTCATACGGGCGAAATAAATCGTGCATGGAAAGAAAACACGCGTCCTTAGACGTGTCCACCAAGATTTCACGATTCGCACAAGCGGTGTATCCCTGAAATTGGTGAATTTTGTGACTGAATAACAAATTGGCGAGAATTTTCCGATTTATAAATTATTTGTAAGTTAAAGGATTCGAAGATAATCGTAGTTCTATTCTCTTCTATAATTATGATCCTCTGTCTTTATTGCACGTCGATTTAAACCTGGCTCGACACAAGTGCATTGTTTGATGAATTACGGATATTATTATATAAATTTAAAATTCAGTATTAATTAATTAAACCGTGAATATTATGATATTGTTGTGAAAATTTATTTGGGAAAGCGAAAGTTACTCTCGAAGATTCGGAGAGTTTTATTTTTAAACGTGTTCGTGCACCTAACACATGAAAGTTGCCGATAACATTGATAGAACTTTTGAAAAGATTACACGAAAAGAACAAAGAACCTGATATAAAAAAAATTTAAATTGGCAAGCATAAGAAATGAATCAAGATATTATTAACAATGATCAATTAAAAATATTAATTGTGAGCCGTGTGTAATATATAATTGTAGATAAGATTAGTTACAAGATAAAATAAATATATCGATATTGAACTTTGATTAATATTATTTTCAACAAAGATATATTTCATACGCATCTTAATAAAATGTATCTTGCTTGATAGAAAAGTTAAAAAATATTGTTTTTTTGAAACTTTTTACTTCAATCATTCCAATTATTCAATGTAAAATTGCGAAAGAAAATTCAGTTTGATTCATATCTTGACAAATTTCTTGTTAAAATTCAACAAGTGCATAGTATCTTTCCTTTTGCTCAATTTCATTGCTACAAAATCATTGTATGAATAAAATCCTTAAACGTAAAAAGATGATCGGTTATTATAAAGAAACATGAAAAAATTTTTACATACGTAAAAAAAGGTTCACGAAATTGATCATTGTTTAATCGCAAAATAATCATCTTCCTGATGCAATATTTGACAAGAATCGAAAGAAATATATAAAATTAATTAGAAATTACTTTCACACACGATCGATGATTAATGATCTGGAATAGCATAAGGCTGTTCTTTAATTAAATATGTAGTTGTATAATCATTATTGATTTTCAAGATCTAACCGATGAAGTAATCATTACAAATATGTATTTCCTTAGCTAATTCCGCTAATTACATTACAAATATACTGTTGTTTGGAAATAGATTATATTACAATGTACAATTTTCATCAGATACAATGATTAGAAGAAAAATGTTTGCACGTATTATTTATTTCCCAATAAAAATTCCATTTTCATAATTGAATAATTTTTGTAGACATGCAAAAGTATTATTCGATAATACAAAATATAACAATCTTGGATCTAATTAATTAGCATGTGACGATAATATATCGAATAAAGTTACGTAATAGTTAAGAGAAATAAACAAATAATGAAAATATATATATAAAATATTTAATTCCAAAAACTAAAACTTCAATCTGTTTAAAAAAAAATATGTTTGAAATAAATTTTTTGTATGCAATAAGAAACTTATATACATCCATTTATTTATATCTGTTACAAATTTCATTCTTTAATGCTAATATACGTATAATACGAGTAAATTAAATTTATTTTCCCGTGATAATATTTGCATATCCCGCGAACATTTTCGAGTGCAATGGAACGAGCAAATTAGTTTCTCGGTTGCTATTCGAATAAAATTTTATACAGTTTGATATTGAAACGACGTTTGGAAAGCATTCGTGACGTTCCGTGTGTTAAGAGCGCAGAGAACTTTTAATTAGAGCCGGTTGAAGTTGGCTGGCTTTCGTCGGTCCAGTCAGCTTTTTGCATAATTTCCCAACAAAAATATTTGAATAAGTTAAACTCCAAGTTTCGAGGAATATTTATCGGCAAAATAAAATTTGTATTATCACGGAACAATAAGTTGGTTAATTAATAACAAGCTATTAAACACTTGTTCATTATAGGAATTAGTTTCCAATTCGTAAATCATTGTTCATCATCTTGTCTGGAAACATCGAGAGGTTCGTTAAAGAATAAAAATATCCAGCGAGACGATCATATGATCCCTGTGCACGTGATGCACAAACGTAACCAATTAAAAACACATTGCCAATTGCACTTGACCAATCGTTCTTAACGAGATTTCTAAAGAACTCGGCACGAGTTGGATTCTGGTATTCAATGACCGTCGTTC
This sequence comes from Apis florea, assembly GCF_048593485.1. Classification (NCBI taxonomy): domain Eukaryota; kingdom Metazoa; phylum Arthropoda; class Insecta; order Hymenoptera; family Apidae; genus Apis; species Apis florea. The sequence continues at coordinate 7,816,566 of NW_028256549.1, read as the reverse complement.
AGACTTGAAGAAGAATAAATAATTATTTTGTATAACTTGAAGGAGAAAAATTGGGGGAAAAAAATTGGAGAAACATTAAACATCCTTTGAGAAAGATATTTATTTTAACTAGTTAATAATGTTGTGGTGAAATAAGAAACTGAAATAAATTAAAGTTATAATTTTCAAAATTTGATACGTACGTATCCTGTTTTTAATGAAATCTTATATACTACTGGTAGTAATAGTAATAGTTATAATGCCAAGAAAGATGTAATAATCCATTTGTAAAAGTTACTGTAATTCCATTCTTGTAATCTCTCTTATTATCTTGTAATCTTATATCGTCTTTGTAATCTTTCCGTATAATCCTGTTTAAATTATTTTCTACCTCTTTCTTTAGAATTCTTCTTCTTAGATTTATTATTAAATTAATTTTATTTCGAAATTCTTGTTTCAATTTATATTATTTTTATTTGCATGTATTCGTTCTATATTCTATATAAATTTATTAGAATTATTATAACCAAGAAGAACATAATTTTTTCTCTCAATTAAACACAAGATTTTGAACTCAATTGATTTATCGTTAAATAGAAATAAATATAAATATTATTATTTCCTGAATTTCAAATCGAAATAAAATCATCGATTAATAGTTTCGAAACACGAGAATTCCAAAACTTTTTAAATTTTAAGTTTTAAAATGTTTCGTATGGAAAATAAAAATCAAATTTTTATTATAATCAATATTGCCCCAAGAATATAATAATTTAAAATAAAAGACCACGCGAAACTCGCATTCGCAACAGGAAACAAACCATGATTAAATACCGTTAACCCAGTTTGCGACAAAATTCTTATCGTCTCGAATTTTCGCAAATATTTACTTATTCACGTGGCGCACTCAGACTCAGAGATGGTAATAAACACGCAACGGGGACTGGAAATTACTCGTAACCGCAATTTATCGTCAACAAAGCCGCCGGATAATGTTAAAACAAATGAACGATTTGAATCGAGCTGGTTTTCCCGCGCCGCCTGTCTCCACCTGTATCGATTATTCGCGTGGACGGTCGTCGTTATAATTTCACCATTTCCGAATTCCGTTCCGTACGCTCGTCCAAATGGTTTCACCGTCGTCGTAAATAGCAACAGTTGGGAAATTAACATCTGTGGTGTGATGCGAATTCATGACTCGCGCATGCGCGATATTTGATCTTGAACCGCGCATTAACGACTCGCGCGAGATTATGAATCATTTGGAAGCGAAATATTCCTCGCAATGATAAAAATACGATTGTGATCGTTTCTTTCTTGTAAAGATTTTTTTTTTTTGTTTATTCTCTTTAGTTATAATATATTTAGTATTAGCATTCGATCGATCATTATTAAAGTACTCTTAATTGGAAACAGAAATTTTAACAAGTTTAATTCTATTAGAGTTTATTACAGCGAACTATTGTATTTCGATATTTTTGTAATATTAAATTTAATCATTGTTGACAAAAAATTATTGTGAATTAAATGAGTAAAAATTTATGTTTATTAATATTGGTAATAAAATAATGCAATTATAAATTATATTTATTTTTATTATATTATAATAAAAATTTTAATACATCGTGGTAAATGTTAGTGGTAATGAGTCATTAATATATTTGATCGATGTGAAATTATGTTATTAATTTTAAATATGAAAGTTTAAAATTTGATTTAAATACAGCATGTGAATTTATTTATAGATATAACAATTATAATATTGCATACAATTTAATTATACATATTTATTTTTGAACTATAATATTATATATTGCAGTTTAATTATACATATTTATTTTCGAATTACATACATATATATATATATGAATTAATCATATACTTATTTTCAAATCGCATGTGGTTTAATTATATGTATATAATTATATACTTGTATGTTTTAATTATGTATATATTTTTAAATGGCGTGTAGATTAATCATACATTCTTTTTTCAATATAATGATGATATATAGATTAATTATATATTTATTTTGTATTAATAAGGCACAGAAACGTAGTATGAAAAACACTGTTATGAATTTGAATTTTGAAGCTTTGGCTAATAATGATATATTATTATATATTATTTTAAAAATGTCTCTCATAAATATTGAAATTACTAGAATAATTTATTTAATTTATATATTGTAAATTAACCTAATAAAAGTAATAATTTTTTTTTACAAAATAGAATGATAATATGAAAAATTATTTATTCAAGAGCTATTATAAATAGTTTTAGCCAAAATTTAATCCTTCACTTTAAAATTACAGCGAATATCCAACAAATGATATGAAAAACCCTCATTAAATTTGCAAACTCCGACTTTAGAGATTAAAATTCAAAAAATTTCTCGTACACTCTCATTCGTGATAAAGTTCGTAGTATTCATCGAATATTTATAAACGATAAATTTTAAAAATTATTTTTATGAATGCTAATTTTTAAAAATATTTTCAAGATCTATCATCATTTGTAACGTAAAAAAAATCTAATTTTGTTTCTTTGCTCTAGAATTACGTCAAGTTTCCAACAATGGCATACAGAACTCTCATTAAATTTGCAAACTTTTTCTGGCCTGTGTTTTAGAGATTCCTCGAGGAACGCAAGAGACAAAGATTCGAGGCGTGCCAGCCAGGCCAGGAAATAAAAAAATAAAAATCCTTAAATTTCACTCGACTGCCATACGACAAAGAGTTCCTGTTCGTATCATTTTGTTAACATGCAGACATCATGCAGTTATTGCGTATCAACGGAGCACGAATCTTTTTTCACCGGAAACAGCTCTTGGCGTAACGAGATATCTGCATGAAAACTCGTTCTTATTCGAAACTTCGATCTTTGCTTTGGAGAAATCGCAAAAAAAAAAAAAGGCATTGTTGGAAAAATTATAATAAAGAATTTTTATTAGAGATGCACAATTTTATCAGATTTTATTTGTTTAAAAATAAGTATTTACCAAAAACTTATACAAGTAAAATTATCGCGATTTGATCTTTTTAATAAAAAAATGTTATTAGAAAAATTATTATTCACTGAAAATATTATATAAATAAAATTATGATTCCACGATAACAAAGAATTTTCTGTTTTGATAATAATAATGCCAAAATCCGCCTAAATATTCTAAAAATAAAATTTTAAATTACTACATAACCTAACATAATATACGTACGTCAGAAATAAACTTTAAGTAGGAGAATGTTAAGTTAAAACAACTAGAAGAAAAAAAACTGAAATCTTTCCATAAGTAAATAAATATTATTTTTTAAGATATTGTTCCATTTGATATCAGAATAAATAATATTATTTATTCGGATTTGATTTATTCGATCTATTATAATTAAACTATAATTGGAACGCAATAAGCATCAAAGATAATTACCTTCTACTTTTCATTCTTATTCCTTAGATATATCAATATATTGTATTGAATAATGTTAAAATTATTCTAAAAACTACTATTATTTGAAATACTATTTTTTTATATTTCAATGAATACCTATTCATTTCGCTCACTTTTCTTATCAAAATATTTATAATATTTCTTTACAAAATCCTGCACGAGTTCAAAATAATATTAATTTTCACTTTATCTATTTTAAGAATCTTTTCTAACCTCGATAGCGCAAGCGAATATAATATATTATTATACTTCGTTTCACTTTTTACGTGTTTAGCAGCATAAGAATTAAAAACCATTAATCAACGATTGAATTGAATTGAACAAAGAATATCTAAAGAATATTTAAACCAACTATATCGCGTAACGATCGTATAAGAATCTCTAAAAAAAGAGAGAAAAATTTCCATTTCGTTCCAGCGTTCGGCTACTTCCGGCTAACATCGTTGCCGCTCGGCAACGAGAGAGAATCGTCGCGATCTGTTGGCGAAAACAAATGCAAATTCACTGTCCGCGCGATGGACGCGCAGTTATTATAGCAATTAATTAAAATTCCTGTCATTATACGTCGTTCCTGTTGCAACCCTGCGTGAACGAGGCTCGGTCACTTTGCATGCACCCTCAGTGAAGGCTTTCTGTTCGTGTTTCTGATAACATGCTATTGCGATTGGAAATTACCGTGGCTCGCACGCACGCCAATGGCGAGCACCGTTTGGAAACACATGGAATACGTGAAAAATGAAACCAATTGCGACGACTTGGCAAACAATGTTTTCAGAATATTCTCATGGACGTGTTAAATAAGATATAATTTATATTGTTTTTTCTCTCTCTCTCTCTCTCCTTGGCGAGGGACGTGGTCAAAATAAATTTATGTGACTTAAGGTCAAGTTATTTTCTTTTTTTGATATGATTATTGAAGTGGAAAAAATAAAAATTTGTTTAATCGCATCTAATCTTAGGAAAGATTATCTGGAAATTAATTAATTTGAAACGATATAAAATATAGAATTTTGTTTTTAAATAATTATTATATTAAATTATTCTAAACAATAAGAAATATTATTTGATAAAAAAGGAAATTATACTACTACTAAATTTCCAAACAAGAATAAAATCAATACGATAATTTTTAAATTTTGGTTTACTGAAAAAAAAATTTGTTGATTAAATTTATATTTGAAGTTTACATTTCATAAATCTATTTATAGAAAGCAAGTTTCATTAAAAGTTATAAAAACCAAAAAAAAAAAAAAAAAAAAAAAAAACTTACTTCTACATGTGTTTCGTTCCGCTCTAATTACAAAGTTAATGAAATGAAGAGAAAATTTATTTCCTTAAGGTTCAATTACTTTCTGTTTGATATTAATTTTCTGGCATTATTATGCTGATGAAATGAAAATTCACCATTGATTTGAAGATATTTTTTATTTAATATTGTATATCGAAAAAAATATAAAGAATTTATCGAGTTATATTTTCTATTCTAAAACAAAGAACATAATCACTTTTATATCAAAGCTTTAAAAATTATCTAATAACAATATATGTTTTATTATTGAAAAATTCCAACTTTAATTAAAGAACTCATTGGAATCGTTCCCATTCTATATATAAAGCAAAATTGAATAATCGATGAAACGATAAAATAAATTTCTTTAATTTAATATTTAATAAAATTAGTTACAAAAAAATTGCCTCGATACATATTTCGTTATAAATAGATTCTTAACCAAACATGACACGAAATCTTGAAAGCTGAAAATAGCCTCCCTCTCTTTATCTCCGACACTTTCGAGGAACAGAACCGTTATCCAGGATCAAGATGGATCGTGGTTAACAGAGGATCGAAAAGAGAGAAGTGGAGGCATCGAATATATTTTTCAAAGGATGAGTATCGAGAGTTCACCCAGTGAATGTGGATCAGTTCTCCAGAGCGTGATTATTCGACCCATTTTACTTGTAATTCTATCGAGTATAAAGACTGCTTCTATTTGAGGTTTAAAGAAACGTAAATCAAGAGCCGCGGTGAATGCGGATCAGTTTTCTAGGATATGATTACCCGACCTGTTTTTGCATCGTAATTCCATGTAGCGCCAAGATCTGTTTTCATCTGACGTCTCTTTGTATCGATGAAAAAAACTAATCAAATATTAATCACTGATAATTTCATCATTGACGGTTAATTTTTATGGAAATACATATTTTTCACATTCCATATATATTTTGCATATTTTACGTGGACGACGTATATTTCATCTGCATATTTTTTTCTCGATCATATTATCGATCCTGCTTACATTGAAAATTAAATAAATAAATCACGGATTTTTATAAAATTAAAAATCGTAATATTGGTCGATAATTGAAAATTCAAGATTTTCTCTTATGAATTTTCATGAATCGCTACACGTGATTTATTTTCAGTTATTTATTATAGATTTGTCGATCAATAAATTAAAATCTTTATGCAAATTACGTTTCTTATATCTTGATATGAATAACATAGATGAATATATATATATATATATTTTTTTTCTTATCAATATAAATTTTTCTTTTATCCTAAAATATTGTATATAAATACGAAATTGAAATCTTAATATTGAATATTTTATTATTGTTTATTACAATTATGAATCGTTTTTAATAATAATGATATCGAATCGATTTCTCGATGACTAAATAATAAGGTCACAAATGAATTATGGATAGAATATGGTTAATAAGAACTGACTAATGAATATTTTCTTTACAAATTTGCATATATATTAACAAATTTTTTTTTTGTGGTAGAAGAAAAAGATGCACAAAATTTAAAAAAGAAAAAAAACTCTTACTCTGCCAAATGCTAGAGAAAAAAGATATAAATATATCCATATATTTTATAAAATTCATGATTTCGAAAAAACGAAAGAAACTTTTCTCGTCGCTTTCTAATTTCAATTTTAAAAATTATCGTTTAAAATTTAATAAAAGTTAGATATATGGAAATTGAACAAAAAATTTTCATTCATGAATCTTTTTTAGAAATGAATTTTATGAATCGATTACGATCGAACACAATTCTACGAATTTAATTATTCATTTATCTTTATCATAAATTTGTAAATAATTCTATATTTTACCATTCTATATTTATCTATTGTAAAAGGAAATTTTCTCATCACATAAAAAAAATTTGTTTCAAAAAAATTTCAAAAGAAGTTATTCATCTGCAAAAAGCAAATAGAAGCAATTTAAACGAATAATAAATTAAATTAGAAAGTAACGGAAACGTGACAATTACAAAGTTTCTCGTTAGATAAAGTTCCATCATCCCACGGCTATTCAAAACTAAATGTAATATGAATTTCAAGCAAGTTTTTCCTATTGGAATACTCACTGCGAGGATTACTTTGAAATTCAGCCACGTTAATTCGAACGCCATGGGATTCGGAAAAGCCCAAGCAAAATTATTTAAATTCAAATTCCCGGACTAGTAGGTATCACGGAGGACAGCTGAGGAAAAAAAAAAAAAAAAAAAAGAAAAACGAGAAAAATAAAAAAAATCCTCGAGATTCAGAATCTCAGCAAAGTATTGTGATTCCTAATATAATTAGAATTGAACCGAATGACTTCATTTCGTATTCATAGCTAATTAAAATCGTTCGTCTTTGACAGAAGCTTGGAGGCAATGTAGATATTATTTTTACACAGAAAAAAAACGAAAAGAAAACTGTGAACCGCAAATTCAGAAGCCATCAAAGAAGATGGGAATGTACGAGATCAGTTTTGACGAAAAAATACACTTTCTATTCACTTTTTATGAATTTCGTTACATATTAATCTCTCAATTATTTATTATCAATATTTGTTAATAATAATTTACTAATTTGTTAATTTTTAATTAAAATATCATCAAATATTTTATTTATAATTCAATTATATTTATTCTGTATGTTTATATGAATATAAACGTAAGAAACATGCTGTTAGATGTAAAACCATCTTTATTTTAATTAACATAATTTTTTCATTCGATAAATTTTAAATTTTAAAACGAGCGAGAAAACGTTATTTCAATCTAATAAACAGTAAACAAAATTTTTGGCAGATAAAATGTGGTATAAATTTGAAAAAGACGCAGTTCCCTGTTTAATATTTCTTCGAAACATAAGTCTTAAAATTTAAATATATCAGACATTATGAAAGTAAAATAGATTCATAATAAAGACAAATAACTCGTCCATATAACAAGTCGATTTTAGAACAAAAATATTATTTTATATAAACTTTATAATAAATATTTACAATGTTGGCACAATTGTCACGTTCAAATAGGTGAAATTCTATGATATAATTTCATATTCATTTGTCACATTTTTGGCATATTTATTAATTTATTTATTAAACGTAAAACAAAACGTATAACAATAGATAGTAAATATAAAGAAATGGTATCTTTCGAAAGAAAAATAACATTAAATTTATCAAAAAAGAAAAAAATTTTATTCATTTTTATATCGTTAAAAAATTGTTAAAATTTTAAAATTTAACAAATTCTTACAGCAAAAATCAATGATCAGAGAAAAAAGAAAAATTATTAATTTAATAAAAAAAATCTTATTCCAGACTATTATTACTATTATTATTTTCCAGAAATAATGATACAAATAGACACAAATCAAAAACAATATAAAAATTTTTTCGACTAGCTATTCATAAAACTATCCTTAAACCTGTTGAATATAATTAAAAAATAAAAAAAAAATCATTCGTTTAGTAAAAGTAAGAAAATAAAAATATCAGAATTCACGAGGCATATATAAATAAAGATTTACATTTTTGATAAATAAGATTTTAAATTCATGTACGTGAACCGTAATTGGCGTGTCGCGTTTCAGGAACAGCGGAACCGACCGATTAAGGCCGAGATCACCCGAACGTCAAGAAACTGACATTACGTCCATCTTAACGTCCGTCGTGGAGCATTACGTCGCAAGACATAGGAGCGGTAACACGTTCGGTTTAACGCTACGTTCCTACGTTCTCGCAATGTAATATTGCGACGGATATTAAAAAAAAAAAAAAACAGACACAACATCCGTTTTTTTGATGTTCGAGCTAAACGGTATCAGAGAAGCCTCGTGTGCCACGGATTCCATCAGCGTCTCGTGGGTTGCGTTGCGTTATGTAACGTAACTACGTGGTGTAACGGGGCGGTTGGCAGTGTGGGCTTTTACATTGTCCGTTTCTGTGCCACGCACCACCCCTCCCGCTGCGCTTTCGTCGCTTGGGGACAAAAAAAAATCGATACCCTCTCTCCCTACGATTCACCCTCTTTCTCTCTCTTTCACGTTACCGGGCTATACACATATATGTACAGACCATCATCCCCTAGCATGCGTATCTCCGGGTTCTGCGCGCCCCGTGTGTGCCCGGTACACCGTGTGTACCGAGTTTTCTGGCTGTTCCTGGCGTGCGGCAAAAAGGTGTACAAGCGAATAACAAAGCCTACGAATTTTTTTTTCTTTTTTTTTTTTTTTACGTTTATGCACATTTTCAATCCTCTACGCGGGAACGATGAAACATGCATCCGTTCGAGAGATTGTTTGAATGGAGTAGACCGATCGTGTCTTGTTGAAATATTATATTAAATGAGAGGGGGCTATAAAATAAAATTGTTGAGTAAGGTTTTGGATTTAGATTTTTTTCGATACATTGAAATGTTTGAATTTTTATTGAATTACGTGATTAATATTATATTTTATGGATTTTCAGAATTTTAATTATCAGAATGAAGATGTAAGATGCACAAAAGACGTTTGTATATGTACAGAATATTTCAGAAGATTTTTAAGAGAGAGATTATTTACCATTTTAATAAAGAAAGGAAATCGCCGAAACTATGAACTTCTGGCTTTAATGAAACTTTCTTTGCACGTAAAATTGTCCCTTCTTCTTGATCATTTGAATTTTTTTAATCACCCTTGTCTGCCAAAGGAATACGTACATACTTTCAGAAAAACACTTCATTTCCATATAAACTTTTGTTAAAATGAACAACAAAAGATGTACAATAAAAAGGGTTCAAAAGAAGGTCATTTTCTACCATTTCAATTATTAATTTTTTTTCTTTTTGGAACGAATTTTTCTTTTCTGTAATAAATACAATATTATAATAATACAAAATATAATGTAAAAGGAAAGGACGAAATTTAATTTCCAAAATGAATTTTTAATAATGTCAAGAATTCTTGTTAATAATGTCAAGAAAAATTAACATCTCTATCATCTTTATAAAAGTTACTTTGGATGCATTGTTTCATTAATTTTGAAAGGATTAATAAAGAAATCTAATAAAGAAGAGAACCTCTGATTTTAATGAAACTTTGCGAGTATATATAGAGCATAAATATATGAAGAATAATTTTCTTTTCATTCGGAAAGGGTGAGTCTAATCTCTGAAGTTTTGCGTTCTTTCTTGAATATAATTTTGTCACGGTACGAGATTGATTAAAATTTTAAACGTACCGATTATTCAATTTTTTTATACACTACTGTTGAAAAAACGTTCTCTTTCAAGATCGTGAAAGAAAAAATTATAAAATTATTAAAAATTATATCGATTTTGATTAAAAAAAAATATCTATAATTTAAACAAATCATCATTTTATACTTAAATTTCATAAAATTATAAGATCAATTTGAAAAAAAAAAAAAATAGTGATTAAAAAAATATTATAGAAGAATTTTTCCAGTTCATTTTCATGATTAATATATTATAAAATATTATATACAAAATATCAAGAATATATTAGATATATGAAATATATAATTTTAAAAAGGAAATATAATATATTAACAATTTTTCAATATTCTCCATTAATTCGTCAAATAAATTAAATTATTTTTTTTTTTCAATCTTTGCTATTTAATCTTATCACGATAAATCTTTATTATTTAATCATCATTCCGATAGTTTGAAAGCACAAGAAAATTAAGACAGAGAATACTGTTGCAGAATCAAAGCTAACCTTTCGTTTGTGATCATTCTTGCTTGACGAAGAGCAATCGGGATGTTTGCACGACGTTTGCTTCCATTTGCTTTTGGCTAAGAACCATGTTCCGTGGTCTGTACTTCTAATTCAAGGAAAGTTGCAGAACAACGTCTTGGATTAGAGACTAAAGTGGTTGAACTTCAATGATCAAATAGATTTCTGTTTTTCAAACGATATTTTTAATTTTTAGAAAAATATTTTGCAAAATATATCATAGTGTATAAAAGATTCTTTGTTGAAACGAGAATGTATAAAATTTAAATATAAAAATTCGAAAAAAATCATGAAATCACAAAATTTACATCGAACAACATCCAACTATATCTACATCGATTTTCGATTTAAGTTCGGGTGAGAAATGAGAATTTCTTAGAAAATTTCATCAAACATGTATTAAAAAACGCAAAATTCCATTTAAAAAATTAATATTTCATTCGAAAATTTCTAGCTACGAACAATAATAAGAAAAATAGTTAAACATGGTCATACATAAATTAAAATTTGCAACAAAAATGCGAAATACAATTGCACCCAAGTGTCGAGATTCCATCATATACCACCGTCAAACTCGAAAATTCCAACTTGAACGAAATCTGTTGCTCGAACACTTTCATCGATCATCATCCTCTCGCCACGAAAGAGTAACAAATTACAAGTTACTCTCCGCGGATCTTGACGAACTATATTTCGCTTTCATGCACTCCCGTGGCAATAAGAAGTGGTCGCAAGAGAGCAAGAGCGTGGCTCCACGACTTATAAATCACGTCGACAATCGGGGTTAGGGCAGGCGGCAACCCTTAGAAACCTGTTCCAACCCAAGTTAGGTCTGGTCGGCCATTGTTCCGCTCCATTTCGAACTTTCCTGACCCGGTATATGTATATGTATATATATAAAAGGGTCGCGTCTAATCGCACGTATCACGCATGTTAATTAACAGACCAGGCCCTTTATACCGTCGCGAACAACGGCCGCAGATAATCGTAAATTGCTTTCAATTTAACACGCGACTGAGAACAATCATTTGTCGCGTGATGCAGCTATTCATCCTCTTCTCCTCGTCGCCATTACGTGTATAAATTTCCTTTTTTTTTTTCTCTTTCATTGATTGTTGATTTAAATTGTTAAATCGAGTATTGGTCGTTTTTAATTATTAGACTGCAGGTTTTTATGTGTTTACGAGATGTTTGAATGTAGAAAAATGTGGGGAACACAAAGTGTAATGTAAAATATTTAAAATAAAATAAACTAAATCTTTATTCAGATTCCATTTGCAGTCGAATCATATGTGAGACATCAATGTATCGTAATTTCTGGCAAAAGTATATTAAAATTTTATTTATATATTTAACATGAATTAATATTTATATATAAATAATTTTGGGAAGTGCAGTATTATATTTAAAATGTTGAATTATATTTTATGCTTTGTTGGAAGAACTGTGTTTTCATAAAATTCAAATATATTGGAAATTTTCAAGAAACATGGAATTGGCTATTGTAATGGCGATCATAATTATTTCTGACATTGTTTAAATATTTGTCATCTTCAATACAATGTTACATTTTATAAAATATAATTACCTATTTTCGTGGCTAAATTTTCCAACGCATTTAAAATATATTGAATTATATTTTACAAATACTTGAAATACACAATATATATTTAAAATAATTTTTTTTCTTTTTGGATGAATAATAAATTATAATAATTATTTATATAATATATTTGTAAATAAAATTTTAAAAAATATCGTAATTAATATTTAAATATAATATGTTTAATTAATTTATTATTATATATATATAATATTTAATAGTTAATTAAATGTTTATGTAACTAATAGTTTATCTTTCCCAAAGCGATGTATACAATTGTATTGAATGCTTTTCATTTTCTAGTTATTTCATTGTTGTTAGCAATGCTAACTATTTGATCATTATATATATTTTTATCGAAAATGACGTTGTTTTTCGACGTTCGACATGATTAATTTTGATATTTATAGTTTCAGAATTTTAAAATTCAATGAGGTTTAATATTCGTTTTTCGAAATTTCAATTTAAAAAGCATATAACATTTTATAAACTATATATTTTAATTATTCGTATTATATTTTTATATTCTATTGCTTCGATAAAAATGATATTAAAAAATAGAAATTAATAAAAAAAAAATTAATTCAATTCAACAAAAACATAACTATTTGATAAAAAAAATCTATTAACACGAAATAAAAAAAAAAAAACTTTTTAAACTTTCCGAAGAGAAGTGATTCCTTTTCATTTTATCACCTCGAAAATGAATAGATCGATTAATCAGCATATGGAAAACTTTCAAAATTAAGGATTCTTTTTGGAAAAAGAAATTAATCGAATTAAGGTAAAGAGATCTTGTTAAGGAGAATAAAATATCCAATTCTCGTTTGCTTTCAGTGAATGATGGCGACTTTGTCCAGTATTCGTGCGCTATGCTCTCTAATTATGCGAGCAAAACAAAACAAGAGGCCGAAATAGGATTAAGTTAATGAGATAAATGAAGTACTCACCTATTTTTCTCCAGCTCGTTATGAGTTGTCCTGCAAAAGAAAAAAACGTTCTTGTTAGACTTCAAAGCAGTGAAATCGTTTGCTTTGGCGTTATTAAGAAAGAAATGGAAGGGAAAACGATGTGTTTAAGTGGCTAAGAAAATTAAAACAGGCGGGAAGGAAGAAACTTCTAAACGTTCTTTGCAAAGCAAATGAGATGTAGGAATTTATAAGAGTGTAATTTAAATAAATGAATGAGAAAATAATTCAAATAAATAAAATCTATTGACTTACTATTGATAGTGTATACCAAATATGTAATTTATAAATTTTAATTGTAATAAATACATGTTTTCCAAATGTAATACTAATTTGTTTTAAAATAATAATATATATCTCTTTTATTTCCGAGTATGTGAATTTGGCATGGGTCAAATAATATAACCCGATTTATCCATTATTAATCCCATTGAAAGTATAAATAAGGTAAGAAAAAAAGTTTGCATTTTCAAATATAATTAATTATAATATTATTCGCTTGCTTTTTACTTACTAGTGTGAATTAAAATTGTGTTAAACCACATAGATAGCAGTTCGAAGAATTAAACAATTTTTAAATTAGTATTTTTTAATCTTTTCATTGTATAAAATTATTTTATAAAATGATTCTTTTCCTGATACAAATTACAAATAAGTCAATCGTTAATGAAAGATCATAGAATACACAAAGAGATAAAAAGATAAAATAAAGTGTAGATATAAATTTGTAAAAATTTAAACATATTAAGTAGTTCTAATATTTTCATTGATTATCAAATGTGTTCTTAAGTCTGAAACGTTTTTAAAAACCTTTATGTGAATCATATATAAAAATAGAAATAGAATAAAACATAATAATATTAAAATAAATACAATAATTTTTCTAACGAAATTTTCAAAAATGCAAAAGAACAAGCTTAAGCTTCAAAATATTAATAAATTCGAATTCAAAGACTTGAAAATTGAAATCTCTTCGATGAAAAAATTGAATCTTTTTTTTTCAATTCATACATTGATAAAGAATTAAAAGATAAATGAATATAATAAAAAAAAATAAAATAATTAATATTATACAAAATAATAAATATAAAAATAAACAGAAATTAAAATAAGTATTAAAAAATTAAAATATTATAAATTTGAATATTTTTGTCAAAAAAAATTTTAAATTTATAATGAAATATAAAGGAATAATGACAGCTAAAATTTTCAAGTATTGAATTACAGAGATTTTATGGTCGGTTTCGATTCTGTTTTCGATTGATGAACACTCTTGAAATGAGTTCAATGACCTTCCCGCGCAGTTATTTAAGACACAATATACGATGAAACTGCTTTTGAAGTGTGTTTCGTATCAACATAATTCAGAATAAATTTATCGACAATACATACTGATAAGATATACTTTCAGCAGCGCTTTGTTCAGATTTTGTTTTAACAATCTTGTACAATAATTGGATTTATATTCGTGAAAAATAATTAAAATCTTGAATACAGCGATATTTTATATAAAAGATATAAAATATTGTATATTAAATTGTATATTAATTTTGACTTTAAATTTTTCGAAATAAACGATCCCATCATTCTTTAATGACTATTATTTAAAAATTCAATGAATTGTCAACAAAAATACAAAGACAAAATCAAATAAAATTTTCTTTAAAAAGAGTATTCATATAGTTTTTCAAATTTTTCAACTTTCAATCTTCCAAAATTTAAAATTTCAATACCTCCAAAATATCATTGTTTCAAAAACTCAATAAAACTCCGATATCAAACCTATTATCCAACTCGGAATAAAATAAAATCAAATCTCCCCAAAAACAATTAAAAGGGAACAAAGAAAAATAACGAAAACCAGGAATTAAAAAAAAAAAAAAGTAATAAAAGAAAAAAACAAATGATACATCAAACTCGACAGACAAGTATTTGAAAAAACACGTATAAAATCTATTTTATCGACGTGTTTCGTCAAGATACCAACCTGCTGCCCTGGGATTTTTTCGTCTTTGGCCTTTTTGTGACCGTCCGCATATCATCGGGCATCGGCATCGTCGAAGCGTAGCCATGTTCAGCTTCTGCAATGACAAACCAATCGGTTCGGTCAGTATCTGGTTCCGATCCATTCGCATCGCGCGAATTCCGAAAGATAGCCGAGCTCCCTCGAGAAAAAACCGCTCGCCTCGCCTTGCCTCGCCGCGGCCAACACGACTCGTTAAAGCGCCCGTGCACACACACACACACACACACACACAGCCGTGTTGTTCGCGAAATAAAGTCACGTTCCCTCTTCCCGACATAACTTACAGCGGCATTAAAGCTGGACACGAAGCGGTTCGCACGACAAGGATGGGAGCAAGGACTAAGAGTGAGCGAGTGAACGAGAAGAATAGAGTGGAGTGGAGGGGGAAAGGACTGGCCGAAGAGATGCGGAGATGGTCGAAAAGCGCGGAATTTATGTTACGATTTCAGTTAACGCACGCGACGTGTTGCAGGGAACCGAACGATGCGCACACGTGACGTTCACTTCGAATAAATTCGGAATTGTAACAATGCGCGAACGAGAGCGGGAAACGAGCCAATTTACGAGCTATCGGCAGTTTCGAATCGACTGGATATAGAGGTTGTTAGGGATAAATGGGAGATAGGGGATGGAGATTGTTTTTTGGGCGGGAGAACGAAGGATCTTGGGTGATTGAGAGACGTTGGGATCTTTTCAAATTTCTTTTTTTATTTTGGAATAATGGGGAGCGTAGTGATACTCTTTACGAAATTTCTACGCATTCCCATTTTAGCTTCTTATCTAGTTTCATATACGGGTTGTCATAAAAACAAATCGTTATTTTAAATATATATTATATATTGTTATCATTTCAATTGTGTTTCAATCATTTTTCTTTAATGTTTATTCCTGTTTCAATTTTACGGTTTTTTCAATTTGGAGCGTAAACATAGCCATTCCTTTGTAAAAAATTTCGTATCTTATTCGAGATGTATTTCTCTTCGATTTTTCAAAGTAACCATAATAAATAAAAATTTAAAACGGTAAATCATCATTTCGTATTATCCTCTCTCGTATTCACGAAGTAAAAATAAGAGTCTAAAAAAAAAAAAAAAAAAAAAATAATACTCGAAAATAAACCCAGGAAACGCAATAAAATCCATCAAACTTCTCAAATCCACAATCTACCGTATTCGGGAAGAACGAAACCAAATTTCTTTGATAGATCTACACCTCTTCGCGACACAGGCACGCCAAAATCCCGAAAAATCTCCACCGTCGAAATCCATCGAGAAGAAACCTCGCCATCCACGAGGAATGTAAAAGCTGTTTGCTTAGAAAAGTGAAATCCCGTCTGAGGCCGTGCGCGATAATTCAACATTCCCCTCGTTCGCCTCTAGAAATTCCTGCGCGCCGCGACAAAACAACGTTGCAAAAATAGCGAGCGCTGCAATTTATCACGAAAATTGCGCGCAGGATGGCCTGGAACGGTCTTGAGTAGCGGCCACTCATCGGAACGAGAGATTGATAATATTATGTAAGGTGGACGAACGGACGAGTTAAGGACGGGGGTGGCAAAAACCCGTCGAAATGTTGCCCAATGATGTACTAGTCACCGTAACGGCCGGTGCGTAAATTATAAATGCCACCTTTTGCCGGTGTGCGCCTCCTCTTCGATCCTCTCTCTCTCTCTCTCTCTCTCTCTCTCTCTCTCTCTCTCTCTCTCTCTCTCTCTCTTTCTCTCCTCGCCACCGTGCAACACGGGGCTTAATGGGAACCGGTGAAAAAGAACAAGCGGCCGCGACGCATCGACCATCTGTCCTCGTGAAAGAAGAAAAGCGTCTCGTTCGCATGCCACGACCATAAGGCCGCCTCATGCAAAAGAGAAATTCGCCTGATGAATAGTACGACCGAGTTACGTGTGTTCGTAGGGGAGGGTGGGGGGGGGTGGAGAGAGGGAGAGACCTTATGAAACTCGTTTGTCGATTCATAGAGGAGAGGATTGAGCAACCACTCGTTTCCAAAAATTCGAACTCGAAGCTAAGGATGAGAATAGGGAATAAATTTTTATTATCATCATGATTGTTGTTGCTTGATTTCCTTGATTTTATGATGGAGAATTTTGGCGAATGTTCTTTCTCTGCAATGTTCGATATTAAAAAAAAAAATTAAATTTAAGTGGATGGATTAGAAGTTTGTTTCAGATTGCGGTTAAAATTGTTATTTCACGCGCAATTAATAAAAATATTATATATTTTAGCAAGTTTAAGTTCTAGGAAAGTGTTATTAAAATCTCGTAATGATGGGAGCTTTAAATTAAAAATGATCTTGCATTTCGAAAATAATTTTTTTTAATAATATAAACTTTATGCATCATTTCAAGAAATTAGTTTTAATTCTAAATTTTGTTCAAAAATTTCCGATTAATTTATTGTTTTAATAATTTAATGTGTATAAAGTTTTAATAAAAAAAAAAAATCTTTTGCGATATTGTTAAAATTGGAAAAAGTCAGGCAATAATTACTAAACTATTCAATTACCCTGTTTTTGAAAAAACTTTTCAAAACCTGTTTTTTATTTTTTGATAAAAATAAAAATTGAAAACTGAGATGTTTTTTTTCATATGAAATATTACATCGATACATACAGATAATTTTATAAAATTATTGCTTATTTTTGAAACTTTTCTCTCATCACTTCGAATATTTTTATTAATGAAATAAGATTTTACAAATTTATTATTTAAATCATCGTATTAAATCATCTTGACATCTGTTGAGCATAGTATTTACCTATCAATATATTATTTCGTCCAACGTGAATTTTATAAATAGATCAGTCATGCAGATTTCTTCGTGACATCACGATCTATGATTGATCGTTTTAGAAAGTGTACCGCTATCAATGGACATCGCTTTAAACATTTATAACATGAACATTTAACTTGCATACTATCCTAATGTGTCTTGGAATGTGATCAAATTTTGATGTCAAAAGAACTTCAAGGTCATATCAAGGTCGTAAAGTCAAAAATAACCAAGGTCATAATTTAAACATGTTATATGGACGAAAAAAAAAAAAAAATAAATGATTTTCTGCAAAAGAAAACAATAATTTTTCTCTTCAAATATCGATATTTCTCTGTCAAAACACGTATATATAAATACAGGATAGCTATAAAGCATAAATAAATATGTTTCTACGCAAACGAAAAAATTAAATTCCGTTCCAAAATCTACCGTTCAAATTATTGTTTTATTCAACAATCGGATATATTATACAATTAACAATATTAGATTTTCAATGTTTAACAAATAAGAAATGAAAAATACAATGTATTCACCTCCTACATTTAAAGCGTTTTAATCAAACGGAAAATAAATATTTCATTTATCGTCGAATCCGAATATAAATATTAAATAATATTTGTCCGTAATTTAGAAATTAAATTAAAATTGTGTCTTCAAATAGTATTTACTTATAGAAATATCTGTTTTCCAATATTTGTTTTAATCCAAATTTTCCTCAATTCTACACGTATATATAACACATGTAATTCAATTCAAACACGCAAGAATAAATACATCAAACAGATGTATTTATCCACGTCCATTTATGTACATTTAAAACTTGTAACTCTACAAGTTCAATTTCCCCGAGCTTAAGTCCATAACGTATAATATAATATTTGGATATCACGTATTAATACATTACACGTATTAATATATTAATACATTTTTAAAAGATCGATTCTAGAGGCTAAAACAAACACAGTTAAATTATTAAATAAAAATATCGATTAAATTTTATTTATTAAGGTATACGCAATTGAAATTTCCAAATTAGATGCAAGAAGCAAGAGAGTGAAATAACTATCGTTACATTATTTTACTACTGTCATTTCCTTAGTTTATCTAATACAAACTTCGATCGCTTATAATTTAATAAATAAAACTCAACCGACATTTTTGCATGCTAATTTTTATTTTAATGTTTAGAAAAGACTTTTTAAAAATATCTTAGGAATATATCAATAGCTTGTATACACTCAAAGAGGACTTTTATAATAAATTTTGAATCCCCCTTTTTTTTTTATCACGATGAAGAAGGAAAATTTATTACACCAAGAGAACTCATCATTTCGATTGGATCAAGTAAAAGTGACGAATCAACGAAACGTCTCTCAATCTTTTTGAAACGCGTGTCAACATGGGACTAAAAGTGTACAACAAATGTACAGATGCTGTGTATCTAATTCCATCGTCATGTGTTTTCACACGGTCGCTTTATTAATTATGTATGACGTTTTTTTAATTAAACTCGAAGGACGAATCTCATAATTCATAAATTAGCGATTTAAGTATATTTTAAAGATAATACGTTCCAAAATAACTTTTTACCGATCGCAAGATTAATTTTATAAATTATTAATTTCGTAAATTGTTGATTTAAGTTTAAAAATTAACATAGTTGTCTATAATATGTATTTCGAAATTAATAATTACACAATACATCTTAAAAAAGTTTCATAAAATTGAAAAATTATTATTAAAATTAAAAATTTGATACACAAAAATGTTGAGTACGAGTAATGCCTCGTTCAATTATATTGATCAAGGTCTTAAAGAAAAAAAAAATTCACAAGTATCATTTTTTGCTTCCGTTACAGTTAATATAATTTTAATATAATGTAATTTAATGTTATTTAATAATGTGAAACAGAGACAATATTAAATAATTTATTAACAGATCGTAAACATAATTTCGAGTATAATGGCATCAATGATTATTATTTGATTCGTAGAAATAATCTTCGATTCGTCAAGCTTCTTTTAATTCAAATAATGACTTAAAAAATTTACGCAAGAAAATGGAAGAGAACAAATTAATTTGAACAATTTCAATGAACTTATTTTTCTCATAAAAACAGAAAAATCTTTTCTACTTAAAAGCATCCTACCATATTTTTTAAAAGAAACATAATTTTTACCAGAGTTGAGGCTAATCTAACAATAGTTCTAAGAACGAAGTCGTGCATACGAAGAGGAGAAAGAAGCCATCGACTCTGAGATGCGACGTTGAAATAAAAATTTACACTCTGCTACGCTTTCCTCCATCTCTATCTTATTCGTTTGTTAACCCGTTTATCCTTCTCTTTCTACTCCTTTCTCTCAATTCCCTTCTCTCTTCCCCGCCTCACGCTATTATCCCCACTCAATCCAATCCCTTTATTTCTCTCCATCTCGCTCATGACATCTACCGTTCTCTTTGTCTATAATACCTCTTCTCCTTTCGACTCTCATTTCTTTTCCTTTTTATGGAAACGAGAGAAGAATCGGAAACGCGTATCTGGAATCGTCAACGGACCGAGTCAGCGCGAACTTCACTTGAAACAAGAGCGAAATCCCTCTTTTGAAGCGACAACAATTTAATTTACTGTTCGTTCGTTCGAACTGAACGTAATGCTCGCGAAATTTGTTAATATCGGGCGTGACATTAGTTTAACGCTCGTTGAATGCACGAAAATCACGAAAGCCGATTAATGATCGCTCTGAATCTCTATTTCTGCTTGAATATTCGAGACAAAAGCGAGATCTCGAAAGACTGGTTCTCTCTTCTAGCTTCTACGCGAATATAGACTACGAAATCAATTGACCGCTCAAAGTCAATAGGCAATGAATCCCCACCATAGACGAAATTTGTATAATCTATATTATGCTGAAACGAAGTGATTTTATGTTTATTTCAATGAACATCTTAATTTGTGAAATTTTAATTTAAGAATTAGATAATTTCAATTGAAACTTTTTTATGAATTTGTTATATTCTTCTTAACATAAGAAATGTAAATAAAAATGTATATAAAAATAAATAAAAAAATAAATTTTAGATTTTTTTTATTAAAGATGTAACAACGTTTATACTGACTTTCATTTATATTGACTTTTATTAAGACAGAAAAATACTATTTTATTTTTTCAATATTTTTAATTTTAATCGTATGAATGATATATTTAATTACATATTTAAAATTAACAATTCTAATCATATGACTAATAAACAAAATTTTTTAAACAATAATAAAATTTTGAAGTCATTCAATAAATGTCAACTAAACTCGCAATGTGAATAAAAAGACAAATGTCATTCGAAGATATTTCACGGTCAGGAAAATAATCTTGAGCAGTCAATTAATTTTAGTCAAAGTATAATAACAATAGTTTGGTCGATCTTGTCATTCATGAACTAATCATATGACTAATAAACAAAATTTTTTAAACAATAATAAAATTTTGAAGTCATTCAATAAATGTCAACTAAACTCGCAATGTGAATAAAAAGACAAATGTCATTCGAAGATATTTCACGGTCAGGAAAATAATCTTGAGCAGTCAATTAATTTTAGTCAAAGTATAGTAACAATAGTTTGGTCGATCTTGTCATTCATGAACGTTTTTCAGGGAAATCGTGCCAAATAGACCGATTAAAATAATGTAACAGACTTATCTCACGTACCCTCGAGCAATAATAGTTAATGCTCAATCGACGATCCGCTGTGATTCCCCCTTGTTCTTCTCTCTCGCTTGACAAGAGCGCGGCCAATAAACCGAAAGCTCTTTCTGGGTCTCGACTAGTGGTGTTGCCGCTCGTGAACGACCGCGCACACGAAAACGTTCTTCTCTTGCTCGCGTGATGTGAGCTTAAACCACGAGAGATCAATGCACGGCAACAGGAGAAAAAGAGAGGAGAGAAACAAAGAAGCCGTTCTTTCAGGGTGTTCACTCGAACGTGTGTGAACGTGACTATACACAACTCTATTGGATATATATGTTACGTATATGTGTGTGTTACGTGACGAGCACTCCATACCACTACGGATCTTAAAAGAAACAGGAAAGAATTACGACACCGTAAATCTTAACCGACTATTCGAAAGCGAAACGTGGCGTCGTGGAAAAATGCAAGACGACAGCCGTTTATTGTGATCTGTGTATTTTGGTTATTTACGTCACGCACGGCTTTCGCCCTGGCGAAAACAGATTTGTAATGTTGGCAGCAATGGCTATTAGTATCGGTTATGTTTCCGAATCACGTGATAGAGAATTTAAAAGAAATGCGTAAAAGAAAAGAGGAATCTAACAAAATATATTTCTCGAGACTTGTTTATAAAGTTGTGAATCATCGACGGAGTAGTCGCGATGAGATATGTATGTATGTATTTATGCAAATAAGCCTAATAATTCTGTGCCGATAACGTCCTCTCGATTAAAATATTACGAATCGTTGAATTCTTCTAGGAAATGCTCACGACGATATATTTTTTTTCGATCGTGATCTTTATCAATTTAATTAATTGCAAATTACTAAATATTTATATTTCATATATCTAAAATTATTTATAAATAAATAATTTTCTTTTATAAATAAATCAATTAAATCACTTATCTCGATTTTAATTGAGAATTAAAGAATTAATACATACACTGGATAAAATTTATTAGAAGAAGGTTAGCGAAATGCAAGAGAAACGAGGAGGAACGAGATAACACGGGAATTCTGCATGCATACGCGAGCAAACGCAGTATCGACTACGTCGCAGCGGTATTATAAGTGGAGTGATAAAATGAGATCATCGTTACCGCTTCTCCGCGCACTCTGACGCATACCTATATATGCGGCAGACGTGACCTACACGATACAATGACATTCGTGTATCATACATTGCAAAAAAACACAACGTATGCATATATTTACTGATGTGTTTACCGCCGGTTGGCCGAAAAACGGACGTGCACTGCAACACGGCTACAGAGTACGCTGCACGTTGCGTCAGAGTGTATACCGGTGAAGGTCACGCGTTCCAAAACGCGTGATTACGTTACGGAGTTAAAAAAAAAAATCTAGACTCGGTTATAGCTCAAAAAAATTCAGTATAAGGAAATGAAATATTATCTATTATGCTATATTATCTATTAACAATCCAATTAAGAAATATTTGAAAAGTCAAAGAGAAAAGAAAAAATTAAATTGTAAAATCAGACAGTATGAACTTGAATTAGATTAAATAATTTCATTATTTTATATTAAAGTATATTAGTATAAATTAAATTTTTCTAAATTCTATCGTATAAATATATCATTGATATCCATCGTATTAATCCAAAGATCAATAAAAAATTTTTAATACTTCGAAACAGAGTTTAGTAATATTCAACTTCAAACGATAATCACGATACTGAGAAAACACACTGTAAACACGAAGGAGCAACGAGGCGAGGATAGGCGTAATAACAAAGGTCACGTTCCGAGATCCAACGACGGTACACGCGTTCGTTGCCATGTGCCAATGACATGGCACACACAGGCATACGGGCGCAACCACGATGAAACTTCCCGTAGATCGAAGGAGAAAGGAAAAAACACACATATGTGTAAATATACATGCAGCAGAGCAATACTCACCTCTTTCCCTTCGTTCAATATACTCGGCGGCCTGTAGTAGGGCAGCAATGCTCATATTTCCCCGGTTTGGCGTAATTCTGGCGGCTTCGGTTCACTACCTCTTTCCCTGCAATCCCGGCACACACACCGATGACACCGCGCGCGGCGACACACAACGCGATAAACGTTCAGAACGCACACCACGAGCAACAGCCCTGTATACACCGCGGCGATCTGTATTGTTGTTGTTGTTGATGTTGTTGATGTTGGCTGGCACTGGTGTTGCCGCTTCTCGAACTTTTCTCTCCGCCCGCCTGTTCAACCGCCTCTCCTTCTCCGCCCCCTCTTCCACCACCGCCACCTCTTCCTCCTTTTCTCGTCCGTCCGCGCGCCTCGCTGGCTGCGTTCGCTTAGGTGCACGTAACACACACGCGCGCGCGAGACTAGCCCGATTTCAAACGCGCACTAGATTCACGGACGGCAAATCGATGGCCAGGCCTTTCCAACCGCGTTATGCATCAAGAACCGTCTTTTTTTTTTTCTACTAGATATATCCCGTCAACTGTTTCGTAGTATTAATTTCCTTTCGTAGCCGTGTTTTCACCGTTCGACGACTTTCGATCTACCTCGTTCGCGTCTGTCTTTATCTTACTCCAAGTTCCAACTTGCCCTTCTACTCACACGCCAGTTTGCTTTTTTCTCTTTCTATGTGTTTGCTTTTCCCGCTCAATATCGTTTCACTTTACTTCTGTAGCGTTATTGTCCTTTTTTTCTTTCTCTTTCTACCTTCGTCGGTTCTCTTCTTTCTTCACCTTTGTTTCACAACATTCACTACGATCACACCAAATCACGTGAAATAAAAAAATTAACAACCGATAGAATATATGCGAGGCAAGAAAATACGACGCACCGCTGCTCCACACTTCCATACACGGAGTCGCGTGCGAGCGAACCGAAAGCGTATTTCACGAATACATACACGACAAGGACAGAAAACAGCGCGCGCAAGAGAGCAAGTAAGCGCGAACGGTACAATTGAAAAGAACACTATAGTACAGTCACTAGGCGAGTCGAAAGGGTCGAGATTACGCGTGTCGCCGGTAATTTATCGTGGACGCGAGCAACTGAACAAGCGAATGAACGAATAAACGAATGCAAAAGAACCTGACCTCGATCAGCGGCCGGTTCGACTTGTGCGCGCTCGACGAACTATTATTTTTGGTCAGGAAACGAGTATCGCGTATCGTGTACAGCGTGCATGTGCATGCGACCACTTTACGTGCCGGCTACTTGTTTTGTGCACCGACCTTGAACGCGTAGATCTTACCGAGAGCCATATACCAAATGGCTGAAAAAATGAATCTAGATGTTGCGATATTTCGAATATATACAACGAATTTTATTATAGTGATTTAAATGGAATTCAAATGGAACAGGGAGAACTATTCCAAAATAAAATATAAAATTTTGAGTTTTCCAAAAAGAAATTTTTCAATTTAAACAAAACTATAATTCTTTTTCTTAATCCACGAACGTAAAACTCGGTCAACTGCTCGCGAGGTCAATGATTTCCATCAAACATGCAATACGCAGTTTGCGGTAACAGATAGACACACATAGAAACCGATGTGACGTAGTATACTAATAAAACCACAATTTTACTTGTCAGAGAAAACATATATTGTCACGCACAAAATACACGCAAATCTTCTAGAAACTCGCATCATACGCGAGCGATCACAATAATATTCGTATGGTTTTCCGTTCACGATGAGCACACAGAAAGGCGCTCCCTTGATTCCGTTCTCGACTGGATTGCAAGCGACTTTTAGTACACATGCACATTACACCGCACAAACATGTCTATACACACGCACGTAATGCGAGTGAAAATATGTGTATACGTGATCGGTAATAAATGTGATTCCCATACAAGAAACAACGGCAACACGGTGGTGCATACACACGTTCACGATATGTAGAGAATACAGCGCAAGAAATGATACGCAATACACGGAGTAACATTAAAGATCACGCGAATATATATCGCGTATCTGACAATATACATAAACGCTCATTTCTGACGTTTTAATGTGAGTGGTACCTCTTCGTTGTATACATGCACAGTAAACGCATGTATATGTATAACGTCGAGGATCGAGTATATTTCGACCCTATCGTCCACCTAGTGACATTTGGCACGCCGGATACGTTCGCTCACACACGAAAGTAGGTGCAGCTGAGCGACGTCGTAAAGAAAGACGGTCACTGTGGATCGGCACTGCCTAACACTACTACTGCACAGGTTTTCGCGGGTACAAAGTGGGGGTCTAGTCAGGACAAAGAAAAGGAGGCTCGAACTGACCGACGACGACGAGCCCACGAGCCCCCGACGACGACGACGACTACAACAAGCCGACGAGCGAGCGACAGCCTGATCCGCACTTCGCGAGCACTCTCACGCATTTATCGATGTCAAACGTCTCTGCACCGTAGAAGCACCAGGCGTCGTTTCTTACGATGTTCCTGATTGGCTAAGCGGTGCGCGAGTGCACTGCCTCGGCCAATAAACGTTGATAATACGGCGCTGCCGTATGAGCCGCCACCAGCACCGGTGGTGTCACGTGAATCTCATGCCCGAAAACAAAACAAACAGCTGGCTATATTCCTTGCCTCGCTCTCTTGCACGCTATCGTGCGTGTGCTTTTGATGCACGATATTCTTGGAGTAGAGAAAAGTAGTCCCTTTTCCATAAACAATATACTAAAATTGACAAATTACATATGTAAAAATAATACATTAATCAATTATCGATTGTATGGAGAATCAGTTTATAACAATGTGATCGATTTTTAAATCTATTGAAACGCGTTCATTCTCTTTTTTTTTTAATCTATAATCTTCTTGTAAAAAAAAGTACATTGTTATTCAAATTAAACTCAATATCAAATCTAAAATATCACTTAATACTTTCTTATATTAAGAATTTAAGAATGTGCATTTGAAAATTCATACAATCGCGCCATCTTTTGCAGTCTATTTGCCATTACCTATACTTTTTCAAATTGGTACTTCTGAATCTCTCGAGATCTATGTAGTGTTCGATATTGAGTTTGAATATAACGAATCTATAGTTAGATTTGATAAATTTCGTTAATTTTGTATATTATAATAATAAAAAATGTGTGTTAAAGACGAATAAAATATTGTTGATATCTGTAAAATCTATAATTTTTTGTGATTATTGTCAAAGGTTAGAAGAATTTCTTCAAAGACGCGATTTACGAAGTTGATGAGTAAGTAAAAAAATACTTATAATTTCTACATATTTTATTTGATTTCAATAATGAGGATTAATATTTGTAACAATATACTCATTTAATTGCATATATCTTCATTTTAATGATATTTATCATTTTATTGATTATTTTCGAGTACAATTATTTTCATTTGTTATGCACGTGACAGAAAAAATTGTATGTTATTTTCATACAAAACGTTTGAAATTAATATATTTGTATGCAATTAAATATAATCGATTTTATTAATAAATATTAAAAAAGTAAATAGTAAATTTTATTAAATTTTTAAATTATAAATATATAATATATATAAGTATTTATTTATATCACATCTATTCAGGTTATTCATGTAATAAAATATTTATTTTTATTACATTCTATGTAAGATAAATACTTAATTTATTAAGTACCAATAGTAAACAAAAATTATGAGATATGATACATGAAAATAATAAATTCATAAAAAAATCTGTAAAATAATCAATGTTTAAAATTTCATTATATCTTTACATTTTTTATACCATTGAAAAAATAAAACAAAGTTAAAGATTAATCAATATAAGATTTTATATGAAATTTTCTATTACTCTATTTTCCATTTCTATTATTTCAATTATTTTTATATTATCTTTCATATCTTAGCATATTAATAAATTTTTCAATTCTTATTATTTTTTTAAATATATAATTTTTTATTCTATCTTATATCTATCTTTCTTACATTCTTTTCTTGAATACATCATTTTGGTACTTATATAAATATAAGAAAATTTGTAATTCTATAAAAATAATATAAAAAATTACATGCGAGATACGGGAATAATATCAATTAAAGCAAGTGCATTTTGAAGTACAATTTGCAATGCATGTAACATGTATAACCTTGCACTCATTGTTGGAATCAAATGATCATATGCTTCCTATAATGGAAAAATTATATATAATAAATTATTTATCATGCAATAAAATTTTATTTATCATTTAACCATAAATATTAATTAAATAAATAAATAAAAGAAACTCACAGTTAGAATTCGAATTCTATGATAGTAGATACTAAATTTTTGACATAATTTTGCCAAATATATGCAAATAACTTGTGGATTTACTTGAAATATAGGATCATATTTTAAACAATCTTTTAACATTTGCTGATATCCAATAACAAAATTATATATAAGTTCCCATTCTTCCTACAAAATATAGAATTATTTATTTAGCATTTGTTTTTTTTGAATAATTGGAAATAATAATAATTTAATATCTTGTAAATGAAATACCTCTTGTTTTAATAAAGAAAAATTTATATCATTCATGTGTGGTAAATTAGGATATTCTCCTCTTAATCTTTTATGATTATACTTTTCAATAATGGCTGTTATTCTTGCTACATTATACAATATAAAACATGCACCTAAAAACTAATAATGATAGAAATTGTTTCTTCAAAAATTCTGCATTATTCGTGTAAAATTTTGAATTGAAAAAACCTTTTGTATTTGTGGTATTTTTATCAGTTGCAAAATTGCATCCAATAAAAACAGGACGACTTGGTTTTACAGATAATAATTCAAATGTACTTGTTGCTTTTGCAAGATCTTCAAAGAAATTGTTTTCTGTTTTTATATTGTATTCTTGTGCTTCAAAATATTTGTGTTCATTTGATACTTTTAATTCTTTGATTTTATTCTTAACATATTCTTGATATGTTAGTTTTATTTCCTTACAATTTGTTTCAATATTTTTCACAACACCACATATATATCGCTCATAATTTTCCTTTACATTTCCTTGCGATTTAGAGGTAAATACAAATTTATAATCAGGATTTTCATCTGCTATTTTAAACCCATGTAGATTTAAAATCTTCTCGGTGACACATTGTATTAAATATAATCTTTTAGTTGTGAGTTCTGATTCATTATCTTGAAGCGATTTTAAACTAAAAATCTTATTAATTGAAACAGTTTTTCCAAAATTATGTTTAGCTGTTATAACTGCTTTGATTGCATTTTCTATAAGGGGAGTACGTTGTAAAAACAAACAGACTCGTTCTTTTTCTAAAAGATATTTTTGTAATTTTATAGACCAAATATTGCTAGATGATATTAATAATTGTAAAACCTGAAAAAATCAATATCATCAAATATTTTTTACTCCTAAAGATAGGTTATGTTTATCTTGTTTGTGATTTATCTATTTTCTTTTATATCTTACCTGATTTGAAATATCTGCATCAGTATTATCATTTATGCTTCCATCTCTTATATGTAAAAAATGTTGTAAAATTGTTGTACACTTTCCATCACATTTATCTGTATCTTTCAATGCATTTTTCCATATTTTAAGGCTAGGTAAAAAATACAATTCACCATTTATTGCTAAATTTTCATTGTTTATTTTAACAATTGATATATTTTTGTTAGAATTACCACTTAAATATGAAGTTATATTATTTGTAAGTAATTTCATACAAATAGTTGATGTGTTTTCCATTTGTAACTCCATATGTCAGTTACTCCAATGTAACAGTAGTTTTAATAAGTTACTGTAATAATATGATTTCAAAACTAGTTTCATTTATGAAATTTATAAGATTTTCTGATATTTCATTATTTCAAATATTAAAAGTATTTGCAAGTTATATAAATTTTTAATCTGAATATTTTTTATAATTATCACATAAAAAGTAATCAAGATTAACATTAAGAATATAAAATCAAGAATAACACTAGATTGGAAAATTTTACATACTATTAGCATGCAATTTTGAATAATTAAAATATGCAAGCGAGAATAATTAAAATATCAGTTTTCAATAATTTCTTTATTAGAGTCACAAGTCGAATTGTGCAAATAAGTGAATATGTAAATATTAACATTATTATAATATTCGCTATCCTTAAGGTATACGTATATATCTTACAAAATCATCACAAAAAACAATTTTCTATTTAAGCGTATCTAGACTGACGATCGATCATTAAGTAAATTTACTCGGCCATAATACTATAATTAAATTCTATAATTTACATCGTTCTTTTTGATATCGATTATCACATAGAATGGTGATATTTCACGTATGCTATCGCAGCCAGTTCCTTGCAAAATTCTTCCGTTACGATCACACTTTCAAACAGGATATTTTCCTTTTCCCTGAAAATTGTAACTTATTTAATATCAAACAACAATAGTAATTCATTTTTTCCTCCGTTACCTACCCTTCGTGAGAACAATCTTCCAGCAATCGTTCTCGTGTTTCTTTAAGCATTTGTTTGTGATCTGCCGTCTTTGGTACTTCGTTTACCAGCTGCTTGACGACTTTTTGCAAACAAGTGAACAAGTTCTTTGTGCCGGGTGCCAGCGGTAATAATGGATTCAATAAAAATTCATGCAGGTACGGATGAGGTAAAAGGGCCAGTCTTGAGATCACTACAGTCAACTGCAAATTGACCTCATACTTTTGCTTTGGAATATTCGTTACTTTTTCGAATAGCATCGTCATGAACGGGCCCATGTAGAATCTCACGGAACAATGATCCGCTTCCGGTCTAGAATCGGAACTCGCGGAATCGTCCACAGTTATTGCTTCCAGTGGCCAGGCCATTAACGAGCAATCCGTCAACACAGTGGAGTACTGCCTTTCCAAATCAGCCATATATCGCTCGTAATTATTTACGTCCGTGTCTGTTTGTAGATAACGAGGAATCAGGGACAGAAAACTGAAAAACCGAGAACAAAATTAAATTGAAAACTGCCCGTTACATTTGCATATATTATTCTATTCAATGAGCTGAATGAAAAAAAAATTTTGCAAACATAATCACGTTCAATGATTCGTTGACAAATTTTGTCGACTGAATCATACATTCGTATTAAGGTATTAAAAATATGATTATTGTTGAATCTCAGTCGTGAGTCGTTTACAATTTTATTACATTTTTGAGACAAAAATATTCTTTCTTATAAAACTTTAATTTTTTGTAGAAGTTGGTTTTTATGATTGTAAGATTTTTTGTTAATTGCTTACCAATTTACAATTCTATGAATATTACTAGGTGCTAATGTTCGACTATGACTTTGTTCATATGAAAGATCCAGCGAACCCTTCTTCTCCCTCTCTCTTTCATCTTCCTCGTCGCTCCACGATGCAATTGCACTGTCCGCTGCGGTATTATCGTAGTAACCACGCGTAGATAAATATACCAACACGAGACAATGCAATATATGCTCGTTTCGTTTCTCTATCATTTCCTCGAACAGCTTCAACGTCTCCAATGTTAAATCGTCGCTGTCCGTGAAACAATTATCTATCAGCCTATGTAGCACAGGTGATGTCCACACATTTGGTATCTCTGGACCTCTATCTTGACCAATAAGCCAGTAACTTATCTCTAAAGAAAAAGAAACGTTGACATTACATAATTGCAAAAAAAAAAAAAAAAAATGAAATAATTCCATTCTTCCTCATTTTATTTATTCTTTTTTTTTTTTTTTCAAAAATTTTAATAAAATCGTTGTATAAACCTGTACATAAGGCGGTGGACGTTAACTCCTTCAAACACTTAGTAACCAATGCAGTAATAAGAACAACATGATGTTCAGCCAAAGATGGTGTCACGATTTTCTCTAAGAAATTTACTCTGATACTCTTCGCCAATGCGTCGGCTACATCCGGATGTGCTTCCCTTATCAACTGATTACAGTAATCAAACCACATGAAAAATGCAGCAACCTGCCTGCAACCAGAAAATTTCTTCTCCTTCGTCCATGCCGGCGAGTCTAAACCCCAAGTGACGTCCACGCCATCGATTTCTGTTGGGTCAACGTGCGCTGGAATTGCGTTGAACAGGTTCTCTAATCTACTCGGTATCAAGGTTGTTAAATGGCTGTTTGCTACCATTTGAGCGAACGATATATCCTCCAGGGATGAAAGTACCATTATTCCCTCGCAGGCTCTTATCCTCACTGTATTGTCCTGATGAGTGAATCGTTTATGTTTGAAAACTTTGTAGTTTGTTTAGTTTGAAACTGCATAATTAAAAGTAGGGATATTTAAATGATAAATTTATTTTCTATCAAATCATAATTTGATGTATAGGCATATATTGCAACATGTGCCACATAATCATTTGTAAAATCAAATATTTGAAATTTCTTATACAAAAAAAAAAAAAAAATAAAACTTTTGAAGAATTTTGAAGATTGAAATATTTTTTGTATATGATCTTTCTATATATTTATCAAATTTTAATCTAAATTAATATTAGAACAACTTATTACTTACCGCAGTATTTATATAACTCAACAAGGCATCTAATAGAAGGCATTTTGATTTCTCTGGTGTTTTGGGTCTGAGCAAACTCTGATCTCCATCCAAGCAATGAGAGTCATCATAAGTATTCCCGTATTCACCGTCTAGTCGCAAATCTTGAAGAGCATTCTGTAAATGCGTGTCTATCTCGTTTATTAAAGCTACGTCTTCGTTTTTTTGCGAGACATCGTAATCTCGAGATTCAGAAGGCTGCGTAACAGCCGAATTTTCACCACAAATCTCTTTCTGAATTACCGGGCTCGAAGATTGCGAAGCAATCTCTGTTTCTCTAGAGGATATCGACCCATTCGATTGACTGGACGATCCCCTTGTCGTTCCAGCCTTGCTGTGTGGCCTATTAAACTCAATGGACCGTCTCTTGTCATTTTCCGAGTTGAACAAATTGGGATTTATCAGCGTGACCGCCTGAGTGTCTAACGGTTCGAACAGTGGATTGAAGTTATTATTCCTTCTTCTGGCCGGTATATAAGTAACCTTCTCCACTTCGATTCTCTCGATATTCTTCTTCGTGGTGGTATTTTGCCTCTGAACATTCGGTGCATCGTTTATAATATTTGTCACGTGAGGATACTTGCAAACTAGAAAGCAGAGCGTGAGAAGGAACTGGACTTCTTCAACCTCGATAGGCGAAGGTGGGTTTCCATTGCAAAGAGCGATCAACCGCTGCACAGGTCCATAAATAGACGTGTGGTGCAGCAGAGGATACTTGGATCTTCCTAACAGCTTTCTTAAGAAGGACAGGCAAACTGTCCTCATCCCCGGTGGAGTTTCCGCGCTGGCCAATGTAGCCAACAGGTCCAACAATTTGTGCTGCAACAGGTACTCGAGACACGGTCCTGGCTCATTTTCGTTCCTTTCTTCCTCAAGTAGAATCTCCAATAATCTGTCCAAGTGTCGCGGTATGCCTGTCGTTTGTATGGGTACCTTGCAATCCGTCAAGTGGTTCACATAAAAATTCATAAGCTGTTTCCAGTGATAGGTGAAGTCTTGCAGCGGCGTGGCAGGCGGTGCTATCTGTGAAATAATAAAAATATCTATAAATATCGCGATACACAGGAGGAAAAATGCGGATGACAATCGAAACGAGGGATCGTATTACGTCATCCGAGTCGTGTTTGAAGAAAAATAAATAATGCGCGAAACACGGTAGATTATTAAATGTGAACATATTAGCGAGGCACGATCGACTGTCCGCAGATGTAACTTGAAATAATTATATAAGATGCTAAATATAACGCACATGTTAGAATCGTCGGACAATACGCGCCCCGATCGAAAAGAATAAGTTTCGCGTTCCCTGTTTGTTTGTATTTTTTCATCGGCGCCAAACGAGCGCCGTTTAAATCGACCTGTGCGCACACGCGGGCGACGGGAAGAAAAAATTCGCAGTAACGGACAGTGTCGTATTGACCACGGCTGATGGCCAAACGCACGGCATACAGATCGATATAGGTAGAACGTAAATAAATACAATGGCACGTGTGACGCTTGAAGAACGAAGAAAAATCGTCGTAAATGACGCGTAAAAAACATGTACTAGCACGATCAATGAATAGTGTTTTAAATATTTTCGCGTTACTTACTATGCTCTGTAAGGGGGACAAGGAAAAAAAACGTACATGTTTTTTTTGATCGAATAAATGGATAACATAGCACGCAGTCGCATAAGCGAGAATAAAGTCTACGATAAACAACGAAACTTATCAGGGTTATCACTCACCACGTCAATGGCATTCTTTAGCGCGATTTGAATGCCACTAATCATCTTAACTTAACGTCCGATCCTTGTCCACGATTATTTCTCGCTATGCACGCGCCTCGCGGCCGTTTCTTGCATGATCCTCGCCCTCTTCTGCATAATTTCGCATTGTACGCTTCGTATCACCGTACTTCTCTCTCACTGTCGCTGCGATAGCGAATTTTGCGGCTTTGACGTGTTTTGTTTCCGATTGCCGGCCACCAGGTGTCTCAAACGTATGACGTTATGACGTTAAATACGATAATTGAGAGAGGTAAAAGAAATGGAAATGGAAAATACAAAATTCGTTGTGTGCAATTCTATTTGTTATTGCTTTTAATGTAGTAAATTTATAAATTTTGATAAAAATTTTATATAAATTAAAGACGAATTGTTCGTTGTAGAAATTTGGAATGAAAAAAGTAAAGAATGTCTGAAAGTAAATATTATTCGTAGCCCTCTATCGGAATATCCAGAAAGTTTCAATGCAGTATATTTCGATTAGACGTGTTCAAGGTTAAAAAATTAAACATATATATGTATATATATATATATATATATATTGAACTTATAAATTTGAATTGAATAACATGTAATTATTTGTTTTCGATTTTATTACGAATATTATTATTTTTTTCTAATTATAATGGTATATGGAGAGTTATATAAAAAAATTTATCATTTCTGCTTTATTTATAATATAAATTATTTATGTTTAAAATTGCAAATGATCGACTTCAAATAAATTATGGCATTATCTTTAGTATTTTTCCTTCACTTCTAATCAAAGTTGATCGATATGATGATTGATAAGGTTGACATATATCCGTCTAAATAATAAAATATTGAATTATTGAGAACATTTATTAATAATTTAGATATTCAACTATTCGATTAATACAAATTACAAATTATATCAATTAATAACAAAATTTGATGAATGAAAAAAATTTTTTAAATTATTTCACTCTCTAACATAAAATAAAATTTATTAATACAATTTTACTAATTCGTCGTATATCTTTGGCCTCGAATTTTTTTTTTTATCAATGTAAATATTCTATTAATAATTATCTTATCTTTATTGTACCTTCTTCCTCTTAAACGAAATTTCCTATTCTATTCCATTACCTATTGTTTTTGAAAAATTCCGTCTAATATACGCTCAAAAGAAATAATATAAATATAAATCGTATTAAACATTTAAATTATATATTTATTAAATATATATATATATATATATAAATATTAATATTATTCGAAATATATATTAATAATAAATATAATATTAATATATATTACAGAAATATTTCTAAAATCTCTCAAAATGTTCTCAATATCCAAACACTATGTGGCAATGGCACATCGATTGTGGAAAACGGGATTTATGATGAATTTTATTTTGCACCTTTAACGTGTACACATCTCAACAATATTAACCAGTTCGTGAATGTAAAAAAAAAAAAAAAAATTGCGACGTTTCGAAAGCGGTTCAGGCTCCGCCGAAATTAATCAATCAATTTTTCTATTCACTATCACGATCAACCAATAACGTGTTTTGCACCAAATTTTTTTTCTAATCATCTCACCATTCAAACAATTCATCAAAAATATTTTAGAAACACGTTGTTTGATTCGATCTTGATCAAGTTATGCGGTCAGATCGCATCTCTCGGAATTGTTGATTTTTCTTACGCAATCGATATATTAATTCGATGCTCGAAAAAAATCTGTAGGAAAATCTGATTATGATTATCGTACGATTATCGTCATTTTTTTTTTCTTTTTAATTATATTAATTAAAACACTACAAACTCGATCATTTTGCACCGGTAATTAATGATTCGACACATTTACATTGGCTATTTTGATAACGATAAAAAAATAAGCGGATGAAGAAGACTAGAGTTTTTCTTTATTTATGACTTCGTTTTCGGGAAAATCGATATTTTTGAAAATTGTGTCGAGTATACGCATTCAAACAATTCTCATTTCACTATTTCACTCACAATTATTTATTTCTCTTTGATTAATTTTTCCCCTTAAATTTGATTGCAAGATCGAATTTAAAATTTTATTATATATTCCCTATAACTCCTTATGTAATATTATTATTGCACAACTTTTCTTCAAAATGAAAAAAAATCCTATTTTATATTTTTGATTTTCTTCTTTTTTTTTTTTTTTGTTTTTTTACATAGAATATTTATTATCCCTCCTGGATAAACGTTCTAAACATATTCACTACTTTTTAAACATATCCCAATAATCTCTTACTCCTTACAATGGTTCATCATTCATTCGTATATCACATAGTCAATAATATAAACCTATCGAATCAGACATCGTCACCGGTGTGGAAACTGGAAACAACACTAATGATATTTGTCTTCACATTGCTTTTCAATCAATAAAATACGTGACGACGTGACGTATCGATATCATAAATGGCTACAATCGTCTAAATCGAAACTCACGTGGATCCGCGTGATCGCGTGCTAAATATACTAGCGTGGCTCTGTTACTCACCACTTTCAGCCTCCACAGTCGTCGCAGCATCGATAACGAGAGACCAGCAAGGGAACGTTCGATTCGACTCGACTCGAGGAGGGAATTCGACCGAGGAAGGAGAATCTTCGTTAGCGACAATTGAAATTCACTTCCCTTCTCTTTTCTTTTCTTTTTTTTTCTTTTCGATATCGCCAGAAAATCTTATCTTTTCGATGAGAATAAGTACAAATGTGTCTCTATGTTACGTCAACACGAACTCGATAACGTTCCTCCTCGTCCTGGCCAAACTTTTGACTAACAGCCACCGCGGTTTCGTAATTTGAGAATGCGATCTGAATGACAATCGAGGCGAGGCTCACGAGCTTTCGAGTCGCGCACGAGAGGGGCAAGAAGAGAACTTTGGAGTATAGATAGATGGAGATAGATGATTCTTTGTTTAATTTACATCTTGCCAGAATCGATTTTATTGTAAAGGAATGAACGGCCAAACTTTGCAGTTGCAGTTTATTATTTTTCTAAAATGGTGAAAGGAAATTTTGGGTAATTTTTTCTTTTTAATGAGAGAGATATAAAATCCCTTCTCATCGTTAAAAAAATTTAAGTATTTTCATGAGTGACACATAAGTGTTCTATCTTTTATTTTTATTATTTAAGTGTTCCTCTCTTTATGTTACTTTGTCTCCATCGATCTTTGAATCTCCAAAGGAATATTCATTTCCCTGACACGAAAGAATGGCGGAAACAGAGAGTTACGATTGAAATTGATTAATGTTGTCATTAATCACCTATTCATATACACACACACACACATACATATTCTGATTTCCATAATTTATTTTTTTAAAAATTTTGTTTCTCCTTTTTTGCACGTCATAATTTTAATTTAGTCGATGTATACTTAGTCTTCGAGGGATCGTTCTCGAGACAATGTTGTAAAATGTATATATTTGCCTCATCGTAATTATCAATAACAATAAAAGAACACGAACACGTTGAACGTGCACGACACCTCAGTAAACCTATAAATCTAAAAATATTTCAAACCGCCTAATCCCTTAAAACATTATTACACTGTCTAATAAACTGTTTGCACACATCCTCCAATATCTACTGTCTCTCGCTCTCTCTTCGTTATTTGTCTCTTATATAATCTCATTTATACAATATACTCTGACACTCATTTATACGTACTCTGATACTCTCTTATCCTCGTTCACTCGTTCTCAATTGCTCGGTTTGATCGATCAATCGTATATTTTGTAATATAATAAGATTATTCTATACGAATAAAACGACAATACAAATACTAATTTATAAATCGTGTTCTATGTTAATCAAGGATCCGTCCGTTTCTATTTATCCTCTTCTATGAAGAAGAAATGGCGAAACATAAGAGAATCAGCTCGTAGAACCATGTCTGTTTCTATTAAGAAGGAAGATCAATCGTTATCATCGCCAACATCCCATTGATATCACTACAATTCGATTGTTTGTCTCAAAGACAAACGGTTGAGTTTCCTTCAAATGTTTGCTTAGAGGCGCCATCTACATATCTGGCTGCACAGATTGCAATAATAAGACTTTTGTTACATTTCATTTTATTTATTCGTTTGTTTGTTGTGCAACCATGTTTGCTTTTAGACGAGAGCTTTTAATTATGAATTTTGTCTATTTTCTTTCTTTTTTTTTTTTTTTTTTTTTTTCCTTATCTGGTAACACATAATTTGTCAATTCGTAAGTATTTAATTCAAGTACTGTTGCTTCCAAGTCTTCTTGTGTTAGGCTATGTTTTATCTTTCTCTCTCTCTCTCTCTTTCTATCTTTCGCTCTTTCACTCGCTCACGCATGCGCATACAGATACACTCTTTCGCATTCCTCGTTTCATTCGTTCCTACAGACAGAATTTCACTCGTTCGTCTATTTGCCTATCTTTTTCTTTAGTTTAATAGTAGCTAGTTTTCTTTGACTTCTTCTTCGGCACATACGCATGACTTCATATATATATTTTTTTTTTTTTTGTGTACGTTATTATATTAATGGTGTGTCAAATTTGTATTGTTACTGCATATAACTTAATTTAATCTAAACTAAGGAGATGTGGCACAACCGTTGTCTTCACCGATTCCCAGCGGCCACTGCGGCGACCAGCGCCGCTCCACGACCGCTACCATCCTCCGAGAGCATTAATTCGAACTGTA
Organism: Apis florea; assembly: GCF_048593485.1. Classification (NCBI taxonomy): domain Eukaryota; kingdom Metazoa; phylum Arthropoda; class Insecta; order Hymenoptera; family Apidae; genus Apis; species Apis florea. Next base: position 7,778,003 of record NW_028256549.1, on the reverse strand, counting down.
AAATAAAAGAAATATCATTGATACAAGTACAAATTGACAATGCAAAAAATTATCTCAATTATATTAAAAAAAAAAATTCAAAATAAATATGTTTAAATTAAATAAATCGAAATTTTAATTTAGAAATATTAAGGTTTTTAAAGAGTAATAAATAAATTCATTTTTCAAAGTCTTTTTAAAAAAGATATCGCCAAGAAACTTGATGACTTTTTTTTTTTATGCTATTCGATCTTACTCTAAATAAGGTTTAGATTGTTTATATCTTTTTTATACATCTCATACTTTATAAGATAGATTAAAATAAATATATATATTTTTCTAGTCAAATATTTTATTCGTAGGGAAAAAATATCAAAGACTTTGGAGTAAAGATTTATATATCAATATAATTCGCATAATGATAAGTGAGAAAAATATGCAGTAGTTTTTTTTAAATATCTCAATTTATATTTCAACAATTATTGAAAAAAATCACTTAATAATTTTGCTTCAAAAATGAAACAGAAATTTTAATTAATACTTTTTTATTCCTTCAGAACTTTGGAAGTTTAAAATAAGTTAAAATTTAATTTTCTTTCAGCTCGAACAATATTCGATATTTTGTATTGATAAAATAATTGCATATATTATTTTCATATTTTCTTAATTAAATTAAATTATTAAAATATACAAATAAATCCTATATATTAAAACTGAAAATAGAGCAAGGGAAAATCTGAGAGAGAAAGAGAGAAAAATGTTTTTATTCTTCTTACCTTATGATTCTGTAATTGGCTTATCTTCTCGGTCATAAGATCGTGAAAGTGTGGATGATATCTATATACCGAGCCATCAATTCCAACGACGACATTTTCTTCGCCCATTTTATTCAACAATGTGGCGATTCCAGCGCTGGCCAAGTGAGCTGCTCTCCTTGATACAACAGAGCAAATGTACTTAACGTTCTCGCAGTCTTGATCAGTGACATTTCGCAATCCCAATTCTGCCAATACTTCGCGACAATTTGTATATTTCCCATTAGGATCGCTGCAACGAAAAAGAAGGATTAAATTCGTAATTTATAAAACGAAACATTCTTAAATTATTCCAAAGTGTTTATAAAAAATTTTAATTAAAATTTCTATTTCTCATTTTTATATTTATATATTTCATTTTTTAATTACTTATGGATTGAAAAAACAAAAACGTAGAAACGAATATCCTTACTTGTGACATATCTAACATTTGCCTTTCATTTGAGGTTTTGAAAAAATTGCTTACAAATCATATTATAATAACTTGAAATAATATAATTTCTGTCTCAAAGTAATGCTTCTTTGTACTGTGTAAAATTAATTTTGAACGATAAAAAGAAATTCAGATTTCGCAATAGATCAAAGAAAATTTTGTAAAATTGATTTTACGTGACGTGAAGAAATTTATAATATAATAAACAATAAAAACAACAATAAATATTTCAAAATATAAAATATATTTTTTGCATATTAATTTATATAGAATATACATCTCTAACGTAACTAAATTATTGAAAAATTAGTTTTTTCAATACTAGAAAATGATCGCAAATAATTTCGATATTTCTCATTTCGTCCTTATTTATATACAAATTTCAGGTTTAAAATTTAATCATTCTCGATACTCACTTTTCAATTTCTGAAACGTATTTCGCGTAGAATCTTCCACGTTTTTTGAGCTCGTTGATAGGCTTTCCGGTAAACAATAGTCCAGCGTTTATCGCTTTCTCAATGAGCAACCTTACCAATTCTCCCATATACATGCCCGAGATCATCTTCTCGAACACTTGTTTCTCAGGATTAATCGAATTCTGGTCGACATCACGATCGATGTCTGTTGTAAGAAAATCAAGGAGTGTACCTTCACCGAAGGCACCCCACTCGATATTGATCAGCATTTTAGGTTTTCCTGGTAACACGTTTTCTGGATACACGGTTTCTATGTTCTCTATCTTTTCCACATAGCAGGCGTTGGTACCAGTTCCTGATTTAAAAAAAAAAAAAAAATAAAAAGTATTAGAAATCTTGGAAGATACTTGTTTGTTAATATCATAAAGTTTGATAAAGTTGTTTCCCTTTAATTCTTAAACTAGCTATAATAATATTAAATGCAATTAAATTAACTTTCTGATGGAATATTTAGATGGACAAATAAAAAACGAACATTTAGATATTCCATTACTATATAAACTTGCATGCAATGAATTTATTAAATTAACAAAGTAATATAACAGAAGTAATAAATAATATATATATTTTTTTTAAAAAGACTTTTTATTTTCTTTCCTTTAGAAAATAAATATTTCATGAAATTATGAAAAATAAATAATTTATGAATATTGTATATTTTAACTGGATAGAAAAAAACATTAAAATTGTATGAAAAAATTCACATTAGAAAGTTCGTTTCACATTGAATTATCAGATCAAGATCAATCACAAGATGTTATTTTTACAATATTCGATTGATTCATTATCAAAATGATAACACTTAAATTCTTTTTTGCGTGAATATTCGAAATATGCGTAGAAATAAAAATTAGAAGAACAAAATTTTTGAAAAAAATTTATCAAAAGAAATGTTATGAAAATTCTCTTTCTTGTAAAAAGTTGTATGCGAAAATTTTAAAAAGATGTGTATTATTATAGTAGAGAAAGAAATCAAAATTCAATCATTTTTTTTTTTTTTTTTATTCACGTACCGACAATTAATCCAATACGGCAATTCTTGTTTTTCCAAGCGCATGACATCAAAGTGCCGGTAGTGTCATTCAAAATGGCGCATATCTGGATTTTCACATCCTGTACAATAAATCATAGTTAATATTTTCAAATTAGCTGCACACACACAGATATATATATATAAACAATCGTTCTTATCATTGTTTTCGAATCTCATTATTCATTAACGCTGTTACTAAACTGTTGATTAATTTAGAAAATTCATGATATTTATATTTTAATTTTTTTTTTTTTTTAAATAAAATATATGATCCTATCGGTCGTGCAATTTAGGATTAACTTTTTTATTAATACACTTTTTAACTTTATATACATGTGAAAATTAATTGAAATCATTAAATTATTCCAATTTCCATAAATTTTTATTTTAAATTGCATGATTTTCAATATAAAATAAAGAAAATAAGATATCCTTCAATTTTTTTTATTTTAAAAGATAATTTACTACAATATTGATATTTCAATTAGTCCAAAGCTCTACAAAATAAATGAGATAAAGAAAGAAAAAAAGAATAATCAAAATATCAAAATAACTTTCCAAAAAAAAAAAAAAAAAATGTCCTAAGTATTCAAATAAAATTCCATATAATCATCATGAAATCTTTCAGTCCAAAGAATTACAATTTTGTGATCGGTCATTTATTTGATTGTTAATGATCAGATCAGTTAATGTGATCATAACCAGTGATTCCATTAGTCAGCAGTTGGTTGATAATTTAATAGTCAATTAATGAACAATCAATGATCACTTATAATAGTAAGTCAATTGTTAGACAATGATCAATTAATGGGCAATCTATAATCAGTCAGTCGATTGGTAAATTAGTTTAGTTGATGGTAAATGTTTAGATAAAAGGGGAGCTTATAAAAAGTCATTGCACTGATCTCTGATTGAATCAAGTACAGGAATACTATACTTACACCTCTTTTCTTAATCGCCTTCTCAAGTAATTCAACTACATCTTCACCTATTACATCATCACAACTGAATCCCTTCGTCCACCTGACCAAATAGCCTTTGGTTAGCCCATGCTGATCCAATGGGAAGCTAAAAGTAAACCCAAGAGGTAGAACTTCATGCTGAAGATTCAAGTCCTTGATGAACATAGCCAAACATTGAGCTATGTGGTCGAAGAGTTGTCCACCGGTTCCCACCATTAAACTTTGCGGTATAACATAAATTTTACTCTTCATGTCGAAACTCTGATTATCCAGAGTGATCAACAGCACTCTGAAATTCGTTCCTCCAAGATCCAGGGCCAAAAAGTTACCCTTCTCTGTAAACCGACAACGAATAATCAATTTTATATCAGGGAGAGAAAGAATAATGAAGATTATATATTATTGTTCAAATTATGGAGAAAGATGGTATGAAAAAAAGAATAGCAAAATTCAATATTTTGTCATTAAATTTAAAAAAGATTAAGATACTTTTATCAAGATTGGGTATTCATATCCAAATAAATTATTTGAAAAATAATAATTATATATTATTATTTGACTAATTTGGTTATTTAAAATTATCATGTGTTGGATTAGTTTGAATGAATAAATGATTTTTCTTAAGATTATTTCGTTATTATACATTTCAAGTAGGATAATTTTTTATGTTACTTTTTTTTTATATATATATTTATTTAAATAATTTCTCAGGTATGTACTTTCTAATTTTAATATATGAACATTTGTTAATAAAAAATATTATATATGTTAATAAAAATTACTGATTCGGTCTAGTCTACTATTCATTTTAAATAAATAAATTAATAATGTTAAAAGAAAGAAATTATTTAAAAAAAAAATTTAACAAAAAGTTGGCAATTTCAATGAAAATTAAAATTTCTGAAACGTTAAATGAAAATAATATTTATAACACAATACAATCAACAAACATGTAAAAATGTCATTTATAACAAACTCCCGTTTATGTTATAATATCTATAACATAATATACATAAATCAATATCTCGAAAGCAATTTTTATTGAATAAATAACTCAATAAAAAGTTAGTAACTCAAAAAAAAAAGTAAAATTGAACAATATCCTCTATAAAAGTTATAAATCAACAAGAATCATAATTCAATACAATCAATAATTGAAAAATAACTCTTATCACTTTAATAGAACTAAAATGAAAAACTGTATATATTGTATTATGCAATGATACGAACGAAATAACTTCGATAAAACTTAATAAAACTTCTTTCGTTAAGCAAACAACATTTCATCAACTCTTCTCGTTTCAACTCAATCATTCCTTTCTACAATCGATTCTAATATCGATTATATGAATTCTACGTGTTCTCTTACCTGTGCCTTGGGGAAGATCTTGAACGTAGGTGGGGAAGCATTTCGTAGTCGCAGTTGCATGCGTATCCTTAGCTAGACCTTTATGTAATTGGTCGTTCAATGTATCCATAAGCTGTCGAAGTTTCTCATCTGGGAGGATCAGGTCTTTACAAATATCTCTAATCTGTAAAAATGGAAATAGTAACGGATTATCGATTTGAGTATAGTAGTCATACTATTTACGAATTGACCTTCAGTAAGATTTCTATGTACATGCATGCGTGTGCATCGATAGTGCAGCTGCATATTGCATAACTCGATATTATATATTTATTATATTTGTCATATATTCAACTAGATCTATCTTTCTTTAAATTTCGATCCTTTTTCGTGACATTCGAATATCAATAACTCGTGCAACATTATTATTTACTATTATATAAAACTATGTTTATTATTTAAATTTTCTTTTTCTATATCCAGAATGTTAATATCTAATACATAGAATGAGAGTTCTATCTTCGTCACTCTGTTTCTCCAGAATAAGTCTTAATATTTTTTTTTTTTTTTTTTTTTTTTAGCCTCTAGAATTGATTTTTTAAAGATACTTAAAGTATATATATTAACATTTTTTTTCTTATCTATACGTTACGTATGAGTATAGATAAAAAAAATTTAATATAGTTTTGTTATCGCAAAACATTTTCTATAAATTATTTAACAATAACATTTGAAAATATAATAATATTTTTATTTTGAAATAAATATTAAAAATTAATTGTTTGATTTACAAATTGGGAACCATCACTAAGTTAAAATATATAATTAGTATTTTTTTTTTAATCAAATTAAAGAAAATAAATTATATTAATATAATTTGATTTTATTAAATTTATTCTTATATGGAAAATTATAGATTAAAAGAAAAACATGCGATAATTATTATTAAAATATTAAATTTCATCTTTCCATCATGTTTTATATATTTTTCTCTTATATCGTTTCTATCATGCCTATCTAGAAGATTAAATATAGATCGAGATAGATTCTATATATATCATATTCAAAATCTAAAATTAGATTTTATTGTCCAATCACGAAATTAACGTATTAATTAATTTTATTTAATATTATATTGTAAATTTATTTATTAATATATATTATCTATACCAATATTAAATAAATTCATCTCATAAAATATTACGATCGAAAATTAATTATTGTTTTGTCACTATCTTCTTTGATTCGTGAAATTAATATTTTAATATCGTTGTTTTAATATAAATCGAGACTCGAAATACGAATTTGTGCACACTGCAAAGTAGATTTCATCGTACGAATACATTTTGAGGGATAATTGTCCATTCTCGACCGACCGAATCAAAGGAATGCACGTGGAGTTTCCTGTACACTTCTACTCCGCTTCACGTGCACAGATGCGCGCGCATGCAAAGAAAATCGGGCGGTCAAACCGGAACAATAGTCGAGGACAATTATGAAGAGAGTGGCGAGTTATCGACAATGAAAAGAGATATGATGATATGATGATATTTAATTTATTAATTATAATCTATCTATTGTTGAAATATTTAAACATTAAAAAAATACATTTAACCGAGAGATAAATTAATTATGATTAAAACGCGGGAAATTTAAATATGCAAATATATATAAATTATATTTAATACATATATAAAATACGTTAGGCAAAATATTTGATAACGAAACGTTGTTTAGTAATATTTATGAAAATGTAAGCTTAAATAAATACAGTTTAATCTATTGAAGTTTATAATATTGAGAATTGGAAATTTTTTAAAAATTATTATAATTATCTAAATTTTAACATGTTCTTCGTTGAACTTATTTAAATGTATATTTGGATTTTATTAACTTTTGAACTTAAAAAAACTATTGTTGATCTATATTATTTAATATATAAACTTGAATATCGACTTAATAGGTTTCTATTGAAGAACATTTAAACATCAAAGGATCTGTTAAAGAAAGAAACGATTTACATTGAAGTACTATCAATGAAAAGATGATGAAATGATTTTTTAAAGCTTTCTGACAATTTCTTCGGATCATTTCTTTCTTTCTTCGTTGAAAATCTTTAAATATTATATATTTAAATTTTACTTTAAAATGATGAACTTATATATTAATTTAAATTTCTATTTATATTTAAAAAACTATAATCAATTGGAGAATTTTATATAAAAGTTTAGAAAATATTTAATCTGTCAATCTAAATGATCTTAAATCAATTTGAAATAATCTTAAAATGAAAAAACTGGTTTATAAATTGACCTTCGTGAAATGAATTTACGTCTACATGCTTTTGTGTTCCCTTTCACTTTCTTTAATCTCCCAAAGAATTTTTCAATCCAATATAATATAATATACAAACATTTATTAATTTAAAAAAAAAATCACAGAATCAATCATCTATAGAAAAAAAATTTGGTTTTTCTTATTATTACATGTTATATAAAATCAATAATCTATATATATATAATTTAAACATTATATATAAATTTTAGTTAGAAATTTAAATGTAGGTCGAAAGATATACGCGGTTATATTTTTTCTTCTTTTCTCATTCCTACTCTTTATCGATCAATTCTGTCCTTTGATACATATAGCTTCGCACAAAGCTCGAGCTTTGAATTTCAAAAATAGGTCAGAAATTCGTATTGTCGTATCCAATAGCAAAAAAACAATAATTCTATCGCGCTATTCATATTTTAAAACTTTTTTTCTAATTTCAATATTTTTGAAAAAAATATTATTTCATAATGAATAAAAAAATTTTAACAAAAATTCGTATTTCAGATTTAAAAAATTAATAATAACAATTAAAAAAAATAACATTAACGATTATTATATTTGTTGTTTTTATTAATTAAATTCGTATCTTAAAATAAAAAAATTTCTTATTTAATATAAATAAATAATAAAACGATAGGACTATATTTTTATATTTTTATTGTAATTTATTATTTTTTTATTGTATATTTCGAGAAATTTCGTTATTGAAAAATTTTAAATTACATTGTTTATTTTTCCAAAAAATTCGAATTTTTAAACATCTATAAAGAAAGGGAAATGGACAAATATTTTAATTACAATAAACATTATAATAGACACGTTGTATTAAATATATTTTTTTTGTCACTTCGAATATTAGCCACAATCTTTATAGAGCTCTTATTTTTTTAAAAATTACAATACTATTTTTTGCAATTAAAAATTTTTAATATCTATAATTTTTGGCATTCCTGTATATATTTTTTTCTTTGTGAAAAGTGTTCTTTTTTTTTTATTATTATTATTTTGATAAAAAAAAAAAACATTATGAAATTTATATCAAACTTTTAACGAAATGAAACGTTACCGCATTAATCTATAACATAAAATTTATTTCTGTATATTAAAAACTTTCATATAGTAATATTAAAAACTTTTTATATAGTAAACATATTCCTCGAAAGTCTCGAAACGTAAAAAGTTAATTATACAATGTTAATTATAACATTTATATATTATTATTATTATATAAGTATAACATTTATATGTAATAGCTTATAGTTAAAATAATTATTTGTTATAAATGTAATTGATTTAATAATTACTTTCAGAAATGTAAATAATTTAATTTTGAAACAGTTATTTCAATATTTAGTTTGTAAATAAATTTCTATATGTTTCTAATTTTGTCTTATTGTATGTAGATTTTTTTTTTTTTTAATAATGCAAATAGTTTGTAATTTCAAAATAATTCTCAGTGCATTATCTTTCGACATAAAATGATTATATTTTAGATAAAAATAATATAATTAAATTTGTAAAATAAAGAATTAATAACGTGTTTCTTAATTTTTTAAAATAAAAAATTTAATTTTAAAAATAATATTTAATTTAAAATATAATTTTGTAATTCAATTTGTAATAAATTTATGATTAATATGCACGGAATAAAAATCTATTGAATTTTATTTTATTTCGTTCACGTATAAATTAGGATTTATCTTTATAAAGAATCAATGATAGAAAAAAAAATTATATTTTTCTAATTTTTCTTGTATAATAATACATGTAAAACTTTCAAGACAATTATAAAATTAAGCGATTAATTAAAGCTTTATTTACTACTACTGCTAATTAACATCATTTTTCTTATTTTAATTAAGAATTAATTTGGGTTTCTTACGATAATTCAAAATATAGAAAAGTAAGAAGCAAAAACTACCAAACGATATATCGTACAAATTGCTGTTACGATATCTAACTCTATTATAACTGATATGATAAGAGTTTTTTATTAACTCTGACAAATTTTTCTTTATGATTTCTTTTTTGTAACAATTTAATTTTTAGCAGTAATATTTGATATCATTTTTTAAAATGATAATTTAAAAATTTTAATATATTAAAATATTTATGTACGAAAATTATAACATTTTTAGATATTATCAACAGAATATTTATATTCACGAAACGGTTTTAAATAAAATAGAGAAAATTAATAGATTAATTATATTTTCATTTAGATAATTTCAATATTTTATTTTTGTATTTTATTCATTTATTTATTAATATATATAATTCAAATTTCAAAATATATTATATTTGTTTTATTACTGGATTCAATTTTTATCTTATAAAAATATTTATAATATTAAATTTAAATTTAATATTAAATTTAATGTAAAAAAAAATTTTTTTTTTTACATTAAAATTTAAACAAAATTTAAATAATATTAAATTATAAAATATCTTACATTCTTTATTTTTCAACATTATGAGTCAACACGTAATATCATTTTATAAACTTAATTATTAATTATTAATTTAGCTATAAAGAGTAAAAAATAAAAAAAAAATGAAAAAATTCAATATAAATGCAATTCATATTTTAATATTATATATTTTTTAATTCATAATTTGATTGTAAGATTTATTAAAAAATTGTAAATATTTCAAATTTCAATTTAAATTTTGATTTCATTTCCAAATCGCAAAGTGAATTATTTATATTTTAATTTTGTTTTATTTTTTCGTATTTTTTAAACACAATGTTAAAGAACTAACTCTTCAGCTATTCGTCCGTAAAAAATTGTTATTAATTTTCTTAAATTAATCATATAGATATCAATTAATATTTTCTCTTCAATATTTCTAATAGAAAAGATTCCTAAAAGAGAACAAAATTCTAATCAGCCTTTCTTTCTTAAATTCATTTTATTCTTACGAAATAAAAATTCAAACTTATAGAATACATAATAATTTCTATAGAAAAATTATTATTCAAAAATACCAAATAATCCCTAATTATTATTGTTATTATTTTTCCTTTTTTTTTTTTTCATAAAAAAATTAAATATTTCCGAACACGATCGACTTCGATATCTCTAACCTGAACGTTAATGTCGAAATTTTTATCGACTTTCATCGATTTCCATCTTGCTCCCTCTATTGGTGATAAAAAGCAAACAGAACAAAAGAAGCATCGAACGATTTGGGTCATGACACATTGGCACAGAGTTCGTGATCGATAATTGCGCTGTAAACAGTTCGCACGTGAGAGTTTTCGAGCGAAATCGGCCGCATGCGGACGCACTCTTTCGACTCCGAACAGCCTTGACAATTTTGCGTCAATGTAGAATATCGGGGTTATTAAAGCGGTTTTCGTGATTCGTTGTTTAATGCATCGCAACTGCACGTTCATCTCTCTATATTATCGCTTCACAAATCTTTCACGAACAATCGAATATGAAACAAATGTCTTTGGATCTTTAGGTTAGATATGTATAGAGGGCGTCTTGTTAACGAATTAAGTTAATTCTTCTTAAGGATAGAATGAGAAATTTAAATTATTTTTTAATGTACAATGAAAAAAAGACGTACAAAAGGCAATTTAATTAATTTTTCAAATTGCTATAAAGCAAAGGTTTAAAAGTTTTAACTTTTTTTTTTTTAAGCACATTTTTAAACGTTCATTAGATTTTATATTATCAATTATAATATATTTTTTTGCTTAAATTTTTTGTTATTTTAAAATCAATATATGAAATGATTAAGATTTCTTATAAAATGATAATTTCTTTTAATATATGATATTTCAAAAATTTTATATAATAAAAAACAGAAAGTTTTTCAAAAATAATCTATTTTTAAAAATCAATATTTTTAAACAAAAATTTTTAAGTAGTTTACAGCATTTCACAACATTTATAAAAGTTATATATTTATTTTTAAAAAAATTTTTTTAAAAATAAACATTTTCAGTATTTTTAGATAAGATATATAATATTTATTTAATATTTTGTTATATTTTCTTATCATTTATGAAAAAAATAATCAATATAAATGTATACCATAACGGATAAATATTAGAAATTTGAAGATATTTATTTTTTTCGGTTCGCGCTATATATATATTCTGAAAAGTCAATAGAACTTAAAACAAAAATTAATAAAATATACATATAATAACTTCTACATTATATATCGAAAGAGTTATTTTTTCAATAATATTTAAACCAAAATTTTTATAATTATTACTTCATTAAAAATTCATGTAATTAATGATATAATTAAATTAATAATTCCTAATAAAAATGGAATCATATTTCACATTTTCACATATATGTAAGATTAGATCAATAAATCAATATTTTATTAAATACTCTATAAATATGAAGAAGATTGGAAATTTACATTTCCATTTTAACTCTGAAATTCATATTAAATATTTAAATTTCAACAATAATAGTTATCAATTAATATATAAAGGATGATTAATAATCTACTTATAAACTCTAATGAAATTTCAAAAACATCTATCAATTCTTTAAATACACGAAATATAGTTTGTCCCTTGTTCGAAACTCCCGCCAATTTCCCTCTTTTTCGTAGATATGACATTGATCTAGTAACGACGTCATCGACACACCCGCTTGCCAACCAATAGGACTTTATGAATGAATAGTATAATGCATGTACTGTACACAGGCCACATGCACGCTATAGGAAGAATGTCCAAAGGCCAATGCACAGTGATTCGTATAAGTACACGTGGTGAAATGCCACCAGTAGTCGAACTGATGACTTTTTATATATTCTACGTTTATCCAATATATTCTCGTATGCAAATCCACGCACAATGAGACATTGAAATTGCTTCCTCCGCGAAATAAGCATTATCGATCCGCTTATTGAGATTTAATCGATTCTCATTCACAAAGTAATGATAATTATATTTATATAGCGAAGGAATGCAATATAGTGAACAACTACATTTTAAATGTTTTCACGAAAATGCACAGTGTTTAAAAACGCATATATAGCAGAAATGAATTTATTCTACTTTTCGTTTTACTTCGCGCAAATTAACTCCATTTTTATTTACTATTTCTGGCAAAGTATCGCACACGTTGCATAGTCGGAGTGTCAAGGCCGGCAGGCAAAGCGGATGAAAACATTTCTCCAAAGTACAATGACCCCTTTTGCAATCACGAATGCTTGTATTATTACTGGACATAGCTTTCGAAAATACTTTCAGTTACGATTTGCTTTTCCGTAATACAGGAAATCACCGTTTGGTTATCGAACAAAACCGTTGCGTTATGTGTATCAATGCAACACGTTGCATAGTACATAACTTCGATTATCGAATATTATTTCACATAAAATATATTAAAATTCTACGGTTTGTAATTTTTCAAAAAAAAAAAAATTTCCTATTTATAATTTATTTGTCAAATTGAATTATATGCTCTTAAACAAGTCACGTGCTATTAAATTATTAAAATTTACTGCGTAAAATTATAATTTGTGTGAGAAACGAAAATTAATTTATTATTGATTGCATTTCGAAAAAGTTCGAACTTTTTTATCCTCGTTTATTATTAAGCCATAAAATATTTAACGCGTTATCTTATACATAAGTACGTGGCACACGTATTAAGAATACATGTATAAAATCGCGTATGTTTATCGATCCTGAATATACATTCGTGGGTAACATCGCGCGTGCTACTTTCCCTTTTTTCCAATGATTATTTCAATCGATAAGAATACGAGTTCTAAATTCGTTTCTAAGACACTCTATGAAAATGATATTCGGTAATAGCCAGCGGTTGTAAACTTCTCGACTCAAACTCGTTTTCACACCCGTGACAGTCGGTGTTGTCGACTGAGCAGACGCCTCACAAAATGTTTCACAAATATCTCATGATTCGTGAAAATTATTTTACTTATCGGCTGATACGATTGAAAACATTTTTTTCTTTTTTTTATCACTCACACGTTCCTTTAATTATATAGATTTTAATTATACAGATATCATAATATTTTATGCAATTAAGCATGTGTAATAATTAACTGCCTTTACGATGAATAGATTCATAGCTTCACACATTTGTAAAACACACATTACACGTTACGTGCAAATTGACGTAGAAATATTCCTATTCGTAATTTGCTCTCATGGAACGAAGTTCAAACGAACGATGACATGCCACATATGAAGAAATAAGCTCGAAAAAAAAGATAGAATTCCTTTTTCTTAAATAAATTCTGTTACACAATTCTTTTTTTTTTTTTTTTTTTTTTCCCTTTTCTTTTTTTCATTTTTCATACAAAACACAAATTCACAGCGAAAAAAGGACAAACATATTAACGAAATTCCATCGATCGACACGAAAACTGACTGTGTCTTTCGTTACACGAGCCATACTATACTTCGTGAACGATCTTCATGTTGGCTCACCTCCTGTTTAATCATGTCACTGGAGGATAACGACGTTTTCATTGCCCTCCCCTTGTTGTACCCCGAACTATGATCCTCTAGAAGCTTCGTGTTTAAGGCTTTTTCGGTACACGGTCCAGGGAGAAAGTAAGATAGAAAAAGAGCACAATACGATTCGAGGAATTGTTACGAGAATCCGGTTCTCTCTACGCAACACGTTCCGTTGTGAATTCGAACACACGAGTTCTCGTGCACGCGCGTGACAGTAACTACGTTTTCGTTCAGATAGCCACGTACGATTTGTCGTTCACAAGTGTGCCTCACGAGTTTTATATCGCGACTACTAGCACGAAGGCGCCTGTTTCACGCGCGTACCTATACTTCCATGGACGAACGTGATAGTCCTAGTGGTGGGAAGAAAAGAGGCCATGAAGGAGACGGACAGGCCAGTGATGGATACTACAGGATTCGTAATACCGATCGAGAAAATTTTTCGCTAATATTTTAAATCATATTTATTAAATCTATTTTTTTTTTTTTTTAAGAATACACGAATCTTATAAATTACAAAAAATTTAAATATGAGAATTACAGGAAGAATAATTCACTGATTATAGCATTAATTGATTTCTTTTTGATAATTTGAAAATTATGTTCGTATCTTTGGTTTATTATTTTATTAAAAATTCCTTGAAAAATATTTTAGATATTGTTTTAAAGATTCTTTTAACGTCAAAATATGATAATATTTGATCGAAAATTTGAATATTTAATCGTATGATCTGTTTGAACAGTTGTCGATAATTCGTTTTCATTGTTCACGCATTTATTTATCATTCAAGTGAAAGAAACTTCAATAATAAAATATAATAAAAAGTAGAATTTAATAATAATCGATTTTCTTCGTAAATAAATTTAATTTAAATTAATTAAGGAACTAGATAAGAAATCTTTGATATGAAAAAAAAAATATTTGAAAAAATTAATTAAATTTTTTTTTCACAATAATGTAACTATTTAATTGGTCACACAAGAATATTTCTTTTGTCGTTTAAAAAAATTTTTAGACTCGATAAAAAATTAATATCGATAATGTATCTCGCTTCAATTAATTTTCATGATTTGTATCTGTACATATCTGATAAGATTCAAGTCAATTTGAAAATGTATACGTTCCAATTGGATGATTATAGTTTATATTAGCTATCATTATATACAAATTTAAAAAATTTGTATATATCCTTAAATATTTCCCACAAGAAGTAAAAGTATAAATATATTTTATATACATTCTCTGTCATTTTTCCTCGTGTCATTCACGAAATTCGATGATAACGAGTCACATAATAAACTCAAATATATGATAAATCAATAATATATGAGCTTTTCAATTTAAAAATTGTATTAATTCTTGCTTGTTACGGATTCTACGATGCGTGATACGGCACTGCATAGTAACCGCGTTGGTGGGATAGATGACTAGTGGAAGGGGCAAAAGAGGGGTGATTCCCCGCATTCGCTCCGTTATTATCCGAAACGCTATCGGTGAATGTGCCGTGTACGAGATGGAGGCTCGTCCTCTCAAGGGCAGAAAGGTCACGCGATTCCGCGCCTACAATTTCGATGGAACGATTGCATCACTCAAGGCGCTTCCGTTACATTGTTGCGTTAAAATTTATATCGAATTTATATCGTCGATAATTAATTAATATTAATTATTATCCTGAAAAGTAATCTTGTTATAATTTATATCGATCGATAATTGATTTCAACCGTTAGTTCTATTTATTTTTACATGTTATATCGTAATGATGAAATAGTTAGGATTTTAGGCTTATAAAATTCTAGGAATCATTTTATCATTTTTGCACTTTCAATTTAATAATTCCACTTTGATAAATAATTGGTTATTTTATTGCCAATATTTAAAAGATTTGTGATAAAATCGAAATAATATATATATTATTGATTGATTGTTTTTTGCAACTTGAAGTTACAATTGTGACAACTTTCATACAATATTTATTTTACATTTTTTATTCTTTAATCTAGATCACGTATGTTGTAGTTAACAGAGTTATAAAATGATTAATTGAGCGATAAATATCATTTATATACTCCATTATATACAAGCAGACAAACACCACTTGTTTAAGAATCGAGAGTTAAACTATTTAAACCGTGCTTAGTGATACTTTAGGATAATAAAGATATCCAGCTCTTATATAAAGTTTAAAAATGTTCAATTTCTTATTTTATCAAAAAAAAAAAAAAAAAAAAAAAAAAAGTCACACATTGAGAAAATCGATAGTGATATAAATTGATACAAGGATATGCCGATTTAAACAAATTTCAAGTATATATTCGTAATCGTTACGTTATTTCAGTTCAAGCATCAAGATTATGCGACCATTAACACGTGCAACGTTTCTAAGATATTTATAAAAGAAACTTGAAACGTGACACTTGAATACCTTCGATGATTCAACATTTTTATTATCTACTACTATATAAGTAATATTGTCCAATTGTCCGTTCAATTTCATTCAATAACTTTTACACAATAAAGATTAAATATTGTAACATATCTTTCCTTTTTGAGATCGAAACAATTCCTCACTTTATTCAATAATTGTTTTACAACGTCCATCGTGCTCATTCTTTTTCTTCGCGGTAATATTATACAGCTTAACAAACAAAGACGCAATTCGCTCGATTAATCTTTCAGTCAATTTGTGTATTATTACACTGATATCATATGGCTCGCAACAAATATCATGCCACTCTTCTATTGCGTATATTGATTTCAATTCTAAACAATGCCTTTGCGTTACATTTATCGCCAAAGAATTTATCGTTTCTAACAATCGCGTGATATATTATTACTTCCATCCATGTTGTATGTTCCACACAAATGTATATAAGAATGTGTTTACAAAATACATGTACATATTTTATTTCATTTTATTAGGTGTGACAAATTCTTTCTGCGCCGTGAGCTCACAAAAGCTTCATTGCTAATTAGCTACTCCCCTACTATACTCCACTCGCTTAATAATCTTGATGTATTAATAAATACAGCGAACAGATGCATCAGGATTAGTTTTAAAGTTTTGAATATTTTAATTTTCAGAGAGAAAATATTATATATGGTATATACTTTTACATAACTTTGCATAAAAGATATAATGGTATGTTCCAATAATAAACATGTGTTAAGATTGTGTTGTGTCTATTAATGAGATAGCTAACAGTTGGAAAGTGTCGGTATTATCGCATTTTTAGTGCGTTTAGTACGTGGCAAGAGTGAGAAACGATAAGTCCGAGTGAAATAAAAAAAGACATCGACATTCGTTGGTTCTCTACGATGTGTAAGAGATTCCATTCGCTTGAAGTGGTTTCAGGAAATAGTGGGGATGACTCTGCGTATATCGAGGCAAAAAGGTGTCTACTATTCAAGCACAATTGTAGAGGGGACAAGTTCTATATTCTACGTCTAGAGTTACACAACTAAAGAAAAAGGTAAGTATTTGTAAATCGCCAGATTTGTTATCAATTCGATATTTTAATAATTTTTTGAAGTTTCTTTTAAAAACAAATATTTTTGTAGATAAACTGAATTAAATTTTATAAACATTTATATTCAAATATTTGAGTTACAATTACAAATAATTACAGTTATGCTATACTTTTATAATCATCGTTAAATATATTTTTATTCATTACGAGCGTAATCAATTATACAAAAGAAAGTAAAATATAGATAAATGTTTATTTACATATTTATTATACATATTGATAAAAAATTTATCAAATATATTTAATAAATTTAATAATAAAAAATTTTTAAAAAATCGATATTTTCAAAATTGTATGTATCGGTCAATGATATTAACTGAAATGGAAATAATTGAAAATTATTTGCGATGAGTTGATTAATTCCTTTGAGTCACGATTATCAACAAGTTTCTTGACGTAGATGCATGAGAATTTGATGTTAATTATTAGATTAAAGTGGTATTTTTTTTTATTAGAAAAAAATGCCTTTAAAATAGAATTTTTCTTGATCTTATTATACTACATAAAATGTACATATGGCATTTTTTCTTTTAGTTTAAATTATAATAACGTAAGAAATTTCCTTTTTTCGAATTTATTTATTTATTTTTTCTTTTTTTTTCTTTTTTTTTTGATGAAATTATATTTCTATATGAAATTATATTTTGATGATTATTTTTATCGTTTTTTCATGAGAACTCAATGAATTGTTATCAAATTTTTTTTATTTGTTAACTTATATCAAATATTTTTCATTCTCAAATATATCGAAATAAATTAAGAAAAAAATTTCATGTGAACTTCAATGAACTTTAAACTTCAACTTTTCTATGGATAACTGGATGACGAAATTCGTATTGATTTGTACTTTGAGTAAGATGTGCAACTGAAAATGAATTTCGTCAGACGAAATTATTCTAGAATCAATCGACAAAAAAACGACATAAATAAGAATAAAATTCATTTGAAATTTTTTCTTTTGTATTATAAATATCTTCTTATTGTAAAATGTTCTATAAATATATAATCGTTGTTTATAAAATATTGGTTTTTAATAATATGTGAATAGAATTTCAATAAAAGTGAAACGCCCTATATTAAAAAGTGTGTAATTCAAATTGTAATAAAAATATTAAAAATTAATTATTCAAAGTAATAATTAAATTCAAATTAATTAATTAATATTACCAATATGTTTATATAACAAAATAAAATTATTATTAATTAATGAATGATTAAAATTATTATTAATGAAAATTTGAAAAATTCTTTTGTAATTAAAATAAACAATAAATACAAAAATAAGATAATTATTCGTAAAAATTTCATACATTATCAATGTATTTCCTATAATTTATCATATTGCTTTCAAATAATCGGGTTAAATCATTAATTAAAATCGATGCATAATGGAAATTCGCTTATAGATAAGATATTTTGAATCAATCACTCAAAGTCAAGATTGTTCATCGATTAGATTAAAATTGTTTTCATTTCTAAATTTATTTTTATATGTTAATTTTTATCTATTACATATCTCGAACAAGAAGCAACAAAAATTCTTACAAAATTGCCCTTAAATTCTTTCCTTAATACAAACTATTCAAAGCTATTCAAAATGAAGTTTTTGTTCTATTATCAAAAAAAAGTTGATTTCTTTAGAAGATTTCTTTCAAGATATTCGCTTTTTAAGAGAAGGCATAAAGACATTTATGTTTTTTTAAAAATAGTTTTTCATTTAAAAATGACTCTTTAGATTCTTCGAATTTTCGTTTCAATGAAAATAATTTGCTGTTCGAATTAATAATCATACTGTAGAGTGCTTCTAAAAATAATCCTAATGAAACATGATTGCGTGATATCGATAAACAACATGAGACAAGAAAATAAAAAAGAAATTATTTTGAAAAATTCTATATTATCATTAAAATTGAAATCTTGATTAAAATCTGAATTTCTTATCAAAGTTATTTACAAAAACAAATACTGATAAATAAATAAAATTTTGGCCATTGTAATAATTTAAATGAAGAGAAATGTCAAATGATTATGGGGATTAATTAAAAGATAAAGTGATTGATGTTTTGTTTGAATTTTCGCAGATAGATTTTTAGAATAATTTGCTTTAATTCGTTTAAGATAAGAAAAAGGGAATTTTAAGTTTCAATGTGTTTTAAAATAGAAAGTTTTAGGGCAGGATATTTTGGGATTATAATTTAGGAAACTCTAGTGCATAGTATTTATTAGGTTGTTGTGCAATAAATTTATGTAATGCGTTATTTCTAAATCTACTTAATAGTGATTTCTAATTATATTTATATATTTTTTAAGAAATTATATTTTAAATCATAAGATAATAATCTAATTCGATAATATATATTTTATTCAAAAAGTACAATTTATTATTTTCTTTAATAATAGTTTAATGATATTTTTAAAACAGTTAATTTTTATTATGTATTATATATTAAAGAAAAGAAAAACATTCAATTTTAATAGAGATCAATATTTTATTATTGTATTTTTCTTTAGCAAATAATTTTAATTTTGCAGAAACATTAAGAGATTTTAACATAAAAAAAATTGCAATTAATATTTAAATAAATTTTGCTTCGTAAAAATTTTTATTTTATAATAATAAAAATAAATTTATATTATTATATAATCCAATGAAAATAACACGATGTTTTTAATATTACAATTTTATTAAATTCAAAAATATAGATAATAACAAGAGATAAGAGTTAATTTTAATCGAAGTAAAATTTCATTCCAATAAATCATTCTCGTATTGATATGTATAAATATGTCTTGATGGATTCCATTAAATTATTATGCTATTTTACAAAAAAATAATTTATATCATTTGATATTATCGTTTTCGATTTTATTAAGCTTTCTCCATCATTATAAACAGTTGAACTTATTATATATTATATATTTATCATGAATTGTTATAAAATGTGCTTCATAAAAATATACAAATATGTAATTTTTTAACAAATATTAAAATTTCTTTTTTTTTTTTTTTTTAGTTTATATTATATAACAACGTGTGAAATAATCAATTTCATATAACATTGTTAATAATTGAAATAATTGAATAAGATATATAATTCAAAAAAACAATTTCAATTCAAGAAAATTCTGGCAAACTGTAAAAACATTATACTTCATTAAAATAATACCAAACTGGAAATTCCTGGCAATAACTCAAAATAATCTTTCTGAAGTGAATTGGAATGTTAATGCATTTTACTTCACATATTTCTCTCATATCATTGTTTTTTTCTTTTCAAAATAGTTGGGAATTCCAATCGCCAGATATTTTGAAAAATTATTTCTGCATAATATTTGAACAAAAATCGACTATTTTTTATGGTAAAGGAATAGCTGTCACAAAGATAAGAAAAGATCATTAAAATAACGATTACCTAACCGATTAAATAAATTACTCTTTACTTTATAAAATAACGCCATATAATAAAATTCATCAGAATTTTCTATCCACCTACTTATATAATTAAAACATCAACGCAATTCGTAATTGATCGAAAAAACGTTCAATCGAAAATCAATATAAAAATATCATATGCTCACGTTGCATCAAGTTTTCGCGGTTTTGTTCGTTGTTTGCGTTTGTCGAGCCTTAAACTTCAAGGGATAACTCACAACAGTCAGCTGACTTTATCTTTAATGTCGCCATATGATTGGTCCGTAACGAGGGCTCGTACGGTCGATTCCTCTTAATGACGTCACCGATTTCTTGCAAAGAAATTTTCTCGCAAAAACACGATTTTTTAATCGTCAAAAAAACTTTTTCACTTTTTTGCATTATTTCTATTTTTTTAATTATTATTTATGGCGATTTTTAATTACGGATCGCATTGTTTCGTTAAAGAATTTTAAAGAATTTTAGGTTTGGTTATATATGAAGAGAATTGTGTATGAGAGTATGTATAATAATAATAATTAATAATTTTCTGGAAAAAGAGTTTAGTCTTGGTAATGGGCTAGCTATAATCACATGTATTTATTATTGAAGAAAAAAAGAAAAGGAAGAAAATTTATCAGTATATCATGATATATAATTTTTTTTATATTCTTTCACAAAATTTTTATATTTTTTCACAAAAATGATAAATAATAAAATATTCTTAGTAAAGATAGTAATAAGATAATTCTAATTCGTACGAAAAAATTTGGTGGAGGTAAAGAATGGTCCATGGATGTTATCTCGTTGTTATTCCATTAAATATTTACAAATAGATATAGAAGAATTTAATTCTATCGTGATAAAGAATCGAAAAAGTTCGATAAATCATCATATTTTTTTTAATCAGCAAAGAAAAAATTCTTTTCGCGATAAATAGATTAAAATTAGAGCTTTTATTCGATAATTTCTTATCTGAATGTAATATCAATAAAGATAATTTCGTTAATGCAAATAATAAAATGATGGTATCATCCGCTCTCACACAAAGAACACACCTTTCTTTTAATATTTTAATTCATATCAATTTCAAGTTTTATCAATGAGTAAATATTAAGCAGGGATAGAGTTTTTTTGAAATAGTTTGCTTTTTGCTTCGTTTTATTTAAAAAAAATTTTATGACGCGATAATCATTATATTTATTATTACTTATTATTCATTTAATATTATAAACATATATATATATATATATACAGTAGAACATAAAAAATATATATTGAAGAATAAATTATTCAAAATTTTTATTTTGAATAAATCTTGGATTAGGAATTTTAATTTATAAACTCTAGTAGTTTTTTCATTTTATTTAATATTTTTTCAACTATTCTACTTATTACTATTTATTTATTTAATAATTTTTTAAATTGTCAAAACAATTATTTAGACACTTCAATTTTAAAATTAAAAAATATCTTTTTCTTATAAAAGTTATAATAATTCATTATTTATATATATATATAGATATTTATTTTGCCTGATTGCAACACGATAAATAGTACTAATTTTACAAATAATACTTGTATAGAAATAACAGATTTCCAAGAATCAAACAGCAGAAAACTCGTAGATTTCATCTTCGAAGAAATGTTTCATCATCAGTCACGAAAGAATATGATCGGTCAGCTGAAACGTGCTCTCATACATCTTCGTTTACTCTTTGCATGTATGAGTATTATTGAACTATTTAACAAATTTTTTTTTTTTTTTTTTTTTTTTTCATTATATTCCAAATTCCAATTCTCCATCTATGAATTTAAAAGAATTTTGCATGATTTGCATGACTTAGGTGACTTTTTCATTCACGAATTATATTTTTTTTTATTTTTCTAATGAATAAATTTGCCTTTTAATCTCATATTTTTTTATAAAATTTTGTAATGAAATGAATCAAAATATAATTCCAATAATCGTTATTTATTAAAGTTAAAAAAGAAGATTTTCTTACATTTTATGCAAGAAATATTTTAAAAAATTTTATTAATTTTTAGAAATATATTTTTATATATTTATATTTTTTTTAAAATCGTCAATATATTTTTTATGGCATTTTTAAAGCTGATAATATAAATAAATAACATTGTAATAATATTTCTTCTAATTTACATTTTTATTACGTAGAAACTAATATTACTAATATCGATTAACTGATAAAATATACGTACAAAATCATCGAGTCGAAAAAGAAATTTTAATAGCTTCATATAAAGCTTTTTCTTACAAAAAATATTATGAAAATGTTTTCTTATTATCGATTCATTGAATTTAATTTGTCAATAATTATCAACATGATATCATTTTTTATATACAAAGTTTAATAAAAATTTATCAATTGTTTTCAGAGAATTTAAATCGAAATCGAATTTAAATATCAACAATGATATTTTTAAAGAAATATTTAGTTATTTCTACATTAGAATTATTTTTTGATTATATACTATTTTTCGACAGTTTGTTTAATTTTATCAAAATATTCGGGAAATATATTTTCAATAGTCAAAATATTCCAGATATTTAAGAAATAAAATGATTTAAAAATTTAAACTCTTTAGAAATTTTAAATGATCAAAATGAAAATTTCTAAAATTAAACTTTTATAATAAAATAAAAAATGGATATTACGAATATTCTTTAATTTATCATTAAGAAAAGTGTAATTTAAATTTATTTGAATTTTTATTAATTACTTTGTTATGATGTATAAGCATAAAGAAATTGCAACATTATTTTACATCCTAATAAAATTCTTTAAAAAGAAAAGAAAAAAATTAATTCGAATAGTAGTCAATTATTTCTTATGACGTGTATTTAACTTTAATTATTATTTAATACAAAATTTAATATAAAAATTCAAATTTTTAATATATAATCTAAATGAAAAAATTTTTTTCCTATTTTTTTTATTTTATTTTTATTATTTTTAGATCAATTGCTTATTTAAAAATATGAAAACAAAATTTTTATCCTAGTCTTTTGATCTTTAAGATATTAAAAAAAAAAAAGAAAAAAAATATTTGGATAATTTTTTTGAAAATTATTTCTTACTCTTCTATAAATTTCATCAAAAGCAACGTATGTGCATTGAATATATATTTTCTTGTTTTTCAGATTTTTTTCAAAATTATTAGGCTCTACCTCCCATTTTTTTTTTTTCATCATATGCATATTTTTATATCGTTTTATTATAAATATCATAAGTAGATATATTATAATAATTTTTATTTTTAATTTTCATATAAATTTTTATGAACAGATCAGAAAAATAGAACTTGAACAGAAATCTGTTTTACCGTTTAAGTATCATAATATATATTTATTTCAATTTGGATATTTTATATCTTTATCGCATATCATGTATATTTTTAAAATTTTTGTATATTTAAATTTTCATTAAACAGATAAATGTTCATAATGATCTGATCATAGCAAAAGTGTTTAACAAAAAAAATATCATTAAAAAATGATATGCACATTAATTAATATAACGGATCAAGAATTTGCAATTTAAAGATATTCATTTACGTTGATAAAAATTAATCTCAACAAGAAATTCGATTGTTATAATAGAAGAAATCGTGTAAAAAAAACGGTAAAATCCATCGTATTGATCTGTTTTATTTTTAAACGATTATATAGACCGGAAATGAATAGAAAAATGAATCGAGGCCAATATTTGCACGAATTTTACTAATGGCCTTGGGTTGAACGACTTGTACCTACGTGTTCAGACTCACGTAATCATTTCCTTTGGAATTTGACGTATGTATTTTCTCTCGAAACACGTCTGGTCCATAATGTAAAGAATTTTACTACTGAAAAGTCCTTTGACTTGTATTAATTGGCAACATAGATGTTGGATAAAAATTAGGTTATGAGTTCTATAAAATAAATATATATTTTTGGAACACCAAGATTTTTCGATTGAAAAAGTTGAAAAATAAACGGAATAATTGATATTCGAAAGCAAGTTAAAACTTGATTTATCAAATTGTATTTGTAAATAATTATATAAGTTATATTTATATAATATTAAATTAACTATCGTGTAATATATAATTATAATAGTTATTATTATGTAATAGTTAATTTAATTTGCATTAGACGAAGCATGCATTGCTATTTTATTATATCGTAGTGTCGCTCTGTCTTCATCTCGTTTCATATAATACAAATTTAAGATTTTGTTTTAGTTTCTAGAATCGATCCTCCAAAGATTAATATAATATAAATTAAAAAATTTTTTATATCGAAAATAAGAAAAGATTTAGATAAATAAATCTCGTATAAGCTTTATAACTCACATATTTCATAAGAATATATATTATTAGTGCTATTAAAATAAATAGAGAGATAAATAAGAAGTTATATTAAAAATATATTTATTAGTATGATAAAAAGTAAATAAATAAAGTAAGTAAAGCAAATAAATAATAAAATAATAAATACATACATGTAAAAAAAAAAAAAAAAGAATATTATTCAAGATAAATAAGATATAACAAGATACTAAAATAAAAAAGAACATTTTATTAAAAATGATATAATAAATATTAAAGTAATAATAAAAGTAATAAGAAAATTGTATGTTGGAATATTACATCACTTATTTAATAAAGGTTTATTTATTTAAACAAGAAATTTCTATTTTTTTGTATTTGTTTATCGAATGATTTTTCGAACAAGGAAGATATGTGAAGAGTTATATAAGAATATACGCGACTAGTACATCGTCATCCTAATGTCTTTCTGCATTCCCGCAAATCATTTTACACAACATTTTGAAAAACGTTAAACTAACTGGTAAAATTAAATTATTTTTAGTTTGATGGTTTTTTAAATTTTATGAAAGAAAATATATATTATAGTAAATTATAATTATTTTTTGATCATTATATAACGCAAGAAGAATATTTTTTTAATGACGAAAATAAAATGTTTCGTTAACAAAAATTTTTAATTATCATTTATTTCTTTTTTTCTAAAACTATACTAATCATCAAGCTAATATAAAATGGACATAAATTTGTTATATATTATTTTTAGTGATTCTTACAAAAATGATAAGAAATATTAATATTTCGATTGAAAATATTGATCAAGAATTAGACAAAAAATTGAAATCAATCTAGCCATTATATTATCCTAAGAAAAATAAGGCAATAAAAATTGGCTAATTTAAGTAAATAGATTTTTAATTCAATATTAATTTATTTGACAATTATACGTTTGAAAATAAAATTATAAAATTATAAATATATTTTATCACGAATTATTAACTCGTATTAACAAAATAATTATTTATCCAAGAAATTTATCTTTAAGATTATTTATTATTTCAAGAAATCTTTCCAACTTCGTAAGAAAAATAATTGTTTTGTAATAAACAGTTAAACAAATTATATTGAAAATTCAACAAAATTTCGAATGATTTGTTCGTAAACATCATTGTGAATGCGCAATTAAAACTTACGATTGACTTATGAACGAGATTCGATGTAAACGTGTTTCTTAAATATGCAATATTTAACATTCCTGTGATAAACTCAATGAATTTCTATTCATTCAACAAACAGAAGTGAATGTGCATAAATTGAAAAAGTTTTTAATTAAATATTAAAATGTTTTTTAATTTTATGATATTTACATATCTTCTTTTTTTTCTACTTTTTTTCTTTTCTTTTTAACAAATTATAGAGAATTTTAAAATTTTATATTTTTTTACATTTATAATATCATATACACATATGTAGAATATAGTATCCTTTTTAATCAGTTATTAGAGTCAGTAAAATCTTATTTTGAAATATGTAAATGGAATATTGTTTATTGTTTATTACTAATATTACTTATTTATGATTCTTATTTATTTGTTATTTTTCATCCTTATAAAAATATAAAATACTTTTATATTTTAAAAAAATTACTTTGATTTCTCAATCTTTCTTTGAATTTAATAAATAAAATATTTTATATATAATTTTTTTAAATATTATATATAATTTATAAATTTTAAGTTAACTTAAGTTCTTTTTAAGTATTTTGAATTACACTTTTTCAATTCTATTGCAATTCTAAAATTTGACTATATTTAATACAGTTTTGTAAATTTAAGTTTTCAATGTTATGACATATTGTATTAGATTAATGTTTGATAAGTATACAAAATACAATTATTTTTGAGAACACAATTTTTTAATAATGTATGCAGAAAAAATGTTTAAACATACAAGATATAGTATCACATGTAAGTTCATTGTTCATAACGAGTTAACAAGAATCAAATTGAGTTGTATCTCTATCTCTTTCTGTGTCTTTTAAATTGTATTTTGGAATAATAATAATTTGGAATTATAATAATAAATATTACTTTCAATCACAAAAAATATCATGAAAATTGGCTTTCTAGAAAAAACCAATCTCAAAGAACAAATATGTAACTATATTGGTTAAACAAAAGTTGAAATGAGATATTGGATTATCAAAAAAGTTATTATTTGAATTTCCTTTAACTAGTTACAAAAAATTCTTTTTACTTGTAAAAAATTTCATTTATATCTAAAACTTATAATAGATTATAAATAAGAATTTAAATGAAATTAACAGTTGAGGAATTCAAGCAAAAGTAAAAAAAAAAAAAAAAATAAAACATTATATGGAATCGTTAATAATCAATCATTGCAAATTACATTCTTTGAAAATAATTTACATAGTTCAAAAATCGTTTAAGTTTTTAATTGACAAATCAATCAAATAACAATTAAATGACAATAATTTATTATTGACTTAATTGATTTGTCAATTGAAAATTAATAAACAATAAAAAGATTTTTTTTATTTTTTTAAACATAAATCTTTTTTCAGAAAATACGACACTGATTAACTTCTGAACCCTCTGAACATATAGAAGCTTGAAATATTCGATTACAGATGTCCATAAATTTAAATAACAGCTAATAGCTAAGTGAAAATAAATTTTTGAATAAAAAAAACTTTTATACAGTGCATTCCACAATTATTTATAATTTATTTAGCTTGTATACCATTGTAATATATCGTATATATTAATAATTAAGAATCATTGATACAAATAAATAAAATTATACATATTTCTAGATGGAAACTAAGGTGTATTTCAGAGAGCTTAAATCGGAATCAGCTCGACCACTTGTTAGTTTACAACCCATAAAAAATTTAATACTATCCAATGTTATTAGAAACTGTAAATTAAAGTCTATAATTTAAATCAGTAATTTTTACGCTTAAGCCTTTACGCTTTTGAAACAGAAAAATGAGAAACAGTAAATCAAAACTACGTAGTATACAATAGATTTTAAATCGCAAATTCATTTCCAATTGCGATATTCTCGACGTGCAACCAATTCATGCTTTTGAATCACGCAATTGTGCATTTTTTATCCGAATAAAATTCAAGTCACCAATGAGATTAATCGAAATTTAACAAACTGGAATTTATTGAACGCTATAAACAATTGCAATACGTAATTTATATTCAATTTAATTTCTCTCTGATAGATAAGAAAAATTCTTTCAGGAGATTCTTTTAGAAAATTCTCTTTCTTTTTTATTATTATTATTATTTTTCTTCCTTTAATCACAAGTAATTCTAACTAAATGAAATATCGAATCTCCTCCTTCTTGGAATCGAGAATCGAGAATTACTACGACAAAGATTTTAAGGATGATTAATAAATTTTATCAAGAAAAAGATATTCTTAGAAATTTTAATTTTATTATAAAATCTCGTTCTAAAAATTATAAGAAAATTTCTTCATAATATAAATGCTATTTTAAATGTTAATTTATGGAATTTCTATTATTTATTAAATAATTTCGATCAGAGAATGTAATTGAGGTATAATGTATTAGTATCGATTGAATTATTTACTCTTTTTTTGTAATTTTGATTACTGTAATACAGACAGATTCGTAGTTTATCAATTGTTTGTCTATTAAAATTGTAATGTTATATATCTAATTTTTCAATCAAATTGCGGATGGATATAATGCCCAAAATATAAAATCGATTATGATACTTAAAAATAAATATATTTCTATTTAAATTCCATGTCTTTCGTGTTAAACAAAAAAAATTTTAATTTGCATAAATAAGTGTAATAATTAATAAAAAATTATTCTCTTCGAGTAAAACTTATAAAATTATAATATTAACAATTTTTGAATTCTTTTATCTCTTTATAATTTCATTTTGAACGAAATTATTTCCTGAACACTTTTGAACAGCAATGAAAAATAAATAATCGAAGCACCATGATTTCTTTTTTTTAATTTTAAAAATTTTAAACAAAGTTTCATCCACGTTCAATATTTCATTTCGCGAATCAACGTAATTTAAAGTAATTTCTATTTTAATTTCTTCCATCTTTATCGATGATTGAATGGTATTTTCAATTTCTATTTAAGTTCCATAAAATCTAATAAATTGAGGGAAACGCGTGTTGAATAAGATGAAACGAAATGTTAGAATTCTAATATGAGTTCGAAGAAAACGATATGATTAGAACGTTTGTGTTGTGCGATTAGACTTGTTGATGCATGACGTACGCCGAGTATCACGTTGCACGTGAGTATCTTTTTGTATCATTATGCAACGGCAATACGTCAATCTTTCTCGTTCGTTAAACATCGTGAGCTTTGTATTTAAAGCCTGTTCGACTATATGCATAATAATTGTATTATCGAATATATATGTAGAATAATTTATAATTATTTTATCTTTCGATAAATCTATTTTGATAACAAATTAGATATTATTAACGAAATTAAGATTCGTGTTTAATATTGTTAATTTCCTGTTTAAGATTACTTAACAGGAAAAGATAAAAATTATTGTGAAACAAACGATACGAAGTGGAACGAATTTTTATTTTATGAGTAATAAAATTAGATAAAATTATAGAATGTTGTGATAAAAAGAAGGAAATAAATGATAATTTGAAAGATTGACAATTTTCTTGGAATAATATTTTAAAAAATATTAATTTTAAATATTTGGCATTTTTTGTATTAATTCGTAAGATAATTATAATTTTCAATTTTTTAATAATTTAGATTACGGATTAATTTATGGAATTTACAACACTGAAGAAATTTCAATTCAACGAAAATTTTGATATTAAAAACAAGATTTAGAAATTTTACGAATTTTCAATTGAAAATTGAAATTTACAAAATTTCTGGAAGAAATTCTTAAATATTAAAAAAAAATCTTATGATTCGTTGATTATCCTCGAGAAATTATATAAAATAATATCTTAGAAAAAAATTTAATCAAGTTCTAAAATATAATTTTTACATCTTATTTTTTCAATTCTAATTTTTTAATTTTTAAAAAATTTTATACAAAATAAAAATTTGTGAAACTCTACTTTTATCTATCATTGCACAATATTTATTATTCGATAATAATGCATAATATAAAAAAAAAAAAAAAAAAGTATATAAATAAAGTTAACGATAAATTTGAAACGATCATTCGTTTCAACAAAATATTCCATTATAAATATTTTCTCTTACAAAAAGAATATATCTCGATTGTACAATTAATTTTTATAACGATCATTTTTTTATGAATTCCATCTATTATATTCATCCTTTTTTATGTCTTACATATTTTACATATTTTTGCATTTATATTCATATACATTTTTTAACCGTTTTCATAAAAGCATCGTCATATTTTACTTTACAAAAGTTTTTTACTAACAAAAGTTTTTTAAAAAAAAAACAATTTTCCTTAAAACGAATACACATATACATATAGCTCTTAAATATTTTTTAATGATAGTTATTCTATTTTTACGTCGCAAATGTATTTTTTAAATCATAGTAAAAAAAGTCGTAAGATAAACGAATGTTTCGAACCAACATTCATTATGCAATCCTTTGTTCTCTATTTAATAACGAAATACCGTGAAAATAAAAATGAATTTTGAATAATTTTGAATTTGAAAATATTTTGATTTATAGAATAGTGATTGTAAAGTGGATTAGGAAGAATGAATAGTAGAAAAAAATCAAATTTGATTTTTCTTTCAATAGTTAAAATATTGAAAGTTGTGCTTTGAAATTAAAAATTTATAAAACATTACGTTCCAGCGATAAGAATGAAAAATTAAATGTTAAATAATAACATGTTTAAAAAACGATAAATGAAGTTTAAAGATGGGGATCGCATAAATGTGATGTATTTTTGAATTTTTTTAAACGATTTAACGATTAAACATTTTAAAAATAATATGATAAGCGGCGATAAACTCTGAACGAATGACATAGAAAAATAATTATGTTTTTTATATATTGTCGTCATGATTTTTTTGCACTTCTGATGACAAACAAAGCGTAAAAAGTGAAAAAAAAAAGTACTTTTAGATTTTAATAAATAATAGATTTTAATAATTTATCGATAATATGGTTAATAATAGATGTAAATTATTTAACAGCAAGGAATTTTAATAATTGCATTAAGAATGCACTAATAAGTAAGATATGATCAAAATTTTCAAAATTACAATAAATATAAATATAAATATTAAAATAAAATGCAATGCAATATAACATAAATCAGATTATTATTATTATTATTATAATATTTAATATCTTTTATGTTACAATTGATAACTTCTCTTTTATACTCCATTTTACAAAAACACAAAATTTAAGAATTATAATCTCATGATAAAAATTTCATTATAAAATGAATGCCAAGTTGTATAAAATATAGAGATTTTTAATATAATTTTTTTTTTCTTTTTTTTTTTTAGGAAAATTTTTTTCACATAATATAAATAATAATTATTGAATTAATTTAAGATTATTTCAATTTTTAACGAATTTTTCAAACGATAGATCTACGATAAATCATTTATTTTTCATCAAATCTATATTACAGTATACTTTTAGAAAATCTATTTTAAAGATATTTAATATTTATTTATTAAATTGCAAACAATTTAAATTTGAATGAATAAAGACAGAAACAAAATATAATAGAGCAATCTTGTTCAATCGCTTTATCTAATGCATATAAATAAATTGCTTAATAAATAAGTCTTAATTAATTTTTTTGTATATTAATATTATTTATATTGTCTCTTTATTATTATTATAATACTCTAAATACAAATATATAAGTAATGTAATTAATAAAATTAATAAATATGATCCTTATTTTATTCAGATTTTAATTATTAAAAAAATTAGAAATAAAAGAATATTTCATGACAAAATTAAAATGCAAATATTGACATAAATGAAATACTAATAATAATATTATTAATTGATAATTTAATTCCTTCTTTTTTTGTAATTTATGATATAAGTGCTTGAGAAATAATATTCTCAAATCAATAAATTAACAGATTTTATCGCTTCGATTTTTACAAACGAACGTTTCGTTTCAAGAATAAATAGATTCTTCGAATTCCACTAATCAATAATTCTTCAACAAGATTGTCTTCAAAAGAAATTAAAATGTCTCGTTCTTCATTTTCGTTTTTGCATTATTAAATTAGTTAATTAAGTTATCATTAAGTTTAGAGGCAAATAAATTAAATAGAAACTTCTTTTGTGCGAATCAACTAAATACGTTTCGAGATAATCGACATGACATAATTTCTAATTTATATACGATACATGAAAAAATTTTTATCTCTATATATAACGTGACTAATCATCATCGAAGAATATTTCATATTTTACAATAATGAACGTATTTTC
This sequence comes from Apis florea, assembly GCF_048593485.1. Classification (NCBI taxonomy): domain Eukaryota; kingdom Metazoa; phylum Arthropoda; class Insecta; order Hymenoptera; family Apidae; genus Apis; species Apis florea. The sequence continues at coordinate 7,745,393 of NW_028256549.1, read as the reverse complement.
TTCTTCGTCTATAAAATCCCCCATAATTGAGAAAGGAAACAAGTACCTTATTATCAAACGATGGAATTTAATTTAATTACTTTGAGTGTTGCGCAGTTTATTTGCATAATCTTTATTGTTGATAAGATATTCAAATTACTTATTACCGATAGACAAAGTTGTTCTTTTTATTTTTTATCTTCTTTATATTTTTGAGTAACGTATAATAGTTTGACAAGTTTGAAGAGAAATTAATTTTTAGATCAAATTTACGAAAAATTGAAATAATTGAAGATTGAAATAATGACATAAGTGACATAAGTTGTTTAAACAAAAAAAATTAAAAAGAAACGGAAATTATAATAAATAAAGATAGAAATATTTATAAAATAAAAATTTCGAAATATAAATTAATCGTACAATTAATAGGGAAATTAAAAATAAGTGGATTCTAAGATAGAAACATCTTTATCTCACTTTTCGATAGGAAAAGGATTCTTTTAAAAATTTTTTAAAAATGATAAAATAAAAGATACGATGACAGATTCGCTTTTTTTGTTTTTGTAATAATTTATGTAAATAATACGTGTAATTAAATGTAATATACACACAATAAAAAAATTAATATAAATAATATGTAATAAGAAAATGTAAAAAAAAAAAAAAAAAAAAAAAAAAAAAGAGAAAAATTCGAAGAATTTGATTGAAAAAAGTTCTCTAAAACTCTAAAATAGATGAAAATAGATCATTTTACAAATAACGTAAGGAATGTCTATAATGATTAAAATATAAGTTTAAATTTACTGTTCAAAAAAAAAAAAAAAAAAAAAAAAAAGTAATTTTAATGCTTTAAAAGCGTAAAATTTTTCTTTCTTATTAGCAAATAAATTGTTGCTAAACATAATGAAACGATATATAAAAATATTTACTTGTTGAAATGTGTCCGTCTCAGCCATTTTTCTTATGAAGAATTAATAAATTTCTCTCATAAAAAACATTTTTCTTCCAAGAGTTTCTCCAAAGAATTATAATCGCTGATGTCACGTTAAAATCACAATCATAAAGTATTTTTCATATTTTTATATTAAAAATTTGTCAAAAAAATATGGAGTAATCGAAACCATGATATTATATGACTTATATAAATGAAGTTAGCCATATATCGTATGAATCGTATGAAAAAATTTAACATCGAGTTATCGATTTCCTCAAGATCGAGGATTTTTTTCTTAATATTTAATTATTCGTTAGAAATTTACATTCGTGATTTATATTTCAATTAAAATTCATTAAAATTCATTGAGATAATGATTCTTCTATTGTTCGTGAAAAAAATTTTTAATTAATTTTAAAATTAGTCTAATTAAAGATCTATTTGAATTAGTAACATAACCTTTACACTACTGTTCTTTTTTTTTTCTTTCTTCTTCTTTTTTTAATAAAGAATTGGAATAAGTTAATTGATTGGAAGGAAGGATTGAAATTACTTAATTGCCTTTTTAGAGACTGCCGGCACGCACATTTGCTCGTCATTGTATTTCTTGCAACATGGTCTGCGAATGATCACGGTTATTGGCTGGAAAATTCATAATAATATCATTTATTCTCGATTATTCTTGGCCTTTATAAAAATTAATCGAATTGAAAAATCTTGTGATTTACCCAGTTTTCTCCTGGAACGTATCCGTGCTCCATATTTTCAAAATTTTTAAAATAGAATTCTACTAATTTATCATTTTTGGTGGAATGACATTCCTGAAAGAAACTGAAGTTCGTCGAAAAAGACATAAACTATAGAACAGGATTAGATGTTATTGAAATAAATTTTTATTCAAATAAGTATTGAAACAAAACTTTTTATTTTTTATTTGCAAAATAAATTATTCAAGATTTATTATTTTATTTTTGATATTTAACTATTTGGTATTTAACTTTATTACAAAGATGTAAAAATATGTATTTTTTTTCTTATAGTAAAATAGCTTTCTTATATAGAATTTTTATATAATATTTCTATTCGTATTTTTCAATTTGTGCAATTACTTTGTTTGAAATAAAATATGAAGAATTTTATTATTTGTTACAATATATTAATTACAATATCTGATAAATAGATAATCATATTTGAAAATAACTTGTTTCTTAAAAAAAATTTTAAATAAATTTATTTTTTATTCGATTTGATCTAATCCTTTTCTCACTTATTATAATTAATTTTCGTTTAACGTTTTTGCATATGTTTGTAAAACTAATTTTTTTGTTATATTAGATATTAACTTACCTTTTTTTTTATTAATACATTAATAATTACTAATCTTATGTTGTTATTTTATAAAAGAACAATTACCAATAATTATAAAAAAAAGGTAAAATCATTAATTCATTAAAATTGAAATAAACGATGTAAAATATATGAATTTTAAATTCCTGTAATATCTTTCAATTATCTTGATTTCTATTTTAAATTATCTGCAAAATTACTAATCATAAATTAATAAATATTCGGCTTAATAAAAATAATGATTCTAAAGTTGATATTTTATTGTGTGATACGAGATAAGGATCATTAAAAGGATCATGTTATTATGAATCGAGTTTTTCTTCAGATTATTACTATTATAGATTTTATCATTTTTATCTTTTCAGAACAAGATTTTCAAATCAAATTGCGCAGTTTTTGAAAATGAGCATTTATAAATATAATATAAAAATATTTAATTTATATTGAATTTAAAAAATTATTAATATTACTATATAATTAAAAAAAAAAAAAAATAAAGAAAAATATAAAGTCATAAATCATTTGTGTGAAATTTTTCAATGAAATAAATTTTTGATAAATTATCGATAAAAAATATTTTTAATTAAATTAAATCGATTGAAATTTCCTCTTCTTTAAAGAAGTACTCATGATCTCTCATAAATTTCAAAGATTTGAATAAGAAACAGAAATTGCTGTGTTGATAAATTATTGTGTCGATGCATGGAAATGCTTATATCTATTCGCGACGAGAATAAACTAGATTTGAACTACGTAACAACAATGCAATAGTATAGTAGTAACTATAGTTCTACTGCCAATATTTTATTTTAATAAAGAGTTTCAAGGTTCACCGCATTAATTCTTCTCCTGTTATCACATGTTTTGGCACGATTTTTGACCAGTTTGACATTGCAAATTAATTTACAATAATCGAGCTACATTATCATAATGCAATGTAGATTTATCTAATCGATTGTTTTACAAATTTTCAAAAAGTTTGAAATATAATATTGTTATAATTACAATTTAATCCATAATATTTATTTAATTTCTACCTACCTTTGATTTTGTTCATTCAATTTCGTAATTTCAATTATTTCAACTATTTATTAACTATTTCATTATAGTGATTTTAAAAAATCATCTGTTGAATTTTTTATTAATGATGAAATATCACAATTTATTTAAAATAATTCTTAGCTTTGTTTAATATAATTATTCTATCTTTTTCAACTCTCAAAACGTCAAAAACTTTTAAACAATTTGATACTCGTTTCTCAAATTCCAAAATCAATCTAATCTATCTCAACTTTGAATATCTGTTAGAATAATGATAGACGAAAAATTCGAAATTTCTGAATCATTTAACGTGTCACATATTTAATACAACATATGTCTCATAATTCTTTAACCTTTATTTTTAATAGATTATAAGATAAAAATTAATTTAATCTATCTAATTATTAAAATTAATAGTCAAAATTTGTAAATCCTTAATTAATTTTATTTAAAAATATATGTCTACGTGTATAATTTAAATCAAATGATGACGAGATGTATAAACAAAGATGGATGCAAAATTGGATTAATTTACAACGAAATCATAATTGGTTTTTATGAAAAATCAATCGTTTTTTCGTAAATTAAAACTGCATTAAATAAACTTACAAGAAAAAAGTACGATCTATTTAAATTCTGAATAATTATCAAATCAATATTAAAATCCAAAGTACATTAAATACTTATGAAAATGAAATTCCACGATCAAAACACAAAGATAAGATCTGCAAAATTTATCTAATATATTATAAAGTTAATAACAATATTTATTAATCTTTATAATTATCAATTAAAATACATACAATAAAATTTTCCATTAAACTTTTCCAAAATCGTCGATAATTATTCTAATCTCCCTTTGATCAAAACAAAGTACTATAGTAGGCATCGTATACTGACTCGTAAAAATATTCGAATACCGTTTTATAAGGAAACTCATTTAATCCAAAAATTCTAATCTCAAACTTTCATATACAGGATATAATAGATTATATAGAATTTCTTTATATGAGAAATTTTCGAGGAATGGAAATCGACATAACTTTCAAATATAAAATTTCATCTGAGAATATTTTTCACAAGAAAAATCCTAATAAAAACAAAATTCTAAATTTTTTGATTGAAAATTTTCTTCTATTCACGTTACAAAATTATATTTTATCATTATAAAAAAAAAAAAAAAAAAAAAAAAAAAAACAGAAATTCATTGAAACCATTAACCATTGATTTTATCCCCTTTAAAGTGATATCTCGATGAAAAAGAAATATACAAATCATATACGTGCTTTGATGATCACGAAATTTCGTTAAAAAACAAAAAATTTTTCGTTAACAATTTTCATATAAAAAAAAAAAAAAATAAACAAACGTTCGAATACTTTCTCATCCTCGACACATAGAATCGATCTAACCTACTCGACACCCATCAAAGTTCAACGAAACAACGAGAAAAGTCAAAGTATCTCCGTGTGTACGTACATGTTTGATCCGTCTACGATTGCACGACATAATCCACGTCACGTAAAAGTTTCCCCAACGATCACTTCCACGAATAAAATGGTTACCTCGTCGGACACTTTAGTGGATGGCTCCTCTTCGATCTGTTGTATTTGCGCGTGCGACTCCTTGCCATAGCACTTGCACATCCTGCTGAACAGCGATCTGTTTTTCGTCTTCATTCCTCCAACCTTGACCCACTGTTCCACTTTCAATCGCTCTCAATCGAGATCTCTCAGTTCGGACAACACCTGTTCCACCGGCACGAGGATACTCGACTGATCTTCTTCTTCGACGCAGGCTGTTATTATTATTATTATTATTATTTGTCACATGGATCGGGTGAAGAGACGCGTGAGATAAGCGTATCAACGACGTAAGCGTACAGGCGTTTTTCTCCAAGGAATGAAGGCGGTTGGATGCTATTGCGCTTGAGCGGAAACTCTTCACAGCCGAGACGCATTGTCATTCGAAATTCGAACGTTTCGATGGCAATCTCTTTCGCATGGGATTTTTAACCGATTTTTGACACGAAATCTCTATTTTAGTTTAAATTTAAATATATAACTTGGCAAAGAATGGTCGTTCGAGATTTGACAGTTTTGGGGGATGAAATTTTTCGTTCATTTCTAAAGATGCACAGTCATCAGGAAATTTGAACATCTCGATGAAAGATATCTTCTTATCTTTTAGATGAGATTTTGATCTTGACGCGAAGTTTTTATTTTTCTATTTTTTTTTTTTTTTTTTTTTTTATATATATATATAATTTTTCAAGCCGCATAGTTGTTGGAGATTTGAAAGTTTTGAGGAATGATCGTGACACAAAGTCTATTTGACTGGGTTTCTCCGATATTTTTTATATGTAATTTTCAAGAAATTTGAACGATTGGGAGATGAGAAATTGATCGTGATTTGAGTGACTTTATGTTTTTTTTTTTTTTTTTTTTTTTTTGTATATATATATATATTTTCAAAGTACAATTCAAAACTCGAGTATTTTTAATAACAAAGCAGTAACTTTTTATTTAGTTAGTTAGAATATGATTTGAAGTTTTTTATCATTTAAATAAAATTTTGACCGTGATATATAATTTTAACGTTTATATTTTTCAAAATGAATCGTCATTTGAAATTTCAAACATTCTAAAGAAATAGAAGAAAATAGATCGATGGTCTTTTGTCGTTTAAATAAATGATTTATAAATCTTAATTTTTGTTTTTTGTTTTTTTTTTTTTTTTTTATGTTTTTTTAAAGTGTAATCCAAAATTCGAACATTTTTACGAGAAATGGCGAAAAATCAATTTTATTTATCGTGATTTAAAATCTTAATTTTTATACTTATTTTATGTAGCACACTAAAAATTTGAATATTTTGATAAAGCATGACAAATTAATAGTAATTTTATCGTTAACCGAGATTTTAATCTTACATTTTTAAAATTAATAATAGAATATCATGTAATTAATGATACAATCAAATAAAAAGTGATTTCATATCTGTGCAAAAATAAATTAAAAAAAAAAAAGAATAAAATTTTTTCGTTTGAGACTTCGTTTTTAAATTTGAAAATTTATCAAGTAATTGACTATTTGTCAATTAAATACAAATAAATGCCGATAAAAATTTATTCTACATACATTTGAAAAAATAATTGAAAAATATAGAATAAAATTTTATTATTTAAGTCTTTGTTTTTTAAAAAGTCAAAATTAAATATGTATTAATAGTAGAAATAATTACATAATCGTATAATCGACAAATTTTCAAACTAAATTTTTTTTAAGTAAAAAAATTTTATTCTATGTTATTTAAGTTTATTTTTAAACTATTAATTTTATTTATACTTGAAAAAAATTTTCAAACTTTACTTACTCGAAAACGAGAACTTAAACTTTTTTTTTTTTTTTTTTTTTTTTTAGATATTTTTCATTTTTGCAAATTCGTCTCATTTGTATCATTGTATCATTAAACACTTTACATTTTTACTTTTGTATTCTTTACATTTTCCAAAATTTATTTGAATTTCAAACATTTTAAAGATAAGAGATCAATAGTTTTTTATTGCACAAATAAAATTTTGACTTGATTTACAACTTTTATACTTTTTTTTAAATATACTGCCATTTCGAATATTTCGAGCAATGATAGTCTCTTATCATTTTATATTTTTATTGCTTTTGAACGAAATAAATATTAAGTCTTTAATATTGTTATCTGAATATATTTTTTTTTATTAGATCTTTTTCGACCTTAATTTTTTCACTTAGTGAAAATAATATGGTTTTTGCACAGATATAATTATTTCTTAAATAAAGAAAAAATTGGAAAATTTTTAATTTCATTTAATTATTGTAATATTTAATATAATAAAGTGAATAACATTTCTAATTATTTTATTTAAATATTTTATTAAATTTTAATATTTATATTATTTAGTAAAAATAAAATTTGATTGATAAAAAATGTATGAGATTTCTAAAATTTTTACTATGATCTTTAAAAATAGCTGTGAACATTCAATTATCAATTATTAGTAATAACACAATGTTAATGTACAAATAAAGTTAATAATATTTTTATAAAATTATGAAAATTTTATAAAATTGATCTTAAAATTTTAAAATAATTAGGAAACGAGTTAATTGTTATGTGGATTGATGGATTATTGGAATTATATTATACATTGGAACAAGGACCTACATACAACAACTATCTGCTTTTTTAATAATTTTTTTATTTGAAAAGAAATCTTTTAGAAATATCCAGAATAAATTTTTGCAGAAAAATTCTTTATAATAAAAAATTATGATATTATATCATTTACAAATAAGATAAACAATAAACGATAAAATTTTTATCACCAACCAATGAAGACACGAATTTTTATCTAGTATGAAGACACAATGAAAGAAATTAAAGAAAATATTAAAGAAATTAAATAGAAAAATAATATTCATAATCAACTTACGAAACCAATAAAAAACACTAATAAAAAAGATGAGTAAATTATTTATCTCTATATTAAATAAAAATATAGCAAACAAAATATAGAACAAAGAATGAAATTATTATAGAAAAGGAAATTAGAATAAATCACTTTATCAAGTGCTTTATTCAAAATTTGATAATACTTGAAAATATCGAAACAAGAACGATTTGGAAGACAAAAAATTACGATTTACGATTTTGAAATTTTTAAGAGAAATCAAATAATTCAACAGAATATTATAAAGTAATAAAAAATATCTCTGAAAGTGTTTCTAATAACTTAACAATTAATGCGATGTTAAATTTATAATAAAGAAAGAAAAGAAAGAAAGAAAGAAGAGAAAAACATGATCCATCAGCATATTGTAACATAATTAAGGATTAAATAATAAAATTTATTATTTCAAACCACATTATCAAAACACAAATGTGATAATACAGTAAAAAGAAATATAGAAGAAGAAAGAAAAATACGAATGTTATCAAAGTGGAGTGGAATAAGAGAAAATAGAAAATGGAAAATAAAAGTAATCATCATCAACATACGATGACACAACTAAAAGAACATAGACATAAAGTATAGACATAAAAATAATAATAAGAGAAGAGATGATATATAATAACACTATCATATTAGAATACCCATTAAAAAGAAATTTACGAAAAGAAATTTACTTAACTTGAAGTTTCTCTTATATTATCACATGAAAATATGAAAATGAAAAAGGCATAGTGTACAATTGTAAAAATTTATAATGTGATCACATGATAATGGAATAATAATATAAAGAAGTCAAATGTCAATACGATAATACGATTAGAAGAAGAAAATAAATAACGGGATTCTTCAACACGGTTGCACGAGGACACAAGAAGCGCAGGTGATCGATTTCGAAGGTTCTTATGGCCATGTCACATGTGACATACTAGCGCAATCATTAAGAATGTCGTTTTCACAGAGTACTAGTATCGTACAGAGCACGCGCGTTCGTTCGCCAATTTTCATCTCAGCTTACTGACCCGCATCCTCGATCATATTTTTCAATGAACTCGTCAACGAAGTCTTATCGTGATAAACTTAATGGAATTGCTATTTGCGCCATCTACATCGCGATTCTTATTTTTTAAGGAAGATTTACGATCGAGAAAAATTTTTTTTTTTTTTTTCTGTTGAAATGTAATTAGTTCTTCTATTAATTTTTTTAACGAAACACTTTTTCAAGTATGATGAAATAAAGATAGTAATCTTATTTATAACTTTTTTAACAAAGTTTTATTAAAAAGAGATTATAATTAGAAATGTTCTTTCTTCATAAAGAATAAAATAATATCTGTTAATTTTTGAATGGAAAAGAAATAAATTTTAAATAAATTTTAAAAATTACAATTAAAATGCTTTTTTTAAAAATAAATATTGTATTTTTTATCGATTTTCAATGATTTAAAATTTTTTAATTTCGATTAATGGTATTACTATATAAGTGTCAATAAATACTTTATAAAAAGTATATTTATATCTTATTAAGAAATTAGATTTTAAAAGAAACTTATAATTATTTTTATTTTATTTTTTGCAAAAAAAAAAAAAGATAAATAATTCTAGTGTTAAAGTTTTATTTTTATCTTAATTTTTAATTTAATTAAATTCAAATTTAATATATTCAGTGATATCAGAATTTTTTTTTTCTATAAATATAACATTTTATTTTAAGCATTACTTATTAATATATCAGTATCTCTCAAAATTGTAATTTAAGTTAAACATTCAAGAATATTCATTTAAACATTCAACAATATTCATTGTTACACATTATTTAAAGATAATATTACAACATTTTATTTAGATAAAATTATTTTATACATTTATTAGACATTCATGATTATCAATTAACGAATATATATAATTTCATCAATCAAATTAAATTAAAAATTTTAGTAGTAGAATTATTTTAGTAGTATTTAATATTAGATAAAAATTTTAAAAATTTCTAAGTTATTTTTCTTCGTTATTCGTCAAAGAATACGAACATTTACAATAAAATTTGTGTTCACATTCAAAATAAAAAACGGAATGTTTTGTCGTCAGTTTGCGTCGTTATTTATATGATAATCGGTTTTTTCGCTCTATCGGTATGCGTGAATTGCGTGTAAATTTAAGTTACATAAAAATCATGAATGAGAGCTAAAAGTTATTTTATTTGATCCCTATTTCATCCTCTCTTCACTATTATTACAAGAAGCTTAAAATAATAAAATAAAATTTATTATTTTTAAAATTTTATGAGCTTTCTGTTTCTTAGAAAATTTAACTCAATTTTATAAAATTTAATTTTAACTTTAGATTTAATTGTGAAATTCAATTGTGCATCACCAAATTTTTTATTAATTTTTAACAAAATTTAATGTCAATTCTAACTTTAATGAATCTTCAAATCTAAAACTTTCAATTCTATAAATGTTATTTTTTACAGCAATATTTAATTTTAACTTTTAATTTTCCTTAGCTTTATTGAATCTTCAACTCTATCATCAAATCAATCTTTTTGTTCAAAAATTTTTAACGAAACATCTTGAATTTCTACATTCAAAATTCTACATTATAAATTTTGTATCTCCTATTTTAAAATTTAATATCGACTTAACTTGTATTTTATAAAAACTTCATTTCATTATCAATTTCTTATTTCTAACAAAAATTCAATATTAAATCCAACATTTGTTTCAATTACAATTTTAAATAAGAGTTGCATAAATAAAAATCGAGTAATTTTTCAATATTTTATGATACAACACGTGTATCAGCGAGTAGGTATTAAAAAACTCATAAGATGGAAGATTAAGTCGCAAATTTGTTATCGTGTCCTCATTCAAAATGGTCGTTGTCGCCAAAAGGGACGCGAGTTTGTTTCGTAATCGATAGCCTCCAACCGCGACACTAGCTCAATGTTGCGAGTTCAGTTGTTAAATCGTCATAATGACCCATTTTTCATGCAACAAATTATTCTTTAATCCTTTCCCGGATTGTAGGGACTGAATGTTTCCCCTTTTTATTTGAATTAATGATTCAAAGTAAGTTTAGTTATATAATTATTTCAAAATTTATTGAATTTTTAAATTACTTTATTAATAAGAATAATTTCGTTGCATTTAGAAAAACTATTTAGAAGATTAAAAATGAAAAATCCGAAAAGGGTTGTTCCTCAATGTTTGTTTCTAATTATGAATTTTTTACATGAAAATTTGTAAATTTTTTATATTTATTATATTATCATCAAGTCAGATTTATCATAAGATGCGAAAAAAGAAAATATTTGTTATAATGTTTAGGAAATGGAAATATTTATTTGAATTACATTTTGTTTTTTTTTTTTTTTTATATTCATAAAAATATAAATTTTATATATATATAATTATGATTTATGATTTATTAAATATAAACAATCATTATAAGATTTAAGATTGTATCATGCAAAAGTCTTAAGTCTCAAATTAAACATATTTATAGACAAATATTTCCATATATTATTACGTGTTACTTCTTTATCTTTAGTTTTCTGACTTCTTACACTAATAAAAATTTTTTCAGAAATATTGCAGTAAATCGAATTTATTTACGTTTGTTTTTCAACATATCATCAATTATCTTTTATTAAACTGTTTTCATTATATCGTGATTATTATGTCATCATTATGTTACGATTATTAAATATAATTATCCCTATACATACTATACATTTTCTTTTTAAATTCTAAAGTTCACAAACTATCTATTTATCTATCTGTTGCACTATACATGTAGTAGCATTATCATTCTACTACATTATTGTTATATCATTCTATTATATATCATAGTATTCAACTATAATATAATGTCAAAAATAAATGAAGATAATTTCAATGTAAACAATAATACTTGATGCAATAAAAATAATTGATATTAATATAAAATATTTTTATTGAATTAAATATAACACAAAACAATATTTATATCTTACCTATTGAAATCATGAACCGTTATTATATCATTCTATTATACATCACACACAGCATTCAGCTATAATGATAAGTGATATAATCAAATGTCAAAGTGAAGATAATCTCGATATAAACAGTAATAATAAAAATAATTGATATGTGCGATATTATGTTAAAATATTTCCATTAAAATAAATATGTATACAGGATAATAATCTTATTTGTCGAAATCAAAGAAATTCATAGAGATTAATCCACCTATCTCATATTAACCCGTACCATAAAAATTCCAGTTAGAGAAATCGAAAGCAAACCAAACCCAAGATCGAATCAACAATGCTCCATTCATCCGGTCATTCCAGGATAGTTATCGGTCGTCGAGCGTTAATTAGCAATCATTTTCGTTCAGCGTGCTACTTATGCAACGGTAGAAGAAAGTCAAGGTCACGAATCAAGAAACGGACGGAGAAAATCATTCAACCGACTCACCTTTTGATCGATGTGATCCCACTTTTCATTGTAAGGCCGCCTTTCTTCCGTCATGATACAACGTCACACGAGTCGACGGTCGCACGTCGATGGAACGGGAGAGAAAAAAGATGGGAATAATTTTTTTTCTCTTCCTTGAAACGCGAAGAGAACGATCGAAGGCGAGATACGAGGAGAACGAGGAGAGTCTAACGGGAGAAGCAATCTCGACGTCCCTCTAGAGATCACTAAAGACTTACATCACGCGATTCTCGAATTCTACATCGAATCTGCATCGTGGCTAGAAATACAAGCGACTCGCGTGCGAACCAGGTGTATTTTAGGCGAGGCGAACCAAGCGAGCCGATTCGTCGACAACTGAGGTTTCTTTCGTCTATGAACGATGATTATGCATTCATTGAATAGATATTTTATTTTGGTTATAAAAATATATACAGATTCTTGATTTAGAATTCACTGAGAATTATTTATTATATATTTATATATGTACATATATATATATATATATGTATATATATATTTTTTTTTGCTTATTTATTTTTTAATTTATAAATGTTGAATGAATTAAGCAAGTATTTTATATAATGTATAAAATATAATGTATATATAAATGTATCTATTACATAAAGTAAGTGAATTGTCAATTTGTTATTGACCACAAAGAGATTTTTTTTTCATTTATGATTATTATGTATTTAGCAAATAGGAATTTTATTTAAATTATTGAATTATATTATATACATTTTGTCTATTGAATTTTTCATTAAAATTTTTTCTATTAAAACGATTGAGTGAAATACATTAATATTATACATAAAATGAATGAATAATCAAAAATTAAATCAAAATTAAAAAATTACGTGAATTGTCTTAAACAATCGAGATCTTTTGTTCTCTAAATTACAAAATAATTCCCAATCAATTTTAAATAATTTTTTTATTGCTTATTTGATCTCTAAAACTCAGCTCAAAATTTTAAACTGTAATGTACATTAAATATGTATAGTATTTAAAATATTGTGTATGCATTCTATTTTGATCATAACTAATACGATATTATGCTATACACAGTCAAACATAGCCACATAGTTGTAGACTTCATTGAAAATATGTATATATCATATATACATTTACAATTTAGATTTAGTTTAAATCTTTGAACTTGAAGACTAAAGCTTTTAAGAATTCTCTTACAGCAAAATTCGAACTTAGAGAATTCTAGAATTTATGGTTTTCAATCATTTTTGTAAATCATTTCAACAATATTAATTTGAATAAATTCTATCGAATAGCGAAGCTTTTTCGAATGAAAATAGATTACTAATTATTTCGAATATTTTTTTAAAATACAAATAAATTCTAATAATTTAATCAATTAATTAAGATAATATATATATATATATTATATTATATTAGTGATTGGCATTTCCTTGTACATTACAGCTTATATCTTTTTTTATAATATAAATGCTAATAAATATTTAAGTTGTATATATATTTGCGCAATCTCAAGCGTGAAAGGATTAATGATGAAAGAAGGTGCAATGTTTTAAAGACAGATAATAATAGATGATACTTCTTCATTTCATATTTTAAAAATGTGCATATCGTAAGAAATGATTTTTATTTTACAATTCTTTTCATAGTCTCGCCATTAATTATCACATCTTTCAAGAATATTATTTTTGGTGATTAAAAAAACAAATATATGAAAAAAAAAAATGATTTCGGTAAATTAGCAGTTATTGATCGAGTAATTTTCCTTATATAAAGTCCCTTGAAAAATTTTATATATTATGATAGTTACCTGGATAATTTCTTATAACAAAATTGATTAACAAGCAATGTCAGGATGGCCGAGCGGTCTAAGGCGCTGCGTTCAGGTCGCAGTCCACTCTGTGGGCGTGGGTTCGAATCCCACTTCTGACAAATATTTTGTACATTCAAAATTATAATGAATTGTTATGAAACTGAGCAAATAAGGAGGCATTTTATTATATTTTTCATATAACATTTTCACAAAATTTTACTATATTTAAATAAAAAAAATGCAGAAGAAAGCAAATAGTGATTATTTAATTAGTTGTTTAATTTATATTTACGTAATATTTTAAATAAATACTGTAAATAATTTAATACTTACAGTTATCATAAAATATTGACATCTTATTATAATGTTTATTCAAATTGATTTAATATTATATAAAATTTATATATATATTTTTTTATATATTCGTAAAAAATAAATAGTTTACTGAAAGGTTATTGATAAAAGTCACTGAAGAAAATATTTTTATTTTCAAATTTAAATTAATTTTCTCGTTTCCTGAGATTACACATGAGATTCATAATATTTCCTGTCACATACAAATTACATTAATATGATTATGAGTTAGTATGTGTATATTTTGTTCTTAATTTAGAAATGATATAAAAAATAATATATATGTATCATATACAAATTTAATTTATAATAAAAGAATTAAAAAGACATAAATGAATATGTAAGCAATAAAAAATTTTTATTTTGATTTTCGATTGTTTATCCAGTATATTAAATGATTTTTTATTTTGATCGAAATATGTGAAAGAATTTGAATTTTTATATTAGTGGTTTTATAAAATTCATATTTGTAAATTATATCATAATCTTTGTATTGTATAATCAATAATTATAGAATTATTTTAGTAAAAGATTGATTGTGATATAATGTGTATAATGTCAACACAAATATTGTAAAACTATTTTAATTTTGACGCATTAACTGACAATCGTAACAGTTCCATAGTGGAAATATTGTGTTGTAAAATCTTTTTAAATTTCTAATCATTATCTAAATTTACTCTAATATTACAATAAAAGAACAATATGAATTATTGTTACAGATATATGTGTAATGCAGCAAATCTACAAAATATAACAATAGAAAATACAAGCATAATTACAAAGCGGATAATATTTAATTGTCAACATGGCGGATAGTGATTTTCTCATTACAATTTCAGGTCCCGCTTTGTCATTATTGTTTTACGAAAATGTTCGTAGTAGCGGGGATCAGGTGAGAAAGTTTTTTCTCTTTTTTGCTTATTATTAATAATTTTGTATTTTAATGATGACAATTCGAATTTAAATCATGAAATCTAACATTTTAACCTCAATAAAATCTAACCTTATAAACAGGGAAATTAAAAACATTGGAAAAAAATATATTGATTCTCTATATTTTAGATGGGCTTTTTACTAGGAGAAACACTTGAATTTCATATAAAAACATATACAGATTTAGATAATCAAGTAGAAACAGTAAAAATATATAATAGTAAGTATACTTGATTGTTTATATTTCATTGGCACAAATGTTTTTAGCTCTACAATAATATTTTGACATTTCTAGACATTGAAGCTGTTGTAACTTGTCCATTGCCTCATACTTTACATAATTCTCTTGGCAAAATTAATAAAGAGAAGTTAAAGGATTTTTTACGTGACAAGAGTAAACAAGTGATAGGTTGGTTTCATTTCAGGCGAGATGTAAGCTTGGTGCCTACATTCAGGGATAAATTATTACATAAAGAATTTGCTTCGTATTTTTGTAATGACAATGGTTCTAAAAATGAGTTTTTTGTTACTTGTTTGTTAAGTTCTTCAACAAGTAATGAAGGGGGAACTTATAAATTCAAACATGTCTTCTTAAGACATAAAAGAGGGTATGTTTTTCAATTAAATTTTTATATATAATGCTTTTTTAAAAATTTCATTTTTGTAAATAATTTGATTACAGAATATTTGAACCAGTTCCTTTACGGATAAGTAATTTAGGAAGTAATTCATTTGCACATGAAGGTTCAGATTATAAACCTACTCCTACTAAAAAATCATCTGATGTTCCAGATATATTTACTAAATTTATAGAATCATTAAAGTAAATAAGTAATAAATAATATATATATTATATTATAATATAATAAGTATATATGATATATTTATATAGAGATACTTATATAAAGAGAAATTTGAAATTTTTATATTAATATTCACTTATATATTAGAATATATCATTGAAAAATATTTTTTATTAATTAGAACTATTTACTTTTAGTTTGGATTTAACAAAGACATCTGCAGTTGAATCTGCTATCAGTATACAAAAAGCAGCTGAGCAACATTTGAGTCAATTAATACCAGAATTATGTAAATCTGATCTTGAAGTAGCAGAGCTTGAAAAACAGGTTAAGGAATTTATGTTTAGCAAAAAAGCAAAAGTTAATGGTAGTCAAACTTATGAAGTTAAAAAAGATGAAATTAATGAAGGAAAACTAAAATCAGAATCTTCAGATGAATCTTCAGATGATACTTATCAGGAATGTCGAACCAGGAATGTAGATCCAGGAATGTTCAAGGAACATTCTATTGCAACTGTATGTATATGTAACATTTGAATTAATTTTGTTTGTTTATAATAAATTAATATATAAATAATTTTGTATATTTTACATACTTATTTAATTATTATTTTATTTCAGAGTCAAAGTACTCATAAACTTAGAAATACAATGTATATTGAAAAGAATATTAATCAGAATAAATTAAGAAAATCATCTACCACAAGCATAATAAATAGTCCGAATCAGGAACCATCATCACTTCTAAATTCAGAAATGACAGAAAATATATTTAGTAAAAGCAAACGTCTTTCTAATATAGAATCAGAAATTGTAAAAGAATCAATTTGTAAAAGTGATACAAATATGAGTGGTGTTGGAAGAGGTAGAGGCAAATCAATGCAAGATGTTTATTCAGGATTAAAAAAAGCTAAAAGGACTTCAGGCTCAGAATCATCTGAGACAAACAGTGTACAAAATACTTCTTTGCAAACATCTTATAGTCAAGTAACGAAGAAAAAGGTAGACAATGTTCGTAAATTGGATGTAACAGATAACCATTAAATAAAAGTGGTTCTTATATCTTTAGTTCACTTCAAAAGCTTTATAACAACATATTTAAATTTTGGAACATTTCCTGTAAAAAAAAAATCAACAAAAATTTTAGCGTTTGTGCTACATTTATTATGTGTGTGGTGCAATGTAAATATTTATATATTTTAAAATATAAACTGACCATATATTGTATAATATGCAAGATCATGGTCCGTTTCTAGTAAATTTTAATCTTACAAAGATATAAAAAACGGTATTGTATCATGTTCATCAGTATCGAATTTGTGTATTATATAAAGTGGAGAGGCATCATAGACTGAAGTACCGATTAGGTTTTAATACGCATCCTTCAGAAATTTTATATTTAAAAAGTATACTATCATTCACATTACTTTTTGTACTATTTTAATAACAAATCTATCCAAATATATTTGCAATACTTTATATTTTTAAATTAATTAATGAAATTCAAAAAAAAGAATAGTTTTTTTCTTTTTTTTTTAAGTTGTGCCATTATATTTTTAAGTATTTAATAAATACTTAAATACATATAAAATAAATACAATGGTTTGCATTTTTATTTCTTATAAATAACATATTAATACATGTATTAAATACTTGTAAATAATTAAAAATTTCATAAATTTTTTTTTTTTTTTAAATATTATAATGTAATATAAGATATTCGCGCAATAATATAGAACTTCACTTTTTTTTATTTTTACACAAGTATTTTAAAGGAATGTTATTATAGTATGTCAGCTGGATTATTTGGAACACCTGTAACTTCCCATATTGTTGCTGCAAGTCTTCTTGAATGTTCTAACACACATGAAGATGTTGCCAATCCAAGATGAACACAATAAAGTTCATAAATTCTGATTTTATTGACAGATAGTTTAGGAAAACATGTCTCCGCTAGTTTTCTAATTAACAAAATTGTATAATACATAAAACATAAGTCATATAAAAGCAAATATTTAAGTACAAGTAATACAGACCTATAATAATCGCCACAAATTATTCCTGGTATTGGAAAATTTTTCATTATATGATTCAAATAAACTTTATATTTTAATGGGGATCCCTAAAAAATACATAATAATAATAATATCAATGCTATGCTTCACACTTTAAATTTGTTTACTTACAGAACTATCTTCAAACCATAAAAAATAAGCATAATTAAATGTTGTATCCTTCCACATAACTGATAAATGTCCTTCTTCTAAGTGTATTCTGCTTTGTTTAACCATATTCCATATCTACAAAAGTAAATTTTTAAATAATTCATTAATTTTTAATTTTCAATAAATTACCTTTTTTGTTGTAAGAGCAAGAGTTTCAGGATTTGTGAAGTCTAATGTTGGAGCAGTCAATCTGTGAGTGATTCTATCTATATAGATAAAATGCACAAGGCCTGGAAATTCTTCTAGATATTTGTTGATTGTTAGGGAAGTTCTCGTAGATTACATGGCATTAAGGAGGTATATTTAATTTATTAGGGAAAATAAAAAAAATAATGCAATATATATATACATATATATAAGTAGTTACGAAAGGATATGATCCAAGAGTAAAATTTTTCAATGCTTTTACTTTAAGAAAATCGCTAAAATCGTTTAATTTTTGTCGAACGAGTTTTCCTACAGTTGTAAGTACATCAATACCTTGTTTTAAAAAATTTTTATCGAAACACGTTAGTCGATATAATTCTTTCAAATTATCCATAAATCCAGAGGTATTTGATTCAATTTGAAGAATAGATTCTGGATCTCGGGATTTTAATAAATCTATGTATTTTTTTCGAACGAATTCCCATTTTGTCTGCAATCTTCTTTGACACATATCAACATCATTACTGACATTAGCTCTATTTTTCTTAATTCCATCTAATGCTTTTTTCATTGCTAAATCAAAATTTTCAAATGCTGGTCTTAGTTCATCGATATCTCTTTGGAGTTGTAAACCATTTATAATATTTAAATAATGGAAACTATCGTATAATCCTGATGACGTGGCAAGATTAGTAATTTCTACTATCATTATAAGATTAATACCATCTGCTAATTCAAAAATGTGAACTGCATTAGCTGTATAATCATGCTCAGTTCCAAGTAAAATTAAATTACTATACAATTCATCATCCATTAATGAATAAAGACCTTCATTGATAGAAGATTCTCTTGATCCTCCTATAATGAAATAACATATTAATATATAATATTATGACAAATAAATATTTTATAATAGTAAAAACCATACTAAATAAATTTGTAATATCTTCTGAAGTAGGATTTGCAAGCTTTGTTCCAAAAGTTATTTGCTCCTCTTTAGAGGAACTATTTTCAGGTAAAAGAATATCAATGCAATCATCATTGTTGCTATTTACTCCAGATTGACTATCCCCTTTTCTTCTCTGATTAACTACCCAGCACATAAGCATCATCAATAATATATCAGAAGCATACAAATCATGAGCATTTTTACTAGAATACAATGAAAGAAATTTTTGTTCCACTAGTATCAAGATGTGTACATTAGAAAATTCAGATTGTGCTTTTAATTTATCACAAGCATCATGCAATACTTTTAGTATTGCTACACCTAAGTCCGTATTTATTGATAGCTGTTCTATTGCTTCTGTAAGCATACTTTGTTCGCAATTTCTTAAATGCATCCATGCATCTAATAAACTAGAAACTAAACAGACTTTCTGTCTGTTTACCTTTAATCTGGAATTAAATTATTTGTTATATCATATTTTTTATTATAAACAAATTTATCCAAATATTATTTTAACTTACACTGCAACGTCTGGTCCACAAACATGCCTTACGATTGCCACATACACTCCTAATGTTCTTTTCATTAATTCTACTTCATCCATAGAAATATAAATGAAAGTGTATCCCATAAATTCATCAAATACCATATTTGTACCATCATGACATTTCATTGAAGTATAAGAATTTCCAAACTGAGAAGCCATTACATGTTGAGATGTAACAATAGGTGAAAATAATTGCATTATGATATTTGGATTTAAAATTGAATCCTTATTATTTACATCCTGTATAAAACATATAAAAATACATTAATAATTTTATAATATTAATTAATATCATAAACTAATGAAAATTATAATGATTAAAAATTTTTTCAAGAAAATATTCATAAAATTCAAGTAGTACATATTTTTTATATTTTATATTTTTATTATTATCAAATAGTATATTTTTTAAATTTCAAATATAATATTATAATTTCTTGATTATCACATAATATATTATAGAAATCTTGCACTTTATACAATTTAAATTTTGTAAAAAATTTAAAAAAACTTACCTTGATTTCAGAAATCAATCCTTGAATTTTAGCTAATTTTTGTATATGATTTGCAAATTTTTTATTACATTTCATAAAAAGAACATCATTCAAATGATCGAAAATTAAAATACCCTTCATTTTATAATTTAATACTTTTACCACTTTGTGATGCTATTAATCGATATTTATAAATACATTAATATTTATATTCGTACTAATTCGATTTATGAAATCATTATCAAATATCAAGTAATATCAAATAATTATTTAATATTTTAAATTACATATATCTAATCATTTCAATGACTTTTCGTATACGACTGCTTTTAATGGAACTTGCTTAATTAGATTTGCAATATAAAAATACAGACGATAAAGTTGATTATCTACTTTATGTATTTATGTCGGCTTTCAATTCTACGCTAGATGTCCCTTAGTTGAAGATTGTTCTGCGCATAATTCGAATATACGTACATAAATATTTTATGATTTTATCAATAATTTTTTAAAATTTGTATAAATTTTACATCTTATTTTTTAATACTTAAATATTATTTAAAAAAATTTTTTATATTACATTAATCTTAATTAAAAAATTTATAAGATAAATACTATTAATATATATGTATATATATAACAGCGAATAATTTTTTATTTATTTGATAAATTGAAAGTAGAATGAAATTGAGATAAAATCCAAAATGAAAAATAGTATAAATACTGATCATCTATATGATTATCTATATGGTGACTGGATTTAATATACTATTATTTCGATTTACAAAATAAAATAATCATTTTAAAAAAGAAAATAATACTTACCATTATATAGTTGCATAAATAAAACT
This sequence comes from Apis florea, assembly GCF_048593485.1. Lineage (NCBI taxonomy): Eukaryota > Metazoa > Arthropoda > Insecta > Hymenoptera > Apidae > Apis > Apis florea. The sequence goes on along the minus strand of NW_028256549.1, from coordinate 7,724,022 downwards.
ATCATTTAATTGTAATATTGATATAAGAATATTTTTCATTTTTATCAAGAAATATATTCTTTGAAGAGGTTAGAAAAATTTTAATAAAATGTAAAGATATAAAGAATCAAACTTTTATTTTGATAAAAATTCAAATGAACAAAGATTTGTTTTAGTAATTATTTGCACAGCACACACACATAAAATTTGAAAAATTGATTTAACAAATGACAACAACTGCAAGAAATTTAAATAAATACTGTACAATATTAAAATAAAATTATTATTTTTTAACAACAAGTAACATATATTTAGTTTTTTCCATAATTTGAAAAATTTATATCATTTTAGTAAAATCATGCCTTGGTTTTGAACTAATTAAATACAAGAATACAATTATTAAAATTTTTTTTACGAAGTGCTTTTTTTAAATAAAAAAAAATATATATATATAATATGAAGATTCATATAAATACAATAAACTCTTGATTCTAAAGATTAATAGAACAACAGTAATTATTTAAGAGTTGAAACTTTCAAGTCAATATCAAAGTTATAAAAAAGATCATAAAGATTATTAAATTTAAGATTTATAAGATTTTGGCTCCATAAAATCGAGAGTTTATTACAATGTTCAACATCATTTTCCAACAAAAGTAACTTCAGCTCACTTAAATAGAAATAATATTTGTATCTAACTTCACCATTATTAATTATTCAACACTCGAATTACCCGAACAAGTATTCATTTAATATTCCCTTAAAAGTGACAACACAGTCCTCAGTATATATGTTATATTCGACTAGATTATATTATATAGGTCTCTCTACTAATTTTTTTTTTTTTTTTTTTTTTATTTTTTTTTTTTATTTTTACCTATTTGGCATCCAGACGAAGACAAAATTGCCTGAAGCCTCTAAATACACATGTATAGTGTATCTAATATCGCATATCAATAGAAATAATCTCAATTCTCAATGGCCAAGTCAATTGGACATTATAATTACAATACAATAATAATTGCAATAACTTTCTAGATCTTTTTCTTTTCTTACGTGCTACTATTTTGAAAGTTTCATATAAACCCTGCTAAAATTTTTTTTCATTTATGATGTTAAATCATCCACTGACTACCTATAATCGTAATTCCAATATTCAGAAATAATTTGTTTCACAATACTTTTCAAGTGAAACGTATTTTGTTTTCAATATATGATAACTACAATTAATTATAAATAGAATTGTTCGTTTGTCGTTTCAACTTCAAAACATAATGTAGAAAAAGTACAGGTTATGTGCGTTGAAAGTCAAAAGTAGTCTTGACAAGTTTCGATTAACTCGTTGATATTTGTGCAAAGTGTGAACTGATATCGCAATATTAAAAAAATACTTTCGAGTTTAAAAGTGAATCACACTAAACATTCGAAGTAGCGACAAACATGTCTTCTATTCTTGTTTGCGTAAAAAAAGATTGTTAACCTATGATTACTCTAGTTTGTTATTTATGATCAGGCCTATACATTTGGCGCATCGTCAGCGCTTAATTACGATTAATTTTTATTCCGAAGTGATTTGCATCTTCTCATATTTAATAATACTTGCAATTTACATGCTATTTTTATTTTTTGATAGCATTGAAAATACATATACTATTAATAAAAAATAATTTGTGCAGAATAAATACAGACTAATAACAACAACAGTAACAATATAAACTTAGAGATTTCTTTCGATGCAAGTAATGTAATGTCAAAAAAGTTATTTAATAATACATAATAGTAATATATTATTCTTTAATAATTTTTATGAAATAATATTTCAAGTATATTATAATATATTAGTTTTAAGAGACAAAAAACTTGAATGATCAATAATATACGTTTAAATTATATAAAATATTTTAAAATATAGATTTATTCAAAGAAAATGTTGCTATTTCACTTTTGCAAAATGTTTATATTAAAAATTATACTGCACTATATATTATAAAAACACTTACTGTGTTGTTTTTAATGCTGTTTAAATATATAAGTACCATCAATTTGTTAAATATGATACTGTCTAAAATTTTACCAAGTAAAGTTATATAAAGTGACACTTGTTGACATTTTTAAAGTGTATTATAATATTATAAATGGAAGCATAAATTAATTTAATAATTATATTCAGAATCGTAATAATAATATTAAATAGCAACAATGCTTAAGTTAAGATATCTTGCATAATTCTTATAGATTTTTTTCTATGGTTTCTCTTCTTTCTACTAATTCAATTAATGTCTTTTAAATAAGAAAATTAAAAACAGAATAATAAATTAAAAATAAATAATGAAAATTGATAATGAAAATTGTGAAATACAAAAGATAATATGTATTTTTCATTATTATGTAAATTAATTGTATCATTATTCCGAATAAAATATCCTTTTATTACTACTAATTTCTCATAGCTGCGTGATCAAATTGTCATTAGAAACAAGCATGCGTATGTATGAATTGACTTGAAACATGCGCATTTGATTTTTCTTTAATTACTAGAGAAACCAAAAACATTCTAATTTAAATAATAGAAAAGATAATCGTTTTGATCAATTATAGGCCTTCCTATTTATATAATTACGTAGCAATCGATTATTTTATCACGCGCTTATTCAAATATTCTAGGCTCGGTTGGTAAATGCGTCAGAGTACAATTTTGTAATTAAAGCAAAGCTTAGTTTTCACAAAAAGTTTTTTGAATTTGAATTACACTCACTCATAAATATATAAAATATTATAATAATGAGTATGAATTCTTTATCAATAAAAATAAAAAAAAATAATTGTTTTATATATGATAAAAATGGAAATTCTAGCATATTAATATTTATAAATATCCATTATTTCGCATCTTGGACAAAAATATTTATACATATATATATCAGTGAAATATAATTTCTTTCATTTTTAATAATCATATATTATATTCATGAGTGAATGTAATAAAATTTCTTTTTGCATCTTATTCATCTAATTCATTATTTTTGGAATAAATTCTAATTTATAAGAAAAAAGCGGCATCTTATATATAAATAAAAATATGCATTTTTGCAAAAAACAGGCAATAATTTCACCAATTATTTTTTTATCTTAAAGAATTGATAATCTTAAAATTTTATATGAAAAATCAACGAAACAGATGTCGCTTCTTTTGACATAGAGCATATATGTACAATTTTTAATGTTGATCATGAGCATATTGTATGCGGAATAAACTTAAAATTGTGATATATTGACTGCTTATTAAACAAATATGTGTTTATCATACACATATTTTCAGTTCACTTATTCATATCTATAAAATATCAAAAGAAATAAAATTTAATAATACTTTTCTTTCGTGATTTTAAGCCTCATAACAATAACATTTTGATTTTGCAATAAAGATTTTTTTCATCTGAGACAAAGAATATTCAACTTATTTTAAAAGCAACGTAAGATAACCTACAAATTTTTTTCAAGTCGTATACTTTTCGTAAATACACCTCTCTTACGACTCTTAAAACAGGAAACATTCGAAATTTTTTTCACATCAACGTCGTAAATGAAATATCTTCTTCATCAAGTCAATCTGTGTATCAATTTCGATATGATTCTTCGAAAAATTATTCCTTTTCGAGATTTGCAACTCGAGAAATCGTTTCGATGAATCGCGATCATACGTAAATTTGGCGAAGAGTTTTCAAGTATCCCTTCGACGTGGACACACTTTTCTGAAACAATTCGGGAACTTTTATAGGTATTTTAGCACCAACAAAGCACGCTTCGCGTTCTGAACGTGAAAAACCATTTCGATCCGGCCGCGGATCGTGACATATTTCCATCTTATTCACTCGACATCAGTTGCACGCTGTCGTCTGCCGATCTGTGAAGTCGTCGAACGTCTGACAATGAACGAATCGGCGTTGGATGCAATAACGAGAATGTGTGCGAGTGGCGATCTGAAAAATTGCAACAAAAATACAGTGTTTTTGTCAACACCATGTTATTAAATTCGTTTACTATGATATTATTGTGGTATTTTACTTTATTCAAAATTTGAAAAAGAAAAATAAAGATTAAATTTTATTTTGTAGTATCAAAAATTAATTAATTAAGTGAAGATTTTTTTTAAATATTTTAACTTATAAAATATTGCATGATATTTTAAAATTAGTATATTAAAAATTAATTCTTTTTTAAGTTGATTTTATATTATTTTAATATATAAATAGTATTAAAATTTGTTAACGCAATATATGTTAACAAAATAAATTTTAACATTATACAAATATAGCATAGCTGCACCTTATATCGATGATTGTAAATGCATTTTGTATCAATGTATTTTAAGCTTATTCATGTTTGAAGAATAATAATTGTATTATGATTATTCTTTTAAATTCGATGTAAAAATATAAAAAATATAACACGTTATGTTTCATTTGTTAATTCTTACAAATTAATTCCTCCTCATTGTTCAAATTGTTTCTCAAACACCAAAGTGTAGTAAACAATCAGGGTTACTGCCCCAGATAAAAAATATGATGCTTCGCGTGCGTGCATATGAACGAACAGGATAAAAAATCGCGCAATGCGACAAGTTGAGGGGTGATTAGATCAGTCACGCGCATTTTCAGTGTTGGCGGTAAATCAACCAACATGAAAGAACAAAGGAAGTACCGACCGATCATATGTCACGCAGCATTGTCAAGAAGTTAAACAAAATTTTATTTTGTCTTAAATTGTTAAATTATTATTGAATATCATAACTTGCTTCGTTATATAATCATTAAATTGCGATAATAAGTAAAATTCGTATTATATTAAGGAAAAATTAAAATAACAATATAATTATATGATAAAATAATAATACTACTCTAATGATATAATTAAAACTATTATACAACATTTATACTAATGTGATTAATTTAAAATAGATAGTCAACGTGATAGTAATATAGAAACTAATTAAAATTCAATTAAAATGTTCGTATTATATAACATAATATCAAAAAATAATAAATAATACCAATGCAACAATAATACAATATATTATAGTGTCACTACTGGCACAACAATTTCAATTGTAACTCAACGATCTGTGAATATTTCGACCATTCTTTTCAGCAATTCAAGTCACGAGTTATCAAGATCTGAATCAAACCAGAAATAACCTTCAACAGAGCCAAATATCAACCAAACAATCTAAATGAAACTCGGTATAAATTGTCTTTTAAAAAATCTAATTCCTTCGTAATAATAATAATAATAATAATAATAATAATCGATAATTTTGGATAAAATTTAAATTAACTGAAAGCAGATTGCATCACAAGGGGATGGAAATATTTTTCAGTTGAAGAGCCGATCGAAAGTCAAGACACGCCCACCATGCCACGAACCATTAATTTATGCGGGTTAAAAATAAGGTGAAATCGATCGCATCTATACTTCTGCGAGCGTGGCAAGCATCAAGGTCGCAGGATAAGTGTTCACCACGAATATATGAATTCGCTAATGTCCCAAAGAGGTCTATTCCCCTGATTTCCATATTCGTCCGCCATATTGCCCATGGAACTCTTAAGCCGCATTTTCAAGGATCCGAGCGTGTTTCATGCATAGATTTATGTGTGGGTGATATATTGATGTGATGGATCGAAAGATAAATATAATAATTAAGTATAAGAATTGTTAAAATATGGCAGGATATAAAATACAAGAATCATAGTAGTATAAATTAAAATTTTCAAAATTCGAAATGTAATCATAATGTATCTAAAGATTGAAAAAAATTTAATTCCTTTTGAATTTATTGCTGCTATCTGCATTATTATGATGATTTTTAGATTAATTACACAATTGATTATAAATTATAACAAGATCATAAATTAAAACATAAGACATACTCAAAGTTAAATCTGGAATCTTATATTGCAAATTAATAATTTAGGAATTGGATATTTAAAATTTTAATATAGTATTTTGTACAAAATAAAATCTATTTTTCTTTTGATTTAACGATGATATTTAAATTTACAAATACGAATAAGAACTGAAATATAATTATGAAAAATATTATTAGGATTGATCGTAAATAGTAATAAATTAAATAAAAAATTTTAATCGATCAATATGGAACATTACTGATTGATAGACTGATCAATTGTGTGTACATGTATATGTAATACTTAAGATACATCATGTGAAAAGAGTTTTATGCGTATTCTCTCCTCGTTAAAAAAGATGCAGGTTCTACTTAGATGGATTTATTTAGAGTGACCTTGGATATGGCCTTGACGCCTCCACTTATTGATCTTCCTTTATGAAATTCTAATGAGACACTCGATTTATTTCAATTTACAAGTGGTTTCGATTTTGTCCGTTCCGCTTAATTCACTTTCCGTGTCGTGTGTCATTTTGGGGATTAAAGCAATGGCAATTCATGTGTGATGTATAGTTAATAATCGATTCGTATGCTTTTGAATTAAGGTTTGCGATATTTCCATCGAATACATGATCCGATTATTTGCAAATTGTGAATGTTTATGGAAATGTTTATGCTCATATACATATTTATATTTTTATAAATGCAGAATATATATGTTCTAAATAGCAATTGTTTGTTTAATTTATTAAATATCACAAACAGTACTTTATCTTATTGTTATATTTTGATACTTTAAGGATGTTGTACATTTTTGAATAAGTTGGCAAATATAAAATATACTATTTTAGGAATAGAAGCGTTATTAATAAAAAAAGATAAAAAAAATTTTAAAATTATCAATTCTACGTTCTAACATTTATGAAAAATAATAAAACTTTAGTTTTCATCTCATAAAAAAATTGCTCAATCTATAATCAAATCATGTTACTAAATAAATTTCTTCTATTTTCATTTTGTAACAGCAATCATACACGATTCTTTTGCTATACCTATTTATACACGGATAACAAATGGCGAAATCAAAACTAAATTAATAGAATCAATAAGATTTCCATTAACGTCATGTGGCGAACAACGATGAAATAATTTTTCTCTCTATATGTGTATATATATATATGTATATGTATCGATTATATGTAAGAAACTAATATTTATTAAAGCATGAGACCACCACTAAAGACAAGCATCAAGCTTACGTTACCATAAATATATGTTATGTACCTAAAGCACGCAAACAATATCTACTAAAAGAGAAAGCTATCAACTATATATATATAAATCTACTTGATAACAATCTACATGAAAAGAAGAAGAGAAGAATTTTCGTTTGACAATAAAGACAAATGTAATATTTAATCGTTTAGGCTCGCACCTCTAATATCCGTGGATGGCTCACTTTTGGACAGTTCGTGATCGTTGCTGCGACACGAAGTCGTCTTCGAAGGGCTTTTATAATGCGCCAACACGTCGCTCTTCCCGGATGTAGTTTGATTCTGATGGGGGAAATGAAAAGTCGTGCTGTGTGGCCACGATGCGGGCGGTGGACTTCTTACCAAATGCTCATGCACTTGGGCTAAAGTCAGAGGGTCGGTGTCGCCCAATTCCTGAAAAGAATAAGCGTTTCAATCAACATACAAAATATAAAACTTGTCTGCGTATTATTGTGAAAATGAGAATTAATATTTTTATATTATATTATATTATATTAACCAAAATCTAAATTATAACATGAACTTTGTTGTATTTGTACATGTGGAAATGTATTTTTATCATTTATATTATTAAAAATATTTTTGTATTATTAGACATGTGTTCCACGAGTTAATGATAAAATGATATTAAGAATGAAAAATTAGGGTACAATGAATCGAGGTAATTGAAATTATCACCCTCTTCAATAGAATATTTATGACTGCACTCGAGAAGGGATGAGAATAAGGTAGATAAAGTATCAGTTAAGTCTGTTTCGATCGATGGCCATTAGTTTATCGATAAAAAGAGAATGTGTGTATGTCTACCTTGGGGTGGAAAATTTTATGTTAATTGCAAACTGGGGCGTTGAAACGTATTTAGTAATATAAGGGAAAAAACGAGACGAATATATATCGCATTAATATAGGAATATGAACAAAAGTCTATTCGAGTCAAATCTTGACGGGTTGCCTATTAACAGGCGCACAGGTTAAATTAATGCTTGTTTACCAGACAAAATCTTCTTTTGTATCTAGAAGGTGATTCTATTAGAAGCTATTTAAAATAAATCCATATGATATATAGAGTTTCCGTAATCTTAATCCACTTGTTGAAAATAGGATCACCTATAATTGGATTTATTTGCTTAATGTTTTGTTGTTTCACGAAATTTCTGCTTATTTATGTTCAGTAATATGTTATCAAACTTTTCATAGTTTTTTTATTTTAACGAGGAATTGATTTATTTTACTCTTTAATGTTATTTTTAATTTTTAATTTTCTCCTAATAATAATAACATTTATTAATAATCAAAATCTATATTTTTAGGTATTCATTGATATGTGTTTAAAAATTTATATATTTTTAACGTACTATATCATAGTGTCATAAAAATCAATAAATCTTATATATATATATAACCATAAAAAAAAATATTTTTTCTTATAATTAGAGCAACACAATTTCTTCAGCTTTTACTTACTTTCCAATAAAATTTATTAAACAAGCTTTTCATGCTTTTAAACTTTTAGTTTCTTAATATTATTATTACTGTCATAAATTTTATCGAGAGATAGTCCACTTGTCTAGTTACCAATCTATATGACTTATATGTATAATTTGAGATTTTATTAGAATTGATTTAATATTACAATAATATGTTTTTGATCTTAAGTTTGAAATTATTTTTTTTTTTTTTGACATATTTTTCATGTTTGCAAAATATATCATAATATGTCATAAAATATCACCAGTATAATAACATAACATAATAATTAATTATTTCTTTAAATCTTCTAAAAAATTTCTAAAAATCTTCATTTTTTCATTATTTCAAAATTCAGAATTTTTATTAAGATATTTAAAATCTTAAAATACAATATTTGTTATATTTTTATACATTTATCATATTCGTACTAATTCATCCTCGATTAGATAACTAGTATTTAATTAAATTAGTTTAATTAAATTATTATCCAATTTTTTCTTTATCTATCTTTGTTATACAATTAAGTATTATACTTTATTAAGAAATAAAATCATTACATCTAGAATATTGTGACTGATTATATTTACGTAACTGATTAAATTTTATCACCGACCAGATATAAAACAAACTTATCGTTTAATGCATTTTTGTATTATATAATTCGATTCTGTCATTATTTCGAAATAATATGTCACCGTTCTTATTGTTAGTGAGTTTGAGATATGTTGTTAATAACATCAATTTTGATCAATTTTTTCTATACTATTATATTCTATCTCTACATGTGTATTCGTGATAATGCATATACGTAAGTAAGCGATTGTCACTTATCACTATTTATACAACCAATATGTACAATAACAGATGAGCTTATCGAAAAGCTGCTTCCTTATAGATTTGAATATTATATTTTTTTTAAGATTCTTTTTGTAATATACATATGTATGTATTACACCGTAGATAAAGAAAACAATAAATATGATTAAATGTGAGATTGATGTTATTATTAAGTTATAATTTCGGTAATTATAATTTTGATTGTTCAAAAGTTTATATTAAGCGTCCCATATAACTTTGTTAACTAGAATATCTCGTTTATTTTTTGAAAATAAATATTAAAAAATGTTTCAAATAAAAGTTTAATGATTGATGAGCAGAGCATAATGTAATTAATTTTTTTTTTACATGAATGGGTAAGGGACCTGTGAAGGTCAATTTTAAAGTATAAATAGTATGTGGAATGTGCTCCATTTTAATTTTTATCTGAAACATTTTTTGATATTTGGACAAAAATAATAGTATTAAATGACACACTCTATATTTCATTTTCATATTTCAAAGGATCCATGAAATTCTTAAGCTTACCATGGATAGATAATGACAATAAATCTTGTATCATCACATGAAATATGATAATTATGATATTTTAGTAAAGTAGAGTAATAATAATGTAAGAGAAAAAGATACAATAAAAATATATATAAAATCTATATATAAAACTTTTGAATTAGATGGAAAATTTAAGGAGCATTTTGAAAAATCGAAATAATAAAATAAAGAAATTTCGTTTAATAAACTTCAAACGTCGTAGCAAATAAGAAAAGTTATTTTTAATAATCGATTTATCATTTTATCATCCCTGTTTTCTTTCTTCTCACTTGAATACCGAGTATTTAAGTTCACTTCTTTTGATGGCTGAAGCTTCTGGAATTCACCCAAAGCACAACAATGGACTATAGATAAAGTACACAAAGTTCCGTGTACACTAGACGCTACTATAGAAAGGCTTATTGTAGCCCCGCCAGTTCAGGGTTAATGGAATGAACGTACCATTCCCCGTTGTAGACAACTATTATGAATGATCAATAATAACTAATTCTACATAATCTGGGAAAAATCAATTCTTTTCGTTATCTTCTAAAAAGTAATATTTTTAGAATCAATCATGAATGCAATGTATCTATGTATGTAATTCAATCCTATTAGAAAGATACAATTATCTTAATTTTTAATTTTACTGTAAATATTCTTCAGCTATAAAATTTTTTTTTTTTTGAACTAAATTTTGATATACCATTTATGTATATCTAATTGGCAAATATACACAATATGGAATGGAATGGTCTCATTGAATTTTTCTATAAAGAGTATACTTTGTTGGTTGTGATTCGCGAAAATGATTGAAAATTGAACGATATTATTCATTGCAAAACTTATATTTATCGAAAGTAACATGCAAATTATTTATCTCTGAAGTATTTTTAAGTTATATAATAAATTTTGTATCAAGTATCTTTGAATTTTTATAATTGATCTATAGTGTAATACTATCACTGAACAATTATAGTGCTTCGGAAATAATGCTTATGTAACAACTGGTACTACATTTGGCTTCTTCTTGATATAATCTATCCGAAAGGTATCTTGATATTAGTCTGCGTATGTGATTACATAAGATTTCAAAAATTTCATTTATGCAATATCTACCAATTATTATTTAAAATCTTACAAATATTTATTCTATTATCACTGAATTACAAAAATTAGGGTAAAATTTAAAAAAATTTATTTTCATTCATAAAATGAAAAATGAAATGTTAATATTAATGTGTACAATTGTAACTATCTTTAAGTAAGTAAATAACTATTTAAATCTATAATTATTTTTTTAAGTATTATCATTAATCATTTAATATATCGATCTTGAAATTTTCTACTTATCCTTAAGTAATAATTCTTACTTACATTTTACTATTAATAATAATATTGCTAAATTTAATATTCTTCAATATTAAAAGTATATTCAATGCTATTATTAATAATATCAATAATTAAATCTTAATTCCAATATATGCACATAACTCCCCTAGAAAAACTAATGATCCATTGTCTCTGATTAAAAATATCTCTTCGATGTCCTTTGTCTACCCGAAACAGTCGCCATATCCTATTCTGAAAGACTGTTCGAAGGAAGAAAAGACGTATCACCCTCGCCCTCGCCATCAAGTTCACGCTAGCATTAATAATGCAAACTGGCCGACCCGATCGATGCTTCCTTTCACGCTCTTATGGACCAAGACAAAGGCGAACGAACGAGAAAGAATCTCTCACCTGAGACATCAGGATGGCGTCATCGGACTCGGACTCCTCCAACGATTCCACCAAACTTTCGCGGCTCGCCAATACCTGAAAAAAAAAAAACGAATTAATGGTTTAATAATAACAACACGGGTGAAATATCGAATTTTTCGAAGGTGTGGAAAGTGAGTCATGGATTTATTTGAGCGTGACGAAGTAATCGTGTTATCTGTTATCTGGTTTCGTTGAAAATTTACTGGTAACGTTGTATATGTATATTTTACTGATGGAATATAGAAATTTGAATTTATGTTTTCACGCATGATTTGTACTTTTTTTAATTAATTTTTAATTTAATTAATAATAATGGAAATTTATTAGATTAATCGCTTGTCTTTAAGACTACATTCAACTGTCGTTGTATGTGAAAGTAAATCTATAAAGATGTATAGATAATTTGTTTATGATATGAAAGATATATAAAAAGAAATTTAATATTAAATTGTAAAAAAATTACATTATAAGAAAAATGTGATTATTATTTTTAGAAAAATTATTCTCAATTTGTTAAAATGAAATAGTATGATTATATAAAGACGTTAAACATAAACTACAATAGTATACATATATACATATATCACCAATATATGTATATATAGATTTTGACAAGTTGACAGTTTGAAGTTTCTAGAATATAATCTTTTCAGTAGTATCAGCTTATTCTGTAAGTAATGTCGTTTTAAAAGCTTAAATGTAATTCAAATAAAATATTATATATTATTATAAATTATAAATTAAATTATCCCAACTATAGTTCATAATGAAAAATTAATATAATATAACTTTTGCTATTAAAAAATGACAAAATAATTCTTTTTTATTATTGCAAAGCAATAATTGATATTAATGTATTTTATCATATTTTTTTTTTTTTCAAATTTTTCAAACGATAAAATCTTTATCGTTACCTTTTTTCTCTTTAAAAATGCAAACCAAAATATGTATGAATAAATATCATTATTTTTTTTATTGAAATTTTATTACATTTTTAAAATAATGAGTGAGAAATAAATCCCAAATTTAATATTGTTATAAATTTTTAATAAAATTTTTCTTATTTAAAAAATTTTCTAATATGTAGAAAAAAATTTAAAGAAAAAACAGGAAACAGAATAATAATTCATATTTCGTTTCAATTTGTTTCCATGAAAAATCATTTTTTAATGTAAGAGTGTAATGAGCGTTCATTGTTCATAAAAGAAAGAGCTTATCTGTTATCTACATTCGTTATATTTCCTATTAGTGGAAATGTGAGTGTAACTGATTGTTAGATTTATTGCATTTGAAGTATAGTATTAATAGTATTGATGGATGTCAAGTGGTGACAGAAAACTGGGACAGGATATAGGTATTTTTTTCTTTAGATAAAAATAGAAAGAGAATCGTTCATGGAGATTGAATAGGTTAATGAGCTTTATCTTTCGACGAATCACTTTTAATAATATATTTTTCTGTTTATTCTATTTGTCAAACCCAAGTAAGAATTAAAAAGAAAAAGAATATGTATGATAGAATTTATAAAATATATATAGAATATATATTAAATGTTAAAAATATTAAAAGTATAAAATTTAAAATATAATTTGAAAATTAAATATTCGAAATATTTTAATCTTGAAATATATTCGAGATTAATCCATTTCATTGTAGATTTAAAATAGCTAAAAAACATTATTTTGTTAAGAAACAAATTATTCCTGCTAACTAATCATATTTGCTAATGAAGAGATTGAAAAAAGATTTTGTAAGAAAAATGAGATATTTTTTTAAAGATATTGTAACTAGCATAATTTTAGATAATCTATCTTACATAATAAATATTTATTAGGTCATAAGTCATTTTTATGTTATCCAATTGTTTTGTTTCTAACACAAGGAGCAGATATATGTATACAGTTGAACAAATGTGTAAGTCTCATTTGAACAAAATTATGAGTCATTATACTTGGTATAATATATTCTAGGAAGGAATGAATTATGTTACTATAGCATGTATAACGCTTAATGAAATAACGAAGGTTAATTGTAAACTATGAATGAGCGAATTTTTTTTTTCTGATTCTAGAAAAATCAATATCCATATCGTATAAAAATCATACAATTTTTTCTTTTTATAATAAAAATTATTATTACTTGCAATATCAGCGTTATAATTGTTTTAATTATTTTTTAAATTTTTAAATAATTTACAAATATGATATGTAAAATATATTACGTTTAAATAATTTATATATTATAAATTGTTTAAAAATTTAATTATTTTCGTCTCATCTTAAATCATGAAAATCTTAATTAAATTTTAATCATTATTTTTTTTATCATTTGTTTCAATCCTTTCAAATCTTTTATTAAAATATTTTCTATAATATTTATAGAGTATACATATTTTTTAATAAATACTGTTGCATGTTATTTTGATGAAGATTTGCAATTACTTTATTTTATGCAAAGAATCAAATATAGATAATTCAAAGTATTAACGATTATTCAGTTTTCAATGAGTTACTATTTATCACATGCAAACATAGAAAAAAAATTTCTGATAATAATGAATCATCATGAGTCATATCATTATCTTGCTATTTTTAGTTAATGATTAATTTTAACATAACAATATAACCTGAAATAATAACTAACTCTAACCAACTTACTCTAAATAAAATTTTTAATTAAATATTAAAAAAAAAAAAAAATCATAAAAATTAAATATCACAAATATATAATATAAATTTTTATAATATGTTAATCTAATCCTAATCTTATTAAAATCTTTTTATTATTCCAAAATAAAAAAAAAATAATAATATTTTTAAATCCAAAAATTATTAAAATTCAATACCAAACATTTAACTTTTATTAATATATTTAATTCTGTATAATATTCAATTTTATCAAAGACTCCCTTCCAAAAGGAAGGGACTTTCTTATCGATAAAATAAAAAACCCTAGACCTTATCTTCAAGGATATACACTTATTTTCCTTCTACGTTATCTGTATCGTTCGACCGTTTGTAAATGGGGCACCATGGGTCTTATCGATTCGAACCTGTAGGAAAGGATTATCCTGTCGACTTAGCCTAAGCGCCTCCATATCCTGATCGATGTTTCGTGTTCTACCAGGTGTCAAGGTTAAAATGGAATGCGACGGTGATGGCTGACAAGCAACGACAACATCGACGGCTGCTACGCTCAATGTCGACGGAATCCTTGATACTTGGTTGTCATTTTCGCTGCCACTGCGCCTGCAGGCGTTCGTGATGATCGCTGAAACAAAAATTAATCCAATCCTGATAATTATATTACACAAGTTAAATGTAATTTAATAATATATTAATAATCCATATATTTATAGAGATTATAGAAAATAAAAAAGTAGAAAGTAGTTTTGCAATTGATCCTTTTCCTAAAATGAAATTAATTGGTTTCAGATTTTTTGTTTTTACAATTATTGAAAGTATGTAAATTCTCTTGATAAAATTAATTTATCAGTTTAAATAGAAAATTTAATTGTAAATATCTACTTTATAAATATTTATAATATATATATAAATGTTAAAATCCTAAAAATTCTAAAACTGGCATCGTATTCTTTATGCCAGAAACACGAATATGCAATTTAATAAGGTATGAGAAGTTTATATTTTTAAATGTAAAATTTAAGAAGATAATTTATCGAGATCGTCATTTTTGAGATGTTATTATTCAGATCATTATTTAATTTAATTTGTAATGCAATATAGTAAGCGCATATTTAAATATTATGAAAAAAAATTTCGTTAAGAATAAAAATCAAAGAAAGAATATTTATTCTGCTGCCATCTAAAGATTTATTTTGTTATATAAGATCAAAGTTGTTGATATTAAAATTAATTTATAAATTATTTATATATTATATTATTATATTTAGATATAATTATTATTATATCTTTTTTTTTATTATGATATATCATATAATATTTTAATATATTTTATCTATCTATGTAATATTATTAATTAAAATCGTGTTTATATTAAGAAATTTTTAATCAAGCAAATTATTTGTTCAAAATTATTTATGCAAAATATATTTCAATTGGGTAAAATAAACAATTAGAATTAAGTAATAGAAAACTATTATTTAAACCTAGAAAGTAATAAGAAAATATAATATAAAATTTGACAATTTTTATTCTAATATTAGTACATAAACAAATTTTACAAAAAAAAAAATTAATTATACCGTTAAGAAAATTAAAAAATTCTTTGGTATAGAATTAATTCTTTTAGAAATTTAAATTTATTTAATTGACAGAAATAGATAAATATTTATTATACAGATTGTTATCAAGATTCAAAATTAATTTAATTTATATAAAATAAAACGTTTTTGTCAATATATAATATAAGATAATATATTAACTCGTTCTATTTATTATTTATAAAAAAAATAAACTTAAAAATGTTGTATTTCACAATACAATATATTAATATAGATTCAAATATATTATGTACACATATAGTACATGCTACATATATTTATGGCGATATCTATAATGATTTGAATTAACTAGATTGAAAGATTAAATATGTTTTATGTTCAATCTCGATAAATTACAAATTCTAAATGTTTTTTTTTTTTTCGTAGATATATTTATTAAAAAGGGTTGAACGATGTGATTCCTAAAAAAACACGGAATGTTTTTCTACCTGAACTTTCGTTTTCAAGATAATCGATAGTGAAGATGATGTAATATTTGTATATTCTCTCCAATGGATTTTCCCTTTGTATTTTTTCTCTTAATTAAATCTTATTATTTTATATTTTAATTATTTAATCATTAATTTTAGAATTTTTTTCTTATTTTTTTTTTTTATTAATGTAAAATAAATTTAATATATATTTTTCCATCCATCATTTTCGTTTTTAATCTGTTTTCTTTTTTTATCCTTTTTTTTTTTTTTTTTTACTCTGAAAAAAATAACGAATATTTTTTGTATTTTTTGATCGTTCCACTGAACCGATATAAAATAGAAGAAGCTCTATTTATCGTATCACATCGATTCTCGTTATCGTGGTTTTTTCGATGTCCTCGTTATCGAAATTGTGACATTTTATTTTGTTTACAATAATATTCGTTTATAGTTTTTACAAACATATATTGATATTTTTGATTTTTAAGAAATTTATTTTAATCTCTCTGTTAAACATTATATTTTAAAAATTTTATCTTTATTTCATTTATAACAATTATATTATTATAAAATCATTTTCAATTCTTTTTTCTAACATTTTAAAAAATTTTACCACCACAATTTGTTTTTCATTTTCTTTTGTTACATTGATACATTATTTTATTTACTTATTATATTATTTTAATATTACATTATAGTTATAATTTTAATTAAGTTTAGTTTAATTTGTACAAATATAAATATTAGAATATTTTATTAAAAATATTATTCAATTTATTAATAAAAAATTCAAGTTTATTATCCTATTATAAATTCGTCTATTTTTCTTTTTTTTTTTATATTTTTATATTTCTTATCTTATATTTGAAATACATAAAAAATGCAAATATATCCTCCCCTTCGAGAATTTATTGTTCACGTAACCGGAATATGCAACAAAGGTATGAGAAATAAAAAGTAATTGTTTGGTCGATAATACCAGGTCCAATACCTTCATATACACACATTCGAGTTTCGACTTATCTCCCACATCCAAATGAATAACGTTTTATTATCTGAAAGGTGCAGTGCACATAACTACGTATCCAGAATTCATTTCAAATGTTAGTTATCAATTGAGCATAACAATACATCAGATTAAATCGTTCAGGGAATGTGTTTCGAGTGTTTTAAAAAAAAGAAATTTTAATCACGAACTTTCGTGACGACGATTATTAAAAAAAGAAAAGAAGAAAGGAAAAATGAAACGACAAAAGCAATTATGTGCAAAAATACAACTTTATACAAACAGGATATTGAAATTACTCTGTTTTATATATTTTAACATTGTTAAAGGTTGAACGAAACTTAAAAGATACACGTATTTTTAATTAATTTCGTGCAATGCAATTGTTAGAGATAATTCTTAAAATTTTATAATTTTTAGAAACTTAAGCACCGAGAGAAAATTGAAAAGTTTTCTAATGTATCACTAAAAACTCAATAAAGCTATTATCCACGAGCTGAGCAAAAAATGTTGAAATTAAGAATAAAATTATTTCAATAATTTATTATTCAAAGCCAAGATCATATGAAGAGGAGCGAATCAAATATTATAACAACGAATAATTATTATTTAATTATTATACATTTTAAATAAAGTTGTCATTTAAAGTAATTTTACTCGAAATTTTAACCAATTTTTTTTTTTTTCAATAGATAAGCGTCCAACTCCCTGAAGAGAAGTAACTGGAGATTGGCTATCTCCCAAGATGTGAGATTCTGATTTTCTTGCAATTCTGAAGGCCTGCACTAATAACTAAAACATAGTATTGAACATAGCTGGTTCTCGTGGAAATAATTTAAACTCGTTTAGAGCATTGCTAGATTTACACATAAATATTCGTTTTCGATTTTGTATGATATTCGTATTCATTAAAATATCTTGTAAGAATAAATTGTAAGCTCGATTCAGTGAAGCTGAGCTATTTTATTTCTTCATATTTTATTTTGTTTTACAAGAGGAAGAAAGAAAAAAATATTTCTAATTTTCTTTAATTATTCTAAGATGTTCTTCTTTTAACGTGCATATATGTTTCCATAGAAATAGAGATTATATAAAATTTTTCTTACACTGTTTCTCCACTCGTATAATTGTATAGTTCATATTCATAAAAGTATATTTTTTGATCGTTATTTTGGACACAGATATGTTTTTGAGTAATTTAGGAGATTTTTATTTTATAAACACATTTTATAAGCTAATTGGCAATTTAATTAATTGAAAAAAGCATCGATTTAAAGATGTTAATTTAGAAAATTATTGGAGGTATTAATTGGAAAGTTATAAATATGTGAAATGTTGTGATTGAGAACTGTATGCATTGGGAATAATTTAATTGTAAAATTAAAGATAACTAGAGAATGAATATTCGAAAATTATAAAATCAGAAGAAGAGAGAGAAGGAGAGAGTATAAAAGTAAATAGAATATATAAAGGATTATATAGAGTAAAAATATAAAACAAACTAGATCTAGGTAATATAATTGAAATTTATTAAATAAATCAAATACAAAAATTATTAAATTCTATCGAAAAAAATTCAATGGAATTGAAAAAAATTCCTATTTAAATTATAATTTCAAAAATATTTCATAAAAGATCCTCTGAAGAATTAACTCTTTTACAACAGCAATATAGCATTTCTTTTTTAATTAGCTTACTTGTTCTTAACGAAAAATATTAAATATCAATTATAAAAACAACAACGATTTAAAGCAATTGAAAATTCTTACAATACATTATATTATCCTATGTATTTTAAATTATTGTGAAACATCGATTTTATTTAAAAAAAAAAAAGTCTGAATATTCCTTAAGGATTAATATTTTATTGAAATATAAAATAACTTCCATCTATATACATTGTCTGTTTTCTAACAAAAGAAATATTTTCTCGGCTTACCAGGTGTCTCGACTTTCGGAGCACGTTCCATCTCTTCGTCCTCGTTGATCTTCATACCTAACGTCAGCTTTTTCGACTTAAAGAAGTTCGAAAGAAACGCTGCGCCCTTCCGTTTCACACGATCGTATCGTTGAGTGTTCTCCGACGACACATGTATCATAATTCGGCTGAAAGTACAAGAGACACCTAATTAATCTCCACTATCTTTATAATGAAAGGGAAAAGAAGAAAACAATTCTTCAAATTTTTGTACACTCCCTTTCATAATTCACCGGAAACTTATCATTTTCGACGTATTTTGGAAATATTAAATGTTAATTGGAAAACTATGGATATTGTGGATATTGTGAGAATCGTGTATATATTGATTACAAAATTTATTAATTAGTTTAGTATTAGTTAGAAAATTATAGTAAACTATAAAATTTGAAATATTAATTAATTGCAAAATAAAAAAAAAAAAAAGAAATTACGATATCAAAAAACTATGGATTTGAATATTTGAAAAAATAATTTTCATAAATAATGTCACATAAATTAAATTAAAATAATATTATAAAAAATAACTCAAGACGTATATAATTACATTTCTCTCTGAAAAGAATCAATATTAATTTTTAATTAAATAATAGAAGAAACGAGTAAGAAATCTGAAACCAATCAATTTGAACGATTCTAAAACTTAATTCTCCACTTACAAAATTAATCAACATCTACATTCTACAAATCCAAGTAACCGATGACTTATGTGCCGTGTCACTCATCAAGCTTCCAAGTCTCTCATTAAAAAAAAAAAAAAAAAACCTCGTTAATTCGACTCGAAGCAACGAAACCAGACCGCAAACCGTCACGAATCCTCGAAAACCCTCCAACGTCACACGTGCCATTTTCACCGGTCTTCACTTCGTTTCCACCGTTATCTATCCCATCCAAAACCCATCCACTCCCTTATACAGTCAACGACCGCGTCGCTCTGACACCTATCACCACCCGAGAATCCAAACACAAATACAATGCTACAATGAAACAGAATCTAAAGGAGAGAGGCATCCAAAAAAAAATCCAAAACGTATCCGAGAAAAACAAGAATAAGGATAAAAAAAAAGAAAAAGAAAACACTCTGGAAACACTCTTATCCCCCATACATATATAAAACGTTCGTTCATTCTCGTGGATAACGAGCGATGTATTATACACGATATCTCTCTCGCCGGGTCCAGGGAGAAACACGTCTTTCACGTCATCGTTGCATCTCTCCCTTACTCACTCACTCTCTCCCTCTCTCTCTCTCTCTCTCTCTCTCCCTAGATATCTCCTATCTCTTCACTTAATTAATTCCCTTCTCGATTTCAATCAATTTACGGTGTTCTGATCGTGGATGCGGGTGAGAACGAGTATGGTATCGGTGGCCCAGCTGGTTAATCGACGGTCGCGCATCAGAGGATCCGTTCACGATCCAACGAGATCGCATTGCCAACTGCAGCTGCTGAGAGAGGGTGTGCTCCGCTGCTGCTGTGCTCCTCCGTAGGATTTTGCGCAGCTGCAAGTGGCCGGAGACTGCGTGTGTGTGTGTGTGGGGGGTGAGAGACCGTGGGGGATGGGGGCTTGCGTGGTGGAAATAGTGGAATAAGAAGGAACGGCGAGAAACAGCGGAGGACAGTAGCGCGAGGCGAGGCCACCGCGGAGTGTTTTGTAAAAGTGGCGCGACGTAAGACCTCTCTCACGGGCCAGCTTGCTTCCCTTTTCGATCTGTCGGAGCTTCGTGACCCACATATCTTCTCCTGGAGACGTGTGCACCGATGGAGGAGGAATTTTTGCACGGGGGATGGAGCGAGGCTTAGGATTTTGGTGTTTATGCCATGTTTTCGATTGCATTGGAAAAATATTCGTTGGAGGATCTTGCCTTGTTCTTTCGCGCGAAATTTTCGTGCTGTTAGAGAAAGCTATATTATAAGCTATATTTTTATATTGGGAAGAGGGATCGTTAGTTTTGTAACTTTGGATTTGTAAAATTTGTAAAATTTATATGAAATATATTGGGGAATTTGATGAATTTTCGTATGTAAGTAGGTTGATATTTTTCTTTTTTTATACATGTAAAGTAACGAGATGTATTGATCGTTAAATTATACGATTTCATGATATGATAAAAATTAAAGGCCATTTTTATATGATCTCTTGCGTATTGATCGGTGAAAAAATTAATTATATAAGAATATAATTGTGTTCTTCGAAAGAATGCAACTTTTAATTTGAAGTATTTGTTAGTATTAAAGCTAGATTGATCTCTCTGTAATGGATTGCATACAAAAAATTCAAATTAGATGTAAAGGATTAAAAAGGATTTGATTTATATGTCATGATTTATAAGAAAATAAATAACATATGTTGATAAAAATTTTGGGCAAGAAGTTACCATCTTTAGAATATTAGCAAAAATTAATGCTTCTCGTGCTAAATTATTTAACATAATTCAAATTTGGCTGACGAAACATCAGAAATCTGTTTATTCTTAAACAACATTGATGCGTTTTATAATAAATTTATCGCACTCGTTTTTTTCACATAAATGGATGAAATTTGTAGAAAAAAAATTGCAATTAATCTTCTTCTGCGTTATTATGGAAAAGATACTTTATATGGATACGATAAAATTTACATAAATTGCATCAATCTTATTGAAAATAATGATGGGATGCATTATCAATTTGTCGCATATCGTATTTTAATAATAATAATGTTATATCGGTCATAGATTACAGTTACAAATATTGTAAATTGAAATTTATTTTAATTTTAAATTTCGTTTCTGATCCGATTAAAATTTTATGATATATGATGGAATATAAATGAAGAAAAAAATGAAATTAGATTATTATTTTGTTTGGAATAGATTTTAAGTTTATTTATTATTGATTGGAATTGAAGATTAAAAAAAATTATAATAATGATCAATGGAATCATGTTGATGGTTGAAGCATTATTAATTAGATGTTTAATTTATGAGATTGATGATTGAATACATTTATAATTAATTGCGCTAATAAAACGTTATGATAAAAACATCATGTTATATTAGAATTAGATATTATATGAGATACATTTTCATTTTTATTTCAATTTTTAGTTCATATAAATTATTATTCGATTAAATAATATGGAATCATACTACGATTGATACACTAAGAAGAAGAATTATTGTTTGAATTTTTTAAAACAATGAAATTAAAAATAAATTAAAATTTGTTGGTTTAACGAAGAAATAAAAAATATGAGAATTTTATATCTTATAATAAAAAAAGAAATATTGTGTAAATATTATATTAATTACAGTAACAAAATGTGAGATTAAATACACAGGTAATTATAAAAGGATTATTTAAAGTTTTGAATATGCTACATATTATATTTACAAAACAAGAAAAAGATATAAATATGATATCACAATGAAAAGGATTGGTTAAATATTGACAAACATATGGGAATTATGAAAAGAATTGAAAAAAATATGATTGTAAATATTCAAATATTATAAAAGAAAATAGTTGATTAAATCATTTAAACGTATTTTATATTTTTGCATCCTTAGTAGATTAATAAAAAAAATCACAATCTCCACACATTTAATACAAATTTTACAGATTCTAATTATCATTCTTAAAAAATTCTGTACAATAAGTTCTACCTATAATAAATTTAAATATTCCACAATTATACCTTATTATAATCTCATATTTTACAATAATACTTTTAAATTACGTATGATACTTCAATTTTTGTATATATCCAACAATATATAATTAAAGAATCATCTAACTAATCCAATAAATATAAAAAATAATTTCAACTGATCAAAATTTCTAAAGAAAAAGAAGAAAGGTCGAGACAAGCTAAAGAAAATCAATATGTATCTCAACATCTTTACCTCAACAAAATCCTGCTTCATTTAAAAACTCTATTTCAATCACAGAATTTTAATTAAAAAGTCTCAAAAGGAATTTATATATCTCAACTTGAACAAAATCCTTGAATTCTTTTAAAAGCACAAATTACACGAATCTAAACCATGCATCTAATATCATACCCAACTGTAAACTGTATATTCTGATTCACTTTGACCACTATTCTGACCTATATTTCCTAAACTCCATTATTGCCAAATATCATCCAACTATTATTCCAAAGCAATCGATACCACAATTAACCTTCAAGTTTTCACATCCATTTAAATTATAAGTTAAATTATAAGTTTTCAAAACGAGCCAAATTCCAAGTTAGTGGTCTTCAATGCTCAGTCAAACTTTGAACATAATCATAAGTTCCAGTATTCACATTATTCGAAATCATTCTCTCCAATCTTCAATTAAAATTCAACCATTATTCACCAAGTTCTCATATGCACAATATCTGCTCGAATTATAAATTTTAAAATATCTATTCTAATTTAATTTCTACAACCATGTATACCCATACATTCTTATATTTTACCCTTCATTTAAATTACCATTCCTAATATTCAATCATAATTTAATCATCCGCCAAATATTTGTAAATGTTTAATTTAATTTTAATAATTTCAATAAATTTCTAAAATTATCGTTTCCATTGTTTGATTAAACTTAAATATCCATCAAACTTTCAAGTTCACAATATCCACAATATCATAAATTTCCAAAATCATTTTCTCATCTATCCTTCTCCTAGATTATAATTGTTTCTAAATTTTAATTAAAAAAATCATTACTTAGTAAGCTTTCACAAGTTTACATTATTTGATCTAATCAAATTATACATGTTTTCTTAGATATAGTCACCAACGTTCAAGAATCAAAGATAAAAAATCATTGAGTTATTTATGCAACAATTTTCATATTTACAATATTCACTCAATTCACAAGTGGATTTGATTTTTAAACTCAATAAGATTTTTAGATTTTAAATTGAAATTTATTTTCAGAATATAGAAATATTCTATCTATTCTTTCTCTAAATTCATCGATTTCAAAGTTCAACTAAATCACCATTATTTACACAGCTGTTCAAAATATTTATTCTAAATATAAATTTTGAGAACTATATACATAGCGATTATATATCATAATATCCACTCATAATAAATTTCTAAAAATTCCTAGCTTCTAAATATTTTCTCCAACGTTTTCAACATTCAAGACTAATACTATCCAAATTTTAATATCCAAAATAAATCACCCTCCTTCGTGTATCCATTCTAAATCATCGTTTCCAATTAAATCTCAATCACGTTCTATATTCGGTTGAATGATAAATTTCTAAAACTAATTTCGCATTAAATACTATCTCCAACGTTCAATCCAATCCACCAAATTCTCATATTCTATCTTAATTGAAATTTCAAAAATTTCACATTCTCTTCTATCCACTCTAACTCTAATTTATCGTCTACATAGTCTATAAAGTACAATTAAACCTCAATTAGTATCTACCAAGTTTCCACGTAAATATCATCTCCAACGTTCAATTCAATCACTCAAAACTCAATTGCCAATCCACTAAACTCTCATATTCACAATATCCATTCAAATCACAATAATTCCTAAAACTACGTTCCTATGTATTTTCCCCTCTCTTTAATTCATCAAAGTTTAATTAAACCTGAATTACTAACGTATCAAACTTCCAAAACCACCTTCTCTCTAAATACTGTCCAACTCAATAAAAATTCAATTATTGTTATAATATTCACTCTAAGTTAAAATTTCTAAAAAATTCCTATCCATCTTCTCTCTCTCTCTCTCTCTCTCTCTCAACTCACCATCCAATATAGTCCACAAACTTCAATCATCTATCAGGTTCACGTATCTAAAGCTCCCCCTTCCCCTCAAATTATCATCTACATAGTCCACAAAGTTCAATCGAACCTCAATCACCATCTACCAAAACCATTTTCACGTCCATTCGAATCCATAAATTCCCAAAAACCACGTATATCCACCACGTATATTCCCTCCTCCCCCTCCCCCTCCCCTCCAAGTCATCGTCCCCCAACGTTCGATCAAACGTTTCCATCCAGCTCGCTGTACGCAGACACGCGGACTCCATTCGTGGTATCCACGAGGCTTTCAGACACGCGACGAGGAAACTTGGTGTTTTTCCACGGGGAACATCCCGGTGTCGGATCGATCGTCCTCCACCGCCCATGGGACGTTTGAATCGGCCTCCTCCCCCTCGCCAACCCGCCCCCGACACAATCACCCAGCGGTTTACTTACTTCCCGGCGCGGCAG
This sequence comes from Apis florea, assembly GCF_048593485.1. Lineage (NCBI taxonomy): Eukaryota > Metazoa > Arthropoda > Insecta > Hymenoptera > Apidae > Apis > Apis florea. Next base: position 7,698,375 of record NW_028256549.1, on the reverse strand, counting down.
GCTCATCTTCTCAAGCCAACGATCCTCCAACGGCGAACACGAGCACTGGGTCGCGTCCACACCGCGACTACCGCGGTCCCTGTGCGCCGCCCTACGAAGTGGCGCGAGTGGCGACGCCCTTGGACACGCGCACTAACACGGATAACCCCTTTTCTTCCCCCCGATCGTGGTTGGATTAGGGCTCGATTGGGATTGTGCTCCAAGTCCTCTCATGGGCGAGAGTGCCCGTCCGATCGTTTCTCAGCCTTTATGAAAATATATCTTGGATGCCACTGGATGCGCCTGCTCTCTAAGTGGAGGCGTGGAGCCACTCGACGGCTCTTTTGTCCCTGCGAAAAGATTTTTAAAGTTTTAAAAGGTGGGCTGTTAATTTGGTTGGTGGTACAAATGTTTATAATCTTTTTAATAATTCGTTTTTTTTTCTTTTTTTTTTTTAAGGAATTTGTTATTGAGTTTTGCGTTAATAATCCGTTAATGGATTTAGATCTGATTGGATGATCGTTAGTTGGTGGATTGATATATATTCTGAAGAATTAATTTTGTGCTTTTGAATTCTCGATTTCTAGAGAACGAACGCAAAGATTAGAATACGATGGTGTTGGTTGAAGTTTATTAAATTTTAAACGATTTGACAAAGTTTAGATTTAGATTACTATGTTTCGAGAAATTTTTGGTTAGTTTTAATTATTACGAATATTTTATATATTAATTGAACGAGTTTAAAATTGTATTTTTTTTTTTGCTGTCCTTTATGAAAGTTTTATATATTTTTAATAAATATTAAAAAAAATAAGTATTACGAAATTTTCTTTGGTATCTTGAAATGTATCTTATAAAAAAAATTTAATTATATTTTAAGAATTTTTCAATTGAACATTTTTTTTAGGTTTTGGAAATAGGTTTTGTTTATGATTATCAATATCAATAATTTTATTCTATTCCAAGTCGTTCAAATAATTATCTTTTAAACTTTTCATTTTTGAAAAAATGAATTTGTATTTTTATTTGGATAGGTATATAGCCCAGTTACGAATTCATTGAATTATATAATATTTTAAAATTATTCAATTTAATCAAGATCATTTATTATTGATATTCAAAATTTATTCTTTGCTGAATGTTGTTCAGATTTCGTTTGCTTGAAATTTATTTCGTCGTTTGATTATAAACATAACTCGAAGTCACGTTAATGATGTGATTTACGATCACTTTTGTTTACAAGCATGGATATCTGCTATTGTGTAGATAGCCTCAGTCTTACAAGAACTCCGGGAGAATTAGTATTATTTTATCTAGCAGTACGAATTCTTCGTTTTGACAATTAAATTTACTTTTTTAATATGATAATTTCTATATGTGATATTTATATTTTATATATAATATTTCTGAAGATCACTACAATTCATCATTTAAAATATTTTGTAAAAGGTAAGTAACTTTAAAATTGAAATAATTATAAAAGAAATTAGTAGAAACACAAAATATATAAAAAGAATGTATGTATATATAATATTAATTTTATAAATAATATAATTTTTACACACACACACACACACACATATATATATAAATAATAAATAAAAGTAATAAAAGTTTTATTTTTAATTAAAATGTCTGTACAATAAAAAATGTATATTTTTAGAATTTTAATTTCTTGGAAATTATAATGTTTAAAATAATATCGAAAATTTATTGAATTTATAGAATTTAAAATTATTAAAGTCTATATATATAAATTTTCTCAAATATTATTAGATAAATTCAATAAAGTATTTTTCAAATTAGACTCGAAAGACTATGTTTATCTAATTATCTATAATATGTTTTTTTTTTTTTAAGAAATCATTAATTTAAGTTTTGAATTATATTTAAATATTTTAATGAATTTTTATTATATTCAATATTATATCCAATTATATATATAGTATAAATAAGTTATTAATATTGTAACAGAAAAATCATTCTTTTTATAATTTATTAATATATATAATAATGATTATAATAATAAAATAATTATAATTACAATTATTAATATGTTCCGAGTATTTTTATAAATAAGATTAATATTTGGTTACCTTGCGTGAATGGTATGAAAAATATGTACATAAATTGAATAAATCTAAATCTAAATGCATAATTAACATGATTCGAATACTGACACACTTGAATATTTATATCAAGAATTTATACAAGATTTCCAAGAATTTACAGATGATATATTATGTATTTATATAATTTACTATAATTTTATTTATAAATGTTAAATTTCTTATTTACATCTCAATATTATACGGATATTTAAACCATTTTTATATCGGATAATTATTTGTATTTTTCATTCGTAATTTTTTAATAATATTTAATGAATTAATAAATTATAATTTTTTTAATATTTTAAGAATTATATTAATTATTTTTTATTTGATTTCTATTATTATTACATCATTCATTTTTTTTTCCATCTCTACTTATTATTTCATAGAAAAAAAAATTTTAATTTTTTAATTTCATTTCTATTCTAGATTATCTGATTACAAAAAATGCCTTTTTTTGATGGAAAATATTTCCTTTCCATGGTCGTTCAAAAAATCGTTATTGATTGTATATAAATAATCACAAAATACGAAAATGACAGAAAACGGAATGAAAAATTGTTATCCAACAAATTTACTTTAACATTCTAAGTAAGATAATCTCAATTTATTATTCCAAAACATACATCGAAAAAACTGAAAAGATTAAATCCTTATCATTTCATAAGAACCTTAATTTATCATGGAGTCAATCATATAATTTATCTATAAGATAAATATTGCCATTTATTTTTATTAATATTAAAGACAATTTTTAAATTAATCTTTTTTTAAATTTAATAAAATACTAATCAAAATTATTCTATATTTAATAATATTATGATTAGATTGTCAATAACTTAATATTTTTAAACTTGATAACGTAGACTATTACCATTCAAAAGGATTTAATTTTTTTCAATATCTATTAAACACACTAAATATACTATTTAAGATTAATATAAATTAACATAAACTTTTTTTATTTATAGATGTATATCAAATCAAACAAATTCCTTATTTGAAGATCGTACGCACAGCTTGGCTTCTAGAAAATTCGAGACCAACGGGAAAATAAAAATTTCCCCATGAAAAATTTTTCCCTAAGTTGGTCATAGTTTCCCTTCTATCTAGTTTTTCCCCAATTTTGGGGTATAAAAGGACTGTAAGAGCTCAGAAGGGTCAGTTGAACGATAAGTTTTGTTACGATATCAAGTATTAAAATTCCTTCAATTACTCTTCTAAATAATTACATATAGTAAGTACATTATATATTATTGTATTATTGTATTACTCTTTAATTTTTTGTATGAAAATTGAAAAGAATTAAATAATTCATCTGGTGACAATTTATTTGTAGATCATTGAACAATTTGACAATATATCTATATACAATGGAATCTTTATATCTGCCATTTTTGAAGAACAAACGAGCATTGAATTAAACGAATATATCAATTTTTTAAATAAAAATTAACGAAAAAAAAAGGAATAATCGATCTTCAGCTTCGGGATAAATAAGTAATAAATCTAAAAAAATTAGATTCTTTATCAGAATCGAAATTTAACTTCATTTCAATATTCCTTTCAAAATTTCTCATCTGCTGGTATTCATTAACATTAAACTGTAATATACTCTACGTATATTCATTAGTTAGAAAAAATATAGAATCAATTTTTTCAGCAAGGAAAAAGAAATAATCCGTTTTCAGCTTCGAATTTGAAGTTCAAATAAGTAAAATTTTGTACAAAAATTTTCATCTTCATTGGAAAAGCATAAGAGCAGAAAATAAACTAGTAAGAAACTTTTACAACACAAATATTGAATTTTTTAAGAATATTTAAAAATATGACGAGTGGATGAATATAAAAATTCCACGTATACAAATATCTTATTCTTCAATAATAATCTTCAGCCCAGTAAATCCATAACGGTATACCTTTGTCGCTCAAGGTTTAACGACCATTATTGCTTACCATTTTCAATAGCTCCCGGCATTAGCTATATAACGCTTATCTATTGCAATTAACAAACACTCAATTTACCTGATTAACCATTTCTAACCTGAAGGAATCGTACACAGCCACACCCCTTCCGGTTCATAATAAAAACTGGTGACAGCAATATACGATAGATCGCAACTCATATTGTAGTTAACTCTTATATTATATTTGTTCGATGAAAGATTTGGGGAGAAGCTTGATTTTCGATCATTTTTACGAATTCTAACTCTATGATTTTATTAACATGAGAAATACATTAGCTTTGCGCTAATTCTCATCTTTATTAGCAAGAATGCACTATTTTCAAATTAGCATTGGACGTTTATGGAGTTATCAAGATATTTAAAGAAACGATACGACGCATCTGAGAAGAATTTTTCATCTATTTTCAGGCGGAAATTTTTCAATTAAAAATTCGTGAAAATTCGAATCGAAATTTATGAGTAAATCGTTTGATTCATGATTCACAGAAGATGTGTTGACAACACTGAATTATCTTATCTTAAGGAAATGGAAAAAGATTAAATTTTTAATTTTTTCTCAGACAGATTACCGTGAGCAAATAATGGGAAGAATTGCCGTCTTTGAAAGAAACATATGAGGCATTAGACACCGAGTAGCAGTGGAAAACCTCTCAGAATTCAGAACAAAGGATATTCTGCTACCGTTTCCCATTAACTCATGGAAAAAGACACGGCCGCATCTGGCTCGAAAATGTGCTTCACGCCTGCAACAATGACGACTTCACGCAATCCTTCGCACATTTCGGAATACGTTTTGGAGATGTTGAACAATGAAGATGATACTATTTACGCTAAGAACAATATCGACAAATTTTACTGTTGGAATTGCAGTACCATTGGGCACAACAGTAAAATTTGCACAGAGCCTCGTCACGAGAATGAGCATCGATGTAAGGATAAATATCACTATCGTCATCAATGAAGAAGCCTTTAAACTTCAAAGAGACCTGAAGAAGTTATACGACGAGCAAGCAAGATCAAGTTCAACAAGAAATAATATGATTATTGGAAGCATTAACTTGATTGGAAATTATATCTCTTTTAATATTATATTTAATTTTTAATATCATGTGTTTTAATATTTTATTTAATTATTTTTAAATGTAATAAGTGATAATAACAAGAATAATGTACGTATGATAAATAATGGGTATCGATATATATCACTGTTTGAGATTAATAAAGATTATTTTATTTTTCTAAATTTATATATATATATGTGTGTGTGTGTGTGTGTAGCCTTGAATTCAATAATAAATGAAATATCAATACTTAGGCAATATATATATATATTATCAAAATAAATTATTTTTCATAAATTTCTAAAAGATTCTTTAAAGTCAAGTACAATGAAAACCTTAATATTTAAAAATATATCATAGAATATCATGTATATCACAGGATTAAACAAATGGAACGACTACTTTAGATTTCATTTATTTATTATTAGTCTCAATCAATAGTATTTCTCAGATTGGGATCGTTCGAGTAAAAAATAAAAAATTGTTTAACATTAAAATTTCATTATTTCTCTGATTTTTCGCGAGCAAACGTATTTTCCCCTTTTTTATGCAAAATATATAAGTTTGTAACGATTTTTTTATTATTTTATCCAGTTTTAAAAAAAAATCTGAAAAGAATATTTATAGAACAATATCTATTGAAGTTTCTATTTCATTATATGATCAGTTTAGTAAAATATTTAAATTTTTAATAAAAAAAAACTCTAACGAAAATAAAAACCCTTTCAAAGGAATGAAATAAATAAACGACTGTTCCTATTAATTAAATTAAAATTAAAATTCATTAAAAATTTATTAAAAATTGATTCAAAATTCTAAAAGTTCTACAATTTATTATGAAATTAATTCGTTGAAATTAAAGATTAAAACTTGTATGGAAAACATGATTTTTATAGAAAATAAAAAAATTTTTCAATATTGGATGAACGTACGAGTTTAAATATTCGTGATGCAAAGCTATATCGATAACTTATTCTTCAAATATATATTCAAGTAACCAAATCGATCAATTTTCCTACTCAACTTGTTTCTTAGTAGTAACACTCCTTTCCACATATCAATAACATTTCTTCCATTCTCTTTAGTCATCGAGATAAGAATAATTCTTACAACTCTCTCAGAATGGAATCTTTCACGCTAAACTGGTGAATATACAGTATGTTCTACATATATGCTCTTTCACACAACTTTCTATCTTTATAGTTTCTCGTAGAATTATTTTTTTATAATGAAAATTTTGGTCAACATCTTGGAAAGATTTTAATAACTCTTTCTTAATTGAGTTGCTTTATGCATTTGAATAACATTTGTTCGTAGAGAAAGTGTAATACATTCAAGAAAAAATATAAATTAGTAATGCTTGATGATTTCTTATGTTGGATTCATTACGAAAACGAGTGTACAATAATTTATTTTTTGTTTTCCACTAAGTTTTTTTTTGCTCTATTCTTTCTTCCTTCCTCTCTTTAATTATAATTTGAACTAAAAAGAAAAATTTGTTCAATTTCGTTTTTCAATTTATAAATTTTTAACAAATTTTTTAGTAAAAGGAAAATTTTTTTACGTATCCGTCTTTCCGTATCTTTATATAAAATTATTTCTGAGCACAATAAATAAAATCAAAAAAAAGGTATAGTCAATTTAAATCTTATCAAGAATATCGAGAATATCGCTTCGAAGAATAGAAGCAATGTATATATTTTATATATTTTAGAAAAACAAGATTATGAGTATTTTTCATTTTGTATCTTTGCAAATATACTTTTGTATATTTCGTAATAAAAACAAAAAGTTAATCAATACCAGTAATTAATTTCGAAAAATTTTACTTTCTTTTTTTATTTTTCCATGCACGCTTTAACGTATAATCGTTAAAAGAACATTAAAGAACATTAAAAGAAAAATTTTCAATTTTTCTTCTCCTCGCATTTTCCATCTCTTTCCTTTACTGTTTAAACCAAAATTTTAACAAAATATAACATTCGCAGAAACATTGGCAATTTTATTCCACAATCGAAATAATATTACGAAAATATTCATATAAAAATATATTTAAATACTTATGTAAAGTTTTTACATACTTTTTTTTTTTCTTCCACCAAATTTCCACACGTTTCCCAATGCACGTTTGCCTTCGATCGAACTCGCGATGTAAAACTAGTATCCGGCAGCCTGTTCTCAATGCCACTGATTGTGAAAACGTGTTGCGAACGCGCGTATACCTCGTGCAACGATAAGAAATCATCCCGAAACCGTCGAATCGAAACCCGCACGTTTATACGTCGTCCATCGATCGCGTTTCTCCATGCTGATAATATGGCGGCACGTGTTCATCCCACCGTTATTTTGAGCTCCATATCATCCGAAAATCGTATAACGCGTAAACAATATTGACAAAAATGACGCGTGTCGTGTTCGATCGTATGACAGACTGTTTTCTTATCTGGGAATTGGACTCGAGTAGCACGTTTGTTACAATACAGGATGTTGATATACTCACGGGACACGTCATATTCCCAGTTGGAAGATCGATTCCAAAGGTAAAAACAAGGAGAAAAGTTGGTATACAAAAATATCGGTCGAGGCTTATTTATTAAGTTATGAGTAATTTAAGTTGGCGTTGGATAAAGCGAGACGGAGACATGAGTGACGTGACGGTGTAATAGAGATAAAGATATCTTATTTTTATCTACGTTTCTTTTCAGCTATATTATAAATTTAAATAGCTTATATAAAACTTAATAAATAAGTCTTATTTTTACAGAATTGTATACCAATTTTTATGCTTGTTTTCATTTCGAAAATCGATTTTTCAAAAAAGTCACCTTGTATACAGTGCATTAATATTCGGACACTACGCGCGCCAGAGATTATTTCTGCATATGCCATATGTATTAAATTGATTGTTTTTTAATATTATTATAATTAACTTTTCGTAATAAATTTTATTTTAATGTAATTTTATTTAATGATAATGTTTTATTTATTTAATGCATATTATTTTTTTTCTGCACGATACAAATAAATGTATAAATTAAAATTGACGAAATTTAATATTCAACAAAAATATTCAACAGTTTGCGGATAAAAACGGTTTATTTGTTGTAATATCTTACTGTTTTATTGTCTTACTGTCAATTATTATATTTGGATATTAAATGAATATTAATTGTTTCCAGAGATACTTTTTTATTTTATTGTAACACATAATTAATTTGGAAGTCATCAAGTGATACTGAAATTAATTATAAATTTAAATTGAATTAAAAACAGCGATTGTGAAAGTTATACTTTTACTTGATGTTACAATAACGATATGTACGATAATATGATGTAATGGACGTAACATAAAAGATTTAAATAATTTTTTTCTTCTTAATAAAGTTATTTATAGATCGAGAGAAATAGATTTTTAGAAAAATGAATAAATAGATATATTTAAATGAATAATAGAATTTCAAATATATGTATATTTTAATATTAATTCGTACAAATATCATTTTGAAGTATTTCATATTTCAAATATAAGAAATATAAAAATAAAAGGAATAGCATATTAAATTATACTTCAAATAACATAATATTTTAAAATTATACTATTATTATATTCCTATCACATAATCACATAAATATAAATATTTTATTTACATTGAATTCAAAGATAAATAGTGAATAATCTTTATTCACGATTTAAATAAAGTATTTGGAAATTTTTTTAATTCGTTTTTCATTTCGATTTATTTCAAGTTTTCTCCAGCTCTAGTTATATATCAGTGTACCGTGTTGAAATAGATAATAGTAAAACTTATGTGGCAATCATGTAAAAGTGTTAAAAAGTGAAATTATCGCAACAAAGAGATAAGTGAATTTGTCTTCAAAGCATAATTATTGTAAGAAAAACATTTTTTTCAATTTAAATAAATCTTTTTTAAGTACAATTTAAAATGTTATTATTAATTATATATTTTTTCTTTTGAAAGACATTGATTAATTGTTACGAGATTGGTTGGTAGCAATGCAAAGGTACAATGATAAATTAAATTAATGCTATGATAAATATGCAAAATAATACTGAAAGAATTTTCTTTAAAAATAAAATTAAGTATGTAAGTTGACAATTTTTTTTTTGTCGTATCAAATTAAATTTGTCACAGTTCAATTTTATTTTGTTAAATCAAATATGTTATAAAATTTATATTTAAATATTTGACACATATAAATTAACTTTGTTGTATAAATAAACTTATATTTCTGTATTTGTTATTCAACTTTTTATTCAAATATTGTCACTTTAAGATCTTAATTTTACAGATAGATCGAACCAGATTAGATAATGTAAAGGTCAAAGAGTTAATATGTAAATTAAAATGTAAGTGACCTCGGAGTGACCTTTAAAAAATAACATTCAAATTATATGAACTCTCTTAGCTATTTTTTTTTTAAATCAAAGTAAGGTCAGGACAAACAAATTTCAATGTGCAACTAAATGTATAGTGATTTTGAGTTGACTTTTAAGATAACGTGTTTAAACCATAACCATATGTTTAATCATTTCCTTTTTTATTTTCAATATTAAAATATGTATATCATTTAAGTATAATAACAAAATCAAAAAAAAAGTTGATCAATAAAGATCAGTAAAAAGTTTATATTTTTTTAATTAAAATTAAATATAATTTTGATTGAAAACAAAAAAAAATAATTAAAATATTCTTTGTTATTGTGAAATTAAAATATTGAAATAAAATTAATTTATATTTCAAATAATAATAATTTATCACATATATATATCAGTGATATATTATCTATGTAGAAAATAAATCTTTAAATTGTCACGTTAAATCCTTCAATACGAGTATCATGAATACTATCAGTAGTAGTATTTACCGAGATTATACCGTATTACAAATTTGTTCTATACATCTTGTTACACAATACGATATGTAATTTTTTATAGAAAATATTATATATATATATATTAACAAGAATTTGAGAAAAATTAGATAAAAAAATTAGAATAAATATGTAAATAAGTAATATGTGATAAAACTACAAATAATTCGTAATCAAATTAATAAATATTTCTTTTCCTCACTTATATCATAAGCTTTCATTACTCCAGTATTATAAAATTAATCATAAAATTTTTCAAATTGTTTTAAAATTATAATTTAAAAAATTTTTTTTTACAACTTTTCGAATACGAATAAAATTAATATGAAACTATTGCTAAATTCATAATCGACAATTTCTCAATTTTCATCACGTTAATAATTTTTTTCAATATCAATAAATTTTAGTAAAATAAATATAAACTTTCTACCAAAAAGATAACTACAATTTTTATGCAATATGCTCGATTTTGAAAGAGTTGAAAGAAGATGAAATCATCTAAATAACGAAAGACTATTTCTTCCATTTTCCATCCATGGTTTTTATGATTTTCAGAGAAGTGATATTTTGATGGGAATTCAAGGAAATAATGAAATAAATTGAGTATCGTTTTATCTTATGTTTAAGAGAAATGAGATGGCGTGTATACTCACATAATGCAGGCAGACTGCGCTTTCAGAAATAATGCGATGATGACACTGATGATAGCGATTATGTCAGTGGCGATACGCACATGGATGATATATCGATTTCTATTTTGCAAAACTGAAATATTGCTTTAGAAAATGTGCGTTCTATTTGAACAAGCCTTATCGGTACGCAATTTATTATTGCTTTTAGTTGCTGTTATCACCTTAAAAACTATGATTATATGGCGTACAATTATATAAAGTATATTATCTTTAAAACTTATTGTATAGACTTTGTCAATTATATTTTTAGTTCGTATTAAAAAGTTATTTTTGTTCATCAAGTTTTAAAGAAATTAAACTTATTTCAAAATAGAAAATAAATATAATGAAAATATTTATAGATGAAGAAGAATGAAGATTTTAAAAATCAAAGCAAAAATGACGATAAAATAAAATAAAAATTTTGTTGATAATAATCTTAAATAATTTTGTTAATCAGTATTTTAGAAAATAGATTATTATAAATTTTAATATATATAATAAAATTAATATTAAATAATATAATTCGTTAGTTAATTTAGATAAAAAAAAATTCTAAAATTTAAAAAATAAAAATTTATAAATTAATTTATTCTCATTACAAAATCTTAAATAATCTATTTTTCACCAAAAATTTTTTTAGAAAACCAAAAAATCTGTATTTTTCACTCTATACCAAATACAAAAAAAAATTTTTATTAATTTTTTTAATTAATCTATAAAATGAGACACAGAGAAAACTAAATTCCGTCTTTTTTATTTTATTCTGACAAAATTTGTTCTTAGAAAATATCATTACATCGAAAAATAAAAATAATACGAAGTGTTTCTATTTCATCTATCACGGTTTTTCTCTTTTTCATTTCTTTATTTTCTATTATGAAATCTCTAGTAAAATTTAAAAAAAAAAAAAACGAAACAAAGATTCTCAAGAAACACTTGCTCGATCTATTGAAAAGCGTTATACGCGTTCCTCTGCAAAGATAAACGTGAAAACGAAAAACGTGATCAAAAATGAAAATAATTTAAAAAAAAAAAATGAAGAGAACAAGACATTTAAAAATATGAAAAAAAAAAAAGTATAAAGGACAAATAATGAAAAGAAGCAAAACAAAGAAGAAAAAGGAAAAAGGAATAAGAAATATAAGAAGAAAAGGGAGGTTGAACAATGTCCTTTTTGTTCCTAACGATTAAGAATTCGTATTTAGTCTGGTGAAAAGCTTGTGTTGCGCCATCTAGATCATCGTAGTTCAAATATTCATTTTTTTTTTTTTTTTTTCTTAAATAATATGTACAAGATTGTGTATCTTTTTTTTCTTCTTTTTCTTCTTTATAAATGGCACGTGTTTTTCAACTGCAACTGACTGACCATCGATTGTTATCGCGAATGAAACTGAAACCTTCGTGTATGTAAGCCAGTGTTTTTTCTCTGTATACGTTGGATATGTGTGTATTATATATTTTATACGTGTGTACGTAAGTACGTTCTTTTTTGATTTGATTTTGACAAATTGGTACAAACAAGGAGAATTTAGCATTCCATTTCCATTAAAATGATCATCAATCTCCCTCTTTCCTTCTTTCGTGCTCTTTCGTTATAATAAATAAACGTTGTTTCTTTTGTTCCTTTTTTTTTTATTTTTGCTTTTGTTTCTATTTTTTTTTCTTTTTTTAATTATTATAGAATATGACGTTCGGCAGAATCGCAAGACGGTCGTTTTTCTGATTTTTATTAAAAAAATACAGGTCCAGTAGCGATTTGTTTCTCTGGTTACGGCCATTTCCTATTGTTGTGACCAAAAATTCTATCATCGGCAGCGGCGAATGTGTAATCCGTGGGTCAAATTCTCTCTTTCTGTTTTTTAGAATAGCTAAGAATATTTTTATCATCATCAAGAAAATCATTAGTTCGTGGAAGATGTAAATATTTTATTTTTTAGTCTTTTTTTTTTTATATTACAAAAATTAATCGAATTAAAAGTTTTAAGTAAAAAAAAAAAAAAGAAATTTACAAAAGAAAATTACGTTCAATTTTGTTATTATTTGTTATTTATTTTTTCAATTTTTTTTTTTTTTATTATTATTATTTGATATTAAATGTCATTTGGAAGAATTTAACACTAATTTGATGTAGAAAAGGAATCGAATTTTTTTTTTTTTCTGGAATGGAAAAAATACTCCATGCTTGGGATAGTAAAATTTTTATTAAATATTCATTTTTGTATTTAATTTTATTAAGAATAAAGTTCAGAATATAGGTTACCTATTACTTTTACTTTATATCATTCCGAAGCCAATTTTATTTATGACACATTATTCAAGCAAAAATCACAATGGAGGCTTCATTTCAAAATACAATAATGATGGCTTTCTAAATTTCAAATAGGCTTTCGGGGCCTCGCCATTTATCATCATTTTCATTTATTGCACTTTAACGCCATCATGTAAAATGCAATATAAAATTTCTTATTCTTCTAAAGTTCTACGGTACTTCTTCAAATACAATAGATCCCCCATTTTACATGTTACACGCAAATCGAGAATATAACATTGATCATTTAACAAAGATATGCATTATGTTTGAATTATCTCGAAATGAACTCGCTTAATTAACTAACTATTTCAATTATTTCAATACATTCTCTATAATCCATCATATCAATTGAATCATACAGAGTAGATTTAAAACAAACACGTCTGAATACAATAGCTACTTATTCTATTTTTCGATCTTTCAAAGATAAATACACATCTAAATCAAGTGTAAAATTGTAAATAATAATAATAATAATAATAATAATAATAATAAGATCTAAGCAAAATTCGACTCCTTTCCAATCCCACTCTTACATACGAGCATACGAATTTACCGAAAATTCAACCAAAAATTTATACACATTATAAAGGACATCTAATTGCCTTATTATAGAATATTAATCCTGATTTTACAAATGGTTTCTTGTCTCTTTCGTTATAAAAAAGGAAAATGGTACTGCTCTATAGAAATATTCGTTCAGGCTTGTTTATTTGTACTTATATGCATCTATTTCCCCTCGTCTAATCGGGTTATACCATTTAGAAACATAGTTTTCTTAACTATTTCTCGGGAGGACCCCCGAAAATTCATCATTCGCCTCTGCGCGCGCATGTTTAAGAGATACACGTTGTACGCATGCGCGTACGCGGTTTCTCCACATAGTGGATTAATCGTCGAAAAATGAACACTTCTTTTTCAGGACAGGGCCGCACCTATGTCGAGCAGTGGGAAAAATCGTGAGGAAAACGAAGAATGGGGCACTGATCGATTCGCTGTACGGTCAACTAGGCTATATGGAAATCAAGCTAGCGCTATTTAAAACAATAGCGACAATTAATCCCTAGTCGTCGTCCAACTCTTGGAGCTCGAAATATTCTTTTATTTTGTTATTATGGAATGGAATGGAAGTCGTTAAAAATTTTTTAATAAATTCTATTTTTTTTTTTTTCTTTTTTTCCCTACAAATATCAGTAATTCAGAAGATATATGGCTTTTCGGAATTTATTAGAATATATTGTTTTAAATTACGTTTTAAATTAATTTTCTATAAATATAATTATAATACTATAAATTGATCATAATTTTCCTTTCATTTTGTACACGTGATGCGTAAAAAAAAAATAAAATTTTCAAAATTTATTTTTAAATTTGTGAAAATGATATTTCTTCCTTCTTTCATCATAGAAGAATATATAATAATGTTAAGTTCGATTAATAATTAATCCTCAATATTAAATCCTCTTTTTATTAAAATCGACACAAATATAAAATATGAAAAAATTTAATATTATTAATATTTCTAAATCACATAGATTTAAAGAAAGTTAGATAGTAGCTTTTCCATTCGTCCATTTTTCGTTTCGCATATTTTGATAGGATATTGTCTTCTGTTTCGATCACAAATATTCAAAAACAAAAAAATACGCATGAAAATTTAATTCTCGTGCTCCGAGAATTGAACGGCGATAACAATATTTTCTATTGTCAATTATTTAAGTACCTAATTCAGAGCTAAGCCCTAATGGATCGCGAATACAATGGCGTCCGTTTAACTCGAAATCGAGTGGAAAAATCGTCGTCGAGAAGCTTGACGACTTGCTTTCACTTTACATTAATACGTACACAATTTGTTCTGCTCAACAATAGGTTCAGCGTGGTACAGTGGCGTTTTTATTTTTTTTTTTCTATTTTATTTTTTTTTTATTTTTTTTTTATTTATTTTTTTTTTTTTTATTAGGAACAGTTCGTGAAAAATTTATTGTAAGAAAAAAAGAAAAAGAAAAAGAAAAAGAAAAGAAATGAAAGGAATAGAAGGGGAAAAAAAAAAAAAAGTAAGAAGAGATTCGCAAAATGGCGAACAGCGATTCTTTCGACGGGAGGCGACGAAAAGTATTCAATAAATCTACGTGTGTTTGTATATGTGTATACGTGTATGTACTTCGGTGTATGTGTGTATTACAGAATACAATGACATTACATAGATGACACGTGGCTCTCTTATACAATTACATAAGCAATTAACAATTGAACTTCGTATTTAAGTGTGGACTGAGTGTATATACGTGAAGAGTCTTTAGGCAATGCACCACCATTCGTACATATTTATACTATCGTTCACCGAATCGAGTCTTTAAATCGTAATTTTACCAACTTATCTTCCCACGAAAATAGATTGTTAATTTTTGTAATCTTTCATTATCAGAAACAATTTCAATAATTCCACGAATTATTGACTATAACATGTGGAGAAGTAGTTTTATATTACAAAATCGTACAAAACCCAAGATTCCTAGATTCTGATCGTATAGTTTCTTTTATTTTCTATTTCGTATCTCAGAATTGTGAACCCAATTCAAATATTCCTAGATCAGATGTGATTTTATTTAAGTCCAAACTCGACTCGAGTCAGTGACACATGACGTGAATATTCGCAATGATAATGATCGATCAACTAATTACGAATCGAATAATGAATCGATGATGATGATGTATTAATTAATAGCGTTAATTAACGCTTTTCTAAACGATATGTGTATTAGTCGAAATAATGTTCTACGACGTTCGCACGCGACACAAGCGACATCGACATACATCTTCATAATTATCATCATATAGTTATCATTCATTGTTTATATTATGCGTAGAAATTAATTCGTTATATTTATGTATAATATATATATATATATATATTTATATATATATATATATTTGAAAAAATCACAGTTACTTAAAAACATCTTAGTTTGTCGCTTTGTTTTTCCCCCTTTCTTTTATCTTTCATCATACACTCGCACTTTTATTCATCCATACACATTTCATTATTCATCTATCTATCCATCTTTCGATCGATCGATCGTTACTTTTTTATTTATTTATTTATTTTTTTTTTTATTATTTTTCTCCCTCGCAAATACTTTTAATAAATTTTCGTCAACGAACACGACGAATAATTTCAAGGGCTAATTTTCACGAATTTTTTACCGTTTTTCAACAATTTATGTATAAATTTCAATCCCCCGTGTAAATTAACCCTTTACGTATAATGATAAGCCGATTAATTATGTTATATAAATCATTTTTATATATATATTTTATATATCATAATCGAACCTCGATAACTCAAATTTCAAAAGACAAACATCAAATTTTCGAGATATAGAAATTTCGTTTTTTCGTTATTTTTTTTTTTTTTTTTTAATAAATGACAATTTGTACAATTTTTGTATCACGTTGCACAAAGATTAACATTTTCCCAATCGTAAGCTCTCTTTTACACGAATCACGATTGAATATCGATCGTGTTTTTTGCTTATTTGCAATGGTTTCGATAAGTGTTATAAAATTATGCATATGAATCATGATTTATAATTATATGAAAAAATGGTTGAATGTGATATGTGACTCTTGTATGAAAGAAGAATAAAGGCTTAAGCAGAGAGAAAAATTCTTAAGTATCATCTTTTGTTAGTGACAGGTTCGTAGATAAGTCGTACATAATTATTTCGATTTGTAGAGATCTTTACAATGCAATGGAAGGAAACAAACACAAAGTCTTATAGAACAGTCTTATAAAAGTTTGAGTTTCAAAGGTTCGACTCGGAATCGAAGATTACATAGAAAAAAAAACGATCTGATGATGTTTCGATTATTTAAATACGATATACGAGTTACAAAAAGAAAAACCAAAGATATAGATAATATTTTTTTAAATATTTGATATTCGGTTGATAAAAATAAATATTTAATATTAAGATGAAATAAAACGATATAGTTAATATAAAATAATCGGGAAAATATAATCTATCACGTTTTTCTCTATGATCTTCAATAAAATAGTTAATTAGTTATTTAAACAAATTTCTCAAAGCGATCAATCGTGTGATTCGTCACATAATAATAATTACTTATTTATTTAATTATATATAATATACAATTATTCACTCACGTAAAAAATAATTATGCAGTTATACATAATTATTTAATTACATAATATAATTGTAATTATATTATAAAGGATTATAAAGACAACGAAAATGTCCGAAATCTTTTTTATACGACTCTCCCTATGGTCTTTCGATGCCGCCATTTACGATATATTAACGGCGTTTAGATCTTTTTTCAATTATCTTTCACGCGTATATTATACAACTTGTTTCCTTTACACATCATCGACAATTATACAATTAATTAATGTTCGTAGTGGAAAATTATTATAATGTTTTTTCTTTTCTTATTCTTTCTTTCTTTTTTTTTTTTTTTTTTTTTTTGGATTGTAACATATGGAATGTTTATTGTAAGAAAGACAAGGAAGATAATAATCATCTGAAAATTATATATAATATTGATCGAGTTCGCATTAATTTATTAAGAAATAAGTTTATATCTAAATAATTGCGAAAAAATATTTTAAATTAAAAATTCCAACTAAAATTATAATAATTAATTTGAAATTTTTAATAACATTTTATTAGAATAATATATTTCGTATCATTTTTAAAGAAATTAAATTTTTTTTTTTTTTTTGATTGCCATTAAAAAATTTCTAGGTTTCTGATGAAAAACTATACATATGTAGCGAAAAAAAATAATTCTGCAAAATTATTTATAAATAATTTCTTTCGATGAACGTTCGATTAATAAAAGAAATTTGAAATATCTTGAATAAAAAAAAAAATCCCATACGTTACAATTCAATAATTTTTTTAAATCAACTAATTTATTTTCTTTTTTAGAAAGATATATTTATACTAATATCCCACGACAAGACTCGAAAAAAATATAAAATAGAGAGACTTGTCTTGAAAAGACTAAATATACTATATATGAAAATAAAAAAGATTTCTCTAAGTATAATAATTTAAAAAAGGAGAACACATAACTAACTATTCCACTTGGAAAATTATTACAATAAAATAAAATTCGTAGATCATTAACTTTCACCTGTCACATCGACTGTCATCATTCATCAATTCGTATCTCAGATTGTGTCTCACTTTTGAGGAGAATCGATCAATTTTAAACAAGCAACCATCATTAATCATCAATTCACAGACTATAAAATAATATCAGAAGCTTATTGATTAATAAAAAAAAAAAAAATCCACTTTTACGTCCACAATGTTGTTCATTGAAATGAATCGTAAATCATTTCATCAGATAATTAATTTCTTTTCTTTTTTATTTTTATTATTATTTTTTTCTTTTTTTTTCGAAAAAATATTTTCCCAGTATACATAATACGTCACTTTTATCAAAATTTAAGAAATCACAATTATTCCTCCTACCGAAGAATTTATTGATAATGCAAAAATTTTATTTGTACAAGTATCTCTCGATCATCGACGAACAATATGAAAATTTTTACAGTAGTCCGTAGAATAATGATTTCAAATTTCTGTCTTATGAATTTTAATTATCTTCTTCAAATGTAATTAGAACGTAGAAGCAAACCTGGGCAATCTGAAGAAAAGTTTCAAATTATTTTTAAATTATTTTTTGAAATCATTCGAGAAATTATATATTTTTGAAATAACAAAAATATTTTTATATGAAATATTTCATATTATAAAAATTAAATTAATACATTTGTAATTAACTTCTAAATAAAAAAATATAAATTAATTTATTATTTGGTTTTGATGAAAATAATTGGTTTCTTAATAATTAATTTTCAATATTAATTCTCACTTTTAAGCACTATTATAAACTTAATTATTACATTTATTATTTAATATTTATTATGAATATTCAAGAATAAATTTTAATAATAAATTTCAATAAATTTCAAGAAGAAATAATAAATTCATTATTTTCTCAAATAATTATTTAAAATATTTATAATAAAGACAAATCTTGTCTAATTTTAATCATAAGATCCAACACAATTTTATGATTTAATTAGATTTATAGATTAGTAGAATTTTTTTTGCAATATAACTAGAATTAACATTTACAATATCTTTATAATAACATAACTAATATATATTTATAATAACAACTAATATTTTGTTAAAAAAAAAAATTTTAATTCAACGAAAAAATTTCTTTTCATTAAAGAAAAAAAATTCATTGAAAGAAAACTGAAGATTTTTAAATATTTTTGTTCTTCTTTTGAAAATGAATAATTCCTCAACTTAATATCTCCCTAATATTGTCTCAAATTCTTTTACTTAATCAAATAAAAAAACATAACATTAATTTAAAAAATACTTATTAAATAATAATTTGTATTATTTGAAATAGTTCTAAATTATTGTATGAAGTAAATTTCGCCCAAGTCTGCAAAAGAAAAGTTAAGAAATTTTCATTATGAACAGTTCTCAAAGAACTTAATCCCAAAGCTAATCCTAAAATCGTACGACGCTCAAAAAAGGTAGAGAAATTTGAACGAAGATGAAGATGAAATGAGAGATTTACCGTCTGGCCAACAGCGAGATTTTGATGAAAATCTCCGTTAAAGCACAGAGCAAATATCAAGCTTATACGTGATTGCTGATATCGAAATAAATATTCAATATCGCAATATTGACGCTCTTTCGTCGTAGCGCGATGATCCTCGTTTTCTTTATTTTATTCCCTGGAATACTCTAACACACGCGCGTTCTCGATGGAAATATTTTAAAATAAAATCGATCGAACTTCACTCTCATTTTCGTTTCCATTTTTTACGATTGAGAAGAGAATTTAACAGTTATTCAATGATTAACAAATCGAAAAGTTAAAAATTTGAAATTTTTTATTTGTAACTATTCTTTGGGTAATTTCCATTAAGTGGAATTCGATATTTTCATTTTGTTTCGTTTGTTCATGTTAAAATTTAATTTTACGTTTCAATTTATTTATAAATTAGATCGATTGAAAAAACATTTCTTTATATTTTTATTTTTATATTTTACAATTATAATTGAAAAGAAATTTAGAGAAGGGACTCGTATAACGAAATGAAAATTAAGTAAATTTTAATTTTGGATTTTTAAATATGACAAAAATAAAGGGAATGATATAATAATAATTATGATAAAAATAGCCAAATATTATTATACAATGTACATATAAAGTGTTTAAATCACTAGCTTAATATATATCAAGTAGAGAGAAAAGAATGAATTCATTTATAGATAATTTTCAAAAAAATTTTCAAAAAGTTTTTTGAAGATTTAAGAAGATAATCCTAGTTTGAAATTCACACGATGATAAGGGAAAAAAGAAATAATGAAAATTAAAAAAATTAGAGAAAGTCGAGTGTGATGCTTAACCTCCAAGAAAAAATAAAGAATGAAAGAAATTCTATTTTGAGGCAGTGACGAGTCATTGACATAATGAAAAAGAAAAAAGGTTAAGTACTAGTTACAATGGAAACAGTAACTTTTTTATGCAAACTGAACGTCATATATTCTACAAAGACGAATTATTACATCATGAGTACATCATGAGTTTGAAAAGAAAAAAAAAAATCTTAGAAAAATTAGAAAAAAAAAAAAGAAAAAAGAAAGAAAAAGGAGAAGAATAAAGACTAAGAGAAAAAGAAAAAAAAATTTACAAAAAAAGTGGAACACCGGGATTCGTCGATTGATTGAGAGACGTAACATTATTTGTTAAATGAAAACAAAACTTTTTTTTATCATTTCTTATCAACAGAATAATATTGGACACCGTGGATATTTAATGATTTGGATGATCAATCAAAATTTCTAAATTATTCGACATTTGGAATTCAGCCTATTTGTTGACTCAACGAGGATAGTCGTCGATGACTAAAAAATATTGAAACAATATGGTTAAATCGTTGGCAGTGTTGGCATGAAGCGTAAACGAAACTCGCTAGAAAAGCTGAGCGCGTGATTATAAAATATGAAACATGAGACTATTGTTTTGCATGACAGTGTTTTATATCGATTGATTTTTAAACTTGGAAACTTATGTGTAATATTTGAACTATTTAAAAGATCAATGAATCGAACAATTTGACTGATGAGTTAAAGTTATATGATATTTTAAAGACTCTTATACACGTATATGCATATTATGTCATTTAAATATTACAGCAAATATATTAATATTATTATATGATATTTTATTTTAATATATTTCTTATTGTGTTTATTATAATTAAATATTATAGTATTAAATACTATATTTTTATAAATAGCACTTTTTTTTTATAATATTTTCTAGCATGTTGTTAAATAATATTAAAATATTAAATACTATAATTTTTAATATATAATAGTATTATATATTAAATATTATGATGTATTGAAATTATTATAATTTATTGTAATTAATATAAATTATTTAGTTATGTCCTAGATATATTAATTCGATAATACTATATAAAAAATATCACTATATCATTGTATTTTTTTATTTTTAATTTTTGATTATTTTTATCTTCTTTATAATATTTTTATAAAATGTTCAATTATCAAATGTTACAATTTTAAAAATTGTAAAATTGAAAATGAATTCTTTAGGAAAATATCTAAGTAATATTTAAATATTTTAATAAGGATACTGTGTTAATTTTTTTTTTCTTTGATACTTAAATTTATTTTATAAATTCAAATTATTTAATTCAATTATTCTGAGCGCTCTTGAGAATAGATTATAATTTAAAAGAAATATATATTGTTCCAAATAATAAAAAAAATAATCGTTTAGACAATTATTCACTGTATTTAATTATTTTCTGTAACGAAATATTATCTCTATTATATTAAGATATATTTTATTAAGTTTAGCGCTGAAAAATATTTTAGTTATAATCTTCGATGTTATGTTTGCATTTCACTGTCACGCGCTCAACTTCATTTCATTAGATAGAACAAAGAATGCAAGATACGAAACGCTGCAAAGAATTCCGTATGTCGATTTTCTTAATATATATATAATATATTAATTTGAACACACTACATGATTTTCAGGTATAAGCATAAAAAAAAATTTCTTATGAAAAATACAAAATTATATTTTTGCCACATTTTTGACATGTAGGAAGAAAGCAATTTATAAAGTATCTACTTTTTTAATTAAATTCCTGATGTTTTTTTCATAATATCTAAATTATATTAGAAATATTTCTAACTTTTTTCATTTTTGTTGAAAAAAAAAAAAAACTGTAGTATGTTCCAATTAGGAATCAATCTATATATTAATTCAATCTTGTAAAATGTAAAGCTGTTCATTTTACAATGTAAGTCTTATCCTCGGTTAAAGTTCCACAAACATTCCACGATCCTTCACGTTAAAAATATCGTGACTTAAATTCACTTGTCGAAAGTGTATTGTCCATGTACTCAAATCTCTGAATTATAAACAAGCAACGAATTGAATCAAAATCGATTTTAGAAACATCTGCGGACTCTATCGAAGATTCACTGCCCGCACTGGATGTATATTACACTTGTACATATACTTATTCTCGACATAATAATCACAATGAAGTCATTAATAGAAATATATACGCATATATATATGTAATATATATGCATATTCATATATATATATGTATATGAAATTTAAGTAAACGAGCATCATTAAATCATCATAAGGACACCCGTTTTTAATGTTTTCGTGTAATAATATTATGTGTGTTGTCTGATGTCTATTTGTCAAATAGAAGTCATATGTTTTAATACGAAATTATTTCTCGAGAGCTGACGTGTCATCTCTAGAGATTATATCCTATCTAAATATATTTTACGCGCTAAATGTGTCGCTCGAAAAAAGCTGAGGATAGAAAAAAAAAAACGCGCCAGTGATGGCAGTAAACTTCATTTAGCATCGGTATCACCGTTGGTTCAATCATATTTAACGTGGACGACAATAGCAGGCGCGACTGAACTGAATTAGAACACCGATCAAGAGCTATTCCATTAATGCTAAGGTCAATTATGTACAAAAATTTGTTTTATATATTACACACGACGATTTTGATCCGTCATTAGAACTATTCTCCGACGGATACCCGGCAGTTAAAGGAATGGTGTCAAGCGCTATGC
Organism: Apis florea; assembly: GCF_048593485.1. Classification (NCBI taxonomy): domain Eukaryota; kingdom Metazoa; phylum Arthropoda; class Insecta; order Hymenoptera; family Apidae; genus Apis; species Apis florea. Next base: position 7,675,153 of record NW_028256549.1, on the reverse strand, counting down.
ACCTTCCCTTAGGAGAGAACGTTGACCTCGCGTGGTGAACTGCACACGTTTAACACGTTGCTCGTCGAGTTAGGCGTGATCTGACTTCGGGCCTCGTTCTGCGCTTGTCGTATCGCTTCCTTATATGGACCTCTTTTCTTTTTATTGTACCGCGTCTGAAACAAAAGCCAAATGATATTAATTATTAAACTGTTGATTGATTATTCCATTGCAGCAAAATTAATATTCATATAATTCATATAAAATGAATAAAATTAATCAAAAATAATAAAATTTTTCTTTTTTTTTTTTTTAAATTAAAAAAAAATGCTTTAGATAATATATTTGAACAATTACCTTGAATGTTTCTAAAAATGGACTTAATTGGTCACATGACATAAGAGAACTAGTTGAAGAACCGTACCAGGCGACGTGAGCTTGTGGCCCAGATGATGTACCATCCTCTTTACAAGAAACTGTGATACTAAGGACCTAAAAGAATAAAGCAAACGTTCAAAATTACAACATTTATTTAAACTGAATGATTATATCAATAAATAATACAAAATAAAATAACCAATATAATATAAAACACAAATATTCAACATCTATAATATCCAATATATAGTTTTCATTATATATTGTTGAAATATATTTTAATGCATACTTTTCCGGGCCACCAAGGAAATCCATGAATCTTTCCCCATACCACATCGCCAACATCCATTCTTCTACCATTAGCAGTAAGACAATGTTCCACAGGAGTCGCGGCAAGACGCATCATCAAAGGATGAGATTGTGGCGGAAAGTCTGGAGCAATCTCGCCAGCATCGACTTCAGGTTCCTGTTCACTCAGTTCATCACTACTGGCACCAGGACTCTTACAACCCGACGAAGAATTACTCACAGGATAATCACATCTAGCATAAGCGTTTGTGTTCAATCTCTTCAGAGATATTGATAATTTTTGCTTCAGGCACTGCTCCTTTATGGCTGTGTACGATTCGCTACCGGGAAGAACATTCCAGTTTTGTTGATTCTCAGTGCTTCCAGGTTCTAAGCATGTTTGCTGTTGATGCTGCGATTGTTGGCTTTTGTGTTTCCGGTCTTCCTTGTGTTTTTTTTTATGTTTCACTTTATGTTTGCGTCGGTGGTATGATAGAGTATCATATGTAGGATTATATCTATAACAAAAGATATATTATAATTAATATCATAATAAACTATAAAGAGAAATGCATAAAATTATTAATATATTTGAAAGCAAAATTTTTAATCAATTAAATTATTAAATAATGAATGTTGCATTAAATATTGCAATATTATATTTCATTCATTTTGAAATTATTAAAAATTTAATCAATTACTTTCATTTGCTAATCATACTTTTATATTGCTCTAATTCTTTTCTTTGTTTTTTCAAAATAATAATGTTTTTTTTTAAATACAATATGCAAAAACAATATGATTTACAGAATATATAGAAATTAGAATTAAAATAAATTTTTATTTCAAATGTAAAAATTGTAATTCAAATAAAAAAATATAATATATTTAAAAAATATTTATTTTACAATATAATAACTATAAAAAATAATCAGATATCTTACATACCATACATTATATTTATTAAATCCAAATTATATTTCATATTATTTTCACATTAAAATTTTGATACTATCATAAAAAAAATATCATAAAAAAATATATATACTTTTCATTGGGAAATAAAAGTATGTGCACATATCTTTTATAATTTTATATATATATATATATATATATATATTAAATAACAATTACGTCATCTGTACATGACTATTATTTAATATATACAATAATAATTATACAATAATAATTTTTATTACATCCATAAAAGTATGAATCTATGACCATGTAATCCATTCATTATACAATAATTATACTAATATTTAATATAAGATAAAAGCAATAATTATTAATTAAATATGTATATATTTAATAAGCATATTGATAATGTGTGATTATCAATAATTTTAATCTATAAATCCTCTCAATGAAGTATTTAATTAACAAAATCCATATTTTACCTTGGCGATCCATTGCAAGGAGATCTCGCAGGCGAAACACCACCGAGCATTTTCCTTCTGGCTTCTTTCTTAGCTTTCTTCAGTGCACGTTTCGCAGCTTTAGCACTTGCGTCCTTTACACCTTGCTTCTGAGGATCCACTTGCTCTTGTCCATCTTCTTCCCCATCTTCGCGATAATCGTAATCATTATCAAAATTTCTCGGCAATTCTAGTGGATCTCTCTCCGTTTCAGTCTGCGCGTCCTCAGCATCATCAGTTTCCTGCTCATATTCCGGATCCTGGATTTTAGAAGGTATCTTCAGAACGGTTCCCTCGCCTTGGGCACCGAAAGAGATCTTAATCACCGGAGTGGTTCTCGCTGTTCTCGTTGGGTCTTCGAACACGGTTTCGTCCCATAGATCCTCCATCGATCCTACAGAACGTTTCTTCCGAGGTATACGGCCCGTTCTCGGCCTCATCGTCGAATCAGCTGCCGCGAATGTTTTTTTCTCCTCTTCCTCCGGTATTTTAGCGCTTTCCACCGACGAACTACTAAGTCTCCTGGGTGTGGCGCAGTACGCCATTGATGGATTGCTGTCACAATCTGTCGATTCCATCCGTTCCTCCGTTGGTTCCGTGGCATTAGCCGATGAATCGCCCTCATCAACTCTGTTGTTCCAATAGGATGGACTGACTTTAACCTTTTCTATGGAAAAGAAAAAAGAAGATGATATGAGATTTCAAGAATTTTATTGTTATTTTAATTAATTAGATAAATTCATATACAAGTTTTTGAAAGATTATCCATTATTTTCTAAAGTTCATATATTTATTTTAAAAGATTTGCATATGATCAATAATATTACCAATGTTTATTACCATAAATATTCATTCATACCATAATGGATTAAAAATATTGTAGTAAAATTGTATGGAGAAAATTATTGTATCACATATTTTTAACAGTATTATTGATCATGTGCAGACTGAAGAAACTCAATAAATATATTATATTATATAATATTCTTTAAGAAAAATCGGATTAAAATTTTATAAATCATATATCTATTCATGTATAGATATTGTATAACAGTGTTTCTCAATTCTAATCAACATTGAATCGCATTAAATTTTTAATGGATCGTGGTAAAAATAAACCATTAAATATTGCCTTCTATTATTTTCTTCATAATTTATAAAAGATATTTAAAAATACAATTCAATCTTTATTGATTTTTTATAACTTTAAAATTTATTTTATTTACAATCGTTAGTTTTATATGTTTTCGTAGTTTGTAATTAATTTTAATAAAAAAATGTAAGATATTCAATATACAAAATTGTTATTTGTCAAAATATACATAATTTTTTTTATACAATGATTCTAATTTATATTTTAATTTAAATATTTGAGCCGAAAAAAAACTATTACAAATAAATATATAATAATAAAAAAGTTAAGAAACGTTGTTTCGTAATAATTTTACTTTTTATGTACTTTTTATTTTATTATTTACAATAATGATATTGATATATTCATAATTGATATATAAATTGAAATTTCTTGATTTTCAAAAACTATTTTTACTTTTTCTTGACGTAACGAGTAGTTTTAAAATCATTCACTCATCACATCTTTTTATAACTATTGCAACATATATGATAGGAACACTATATAAATATAAAAACGTCGTAATATTATGTCAAGGATAACTAATCACAAATTATGAAAAAATAATTCCACACTATTAGTTTGTAATATATTAGGATATATATCTGTTGATTTGTTGTATTTATTTTTAGTATAGCAGTGAGCCTAGAAAAAAATTAAATTGGATCCATGTGGAAAATTAAATCGATACCCAAGAGATTAATTAAAAGTAATCAGTAGTATTTCATGAAAAATCTTATTATCTACAAATGGACCTTACATAATTCGACCATCGAAGCCGAGGATAATTTAAGTACTTTTCTCTAATGCAAACTTCTACAAGATTAAGATCACATATTATAAAAAACCTTGTACAAAATGGATCAATATAATAAAACCTTTATATAACTTTTAACAATTTTATTTTATTTTTAGAAGTGAATTAAGATAAATAGAAATTACGTAATAAATACAAAATAAAGATATTAAGAACCCATCGAACATAAAATATTTAATGTATATGATGAATCTTCAATATTTTTTTAATGTCTGCCATAAATCATAAATCATTTATTATATTTTTAGATAGATAGATAGATACATTTTATATAGATAGATTTAATGACTAAAAAAAATATTTGCACTTATATTCATTAGTTATATCTAAGTATATTATATTTTATATAATATTCTCATTTTCATATTCTCAAATTTTACAAAAAAAAAAAAAAAAATATTATACTATGAAAATAAAATTTGATTTTGAAAAGATTTCTTTTGGAAAATAGGAATATGGACAAATATATGATTACTTTTTGTATAATTATCTGCTAAAATAAATAAATATTGAAAATTATAAAAGAATTTTTAAATGTATTAATTTTTTAAAATAAAAAAATAATTACAAATAAAAATAATATTAAAAATCGCTATATTAAATTATTTATAATTGTGATTTTAAATTTTATAACATATATCATTGTTTAATAACATGTCAAGGAAGTAGCATATTATAATTTATTTTTATCCTTAGAATATCAATACAAACTATAACATCAATTATTTCATAAAATTGATGAATTCATAAAATTGATGAATTTTGGAAAGAAAGAGATTGTTTATTGATCATATTTCATATATATCATAACATCCTAATATATTAATTTTTTTTATATCTAAAATTGGAACTGAAAACAACATAAGAAAATAACAGGCCATGTATCAGTAAAGAATAATTTTTGAATTATATTTACGTAGAAATTAAATAAAAATATAAAAAAAAGTTATAAATAATCAATTTTTTTCTTATCTTTTATCAATTATACATGTGAATTATATAAATGAATTACGTATCAAATGAATTAAGTAACGTGATCACTTTAAATAATTCATAAATAATATGTGAAGGTATTACAATATATTCTAACCCCTTAGAATATTAATCCAAACTACTACATTATCAATTATTATGGTAACAAATTCTTCGTGAGAAGAAAAAATTATTTACTTAATTATGAGATATAACGCAAATAACGCAAAAAAAAAAAAAAATCATTTAAATTTTTTTATATGGATTATTTTCTTAATTTGGTTTTTATCATTCATTTGTCGATTTAATATATTATTCAATATATTTATTAACAGATACACTAACTGAGTCATATAACGTGTCTGTTTCAAATATTTATTACGTGAAAAATTATTTCATACAAAAGTTGCATAGCGAGAGATAATTTGATGTTATTCATTTCTTGCAAATAGATATACATATACATATGATATTATTTTTTAAAGGAGGAATGATGTATTCTTTATATATACTAATTATAATGATTATTATTTGCTAAAAAAAAATTATCTGAAATTATTTATAGTAAAAAATTCTAATCTTAAATAATATTTCTTAAAATAATAACTTTTTCCTATAAATAATAAAAAGTAATTTTGTTATAATTTTTTTTAAATAATCTGATTAGTCTTTTCAAAATATATCATTGAAATTAAAAAGCAAATAACTTTCACATGTCCTCTATTTGCAAAGAAATGAATAATATCTCTTCGTTCACAACTTTTTTGTTTATTAAACATTTTTTCATAGAAATAATTTACGAATTATTTAAAGTTAATTATATAAAAACATTCATCTGATACGTAATTCACTTAATACGTAATTCGCGTAATTGCTAAAAGATAAGAAAAAAAAATTAATTATTTAAAATTTTTTATTTTATATTTCTTATTTTTATTCAATTTTTATGCAAATATATATATATTCAAAAAGAAAATATTTATTCTTTACTATGATCTATGAATTGCTACTTTCCTATGCTGTTTTTAATTTCAATCTATTGGTATCATATCAGACATTAAAAGATAAAGAAAAAATTCGCAAATGATTTATTTGTTTCTGAAAATGGAACAGAGTTACTAAAAGTATCGAATATTTCGAAGAATAAAATTATAATTACACAATTTCCTTTTAAATGATTAATTTTATTCTAAAAAAAAAAAAAAAAAAAAACAAACATCTCCTAGATCTCCTGACATAATATTCTGTTCGAATGTGAATGAATAAGAACTGACCGTTTGCTTGTATGGCGTTGTTGATCTCGTTCGGTTGCAGTCTCGAAATTTTAGGGATGAGAGATGGTCCAAGCTTCGACGAGTCGGGACTGAGAGCCGTGGACGACGAGGATTTGGCCGTTTGGTGAGATGACACCGTAATGTTCTCGGTCTGACACTCGGAGAACAGTACTCTCGAAGCTTTTTGCGGCTGCTGACCGCAACGTCGATCGCTTCTTCGAGTGGATCCATGGCCCGTGACCTAATCGAATCGAAACATCATGCGTTTTTATCGTGATGCGTGAAAAATCGACCGATCCATTTGTAATCTTCCGCATCTGGTTTCGAATTGAAAAATTTCATTCTAGAGTTGAAATGACTTTGAAAATGAAAAAAGAGAAAAAAAAAAATGTTATTCAATACGTGCAAAACGTTAATATCGTTAATATTTGCAATATCTGTCGTTCGTTGCATTTGTTTACGATATTAATGTTTATATAGTTTTATATTATTATTAATTATCATAAAGTTGCATAATTAAAAGATTCTTTCGATATATTATTTCTATTAAATTTCTTCCTTAAAACTTATTCAGATGATTCATATTAAATTATACATTCGACGATTGATAATAAAATTTTATCTTTATTATGCATCCTGTTAGAGACAGTGAATTTCATCCTTAACTTCCCTAACAATTCGCGATAAAACAAAATGTAATTCAAATTCCACTCTAATAGTTTAAATATGCAAATTACGTAAATTAAACTTGAATAAATATCGCATGCGGATATATTGCAATCTTAACAAGTACCAAGAAAACTTAATCTGTTGCAATCAACACGAGATTGGAAAAATCATTTACAATCAATTATCAAATGAAATATGATAATCGAAGGAGAAAGTAAAAGAGAATGTAAACTGGAAAAGAAAAGAATTCTAAGAAAATTCTAAAAAATATTTTACAAAGAAAAATATCCCAATTGTCCCAATAATCAATATAACCGCCTGAAAACGAATATTAAATTCAATATAATATTTATCATTCAATTCAACATATGGAAATGTTAAAATGTAATAATTTTTTTTCAAAATATTTTCAAAAAATCCTAAAGAGTTTGAAAAACACTCTTCCACCTATCCAAACGAATATCATTCGATATATTACATTATTTCTGAGATAAATTTATCATAAATTTTAAAAATTTTCGCTAAAACTCCGAACATAAGTCACGGCATCAAGTATACATTCATCCGACACCGAGCCAAGAAACAGTATCTTGTGCTACACAATCTGCAAACACGTATAAGGTAAGATGAAAACGTCTGTATTAAATGTACCATTAGAACACTTTGTGTTAAAGTAGAGAAGAACTTGGAAGGCAACTTGCCCATGCAAGAATCAAACTGGTATTCGCACAATGTAAGTGGGCCTCTCAAGACAACTAAGCGTTAAGCTACTTTTCCTCTAGTTCAAAATCGTATGACTTTCTTCCATGGTCTGGCGTGTTCTCATTCGACCAAGTTTCCTCCAACCCAATTTGCTCGTCCCTACTCGAAGTTTCGCAGAAACTTTCCACGACCACGCGTCATATTTGACGGTTTTTAACCATCGAAGCATCATAACAATAAACTTCGTTATAAAGCATGATTGAACTTTCACGAAGTTCTGCAAGTTCGATTTACGTGCTTTTCAATCATCAATTTGTACAGAATGGTACACACAGATAATGAATGGAATGAATTTGGCTATTCGGGTAAATAATGAGTTTTAACGAAAATTATTATATTTAATACTTTTAATAATTGTATTACATTTTTGTATTTTTGTATTATTGCAATGAATTTATGTTTATTTATTTAAATTTTGCAAAACTTATTTTATATGAAAGAAAACATAAAGACAATATATCATTTTCATGTTTTGGAAAATTCAAGTTTAAAATTTGTTTAAACTTATAATTTTTTTTATATATGAGTAGATTACTCTTTTTTTATAAAGAATTATACGTAAGCAATTAACATAATAAAAAAAAAATTCTATTTAAAAAAAACGTGTGATCTTTGAACATTCTCTATGCATTCAATTATATAGAGAAATTAAAACTATTTATATCAAATATATTCTCGTTAATATATTCATAGATCTTTGCAGAGTTAATTTGTATACAAAAACGTCGATTCAGACTTATTTATTGTAATTATAAGAGAGGTAGAATGAGACATTCTATCTTTGTTGCATTCTCACTTTGTTTCTTGCTTTGTCTAACATAAATCTTAATTGCTTATAATTTGATAAATAGATATTTTTATGTTGTTATTTTTTGATTTCTAAATCGAATATTTCAAAGATGTATCAAGGATATATTAATCATTTTCTACTGATGATAAATAAAAGTGGAATAAAATTTCAATAAATTTAAATATTAAATATATGTATGTATAGTATGTTTGACTTATTATTTTTTGTTATTATTTATTACACTGCACTTATTGAAAATTGAAATTAATGTACATATTTAAAATAAATGTAAATTTTTATACTGTATAAAGAAATAGTCAAGAACAATTTTTTAAATATAAAAGCTCAAATTCCAAATATAAGTGGACGTACAATATCTCTGCAATATCTGAGCATGTTTTGTTGTTTTTATCTTGTTACTGTTATTATTACTTTTATTATTTGAAAGATATATAATATAAATTAGAGAAATATGAATAAGAAAAAATATAGAAATTAACATTGATCCAATTAATCAATTATTAAACCATTTATTTATTACGTTTTGAAATAAAAGTTAAATACTGGTATTTCTAACTTAAATATAAACTCATGTAACAAGATTATAAGAAGTTTTTATCTTCTAAAAAAAATAATTTCTCAACAACAATTTTAAATTTCTGCTAAATACATGTATCTACCATATATGCTGAATATTTACAATAATTATAACGAAAAGATCAAAGAATGAAGAATATTGAGAAGATAAAACATCCAATACTCTTCACAAATATGTTAACAAAACACAAAGAGAACACTTATTAAAATAGAAATAAAAATGTTACACGTACAACACTCCATGGAATCTTCTCTCATCAGTCTCACAATAAGAAGGAAATATTACCTGCTGCTGCTGAGGCTGCTGCTGTTCCTGCTGAATCTCGTCGTGTTTCCGTTTTCTGCTGACGTCCACATTCTCACTGTTCTCGTTGCAGATCGATCTACACTTGCTGCAAAGCACCTGGCGCGGCCTCAACCTGACCGTTGGCCGTGCATTCTTGTACCTGGCCGGTGGATTGATGTTCCTACGAAGATCGACTTTCGCAGCGGTCAACGTGCTCTTCCTCTCTTGGAAATAGCTGAATCGGGCCGCGATTGTCGCCAATTTGTCGCCATCGGGGTCCGGTACCGGTTCAGGGGGTTGTACGCCACACGGTAGGCCTCTGCAAACGATCGTTAATTAATATTTTAAGCATTGAAGGATCAATTGGCTTGGATTCATTGGAATCCAATTTGGAAATGATCGAATATGTTAAACAAAATAATTTGATTTTCGAAAAATACACTCAAAGAAGTATATCTTGTGGAATTTTTAAAAATTTATTTTAAAATTGTAGTAGAAGTATTGACGAGTCTCGTTAAATTGTAACTAAATTGTAAACAGGGATTATTCCTTGTGTGTTGGTATTTTTGAAAAGCTAGAGTTTTTACTGTGGATACTTTGGAAAGTCTGATCTTAAAGGATGAAACAAATACAAAAGTTGGAATACAAAAATATCGATTGAGGCTTATTTATTAAATTCACGTTAGATGAAGGGAGGCTGGAATAAAGCGTTGGTATAACAGAGAGGTAAAACAGTTTTCATTATACTTTATCGTTCAACGCAAACTTTAATTATTTATAAAATAACTTAAAAAATAATCCTTAACTTTTTCGTATACCAATTTGTTTCGCCAAAGATGTTTTAAGAATGTATTAACACCCTATTTATTTGCAATAGTAAGGTATTCAAACAAGATATTGTTCAAATTTTCTATTAATTTCAAGTAATTTCAATTTTAAAATATTTGAAGATTTTTAAAGAAATTTTTTTTCAGACTTTTTAAGACTTTTATTTATTAAAAATAAATAAATATCAGCCATAAATTATCGTTGTTTAAACTTTGATATAATTGTAAAAACATTTAATAAAAGTTAATTCAAAATTAAAAAGAAATTGCAGAGAAAAATTTTTAATTATAGGATCTCATTTGATCTCATTTCATCTCAGAGTTGAAATTTTAAATTGATCATATATTTTACTATCTACTAAAATTTATAAATTTGTTAAAATTAAGAAATTAAGATTAAATTGTATTTGTAATTAAAATACTTGCTACTTTTACTATATTTGAATATAGCTGAAAATTATTAAAGATAAAAAAACATAACAAATGAATGCAGAGAGTACGTAACATGTCTGGAAAAATGTTAAAAGTGTTAAAACTAATTAGTAAAAGAGTAAAGAAGAAAGAAAGATGAATAAAAGAAGGGAAAAAGGTATAAAAATAATTAATTTATAATAAATTATTATGTTATATAATAATATACATTTTTAATTCTTTATTAACTCATAAAAGCATCGTATTTATTTTATGAATGGAACGTTGTATTTATAATGAACGTCTGAATTATTTCCACATGATGTTTTAAACAACTTCCATTTGAAATTTGTATGCACAGTAATAAGTATAATTGGGGTAAATATCAGTTGGTATTCATATTCATATTTTCGCTACTATTTAAAGGATTATGCGACAATTTAAAGCTTTTTTTCTAAATACACATATAATTTAGGTAAAAATCAATTCAACAAACAATTTTATTATTCTATAAATCAGAAATTAGATAACAGAAAAATGTTTACGATAATAGAAAATTTAATTTTTATAGAATAAGAAATTGGATATTCAATATAAACATTTTTCTATTATTTGTATAATAATAAAGAATATTTTATATCACAACATTTCATTTAAAAAGAAAAACGGTCAAATTGTTTGATAATCAATTTTTTCTTATAATGAAAATTCTCAATTGAATGGAAATTTCAATTGAAGTTTATTATTTGTGTAATAATAAAGAATATTTTATCTCGATATTTAATTTAAAAAGTATATACATATATATATATATATATATACTTAAAATGTTTAATATTTATCTTATATCAGTTTTATATCAACCGTATAATAAGTAGTTAATATTTAATTATAGAAAATCGATATCGATTGCATTATTATATTGGAAGGAACGATATTCCTTCTATTTCATCAAAGTTCTATTTCTTTTTCGTAGAATTTTATTTTATTTCGTGAGCAGGATTCAGTGTATGGGTGGAAGAAGAGGAATCGATTGGGTGGAGTTGGTGGACTGGGAATTCGAACGCCACGTTGCTGGATATCTGGGTCATTGACAGACTGTTTCCTTCTAAGCTTAACAGTTTAACGTATCGAGCTATTTATGCTAGATTGATAAACATGATATAGATTGATAATCTTATATTTTTAACGAAGAATAACAAAAAGGGATTACGTGGAATATTAAGATTAATGGAAAATAAAGAATAGAGAAATAAAAAGAAAAAAAAATGGGAAAATGAGAAACGAGAAATTGAAAAATTAAAGAAAAAACAGAGAACGAAAAAAGAAATTAAAAAAAGCTTTTTTACAATTTTCAAAACTGTTTAATGAACTGTGCATGCTCACACTTATATTTTATTTTTAATGAAAATTTTAGAATCTAAATCTAAAATGAAAACATAGGAAGAAAAAGCATAGCAGGAAAAAATTGGGAGATAAAATATGAAACAAATTTTTTTCTTTTTATTTTCTCATTCTAATAAGTTAATATTAAAACAACATGTCAAAATGATGAATTTTGAATTTCTTTTATGATTACTGAAAATATAATAAAGTACTCTTGAAAGATGTTTAGCATTGGAATAGAGAATAGTTTATTACATGTGCCAATTTATTTTCTTCGCAACATTCTAATTTTGTTCGTCAAGATGAAATATATTTTGATATACAGTTAAATTTTGATACGTATTTATAATGTAAATACAAATGTATGAAATAATCATATATGAAATATATAGATGAATGATTTAACAATTTTCAAAAATAGTTACAGTTGACTTGAATGAGTTATAAAATGGACAAATATTTCAACAATATTCGAATAAATTTTATAATACTCGAATAATTTTATTAAATTAAATTTTTTCAAATAAATTTTAATAAAATAATGCAATAAAATATTTAAAAAAAATAAATTTAAGTTATTTACTTTTAGTCTATACATTGTCTGTATAATAGATATTTTTTTTAAAAATAATTTGAATGGGTTTTATTATTTCTGAAAATTTTAAAAAATATTATATGAAAATTCTATTTCTAAGAATAAAATAATATATATTTTTGAAAATATTTGAAAATAATACAATTGAAAGATTTTATGGAATCAAAGAAATAAACGAAGAACAATTTATTCTTTTTTCATTATATTTAAGTATAATATTATTTTTCTAAATAAATATCCTATTTTAATCATTTTTTTCACTTCTTGAGATAAATAATAAATAATAGTTTAATTTATACCAGAAAAGAGACATAAAAAAATTAAAGATGTGATACCATGAATCTCTTCAAAAATCAAAAAGTTTCGAAAAATTTTTAAATTTCAAAAGTTGAAATTTTTTTTGAATAAATTAAAAAATTGCCATAAATATTTATTGTTACTATAAATTTAAGTAATAGAATTTTAAAAATCGAAATTTATAAAAATTTTACTTCGTAAAAAAGGAATGAATTTTTAAAGAGAGAGAAAAAACTTGAAAAATGAAAGGTGAATAAGAAAAATATTCAAAAACTTCGTGATATCATAAAGTTTCGAATTTGAATTTCATAAATCTAAAAATTTGGTTTCTCCGATCTCCGATAAAAAACTTCCTGTTTCCATGTTTTTGCTAAATGCTAAATTGAACATTTTAATTAAGAAGAAGAAAAAAAAAAAGACAGAATAAACTTAAATATTTTTATTTTCCAAATAATTCTAATTTAATTATTAACCCCTTCAGATTTGTCTGGAAATTCTTTTTCCTCGATCCTGACGCCTGAATGGATTTACCATTTTGAATAGATTGATGAACGTTGAGTCGATGATTAATGAGGACGTGAAAAGGCGAAAACTTGATTATATTCAAGACAAGTCTTACGACATATTATGTACCAAGAGTAATTTGAAGAAGCATTACACCAAGAGATTAATTTTAACAACATGTTTCAACTTTTCCTTATAACGATTCGTTGAAATCGTGGTTTCTTATTTTCTCCTCGACGGAATGTGAGTCATTAAGATATTTGTCACTGCGTGATGAAACAAGAACGTATGAGACAACTGTTTGAGAACTTGTTGAAGAACACTTTCATGCATAATATCAACATCTGTTAAATTGCTTATTTGACTCTGTCTTGATATTCATTGTGAAAGGGATAAATAAATAAATGAACGTGTATATATATATATATATTTCTTTCATAAAACAGATATTAAATTTTAATATGTCTTGTTTACAAAAATATTCTTTTATAAATAATTGAAAGACAGGGGATAAATGCATTTGTTAACCCTTTGCGAACGAATGTAATTATCACAGTGGTATCAAAAGTTATAAATACACAATGTTCAATTACTAATAACATTTTGATAAAATAATATTTACTCGTATTATACATTCTTTGTATTTGACATATTTCACAATATTTTGATATTTTTTCAAATCATATATTCAATTATAATCTATTTACTTTTACGTCTGTAATTTTAGATTTAGAATTAGCAGCTTTCATTACTAGCCAAAAGTATTTTAAAAAATTTTTAAAACGATATAATAATTGTTTTATGAAAATAACTATTTTCTATTTTCTATCTATCCAATCACTATATATCATATATATTATCAAATCAACTCAATTTAATTTCCATAAACATTATTTTATAAACCAATTGCTTTACTTGCCCACCATTTAATAATTTTCTTTAACTTCTGACTCATTCTATATCATTTATATTACTAATATTTCCCATTACACGATCCACTTATTCATTTCAATCAACGTAGCTTTCTCTCAAACGAATATTTAATAATAATAATAATAATAATAATAATAATAATAATAAGAATACTCGATAAAACGTACACATAAGGAAAGAAAAACATGAATCGTGATCATAAAGCATGAAAAGTGAAGCAGGGTAAAATCGAGGCTAATATACAATCAAGCAATATAATGGCGGCCAAACGATGGAACGATCGAAAGGGGGTTGAAAGTGTTTTTTTGACATCACAATTCGCACACAGACACGAAATAATAAGTATAGTTTGGTTGAAAAAATCACAAAAATCCATGACGTATTTTCATGAAAATTACGGTTAAATTACAGAGATGGAGGAGATCTGAAATGGCGGGGAGAGGGAGAGGGAGAAAGAGCGATACGCGCGTTTAATGAAATGTAAGAGGGAAATGATATTGATCCGGGTAGATCGAATCGCGGTAAGATAATGAAGACCTTTCGTAATGAAAGTACTATTATCATAATAGCCTTCCGAGACTACATAGCTAGCGATGAAACACGTAAGCAGGTAACCGACACTCCGGGATACACAGGTGAAGTCATTGGTGTGTCTCGATTGCGATTTCGTGACCGTGTGTCTGTATAGCCAAGCTTCGTGTAGGGGGGGGGAAAAGTAAAAAAAAAAAAGATTTTAAAATGATTTGAATGGACCATTTGTTGTGGACGAAAGAATCCATTTCTTCTAAAAAAATTGAGGAAATGAATATTCATTTCTTGTGAATATTGGAGAAAATATATATATATATATATATATATTGATGATTACAGAAACGAGCAGCAAAAGTGTTAAGGCTTGTTTGTTGTAAGCAATTTAAATTTACGTTAGATGAAATAAGAGGCAGAGTGAGATTCATTCCATCTCTGTCACATTGTCCATCTTCGTCTGATTTCAACTAACAACTTAAGCAAACTTAAACTGTCCATAACTTGATAAATAAGCCTCGAGTTTTTTGAATACAAACTTTTGTGTTTACTTTAACGTGTTAATTATTTGTTTTTTAATAAAATAATTATTTCTTCAAAAATATTCATTAGACAATAGTAATATAAAAATAGTAAAATGATATCTTGCAATCGTTCTTCTTATCTATGAAAAATATTATATTATAATATTATTATTTTCATTTCGTAATTAATCTAAGACTTTTATAAATTTTATTTAAATTTTTTTAAATATAACAATTACGACAACACGAGATTAATTTCTTAAATATATAATAAGAAATCGCTTTAATCATTGCTGTTCAAAAATTAAACATCAATTTGTTAATAATTGAGATCGTGGATGATCAATTTCTTAGAAATTGAGCGATGTTTCTCTCTCTCTCTCTCTCTTATTAGTTAGTCTATTTTCTGAATCTATTGTCTGGATTACGGGTTTCGTGACTGGAATTGACCGAATGTTGGGAAAAATTAGTTGGAACGAGATAGAAAGAAATTTTTGTTCCCTTTGTTCGTCTTTCTGTTCAATTTCCTGTCAAAAGATTGCGGACGAAGATGATTTTTATCCAACTAGGATCAGAAAAATTGTATAAACCTATTTCTATTTTGCCATTGCGTGTTATTTTTATAGTTGAATTATCTTATTATTTTCGAGAACTTATTGTACACACGTTCTTCATAATCCTTGTGCGAGGAATTTTTTATTGAAACAAGTTTTAATTCAAACGTTTTATTAAATATGTAATTTTATTCGTTGAAATTTTTATCTTGTTTGCAATCTTCTCGACAATTCGATGATTAATACATGATATAACATTTTGTATGGAAATTCATATCGTAGAAATCGTAGTCAAGATACAATAACAAGCATTGTTAATTTTTGATCTATTATCTTGAATACGATTAAAATAAATTTTTAACTAGAATATTGTTAATATAAATTTGTACACAAGTAAAAAATATATTCACATTATTTGTAAAGAAATAATAATCGAAAACAAAACTTTACAAAGGCTTGTGAGTGATTGAAATTAATTTTTCTGAATTAAAAAATAATTTTGTATTTGCAACGAATTTATAAAGAATCGATAAATTGCACGAATAAAAAGGGAATGAAAATATTTTGATCGAAATAATAAATTTTTTTAAATTCAAATTATGTAGATATATTTGAAATTTATTTATAAAAAAAAGAAAAGAAAGAAAGAAAAGAAAACATTTTGGATGAATTAAAAAAGGCAGAAAAAACAGAGAAAAAATAAAATTATGATAAATTATCATAAGGTATAATATATTACTTCCTTCTTTCACAATAACTGTCTTTTCATCTGCGACGTGTCTTTCTTCTATTTGCATATAACATTCGTACATGTAAATTATGCATAAGCACGTGCATATTTACGTATTTTATTTTTGCCTTGTTCCACATCGTCTGACATACTTATTGTCGTAATTTAATTATAATATTTATTATGGATGAACAAATTAAACATTAAAAATATCTAAAAAAGAAAAGATTGATAACCAAAAATATTCATCTTTAATTAATTATCATATATATCATTTATTAAATGTAATATTTTTTTTTCACAGAATATTAAAAACTTGATAAAAATTTATTCTTATTTCTTTAAATATAATAAATTTTTTAATCATATATTATCAATTTATCGTAAGTTTTAAAAATGTGTAAATATTTCATTGAAATATTATCTAAGTTTTTGAAATGAAGAAGAAAATATATTTCAAGAAATATCACCAATTCTATGAAATTCTAATAATTCAATAATCTTTCTGGCATATATGGCTCCATTCCTAAAAATCCTGCATACATATAAACTCCACTGTACTTCCATTTCTTCTCCATTTCTTCAAAACTTTTATCAATTCATCTTGCCCACACACTGGTTCCATTAATCCTTTATACTTTTATACAATTTTATATGATATCTGGATTTGACATTCTATTTTTTTTTTTTTTTTTTAATATATAAAACATATTCTTACAACTTATATTATCTTATATATTTTGATTATAAAATCACGTTAATTTCTATGTCTCAATATAATTAGTTATAATTAAAAAATATATTTTGCAAATAAATATTATTAAAATATTCTTTAAAGAAAAATCGTGCCATAATTCTTTTGAGTTCATTTTAAAGAACGAAATCTTTACTTTCACTTTGAAGTTAATTTTCCTCAACGGTACTTTTACAGTAAGAAACGTGATAGGAAATGAAGATTTTTTTCTTTTTGTTTAAATTATTCAAAATTAACGGAGACAAGTTTAAGTAAGCGCATAAAATTTTCTTGCGAATCATAAATAATTGGAAAACTAAATTTTAAGATCTTTCGTCGCCATTTTATCGTACTTTTAATGAAAAGTATATCATCAAAAATAAAATAATCCAAACTATACTATGATTAAAATTATAGACACGAATATGTTTAATGTTTGTATCGTTGATTGTATGTTGAGATAAAATATCACACAAATTTCAAAAAGATTATACTTTCAAGAAATCATGAATACTTCAACTTCAGTATTTCAATTCACAATTTCTTATATTTACTTCTTTAGTTGAAATTCAATTGAAGAATTTCTCAAGAATTCCTCAAAATTTTTCATGACGACACAAACATCGATCAATTCCAAACAAAATGCACAAATTTCAAAACACTAAACACAAAAACATTCCCCAAAAATTTCTAAAAAATCCTTCACCACAAACAAACGAAGACGAAATAAAAGAATCTTCTAAAAAAATCCTACTACCAATCCCTCCTACCAAGAAAAGAAAAAAGAAAAGAGACAAAAAAGCTCGATTCCTGGTCGATAATATTTCAACAATTTCTCCACTCAAAGCCACTCGGCCGATCCTAAAAACCATCCATCCATCGAAATTCCCTCCCAGCGGTTGCAATTCCTAAGACGAGTTTTCCATGGCATGGCAATAGGCAAAAGAGGTAGGGCAGCGCCTCTGGAATGGCGGAGCAAAAACGAGGCAAGCTGACCGCGGCCGGTGGTTTCATAACGTCGAAAACCATCTGTGCGATGCAGACAGGTCCACCAGGCCTTGCCGAAAGATTATTGGGCAATGGTTCCACGGAACATGTTCTGGCCGGCCATCAGCCTAGGCTTGGGCTGTTTCGTGCAACAACACAACGTTGGTATTGATTCGAGAGGGGTGGACAATGAGCGACAAGCCTGGACGGTGTATCCATTAATATTTTCCGGTTTTTCGATAACGGGTGACCATCGAAAATTCCGGTGGCAAATGAGTGTTCCAGATAAAAGGCAGCAGAGGGCTGAAAAGGAAAGGCGAAGGAGAGAGGTTTCCAGGTCGTGAGCAAGATGTATATATACTTTTTGCTTTCTTTTCTTTCTTTCTTTCTTTTTTTTTTTTTTTTGGAGGGGAGGAGAACTTTCGAGAGGCGTATGCGGTTTTCATTTTGAGATTGGTGGTGTATAATGTCTCTAGGATTATTTTTCGAAAGCATTGGTTTATTATTCTGTTTTCACTGTGTGCGCGTGTCTATGTATTGTTGCAGGGAGGAATATTTGAGAGGCGGCTGTTTTAATTCTGGTGAAGTTTGAAGATGAAAAGATGTTGGAATTGAAAGTGTTTTTGGTTGGATGATCTTTCTCTGTCCGATTGTATTGTATCTGGTTTTTAAAGAGTGTATTTATTTACGAGTGTATTTCGTTTTTTATATTTAAATTTGTACATTCGCGTGAATTAATAATAATCGGATTATATAAATATTAAGGGATATATATATATATATATATGAAACGTTATATTTTAAACATTTTCTATAGATAAATTTATTTATTAAATTTATATGTATGTATATATGCATAATCAAAAATAAAAAATTTTAATGCCTACAATTATTTTTATCATCCTCACGTGAAAATCATGACAATTAATAAATTAATTCTTTGTAAAATATAAAATTATTTTTAATTCTATGCATTTAAGTTTCACATTCAATTAATCTTACAAATATTTTATCTCTTTCTTAAAATAAAACAAGATAACTATGGAATTTAATAATAACATTTTCAACAATTTTCATTATTTGAAACTTAATTCTTTCTTTCAAAGACTTTATTTATCGTTTCAAAAATTTCAAAAATTATCTATATCCAACTTAATCTATTTTTAAAAAAAAAATATTCATTATTCCTTCACTATCACCCTTAAAAACGTTTAGAAAAATTTTAAAATGCGAAGAAAAAGCTCATACTCCGTCATCTCTGTTATTTTGAAAATCATCTCGTCTCTAGCTCTATTTTGAGAATTTCTCGTGTCTTTTCACGATAAACTCTTTCGTAGGATTTTTTTCAATGAGACGAGAATCTCACACGGGCTTCGCCATTCGTTTATTGTTTATACATACGTGTGGCGTCTTATGACGTCCCCGTTTCCCAGAGTCTCTACGTTTCACGACTCTGTGAGTAATTAAGGTAGCTGCAATTAGAGACGTACCAACCGAAATGAGTAATGAGTTTCAGCCGGCGGATGACACAGGTACATCTCAAGCAAAAGGATCTTCTACGACAATGGAAGCGACGTTAATACAGTGAAATTTTCTTTAACCGTGTGTATGTGTGTTTATATCTTTTATGTTAAATTTTTTCAATATTTTATCAATGAAAAAAATTCAAAGAATTAATAATAAAATTAATAATTGAGAAAATTTTCTTTCATCTTTGTGTCTTTCTTTTTCGAGCAATGCTGTAGATATTAATACAAAAAAGTTCAATTTATATAATTTGGATTAAATGAAATTTTTTTAATCGTATCTTTTTAAATAATGTACGATACATCAATAAGTAAAATTTGTATTATTTTGTCAATTGTGTATCATATATATATATATATCAAAATAATTAATATTATTTTATTGAATTTTGAATATTGGGATATTTTTTTTATTTTAAAGAATGATAAGAACTTGGATTTTCCAATTAAAAATAAATACTACTGTTTTAAAAAAAAAGGTTTTTAATAAATTCTTAATTCTTTTTATATGTTATTAATAAAAGATTAATTATTTGAGGAGAAATTGATATACATATCACAACTCGTGAAGTATTAAAATAAATTCAAATTGAAAAATTGAGATATATGATTAAGACAAAATAAGAAGAAAGAAAATGAAAAATTATTTGTTCAATTTATTATTATCATTGCTTAATAATTGCGCATAACGTTTTAACGCCTATAAAATTTCTTTCAATGGAGTCATTTTGAAACTAATGCAAATGAAGAATGATCATGATTTTCAAAATTGAAATTTACAAAAGATGAATTGAAAAAATTAAATTAATACAAACACTCTTAAATTATCTCATATAAATTTAACGTGTATAAAATAACATTTTAAAAATATCGAATAATATTGCAGTAAATATTAATGAATACTGAATAATATTTTGACAGAGATAAATTAATTTTATAAATATAACTTACATCTGTACAATCTTTAAATACGGAAAAAAAATTTTCCTACAGAAACGAACAAAAGTTAATTTAACTGAAGAAAAAATTATTATCACAATTAGATAATATTATTGTCACAAATTTTTTTCATAAACTTTATCAAAATTAATGTGCCTATCCCATTATACTCGTCTCTAAAACATAAAAAATAAAATAAAAACTTTTGACGAGTCTACCAAGGACAAAAAATAATAAATATAAACACTATACTTCTCGTGTTATTTCTCTTCCACGAATCGTAAAATATTATCAATATAAGATTTCAAACGTTCACATATTTTTTTATTTATAAAAATATTCCCATTCCCACGAACTCCAGCATTTTTATGAAATTATAATGTACAAGCGGCCAAAAAATAAAAATCGTATTTCCACGGAATAAAACGGATAAATAAAAGGTGGAAGGAGCCGAGGGGCTCGGCCAGAGCGAGGGAAAAATCTACATTCGTTGTTCGATCCGATCGTGAAATCTCGCGTGATGAACGAGCTTTCCGCGTAACTCGAAAAAACTTCAGAAACTTGTGCATTCAGGCTGCAACGTGTTCCACCGGTGAATAATGCGAACGGATCCCGCGGTAATGTGATTTATATTGCACGGTGAAATATAGATGATCCATCTGTGAAGGAAATTAGAACGGATCGGGATGGAGCTACGGCGAGATCTCTCTCGTGATTTTGATCGTTATCTGATAGATTATGTGCTCTTGATCGCTGATTATTTTGTCAAGACTTGATTAGATTCTAGATAATAATAATAGTAATAGTAATATTTATTAATTATGAATAAAAATTTTATGGATAATATGAATAATAATGAATAACAGTAATATTATTGGAAATAATAAATAAAAATACAAGTTCTGCATAATAATAATGATATATTATTAATATATTATGAGAAATATAATTATTTAAGTATTAATTTAAAAATTCTTTTAAATCTTTTTGTCTCTAATAAAAAATAAAAAAGGAATATTATTTTTTTCTTTCTTTTTTTTTTTTTGATAATATGCAAAATAGTAATGTTTTTTAAAAACATAATATTAAAAAATTTTCAAATTGCGATATCATAAATTTTAAAAACCTTATTTTTTTTTTTTCTTGATAAGAAAAAGTAAAAATTCCTTAAAAATTGAATTTTATTATTTTTTTTTAAACAATACTATAATATTTCATATCGCTTCATAATATTCTAATTGATATGAAAACGAGTTCAATAATTTAATATTATATTATGACCTTAAAATGACCTTGGATTCCCATTTTAAATTTCATTTTTATATTTTTTTCTAAATTTTTATTCCGTTTCCTACACGTAATATCATATTTCAAATACAAAATTTTATAAAAATATCTTATCGAGGAACTTGACAAGATATTTTCTGGTGCATGCAAATAGAATCTGATATCAATGCATCGATACACACGAGGAATAATAATAATTTCATTTGACAGTCGTGCAGTGATACGATAGATCTTTATCTATAGAATATTGATGTACGAGATGGTTTTCATGGCTTTGCATGTTATTACAACTGTTTGGCAATATGTAAAAAAAAAAATGTTATGTTTTTTTTTTTTTTTTTTTTTTTTAGAAGAATATTAATACACAACTGATATTCAGACGATGATGTAATATATTAATCGATTACGAATGTACGGGTTACGTAATATGCGTGTGTTTGATAAGTTGAATTTCAATGGATGAAAGATTCGCTGACGAAGAGAGATGTTGATTTATTGTAAAACCGATTTAAAATGGATTCAAGATGTTTTAACAAAGTGAACACAAAATTAATTCTTATATTTTTGATACAGTGTTCTCCAGTGTTATGTTTTATTATATATAGTAAAATTAAAATTTTTTTTATCATCAAATTAGGATGATTAAAAATTTTCGATATTCTCCATTTTTTAGGAGAAATTGAAAAGCATAAATAAATTCTCATACCAATATTTATTGATTAGTAAAATGTTATAACAAACATATTAATAATATTTCATTCTTGTGACTTGTTTATAGCATGCAATAAAAGTCCTCGTCATAACAGTTTTATTTATTTTCACTTTAATTTAATGGTTATAAAAATAAAAAAACAAGTAAAAGTTAAAAAAATTCAAAGACATTCATAGGTATTAAAAAATTAATTGCTATCTATATGATCGTAAAAATTTAAATAGACAAGGATACTTAAGACATGACATTCTAATGAGAAAATTAAAATTTTTGTATGTATAATATTTTATTCTTATTTTTATATTTTTGAAATATACAATATATTCCATATTAATGTAAATATTTATAAAAATAAATGCATTGACGTATTTATATATATATCATATACACGATTATGTAAAAAATAAAAATATCATCGTAATCATGATTTTATTTTGATTAAGAAGTCAAAATTCTTAATTCTTTGAAAAACGTTTGATTTTTAGTAATTGTAAAAAAAAAAAAAAAATTCGACAAAATAGCAAGTTGATATTATTAATATATAATTAATTATCGATATATCGTTTTATCCTTTATCATTGTAACAGTGCGAATTTTGTTATAATTATCTTTTAAAATTTCAAACTTATACTCATACAATATTTTCTCCTTATTTATATTCACAGAATACATTATTAAAATTGCGTAGAGAAACTTAAAAAAAAACCTAACCTATAATTTATATTTTCGAAATATGTTTCTTTTATCAAGATCAATTCTATATTGCACAGTTTCTTTTATCAAGATTAATTCTATGCTGTATAAATAACAAAAATTGCAAAAATTTTAAAAATTTTAAACCATTAAAAGTTATTATTAATAATTATTATATCGTAAATTAGAAAATTCTTCGAAGATTATTTTACAATCTCTCCTCCCAATGAAAAATATTTTCTAGTTCCATGATAATTTTAATGCGAGCTGATACAAAAAAAAAAAAAAGATTTTTTATTTTTCCCTAAAGTAACGAATCATAATAAGTTAACCGGTTTACATCTGGTGACATGCGTCCATACTTTTACTCGTAAATTTGTTGCTCGGATACTTCACGACTGATTATATAAAACCATTAGCTGATTTGCAACGATTTAAATGTAGCATGATAAATGTAGAAATCGGAGTGTTGAGAAATATCTTAATAGAACGCGAGATAAAATGTTATAATTACACATTTTATTACTGAACTGCAACAATTCCATATAAATATCTAGCAGGAATAAAAAGAACGAAAAGTTATTAAAAGAAGATCGATTTTCTATAAATGAAGATGTCTTAAAAAGTGTCTGTATTTAGACACTTTGGTTCTTTTGTAATATTTTACAGATATAAAGATCAAAAAAAGATTCAGTTTCTTATTAATATCGAATTCCATTTTCCGTGAATAGATCTGAATTTAAAAAATAAACGAAT
This sequence comes from Apis florea, assembly GCF_048593485.1. Taxonomy (NCBI): domain Eukaryota; kingdom Metazoa; phylum Arthropoda; class Insecta; order Hymenoptera; family Apidae; genus Apis; species Apis florea. The sequence continues at coordinate 7,650,872 of NW_028256549.1, read as the reverse complement.
CGGATTGAAGATCGATTAAAGATCTAAAAAAAAACTTTAATTTTTGTTAATATTTCATACCGAGTTTGAAATTAAATCGTTTCGACAGAAATAGAAATTCAAGTACGAAAAATTAATATTTCAAGGAGATTTGAAAACTGCACACAACGTGAATTGATTTATGCTTAATTATTTCATATAATACGAAATTTAATGAAGATAGATGTGAATTTTAAAGAAAGTCAACAAACTGAACTGAATTAAGAATTCATGAAGATTTAAAAAGGAATCTAAATTGATTTAAATTCGATATTTTTCTAATTTTTCGTAATAAAAATCTAAAAATCTAAAAAATAATCAAAATTAATTAATTTTAACGTGAAAAAGAAGCTGAAAGAATATGAAATAATAGATAAAAATTTACAAGAATATAAAAGCCAAGTTAAGTCAATATAAGTTTCTTTCAATATTTCATTCTAAATTTAATCAAGATGGATAAATAAATAGATTGAATCAAGATTTCAACTGAAAGAAAGTTAAATTGAATTTTTATTAAAAAAATTGAAGGAAAAATGAACTTAAGATTTTTCTAAATATTTCATATAAAATTCTTTAGATAAAAGTATGTTGATAGAAATAGGAGAAAAAAGAAAACGAAGAAAAGAAAAGAAGAATGGAAAAAGAATTCGAAATAAATTGAATGAAAAATTTTTAAAAGCTTAGATCAACTTAAAATTTTTTCCATATTTTATAGCAATAAATTTTAAAAAAACTTTCAGATATACTGAATTATAGTTAAAAATTTACGAATAAAAATTAAGCACAAATATAAACGATTTTAAATAATAAATAATCTCAAAATATTCCGTGTTAAATCTTATATTAAATCACATTAAATCAAAAAATTAATTAAATGAAATAAAAAAAACACACACAATACGATACAAAGCCAACCTAACCTCAAAAAAAAAAATCAATTAGATCTAACGAATTCAAATTCACGTTTCTTTCATATCAAGATTTCCTATCAAATTTTAACCAAGACAGAAGAATTACGAGAAGAAAAGACAGGCAAAAAAAAAAAAGGAAGTTCGAACGAAAATAGTTCGTTGAACCGTCGACCACATTGCACAGGGTTGTTCTAACAGATTTCAGTTTAACGATCCATAGCGACGCTTACGTGGCCATCTACTTTGTACCCTGTCTGGAATACCTCTCTGCTCTGCTCACTGTTCTGCCTGGCAATTGGTGTCGTTCTCATAGACATCGACTATACTCTCTTCGTTCTCTCTCTGGATACCGACCATTTATGCCTCGGATATATAGCGCATCGTTGGCCATCTTGCTTTTGCTGTTGCCTCACGCAGACGTTGTGGAAATATAGAAAACAGCTGTTTTCAAGACTTGAGGAGAATGATTCCACACTTTTTCTTGTGTGAAAGTTGAGACTATAAGTGAAGACCACACGAAGGAAATATGATAAGTCTGTTTCTGTTGATTTTTTGTTGCTTGGAGGTTAAAAAAAGTATTGCGATATAATAATGGTTGTAAAACGGAATATTTAAAAAAAATATATCATGTTTTTAAGAATAAATGATATTACAATATTTTTGAAATTAGGATTGGATGATAAAATAGTAAAAATATTAGAATATGTACATATTCAATTCTTGATTCATGTTGTTAAAAAAGAATATTTATATTCTATATTATCTGTATAATAAATTCATTTCATAAAAATGTTATTTTTATATCTACAAAAATTAGAAATATTATATTTTTGTGAATGAATTTAAAATTAAAATTAGATAAAGCAGTTGTATCATATATTGATAAATTATTGATTTATAAAATCTTATGATTAAATTTTGAACGGAAAAATAAATCTCAATCTGATCATTATCATTTAAAAATGAATAAAATTATTAACTTATAACTTAATTATTAATTCTTTACAACTTCAAATTTAAATATACGGATATTACAAATTGGATAATATATAAATTGATTTTGCATTTACTTAACCAAATTTAATCTAAATAATTTTTTAATATTTCCATTAATAATGAATTATATACGAAACACAAAAAAACAAATATTTTTAATTATTCCTTCTCATAATCATAAATTATAAAACACTTTATGTTGAATTTCTATCTTATAATAAAAGAAATTAAAAAAATTTCATCACATTTTAAAATTGAGATACAATTTTTAATCAATTGACATACATTTAATTGGTCTTAAAAATATTTAAAAATTTTCTCTCTTTTCTTTCTTTCCGAGTCGATTTTAATTTAAAACATAACATAAAACAACAGAAAACCTTTTTTTGAAAAAGAAATTCCCTAAATTTTTTGAATACTTCCAATAATAATGATTAAGATATTTAGAAAAAAAATTACGAAAACAAACACGTTTCGTGAAAGTTTTAAAATTTTCCACCTTAAAAATAAACTGATTTTAATTTATATGATATGAAACAAGAAAAAAACATTTAAAGAAATTCTTTAGATCTTTTGAACGCTTCCAACAATAACGATTAAGACATTTAAAAAAGAATTACGTAAACATATGTTTCGTGAAAGTTTTAAAATTTTGCACGTTAAAATTAGCCGATCAACTTCCCCTTCCTTTGCTTAATTATTCGCTTCGCTTATCCGCATATTTCGAACGTACGTTCAAGTCTTGGCTTATTTTTAAAAAAGAATTCCCACCGGTCGTTCAAGCTACCATAAACGATCTCAAATACCTTTTAATTTCGTCTCTTTTAATTTCAACATGAGCTTGTCACTGAACAAAATTGGCTTTTTTTTTCACGAAAAATTACGTAATCGCTCACGGATCTTCTCTCATCATCATCATCATCATATAAGGATATGTTATTTTACACGAATATACGGTATATGATAACATATTCTTGATAAAACACAACCGATGTTAAGTAAACAACTCAAGAATTATTTATTCTCGAATAAATTTTAAGTAACATTTCAAAATTATACGTAGTAATTTTATATTACATTCTCGTTGTAAGTTATTTGAAAATTACTTATTTGAATCAGATAATTTGGAATTACATATTTTACATACACATCAGAATTCATAAGTAAAATAAGTTAAATATTATTGAAAATTTCGTGAAATAAAAATCAGAATGTAAATATAAAAGGAAATAAATATAAATATTAATGAATTCAAAAACAATAGGACAATTAAATTATTAAAAATTTTTATTGGATATCACAAATAATTTACCTTTTTTTAATATCGATAATAATTTTTTAGCTGCATATATTAATTGATTAAAAAACTTTCATTTCACGTAGTTATATATGTTAATATATTTACGGAATTCTTTTGAAGAATTCTAAAATTGATATACAAAAATTTCATCAATTTAGGCTTACTTATTAAATAAGAACGATGTGAAAAGGAAATTACGCAGAACGATACAAGCTTCATTGCTTATAATTTAATAAATCAGCCTTTACTACTTATTTTTGTATAATAATTTTTATGTTTGTTTTACATTTCAGAATCGATTCTCTTGTTCCAATATACCGCATATAATTTACTAATATTATTATTGATATAATATTATAAAATATAAAATTATAATATTATATTACCAATGATATAATAACTTGTGATATATTATATGTTAAAACGTATATAATAGATTTTTTTATTATAAAATATATTTTATCACAATTAGATAAAACAGATAATCCGTGTAGTTTAAAAGAAATGTTACTTTTTTCCAGTCCAATAATAATAAATTTCCAAACTATATTAACTCGAATCGATAATGACGATTTATTTGCGACGAACGGAGTTTTTTTTTTTTTTTTTTTTTTTTTTCAACGTGGCCACACGTCGGTTATTGGAGAGAGGAAAAAACGCACTGGCCGTAATACAAAGTTGCAGAAACTTTTCCGTGAAACGGGACTCGACTATTCCCTAATGGAGGAAAAGTTTTAACAATAGAGTGAAATGTCCCGATAAAGATACATACCCCTCGGCCGAACATTTTCTTCGAAAGTTTATCGTTACATGTCGGGCGAAATAAGCATGAATCGTCGGCGTAATAAGCCATTTCTTCTTGTAATAACCCACGAGGGGGAGGAACGAGTAAAAACGAAGTGAAAGGGGGAAAAGAAGAAAAGGAAACGTGTTAATAACAGGAGGTTGGAATGCGTGGTTAGAGATATAAAGGAAGGTATTGTATGTTAAACGTACTATAGAGATTGTATACACGATGATAATGAAGTCCTTGTGACCCAAAAGGGATGAATAATTTTTGCTCGAGGCTTGTAATTGTGTTACTCGGTCGTAAGATGAATAATATGGTTAGAAAGATACACTGTGTATGCCGAGAATAAATTTTAAAAGTATAATAATTCGTGTGAATATCATTATAAAATATTATCTCTCCTTTGTTTTAATATAATAAAATTTCTGATGTTTAATTTTGGGCAGTGAAGGATATTTTTTTTTTTAAAGTATGGTAACTACTGTGAACGTTGTGATAAAATGTTATCTTTTTCCTTATTTTAATAAGGAAAAGAATAAAATATTTAATTTTGGATGATAAAAAATATGTAATTAGAATAAAATTTAAAAATTATAATTATGATTATAATTTACCTTGAATATTGTTATATAGAATTTTTTCATTTATTTGAATAATAAAATTTTCAGTTTTAATTTTAGGGAAATAAAAATTTTTTAAAATTATATATTAATTGAGATGAGAATATTTTTATAAAATATTACCGTTTTCTTATTTTAATAATAATAAATGTTTAATTTATTAATACTTTATTTTTCATAAATATTTCATTTCTTAATTATTTTTTAATTTTAATACTTTCATTAATATAAAGAAAAGTTATATTATACGAAAAGAAAAAGCAATTTAAAATATATTTCTTTGCAATTATAAAAAAAATATATAAATTGCTCTTAATTAGATATATAGGAATAATTGTATTGTTGAATCTCCAAAAGCATTTTTATATTTTTTTATCTATTATAAGATCATCGAAAAAAAGAATGACTAAAAAATTAAAATGCAGCAAAAAAAAAAAAAATGATAAGAAAAGAATTTTTTATAATTTAATTTAAAATTTAATTAAATATTCCATAATCTTGAAATATAGTTTTAAAATTTAAAATAAAAATATTTCAGTATTCTGTAACATAATGTTAACTTTAAACTATTCATAGAACAGTACAATCTAAAATTCAAATTGTCTTCAAACAAATTTAAAATGATTTTCATATTTTCCCTATAAAATCAAAAAGCGAATAAAAATCAAAATTCATCAAAACAGTTAATAATATAACGATTAGTATAATGATTAAAATTCGATTCAACAATTTAAAACATTATTTTTTATTCGATTTTATTTTATTTATCGTGTAAATATCAATTTCAAGATACGTCAAAAAGACGCGATATTTCAATTTGCAAGTTCAACATATTATGTTGAACAAAAGGATCGCAGAAAAGTCCAATTGTTTCCCACGGTCAAGTCTTTTTTCTGCACAGGCAACATTTTAAACTCGTTTCGCACCGTATATTATTGTGTTACTCACATCTTACATGTCCACATAACACAATCATATAAATAGTAATAGTACAGCCATAAACTCTAGAATCGGTTAATTTTTTTTTCTATGGACATTGTATAAATATGTATTGTGTATAAAAAGAAGGGAAGAAATCAAAATTATATGATTATCTTTCAACAATGTAAAAAATATTTAATCTTTTAGATTTAATGTGTGAAAGATAGTTTTTGTAAAATTAACTTTTTAAGAAGTGTCACAAGAATTTTGAAGTAAATATATAATCATAATTATAAATTTAATCCTTGTACATCCTTTTGTACAATAATTTACTGATTAATAATATGAATGAAATTTAAATTAAATTTTTTATTAACTTTACATACATTTATGTAATTGATGAAATTTCTAAGTTTATCATATAACATATTAATACCTATTTACAAAATTTTATTAATAATAATAAGTGTAATGTGACCATTATTTAAATCTAACCGAATCTAATCTATTCATTTTTCATTATCTTAATTTATTTAACTTTAATTTACATTACGGTTGAATTAGATTTGAATAGCATTTTTTAGAATCTAAATTTTATTTATCTTGAAAAAAATTGAATAATTTTTAGATAATTCATATGGAAATACAATTTATGCATCACAATGAGTAAGCCAACTTGAAATACACGAATATTTTTCGAGACACCGTATATGTTGACCATCTTTGGCGATAAAACGTTCGAGCAGAACCTCGACCATATGCGTTTCTAACCTGTACAAGAATTTATTTCGTCCATTTGCCATGTTGTTTCATTGACAACTTCCAATGAAACCGCAAAAAGCATGTTTTGAACAGTTTTACACGTCGTAAAAATTCATAGGTTCGTTAATTCACTACGCAACACTTCAAAAATATTGTTTGGCGAAACTATTTTTTTCCAATAATGAAATTGAGAAAAACTGAACAATATGATCGATTTATGATTGTTTAAAAAAATTCATATGAAATTCCTGAAAACTTAATATCGACAAAATTTAGAAATTAACAGTTTATTATATATTAATATTTATATACTATGTTACATATATATTCAATATTATATTGCTATTATGTGTAGAAAAGAATTCTATGCTTTTAAAAAATTTTAAAAGTTAGATTAATTTTAATCATTAAAATATTTTTCACTGATCTTATATATATCTTATATATTATTTGATTTTAATTTCATTTTATTTTCAAATTAAGAAAGTATCTCTTAATTAAAAACTTTTTCTTATGATATAGTAAATAATATTATAATAACTATAAATGTTAATATATTAATATTAATTTATAACTTAATATTACATTTGCAATTTTAATTATTATAATGTAGTAAATAATAACTAAATAAATAACCAACATTAATTTATTTGAATTATTTGAAATGTTATATTATCATATGAAATGATAAGTAATAAATTTACCCAATAAACTATTAAAAATTATTTTATTTCAAAGAATTGGTTTTTCTATGAATTATGAAAATAAGAAAAAAATAATTTTTACTAGTTTTCAATAGTTTTTTTAAATAAAAAAAATATATAAAAATATACTTCAGAAGAAATAGAAAAATAATCTGAAAATTAACTTGATCAATATAAATGAGACTTAAAATATCTTGATCTAGAAATGTACAATTATAGGAATAAGTAAAATTAAAAAACACAATTTCTTTTATCATATCTTATATAAAGATAATAAAAGTGAAAAGAAAATGTTTCATAAAACTATCCTAAATTGTCCTTCGAAAAATTTCAATTGTTTTTAAATAAGTGTGGGCAATGATTTAAACAACAATGATGGGATACAAAGAAATAGTATTTATAGGATCCAAATTGAATCAGGCCAGGTAGAATCGGAGCTGTTTAAATATAATACTCTACGAGAAACCGAGCTCGATCTTTTTAACGCCGACTTCGCGTACACGTTCGATCGATCACGGTCAGTTTTCTCTTTTATTTCAATTTCATTTGTATCGATTCAATCCCAGGATTCGCAGCCATTTCGAACCACCCGTTTACCTTTTATCCCTGTGAGAATTTGAAATAAAAAATATTTCTTTCAAAATATTTCGAATAATAATCTATTGGGAGAAAGTATATTGGAATGTGCATTTTAAGAAAATATTAAACTGGTCGCGTTAAAACAGATGCTTTCTGAGATTAGAGTGACTTACATGATCGTCAAGGACTTCTGGAGTCACGAGAGACCTCCTACCAACGATCATATGGTATTTAATGATTTTTTTAATAATTGTGAGACTATTGAAAAAGAAAAATAATTATAATTTTCTCTCTCTCTCTCTCTCTCTCTGTTTCTTTGATGAAGTTTGATAATTATAAATAAATAGTAATATAATAATATTTCGAATATACTTTAAATATATAAATACGTGTATACACAAGATTAATAAATTATATAAAAATTAAAGAATTCTAAGTTTATATTTTACATATATAAAACTGTCAATAAATTGTACATTATAAAATTAGATTTTTATGAAAAAATTGTACAGTGTTAAAATTAACTCAAGCATGAATAGATGAATTATAAATATACATATGAAACTAGAAAAATCTATAAAAGTTATAAAAAATATGTAAGTTAATTTACAATGACATGTAATTTTTTTAATACAGATTAAAAAATGAAAATAGAACTTTAATTAATTCAATATTAATTCGCATTATTAATATTTTTTTGTAAAATTCCATAAGAATATTTATTTTGGACACCCGGTATATACAGGATAGAGCCGTACGGCATACAAGCTACGTCCGGCTACCAGTGACAATACTGTATATTGCTTTTACCCGGCGAATCGCTAGGATGGACGATTTCCACGACGATTTGCAAGAAGAGTCATTAGGACGACCATCAATCAAATACCAAAATGGTGGATACCACGAATCGTGATATCGCTTGCGACAATACGGAGCCATCTCATCCCAATTGCTGAACGCAGACGCAATCAAGGTCAAAGAAAAGTTTTGCGTGTAAAATAAATGATTATATATGAACCTCGTGCAAAAAAAAAAAGGGAAATTCTTTTTGGTAATAAAGAAGAGATATCTTTCTGGAAATAAACATTTTGGTTTATTTCAGAAAATATTAAATATTAGATGTTTCATAAGAAAGAATAAATAAAGGCTATTTATTTTATCTAAATAGCCATCTCGCCAAATGCTAAGAACGCAGACGTGATTAAGATCGAAAAAGAGTATACGGTTCTACGTGTAAAATAAATCATTATATCTAGAATTTTTCTGAAAATAATGTTAATGGTTTATTTTAAAAGATGGAGATATATATATATATATATATATATATATATATAGATTTAATCTAGTTTAATCGAAATACAATGAAATATATTTTAAGGAAAGAATATTATGAAAAAAGTGTTTTTAAAGAAATTGTTTGGTATAAATTGATAGATTATGTAATATTATAGCCTTTCTATAGACGAACGCGTCAAATATCATATGAAGGTTAATTTTAATAGATATGTCAAGATAATATTTAGACAATTAAAACAAATATTATTGAAAAAGTTTTAAAATGTATAAAATATGTGTAAAAAAGTAATTAACTTTGTAAACACTTTGAAAAAATAATTATCTTAGATATAAAAGTAATTGAACTACTTAAAAAAAATAATATAAAAATAAATTAATTTTTTTCAAAAAATAATATGTAATTATAAATAAATGAAATAGCCTTAAAAAAAAAATAATAAAATAAATTAATGTATATATGTTTAATTAAGCTTTTTTAAATTCAATTTTTAAACTCTTCTTTAATTGTGGTTAAATCTAAATTGCAAAAAAAAAAATATATATATATATACATACATTTATAAAAAAAAATGCATTAACAAGAAAATTTAAATTTTATAAATTGTTTTTATAATTTTTCTAATATAATTTTTATCACTTTTTCACAAGTATATTCTTTTATAAATTTTCATTAAATAAAAAATTGTTTCACTATAATTTCCACTAAATAGAATTTTATTAGATTAGATTAAGTCAAAACTTAGTTTTTTTTTAATTCTTAAAAGAATTCTTAAGAATTTCATTATTTTTATTAGTTTCATAAATTTGTAATACAAATCCAAATATTGATCTTTCTCAATAAAATTTATAGTTATGAATATTTATTTTTTATTTTATCATGGATATAAATCTTTTCATCAAACTGCATTGGCGGCTTTTTGCACAATTATTAATGAAATTTAACAAGTATTATAATAAAACGTGTTCCATGGTAAGAAATTTAATAACAACACGAAAAATATTTTGTAAATAAATTTTACAAATTATACATCATCATGTTTTTTATCGTAAAAAAGAATTATATTATGAATTGAAATATTGTGAATTGCATAATTAATCATGATGGCACCAATATTTAAATACTCGTGGATTTCGTTAAAAAAAAAAAAAATAAATAACCAGAAAGATTTCTTATTATAAACGGATTGATTTACAGTCGTTTTCTCGATTGCAACTTTTACGATTTCCTAACAGTAGAAATCGTTGCGCAACATCAATCCACAAGTTGCAACGAATGAAGAAACGAAGAAAATAAATACTAATCTGATTTGATTTCTTCGTACTTTATAGTTTTCTAGGTCGTCACGCGCGTATATGTTTTTTCATATTCAAATGAAACTTGAAGTACACGAGTTGAGAAACTAAAATGGATCGTGGCCATGTTTGTTCCTTTGGATGTAACTTTACGGTCGGCAAAGGTTGAAACTTGTTTCACGTATTCCGCACATATTGTTCAAGTTCAAGTGAATCTCAAAGTTCGTTTCTCACGGATAACAATTCTATAACATTCCTATTCAATTCAATTCTCTGAACTCAATTCTCCCAAACTTCTCGGTCATCATTTAATAAGCTTGATCTATTTTGTATATATATATATATGTATATATTATCTGCATTCGTGTACAATAATTTTCTCTAAAAAAGCATAACTATTCAATATTTTCTATTCCACGATATATGAATATGGATAGAATTATTTCAATACACACGATAAATTTTAAAGTATGTGTAGCGTTTATTGTTGAAAAAAATAAAGTTTAGAAACTTTCTCAATTATGAATAAATATGAATGAGATAAAAAATGTAAAAATAAAATTAGTGAAGTGAATAATAAGAAATTTGTAAAATCATTATGATTTATTTTTTTTTTTTTTTTGATAGATCGATATTTTTTAAGAAATTAAATTATTGTATTTATACATGAAAATAATAATTTTTCGAAGAGTGAATTTATTTTTTTTGTAAAAAGAAATGAAACGTAAAATATATATCTTAGATTTTAAAAAAAAACGATATTTTAAAGATAGAATCGTATAATTAAGTAAATTAATTTAAATTGTTGAAAATTATCAGTAGGGAAAACTTTAACATATTTTTACAATTATGAAAACGATAAAAATATATTATTATTTCAAAACATGCGAAAATATGTGAAATAAGATTAAAATTTAATATTTAAAAGTTAAAAAAATTTAATTTAAATCGTTTACAAGCTAACCAATTCAGGATTAAGAAATTTAATTAATTTTAAAAAGAAATTATATTCGTCAATTAAAATGTTAAAAAAAAAATCCAGAATTTCTAAAGATATTGTAAATCATTAATTTATAATACAATTTATAATAAAAATAGCAAGATTTTAATGTATTGTATTTTTTTATTATCATTTAAAAAGTATGAAAGTTTGTTTCTACTGTTTCATTCTTGTTTAAAATTCTTTTTAATAAGTTTTAATAAGTAATTTTCACAATACTTTACGTGTTAATTAAATATATCTTATTATAAAAATTTTTTAAATTTTATAACTCTTTTTTTCTTTCCGTTTTCAGATTTTAATTAAAAATTATGAGTAGCAATTCATGACATTTCAGATTTTACACTGGGATAAGCATATGGTTAATTTTATGAATTACTTAAAATTTTTGATCTAAAAAAAAAAAAAAAAAAAAAACGATAAAAAAATAAAACTTTTCATTCATTCAATAACGCAAATTATAAATAAAGAGAATTTATTTTAATCTACGTGACTTACTAATGAATTAACATTGATTATTGATTTTTGAGAGAAGAAATAAATGAAAAAATAAAATTTTCTATCCAATTTAATCTAAATCTCTTATAGTTATAGATACTAACAATTCAACTTCGATGAAAGAAAGCTAATCTAAATGCTGTTAAAATTAAAATAATGATTCGACTTAAAATTCTTGATTCAAGGAAAACGATAAAGCGACAAACCTTTTCGACAATGAGAAAAGAATTGAAAAGAAGAACGGCAAAATTTGATCGAGATCGATGAAAATCGTTAAGAGGACTGGATTGCAATTAGAAGACACGAAAAGACTCCATTAAGCTCGAAGACAAAGTGAAAGAATCCGTGCCCGTGCACTTGGCTCGTTATAATGTAATTAAGCACCGTTTCACTTTCACCGCGTACAAGTTCGAACCCTGTTACAGCAACTTTGTGAACTAGCATAAAAGCCGTACAAAAGCGAGGCTAATTAAGAGCACAGACTTATTCTGTCTTTTTTTCGACGAATTATACATTAGAGGAATTTGTAATTCGGACACTGGCATGGTCGAAATTCTCTGTGACTATCAATTAGGATCGGGTAACCTGTTTTGCCGATCGTTCACAAGTTATTTTAATCGTGTTTCAATTTTAATATAATAATTAAGTCTGATTATGATTAAGATATATAATAATATTTGATTATATTTGTTATATTAATAATTAGTTATATTAATATTTGATTAAAATGGAAAAATATATATATATATATATATTGATTTTTAGTATTGAGGATAAAAGAGTGAAATTATTAAAAGAAAATAGGTTTAATTAATTTAAAATATGTAAATAGATTGTATGACAATATATATATTGTATAAATTTAATCAAGTTTCATTTCAAACAAAAATAAAATTCTAGAATTTGTGATAATGGTAAAAATAAAATATTGATGAAATTAGAGTAATAAAATTTTTATTTTCTAATTCTAACTTGATGCTTGGAACAATATTAAGATAATCTTTGTTAAAAAAAAAAGGAAAAAAATGATCTTTTAAATATATTGTAATAAAATTCTATACATTTTATATATAAAGACATATATATGTCATATATTAAAATTAGTAATTATTACCAAAAAATTGTATTTGTAATTATTTAAAAAAAAACTCAAGAGGAATCGTTGAAAAAAATTTTAAACATTATCTAAGTAATTATTTAAATAAAAAAAAATAAAGAAAAAGAAAACTACAACAAAAAATATATACACAAAAAATTTTTAATAATCTTATTAGAAATATTACAATCCTTTTTTTCAATTTTTTTATAATTTCTAGAAATTGACTCGTGTATATAAAAATTCAAAATCACCAAAAATATTACAAAACGATATATTTTAAAAAAGAATAGAGTGAAAATAATTTATCATATTATTACGAGGGAGATTTTCCTAGAAATTCACTGTATTTGAAAAAATTTCTTAGAGAAAATATTTCCTCCCTATTTTTTTTCCTTTTTTTTTTTTTTTTTTTCTATTCATTCATTTTCATATTCAAATTATGCATCATAAAAAAAATTCATGATATATGTACGCACATGAAATATAATTTTAATCTTATCTATCTGATGCAATGTTTAATAAAAAAATAATGAAACAAGGTAAAATATTTTCCCGTAAAGTTCTTTTGAAACTAAATAGGCAAAAACTCAAACTTTTCAGCGACACGAACTTTTTAGAAACGCCAGAATGGTCGCATTTGAATTATCACGGTCATATTTTCTCCGGAAACGGAAATTACTATGAAAATTTATAACCTTTGACTATGACTTGTTCGTTATTTATCATTTTCATCCCATTCATTAATTTTTATTTTGCATTAGATTCGTATTGAAAATTTTCTATCATATAATCTAAATTAATATAAATCAAATGATATTTTAACGAAATTGAACCGTATATAACAGGATAGGATTCTTAAATAAATAGAGATATTAAATTAATTTTAATTTTTTAATGCTCGATGTTATATATTTTTTCTTATCTTATCTTATCTAGTATTTTAGTTAATTAGTTAAACTCTAGACAGGTATTTCTTTTTCGAAATATAAATATTACATTTTGGTATCTATATTATATTTCTTTTATAAAAAAATATTTTTATAATGAAAATGTTTTTCCTTAAAAAACATTTAATTTTGAAAAAATTAACAACTATTTTAATACAATAAATTAATACAATAAATTAATATAGATTAAACAATATTGATGATATTGATTTTTATTTATTAAATTTATTATAATTTATATAAACTATAAAAATTCAAATTGCACATATTTTAAATAAATAAATTCCATGTAATATCAATATCTATTAGTCAAATTAATATCTTGAAACTTGAACTGATGTTGAATTTAAAATTTAAAATAAAAAATAATAAAATTTATCATTCAATTTTGATATTATTATGATCAAATATATTAAATTAATGTATATTAAGTATTTATCAAGTATTCATTTTAACATATTAACTTTATTCTTACGAATACATTATAAATTAATATGTGAATTCAATGACAAACTTAATATTGTTCTATTTTACTAACCATATTATATTTCATTTTCAATTTTTAATAATTAATTATCTTGCAATTTGAATTAGAGAAAATGAAAATATCTAATTTTATGAATTAATTCAAATTTACTTATTAAGTATACCAATTTCTACATTAGAAATTAAAATCTTAATGCACAAATTATTTATATTATTCGCGATCTTATTTGTATGTGTAATTATAAATAAAAATAATTTATTCAATTTATACATATTAATGGCGTAAAATCAAACGTAATTTAATATAAAATATTGACTATATAAAATAAATGTTAATGCACACGATTAGAACAACAGTTACGTACTTGGCCGCAAAAGAAAAAGGACGTGCTAAGAATGATTAATGTCCACGTGTTTAAAATTAAAATAAATCATCCTCCTCTATCGTCATTTCAAAAGATCATCATTCTCCACGTCATCTATAAATTTTCTATGATAAATCTAATTATGATAGTCACCCTTCAGCTTTCCAACAGCCATTAATTGTATGCATATTCATTCAGTTAATAATAAAAATTAAAATCGTCTAATGTCAAATTAAATATTTTAACGATTTAAACGATTTATAATAATAAAAAAGGTGGTGATATTAAAATAAAAAGGAAATAATAATATATATTATCTTATCTATGTCCTTTCTTTTAATATACATTTAAGATAATAACTGAATTTAAAATTGCTTGCAAAAATGAAAATTATATTCTTATCCTTTTATATGTTTCATATTACAATATTATTTTCATGTTATTATAATACGATATTTAAATTATTCTAATTAAAAGTGTTATTAATGCTAAAAGAGTATACAAGTTGTAATTCTTATCGCGTAAATAAATAAAAGAAATGAATAATTAATTTATTATAAAATAAAAATGTTTAGAAATAAATTCTAATTGTTTGAGAAATAAATGGTTAATTTTAAACAATAACAGAAAATAAAAGAAATAATGAATACCTTCATATATAAGAATCATACATAAAATTTCACTTCAAATTAAAAAATTCAAAGATGAAAAAGAAATATATTTACAAGTTTTGAAAAATAAAAATTGTACGTAGAAAAATTTCACTGTGTCACAGGAAAATTTTTTCTTTAAATTAAATGAAAATATCTGAATATTAAAGTAAAATAAAATAAAAGTTCATTTCAATAATTATGTGAAAAGAACTTTATTTCAATAATATCCAATCTTGTTATTATTGATTTATTAGGGCAATATAATTTAAAATAAAATGACTCAGACAAGTTAAGCAGGCTTAAACAGAAATTGCAATGTCGCATTAATGCTTCGAGACTATCATTATGTTAATACAATTCCATTTTCATTGAATAGTTTATACATAATGGTCAAAGAAATGAGCGAAAAAAAAAAAAAAAAAGAAAGAAATCTGCCGACATGAAAAAGATAATATATTACTTCGAAGATAGCAAAAAAAAGTGAAGTCACTGAGAATAGGCGCCATTTTGCGAGTCCATTGGGAAATAAAATTCCCCTTTTCCATTCTGTGTTCACGATAATAAGCTCAGATAACATTTTCATTTTTTTATGAAAATTTTATTCAAAACATTCTTGAATATTTGTTTTAATTTTTTGGAAATTTAATCGTGTCTTCTTCAATAATTTTATGAAAAATAATATTTTTATATATTTTATTATTTATATAAGAAACTTAATTCCAAAATTTCGTATTATTAATTTTTATAATATTGAATTTTTCAAAATTTGAATAATTCTTAATGAAAAATTTTTCATTAAATTATAACAATTTTAATCTTAATCTCTTCGATAGATACTTTTTTAAATCAAATCTTAACTAATATTATCATCAAAATATTAATGTCAAAATAAACGTCAAAAATAATTTTCTAACGATCAAAATTTTCGAAATTATTTGATTTTTGATTTCAACAATTTTCTGATAATATAAATTCCAATCTTGAAACATAAATTAACACATCAAACGTATCAAATAATAACTAGATCCAATTAGATTTGAAAATCTTTTGAAAGATGATACATTTTTAATTTATTATTTAATATATTAATGCATAACGTATTACGTTATTATTAACATCAACATGAAAAAAATTAAAATTCATTTCATCTACAATAATCTAAAATATATAAAATATAATTTGAAACAAATAAGTATAATTGAAAGACACGAAATTACGTCGAAATTTGTACGAGCAAGACACACTATCAACTTGTTAATGAAAAATCATATATGATCGCTTTGACACGTTATTTGCGGTGGAACAACGAAAAGCATCGAATGGAGGAACCACCGAGATGATTTTCGAGTTTCCCCTCGAGCACATCACCACGACACATATCGATCGAAGCGGCGAATTTACGGTCGGCTCGTATCTAGCAACGATTCGATGCGGGTGTTAAATGTTAATGGCCGTACTCTGACGCGGTTTCGTGAACGGCGATGATTTTATTCCGGTAATACGGACAATTCTACGGGATCGTGGTTGATTTTACTTTGGATTCTACAACCGTACAATGATAGATCCTATAATCGTTATTTTTTTAATGTTGAAACTTTTGCAATGTGTAATTTGAATAAATAGAAAATAAATTTTAAAGTTTCGTAACGTATATACGCTTATATTTGAATATATATAAAATAAATTTGAAATTTTTGTAAAAATAATTTGAATTAATAAATATCAATAGATATTAGTTTATTCTATTTTGATAGTAGTATTAGCGATAATAATAGGTTGGAGAATTTTTATAATTTTGATAATTTTGTAACGTTTCGAGCTAATATTATATCGTAATTTTTGAAAATTTATAATTTTTTTAATTTTACTTTTATGATTTTACGAAAAATTCGAAATATTAAAATAATATTTAGATTTGTAATTTCTGGAAAAAAATATAAGCTACGTGAAATAATTAAAATTTTTGTAATTTTGATAATTTCGTAGTATCTTTTACAAAAACTGTATAAAAATATTAATTCTAGAAAATCTATGGAAAAATTAAATTTTAACCTTTAAAAAAATCCTACAATACTATAAATTAATAGATATTATAATTATAATATATCCGATGAATTTGTTAATATTTTTTGTTTCTTTTTCTTGATATTAACTAAAATTTATAATTTTTAGATATAATTTATAAAAAAAACAATTTGATTTATTACCACTATAATAAAATAAATAAATAACATATAGTTATTTATTTTCCAATTTTTCTAAATTTCTGATATTTTAATTATGATATTTTAAATTATTTTTCAAATATATAAAATATATAAATCTATAATTATAAATAAAAATAAGTGTGAAATTTGATCATTTTCTGTAAAACGAAAAATAAAATAAAATAATATACAATTAAATATACAATTAAATAATAGAACAATAATTTTAATAACATTAGATTCTCTGTGTCATTATTTCCTGATACATAAAATTATTCAGAAAATTTATGAGCAATTTGATATTAATGATATGCGTATGATTCCGCATTTAGAATAATCTAATCATAATTATTTCAACATTGAAGATATGAAATAAAAATTGATATGATCATTGATAAACAAAAAATTGAATAATAAAGAATACTTTTAAATAAAATTAAATAGTACATTACAATTATATAATAATTTTTTAATACATTGTATAATAAGGAAAATTACAAATATAATATTGTTAATTTCAAATTGATTTTAAACAAATAAAATTCACATTATTAAAATTATAATCTTCTTAATATAATATTAAATCTACATATATAAATTTATTCAATTACATTATCATTATAATATAGATGTATTAAAGAAATTCATAATTAATCCTATTCTATTATTTCAATTATTACATATAATTGCAATCTGTTATTAAGAATATATAATAACGATAATTACAGACACAATTATAGATATAATAATTGAAGAACAAACAAAAAAATATGAACGAATAAAATAAAATTTATAATATAAAAAAATTCATATAATTCAATTTTTTTATTGGAATTGTACTAAAAATGATAATTTTATAAATATTTTTTTTCTATTAAAAAATACATAATTATTTATTATACGTATTATATTTAATAAATAATTTTGTAAAAGTAATAATTGTATCAATAATAAAAAAAAAAGGAGAAAAAGATATAAATAACAAAATCTATAATTTGAAAAATTTGAAAAATCTATAATTAAAAAATTTTGAAATAAAAAATACATTTCTTTAGACATTAATTCCTTATCATTTCTTTAATAGTTAACTAATTTAGCATTACTCATCATTATTTATGTAATATGAGGAGCATAAACAAATTATATAATAATAACAATTTCTAATAATAATGAAGATATAGATATAATGTAAAATGTTCAAAATATATATATATATATATATATATAAAATAAACAACTATTTATTTCTTTAATTAAAACTGTTCAATTATAAATTACGTTAGATCAATTTTAATTCTAGCTTTTTAAATTTACTCTGTATATATTAAAAAAAAATTAAATTATATTAAATTTATATAAAATAAAACAAAATAAAAAAAATATGATAAAAAGGAATTGATATTTATATTAAAATAAATAAATAAATAAATAAAATAATTTAAAAAATAAATATACATAATAAAATCTTTTCTTTAATATTGCATTTACATTATTCATTTTCTATTAATAGATATACAATTAACTCCTTTATTCATAATTCATTTATGTAATTATTTATTTAATTTTATAATTGATCACACTGTATAAAAATTACAATAATTCATGTCAATATGTGTAGCTTATAATAAACGTATCACCTTAACGTTTAAGATTTGATAAAAAAAGAATTAAAAGGTTAACAGGAGAAAAGAAGAAAAAAATAATAGTGGAAAAGGATAGACCGAGTATAAACGTTTCAGAACAACGAAAATTAAAGCAAATTGCGAGAGAAATCGCAAGCAATCCTGGGTGTGCTTGTACCGCTGTTGCGAAAAAAAAGTTGCAACAACCTTCCGGATACAGGGAAAAATTTCGGTTTTTCAGTGAAACGAGGTAATTTTAATTTATATAAATGGAGTCCTCCTGTTACGTTTTTAACTATTCTGCTTCGTATTTTGTTTTACTAAAAGCTGAACGCGAAAATTTGGAAAAAAAAATAGAGAAAAAAAAGATACGAGCAGAAACCAAAAAAAAAAATAAATAAAATATATACATTTTATAACGAATAAATTTTTAACGAGTTTGTTACGTTCGTATAAGAATAAAAAAAGAAAGGTAACATAAACACAAAATGTAAAAATATATAAATATTTTGATATATAAAAGCAATGTTTGAAATGCAATATTTAAATATTGAAAAAAAACACGATTACGCAAAAATGTTCATCATTTGAAATCCACGAATGATAAATATAGCATAAACTCATCGATTAGTTGTTATCGTTATTGCAAAGATAATTATTATAAATTATTATTTTGATTGAATAAGATTGAACAGATAATGAACGAGACGATAAGATTCAACGATAAAGTTATAATTTTGCTGGATCTTGGAATCGAGAACTTGATGAATAACTCAGATAACAATCAAAGAAAGGGATAATCATCGAAATAAATGTTGACTTATTATTAAAATGCTACATTTTTTATGATATTCCTTATGATAATTTAATTAAAGAGATTTCTTGAGAAAAGATTATAGACTTATGAAACTTTTTTTCTGAATTATTTCATATATGTATATATGTCCGGTTGAAATGTATATACGTAATTATTTCCGTAAATAAAAATTCTCCGTTAGAGAAAGAAATGTTAATATTATACGATGAAATTCTATGCTATTAATCAATAAAATGATATCAAAATGGTTTTAACACTCTACATAACTTGTATTTTGCATTTAAAATATTATTTAATATTAAATTTAAATTTGAACGAAAATATATATTCTATACTATTTATTAAATTGTTGCATAATAAATATTGTTTCAAAACAAATGTATATAATTTATCCAAAAATATTTAATCAGAATAAAAAATATATTTATATTTTGAATTTAATAAAAAAAAAGGTAAAATATTTTGATACAAATTATATTTATTTAATTGATATTGTTTATGAAAATTTTCTTATAATGAAAACTGTTATAATTATTTCCTATATATCTATATTTTACATAGGAAATCTATATTTTATATTGATTAATGAAAAAAGTTCATTTCAAAATAAGTTACTTGATTGATATATTCGTTGATATCTATATTATGCAACTTTATGGATCAATAATTTAATCAATAATAATTTAATCAATGTAATTTATTAATCCTAGAATATTATGTAAAATATTGCATTTCCATTTTTATTTTTGAAAGATTTTCTTTATCTTGTTATTCTACTATTTTATCATTCATATTTTCTAACTTGAAAGAATCAACAGTTGATTTGTTTAAGTAATTATTATTTTTTTTAATCTAAATTCCAAATTCAATTGTCAAATATTTGTGTATATAATGTGAATTATATATATATATAATATTATAAATTTAATAAATCTCTGTTATATATGAATAAAAAAAAACTTTTAAACAAATTTTGAATTTATAATATATTTATTTTTCATCATTTTTCTTGGTCTATAATTATAAATAGTAATAGTAATAGTAATATTAATGAAAATAGCAATATACAAATATTGCTATATATTGCTATATATATATAATATATATATATATTAACTATTTAATAATATCATGTTAGTATTATTGGTATAGTTATAAATAGTAATTTAATAATAATAGCAATAAAAATACTAATAAAAATAGCAATATACACATATATAACTTATATATTTGTAATATATGTGTACTAATGTAACTGTTTAATAATATGCACATATTATTATTATTATTAATACTATATATAAAAGATGTTATTATATTTGTTTATACTTTAGAAGATCGATTTTAGATATCAAAACAAATACAAAAATTAATATACAAAAATTAAAGCTTATTTATTAAATTATAAATTAAAATTTGTATTAGTTAAAGCAAAATAAAGATAGAGAATGAAGGTAGAGACGTCATTACTTTTATTGATTTTATATATTTTTTATTAAGTAATTTAAAATAATGTAATTTTTATATTTATAAAATAATTTATTTAAAATAATTTTGAATAAAGAAACTCAAGCTGAATTTATAATAAATGAAGGAAATTATCATTTTACAAGTATTCATATTAGCATATTCAATTTAAAATATCAATAAATTTATGATATATAAAGAATATATGAAGGAAAAAATGTTATAATTAAAATAATAAAAATAAAAATTGAAAAAATATATTTAAAAAGATATTTAAAAGAAGATAATGAATTAAAATTTCGAAATCTTGTGATATATTTAAAAAAATTTGTCAAAAATTATCTTCTATTGAGAAGATTAGAAATATCTTTTTTTCACTATTAAAAAAAATAATCGCACAATTTTTATTCCTCTACTCTAATTCATATTTCATATTTCACAAAACAGCTTATATTACAATTATATTTTTACAAACAAATATAAAATTCCAACACAATCAAATAAAAAATATAATACATTGTACAATATTTTTTCCCTGCATTTATAATTTTAAATAATGCTGTTTCTTTGAAATATTTCGCATTAATTGAAGTTGTCCTTATACGCATGTCAAAGATAATTGACAAAAAATATAGAAATAACAGTAATAAAAAGAAAAATGCAAGTCCATGGCATTCGATTTAAGGTAAGTGGGTAACGTTGTAAGGACTTTCTTTAGTTATCTTTTTTTTTTTTTTTTTTTTTCAGATAAACTTATCTTGTCTTTTATGTCTTGATCTTCACTTTCAACTTTTTCAATGTTCCTTCGTTTTTTATCTTTCTTTCTTTTTTTTTTTTCAAAGTCAATTTATTAACAATAGAATTTAATTTTGCAATGGAATTTATTAATTGTTGGGTGTGACTGTAAATGAAAAATGAAGATAATTCTAAAGATTTCCTTATTCACAATAGATATTCTATCAAATTTTATATTCACGACAAGAACTCGATGAATGGGGAATATTTCAACGTGGAAAGTTTCCTTGTTACTCCGTTCAATATTTTTCGTATGTGGATATGCAAGTCGTCCATGTTTCTATAGTTGTTATAAACTTGTAAACTTGCATTCTTTTGCGTAGATCGAGCTTCTACTCTTGTTCAACATTGTTTTGTTTGAAATATTGAAATATTATATAGATTTTAATAGATATATTAAATTCCAATTTTTTTATTAAAAAATATCTCGAAATTATCTTATGGTTATGATCTTCTTAGTTATTTTTTCTTTATTTTTAAAATATCTTATATATTCATAAACTTCGAAAGATATCTGAATAATATTTACGTCATATCTACCTTCTTTTTATTACACGTTTCATATTACAAAATATCATATTACTTAATTTAAGAAATATTTAAAATTAAATTAAAATTCTTATCACAAATAACCTTTCTTTTTAAAATATAATTTATATTACATATTACCATATTATATTTAAATTATCTTAATTAAAAATCTAATTATCAAAAAATATCAAATTTAGAAATCCTATTAGGAATAGAATCATTTTATGTTCTTTTATATTATATATTTTTTTTCTTTTTATTATATTTCTTATTTTAATCCAATTAAAAATCCATTATCATAATTTATCACAATCGTTATTAAAAAAAAATAGATAAAATTTTGTTACAATTCTCAAAAAGAATAAAAATAACTAACAACTATAATGCATATGTAATAAATATCTCTTAATCTTTAAATTATCATTGGAATATATACAGTTAATATATTTATGAGATATCTTTGAAAAATTCATTCTAGAGAAATAAACACAAAAATTAATACAGAAAATATTCGACTTAAAATTTATTTATTAAATTATAAACAATTTAATTTTCATTAAATGAAGATAAAGATAAAATGCAAATATTTATTAAAACTTTATTAACTTTGTCAAAAATAATATTTATTTAATAGAACTTCGCTTACTTTGAAGATGAATGGGTACAATTTTCGATGTTATAAGAAAAATTAAAAATGTCTAAGTTCGCGTTAAACATCAATAAATTTATAAAATCTTCTTCAAGGATTTATTTTACAAATTTTGACATCGGGCAAAATAAAATCAACAAAAAAGATTGAAAAATAGAAGATTCAAGTTTTAATCTGTTTTTTGTTTTCAATTATTTTCAACGAATATAAATAAAAATATATAGAACTTCAAAATTTAACAAATTTTTAATAATTAAAAGTTATAAAATATTATGGATAATGAATAAAATTTGATTAGAATTCAACATCGAAAAATAAAAATGTTTATAACTATAATCTTTACCATCCATCGCCATTTCCAATTCATAGAAATAGAATTTCAGAGTAAACTTTAACTATGTCAAATGAGATAAACTACTGAATGAAATTTGATCCGCTCGATCCTTTACCTGACTCATTTTCTCTTTCTCTTTCAAATCCAATTCGCAGAAGTCACCTGCCCAAATAAACGTCCAGATTCAGTCCCAACTTTAACGGACGCAAAAATATATGCTACTGTATACTATGTACAGAATGTGAATATATTCATAGAAGAGTCATATTTTAGAAGTCAAAACAAACATAAAAGTATTCAAAAATTACGGTTGAGGCTTATTTATTAAGATACATAAGCAATTTAAGTTCGAGTTAGATGAAACAAGACAACATTAAGAAAGACACATCACGAAGACGATCTCACTCTCTTTCCGTCTCGCTTTATTTATCACAAACTTAAATTGCTTGTAACTTAATAAATAAGCCTTGTCCGATATTTTTGTACGCCAACTTTTGTTTTCGCCTCTGAACTCGATCTTTCAAAAATATATCCCACGAATATATAAATATATATGACAAGAAAATGATAATTGACAACAAAAAAATTTTCAATCATTCATAAAATTTTTGTTGTTCATAATTAAAAACATTTTAGTCGAAACAATAATTGTTGTCCTATATATTTTTTCATTTTATATTATAACAATCCTAAAACTGCTTAAAATACGATTCGTCCCGTTAAAAATATCATTGACGCAGTAAAGATTTCCGATGAGACGTGCATGCAATGTCTTGAATTTCATGACAGGATCCATCGGTCGGGAACAGGGCTCAACGTGTTATTAGCGTCGCGATGATACACTTACGTAATGGAAAAAGCGTCGGAACGCGGACACCGTGGTTCCTTTTTATTATTCTCCGTACCCCGGCTAATGCATACACACAGGCATCGATCTCGCGCGCGCATCTTCGCCGGAAAAATGCAAATTTTTGCTCGACCGCAAAAGGGGCTTCTTAAAAAGACCACATCATGGAGAGGATGGATGAATCGAAAGAGAAGGCAAGGGAACTTGGTGTTCGCAGGCTAAAAATTATATTAATATTCCTCTCCTCGCTTCGATGGTTCTTCTTCTATGGATCGAATGGTTATTACTTGCGACAAGGATACGGAATATTTTTGAAAATATTTTCGATTTTGAAGAGATGAAAATAAATGTAAAAGTTGGTATACAAAAATCTATTTCGATTGAAATTTATTTATTAAGTTATAAGCAGTTGACGTTTGCGCTAGATGAAGCAAAACGAAGATAAAATGAGATCGCTTTATCTCTGTCATATCGTCATCTCACTCGCCATCGCTATTCCGTTTTATTTAATGCACATTTAAATTGATTATAATTCAATAAATAAATCAATAATCGGCATTTTGTATATTAACTTTTATCTTCATTTTGATCTCTAGAATTCTTCAAAGATGTCTCACGAATATATTAGCATTCTGTAATACAAGACAAACAAAACGTTCATCAGAAATACTCAAGAGTTATATTCTTGATTTTTAAATATTTTAGAAAAATTGAAATTATATATAACTTAAGTTATTATCATATAATTATATATATATAACTTAAACTATTTTCAAATTTTTGGAAAATAGAGTTATTAATATTAACTTATTATAAATTATAAATATTTTTATTTTCTACAATGCATGATTATAATTATAAGTTATTCATTTTTTTATATACTTTTTAAACCAAATTTTATAAAAAAAATATAATTATACTTTATAAAAAGAAATTATAAACTACAGTGAAGATTTAGAAAAATTATGACTCACGACAAGTCACAATGTAGTTTTCAAAAAGTTGGTAGAAAGTTAAATCTAAAGATTTAAAAAAATATTCCATCATCCAGAACCGAAAAATATAAATTTTTTATTTTTTATTTGTTATACATATATTTTAGAGTACTGTTTTTTGAATTATTGAAAAATATATAATTTCAAGGATAGTAAATTTGATTACAAAGATGATTATATATTTTGAACACTGTTAAAAATGTTGCATATATTAAATTCTTCAAAAATTTATGAAATAGGGATTTTAAAAATCACAACTTTGTAAAACTAATTAATATTTTATAATAATATAAAGAAAATTTTTTAAAAATATTTTTTTCCCTATATTTATATTATATTTATATTATTAATATTTTATAAATTTTCTAAAAATATTAAAAATTCATATATCTATCAAATTTTCATTTTTTTTTTTCATAACAATAAAAGAATTATCATAAACCACAATCTGAAGACACTTCCATCAATAACAATTCGAATAAAACTACATGTAGATCATACTAAAATCATTCTAATCAACATTCATACATTTATACATCTTTCAACTATGTTATAAATTCATAACAGAATGTACTCATAAATTTTAACGAAATCCATTTCTGAAATGACCTGTACACCGCTTGGTTACATGACACGTGTCTCTCTTGATTCGTGGAGACAAGAAACGATGAAAAGAACGAGATTATTGTTATCACTAGATGTTGCAATATACGTTATGTTAATATAAATTAATGGAGACTTCGATAAAGTAATACGGAATATAGTTGCAGTTATGTTATTCGTGCTTTGAACAATGATTGCAACAATCCTACTCGTTGAAAATTACTTCAATTCTTTTTACAGTGACATTTTGATATTTCGTAATTTTCACAATATTTTATCGATACTAAATCAATCTTAAACTTTATCAATATTAAAAATATTGATAAAAATATTACATAATTAAATAATTTAATACAGATTATTTAAGATATTAAAGTATACTAAATTAACTCGATTATGTTTAGTAAAATTATTTATATAATTTGTTTTCATATTTTTTTTAATCAATATAATAATAATATAAAAATAATTATGTATATATATATATATATTATATGTTTTAAATTATATATTAAATTATATATTAAAAACAATATTTTTAATCTTTTTTTTATTTTATTTTATTTTTTATTTTGTGTGGAAATCAAAAAAATATTCGATTTATTCAAGAATTTTAATTAATCATTTCCCATTTTTCTAAAAACTTTTTCAAAATTCAAAATTCAATTTACTAATTTTCTAAAAATCTTTTCAATTATTTTTAATTTTTTCAAAAAAAAAAAAAAGTAAATATCAAATATGTGATTACTTTCAGATTTATAAAGAATTTCATACAATAAAAAATATTTATTCTGAAAAATATTTATTCATAATTAATTAATTAAATTTATTACATATCTTGAAATCATATTTAAATTAACTACTAGAATTATCAAATTTTTAATTTTTGCACTTGTTAAATATATAGAAGTATTTTTTACAAAATTATTATTATTTTATGATAATAGAAATAATCATTTCATAATTTTTCGTATTATTTTAATTTTAACTCATAAAATTTAAGAATATATTATAAATTTTGTCTTTAAAAACATATATGAAAGTATTTTTTACAAAATTAATATTAATTCATATGTAAAAATATAATTATTTTATAATTTTTTTATCATATTATAATTATTTTATCATATCACTTTAATTTTAATTTAAATAAAATATATTTAAAAATATACCATAATCATAAAATTAAAGAAAAACAGAACATGCTAGTATCCCTCAAGAGGTTAGCTCTCAATTAATATCGTAGATGATTCACAAGCTGGATGAACACTAGATTCAGCAAGTCCTTCAAAATAACGGGTTTTACTGGGTTTTTTTGTTTTTCATTTACTAAAAACATATAGCTATGCATTCAAATCTTATACGCTCAAGAAAATTAATACTGACTATTATTAAGATAAAAATATAATTACATGAATCTATTAATTTTTATCATGACACTTTAATGATAATCATTTACATACATATACAATGTATTTAGTTATACAGAAAACGTATATTTTAATATCAAATTATTTTATTTTATTTTTTTCAATTAATTTTAGATTTATGTGATAAAGATTATTAATTTATCGTATAAAATATAAATTATATATATAAAATTAAATATAAAATTAACTAATCTAATTCAAATTTAATCAACTGAATATACATTATATACTTGTGATTATCTCTGACTCAATGATATCAACTAAAAATTAAATTTTGATATACACAAGTTTTGATAAATATTATAAAAATAAAATGTATGAAATGAAATATTAATTCTTATTTCGTAATATATATTATATATATAAAACATTATATCTTTAATGGTAAAGATTCTTTCTAATTTTTATAATTTTTTTATTTTATTTTTAAATTTTATATAATTACAACATTAGATAAAATTTTTTATTTTCTGAATAATTATAAAATATAAAATAATATAAATAGTATATATAATACTATGATATATACAATATATATTTTATAATAAATCTTTAAGTTATAGCTTAATGGCATAATACAAATAAAAATATATTTCGTCAAAATTAAAAATTCATAAATTAATAAATTCATGAAAAATATTTATTCATAAATTTATTTATAAATTTGTTCATATAAAAATTAACAAGATGATTAAGACATTTATCAATGAAATTAAATTTTGGCAAAAATAAAATATAAAATAATATTTCCAAATTATCTTTTAAATTTTATTAGAATTTTACCATTTATTTATTAAAAAATCAAATTTTAATTGATTTTATTACTCTATACTTTATTATCGTAATATAGATTTTACAACATAAATTATTTATTAAATTATTCATTAATTCAAATTCATAAAGTTGAATGAATTATTGTTAATTAATCGTTAATAAATTAATAATTTATGATGATACATTCATAACCGGCTGTAGACCGTCTTTGAACAGTTAAAATCGGTTTCGTGTCAAGCTGAATTTTCTCTACGATAGAGTGAAATCAGCAATGACTGTACGAACAAGGCAGCGTTCGCCGAGTATGACTCACGATTTCAAAGCCTTTTTCAATAATAATATCAACCACTAAACTAAAGCAATTTAATATGATCACGTGAAACAATCGTTTGAAAATATTGATAAAAAAAACAATATAATGAATATAAATAATATATATTTCTATTAAAAAGAAATAGAAAAAAAGCTATTTCTTGTATCGTATTATTGTTTATTTATTTAATTAATTAATAAATAATTTTTAATATTTTTTTTATTTTCAATCTTAAATAATGAATTAAACATTTTTTAAATATTGGTTTGTCAAATAAAAAAATATTGCTTTTTTATATTTTTATTAATTAAAGATTAAAAATTAAAATAACATGAATTTTATTGTAATGATATAATCATTCATATTAGATCTCATTACCTCCATTATAATTTATAAATTTAAATATATGAAAGTCACAAGGTTGCAATTTATTATATTTTTTATATTTTAATTCTCAGCATCAACAGTTTGATCTTAAATTGGCAATAAAGATATAAAAATGAAATGGAAATTTGTAAATTTTTAATGGAATTTACATGTATTACATGTATCTTTATTATCTTATATTATTACATGTATCTTTTACATATATAAAAAATAATTTGTAAAATTTAAATTGCATATTTATAATATTTAAATGCAATATTACATTTCTATTTCATGCTTAGTTTAGCCTACTTTAATAACTTTCTATTGAGCATTGTGACTTTACAATCTGTTTGACATTAAAGATATCTAAATAGTGTAAAAATTTCTAAAATCATAATAAAAGATAATAAAAAGAAGAATAAAATAATTTTACAAATATAAAACTTAATATAAAACTTTTCTATTTTGTATATAAAATCGCAATAAAAATATTACAAAACCATTATTCGTTATATTATACCAACAATTGTACTGCTAGTAAGTAATTTAACTAACTTCTTGCTGATTGAAAATCTTAATTTTGCTAATTTCGCCACAAGAAAGAGAAAAATTTTCTCATAAAACAATTTCACACAATATATTAGTAAATTATATAAATTATATATCAGAAAATTAAAAAATAAAATTGTATTACATTTTTTATTGTTAAATTTATATATAAATATAATATATATTTTATATATCAATTTATATAAATTTAATATAAATTTAGATATCAAAGTAACACGATTGGCCATATCTGAATTAATCCTATGAAATAATGTAATACTTTTATACATGATTTAATTGTACTTCAATGATGGAAACGTAAAAATACAGGATTAGTACAAACAGCTTCACAAAACACATGCTTATACATACAATTTATCTTCAAATATGTAATATTATCTTCTTCATAAGTAAATTTTAATAAAATGATGTTTCTATCGCGATTGTAAAACTTTCCCCAATAGTGGCGATTGTTCTTTACGGAGGGCGTAAGTTGTGGACACGAGTCATCGCGGAACTTCCGTTTGCAAAAAAAAAAGCTATATGCAAAGCACGTAACTGACAATAATCGACTATCGGCTATCTCTTGTTTCACGGTCAATAAATCTTCAATATAGTAAAATTTCTTTTTTCATCCCATATAATCACATTCTTTTTTTAAGCCGGAAATAGTGATTTCACGAGACAAATATACAACATTTTGAAATGAGAAGATAAATAATATAACGAATGTTGATCAAACTCAATTTTTTAAATTTTAATTCAATGTAATCGATAATAAATATACTTTACAGAAAATATTACAGAATGTTCTTTTTGCACGTGAACAATAAATACATAATAACGACGGTTAGAAATTTTCGATGCCGTTCGTCATTTGCCGACGGGTAGAAATGCGGATAGCTTTTAATCGTGGCTCTAACTTAAAATTCGGCAACAAAATCATTGCGTTCTTATCGAATATGTTTTCACACGCGCACTAACCGTACACATAAAAATACACATATACACAAACACATTACTATAAATGCTCACAATAAAACACAATATGCACATAATAAACAATCTTGGTGGCTGTGAGATGTTGCCTACGAGCAACAACAGCAGCATGACATGCTTACTAGTGGCTTCCTTCGACCGACGATCGGTCAAAACAATTCAAACCACGATGAAAAATTGGATGGTGTGAATGATTAGGAGAGAATAATCTCAACGAGATTTGGATGAACGAATCATTGTATAGAATAAAGGACAGGAAAAGAAAAAGATAGATAGTAAGTGATAGAGAGAGATAGAGAAAGGAAGGAAGAGGAGCTGGAAGCATGAAGAGCTCTCATAGCAAGTACACTTACCTCTTGGTGGCGTCGAGCAATGCGCCCTGGAAGCACTTGGCACCGTGAACGAAGGACACGACGATGATGTCCGGTAGCGCGGACTCGACGGTCACGAGGATCTTGTCGCCCCTGGCGAGCGTGAGCGCGGACAGGGCCACCGTGTCCGCCGCCATCTTGGCTCGTTAGAATTATTGCTCCTCGCCGTGTCGAGACCCGTCGTCTCTCTCTCAGCGGATGACGTGAGGAGCGGCTGGGGCTGCCTCACTCTCCTCCGTATGTACGGAGGCCATGGGCTCTGCGAGGCATGCTTGGGGTGGGGGAGACAGAAGGGCAGTCTCGGCCTGCTTGCTTGCTCGCTTGCTCGCTTGTTCGCTCGCTTGCTTTCCTAGCAGTCACCACCGCCAACCGCGCCGCATTTCACGTTTGTGCACAGCTGGGCACTTGTGCCTTACTGCGCATGCGTTTAGCGGTGCTCCCACTCCACTTCTAAAGGTCCGTAACTCGAAACTATTGGCCCTGAAATTTATATAAAATTAAATATATTTTTTAAATTTATTTTTAATTAAAAAAAGGTCAATAAATATTCTTAATAATTTAAAAGAAAGATGAATTATAATATCATATTTGAATAAATATTGATTTGTAACATATTATTATTGTATATTTTATATTTATTATTGAGAAAATGAAGTTTGAAGAGTATTTAAAATTTAAAAATATATTACTATTATAATATAATTAATATATGTTAAGATTAATTATGTAATAATTTTTTGTTTTTTTAACTTTCATAATTTTTCAAAGAAATCATTCAAATAGATATTAATAAAATAAAATATACAAATTAATATTTTTATAATCATTATGACATAATTCAAAATATTAAAAAATGAAAAAATAGATATAACTGATATATACAGTGCCATACAGCACTGTATTATTTTACTTCAGGATAGTAAAAACTGTTCACAGTACCCGTCTCTTTTGATAAGCAAACCCCATAAAGGGTGGTGTATATTACTAAAATCTTCTTTCTTGAAATTAAATCTATTTTATGTTTTTCCATTGGAATGCACATTTTTTATTATGATTTATACATTTTATAAAATCTCAGTTAGCTAATTTTTAATAAAATTTCTTTTTATATATTGAATACCCGGTCTAGATACATTACTATTATATACATACTTTTCGTAAGCATTCTTTCTTCATGATATGGAGAGGACAACTTGGAAAAATAAATTTACTCTCTATGAAATATTCCATGTTTGAGGACTAATAATTATGCATATTGATGCATAAATTGGAATAAATTTTATAAGATTAATTATTTTGGTATAAAAGTATCAATAGAAATAGTTAGCATATAATATACTATAATATATATATATATATATATATATATATATATAGCATATAAATGATAAATAAAAAAATTTTTTAGATATTTTAATGGGAATATTATATAATTATATTAAATTTTAATTGTTATTTTTTTTAAATTAATTTTTAATAAGTGGAGTAAAACCATTAAACTTAATCTATGATTTACGTATAGTTTTTTTCTCTATAATTTTAAAAATCCAGTTTTTGATAAATAATTGTGATATCTCCATGACGATGAACATGATAATAAAACATGATAAATAAAACAAAAAAATAAAATATGAATTTTTTATTAATAATAAATTGTCATATAGAGATAATTATAATAGTAATCATTTTACGGAAATGATTGTCGCACTCATTGAATTAATCATTTTAATTGCAGAATTTATAGATTAGTTATAGAGTTAGTTTATAGTTTTAATAGAGATAAAAAGTAAAAAAATATTGAAATATTATAATTAAATATTTATATTGAAATATTATTTATGAATATAGAAAAAATTAATGCAATACATAATAATTTTGTGTTGTATTGTAAAAGGTAATAAAAATAGAATCAAATATAATTTATATTTTTTATGTTATATGCTGTAATTTAATAATAAAATGTAAAAAATAAATAATTATATATAAATAACTTTGAATTAATTAGAATATTAATCTATGAATTCTTTTATAAAATAATTTTTTTTAAAATTTAATCAAGACAAAAAAAAATAAATATAGAAATTATAAATTAATGAATAGCTCTGATTCATTATTGAAATTATTATTTTTGAATTATTACATTTATTAAATCCATTAATCGTAAAATTTGTAAGGGAAATAAATAAAATAGATATTGATAGAAATGAGTAACTTAAACGCTAGAATGAATATCCGAAATTATATCATGAATATTACGAAACAATAATTCATGACAATTTTAGCTACAATATAGTGACGACTAACAAATGAGGTCGAGTTCTACTTTTCCCGAGCACGGAAGTATATAGCTTAGTCAACCTAGTGCATTAAGTTTTCGTGCTAACTATGTTGCAATGACCACAAAAACAAGACAAAAGACGAACTAGTGTATAATATAATAAAAGGAGATAAATCAAGAAAGAGAAAAGAAAGAGAAGGAGAAACAAGAAAAAAACAAACAAGCGCGAGTAGCTCGTCGATAAAGAAAATCACGCTATGAACATTATAGGAATTCGACAAGAGCGCCCGTGAACTTGATTTTGTTCGCTGACCTCTGTACTTACTAAGTGTTGTATTTAAACTTTCTCTGACCAATCTGTCTCGTAACTTTAATAAATTAATCTAATAAAATCCGATATATAAAACCAAAATGAAAAAAGAGATTAAAAACGAGGAGTATCGTTAGAAAGGAATTACAATCTTTAAGGACAAGATGAAAAGCTCAATAACGTAATTTAATGAATTTTATCTGCATCAATAATTAATACTAATTATTAATGCTATATAATAAATAATACAAATCGTGGCGTAATAGGTAGAAGTCTATTCGAGCGAACCACATATACGTCTTCGATATTAGTTCTGTACTACTGTCAATATTATTGCGCAACTCAGAATATTGCGCGTTCCATATTGAACGTTTAGGGCGTTCTTCAAACTGATATGAAATTGGGAAGTGTTACCACCCTGATCCATTCTTAAGAGAACAAGGACCATTGTTCTTATTGAAAAAAGAAAGTAACTTCGAAATGCGACTCTTTGATGTTTGAGATGAATTTTTAAATATCATTGCATAGTTGTGAGTTTGTGTTAATTGAATATTCGTAATCTAGCGTTGTGTAAATGACACTATTTCGGACACTATATTCTTTTTCATATCTAGTAGATTCAAAAATTTAATTATACATACAATTAAATATATAATAATAGTATATATAAAAAATATTTGCATATTTTATTATTTTACTATTTATGAAAGTAAGTAAATTTAATTATAAAAATTTGTAGTGTTATTAAAAACAATAATTTTAAATGTAAATATTAATATAAATATAACATTGCAGAATTTACATCTATTATATAAGAAATGCAAAGTATTGGTTAATTTATATTTGAAACTAATTAAATTTAATTAAATAGAATTAATTAGATAATTGAAATAGATAAATTTTTAATTAGTATGATTTAGTATGATTAGTGATAAATATAAAAACATGGAAATATTATAAAAAAATTAAAATTTTAAATAATATGTTCAAAAAATTATTTATATTTATAATATGCACATGAATTCATATGCAAATTCGTAAAATTTATCTAAATACAAATTAACATTTTGGAAACATGTCTGTTTCAAAAAATATGTTAAAAGGAATATATCATGCATATATTATGAAATAAAATAATTTTTAAATTATATAGAAAAAATGATTGTATTGATAAATATTATAATGTATATGAGTGATGATTTTTTTTCTCTTTTGTATTAGTAATAATAGAAATTAAATTATGTCAAATATATTATTATAGTTAGAACAATTCAAAACAATAAACTGAAATTTTATTATTTTTCGTACTTTGTTAATAATGAGTATTGGATACATACATTAGCATCTGATTTATATCATTGTCTTTTCATATTTGATCTGATTGCAATATCTTATTTATTATTGTTAATTCAGAATTATTTATGGAATTATTGGAATAAATTTATAATATATTTACACATATACTATTATTGAAAAAACTTAAAATAATTTGAACATGAATGATTTATATCAAAAATATGAAATTATCTATTTAATCATTTCATGTTATAGAAAAAAAATTCTTTGCATTCTAAATTAACTATTTAATTATTTATATAAAATTAACAATAAAATTAACAAAAGAAGAATTATTAAAAATTATCGATTTTCTCAATATTCAATGAAGATAGATAAATGATGATTCCACGAGAAAGAAAAGAATTTAAACAGAGCGCATATAACTGATAATAATAATAATAAAGAAAGCAGCCACTGGAAGGGAGAAACGCAGGGACGTATCAAAGGAACTGGTAGATAGGTGTTCGAGTAGGGTACCAATCAGCTGGCTTGCGCGGACGGTAGACAACAGAACAGAGTAGACTCTCCAGAAGTGACGCACGTTTTCACGGGTAAGCGGACAAAAAATTATGTCTATCATTTATAATACGTTACATAATATGTGGTCGTGCACATGTAGTTTGATATATTGCGACCGAAAGTGAAAATATATTTGAAATGTGCAACTGTTCTGCAATGTTATTTTTGAATGAAAATATGCTTATATTTAATCAGAAAGTGGGTCGTTCATCAACTATCAGTTTTTCTCATCAGTATGGTTGATAATTATCTAGAATTAAAAAATCTACAAAAATACGAACACGCAAATGTCTTACTGTGACGTCATGCAAATAAATCACGATAAATGAAAACCAGAATGTGCAAGACTAAACAAGCGCCACCTCGCCCATGAAACTATAATCGATGTATTACATTGTACTCTCTTTAGGTTATGCGGTATATCAGACAAATGCAGGGTCCGCGAAAATGATGATACATATATATAAGATCAAACATCGAACTTTACCGACCGAAACTGGATTGTTTATGTGTTTCATAATATCGATTGATAGATCAAATTCGGCATCGGTCTTAATTTTGTATTATAATTTATACTACGTGTGCTTTTTAAAGTCCACTCGAACATCGAACATACATACCATTCGATGTCACAGTGTCAAATAATCGATATACACATTTTAATTGTTAAAAATGATTTTTCAAATATTCGATACGATGTATCATTAAGATCAAGAATTTTAACTTGATATTTTCAGTTTTTTATTTTTTACTTTTCTTTTATAATAAAACTTCATAGATAAAAATTACACACACACACACACATACACATATATATATATATATATATAACGATAAAGTAATATTGTGATCTTTTTATATATTATGTATATTACAATTATTTATTTATAATATATATCAATAAATAAATATATTAATTTAATATATATCATATAGTTTTAATTTACTCAGCATTTATAATATAATAACCTATTGAAAATTATATAAAATTTACAAAATTATATTTTGATACTCATTATTTAATTATATAAAATTGATATTGTAAAATATCAATCTGAAATTAAAAATAAATACATAGAACATATTTAAAATTGTTATCAATAAAGTGATAAAATAATGAAAAAACTCTTATTAATTTTTAGGATAATTATTTTATAAATTTATCAAATTTTCGAAATCAAATAATATTAAAGGTATAGAACTTTTACGCAGTAAATAATAATTATGAATTCGTTATTAATGCTTCAAAAATATAATCATATAAGTCGATATTAAAAATATTTTTATATATTATATAATAATATAATGATTATAATGATAATATATATAATGATATTTTTACCCACTATAAATTTGTATTTCGATACTATTAGTTCATATCATTATTATAATATTAATAAATCTAATTAACTTCATGATCAATGTTTTTTTTTTCTTTTAATAGTATTATAACAAAATATAATTTGAATATTTTATTATTTTATGATTTAATCGATTTTGTTTATTGTAAAAGATTAAATCCATAGTATCCCTCGAAAATGAGGGAGGAGAGAGTAAACATTGATGGACCTTTATGGGATCTTAACACCTTCGTTGGAAGATGGAAACATTTCGCTTGGATGACAGATTTTCGCACATGTGTAACTCCTGAATCGAAATTACTCGAAGCAAAGAAGTTATGTGAGGATTACAAGTGAGTATGAGAAAACGTTTCAGATTTTTTGAATATAGATTCATTAGATTATTATATAAACTAGAATAATCTACAAGAGAAAATTAAAGATTTTAAAGTTGAATATATTATGCTTAAAATATTAAATATAAAGTACTTGCATTAAAAAGAACTAATAGAAATAAAGAATTCTTCAAGATATTTATTTACGTTTTTCTTTTTAATAAAAAATTAATTTATATAATATATATATGTAAAAAATATAGGAAATATAACTGTAAAAATAAGTAACATAATTTTGTACAAATATAGTTAATGTCTTTATTTAAAAAAAATTTCATTATTAAAATTATTAAGATTTTTTATAATATTTTTATAATTAAATAATAAAATTTTGGAAAACATATATATTCATGACAACAATTTTTTTTATAATTAATATAATGATTGAGATTCAGAATATATAATTCAAGAATCAAGTCTTTTTTGATGTTCTTATCATGCTCAGGAATCGTTGTTGCATAAGAATTTTATCGATAATTCGATATTAAATATTTCAAAGATAAAACGACATAATTATAATAATTACATTACAATAAAATTTGATACTCATAATTTGATATAATTGCCATTAATAAATATCATTATGTATAGAAATTTTTTATTAAATATTTTTTATTAAATATTTTATTATATATTATAGAGAATCATTTTAATTTCTAATTTAATAATCAAATTAAAAAATAAAAATAACATTGAATAATTTATTAAATTTTTATATATTTAAATTTAAATTGTATAATTTATAATATCAAAACGATTTTAAAAGCTTATCATTCTCTATTAAATATACTGTTCTATTTAAAACATCGAAGAACTGACCTTGGAACTTCTTTCATACTTCATATTTTTCTTTCTCTCCATAGAATTTTAACTACTTTTTTTAACGTTATATAGTATGTATTTTATTTTATCGTTAATTGAATTCTTCTGTATGAATTCTTTATTTTTATTATATTTTTCATAAAGTAAACTAAAACATATACATTCTATATATAATGAATAATATAGATATAACAATTATCTTTATAATTATAATATATATTTATAAAATATAATTCGAACATTTTTTATTCAATTTATCTTCGATGTTATATTGTAGATGATATATATAAATTATATAAGTAATAATAAAAGATAAGAATAAACGGAAATCATATAAAGATTTTGCATTCAATAGAGTTTTATTTCAAACTTATAAAAGATCATTTCATACAATTTACATTTAATTTTTTTTTCATTACAGATATTACAAATATTAACATTTTTATTTCATTTTTGTTTTTAATGAACAACTTCAATATATAATTTAAAAGCGGATTATATAAAAAGTGATAGAACAATCATAAAAAAAAAATAATAAAGAAAATAATTAATAAGAAATAATTATGGATTGTTAAATAATTAAAAAAATTTCAATATTATAGAAATAAAATATCTTTTATCATTTATTTTTCGAATAGGAAAATATATTATTCAACAATTTTAATTTTCATAAGTTAAAAAAATTACAAGAATTAAAAAATTATCTATACAAAGTGCATATTTTATTCAATTTAAACATTCATCTTTCTCAATTATCCTTAAATTCTATGTTATTGTTTCAAATTTAATTTTATATTTCTTTAAAAAAAATTTTTAAATTCATTGCAATTTAAAAATTCCTTTAGATGTGTGATATAAATTTACACGCATCCTTGTTGCTCACTATTTTTTTTTTTGTATGTCTACGAAAAATCAATAGTCTGTTTATTCCTTAGACTTGGGAAAGAGCCAGCTGGTACAACCTGGGAGCAAATCATCTATGCTAAGAAGCTTTACGAGTCGGCCTTTCATCCCGACACCGGTGACCTGCAAAATGTCTTTGGCAGAATGTCCTTCCAAGTACCAGGTGGAATGGCTATCACTGGTGTTATGCTTCAATTCTATAGGTAAATTGTCTCTTTGTTCATTTTTCAACATAATTTCAATATATAATTTCAAAAAATGAAATTTATTAAAAAACTAATTAAAAAATAAAACTGATAATTATTAAGAAAACAAATGGCTGATGCTTCAATTCAATAAGTAAATCTTTTTACATATTTTTTAGCTTTAGGTAAAAAATAATATTTATTAAGAAAACAATTATAAAAATTAAAAATTATAAATATGAAATTTAAAAATTAATTTATTTTCATAAATATTTTATTTTATAAAATGAAATATTCTAAAAAATGAAGAAATTTCTGTTTCTACGAAATTATTGATAATTTCTTAATTTTTTCATATTATGCAGAAGCAATAATCATAATTTTTGTTTATAAAATCATATTTTGTTTATTTTTATTTTTAAATTTATAAAAAAATTTTATGACACATTATTCATTGATAACAATTGCAGAACGACTACAGCTGTGGTATTTTGGCAATGGGTGAACCAGTCGTTCAACGCATTAGTGAACTACACGAATAGAAATGCCAACAGTCCTACAACCGTCAATCAATTAGCGGTTGCATATATCAGTGCTACCTCAGCAGCTATGATAACTGCGATAGGATGCAAGTCGTTTTGGGCAAAACGAGCAAATCCGCTTATGGCGGTACATAAATAATTTATTTTTAAAAAATTAAAAAATATAACTATTACGAAATATATATATATATATATATATATATATATATATATATAAATTTAGCTTAATAAAATAAAAATCAACTATTATATAAAATAATATAAATAATATAAAAATGTAACTATTAATAAAATTTAAAAATTTTAATTTTAATTTTTTTATAGCGTTATGTGCCATTCGCTGCAGTAGCTGCTGCAAACTGTGTGAACATTCCTTTAATGCGTCAGAACGAAATCACAAAAGCGATTGAAATTAGTGATGAAAACGGCAATAAGTTGACAAAATCAAAAGTAAGTTACATTTATTTTACTATATATATATAAATTATAATTTATTTTACATCAATAATGGAAAATAAATGTATAATCTTTTTTAGCTTGCGGCAGTTAAAGGTATCAGTCAAGTAGTCATCTCGAGAATTGTTATGTGTGCACCGGGCATGTGTAAGTAAAAATTAAATAAATAATAAAATGCACTGTGAAATATATATTATTTTAATGATAAAAAAATTTGTATGGTCTAGTAATCCTACCGCTCATCATGGAAAGATTAGAAAAATATACTTGGATGCAAAAAATCAAACCTCTTCATGGACCCATACAAGTTTTATTAGTTGGTTGTTTGTGAGTATTTTTTTTAATATTTTTATTTTTATTTAAAGTATAACAATAATAATTACGAGTCAAAATATAATAGTTTAAAAGATGAATATATATATAAAAAAAAAATAGATATATTCATTAATATTTCAGTCTAACATTCATGGTGCCTACAGCATGCGCATTATTCCCACAAAACTGGTAAGTTTCTATATATTTTTGCATATATTTTATTAGGATATTATTATCGATTTTATATTTGTTTCTTACATAAGTAATTGATTAATTTAACAATACTAAAACTAATTGATAAGTTTTAAACTTATTTATATTTCAAACAAAATATAATTTATTTATACCAAAAATCAATTTATGAATCTATGAAAATCATTTTTAATATTAAATATTCATTTACTGACATAGGAATTAGCATAGTAATAATATCTTAGATATTTTATCTAAATATAATTCATACATATATTTAATATATATTTTATAGCTCAATTAAATCAAGTACTTTGGAACGCTGGGAGCCCGAGAATTATGAACTTTTAAAGAAGAATTGTAAAAATAGAGAAATACCCATATACTTATACTTTAATAAGGGTTTATAATGCACGAAGATAGTAGTAATAAAAGATCATCAAAGGGTATTTTTTATGACCCTGTATAAGATAGCAAATTAATTAATAATGGAATTGAAAAAGATTTTACATACTGTAAATCGCCGGAATCGTAGTTTTCTGCTGGTTCAGAGGATAATAACTCGTTCCGAGAAGAACAATATATACGACAATATTGCATTTCAAATAATTTTTATTTTATATAGCAATACAATTTATTTATAAGTTTTATTATACATATGTATCAGTGCATTTATTGCCCATTTTTACATTTTTATCAATAATGATTATATCTTAATATGGATAATAATGAAAACTAACATACCGTTTATTATTTTCTTATACGCAAAACATTTCAAACGGCAATAATTTTTCTTTCTATTAAATTATATATGGAAATACGATCAATAATTTTATTCACTTAAACAAATATATATGATAATGATTTAAAATGCGATATCATAATTACAAATTATATTGTTAAATTCTGCGTTCTAAAACTTGAATAATTGTCCATATTTTATTGTTTTATTGTTACTACCTCCTTGAACTGTTAAACGTTACAAAAAATGCTGCCACGTATGTATATTTTAGTAATACTATAATAAATACTCTGGAAATTAAACGTATTTATTTTATTTATTATAGTCTTAATTTACAATTGATTACATAATAAATAAAATAACAATAGAAAATAATGCAATTTAGAACATGTATATGTGTATTACGTAAAAAACTATATATTTGGTCGAGAATGCGTAGGTTGATTTTGTTGTGGCATATAACCGATACGTTCTTGAATTTCGTTTTGCGGTACTTTACCACCCCACGAAGGAGGATTAAATGTTGGCGGTCTTTCTGATTCTTTCTTAGCTTCAAGAGCTTTCCTCATTGCTTCATATTCTTGCAGATCATCTAATCGTAAGTCGATTCGTGTTGGACTTCGTCGTATCATTTTAACTAAGAAGAAGTGCACCTTTTTTTCAATATAAAAGTATTCACTGCAAGCTGATGATTCACTGCAATGAAGAATGTTAGTAATAAAAATAAAAAAATGAATATTTGCTTTTTTTAATCCTTAATATTAGATATATAATTATCTACAACATATCATAATATAATAATTTATTTTAAAATACTCTTACATATTTTTGATTTTAAACTGTTAATTCTTATTAAAAATAGAAATTTTAATAAATTAAAATTTTGTTATTGTATTTCGTACTATATAAATGAAAAAAATATCTTTTTATATATATTATATAGTACTTATACATATTACACAATATACATGGAAAACTTAAATTCATTATAGAATTAATAAATGTATTAGTTTTACAGAAAAATAAATGTAAATTTAAAAAATAAAATAAATATGATAATAAAATTGATTTAATAAAAAAATATTAATGTTTAAATTGATAAAATATAAAATATTTAAAATGAAAATAAAAAATTATTTATACGGGGTAAAGAACCATATAAAGACACCCCTGAACGTTAGGTTAAGATGGCGGATTACAAGGAATAGATAACTGGCCAGTAATAATTCTAAAATAAATAACACTTTTAAGAATGCATAGATTACTGAGCCATTTATATTCGTGAAAATGATATTTTTCCTACGATATTTCATACGAATAGTTCATAGATTCGCATCATTTACAGAACTAGCGTGAAAATGTGGGTACAACAAGGGATTTGGCCGCCGTAAACACGCTTCTGATCGAGTGCTACAATTTTCGTTAATTTTGTCACGGCGGCAAGCACTCCTCTTTAGTAAATTGTAAATAATTGTAAATTAAGCACCAGGCAACGAAGCACCAGCACGAAAGGATGCTTTACTTGGAAGATTATGTTGAAAGTACGTAAAAACGAGGCATGCTCTGCTTACCCAGCTTCTCAAGAAAGTTACTAACCTTTCCGAATATACTCTCTCACACAAACATCAGTAACATTTCTCAAAGCGAATATCTTAGTTAATATTATATTATCACATATAATTATTTAAATGCTACCTTTTATTTTAGTGCCAAATTAAATACCGCGTAATATGAATAATTACTTGACATACTGTTCTTCATAAATTTTAGGTTAGTTGTATGTTTTCTAAATAGTCTATAATTTCTTTGCTCTTACCAATATATTTTGGAGTTAAGTTGTAACTTGTAATATTTTTTATGATTATAATGTTAACATTATAATAATTAAACTAAATAGATAAATATTATTTGTTCTTCTATATTTGATTCTTTTAATTTGAGTTTGTTTGGTTATGTTGATCTTCTTCTTTTGCGTTTCAGTGATCGAGCACCTTCCTCAAGAATTAAGAGATCGGTTCACAGAAATGAGAGAAATGGATTTAGGTGTACAGAGTATGTACTTAATTATATAGTATTCTAAATTTATATTTAAATTTTACATCTATAAATTTTACATCTATAAAAGAAATAAATTTATTTCTATTTAAAATATATTTGTTTTTTGTGAATTATATTAATAAATGAATAATAAATAATAATTATTGCAGACTCAATGGACAGTTTAGAAAAAAAAGTAAAGATTTTTTTCGCAAATGCAAAGAAAATGAAACCTAGTGAAAAGGAAGCAGAATATGAAGCTATTAGAAGAGAATATTATAAAACTCTAGAAGATGCAGATGAAAAGGTGCATTTAGCCAATCAGATGTATGACTTAGTAGATAGATATTTGAGGAGATTAGATCAGGAACTGCACAAATTTAAAATGGAATTAGAAGCAGATAATAAAGGTATCACAGAAATATTGGAGAAGAGGTCATTGGAATTAGATCAACCACCTACAAATAGTAGTCAAAAAGAGAATCGATATAGCTTTACAACATCCAGTAGGTCACGAGACAATCATAGTCATTGTACGTATTCTTTCTAATTATATATTTTATTTAATATAACAGATAATTTATATTTATATAAATCATTATAGCTCGGGCAGAAAAAAGAAGAGATTCAAATGCATCTTCTACATCAATAGAAAAACGCTTAGCTATAGAAAAAATTTCACCAAGTCTTCCTGAATCGCGACCAGCTTCTGTAAATTCAGGACCAATTATTGCCGCTACTAGCGTGCCATCTACTCCTACAGCAATCGCGAATTCTGTTGGTTCAGTAAGTTATAATCTCGGTCATATAGGAGCTGGTGGAAATGCCATAGCAGCTGCAGCATCGCAAGCAATTGCTGCGACGCAACAAATGCAACATGGCAGACGTACTGCTAGTTTAAAAGCTAGTTACGAGGCCATCAATACTGGAGGTATACATGCAGCTGAATTTAGTAGAGAATTAG
Source organism: Apis florea (assembly GCF_048593485.1). NCBI lineage: Eukaryota > Metazoa > Arthropoda > Insecta > Hymenoptera > Apidae > Apis > Apis florea. The sequence goes on along the minus strand of NW_028256549.1, from coordinate 7,606,624 downwards.
CTGGTGCTGCCATTGCAGCTATACAAGAAACAAATAAAAAACATAAAAAGTATGCCTTAAAATATTTCTATAATATTTATGAAAAATTTCGCTTTCATTTTCTAAACTAATATTATTTCATATTTTTAGAAAAGTAACAACTGCTGTACCAAGTTCAAGTGTAGTTGCTGCCTCAGTTCAACAACCAGTATCACCTCCAGTTATAACTACAAATACACAAGTCGTAGATTCTGATAATCCAGATTGGACTTATGATCCAAATGAACCAAGATATTGTATATGTAATCAAGTATCTTATGGAGATATGGTTGCCTGTGACAATTCAGACGTAAGTTTCTCTTTGTTATTATATTATATTTTTGTATCAATCAAATGAAAATGTTTATATTTAATAATTAATTTTTCTTTTATTATTAATTTTTTATAGTGTCCTTTTGAATGGTTTCACTATCCATGTGTGGGTATCACTGCACCTCCGAAAGGGAAGTGGTACTGTCCTCAATGTACATCTTCTATGAAGAGACGCGGAGGTCGAAAAAACTGATTGTGCTATAATCAGTGCAAATATAATGAGAAAAAATTGATACTACCTCTTAGGCATTGTCCGTCAAGTACCAACTTAGTTAGGAAGCTATTAATTCTGATTTTATATGACTTTTTAAATATGTTTAAAGTTTAAGTCATGATCTTATCTGGTCTTGATCTTGTCTCACAAAAATTTCTGTTTTTACAGCAGAAAAGAGCAGTTTTTTTACTGCGTTTTGTAGACATAATGAAAGGATCAAATGGTGTAAAAAGTTGGCTTTAAACAAATTCTGTTATATAAAAAAAATTTTGACATACAAAATATTGCAATTATTTTTTAATACTTTTTGCACCATTCTATACCGTGACCACTAGATAGTTTACAAATTTACATTGAAAAATGATTTTTTCTTCTGGTAGAATACAATACGATCTATTGACTGAAATACCAGAAGTGATTTTCATTGTGAATTTTTCGAAATTTATGTTTTTAGTTCACGCAATATCGAGCAATCTTCGTATTTACGTCCTCGTGTTAGTTCAGACGTGCTTAATATCTCGCTGGATTGACGATTATGCGAGCAATAACATTTTAAGTGTTCTATGCTTTAAGAAAGAAACAAAACAAATGAAAGACAGAGAGATAAAAGCGATAACAAATTGTGAGAATACTACTTTCGAAATGAAGGAATGTAGCAACTTGATGTATAAATAAATTGAACAATGCAGATTTATTATTTGTGTTATTGACGTTCATAAATGAAAAATAAAAAAAATTATGACAGCTTCTATCTGTTACCAATGAATTACGCTAGATTCAAATGTCATTTTTTTGTTTTAAAAGAAATCCTATTCTACGAGGAATGTCACAAAATCCCATAAAAAAATATAATGAGATCATAAAAACTAAAAATGTTTCGATTGTCAAAATAAATATATTGTCAAATGACAATATATAAAATGTCATTGTAGCATCAATTTTATTATCGATTGATATAATAATTTACGACTATATTGTATCTCTGGATAAACTACAGTATGCTGGAATATTTCATTTTTAAAATAATTTAAGTATTTTATTATTTTTAGATCACTTCCAACATTAATATGATTAGCTAATTCTAAATTAATTTATCAAAATAATTCTACTTTAAAAAGAATGTTATATTAATGCAACTTTCATTTTTATAATTTTATATTTAAAAATAGGAAATATACTTATTGCTGAAATTATAACAAAAAAAAAACAAACTAAAGGGAAAAACCAGTGTAATTATAATGTTGATTCAGTGATTCATGATGATATTACCAGAAACCTATAATTATTGACCTTCTTCACTCCAGAGCACGTCTGACCTTGCTTCTTGTTCCACTTCAAACATTTTACTATTTAAATGAGTAATATTGCGACATGCTTTTTATACATAAATGAAGATATAATTATGATCGGAAGTAATTTACACTAAATTACTTGGCAATACATTTTGTACTGTTTTATTATCACGGAAAGGATTATTGCTCCTTTGTTTGTAAAAGGTCGCATATTATTTTCGTTCCGAAAGAATGTACGAGTTAATGCGCTTCTCTAAAATGTGCTGTAGGATATTCTCGTTATATATAAGGGAGACTTATTGAGTGAAAATTTTATTATTCCAAGTGTTTTGAGTTAAAGAAAATTATTTTCCGATATTCGAATATGTTTCATATATTATGCGCGGTTTTGTTTGTGGGTATTTTGAAAAATTGTATTCTGGCACAAGATACGATTACTTTTGACAGTACAACTACAACTATGTCGTCAAGTATGCAGAGAATTTAAAAAAAATTAACAAAATTGTTTTTTACGTAAAATGATTTTTTAAATGCTGAGTAAACATTGAAAATTTTTTTAAAACCTCAATTTTTATAAGTTATTAAAATTAAATTATATTATATTATTATACTATTATTCTATAAATTTTTAAGACAAATTTTGAATTTTTTTTAAATTTAATTTGAAATTTATTACAAAATAAAAAGAATTTATATTTTTAGTTAAATACTTTTCAAAATAGAATTTGTTTTTTACTATAAAAATTATTATTTAATATAATATCTTAATGAAGTTGATTTATCATTTCATTATACATATATTATATATATATAATATATATATAAAAAATATAAAATTAAATTTTATTTTATCACAAATTTTTTCTTATATTTAAGGTCAAAATACATCGTGTTGCGTTTTAAAAAATAATTGTCCATCTATCAATCCAGGAATTGATTTTCGAATTGTTAATACGGTAAGTTATTTATTATTTAATTTATTTATTTAATATTTTGTAATATTTAAATAAATTTTTAAGTAAATCCAAAGTTATGAATGTTTAAAAAAATATCTTTAATTGTTTAAGGCTTTTAATTGTCCCGAAGGGCAAGTATATTGTTGTTCATCTAACTCGGGAAACTTATTCGACACTACTTGCGGTATCAGAAAAATCTCGCCATCTTCACATCCTCAAGGTCAAGCCAGTTACGGTGCATATCCTTGGCAAGCTGCACTTTTAACAACTAATAATAATTATATTGGTTCTGGTGTACTTATTACATCAAATCATGTGCTAACTGTAGCTCACAAGGTAACATCTTACATGTAAGTGATTTAAATTTTTATCTTATTTGAATTTCATAAAATATAAATTTTTTTAATTATTTTTATATATCTTTATATCTTATTAAATAAGTGGAATATAATATTTCGATCAAAAATATAAATTTGTTTATAGAAATGGTGGACTTAAAGTGAGATTAGGAGAATGGGATGGCCAATCTACTAATGAACCTTATCCATATCAAGATTATTCAATTAAAAAAATATCTATACATCCTGAATTAAATTCCCTTAATCTTCAAAATGATATAGCAGTAATAACTTTGAATAATACTGTTCCGATTTCAAGCAGTCCTAATATTAACACTGCATGTTTTCCTACAGCAATACCTGCAGCTAATACAAAGTATATAAAAAAATCATTTAATATTAATTTTTATTTAATTATTTAATATAGCTTTATTTAGTATAAATTCATATTTCTTTTTTTAAGATGTTGGGTATCAGGTTGGGGAAAGAATGCATTTGGAACAAATGGCAAGTATCAAAGTATAATGAAAGAAGTAGATGTACCTATTGTTGATCAATCAACTTGTGAAAATGATCTACGGAAAACTAGACTTGGACAATACTTTATATTAAATAAAAATAGTTTTATATGTGCAGGAGGGGAACAAGGAAAAGATGCATGCACAGTAAGTGATTAAACTATTAACTTAGTTTTAATAAATATTTCAAATATATTACATAATTTATATTATTAAATAAATATTATTTTAAAGTTTATTATTTTAAATTTTCTAAAAGTTATCATTTAATCAAGTTATCTTTTTTAATCAAAATTTTTCTAGGGTGACGGAGGTTCACCATTAGTATGTCAAAATGGAAATGGACAATGGCAAGTGGTTGGAATGGTTACATGGGGTATTGGTTGTGCAACTAGTAATGTTCCTGGTGTATATGTAAATGTATATAATTATATTTCATGGATTAAACAACAAATAAATTAAAGTAAATAACTATATATTATATATAATATATATAAACTATATAATATATATTTTTAGTATATTAAAATAAATAACTATATATTATACAGATAATAAATTTGATTAATATTCAATAATTTATTTAAAATATTGAATAATATATATAATGCATAATATGTTACAATTATACACTTTATGAATTTGTGGATATACTTCCTCCTCACCAATTTTGATGACCTTGAAATATATTGTAAACATCTTGAGTAACTTTCTTCGACACATCGACGGTTAGCTTTTAGCTTTCAAATTATTCACAAAAACCTTTCATACTACACTATTAAAATATTATTATTATAACTATTATGTGTGCATCTTTAATTGTGTATCCCTCAATAGTAATAAAAATTAATAATAAAAAAAGAAATTAAACAAAAGATCACAAGTTTTAAATTTAATTATGTTATTTTTTATGTTATTTAAGTTAGATTACATAATAACAATTTTATCAGAACAATTAAAATCAAAATAAAAATAATTTATTCATATAATTGAGTCTAAAAATTGAAAATGAAATTTTTTTGCTTATAATTTATAGAAGAATGTATAAATAATACGATGAGAAGTTAAATATTGACGATACATGCTGTCATGGATGCACATGTATAATCAGAATTTAATGATACAGTATGGCGAATCTTTTTATGTGTACGTGCAAAAAATTTATAAATATTTATTGAATTGTTAACATACCGGATAATTTTTAATAAGCTAGTTTCTTTGTAAAATAAAATCAAATCTTACTTAAATATATTATAATAATTAAAAAAAATATATGAATAATTTATAAACATATAAAATAATATCGCTAAAAATGGTTCATCAGTATACCAGCAAAATTTTCGTATGTATTATTTAATTTCGTATGTATTGTACTATAAATTCGCCATACCTAATATTTTGATTACCAAAATATTTTTTATAAATAATTCGAAATTTTAAAACTAAAATTATATTTGAAAAAAAATGTCCTTAACAACATATTTAAAATTTATGATCGATAAGAAAAGAACGTATCAAAAGATTGATCATACACTTATATTTATATAAAATTTAGAAAGATTTTTATTTTTCTAATATTTCATAATATAATTATATAAATGTACTAATTTAAGTACAAAAAAAATAAATATATGTATATTTGTATGAATTACTAAATATATTATTATTTATTGATTCATTCCTTTAGAAAAATAATAATATATTATTTAAAAATAATTTTTTTTGCAAAATTTTTTATATTCTATATTCTAATTTTATTTTTCTGATAAAAATAAAATGTATAATTCATTTTTATATATATATTTTGAATATGATGATATATCTATTTTATTTGTGTATTAAATGCGTAATTATTTATAAAGCATGACTGTTAAGTAAATCCTTTTTGAAATTTCGAAATGATTATGTATTGTTTGAAATATATCAAAACATACTTTATCTAATTACATAAATTTCACATGAAAAATAAGCTTAACATATATTTTAAATAAAACATTTCAATTTTTGAAATAATTATTACTTTTATTGATGAATTAATTAAAAATAAAAATAAAGTTAAATAAGTTCTTAACAATAACAAAAAAATAACGGATAAACTTAAGTAAGGTTTAAATAAAGGTCAATTCATGAAAACCGTAAAGTGCATTCTACGTAAATACGTAAATTATAGATAGAGAATAGAGGGCTTATCGTATTTGACATTTGTGGGAGGAAAAGTACTGATTGTTTACAATTTTCTAAAAACTCAGCAGTCCGGAGAAATACGTAAATGATAATGGATGCCAACATAGATGATGACGGAACACATAGCGAAATAGGTATGCTTTTTTATATAGTTTATATTTAAACGTATTTAATTTTCCTTAATAAATTACAGGTTATGTGTCGAGTTTTTCACATATTGTTCTAAAATGAGGAAAATTATTCTTGTCAATTATTTATAAAATGTAAATTATATTTTCAAAATATTATTAATTTTATATATACGTTATTTTCATATAATAATATCGTTGTATTATTGTATTACCTCCATAAATCACTCTAGATTTTTTGTTGATGAACATAAAAATATTTTCATTATAAAGGAATAAAGCAAAAGAATAAAACATTTATTTTATAGAAAATCCAGAAAACAGAAACAGTAATGACGAGGATTATTCAGAAGAAAATACAGATGAAACATCTATATCTACTGAAAGTACTTTTGATTTGACTCTACCAACAACACATTCTGTAAGTTTTCAATACATATTTATATATTTATTATAATTATATATTATTTATAATAAATAATTATAATAATTATTTTTTAATTTTAGAAAAATTTTATTTGAATTGTATTTGAAATTTTATTATTGATAATAAATATTATATATTAAATTTTCTTTAAATTAAAAATTTTTATAGAATTGAATTCATTTAATAAAATTTAATCATTTTAATAATATATAAATATATTACTAGTATTTAGGACATAATTTGGAAGAACTTAGAGGAAGGACAATATTAGATGATGGACTTTACGTAAACTTACCATTGTTAGTAAAGCAGTCTGTTATGTTATTTCCTGGACAAACATTACCAATGACAGTATTTGATGCACAAACCATTGATATGATAAGGACATGCATTGAAAATGATCGGACATTAGGTGTTGTCTGTTTGGGATATGATAAAATGGTACCAATAGGTACAACTGCAGAAATTTATGAATGCATGTATGATCCTGATCAAGGTTTTCGTTTAAAAGCTAAAGGTAGACAAAGATTTAAGATTTTGCGAGTTATAATTCAGGTAAGTTTTAAAATATATAATAATTTAAAATATAATATTGCAAAATATATAATCTAAAAATTAGATATCAAGAATAATAATAAGTTAATAAAATTGCAATAAGAAATAGGAATCTTGCTTTAATGAAACAATATTTTTTTAAATAAATTTCATTTATCCTTTATATAATCATTTCATTCTTATATATATGAATATAGTGTTGCATTGTGATAATTTATGTATTTTATGAAATATAATGTTATTTATAATTTATAATATAATATAATGTTATTTATAATTATAATTATATATATAATAAATAATATATTTATTATTAAAATATAAAAAATTATTAAAATATTTAATTCTAGGGATATGATAAAATATCAGCTCATGTACAAGTTTTACCAGAAATAACTCTTGGACCACCATTTTTGGATGAACGTTTAGCATCATTAGATCATTTACGAATACAACCGAAAAGTGAGGAAGATTTTAAAAAACAAGAAAGAGTAGAAAATTTAGATGCTATAGTAACTCCTTGGCCTGCTTGGGTATATCGGCAATATGATCCCTTAAGACTTTCGTTAAAAATACGACAACGTTTGCAGTTTATTGAGAGTAGTATGTATTTTTTATGGTATTTTAATCAATTTTTATATTATTTTTATATTTATATTTAATATAATAAAATTTCATAAGTTTTTTACCATACATTATTTTAATTTAAAACTATGATACATTTTAGAAGGAAGTAATATACCAGAAGATCCTGCAGATTTATCATTCTGGGTTGCCCAAAATTTGTTATTAGATGACAATGAAAGAATCGTTTTATTAAATTACGATTGTGCAATTTCAAGGCTACAAAGAGAAATTAAATATTTAGTAGAAGTATGTACAATAAACATCTATTAATAAATACTGGCATTTTTATAATTTTAGAAGTAATAAATAATATATATTATTATTTTATAGGACAAAATATTTGTTTGTTCTAATTGCGATTCTTACATTGGAAGGCAATCACATATGTTTCCAATGAGTAAAGAAGGTCCACAGGGTACTTACTGTAATCCTTCTGGAATTATACATGAAACTGTAACTTTATATCATGCACAAGGCCTTACGCTGAGTGATAATCCATCAATAAATTATACATGGTTCCCAGGGTAAGAATTATTTTTTTCATATATTTTTTTTCTTTATTTTTTAAATTATTATTTAAATTTTAATTTAATTCATTTTTATAGATATGCTTGGACTGTCGCAACGTGTAAAGATTGTGATAATCATATGGGATGGAAGTTTACAGCAGTTCAGAATAATTTAAAACCTAAAGCATTTTGGGGTTTATTACGTAAAAGTTTGAAAAGCAAAGAGAAGTGAGCAAACCAAAATTTAAATATATTATGCCGAAAAATTCGGTGATTAGTTTGGAAAACCCAGTGCATATTTCCCATATAGTTTTTTAGTATTATATGACTATGTGCAATTGTTTGTACTGCTTAGTTTTTGTGAGCTATCAATAACAATAATGTTAATTTTTCTAATTAAAAAAAAGACTACAAAACATACCAAAATCAGAATAACAAAAAAGTTATTTACTGTAAACATTGAATCGACTGAAGTATATGTAAATTTCAATATTTAAGAGTATATAGAAATTAATTTTAAAGCTCCATGTGAAACAAAGATTGATATAAAAATGCTTTAATGTGTATACAATCTTATTTCACATCTATATTAAACTTTAGAATTTGTAAATTGAATTGAATGGTTCGATCATATTAAAAAGATACATTAATTGTTATTTTTGCAAAAGCAGTTTATTCTGCTCAGTATGTTTTTTATGAGTATCTAGATAATACAATTCATAACTTAAATTTTTTATGTAACTAGTCATTATGGGACATGTACATCCATCTTTAATATCAGTATAGTAATATAATAAGAATTTGTCAACGTACCTTGCTAAGAAATTCATAAATCAGAAGTTGCTGATGTTTAATAGTAACTAGATACAAATTTTTTATGAGTTGTTTTCATTTAATATGATGATAGTGATAAAAAGTATCAGAAAGAATGAAATAGTATTGGTTTTTCTTATTAATATGTAATATTTACATGTTTTCCTTTTTATATCATTATTTGGAAAATGCATGTACAGTTCTAAAATGAGTTTAACATCATGTCATCATTATTATACTGAACTTCAATAATTATATACAAGTTATAAACAAAGATATAATACATGTTATTGGAATATGATATTTTGTTATTTGTACATCAGAATTTAATAAATGTGAATTTAACGTGAAATACTTAGTCATTTACAAATTTTATGATTTATTATTATTTAAAAAAAAATATTTTAAATATATTTAAAAAAATTATTGTATTTTTAAAATAAATAGACATATGTAATAATGAAAAAATTTTTATATAAATAGAAGAAGAAAAAAATCGAAGGTGAGTATATATGGGAAAATAAAAAATTAATAAAAATGAATATTTAAAGGAAAACGGCAGGATATTATGAATTAAAATGCTTTTCTTCAATAATTTCTTGCGCATGTCGTATATTTCTCGATTACCTTAATTCAATTAAATTTGTTATAATTATATCTTTATCTCAATCATTCTCTTGTATATGTATCGTATTTTTTTTAATCATTTTGAATTAGCAGATATGTTTAACAATCTGCCACAAAAATTTAATCATTCGACGATAACACTTTGTATTATAGTACTATCATTCAGATATATTTTGTTATATATCGTAATCGTTTCGTACGTATTCGAGATTCGGATACGTTGATGACTTATTTATATTCATCATTTCGACAGTTGCTCGTCGTTTCCTGAATCCTATGTATGCTTGAATATTATTCGATTCTTCTGATTTCAATTCCTAAATCAATTTAATTGATTTAAAAATGTTGTTGGATGATTATACAAATGCGACGAAGTATATACTATAAATTATATATTTGTCTGGCCTAAACTTTGATGATTGACTTTAAAGAACATCAAAGAACTTCTTACTTTTAATTTTTTTTTAAAGCACCATAATTATAGTTCGTTTCTTGTATATTTTTCATAATTTATTTTTACATATTGTATATTGTATATTCAACATTTTATATTAATAAAACAAATAACTTTTAACTTTCTTGTATTTTTAAATTAAATAAACATAAAAGAATACTTGCAAAATACTTGTCAGATTGATTAATGTCGTCATTGTACGATAACATTTATTAATTCAATGATAAAATTGAAATATCATAAATTACATACTGATTGTGAATTTCAAGATGATAATCATGACTCAAATTTCAGGAATTAATTATTTTTAACTATGATTTTAAATTATAAATTCTTTTTGAAAAAAAGAAAAAAAAACAACAATTGATTTTCTTATGATTTTTTACATTTTAGTTTTTTTTATTAGCATATATCTATCTGCGCATTTTCACAATAATAATACATATTTATAATACATATATAACAGAAATCTTTTGTCTAAAACAGACAAATAGATAATATTCTGTTAAAAAATTTGTTCTAATGTTGCCAGTACATAAGCACTTTATAGTATAAATGTAATACGCCACTATATTTTAAATAAAAACACGCTTTAAGTGTCAATTGATTTTTCTTTTGTAACATAATTTCCTATTTGAAATTTAAAAAAAATTATAAGTACAAAAGAAAATAATTGTTTGCGAATTTTTGTCATGTTGAATTTTTACTCGCGATATATATCATTTTGAAAATGTTATTTACACAAAAAAGCTTTCTTATGTTCGTTCGAATATAGTTTACTTGGGGGATCCGAGTAATATATACACAAAAATTTTAGTTTAGTATAATTATCATTGTAAGTTTCTTATTTAATGTGTTAATTATTAAATCATGATCATTGCCTTTGACACCTGTATCATCTCGATCTACATAAACTTAATCATAGTAAAATTGCCAGACTTGTAAATAGTTCAAATTTACTATAGGTTAAATATGAGAATATTATTGAGAACGTATATAGGAGTATATTCGTCGCATATATTCGAAAGTATCCATTAAATTATATTCAGTATTTTTTGCAATACTCATTTTCAACGATAAATACTCATCTAATGAGAATAAAGTATCGGAATAAAATTAAATGAAAGATATAGACACGGGTCAGGAAAACGTACGTAACAGACTGTCGGTTTTTTGGGTCATTGTTGACTTTCATCTTGTCTCACATGGATGTTTTATCTGCCAGTTGTATACTTCGCGTATTCATACTTATTTATAGATCTGTAATATATATATATATATATATCTTATTATATATTTAACAAAATATTTATATAAAAATATTTATATAATTTATATAATTTTATATTTAATAAAAATATAAAATTTGAATATTGCCAAAAATCTTACTTTCAATTTCTGATCCTGCAGAGATAAGTTTAGTGTGCGGCTGTGCAGTTGTGCTTGGTTGTTGATTACTCAATTGTCCTGTAGTTGCTGGTGCAGCAAAACCTGGTGGTGGCTGCATTGCCCAATGTTGAGTTGGTGCGTTCTGTTGTTCCTTATAAAATAAAAAGAATAACATTTTGTTATTCTAACAGATAAAAGATAAAATATTTTGATACTTATTTTTAACAAACTTACAATTTCTTATTTTAATCAAAATAAATTACGAATAAATAAAATAAGATATAATACAAAATAGAATACAATAAAAAATATACTATACATATACACAATGAAATATATTTGAATATAATAAAATATATTTTCATGAAAATATATCTATAATCAATGTTTATATAATAATAATACCTGTTGCGCATTATGTGATACAGTGTGTGTAGGATGAACATGTGGAAATTGCCATGTACTAGTAGTTTGGAATGGAAGAGGCCTAGAAGAACTAACAATAGCTGGATCAATCGAAGTCCAGTCTGCAATAGGTCCGAAATTGTTCCATCCGCCTTTTTGATGTAATGCTTGATGATGAAATTGTTGTTGTTGTTGTTGATTATTAATATCACACCAATCTTTAAGCGTATATACTGCATCTCCCGCACATTTACTAATACCTATTTTAAATATTAATGAAATTTCTAATATTAGTCATAAAAATAATATAAATTATTCAATCATTAGTTATTATTCTTAATCAATTATAGTATTAAAAAGTACCTTGTGAATTCAAAAGGGGGTTTCCATTTGGAAGATAGGCATTTTGTTGTGGTGGTTGTGCTCCTGTAAACAGCACACTAGACGAATGACTCATGTATAATATTATATAGATTTTTTTACAAAGTCACAAGAATTCACTTTTATACTTGGATAACACTTTGCTCACCACAAATACATATTTATTGATACTAACTTACTATTTCCAATTTATATATATATATATATATATATAAAAATTCACCTTTATTTTCTAAAGAGTCAAAAGACTTTGTCAATATTCAACAAATGAATAAAGTAAACATAAAATATGTTTATGATTACTATAAATTATTGTCAAAATTACGAAAATACTAACCCGAAAGAGCATTGTTCGTGGGAGCTGGTCGCGGTATGCCAAGACCAAAAGAATTCATGTGATTTGGTGTAGAACCAGGGAAACCTGGTGGTGGAAGGCGACTACGTTGTCCCAAGCTAGCAGCAGCCACAGTACTCTGAGGGGGAGTTTGCGTACCACTTTGTAATAAATTTTGTGGAAGACGAGACAGCAAGGAATGCGACTGTTGAATAACTTGTAAATTTTGTAGATGTTGAGCCTGTTGTTGTAAATGTGCTATATGGGCAACCTAAACAATAATTATAAATAATATATAATATAAAAATGAAACTAATAAAATAGTTTTAATAATATTTTTTATTATTATCATTAAATTATTAAATTTTTTATAATTCATTATTTTTTTACAATAAATTACCTGTGGAAAATGTTGTTGACCAAGATTTGCAATATTTTGTTGATGCTGTACCCTATTTTGTTCTTCTCTTTCTCTTTGTTGTTGTTGTTGAAACAACCTCTGTTGTTGAATTTGCATTTCATTTTCCATAAGTTCAGCCAAAGCTTTCTGTGTTTCATGAAAAGGATCAAAACCTAAATCATCATCTGCCTTTAAATCTGAACCAGATTCTTTATGATTTCGAACTTCTTCCAAAGTAGCATGACCATTTTGTTTTATGTATTCACAATTCTCTTGATTTTGTTGTGCCTTAAAAAAATTATAGTTATTTATTATTAGTATATTATTGTATTTTATGTTAGTTATAATTTAAAAGTATAATTTATTAATATTATCTTCTTTTTTTATTAATTATTTTTTAATTCTTATTATTTATATTTTATACAATTTTATATATTATATAAATATGTTATAAATAAATATGATATTTTATACCTTATACTTATATTATGATAATTTAATACCTTAATAAATAATTATCCATGAAATTATTTACCTGCATAGCAAGCCTTTGTTGTAATGAATTTTGTTGAAAATCTGCCATGAATTTAGATGCAGGAGAATTAACAAGCAAACTTGATGTAAAAGTACCAGAAGGTTCTGATAAAGAAGTATATTGTAGATTAGTATAAACTTCTTCATCGACAAAACCTTCTGAATTGAATGTTACTCCTGGTGAACTAGAAGGACTGGATTTTTGTATAACATGATTTGTTTGTGTAGTTTCAGGTTGAAAACCAAAAGCTGTTTGCCATTCTTCACTGGACTGAACCATTCTTATTGTATCAGCAATAGAAGTTAAGCCTGTACTTGTCCAATTCAGATTTGGATTTGCTATATATCCAAAAAAAATTAATTATAATTTTCTTCTATATTTAATTTTAACTATTCATATTATAATTATTATAATTAATATTAACATAAATATTATAATATGAAAATATATCTAAAAGAAAAACATAAATATATAGAGTTTAATCTCAATTTCTATAATAATTCAAGTTCACTTAAAAATAATAATAAATTCACAATATTAAAAAAATTATACTTGCCTGTCAAAGAAGTGGGTGGCACTGAGGTGGTAGTAGAAATTTTTTGGAAAGTATTTGAACTGAAGAAACTATTATTGTCCGTCTGAAAGATTGATCGATGATTGAATTGTATTTGAGACCCATTATGCAGTCCTGGCGGTGGCTGTTGATTGGCACCTTGTGATGAGTTTGTGCTAGCTGGAGAGGAACCTAAAGATGATATGCACAAATCTCTACACTACAAGATGCGATCAAATCATAATGGTGAAAATGCCAGAATAAACAGCTTTTAATACTATTTCTCTCTGCCACCATTAATGAATCTCAAAAATATATAAATATATATGTCTAGAAAATTTTTGTATATTTAAATATATAGTAAAAAATTATAAAAAATAGAAAAAAAATTAATTATACATAAAATTTATTGTATATTAAAAACAAAAATAATAAATAATTTTCTAGACATTTAATATATACATACTCAAATGATGCAACTTGTAAGAAGGATAAAGTCAAGTGTGTACAAAAACACAAAAAACAGTTACTATTTTTTTTCAAAGAATTCTCTTTATTTTGGCATATATCTATAACTATTTAAATTCTATTCTACAGTTATGAGACAGCTATAATACTTGCATGTCATTAATATATTATACATTGCTCAAGAGATATCATTTCATATGTATGTGTATGTATAACGTACAATGTTACAAGAGATAGGCACACATTTAGAATGATTTGTAATTTATTACAAATACTCTGTATGACATATTATAATATTAATTTAAATGATTTAAATATTGCACTCCTATATATAGCCTCTTATGAATTTGTCATAAATCAAGATTATAAACTATTCTATATTTTTTTAAATTATGAAAATATAATTAAAAAAAAAAAATATATATATATATATATATATATAAAAATCTATACATTTATATATAATAGTAATATATATATAATATGTAATTAATGTATTGTATGTAATAAATGTATATTAATGAATTATTTTATCAATAAGCATTTAAAATTATTAAATTATTAAAATTATAAAATAAAAAATTTTAAACTTCATTTTATGAGTTTTTAAACTTAAATAATAAAATATTTGCAGACATAAATTCATATAAATATTTCATAAATTTCAAAATTCTAATATATTTTTTTATATATATATATAATAATAATAATAATTATAATAAAAACTTTTTCATTTTGTTTTTTTATTTGCATATTATTTAACGAATATCATATCAATATTGAATTTAAGTTTTGTATATTTATTTTAGAAGTAGGAAATCAATACATATAGAAATGATCACGAATATAAGAAACTCACCCAAAATAGCAGCACCACTGTTCTCCTCACTTGATTCTGCTAAATGTTCCACTTGATGATTCACGTTCGAATCTTCCGTACTCGAAATTGTACTAGCTGGTGTACTACCTTCACGTTGTTGATCAGTCTCGCTATCCGAATGTCGACGCTCTCCATTTTGCACTATTCCATTTACTTTAAGTTCTTGAGATTGTTGTTGTTGTTGTTGTTGAACTGATTTGGATCCTTTATTATTATTTTGTTGTTGTTGTTGTGATTGTTGTTGAGATGATGGCTGCTGCGGGTGTTGCGGTTGTGATTGTTGTTGTTCCGACTTACACTTACTACCCAATTTTTGTAATACATCACTATTCGATTCGGAGGAAAAATTTCTAATATCCTTTTGTCCATTAATTTGTGATTGTACATTATTTTGCGTACCAAGAGAACTAGATTCTGATCGAGAAGTTATCCGTGTACTATGTTTTTCTTTGTTCTGACAATTTTTATGTTTATTCCGCGCTGCCTGAGCTTTACTTTCACTATTACTTTTCCCTCTCCGTATATTCATATTTTCACCTTTATTATTATTGTTTTGTTGTTGTGTTGAACCACCAGATGATACATGACTCTGTTGATTTGTTGTACCACTTCCATTCGTGATGTTATTTTGTTGTAATATTGCTTGTGATGGCGGTGATAATTCTTTACAATTTGTTTGTGAACCTATAAATATAAAAATAAACTAATTAATAGTCTACATACAATTTTATTGTTTTTATATATATATCTGTAAAAAGAAAAACTTACTATTTGTCTGTCCAGTTTGCAACGATGGCCAAGCTTCTTTGGCTTGAGAATTTGAAGTTCCATTCTCTCTAACAATACTGCCTGTCACTGATGGTGATGGTATTGGTTTTCTGTACAATAATAATTATCATTTGAATTAATTACTTTTAATAATTTTCTTTAAAATATAATTAAATAATTGAAGATATACATTATAAATTACCGTTGTGCAGATGCATGTGATGCGTGTAACGATTGCACAAGTTTTCGTTCATATTCTTGATGTTTGCCTTGATGCATCTCTTCCTTCGTAAATGATGCCTCCTGGTCCCCAAGATCATGTAAATACATACAATCCGGTTTTGGACAAGGCTGATTACGCATAAAATGTGAACAATACTTTGTTGTTCCTAATGACGTTTTAATTGTTCGCCCGTCCATGACAACATTATTCACAGCCTCTATAGCACGTAGTGCATCCTCTTGACGCTAATAATGAATTTTGAAATATAATATATTTAAAAGTATTTAAATAATAAATAACTTATAAATAAGTGTATAACTTACTTGATAAGTAACGTAAGCCGAAGCACTAGGACCTTGAGACCCTGCGTAGGAAGTGCTTTGATTTATTACAACTTTGTGAATTTTGCCAAATTTTCCAAAATATTCATGCCGTTTTAGTATCTAAAAATTTATTATTTATTATAAAAATATATTTTCTTTAAAATATTTTATCTTATTCATATGTGTTTCTACTTACATCAGCATCCGCAAGTCTCAAGGGTAATCCTACTACAAATACTAGATTTTTTTGTACTACTCTCACATTTGCTAGATGTTTACGATTTTCTGTAACCCTTTGCTTACGTTGCTGATCTTTTAATCTTTTTTCTGCTTTTAATCTAATAATATATAAATATATTATTAATATAAATATATAAATATTTAAATATATATATATGTAATTGATACACATAAAAAATATTATAAAATAAATATTACATACCTTGCTATTTCTTCCATACTAAGTGGTTTAAAATCGGCAGGATTTTCAGAATAGGCCTTCCGACAGGCAGGGCATAAACCATTTTCATCTGTACGAATTCTGTGCCAGCAAAATCGACATATTTGATATCCACAAGTGCATGGAAAGAAGTTCAAATCATCCACTTCCAGTGGTTCCATACACAAAGGACATTCCACTGCATCTTCCCCACTTTGATTCAATACTGACATTTTTGTTTCTAGTTTTTATATCACACAATATAGTAAATTACGAAGATTTTTTTATTTGTAAATCCTGTACATAAATAAGAAACATTTTGTTTTACACAAACCATCAATTATTCAAATTTTTAATTATAATGATAATATTATTAATAAAATATGCACAATAACATTAAAAATATACAGATTACATATTTTGATATAGAAATAACACAATTACTATTGTAAATTCAATATACATACGTGCAAAGTCTCCACAATGCCTTGGTACTATGTAATTGACTGTACTTGCAACTTCTTATACACTAATATCCTTGCACAATCTGAAACAAATAATTAGATATTAAAATATTGTACAGTAAAAATGTTATGAGTCAGACGTGTCATTGAGTACTAGCAGCCGTTTTCGTGTAATTCCACGTCAATTCACAAAAGAGACATCGCAACGTACATCGTGACAAAATTTTTTAAATATTTCACCGTGGAAGCGTTGGGATTAACATATACCAGAAGAAATTGAAACAGAATATTTTCTCGCAGAAAATAGAATAAGAAACGGTGACTGTTTAGCTGACAGATTTAACGAACAGTTGGAAAGGAAGGTCCGTTTGACAGGAGCTGTCAGACGAACGGTAAACGAACAAATAACGCGTTGGATTTCAGACAATTAGAATAATCGTGTACGCCCTACGGTGGACGTAAAAATGACAAGTTTGTACGTGAGGTTGAGAACGACGACGAAAAACTTGCGGTAGGGCCACCGTCTGTACTCTCCCACTCACTTTCTCTCTCTCACTCACTCTTACGCTGAGACACGAACTATACGAGAGGGCGACGATCGGACGAAACAGCTGTTGGTGGCGTCGAGAGAAGCGAAGAAACGTCAGAGAGCGAGTGAGAGGTACTACGCCATAGCAGAAACCTACGTGAAAATCCGTGAAAAGTTGGAGTAGTGGGGCATGACACGTAAATTCCCCGGAGCTTCAAATACAACTATCCACATACGCAAGGACGATGGCTCGATGTTTCGCGATACGATTTTGAAGGGGGGAAAAGGCAAGCGAGAGAATGAGAAATGGAAGTAATGAAAGGAGTGGCGGAGGAAAGAGGGGGAAGAAAAGAGAGGAAGAGAAAGAGTAACAGAGAGGGCTAGGGACAAACTGAGAGAGAAAGAAATGAGCATATAAAAAGGAAGATAGCTAGAACAACGATGCCATCATTCGTTTTGTCCCTTTTTAGCCAATGGTCGTTGTCTTGATCTTGCGCGTAAAAGAAAAAGACTCTCACCAATCTCTCATATCTCCTACTTTTTGAAAAACGTAATCCCAATTCGAACAAAAACAAGTAAAGTTTCTAACTAGTTTATAGAATAAAAAACTTCAATAGCGCGATTAACATACATAACATAGTTCACGGTGAACGTCACAAAGGATTGAATGATTTGTCGTCAGAGGGGTTGCTAAATACCCTGGACTGGTTACAGGGTATACCTAGCTCATTTAACCTTAACTTCGTACAATAAAGTAACTTTTCGACAGTCCTAGAGATTTGAAAACCGCGTGTCACTGTTTTCGTCAATTCTAGAATTATGTTCACGCATTCATCAATCCAAATTTCTTGACTTTTGTTTACTTACGTTACAACTTTTCCACTAACAAATCTCTTTTCTGTACTGGGAAATTTTTGTACAGTCTTCTAGATCTGGTCGCATGCGCACCGCGACTGCGCAGAAGCGGACATTACATATATTGGTATTTAAAGAAAGGCGCATATGTAAAGCATCCTGAAAGCGCATGTCAACTAAACTTCGATTGTATTATTATCATGTGAAAATTTTTACTTTCAGTTCTTTTTTTTAATTCCAATTGGATAGATTTATATTTATGAGTAATATAATGTGGCCATTTAATGAATATTTTTACAATGTTTGAAGTCCTACTATAAATTTTTGTGATCACAGTTTGTTCGATTTCATATTTACCGCGTACTCGGAAATAATCAGTGAATGATACGACAATGATACCAATAGTTGAGAACAAATGTTCCTAATATTAGGTAAAATAGGATACATTCTTATTGGATGGATTTTATACTTTCAATTATTTAAATGAATTTAGACGTAAAATTCAAATTCTACATTTGTTGTAAATATGGGATACAATAATATTTTATCAATTTTTCATGATAATCTAAAATCAAATATTACGTTTTATTATATAACAAATTATTATAACGTATTATTATAAAACAAAATTCTAATTTTACAGGTTTTTTTTGCATTCAGTTAATTTAAAATATATTTCATCGACATTTATTTTACTTTTAATTTAATTTCTTATAAATAACGGAAGATGTCAATCAATATTTATGAATAATGTAATATACAATTTACTAATAATATAAAATTTTCAAGCAATGCATATTATATAATATTGTATTTCCCTTTTTTTTATTTTCGATTAATTACTTTATTGCACGTTTTTAATATTACCTTCATAACTTACACCAAATAATGGATGTCGAATTTTCAAATTTTTTGGGAATGGTACACTGCAGTTTTCTATTTGTATTGGTTTAGTTTTTGGAATATTTGAAAGTTTTCGTCTGACTGTAATTGTGCCTGCTGGCTTCAAATTAACTATACATGAAAAATATAAAATATTAGAAAAATTGCTAATTATATTTAAAAAAAAATATATATATTACCAGTTTTATATCGTGATTTTATTTTGCCAGTCTGAAGTACACATGTAATATTACATTTAACTTCTTGATTCACTGCACAATATTTTTCATCATTAATCTTAAATTTAGATTTTTCTCCAAATATTAATGTTTGACCTTTAAGTTCTCTTGGATCTATCTATGTAAGTTATATAATATATATAATATTAATACATTTTACAATCATTTTTTTTCTGTATATATTTGACTTACTGTTGTAGGAATATCCATGATCCATATGTCTTCATTATCAGATAAATCATCCAAATTAAATGTAGATTCTGTATTTTCTACAATTAAGTTTTCTCCTTGTATTAAATCATTAATCTAAAATGGAATTAATAAAATAATTTTATATATAAGTTAATTTATACAAAGAATATATAGATCAAATTTTATTTACATTATGTGGTCTTATAGTAGGCGTTGCATTTATAGATAATTTGCTATGATTTGTTTCATTTAAAGAATCATTATTATCTTTATTTTGTTCTAAGTCATTTTCTACTATGATTTTTTTTTCAGTTTTTTTTAAAATACTTTTTCTAGATATGGGTGAAGTAATAGGTGGACTAGCAAGTTGAATTTTTGTATTAATCTTTATGGATTTTTTACTTTTTGATTGAAATATTTCACTTTCTTTTGTATCCATTAGAACCATACTTTTATTCAATTGAGTATTTAATTTAGTTAACGAATCTTCCACATCTAAATCCATTATATTATATTTAACACGATCATAAAATTTTATTTTATTTTATTTTTAGAGTTACTCTATGCAATAAAATTATTTATAGTTTTAAAATTTTTTAAACGTAATTCATTAAATTTAATATACAATTAATATACAATTTATATAATAATTGGATATATAATACTTCACTATGTTTAAAAAAATTAA
This sequence comes from Apis florea, assembly GCF_048593485.1. Classification (NCBI taxonomy): domain Eukaryota; kingdom Metazoa; phylum Arthropoda; class Insecta; order Hymenoptera; family Apidae; genus Apis; species Apis florea. Next base: position 7,585,684 of record NW_028256549.1, on the reverse strand, counting down.
TATTTAATATTAAATTTTACACTACATTTACATCAATAAAATGAAAAATGAAAATTATATTTTCACATAAATATGTATAATATTCGAAATAAAATATATAATATTATTTTTTAATATATATGTTGTTAAGTAATTCGAAATATGATAATAATATCACAACAAACTCGATTAATTCATAGGTTGGAATCTACTATTATATATTTTACAATATTATGTGTAATATTCTTTTGCAATAGTTAAATACTTGACTATACTTTAAGGATATTCTTCAATGTTAATATAATGCGAAAATCAAGTACAATTTACAATTAATACACATTTTATTCACAATTTATTCATTTGAAGTTGTGTAATTTATACAATGAAATATATAATAAATTTTTTAAGATGAGTGATCAAGTTTATTACAATAATAAAATAAATATATTATTATAATAATAATTGCTCTTAAATTATTAAATAAAATATTGTTAAAATATTATTTGTTATAATTAATAAAAATTTTCATATAATTGGTGCAACAAATATAATATTTATTGTATTTAGCTAAATCAACCAATTAACGTGCAGATTGGAACGCTACTACATATAATTGGTTGATAATCACGTGCCACATATTTTAGAGTAATCAAAAAAGGCGGTTTAGATTTACTAATATCATTGATAAGTTTTAGTTAAAAATACTTATTTTTTTAGATTATTGAATTTTTTAAACAGCTATTAATTTTTCGTGCGTTAATTTTAAAATAATTATAAAACGTACAAAATGTCTACTATTAAAAATTTACGACGATCTTCTCGAATACAAGCTCGTGTGAAAGGTAAAGTATAAAAAGAATAATCACAATATATAATAATATTATTCAAAAATATATTTGTTTATAATTTTCTTTATTGTAGAAGAAAAATTAAAAAAAAATACATCATTTAGTTCTGATGAAGATATTAATGTAAATTCAATAAGTGCAATAGAAAATGAACTTAAGGATGTAGAAGAGAATATACAAAAGCCAGTTGGTAATTTTTTTTAATAATATATTTGATATTGTATTAATTTTCTTTTAATTAATTATTTTATTATTTTATTTATAGAATTATTTTCAAATGATGATATTAGCGGAGAAGCATTATTTAAATTTCAAACACCTAATAAACGAAATGCTATGACACAAAAAGCACATTTATGTCGTACACCTATTAATATTAATACATTACCTACAGTTAAAATAGTTCTTGAAAGAATAGATTTAAATTATAAAAAACAATTGAAAACTTTTAAGAAATCTCAAGAAGTTTCTAAAGGTATGATAATTTGAAATATAATTAATATTTATTAATTATATTTATATATTATATTATATATTTATATCTATATTATATAAATATGATATGTTAATTATATTTATTAATATAATATCAATGATAATAATATAATGTAATAATTTTAATGTCTAGCTTCTGTTATCTCTAAAAAAAATAGATTTGGAGTAACTTTAAGTGAAAGTGAAAGTATATCTGAAAGTGATTATATTCCCTCTGAAGATAGTGAAGATGAAACACATGAAAGTGAGAATATAGAATCTAGCGATGATGAAAAAAATAAAGAAAAAATGAAATTTCAAAGATCAAAAATTATATTGCATTCAAATTTATTGAGTACACCAAAAAGAATAAGTAGGAAAAATAAGCCTTCGATTATTCATAAAGATTTTGTAAGTAAAATATAAATATAAATAAAAATGTAAATTGTATAATTTATATAAAAATAATCAATGTTATTTTTATATATGTTTATAATCAAAGCATATGCAAACTGATGAATATTTTGTAACACAATCAGAAAAAGTAATTACATCTGATCGAACATTAGAATATTTACGTAATTCTCGTTTGACAAAAGAAAAATTGGAACAATTATTAGCAAATCAAAATTATGTGTCTTCACAGCATAAAAAGAATATTTATTCATTAACTAAAAATTATACAACATTATTTCCTATGTGGTATTTTATTATGGAGTAAGTATTAAAGTACATACAAAAAAATTAAAATCTATGGATTTTTTAATAAATATAATAATATTGTTTTAGACAAGGTTATACTGTATTACTTTATGGTGTGGGTTCAAAAAGATGTTTAATTAATGATTTTCATAAAAATATATCTTATCACCCATCTCTAGTAATAAATGGCTTTTTTCCTAGTTTAACTACAAAAGATGTAAGTCACAAATAGGATTAAAATATACAATATATTTAAATGATAATTAATTAATATATAATATATAATAATTAAGAATAATATGATATATATTTTTAGATACTGGATAGTATAATTACTGATCTATTGGAATTAAATTGTCCTGGTAATACAATTGAATGTATAGAACTTATTGAAAATGCTATGATGAAAAATTCACAAGATAGACTTTATCTATTAATACATAATATAGATGGTATAATGTTACGTTCTAATAAAGTTCAAGACTTATTGTCTTGTCTTGCAAGTATACCAAATATTAGAATTTTAGCATCAGTTGATCATATCAATGCCCCACTTTGTATGATCAATTTTTTATTAAATATCTGTTATATTAATTTATTGCTTGATAATTTTTATATAATTATATATTTATAGTATGGGATCATACAAAACATTCTAAATTTAATTTCTTTTGGTGGGACACAACAACATTTTTACCATATCAAGAAGAAACATCTTATGAAAGTTCACTTTTGGTTCAGCAAACTGGTGCTCTTGCTTTGTCATCTCTTCATAATGTTTTTCTTTCTTTAACTTCAAATGCTAAATCAATTTATATATTACTTGCTAAATATCAATTGAGCAACAATAATAATGTTAATTTTACTGGTAATTCAAAATTTATCAAGAAAATAACACATAAAATAATATAATTTTAAATTTATTTAAAAATTTTGTTATTCTATTTTTTTTTTTTTTTTTCAATAGGAATGGCATTTAAAGATCTTTATCGAGCTGCTCGCGAAGGTTTTCTTGTAAGTTCAGATTTGGCTTTACGAGCACAATTAACTGAATTTATAGATCATAAACTGGTGAAAATAAAACGCAATATTGATAGTATTGAACACCTTATGATTCCATTAAATAATGGACTTTTAAAACAGTTTCTTGATGAACATGATGTATGATATTTTTAACAATAAATCATGGTCTCATGATTATATATATATATTAATTATTTATATTTTCTGATGCATTTTTTTTATATAATAGTTATTTAAAAATTATTTTTTTAAAAAAAATAAAAAATAAAATATCTCAAAAATATAATAATGGATTATATAATTGCTACATTATATCCTTTAAAAAATATATTTAAATGTTTAATTATTATATGTTGTATCTCTATAACATCTTATTTTATTTTGATTAAATTGTATTAATAACTGTTTAATAATTATATATCGTGTATTTAATATCATATAAAAAATTTTATATATTTTTTTATGTATGAACGCATATTGCGAGTACAATAATAGTTAGAATATAGAATTATGAAAATCAAAACAATTAAGATATATTTGTAACATCACGTTGGTAACATATGTGTAACGCTAGTACTATTCAGACGCGAAGCGCCAGTGGTTGTATCGTGCATTATTTTATACTCGTGATTATGATACGATAGCCGGGTAGTGTAGAATACAGTAACAGCAATAAAATGTCAAATATGTTAGATAGTAGGCAGAATTACACGTTAGCGAAAGATTAAATGACCAAAAACTCATTGTTAACGCATATATTCTTCAATTTGATAGGTAATTACATTGTTAGCAATTACTATTTCTTCTGATTTAATGACGAATAAAATTTAAAAAAATTATCAATATCACATAAAGTTTTGCGATAGCAATAAAAATATAATTGTATAATACTGTATACAGTTACCGGCTTGTTATTTGATTCAATTTTGACTTAACCTAACTTTTTGTCCTAGAGAACTTTTTAATGAGGTTATTCAGTCCTGCCGAGATGCTTTGCCTTTTTTAAGCTATGAATATTGTCGTAAGTTCATTTAAAATGTTAGTGCGTGAGCATGTGCGTGTGTGCAACGTTGCGTGAATTACAGTTCTGATTTGACATTGTAAACATGACGACTTGACCTTACAATGGCAAGTTGGACGACCTTGACTTTGGCAAGTATACAATGACCGAGTAATCGCTTTTGTTGAATAGAATCAACTTTCTATGTATATTTTTCATAATTTAATTAATAAAATTTCATGTTGTAGATCAATTCTTTACATAATATGACCTTCAACTTGTAGCAAGCAACAGTTGCAAATGACGATCAATTTTTTTGTTATAAAAACGTAATAAAATTATTATTTTTTGTTGCTATTGTAATAAACATACGTCAAACATTGCAATATATATCTATATTTGTAAAAAAAAAGTAAAAATTTATCGCTTCATATTTAAATTTTTATTTTATGACATATTATTAATGTTGCTTGCTTTAAAGCTTAATATTTATGATTTTAAAACAATTTAAATTATTTTATACATATATTTTTTTAATTGCATTTACATTATTTACAATATTTTAAATTTTTTACTATTTTATTTTTTGAAAAATGAAGAATACTTTAAATAATCTTTAAATAAAATATAAAAATTAAAAATTATAATTTTAATTTTTTTTTGTTATAGGTAACTTATAAGCATATTTGCTGTGGCACTGAAGTAATTACATTGGCACAAATGTTTCGGTGAGACATTTAATATATGTTTAATTTTATGATAAATTATCTTAATATTGACATTATTGATATATCATATAATGTTTTGTATTTATTTCATTAATTGTCTTTGATTAAAATATTAATATTTGATTTTGATAAAATTTTCATGCAAATTATAATTTCATATTGATTTCTTTAAAAATTTCATAATAATAATTTGTAATGATATAGAAATAATATATGATATAATTGTTTATGTATGTTTTATTATTTATATTAAAAGAAGATAAATTATTTTATTAAAATCATATAATTGTGATCTAATATAAAATATATGTTAATGTGTGAAGTTATTAAAATAACAAAAAAATCAAAAAAGTAGTTTATAGTTTTGTCTAATATATTATTTTATTTTCTGTTTAAAAACATTTTTCTTTTATATGATACTAATATTGATTATACTTATCAAAAATATACATTAAATCATTATTCAATTAACAACTGAAAATTTTTTACATTTATAATATATTATTATAAATTAAATATTTTATGAAGAAGGAGCACGAAAGACTGAAATATGGTCGTGTTCTTAATTAAATTTTTTAATTTTTATTTATAATTAATTTATATATTATTATTATATATAAATTCAATAATGAATTCATTATTTTTCGTTTTTTTTTTAAATATTTAAAGAAACTATTTTTTAATATTTTTTAAAAGTATTTTTATTTTGCTATTTTAATATTATCTTCAATATTATTTTCATGTATAATTAATTTAATTTGAAGATAAAAACAATATATTGAATTACAAAAAATAATATTGAATTTTTTCAATTTAACATATAAAATATAGTAACCATCTTTATCGACAGTATGGTTTCTAATTGTTGATTCTTTGAATCTTGTAATTTCTACCGCTAGATAACGTTCGTAGTTTTCTGCTTTTTCAAACGCTTTTTTTGTAATTGTGTTTCAGTACCGTTCTTAAAATTGTTTTAAATTAGTTCGTTTGTTATTACGAAGAAGTGTTGTAAATATCCATAATATATTTTTTACTTCAAGTAGAAGCATATGGAAATGGAAATTTCATTGTTCAAAGCTTTCAGATATATTAGACAGCTGTAACGTAAGTACAAAGTAATATTCAAAAAATCAATTATAAATTTGAAACAAAATCGTATTATATTTTTACATAAATAATTTTTATTTTTCTATTTATCAAAAAAATCATACGATTTTGTTTATTCAAATTAGGTTATGGAAAAAATAAATTAAAATATTATTTAAACTATTTTATTAAGGTTAATAAAAAAACAAAACTTATTATTAATTATTATTAAATAATTATTATTAAATAGCATACAATTATTGGTATTATGTTGAAAGATATTATTGGAAAATGTCGATATATAAATATCATTTATTGAATAGTTATAACCTTTGCTTTTTTATAAATTGCAAATTCGAATAACTGTCATGGACGATTACTACGCGATTCAATGTAACTGCAAATATCTATCATATCTATCAAGAATATTTCATTGAATCATTTATCACAGATTCTTTAAAAACAAGGATTTTCAAATTTAGAAATAAATTCTAAATATTGAAATAATGTGAAAGTTATTTTGGCCTTTTTATCTGTTTCCTCTGTTAATATCACGTAAAGATGTTTATATGGATTTCACTTTTCTCAAGCCAAACCAATTTCTCTGAGTTGTCTGTTCATTTCTGCGATGGTCATTGCCTTTTACTTTCGTGTCAACTTATTTCGCATATAGTGACATTAAATGATATTCATCATGGTTAATGATATAACGAGTATAAGCTATATTGCATTTAAGATTATATGTATATATATATATTTCAAGATTGGTTTTCTTATTGTTTTTCATTCAAATTTTATTTCAATTTTATAATTTACAATCTTTTTAGAAAATTTTTAGAAGTCATTTCGTTTTTTAATACGAAATATTTCACTTTAATTGATAATATAGTATTTTCATGATATTATCGGACGAGATTTCACCCAAACACGTGAATTAACAGAATGAATGCATTCGCAAAATGGTAATTTCGAATTACGAACACTATTGTCGGAGATTCGCTGACGCATACAATGGCACAAAAGCGGTGCGCGCGGACGCTTAACCAATTTCCGCTTGTTTTAACTAAAATCGAGGTCGTGGAGCCGTTAAGCGTCAAGGATCACTTACGATCATCAAGTCAAGATTCTACATACGTGTATGACTCATGAAACTCTTTTATCTCAACTATGATTCTTTCCATATGCGTCCTCGTCATTATACGAGCGCGCGAGCATATGACTACGTTTAAATAATGTTCCATTGTTACAATATCACCTTCTTCGCTCATTCGACCAAGTTTCGACTCGTTTTCGCAATTTTTATGCTTACTGAAGGGCATATAAAATTTTTACGTTTGTAAATATAAGAGCGAGCAGAAATGAGATTTTTTTTTCATTTATTTTAATTATATTTTAGATTGAACGATAATTTTATTCATTTGTTTGAAAAGTAATTTTTTTTTTTTTAAATTTAATTTAAAAAAGAATTATAATTGATTATTCATTTTTGATTGATTTCTGATTTTCATATCTAAGATTAACAATTGTTACGAATTTATCATTTTTTAAATATAATGTAATAAAATAATAATAATACAAGGTATAATAGTAACGTAATGGTAACAAAATATATATAGTATAATGGTAAATAAATAAAATAAAGTAAATAAAAGTAAAAAAAAATATAGACACAGTAGTTACATGATGTTATGTAGAAGGTTAAATTACAATTTCTGCGAAGAAATTAAATTGTGTAATATGTTCGTTCATCTTTCAGAGTTATATGCATTTCATCATAAAAATTTTACTTATGTCAGTATTAGACAAACATACTGAAGGAAAGAATGTCAGAGTCTTAAGTAACTTTCATTATTTAATTTTTTTTTATATATTTTTTCAACAAAAAATGAAAATGATAATTAAGTATCATGGTATAGAATTTAAGTTTTTATTTATAAAAATTATAACTTTTCTTTCTTGCAAAATATCATTATATACCCGATTTAGAGAAAGTTAAATTTAAGTTTTTTTTTTTTTTTTTTTTTTAATTATAAATGTTTCTTTTTACACAAACAATCTTATTTAAACAATATAAAAAATGTGTAAATTGTTCTTTATTTTACGAAATTAAAAGTTTTCTGAAAATTCATTAAAAATTTTAAATTTTTGAAAGAATAATCTGTTTACTGAGGATAAAAGAGGAAAATAAATTGTTTATTACTAGCTTTTTAGGGGAAGGAAACGCGATTATATTATTCAGATTACACGTGTATCATGTAACTTTTTCATTATTATGTAAATTTTTCATTATTTATTTTGCATTTGTATGTTTATTTAAAGTTTAAGTAAAAGAAAAGTTAAAAGTTATTCCATAAATGATTAAAAAACAATGATTAAATGTTCCACTTTTTATGAATATCCAATGTATAACGTATTGGATTAAAAAGTAGTTATCAATGGTTATAGAAAACTCTTTGCACTTTTATGTAAAAACAGTTCAACTTCAGAGACAAAAACTTCGTTCCTTTTTTATTTCGATGAAAATTGCTTACCTTCTCCATTTGTTTAGTTAACTTGTGTTAGTTAACTTTAGTTAAAAGATTAACAGAGATTGTACGATGCATAATACGTTGGAGTCGGAATAACGAAATCGCAAAATAAATGCAACGCGATAATGAAAACGGGAGGTCAAAAAGAAAAGGAACACGACGTTCTCCGAAAGAGAAAGAAAGAGACAGGAGAATGGTTAAAAAATAAACCTTTTTTTTTTTAATCATTTATGATACGTTTTATTCGAATTCTTCGTTTGATCCATAATTACAAATGTTATAAATATAATTCGTTAAACCGAAAAGGGCTGAATTATAAAATAAAAAATTTCAGCATTTATAATTTTGTTAAAAATAATATCAATCGATGAATAATATAAAAAATGATTTATAAAAAATAGAATACTTTAATCAATTAATAAAAGAAGCTTATAATTGTTATGATTTAATCCAATTATTTTTATTCAATTATAATTTTTCAATTTTCATTTGTTCGACAATTATATACTTTCAAGTTTGTAATATTTATAATTTTAAAATTCCGTATTTTTTAATTTTTTTTAATAATCTCCAAACGTTTAATCTCCTGATCTTTCATTTCCCCAAAGATTTTCAACAATACATTTTAATTCTCAATCTTATTATCCGAAAGAATCATTTAAAATTTTTCACACATCGATGCCAAAACCGTCACCGAATATACCTATATATTCGTGCTTCCTTCCATCCTTCCTTCCATCTCAACCATACATTCGCCAAATTGGATTCCTCCGATCGATCTTCGTATGAACACCTTCGTGACATAGTATAACGTTGTTACATCGTTGAAATATTTTACGAAAAAGAAATCAGCCAGCCGCATCCACCAGGCTCGTGCCCCTTCTGGCGCAATCTAGGCAGGCTCGATCCTGTATTCAGGTTGCTGATAAAACCGGTTGAATCGATAGAGCGCGACGCTGTGCAGAAAAGTTTGCCGGCGTTGGGCTCGCGCATTTATCCGGTTCCCGGTTGTTCGATGGAAACTCTAACCCCGCCACGGCATATTAAATATCCCCGAGACGGGAGATGACTGGGTGCTCGAGGGTGAACGCGCAACTTTGCCAGACCCGTCGTCTTTACCCACCGATTCCTGCGGATTTCTCCCTCTGTGCACACCCTGCATACCCGCATACAGGGTGTCCCGTTGTTCATCATCCTTCCGTAGTAATTACGATTACGAAGCAGGGCATGTTGGCTGGAAAAGACGATATCAAAAACATGAGTGCGAACTTTTTCCCTTACATTTTGTCCTTCAGTTTTTTTTTTTTTTTTTTTTTTTTTGCGATATTAAGTAGACGAATTCGATCCGTATCCGTACTTTTGCTGTTGGAATGGTTGGCTCGTGTGTATTGGCATTGTATGTTGTGAAAAATATGATAATGCGAAGTGAAACTTTGTTTTTTTGGGTTAAGAAATATTCGAAGCGTTATACAGAGAATCTGGAAAGTAGTCGTGAGATTGTGCAATGCATAAGATATTTGGTCAAATTGTTAATTGGAAATTTTCGAGTGTCAGAATAGAATTATATTTTATTCTTCATAACGTGTTTGAAGGAACTGTATCGTTTTGTGATAGAAATATATCATAGAAAATTCTATTGAGAGAATTTTTTATAGATATTACATCATAAAACGATATAATCGGACAATTTTCGTTCCGAATTTAGCTTTTAATTAATATTATTTAAATCGATGAAAACGAAGGATCAAAACTTGATCTAAATAGTTTATTTTGTTCCTGTTCATTGAATATCATTAGAAAATGTAACAAAAGTTTAGAGAAAAGTGATGAATCAAAATGAAATTTAACTGTGAAGATTTATAGTTTTTCGACGAAATGGAGAAATCTACTATTAGTTTCGAAAGTTTAATTTTTGTAAATTTCTGATATTAATAGATTTCAAAAATTTAATTTTCTTCTAAATAATTTTGAAGATCTTTAAAATTTTTTTTATATAATGTTTCTTCAAACAGAGCTTTAAATTTTTTTTACATTATGTTATATATAATTTAAATGAAAAAAATACTTTCAATTGATTGAATCTCTCTCAATATTTCCTATGAGATTCTATGGTAATCTTCTATGGTTATTTCATCAGTTTAAAGAAGATTGAAATTTATTGATTACTATAATATATAATTGCTTGAAATAATTATAATAAGATACCCGGTATATAATCTTATATATTCATTTCTCAATTTTATCAATTGAATATTTTTTTAGCTCGAAGAAAATAATTTTTCAAAATAATTATAGTCGTTATCTATATATATATTCACTTGATTATTTTATACAAGATTGATGCAAAAATAATAATCCTCTTAATCCAGTATCGATTAAATCCTCTTCTTTTTTTAACAATTATAATATGACACTCAGTATACTAAAATAATTCGCGTAACAATTGCATCGCCAATCGAATTACTCTCGAATTCGTTTCGAACAATCACAACACCCGATATACAATAAACACTTATACATAAACACAATCAAGTATTAATTTTACGTAAAACTAACGTAAATTAATCCATTTGGATTGGATAACGTTTCTCTAATAAGATAATTGAGATCGAAATAATTATAACAAGACACCCAGTATATATAACGTAGCTTTCAAGGGAGGGAGCCACCCTCGAAAAAGCGTGCGTACTTGTATTCGGTGATTCCGTTTTCACCCTCTTTCTCCCTTACACGTGCTCCTGTTCATGCTCCTCTCCGTTGACCCCTCTCTCCTCCCTCCCTCCCTCCCTCCCTCCCCGTGCAACCCTCTCGTAGTTTCGCAAAATTGTCGTTTTGTACTGCGATACATCGCGTTCCCGCCTCCTCCTTTTCGTTCAGTTTGCGTTTCGTGAACAAGGAAACAACGACTTACTTCTCCCAGACCGAGGAACGTTAATTCGAAACGGGCTACGCCCTCCCCCGGGGGCGAAGGGGAGGCACGGCTCGAAACCGAGTCAACGAGGAATATTGTTTCGACGCTCGACAAGTTGATGATATTTTCGGGTTTATACGCTCGGAATTAAACGGCATCTGTGTCTTATTAACTTTTCACGATGATTCGAGATAACGAGAATCGGGAAATTTTCGATTTTTTCGCGGGAGGATCTCTTTCTCGCTTGCTTTTTTATTCGTCAATAATTAGGAGGAGAGTATTATTATCCGGCTTCGTTCGATGCTGAATTACTTTTGAGCATTTTATTTTTGTATTTATAGTTCATTAATATTTGGATATTTGATAAGAGTTATTTATTTGAATATCGCTAGCAGATTGAGGATCAGTTAATATCGAGAATAATTGATTTGAAGTTAATCATTTGGCAGTATTTAAATATTGGTGCACTTGTCAAAAATTTAAAAAAAATGTTTTGTTTATCTAGTAACTAAGCTAGTTAGGCAAATAGTTCATTCGTATCCATTCTGGAATTAATATTAATATTTCATTTGTATTTATTCTTTTCTTCTTTCTGAAGAAGAATCTGCACATTCTTCCGTGAAAAAATCCGCTTATGTTACAGAAATTATTCGAATATTACAACGTAATGATACACGTTATACAAAATAACTAAAAGCTAACTTTTTGCTTTTAACAATCTCGTTTCATCAGGGTCACATTCTCGACCGAGCGTCCAATGGAATTTGTTTGACGATCAAACATCCTCTTCCATTCTTTCGACTCTTCGTCGCTTGAACTCCACCGCTTTGGCGACATCGACGTATTATGAAACGTCCTGTACACACCACTTTCACTATCGCGGCCAAGTTTCATAACTGTTATTATCGAGGTCATACGTAGGTTGGAGAGAAGTCGGCGGAGAAAAGGGTCTCCGACCAGTCGATTATCTTTATCGATCCTCCATCGATTTCCGCGATCGATTTTCTCTTAAAGAACAGAACCTCTCGATCGTACCAGTTCTGGAAGATCCTTTCTCCTTCGATAGGAGAAGTTGTATTCGGCCTCTTCTGATTTCGAAATTGGATCCCTTAATGAGAAAGAGATCAGTCGCTTTCGTTGCGTTGATCACGTAACGTAACGTAAGACAAATTAAATTTTCTTTTTCCATTCCTTTGGTCGATTATTTATTTTGGTTAACGTCCAAATGGTGAAAATTTCGAAATTTACTTACAAGCTTCTATTAATAAAACCTATGAGCAAAAATAGTTTTTTTTTTCCAATAATTATATCGATACAATATATGCAACAATACACGAATTATCAGTAATTAATTGTAATTTAATTTTACAAAGAGTTAAAATACCTTCGTTAATACGTGTGTAATGTATGTACAACCTCGAGCGTCATCTGCATAACCATTTTATGCAATTGTATTCGCGTGTGTCGTGCATCACACAAAGAGAAAATCGCATCAGCCGTGCTGTGATGCACGTAACATGTGTGTCAATGCGACTGACAAACCGCCGCGTTGCATTATCCGTGATTATTTACTGTAACGTTATCATTTTCGCTTTTCTTTCTCTTCGAAGAAGTTTCAGTACGAAGAATCCTATAACTTATCATTATAGGATAAAATTAATTTTTTTTTTTTTTTACAAACGATTGATTACGAATTTTTTTGCGTCTTGGAGGATTTTTTAACCCGTGTGAGATTAAATTAAGTAAAATATCAATTTTTAAATAAACTTTTGAAATTTATTTCCAGAGATTTCATTGTGAATTAATTAAATATTAAATATTAATTTCATTGTGAGCATTATACTTATTTTAATTAATTCTTGGTTAAAATTTTTTCTTTTTTCTTTTTTTTTTTTTCACATTTTGAAATTAAAAGGCTCATAAATACTTTTAACGATCTAGGAACATAGTAAAAACAAAATTGCAAAGACTTTGAAGGAAATGATATTTCGAAATGTTAGATAAGACATTTTAATGGAGGTTATTTTATCATTAACATATAGTCATAATATAACGTTTCGATGTAACATTCGTACATATGTATTGTTATTATTGAAATCGACCAAAGTATACTGGATACTTGTAAACAGTAGTATAAGTCTTATATTGTAAAATACGTAATTGGCATTTGCATATGTCAGAGTTGCTGGTGGTCTACGATATATACACGCTTACGATATACACCGTGAATGCCACTTTATTTCTATACAAACGAGGTTTTATGGGATTTGCATTCCCCATATCTCAATCGTGTGGGAAATCAAAGATTTTATTATATCTCAAATATTTACACTTACGAATTATAAAGATATTTTAATTTTAAAAAAAGCTTATTCAAAAAAGCTGATATGCGTATGTACAATGACTTGAATGAAAGTATTTGAAGTAGGAAAATTATATCTAATCTTAAAAATGATTTTAATGAAGATTTTTAATAAAGAATATAATAGATCACACAAACGAAGTAATTTTCTTTTGTCAAGAAATCTCTTCGAAATCAATTTTCAAAATTTTAGGATACAATTTTGAATATAATTTTACCTGGGAATCTTTTTTACAACAGACAAAAAGTTATTATTAAAATTCAGAAAATTTTGTAATTTAACATTTTGCTTTATAAAATTATCGTAATATTATAATATTTATCGTTGTATATTGATAAATGATATTTTATAATCAGATTATTCTATAATGCTCTATTTATAAAATAAAAAATTTCAAATGTTTTTGTGAGCTATTGTACACACATGATATTACATAATATCGCATAATAAAAAGATAGATTTTAGAGATAGCTTAGGATTAAAATGATAAAGAAACTCTTGAGATATAGGAAAAAATATATCAAGTCATATCACTATTGTAATATTGATTGTAAGATTGCAATGATATTGATTAACTTTTTCTAAGAAATAATTGTAAGAAATAATCTTATTTTAATCTAAATCTACTTCAATCAGCAAAAGTACGTATACATAAAATAATTCATATTTTTTTTTTAAATTAAAATATAAAATTATATTTTCGAATAATTTATAGATAATTCATTATACCAAAAAGGATGTTTATCATAATATTATAGATTTTTAAATAAATATTTAGAAGCTTATAACTGTGATATTAAAAAACAAATTAAATTAATCTCAACTATTAATACATTAATAAGTTTATTAAAAAATTAAAAAGCAATTAATTAGTCTAGCAATTCTAGTAATTCTAGTTATAACAAAAATCATTTTTACAGTATAAATATTTTATACTGTAATCATTTTTAACAATTTGATTGCTTAAATCTTTAAATTGCATTTATCTGTTAAATTTCAAATAATTGGAATATTATATTTTTAAAATTGTTAAAAAAATGTCAAAAGATAAAATTAAGTTCTATAGATATATTTCTGTATCAGAGAATATTTATGCATTCTTGTATCAATAATATTTGTAAAATTAAATTAACTCTTGTATATTAATATATTTCGAAAGTACAATTCATCTTTTTTTTTTTAAATTGAACTATATAACTTTTCTTGCATAACGAAATTCACCTTCTTTTTAAATAGAATTATGTAACTTTTCTTGCATAAATCGATTTCTTTGCTCGGTCTGCTTATAAAAGTATATTACGATAATACGATCGTAAACTAATAATACTACGTTTCTAAAAATTTTCAACTCATAAAAAATGTTTTTAGCTTCCAAGATAAAAACTCGTAGAAGCGCACGAATTTTTATTTTCCTGAAAATTGAAAATTTAAAAAGCTTCGTATTTGCTAATTCACGAAAATGTTTTCAACTTTGCTTTTTAATAAAAAAAATTTTCTCGATTAAAATTAATCAATCTAGAAATTAGACAAAGGTGAAATGAGAAATGCAATTAGACTATCAAGATTATATTATTCCTGGCAATTCGAGAAATGGATATATATTATTTGCAATTCAAAAGGCAAACACCAACAAACACCACTTCTCTTCGGTTTTACAAACGATATTAAACGCTAAGAACATGAAACGAATTCCACTTCCGGCGAGCTTGGTAGCCACTGGGAACGTGGCTGATCGTATCGATCGCGGGTGCAGGATTTAAATCAAGATCTTTCGTTTTCCAGACGACTAGCAATCGAGTTACTCGGTCGTCCTTAGATCCCTCGTCTTTAAATCTAATTCGAAAATAGGATGATTCGTCTACGGTTCAGCTAGACAAATGCGACCGTTTCCCATCGAGGGATAAAATTCATCGTTCCTCCTATTTTATACAAGAAAGAGAGTAGAGGTAGAATTAGAATTTACAAATTTAACACGACGAGGTGTTCACGATATTATTGATTAAAGTTTTTCTCGTAAATAGTCAACGTGTGAAAAATAATTCGTTCGCTGTTTTGTATTGATCTTTAAACAAAGAATGGAGATTAAAGAAATATTACTTTGAAAATTTCACATTCATATATTTGTGACAGGATTCGACACTTTTTACTTAAATTGAAGCAATATATATATATAGTTATTATTTATTATTATAAAATGTAATCATTAATTATATATATATATATATATTCCCTTTTTCTATAATTATACTTATTTATCATCGATTTATCGGTAATCACGATTTAAAACGACACATTGATAGACAATCTATATCGAAATATCGACAGATATGAATCACGCTTCTTTCTTTGCGAACATACTTTCTCGGTTTTTTATTCGATATATCCGACAACCAGTCGTTTCTGGTTACCATCGCTTTTCTACGTTTCTGCTGTCGTTCGATAACGTCTACTCGCTCTTTGTAATCCGGTACATACTGATTTCAACCATCGTTCCGTGTCCCCCCCTGTTTTTTTCTCGTTTTTCTTTCCTTTTCTTTCTTTTTTTTTTTTGCCTCTTCCTCGAATGTACTCGATCCTCCGAATCGTCGAAATATTGGTTGAAAGAATCGTTTCGAAAAGTTTTTCAATTTTAAGAAATTAATCGCGTTGTTGCGATCGAGGGATTCACAATAGCCTCTCCAACTGTCGCGCTTTTTATCTCCAGTTATTTTCCACTAATTCTTAAAATACCACTTTGAAATAGTTTCAAAAGCTTTCTTATTTTGAGAAATTAGTTATTGAAACATTGAAATTGAGGGAGAAATTATGAATTTCTCTGGAATTGAACTGCTAGCAGGGAGAAAAAGAAAATGGTGACCATTCGTAATTCAAAGAATAATCTATCATTTCAATATTGTGATTCGGAGAATGCTTTACTACTTTTTCGAGTAATTCTTAAATTATCGATCATTCGGATCATTCGTGGTAAATGTACAGCAAAATTCTTATTTATTATTGATTCTTAAAACCACTAGTTAGAAGTTTTGTATTGGATAATGTGATAATAGCTGGCTACGATAGTTCTCTTCAGATATTTCTTCGAGAACTATATTATTATCATATCCTTACATGAATCTAGTCTTGCATGTAAAATTCAACATTTTGAAATTTTTCAATATAAAATTATTTATGTTCGTTAATTAAAGATCAACATTTCGATTTAATTAATAATATCTACGATACTGATACAATATTCAATAATTCAATACAATATTGAATTTGTTTAATAAAAATTACAAATTGTTCTTCGCGTTTGTTTCAAGAATACAAAAGTTTCAACGTTTAATGACCATAGTTTAGATCGATTCATTTTTTATCTTATAAAGTGCGCAATATAATAATTATAATATATTCGTGAAGCATCTCGAGTCGATCGAGCGATTTGATTTCGCGTTAGACGAAGCAGGACGGAAATAGAGCGCGACGGTGGTGCAACGAAGACGAAGCGATCTCGAAACTTCAATTATTTAAAACTCAATAAACTCGACCGATATTTTTGTACACCAACTTTTGTGCTTGTTTTCTCCTCTGGAAAACGATATTTCAAAGATGCACAATAATTAATACAGATATCATAACGTTGCCACTTCGCACAATTTCGTGAATAAACCTGTCTCGATGTCCAATATATTACTCGTCCGAAATCCACCATCTGTTCGCCCGTAATTCCGATCTTGCGTGTGGAACACGCGAAAGGAGTTTAATCCGTACACAATCGAACAAAATTGTTTCAATTTTCGAAACAACAATAGAAATGACTACTTCATCCCCTCTAATCCACTTACAAACGCAATAATTCCAGGCTCATCACTGTAATTCTATCGCGACAGTGGACAATTTCCAGATCGAAATCTCCCTTCCCATCGAATAGAACAATCGATGACAAATAACGATGTGTATATATATATATATACGCACTCAGAATAATTCTACCGCGACATTCAACAGTCCCGGATCGAAGCTCTTCTCTATTTTATATTCAACCCAAGTAGGAACTGCCATCGATTGCAACGAATATATTAAACTTCCCCTACGATCGGTGGAAATAACGGGTGGAAATAAGGAAAGAGCGTGGAGGAAGTGGCACGCCGAAAACTTATGCAATTTTCCAGGACAAAAATCGCGAGGGATTTGTCTCTCCAGCTCGAGATAGGAATATCCGAAGGGTTCCACACCCTTTATCGTGCTTTGCTTTTCAAATGGCTCGTCATTCGTCGCCTCTCTCCCCTCCCCGCCCTTCTTATTTTCATAATCGATCCGCGAATAAGGTGAGTCCTTTAATCCATCTCCACGTTTCGACTTTAATCACGAGGGAAAGCTTTCGACAGCCTCTGTTCAACAGAGGCGACGGAGGCGACACACCACGACAAAGTGTGGCGAAGTGTTGTTTAGCTACTGAGTCACGTGATCTTTCGACCAACTGCCCGATTCTTGTGTAAGAATACGATTGCAATCAGGTATAAAATGAGTTGGGGCGTATCCTTGGAATTTCGTGCATGCTTTATACAGAATTTTTTTGGAAAATGCGTATAATTGTTCAGTGATAAAGAAGGGAAAATAGTTTGTTAATTCTGTTTTCGAAATCTATTTTTTTTATGGTGGTATGGGAGAATAGATTTTTGATACGAAACGAGGAATTTTGTATTCTTTTGTTTTTGTTAAAATAGGATTTTTTTTTACGTTAATCGAATAGATATAAGAAAGAATATAATATGCGAAAAGGGGATATCAAAAGAGTGATTGTGAAGTTATTTGAATGATTCGTGTTGTATTAAATAAAGACTTAAATTTCATTGTCGAAATAAACGATTTAATTGCTTCGACTGTTTATAATTTATCAAAAAAATTCATTGATTGTTCCGAAATTGATTCGTTTATCTTAATTGTCCAAGAGAAAAAGAAAAAAGAACGCGAAATAATAATAATTTAGCGTTTTTTAACAAGCTGCTCCATTTTTCTGCTCCACCATAACGAATCACTAAATGGCTCAACGAGAGTCAGCTGCGAGGGAATTGGTCACATAAATGGTGAAATCGATTCACGCTTTAATGTTCGAGCATATAACTCACATTTATCGATGATATTTTTAACACTTAATTGGCCAGTCCCAATCTAAATTTGTCTACTTTTCTTTTTATGAAAAGTTATGGAAAGTTGTTCCCTCTGACGAAAAAATGTTTTATTCAATTTTCAATTTTCTCTTTTTTATCGTTTGCATTACGTAAAAAAAAAAAAAAAAGAAAAAAGAAAAAAAGAAAGAAAGGAAAGTGATCATATTTTTGCATGAAATAAAATTGTAAATAGAGATAAAATTTACTTCAACTCGAGTTTAGCAGTCGGACTATTTTAAAATTAAACTCAGAAAATTTTGATAAATCCTGATATTGATAAACTCAAAGATTTGAATCCTTCCTTTGACTTAACAATCTTCTTTCTAGAATAAGTGATACAGAATATAAACATTTTCAGATATGTTAGAATTGTTAAGAATTGTCATTCAGAATGTCAATACATTAATATCTATATTATAATATTTAACCTAACCTAACTTACAACGATGTTTGTTCGAATCATTCCTTAATCGTTTAAACGTTGAATTTCTAATACAAATCAACTTTTTCTCTTCGTGACTTTTTATCTCTTATCGGTCGTGTATTTTTCTCGCGAAACACAACTTAACTTTTCGCGATACGGGAGGATCGAGGACTTTTACAGGGAAAGAGGAGTCGCGTTTGCCAGCTTCCTTCTGTACAGAAGGTACCATTAAAGCGGTCGTAAAACTTGGTTACAGACTAATTGCTCCTACGCCAAGGTTTTCTCTTCTTTTTTTTTTCCATCCCTTTCTCTGAAAGAAAATGGAAGAAAAAGGGACGGAGAAATGAAAGCTCGCGTTTCTCCCCGATAAAAGGGAACTCTCCATGTACTTGGTTCGATATTTCACCTGAAAAGAAAAACCATGATAGCCAGCTCCCATTTAATCTTTACAATTAAAGCTACGAGTGATGCAACTTGAATCTTTCATAAATTTAATATTTTGTAATAATCTTTTTCTTTTTTTTCTTCGAAAACATGTTAACATTTTATTTTAAATTTTACATTTTCTTTCTATACTCTTTTTATATTGATAAAATGTTGTTACTACTACTAACACAATGTTTCATAAAATTTAGATTATTTATCCTGTTAATAATTAATTAATTTATTACATCTTTCGTAAAACTATAAACTTATGAAATTTTTGAATTCATATAGAGATAAAAATCATTCGATATTGTTTTTAATTAATGTAATTGATTAGGTTAGGTTAAATATTATAATGTAAAAATTTCTTTTTTCTTGCAATATTTTCTTGACGAAAAAATAAATTTATAATTTAATATACTTAAACAAAGTTTGAAAAATTGCAATGATTTTATTTCTAAAATAGGAAAATACATTTCTTACGATCTAAATTAATTAAAAATATATTGAATATATCTAAAATGCCAAATTCCAGAAAAATCCGTGACGAACCTTGATGATTCTCCTTTTAGGTATCCTTTAATAATATCGATATAAGACTTCGTTTTAAATTTCTAACAAAAAAATGTTATACATGACATTTTAATTATTAAAATAGAATCGCTCGACATATCGATTGTATACTCACAAAAACACGGGAAATCGTTGAATCGTGTTGTGTTTATTGCATGATCAAAAGGGTCGTACGTACTTTAACCCTTTAAGTTCGACTTAAATTCTACTTTACAATTGCACCCAACTATCAGGGGTTGACGAGCAGGGGTAAATTGTAGCCGTATAGCTTTTTAACTCGTATTAACTGCTGCATTTTTTCCCAGAAGTTATTATATCCGGATCCTTCGATTGAAAAATTCAGAAGAAATTCTCTTTCGACGTAATAACCGCATTATTTCGTTAACAATCACTGAGAATAATAATATGGCACGAATTATGTGCCATATTTTTTTTTTTTTTTGTCATTTCATCAATTCACACACTCGAAGAACTTAAAAGGCAAGATTTCTCAATCGATTTCATTTTAATTTATCGTACACACGATATTAATATATATTCATAAAGGACAAAAGTTGATTCAAACTTTTATTTATTTTATAAGCGACGTTATAGAGTAATCATTTTATCTGTATCCCTCTTCGTTCAATGAAAATCTTTTGCTAATTGCTTATAACTTAACCTAACCTAATCTAATCGTTAAGTTTGAAAATTTTTATGTATCGACTTTTGTATTGTCGATCTTTAGACTCCTCGAAGATAATTTACGAATATATCACGCAATGTATATATTTTCAATAATAAAATATTAAATACATAACTTGTGTGCTAAAATGTATAGATTTAAATAATACACTTTGTCGCAATAACTAAATACTGTGACTTAATAATCACTTCGAGTTGCTGAGTCATTTCATAATAAAAGTTTCATTTATACAGAACGTTTTTTTTTTTTTTTGAATTCGAGTTATATATAGATAGATAAAAGTACAACGTGAAAATCCTCACTAAAAGAGTGAACGAAAGAATACTTAAATAAATTATGATGATTTTTAAATTGATATCGTGTTTACTAAATAATGAATAAATAAATGATATCGTATTAATATTGAAAACAAGAAACAAGAAGGAAATAAATTATTAAAGGGGAACGAAAATTAAATTTATTTTCAATTTCTTCGATTCTTCCCCCTTTTTCCTAATTATTTTGATAATTAAAAAATTTGAAATCTATTGCATTCACATTTTATTTTTCTTTTTTTTTTATCAAACGACTTTCCCTTCAAAAAAACAATCCAAAGAAAAAAAATCATTCGAACGAAAACAAGCAAAGAAACAAAAGAAAACGAAAAAAAAGAGTGTGATAAATCAACGTACTCTGTTTATTCCACCACAATGTCCATGCCCGCGAATAATCATCATCGGTATTCGGTTAATCAATCGCGACCAGGGCCAGGCCAGACCCGGACGAGAAGGAACCTCGAGGTCGTCGAGGTTGGGGTTGCTGTACGTGCATTGCGCAAGAGCATTCACCCCGCTCAATACTCAACGACACGGCGCAAGATTCCATGGTGTTGGTGTGTACAAGCAGGGAGGACAGAGACAAGGAACATGGTGTCCGGATAGAGAGAGAGAGAGAGAGACGAGAGGTGGTCGACCACCCCCAAAATGGGTTACCTACCTTTACCCACTTTGTGTACGATGAACCCCGCCTTTGACAGCGGTACCGTGGATCTTTTGTGCCCCCTGGCACAGCCCTCGGTTCCATTCTTTTTTCTCTCTCCACAATTTTGCCTCGAATTATAAGGCTTGATCGCGTGGCCGGCTTACGTGATTCGACAGGGCAATGATGATTGCTACGGTTTTCTAAATGGGGAGGATTACGGATGGGAATGTTGTTCAAGAGCAACAGATGTTGGAAGGAAGCGAGGGTGGAGTATGTTTGTGTTGTGTTTATTCGTAATAAAAATATTAAGAAGATGAGCTATTGTCGCAAGCTGTTGTATTAATATATAACTTGTCGAAGATCAGATTCAAAAGATGTTTAAACACTGATGTACAAATATTGAAATCATATCAATGGTATGTCATGTTTATGAAAAATACTTATTGCGATCTGTTTTTTTTTTTTTTTTTTTTCGTTTTTCTGATTCTTCAGCATAATTGCAAATGATATTAATATTTCCTTTTGCTAACCTTTCGATAAACCTTTTAACCAATCCATATCTAATTGGTTTAGAATGACAATTTTGATATTATATCTCTCAATTGAGATTTGGTGAAGCGAGGATACGTGAAAAAATAAATTGCAAATATTTATAAAATTTTTGGCTCCATTAATCGAGTTTGAAAATGTTTCAAATGTGAGTGATTGGATAAAAATGAATTGTCGATGATTTTACATGTGAAAGTAGTATAAAAAAAAAAAAAAAATATGGAATAAATTTTTTTCCATTTAAAAATTAATTTTGAAAATATTGAATTCGTTACGTTCAATCTTCTCAAGACTTCAGTTTTATTTTACTTAATTTTACATATAGAGTGACCATCTATCGATGGTTCATTCGTATTCAATCGTAGCCAATTTCACTTATGTTTGAAAAATTTTCGAATTTGAATTCAAAAACAGTGTCTCGTATGAATTAATTTTCTTCTATTCTTTTCAACTTATTTTTAGAATCGTCCTGTTGTGTTATACGTATCAATTGTTAATTCATCTGTGTGTTTTGCAATTAATTCTTTTTAATATAAATTTTCTCTATAAATCGAATCTATAAAAATCTAATGAAAATAAAAGTTTAATTAATATCTGTTACTCTTCTCAGTTTGCATATCTTTTCACAAATTGAGCGAAATCTTTTATTCTCTCAAAATTTCGACATTCCTCGAAACTTGTTGGCAATCGTCGATTACGCGATTATTCTTTCGATCCAGAATAATTTGTGGTAACACGTTGCAATTTCGTGTGCAATGACGAAAAACAAGTAGGTAAAATATTGAGCAAAAGAATCCTTTCGAAATGATTGCAAATAAAATGATTATAATAAAATGAAATATAATAAATCAAAAAGATGAATAAAAAATAGACTGAATCTAATTTTCAAAATGGAATATATTATGGAAAATGTTATACGTAATAAGATAAGATTTTATCACAGTGATATGAGAAAAAAAACATAATCTCAACGTTGTTCGTAGTTATAAATACAGATCTATTTTCGAATTAAATTAAAGATCTATCATCTATTTCTTCGCGATTAATTCTTAATATTTTGACCAAACTGAAACATTTCATCAAATTTTAATTCTGACAATCTTTTGTATAAAAATAATATTGAAATCCATTTTATTTTATTTTATTCTACAATAGTAGAGAATAGTTTATATTTTTAAAATATTATATTTCACTGCGATAACGATATATCGAGACTTGTTAAATTTTCCCAAATAATAAAAAATAATTGAATAATAATTTGAAAAATCAGATCAATTATTTCCGCTATTCTAATTTTCCAATTATTTTGCACGTTCACTCATTGAATTGACATTAACGATTTTCTACGTTTATACACAATATTGCGCCCACTATGTATGATACCTGGTAAACGTTCTTGACAGCATTGTTCTCCTCTTTTTAAATTCACACAGCACGCAGCCATGTAAACGAGCCTCGTCACTCCGCTCATTTTAATAATTCCTGGCGGCAGTAAAATGAGCGAAGCGTTAAAATCGAGCTAAGATGCTTGAGACAGTCTATAGAATTTACATTAAATAATTAAAACACTGGGTACTTTTATTATAATAATAAAACGACGAACGATGCTATTGAAAAATATAAATCATTTTATTAAATGTCATTCGTTAGCGCGAAAAAAATATTTATTTTCGATCGAACGTATTTTAATTTTGAAATTAATCTACAATGATTTTATCGTGATTTAGATAAATCTAAAGTAAAATATTGATATATCTTGAAATTAATTTGCAAAAATTATGCAATAACGAATACTACTTTCTTGTTGTTTGAAAATGTTTGCATTTCTTTAGATTGTTAAATTTGTAAATTATTTATATGTATTATAATATTATCTAATTATTGAACGAAAACAAATTAAGTCTATCGATAGATTGTGTATTTAATTTTAACATATTTAAATATTGCTATTAAATTTTCTAGCAAATGATATTAATCAAGTATCGGTCTATTAAAAATCATTTAATGATAATAATAGTAGAATAAAAAGATAATCCACAAATTATTTTTCAATACTAAAGTATCTATATAATACTCATAATTAATAGTGTAATAGGCTAAAGCTGAATGTCAATTTTTCTTTCTTAAAATTACTTCCCACGGTAAAAAATTTCGGTGAAATGATGGAATTTAATATTCCATATAAGATCAATAACGAACTATATTTTTATCAGTTTTATGCAACGCTTCGTCAAGAATAAATCCGGATTAAATCGAAATATCGAATTTCGGTACGGTGATTGTCCGGACAAATGGGGAACAGACTTAAACGATCAATATCTTCGAATAACCAAACGATTATTAACGTTTTTGACATCTGTCTAGTAACTCTGTTTGTCTGCTCCAATTAGTCGTTTCTAAAGTAATATAAATTTTTCATAAAGATATTTCTATTTCTTATCTTGGATGTAGTATGAAATAACTTGTTCAAGAAAAACTCGATCACAATTTATTGTTTCTCTAACGATATATTTGAATAACATTCATTCTAATTTTTGAATATATTTATTTTTTTTATTTTTTCAATTTTCACAGTTTAAATGTTTAAATGTAAGATAAAGGTAATTACCTAATCCCAATGCATAATTTCAATTTTGATCGAAAA
The DNA here is from genome assembly GCF_048593485.1 of Apis florea. Taxonomy (NCBI): domain Eukaryota; kingdom Metazoa; phylum Arthropoda; class Insecta; order Hymenoptera; family Apidae; genus Apis; species Apis florea. The sequence goes on along the minus strand of NW_028256549.1, from coordinate 7,560,631 downwards.
TTATAAAATGCACAGATTTTTATTTTTTTTTTTTTTTTTTTTATGAATATAATTTAAATGGATATATATTATATATATGGACATATCACGACGAATTGAGAACCACTGTTTTAAAGCATGATATCCTACATCACAATACACAAAAATATCCAAGGTAAAATTCTTGTTATATTACTCTAACTGTGTGTGAACTAAATCTCTATCTAGGCTCCATTACTCGTATTGCAACTCAAGATATGCAATGTGCTTCATAGTTAATTTTATTTCAAATTTTATATTTTTCTATAACACGATAGAAATTCTGATATTTCAAAAAAAAAAAAAAAATTTTCGACTTAACGAAAACATATCTTAAGAAGGTTAAAACTCGTTATACGATGAATTTTCTGACAAATCAATTGGATGGTTCTTTTTATCCTCGATCATTTACATTATTACATTATGATTGATTTTGAGATTTTGCATTGAATCGTAATAAATAGACTGTTGTTTAGGGAGAAGTTATCTTAGAAGAAGATCGATCGAGCAAAGAACGGATGTTTAGGTTGGATTTTTGTGACAGGATGAGGGAATTGGGGGGATGATTAATGAGAACAATCGTAGTTGGTTCAATTATATGATTGTCGATAATTTGTAGTCAGTTTGGATTTGATTGTGGAGTTTATGTAATCGATTGATTGGCAGTTTAGGGAAATTGAATTGGAAGTTTAGCGGTATAATAATGTTTATTAAGTTTGACGAAATAAAGTAAGAACGATTTTTAGAAATGTTCAATAAAATTTTTAAATAGTTCTTTCATTGATGCATTTGAAAGGTTTTTAAAGTTTTTAAAATTTTTGGTTTTCTCAGGGTATTATACTGATATTTTTTAACAATAATACAATATTTAATAAAGTAGAAAATGAGTAAGATATAAATTTTATAAAATAATTTTTAGAAATAGAAGAATTTATTTTGACAATGAAATTAAAAATATCGATTTATAAAAATATCGAGTATAAAATTTGGTTAAAGAAACAGTTAATGTCCTAGATAAAACGATTTATTGCCTCTTGCCTGCCCTTTGAGACCATTTATCTTCTATCAATATATTTTGCTCGCAGCTATCAATCTGTAACAAAGTAATCTTTTTCTGGCAAAATAGTTTTTCTGGACAAAACGCTTCATTTATTCTGATCATGTTAAATATTTTTTATTGTATGTAATATAAAAGTTTGAAATAATATTACAAATATTTGATTAAAATTTTCAATTTCAATTTCTATATTACAACAATATTTGTAGCAATCTACAATAATTAACAATAATCCTTTTTTTTTTTTTTAAAGAAAAATCTCGTTGCTTCTTCAAAAGATTTATTTCAATTTCAAAATCAAAAATTTTTTAATATTTTCTCTATTGAATCATATCGAGAAATTCGAGAAATTACATTTTTTATCATTTGCAATGCTTAAAATAACATTAGAAAAATAAATTTTCTCACTTTAAGAATTTTTATTTTAGTTACCAATTTCTCTTTTCATCACTTCAAAGTTGTTTACTTGCGAGATAACCTAAAATATTTGAGACGAAGATTTAATTCAGTTGATAAAGATCCCGCTATAAACAAAACTTTATAAAAAAAATTCTTTTCTAAACTTTTTCAATATCGAGAAATCTTTAAAAATCCTTTTAAAAGATTTAGTATTTCAAACTTTCTCTTTTCGTTCAAATTATTTCAAATTTATGACATAACCTAAAATATTTGACGATGATCCAACGTATCCAGGTATGTTAAAAGATATCTTTCGTTAAAAAAAACTCCTTCTAAATTCTCCTTTCTAAAAAGACATTACTGTCATTTCTTTGAAAAATTCTCCAAATTTCTTCGAAAACTTTTTTTATCGAATCATATCGAGAGCGATCGCTCGATAAGGCGGTATGGCGGTAAATTTGAATAAGGGAAAACGAGGTCGAGATCTCGGTGTGTTTGATTTATTCCCCTTACTTTCTCCCTTTGCCCTTACCACTTTTCTGTTACATTTACGTCGATTGCCGACCAAGATGAACGTTTCGCTTTTTTCCATTAAGAGGCAAATATAATACGAACGGAAATGCACTTTCTCCGAAAACGGAGCACGAGGCTCGAAGATTCGTCGTCGAATTGCCGTGAACCAGAAGGTTTCTCTCGAACAAAGTCGGATCACTAGAGCTCGATACACACACACACACACACACACAGTGTATTTGGGTTATCATCGGTCGTGGAGGCTTTCTAGCTTTCTATGCTTATTCCAAGGATACCCACATTACAAAGGATCCACGCATATATTTAGGATTAGTGTTAGACATGATATTTATTCGCGAAATCTTTTATCTTTTTATTTTTTAAAATTAAAACATTTCTTTTCGAGTACAATAAAAATTTTAATTTAAATTTTAAATTTTGTTTTTTTTTTTTTTTATGAATTCGAGTATTTAGAATACATATTCATATAATTACATAAAGAAAAAATAAATTTCAATCTTTTACAAAGAGGAGAAAAAATTTTTCCATTATTATCGATAAAAGAGAATATTTTTATTAGCTTTTAAAATTGTAAAAAAAAAAAAAAAAAAAAAATGTAAGTAATTTGTTCCCGAGATAATTAAAAAGAAATTTCTTTTATACTTACTTATAACTTTCCTAAAACGATTTTTTTTATCTCTATCGAACCGATTGAAGAATAGGAAAATATCAAACGAGAGTAAATAAATAAAGTCCAAGGTTTATAGTCATTTTAATATCTCGTTCCATCGCGTTAAAATTGTAATGGACGGTATGAACGTGACTTGTGACTCGGGTTCTTGATCGTTGATATAATAATGGAAACGTGAGTGTTTAGCCTGTTACAACTTTCAGTAACGATTAGTCACGGGAGGTAACGGTTCTGATATCTCTCCGGTTAATAAAGGATATTTGAGATTAGAGAGTGTTCCATAGCTTGAATAGCAGTTTTGCTGCGCCTTCTCGGCTTTTCAGCTTTTTGATCATTGTAGAATAATAAAAGTAATCGGAACGGACTGTTGCCAGACAAACGATCGATGAAGTAATTAGTTATAGAACGAAGTTTCTTTCGATTTTTACGATTTTTAAATGTGTTACAGAGATTCCAAACAATTTTTTTCTTTGTTCAATACTTTAATTTTTTGAGATATTCGCAAAAAATGATTGCTATCTCGAAAAAGCTTGAAAAGCAAAAATACTCGGATTATTTATTGAAATTTCCGAGTGAAAGAAGTTGAATAAACGAAAATTCTTCGTATAGAAGGATTTGTATGGATTTTTCGATTTCAATTATTTATTATAACTTACGTTATTTGAAATTACGCTGTGATATTAAAAAAAAAAGAGGAAAATATTAAAAATATGAATGAATATTAAAACATTAAACGTAGACGAAGCATGAATTAGAAAATCATTCTTCTTATTTATCTTTAACATCTTTATAAAAATATTTAATTTCTATCTCAATAAAATGTTTCTCTCGTGAAACATTCATGTTAATAATCATGATATTTAAAAAAAAAAATGGATAGATTTTTCTCTCTCGCAGACAAATGAAATAATTTCCGATATCTCTTATCCACCCAGATAATCGTATTTTAAATACCGCACCTCGTTAATCTACCCTCCACTCGATGGAAGACTTGAATTTCGGTGATACAACTTCGAAAATACCGTGCATCGAACAAACATCGGGCGCGATACCAAAGATAACGATTGCTCTTAATTAGCTGGCGACACACATTGCCACCCATCTCTCTCTACACCCAATCCCTCCTCGTCCTTCTCTCTGTAAATCTCACCGCGTTTGGTATTAAGTTATCTTTATGCAAAACGATCTGTTATCTCCGCTGGTTTACGAGCTGCGCCACCGATAACCTTAATTAAATCGGGCTGTTGAAAAATTGAGGCGAATTCGTCGCTCAGGGAATCGAAGATACACGAGCGACACGATAACCGTATCGATTGAAACGGTTTTTGTTATTTAAAACCGATTATTCAGCGCGTTGTACGTGGTATGACTGAAGTTTATTGTGAAACGTAGTTTGGAAAGCAGAAAAATCTTCCTACGTGCTCGGGGAGATTGAGATTATAAGTCGAGATCGATGAGCATTTTTTCAGTTTATCGGTTTTGCTTTTGTAGAAAAATATCGAAAATTTTATTTTAAATTAAATTTATGTTAATGTAGCTATATCAATTAAATGTCGTTTTGTTATTTCATATGAATTGATAAATTAAAGAAATATTTTCTTTTCGATTTTACATCATGTTTTGCGATACGTTGATAAATATTTATTTTTCGATAAATAATCTAAGATATTTAAAAAAAAAAAATTAATCAAAAATGTAGATGGGATTTTATGATAATGATAATCTGTTTAAATTAGAAATAAATAAATTCTGTTTAAAAAAGTTGATCAATGATCAATTTTTAATCGAAACAAATTTCAAATTATATTCTTTAATAAATTGATACAATCTCTTTTTTAAAACTAATATATCTAATAATTTATTTTAATAATTTTTAAATAAATCGACAGAGTTTGAATTCTTCCAAATATTTATTCATTTTCACTTTCTTAAAATCGATAAATATTCCAATACTATTATTCAAATAAAATAGATTTAGTTTAAAGATTTATTATATATTTCATTTTATTTATTTATTCTCACATCATTCATATTTGTATAAATTGATGAATTTCTCCTTAAAAAAAAAAAAAAAAAAGATACATCCACTGAAAGATTGGCAAAAGCCAACGCGTTGTGGTCCCTTGAAACGATCCTTCGATCCCTTCCTCTCATAAAGGAAACTTTCCTTTCCGCTTTCTTCCATAATCCCGTTCGTCTAGGGTGCTTTCGAATTTTCTTTGTGCGGAACAAGAATCGTTGTCGAGGTTCTTCTCTACGTGTACACATAGGCACGTATTTTTTAAAACGACCTGGACTCGTTCCGCACGCAGGTTTCTAACACCACGTTCTCGCCAGGATGATTTACTAAATCGGCAAACGTTGCCTCTGAACGTGTATACGAGTTATCTAGAAGGTAGATCGGATCGAGAAGGAGGTAGATCCATTTGCAACAACCTTGGAGAAATTCAGTGAAGCTGAATTCAACTTTTCTTCGGCGCGCAAAGATCGCGTACATCTTCTTTTTCTTCCAAAAAATATCGCTCACAATTCGAGAGGAAAGCGAAAATGTCAAAAAGAATTGATAAATAAGAGTAACTCTTTCTTATATTTTATCTAGAAAATCTAACGTACAAATCGAACATCGCCTGTTAAATGTAACACGAGGAAACTGTTGAAATAATTTCGAATCAAAACTATTTCCAATATCGTGCTAATTTTAGTTGGCAAGAACGCGTGGTAGAATTGTTCGATCGAAGGATCTCTCGATCGACCAACGTGATCGGTGAAGGTCTATCTGTTTTGGTAAAACCGTTGCTATATTCTACTTATCCACGCCGACTTCACCATCGTCTGGCTTTCCTGTTCTGTTCCACATTAGCCGCCTCTGAATACTTCGTTGTACTTCAACTTTTTCCTCTTTTTTCTCTCCGCGCGCACGTTTGTCCAGATATAAATTTGCGATGCGTAAATCGCTGTGTAATCGCGTGAATTCGTACGCTCTTATTCGTAGAATTTCAAAATCGTTCACTTAGAACAGAGAATTTCAATCCGGATACTTTTCCATTAGATTGGATTTATTCGAAGAATAAAAGTTGTTCTGCAACTTTGTGGAACGTTGTAAATAAACAATCGAGAAATAAAGATGAAGTGTAAACGTTGTGGATAAAAAAAACCATTGAGATGGTTTCAAGCATATTTTAAATTTGTTAATCGGTTATTAATGAGAAATATGATTGTAAACAGACAGATACACACAGACTTGTCGCGTGTATGCTCAAACAAATAAATCCAAACAACACGAAGCCGTTAATAAATAAATCTTAATCGGAATTAAGACTCTTAGAATTAAGTTAACATGTAAAGTTATATATATATTATTTAAAATAATTGCGATCTTAAAAGATTAATTCTGATGTCTTATAATTACAGTTTACATATTTTTTAATATATTTTAAGAATTTTATTTATAGTGATATTGCTTTAAAACTAATGATGATACAAAATATATTATATTGTATATATATAACTAAAGAAATTTTTATATTTTGTTTGTAAAGTCATCTGCAACATTGCAAAAAATGTTTTAAATTCGATTTACGATTTTAAATTTGGAAAATGCGCGGTAAAATCTGCTGGAAGTATAAATTTAACATTCGAAGAAACTTGTGTAAATATTAGTAATTCAACCATTGATTTGTAGAACATAAGATTGATGATCTTTCGTTCAAGAATCAAAGAGAAAGACTAAAAGATAATATTAATAATGATATTTCAAGAAAGATCTTTGAAAATAATCCATTATAAATGTATATGTAAATAATATATGTAATATTTCGAAAGTAAATACAACTATTCTACAAATGGGTTCTATGCAAATAATCAATGTGTAGAAACCAAGAGTAACATCAATCTTATACACACGAATAATGATTTCCTTATTTCCAACGTTCCTTCCAAGAATTTTTCGAATAATAAATTATTTCAAAATTTTAAAGCAGTATTCAAAAAATTATTATATACATAGACAATTCGATTAAAAATATCGAGATTTATATATGAAAATTATATAAATCAAAAATTTTAGTTTAAAAAATGAAATTTCTTATTCGACAATTTAATAGTTTTGTAACTTTGATTCTTTAGTAAATATCGTGAGAGAGTAAAATTATTGAATTAAAACTATTTTATTTTATATTCTAGTTTTAAAATTATTAAATTTTCCTATATACCGTTTCGTATATTCAATAAATTCTCAACCAAGAAAACGAATTTTAGCAACAATAGCTCGACCAATACTCTATCAATCTAAGAACAGAAGGTATCGAACATAAGATTCTTCCAACAAAAGATTCCGTTCATCCTCCACGAAATCTCTTCACAATCATGTAGACCTCATTTTCTCAAGTTCTTTTCCTTTCTCTACCCTTAAATTCACTCTAACAAAGAATTGTAAATTTTTTTCGGTAAACCATTGATCGAGATTATAGCAAAAAAATTTACAGAAGAAAAGATAAAGTGAATATTTAAAAACGATATCTATGAAATTTCATTTCATAAGAATTAAAAATTTTTAACTTCTTTTTTATATTTTCCGATAATATTTATCTAATAAACATGATTTTCAAGAAATAAAATGAATAATAAATAAAAATGAATAAAAGTTTTAATTGGTTAAAAAATAAATCACGTGTAAAAGTCAATTCTAGTTTATTTTAAAAGTTACCTTGACGCCATATTGATTTCATTTCTAATCCGGCCAATCAGCTATAAACAAACACATATGGCGGTTAAATGATTAATTGAAGATTAATGATAACGTAGTTTATGTTAGATTAAATTTGAATTTGAGTTTGAATCAAGCTTGGATTAGATTTGATTACTTTAAGTTTAAATCATTTTGTCGTAACATTATATCGTAGAAATAATTTCAAGATTTCAAGAAATCTCTCTCTTTATATATATATATCATTTTCAAATCATTGAATCCCTAAAACCAATGTTATTTCCGAATTTCGCTAGCAGAATAGACCATCAAAAGACATAAAGAGGAAAAAAACTTATACAAAATTTGTTTAGTGAACAGTAAAAAATCTAACCTGACGTAATCGAGAATTATCGATGGTGTATGACGGCGCGAAATATGAACGTGTTATCACAAAGAAGAGGCACCGGTGTTATGAGGCACAGGCAAAATTTGATGGAACTCGATATCAACTCGCACATAACCTCGAAAACGGAGGCGTGCCCGTACAGCCAAGCCTGTCACAAGTGGAGGGGGAGAACGTTACACATATTTGAGGTCAGGAGATATAAATAAATGCTAATATCAACAGGCGCTGGCCAGTTTGATATCCAAAGCCTCGTTTCGTTCGCCGCTATGCGCGCTGGCCTTTCTGTACACCTCTATTGAGCACAGGTCACCGTCCAATTCAGATAACGCCGATAGGAAACGTTTCATCTAGGATTTATAAAACGCGCGCTTAATGTTATCCATCGTTGCCACCGATACGTTCGGATAAAGCGGCGGTGGGGGGGGGGGGATATAAAGACGCGTGGAGTGGGGGAGAGCTTTTAACAAACGATTTGACGAGTGTTTATTCGATCGAAATATTTTTTTTATTCTTCTGAAATTTCCTTATTTCTTGACTTTTTTAAATTTTAAATTTCGAAATCTTCCGATTTCTTTGTTTCGAATTTTTGAAACTTTTGATTCCACGCGAAAAATTTTCCTTTTGTCTTTGAATTATCAAACTTTCGAATTTTTAAAAATGTTCAAGATCTCGATCTGAAATTTTCAAATTTTCGAATATTTTAATTTTTCAAATACTTCAAATCCATGAAATCTCAATTTTTCAATTCTCGAGTTTTTTAATCCCTTCTTAATTATCATATCTCATCGCATTTTTGATTGTAAGGTTATTTCCAAGTTTTTTAATTTGCTAATTGTTCTATTTCACGATTTTTAAACTGGAATTTCAATACGATTTCAATTGGTTCGGCTTGCAAACGCGAGATCTACTTCGTGCTGGTTACATTTTTATCCCGTTACCATTATGTTTCTCGGTAGTTTCAGTTTCTTCGTGACCGAAATTTTAACTTTTTAAAAAAATTATCGTTTAATTCTTATCTTATCTCTCTGATTTCTTCTTTTTAATTTAAAACTATCTATATATTCCATCGAAATAATAATAATAAATTAAACAGGATTAATTAAATTAAATATATTAAGTAAAATAATTGATATTAATAAATCAAAATTCAATAAAAGTAAACGAGAATTATATTGCGATAATTAGAATATATATAAATCAATTTTTACATTAATAAATTAAAGTATTATTAATATTATTAAATATTATTAATTTAATATAATACACTTACTGTGCACTGCATCGATCCACAAAAAGCTTACGTTATTTTATTGAGATATAGAAATAAATGCATCATTTTATTTCTATAAAAGTAGGAATATATTCATAAAATCGACGTATCGATTTCTCAGAATATTTCTCAATGCTCGATTCACCTTTATTATTTATATTATTTATGCCATGGAAATATCGTTTGACATTTTATACTTCAAATGTGAAATCTCTATAACTGAGGATGATGATAAAATGATGATAACAAAATCTAGGTATTATTACACGTGTATGTCTTGTACAAATTATATTTTGTATTTCCAAAGAAAATGTATAGATATTTTTATATAATTTAGAATTCTACAGAAAATATATATAATTTTATTTAAAACGATTTTAATATGATGAATCGTTCAAAATTTGTAAAAATGTTATTTAATTGAAAGATTAATATCCATAAATTTTCAATAAATTTTATTCATGAAGAATTGACAGAATTTTGGTTACACATAAATTATTGCATAAATTATTTTTGAAATTTATTAATTTCAACGCAACATATGACAGTATAATTTTCAATTAATTAATCGATTCAATATTCAATTTTTAGTGTAAAATTTAATTTTATAACTTCATCAAAATTAAAATTTCACATTTCCCTTGTGTTTCTTTTTTTCTTAGATTATATTTGGATTTCTTTGCAAATTTTGTTGAACATATTTTCTCGTTGCTCGATAGTTTTCTAATTTTTTTCTTCTAAACATCTATGCTACGAAATTAATCTCATTAATACCAATTTAAATTATATACATTTTTCCAAGTGTTTGATACATTTTATTGAAATTTATTAAATTACATGCAGAATATCGCGGTCATATGTTCCACTTTCAGTTATGATACGCAAGCAAATCTTATTACCCAAAAACCTAAATAAACTCACCAACTACTTTTCATAAAATGATGAAACTGATGACGTAGGTGTATCGAGATTAATCATGTGTATTTCTCAAGAATGTCGAACGTAGCTACACAAAAGAAGATATATATATATATAGAATGCATGAAAGTAAATAAAAAAAGAAGAATTAAAAGAAGAAAAGTACTGTTGATTAAAATTTTTCATTCTGATTGCCAAGATAAGAATTATCAATTAATATAAATGCAGTGATAAAATGAAATAGAACGGCGATACACACGAACAGTAATGCATTGATAAAATAAAATAGGACAACAGTAAACATGAAAAGTATTATAGATACTTATAATGATATATATGTATTTATACTAGTTTATACTAGTATCATTTATACTAGTATCAGCCTTCGAAATGTTTAAGAAATACAAATATGAAATTATGTACGTGCCAAAAAAAAATGAAACATCATTGATCTAAAATATCAACTGATATCAAAATATAAAATTTCATTGAATGCTTGGAAAAGAGGCACCAAAATCAAATAATTACGAGTTAATAATATAAAACTAGAGTGTGAAAGATCATCGATCGAGAATATTTCTCTAATGGAAATAAATTTCATTAAACAAGATGAAAAATACGAAAAATTATTGAATATCTAAAATTAATAACTCGTTGAAATCTTACTTTTCTAAGCAAGATATAAAAATCTAATATTTTTCTTCAGGATCGAAAAATTACTGAACACTTAAGATCGATTAAAAATTCCGAAAAATAAAAAAAATCAAATATGACATCTTCAAAAAATAATCTAAAAAATATCGAAAAGAGAAAAAAATATATATAACGATATAAAAATCGATTTACATACCAAAACAAAACATTCATCCCCACCACTACACTTTCTCGCGATTACTCCTCGAAACGTCTTCGAGCCTGATCCCACTCGGCCCCCCGAATCCACCGATCCATTTTCCATTGACATTACAAACACCAGCCTCTCTCGAGGTCCTCTTCCGCAGTAAAATGTAACCGGCTGCGTTGCATATTACACCTGTAATGTCGGTCGCTCGGCGACGTGTCGAGAGAGCCCACATGCCCACTCGCCAGGAGAGAATTACACACGGGGCCGTATGTGTGACGACTTATCTACGTAACCTACTCCACTTGTGACTGTTTGCGGGAGAACACTTCCTCATTACACGCGAACGCGCCCACCGTGTTTTCTATCGATCGGGCCCGTTGTTAGAGTTGCTGACCTCCCTGCTGCTCGATATTTCATCTTGACTCGAACGTTTCTCCTCTTATCCTTTCTTTTTTCTTCTTCTTCTTTTTTTTTTTTATCCTCTTAATCAGGGTGTGATCAAAAAGGAATTGAATTGGACAATTGGGCAACAATTGAGAGAGTTGCGTCGTATACGATTCTTGTTGTTGATTGAAGTGGAGAAAATACAGATACATATGTATCGATTCACAATGTTATTTATTTATTATAAGTAATACGTATTGATATTATGCTTAATTTATTATAATTTATTATTATTATATATTGTAGTATTATGAACTACATGAAAAGACGTACGATGATTTCGTGCTATATTCTTTATGAGCATAAAGTTTTTTTTTTTTTCTTCTGTAAATTTAAATTTTCTAGAGGAATTTTTTAACGGGATTATACATTACACATTATTACATAAATGGTAAAGATATAATCTGTTATAAAGTTGTGAACTTTTATGAATTGAAATATGAACAAGGATTTTAATTGAATTATGAATTTCAATTAGATGGTGAATTAAATTTGATTTTCATATTTTTTTAAAAAAAAAAAGTTGTTTTCTGTTCATTGTTTAAATTGTAAAAATTAAATTTTAATATTTTAATCCAACAAATAAAGAAACAACACATAATTTATGATTTAAAAAATGAAATTTATATTTTAATTATACATCAAAGAAGAAATAATTAATTAATAATAGTTTTACAGTACTTGCAATTGTACAAAATTGAAAATCATATGTCTCATTTTTAATAAAATTGTTAGGAATCTCAATTGAATTCATAATTCAATTTCACAAGTTAAGAAATAAGAATTTTGCTTTAAAATAAATTACTTGATTCACAAGATTTTTCAAAAATATTCAAGTATTCGATATAGTTATAAAATGTTTTCTTAAATTATTTCGAAATTATCGAAAAAAGCCTTTATCGATTTTAATAAATATCATTTATTTTAATTTAATTTTTTTAATTATTTAAAAAACTATTTAACTATTAACTTATTTTATCTTATTTTTGTAATTTATTTAAATTAAAAATAAACATTTTGACGTGACTTGTCTTGAGTCAAACCTTTTTCCAACTGTAATCTTTCTTTAGTATGTTAAGAATTAACTAATCATAGGATAGGCTATTCCACGCGACAAAGGAGAAATTGAGTTTCGAAATCTTCGAGAAAATCAGGTTTGGATATCTGACTTTGCAGTTTTTGACATTTACAAAACAAATATTTGCTTGTTTTTATGAAAGATGTTATTTAGCGATGATAGAATCGGAAAGTTTTTACCCTAGAGAACAAAATTGAAGTTTGAGAGAATTAGATTTGAATTTTCGATCTGGCTTGCTCACCTTCTGTACTTTTCTTTATTGCATTTAAGTGTCTCGCGTGTAACAGTGATAAAAATTCTGTGCGAAAATGGAAATGAAAATCGAATGAAAAAATTTAATACAAACTTCATATCTAATTTTCCCTATCTTCTTATTTCTATTCTTGTATAAAGTGTTATGTAAAAATATCTAACATGAAGATAACGAAAAAATTCTTCGTAAAAGAGTAAATTGAATTTTCAAGTGTTTGAGGAAATTCAATTTCATTATATAAGTATTAAAATAGTGATAGAATAGTTGAAGAGAAAAATTACATATGAAAAATTCTTGAATGCACTTCGATGTTTCTGAGAAAATATCTGATTTTGGTCTTTCGATAAAAATGGATAATGAATAAATATAAATTTATTGAAAATTGAATTTAAATATATCGCCATTTTCAACTTTTACTATATAAGCTTATTTCAATATTTAAAATTCACCAAAATATCTAGTAACTTATATACGCTAGTGAATTCGTCTCCATAATGTACCAACTGCGCGATTTTGCCCGCGAAAGATGAAAAAAGTTTTTTTTCTTTTCTATTTACGTTACAACCATTCGTCGAATCTTTAACGAATTTCAACCGAATTGTAACGTTTAATTGATTTCAATCAATGCAACATGTAAGCAGCATATACTATTCTCCTCCTTGAACGTGCGTGTATTACAAGTCAGACCTTGCACACAGTGCAGTGTTCGATCTGATCGATCTGTTGTTCTGTCCCTGACCTAAGCGCGTATCTAAGTCCAGTTTTATGCGAATTGAAAATTACAGTTTTAATTTACTGTTTGCACTTTTAACTCTGTGCTTTACACGAAAGATGTGATACAGTGTACTCAGAATATTTGGTTAAATTTCTGACTCGTCTTGAACGAAATAATTTTTTTAAAATAGAAAAACAATATATAACTTCGGGCATTTGTTAATTTTTAGCACAAACTTATTAATGATTATTTATATATATAAGATTAATTTGTTTTTTTAATCTTTTAATTTAAGAAATTCTTAATATATATTTAATATTTTCTTTTCTAACCATTTCTTTATTTAATTGTAAATCGTGTAATCTTATAAAATATGAAAAATTAAACTATCCATGTTAAATCATATATTTTTTTGTATATTAAAAAATAATCTTTGTCCTTTACATTTTTATTTTCTTCATTCATTTTTTATATTAAAAAAAATTTTATATAGCCTATTAAAATTGTGTTTATCATCCTAATATATTTTTCACATCTTAATATGGCTGTGATTTACATTTTTCACCAATTACACGTTATTATTATTTACATAACTGATTAAAACAAACAATTATATTATAATTATTAAAATATAATATTTCCTTACAATGCAAATGATTAATTAGTATCATAACGCTTCTTAAGAACATATATCTCTTGGAAAATATTGCATATTAAATGCTCAGTAACTTGTTAAATACAAAAGTATACGTAAACAGAATATTTTCAGAGAATTGAAATTTACCTAAAATTCACGCGTAGATAATCTTGAAATTCGGATCATTATAATTGAAATAATAAAGCAGTATTTCTAACACCACTTTCACGACAACTTTTATGATCTCGCGTTATGAATAGAGACAAACCACGTTCTTCACGTTTAAAGAGTTGAAAAGAACTTTTAAACGTTTCCATTTCGAAAAAGAAACGCCCTCCTCTCGCCGCAATTTAAAATCCCGTAGATTTTCGTGCTCGAGATCCGTTCGTAATTAAATGAACTACATTTCGCGGTTGTGTCGGCCTGCCGTGCTCGTACCAGCGAACAGTAACCCCGTTTGTGAGAGAAACTCTTTCGCCTGATACCTCGTGGCCCGCGACATAGTGAATTATCGTTTTAGAACGTACGTCCCAGCTTAATTAAACAGAGACGAAACCTACTTTCCGAATTTTTCGAGCGGACACCGGTGATAAAACACCGTATTGGACTTGGATACGATTGCGATATAGCGCTAGAAAGCTCTTTTGAGGTTAGTTTCCAGGTATTTAATCTTCACGTCAAGTTATATATCCGAAATTGATTTTAAAGGGGTGCATTTGTAAGAAGAAATTAAAAAAAATTTGATTCGGAAATCAATCTTTGAATCAAAGAAATCAACTTGAAGTTTTTTTCGTTTTGTTTATTCTTCTATTGGTTAAAGAATGTTTTTGTATGTACTATGAGTTTGATACTGCGCTAGTCAATCAAGATTTTATAATTTTGAAGAAACTATTTATATATCACAGATTCTGTGAATATCGTTTTAGAAGAATATTCTTATTATTGATTTGAAAGATCTTTGATCGAATAAATCTTTCAAACGTTTTTGAATTTTGTCAAAAAGAAATACGAGGTTTTGAGCGGGAATTTTCAAATATAAATTATACTTCGTCTCTATGTAATTATTGTCTTTGTTACTTTTTATATTTAAAATATAGAAAAGTTCAAACTACATATAAATAATTTTTCATATCCAAAGATTTTCAGTTTTTTTGCTAGTTGATCGAAATGGATTAAAATAATTTAATAATCATTCTTCGAATTTCTCTCATTCTTATTATTTTTAACTATAACGATTTAGAAATCTATTCAAATATTCTAAATTCAAAGGATAATATTGATAATTACTCGAAAAATTAGGAAGAAAAATACAATAAGTAATTATAATTTCATGTTTTACTTGCTCAAGCGCAATTTTTTTCTTCTAAATAACAACAATGGAACAATTTTCTTAACCATCAGCCCGAGGATCGTAGTTTTCTCGTCGGTCGATACGAGTACATGGCGATCGTAAGCGGCCGCTGGCTGGCAGGTAGGTTAACAGATTAATAGTTTGTGTATCTAGGAGGCAGCTTTAACAACGAAACCAGGCCAGCATCGTTGGCATAAAGTTCGTCGATACCGCTACGTTGAATTGAAAAAAAAAAAAAGAAAAACCGTGAATCGCACTCGTGCGGACCTATCGTCTATCGAGATAATGAACACAGGTGACTTAATGCGCGTAGAGAGAGGGAGAAAGATTGTAACACGGTGTAATAGAGTCAACTTTCTGGCATCTTTCGATAAGTCATTCAGTGTATCAGATCATCTGTTTCGATATTAATGAATCCGGACTCGTCATGGAAACATTGATGATGCAATAGAATCGATTATGGATTTTTCAGTGAGATAATATCGTAGCATCAATGTGGATACTTCCCTTAATTTAATTGTTTGGAATTTTTGTTTTGTCTTATATATTGATATAAATTAAATGTTGATAATTTATTTTTATTTATTATTGATAAATTGATTCAAATTGAAATATAATTATTAATTTGTATAGTTATTGTATTGTTATTTGACCATATGCAATTCAAAAAATTTGGAAGCATTGTGTGATGAAAGAGCAGATAGAATTCTATTGTAACTATTTTTATATCACTAAATAAAAATCATTAACAAGCAAATCTTTAATAAAATAGATCAATATCTGTTTTCCTCAATACTTTATTAAATCACAAAGAATCTCTTTGTCAAATGAAAATGTTCTTAATGTTCTAAAAAAACTCTAAATAAGTTTTTAAATTTAAAAATATCATGTATCAAGTTATAATTAAATTTTCAATCATTATTTATCATTATCCTTCTATCAATATTCTATCAATCCATAACTAATATTAAATTTTAAATATAATAGCTTCGAATACAATCTTCAAAATTTAGAACTATTGTATGAAGCTAAAAATCAATCACTAGAAATTCTCTCTATTCCACTAACAGAATCAAAAATCTTTAATAGGTATTAATTTTCAAAAAAATTTTATATACAAAACTAAATTTTTAATCATAATTTCATATCCTTCTTTCAATACTTCACCAATTCACAATTAACCTTTTTCATCAAATCTCATCAAACGAATAAAAATCTTTAATAGGCAAGTTTCTAAACACAATAATATTTAATAAATCAATTCTCAAATTTATAAATATAATGTAAATATTAAATTATATTATTAATTAATTTTCAATTTATTCTTCTATTAATTTTTCATCAACTAAAAATCAATAGATAGAAAGTCCCTATCGCATGATTCTTCTTCCAATAGTCACCTATTCACCGTTAAATTCAGCCAATCCCGAAAGTTACCACGGACCAATGAAATGACTCGTCTCTCCGAAGCATAGGGAGTTTGTGTCTTGCCGCCCACACGGTCAAAATAGAGGCAACAAAAGGATCAGACTTTACTTTAGGTCAACGGTTGAAGTAGGCGCGAGGTTAAAGTAGGTAAATAGCCTGCCGGTGACCCGTCACCTGCGTTCTCGTTCTATCGAGAGCAATGTCTCTCAGTGGGAGGGACACAGGAGAATGAAGATAGTGCTCCCCACTTTCTGTATCGTATACACGCAATGTATAGAAGTTGTGATCAGTGGTGGGCTGGTTGTTCTTGTTCCGGTAAGAGTATTCACAGATAAGCAGGAACCTTAATCTGATTAACTTTTCGCTTATTCTGATCTCAACACGCAGCAAATACATGCATATGTGTATAAATATGTATTATTGTTGTTTGATGAGGTTAAAGTTGCAGGATAGTTTGATAAAATTTCTATTTATAATGTAATATCTTATAAATACAACAGTACAATGAAGATTGAACAATTTATGAGTGGATATAAAAATAAATAATTTATTATTTTATATTTGGTGATACGATAATTTCATATTATAATATCATAATTGATAATTGCTTTTTTAATCAGATTCAAAGTATTCTATTAATATTGTCAAATACACTAATTACAATTATTAATTCTATCTCAAATTTTATTTCAACTTAACAATTCAAAATTAAATTCTCATAACCATTCCTTATTCATTGAAACTTATAGGATTTAGTTATGTATTATTTTGAAAATTTAAAAATTGATTTATAATAATTGATTGTGATGATTGAAGTTTGATTTTTGAAGATAAAAATTTTGGAGACAAAAATTATTGGATAATAGAATATATATATATATTAGAAAGTGTACAATATTGTATATAATTTGAAAATAATAAAATTATTTCACTATTAAATTCTATATCTAAAAATTAAAAATAAAAACAAGAAATACAATTTTCATGCCATAATATTTATATATACGACTCCAAGATACAAAGATTAATAATTAAAACAGATTATTAAAATCTATAAATTACAGAATAAATTATAAAATGAAAAGAAAAAAGAAAATACAAAATATTTGATATGTAAAACGCATTATCTCTTTCTAACTAATTTCTTTAATTGTATTAATAAAAATTTGATTTTTCACAAATATATTCGCAATTTATTGATAATTAATATTTGAATTTAACCATTAATAACATTCTTAAACGTAGTTTAACTACAATTATTAATTCATTAACTTAACTTCAACAAATCCACGTAGCCATCTCATATTGTACCCTATATCACCACGATCAGAGATCGTACGACGGTCATAGGATTTGTTTCGTTTCAAGATAAGCGTATCGCAGAGATATCGAAAAAAAACTCGTCCTCTTTGAACGGCCACCTCGACCTGGCGCAATAATCAGCTTTAACCGGCTTCGGCGTGAAACGGATGAAATATCGACTAAATATAACCGGGGCCAGGAACCAGTGGAAAAGAGGGGCAACCAGACACGGTGGGAGCCTCGTGCCACAAATGTAGGACATCGCCTCGTCTTCGAAAAGATATACGAACACGGGAGAGGGACCGATTACGTTACTGTTAATGCCGTTCATTCTCTATGGCCACGATCAAACACGTCCGTTTATTCTCTCTTTACGTTTGGTGCCGTGTCGACACCCATACTCGTCTCACGGAGCAATTTCAGTCGGTCGAGAAAGTTTCTGTGTGTCTCATTTCTTTTTTTCCCCCCTCCCTCCCCACCCTCCTTCTCTTTTTCTCTC
The DNA here is from genome assembly GCF_048593485.1 of Apis florea. Classification (NCBI taxonomy): domain Eukaryota; kingdom Metazoa; phylum Arthropoda; class Insecta; order Hymenoptera; family Apidae; genus Apis; species Apis florea. The sequence goes on along the minus strand of NW_028256549.1, from coordinate 7,542,121 downwards.
CTCGTAATGAATCTTTGAGTATGAACAGAGGCTACGAGTCGCGTTAAATATTTTTCATTTAATTTTTTTAAAATTGAATGGCAAATCAATTAGGTTTTGGAATACCGAAAATTGACTTTGTCTTATGCATTCTATAAGATGATTAAATAAAAAAATAAAGTTGAATTTTAAAATAATAATTTTTAATCTATATGTAAATCTATAATGTGTAATATGTTAACTTTTAGTTGTCATTTTATTTTTTGCTGTCCAATTGCTGAATATATTATCGAAATAATTAATTTAATTTCCATTTGACGTGGAAATTTAATCTAAATGTAATACAGATTTAAATGCAAATTTAACCATAACTTAAGCCAAACTCAAATTTCATCGTAACTTAAGCTTAACTGATATTTAACCGTAATCTAACATAAACTCAAATTTGTGACTATAGATAATGCATACGGTTAATCCATATAATCGAATTTCATGTTATTATACTCGTGTGCATTTGTTTACAGCCATTAACTCGACTGATGGAGTCAATAAAGTGTTGAAATAATCAATAAAATTATAAATACTCAAGTCGTATTTATGAATTCATCGATATATTTGAAGTTTATTTATTAATATCGAAAAAACTCTCAAAAACGTGAAAAATTTTTGATGTCCCAAAATGATATTTCAGAGATTCAGTGTTATGATTTTCCATACAATATTATATTTATGCATATAATTCCGAAATATAAAAATTAACTCGATAACTTAATCTCGAATCGAATTAAATCAAATCTATATATATATATATATTTCTATATCGTTAAATGCATCAGAGATCGCAATAATATTCATCATTGATTTTTAGCAAGTTTCATATTCGAAATAAGAGATATTTTTCAAAAATATTTCGCATATAATTTTTAAATAATTATTATTTTGCATATAATTAAATAAATACAAATTCGCTAAAATATTTAGAGATCATAACAAGATCGCATCATTTGTCTGGATATTATCTAATTTTTAAACGAAAAACAAAAGATGCCAGAACTCTCGACCCTGGACACACCGTTTTCCGTGTCCAATTATTCCGATTTCACCTTTGCGCCTCGGTTAACACCGAGACATTGAAGTTTCGACCCTGATGCTTTCACCTCCTGGAAAACACTTTCGCCTAGGAGGAAGCCAAGCCTGCTCCTCTCCTTGCTTTTCAACGTGACGTCGAAATTCACATTTTCAAGCCGTACACGTCGACAAATGGAGAATGATTGAATATTCAACACGAAAGTTTTCTTTTATTGATAGAAATTCTTAATAGAACATATAATCTAATAATTTATGAAATTCAAAAAAAAAAAAAAAAAAAATAGGAAAGTTTTGAAGTTAAAATTGAATTACAATAAGGTATTATTTGTCGTTATAATTGAAAAACTTTTTAGAAAAAAATCAAAGAATAAAGTTTTATATTAGAATTTTTATTTATTTTTTCTTTTTTTTTTTGTTTTTTCTTCTTTTTCTCTTAATTTAAAAAACTTTGTTACATTCGTAAAATATTTACACAACAAAATTCCTTGTAATGAAAGAATTATGAGTAATTCTATATTATAAATATATTCTATATTAATTATTACAATTCTATACTTCTAACATAAAATATAAAAATTATAAGTATTTCATATTAAATATTTTACTTTAATATCAAATAATTTATATTCATTAATATTTATTCTATAAATATAGAATATAAAATATTGAAAGAAAATAGTTTTTCTTCTTCTATCTTTAATCTAGGATTCTAAAAATTAATTTCATTGTCAAAGCTCTGATAATTCATAAGAAGAAATTATTATATATCACGTATTAAAATATTTATTTCATAAATATAAAGAAACTCCTATTTTTTTTTTTTTATATTCGATACATACAATATCTCTCTCTCTCTCTAGAAAGATTAATCTTAGATTAACCTTATTCGTAGTAAATATAAAATTGTGAGAAGAGATCACTCTATATAAGATTAACAACTGATTGGAATCAGTGGCCTCGCGTCACCTCGGTCCTCGAAACGTGGACGACGAGGCAGAGAGAACTAGTTCAATTAGAGAAAACCGCGGAAAAGGAGATATCTCTCTACCTCGGCGCATCGAGGTATGAGGGTTTCGGGGGCAACCCATCGTCGTCGCCGGCCCGTAAAAGAGCTCGTGAAATCGGCGACCTTCTCTCGTCCATCGTCGAACCTTCTCCGCGATAGTAATCTTTTCTCTCTGTTTCTCTCTTTCTCCCTCTTGATCCACCGCTGGTTACGCCCCTGGGCCACTTTGCCGATCTTCAACTTCGTTACGCAGCCAGCTGCGCATGCTCCGTCCTGTGTCGCGTTTTTCGTCCCTTTTTCAATAACGCCAAGTTACACAGATTCTACCGATATTCACCTTCTTTTTTCTTTCGAGTTGCCTTCATCTTCCAACAAAATCTCGGCTATTTTTGCACCAGTCTTTTGCAAATGGAAGTTTTTAAACTGGAAATGAAGCGAGAGAAGTTTATCTAAATAAGTGTATAGGTTAGGTTTTAGATCTTTTACTTTATTTTTCTTTTATTTTAGATCTTTTTCGTTTGGCAGGAATATTGTGTAATCGAAAATATATTTATTGTGTTAACAGGTATGTTTCTTAATAAGAAATTTATTTTAGTGTGGGATTATTAATAGAGGAATGGTGAATTAAATTAAGTCAAGTAGATTTTGATTCTTGTAGATACATGTGGATATTTAATGATGGATTAAAAATGGATTGGATATATAATTAATTGAATTTAGATTGGATTAAAATGTAAAGAATGACAAATTTTAATTTTCTTTTTCTTCAGTTAATGTGAAAATATTAATATTATGTTTTATGAAAATAAATTTAAATGCAGAGTGTGTTTCTTAATATACATTATTTTTATTACATTATTACATTATTAAAAATAGTGAATAATATATTCTTTTTTATTCCATTATATATAATAGAATAAAATCTATTACACAATCAATTCATTAAATTGACATCCATCTTCGTACTGTAATAAAATTATAAATGTACAAATGTAAATCTGACATGTTTTACATATGTACATCTACCATATTTCACTCTCCGTAACAAATACAAGACAAATTCGAGTTGTTTATGTTACATTTGATAAAATAAAAGAAAAAAAAAAAAACAAATCAAGAAAACGAATGAAATGAGAATCCAATGAAACGAAAAAGAGGTGTTGACGCGAAATCATTCAACGATACTAATGCACCAGATGTTAAGAGTTTTACAGGACGCGTATCTGTATCCCGCTCGTGGATAAATCCGGACGCATCCTCCGCGAATGAAGAGATTTACGCTTGGACGCGTATAAAAAGATCCACTCAGTTTCTTTCGACGAAAACTTGTATTCAGAGAAGCATAAATCGTGTCTAAATTTTTCTTTTTCACAGAAAACTCGCGTTTCCATCGCGATGTCTTATGTATACGTAGTCGGCCAACGAGTAATCCCGTTTCACGAGCTGAAAGAAGCGTGTTAACATGCTGCGAAGTAAATTCTGGTTTCTCTCTAGCTTGCAGGTCAAGAAGAATTTAGATACGATCAGTTGGAATTTAAGGAAGGAAAAAAAGACGATGTTCTATTCTTTATTTCGATCTTTTAATATATAACGATGGAGGAGATAGCGCGTGTCGCGTGAAAATAATAGAAAGAAAAGATACAGAGAGAGTGGACTTGAGTGGTATTTCTCTTTGGCCTCAAAGCTTGTTTCGTTTTGCTATTTTTCTGTCGGGATTGTGCTCTTTTGATTCACTCTTTAATTATTAAAATGGCAGATTGAGAATATAACACACTTTGTTAATGATTTAAATGAATTTTAATTTATCAAGTAAAGTGTAGAAGATATTTTAATTAAAAATAGTATTTTTTCTAATTATTATCAAACAAAGTTGTATATAGGATATAAATTATGTAATGAGTTTATCGATTTATTGATTCATCAATGATTTTAATAATTTTAAAATAAAACTATCAAATCTTGATACTTTAATATAATCTTTGATAACTTAATTTTGTCATTAAACAAAATTTATATAGAAGATGGTAATAAGAATTCATTAATTCGCCAATGATTTTTGATAGTTTTAAATTAAAACTTCTTAATATACTTTGTTATTAAATAAAATTCACATCAGAAAAGGTTATGTAAATTTATCCGGTTAGTAGAAATTCTCGTTTAAATTCATTGGCAAAAGATTGTTTAATTAAAATTTTCTGCAATTGGATATTATATCATTGTATAACTTTATGATTTAATACATAATATATATGTAAAATTTTATGAATTTGTACAGTAGAACTAGATTTTAAATTATTCATTATATTAATTATTATAATTTATTAATTTATTAGGCATATACATAGATACATACAACATCTATGCTATAATTAATTTATATATATTATATTAAGAATTAAAGTAAATAAAAATTCTATTCTTCTGTTCCTTATTTTTATATATTCTACTAAGAGATATTTGATTCGGTGTTTCAAGGCATCGTGAAAGGATAGGTAGTCATCGGTACTATTAATTCGAGTCCATTCCCACATCTTCTATTTTTATATACAAGGATCCTTTCAAAGCTGGTCTATGGCTATTAATTATGTCTTGGTCGATTACCTGCAGAGAGCTTCCATCTTGTGGTCAATGTTGTCACTACTAATCACTTTCTCCAAAATCATTTACAAAGATTAATATAAATATTTTTAGTAATTTCTTTCGATTACACATATTTTTATTCATAGATAGTAATTCTTTTGAAATATTATATATTATGAAGATGAAATTGGAAAAAATTCAGCTAGAGAAAATTATAATAAAAATATTTAAGCTTATATTATCTCAATACTAATTTAAAAAATGTAATAATAATTAATAATATGTTTATATAGATCATATATTATACATTAAAGGTGCTATTACATATAAAAACAGATTTTCACTGAATATTTATTTTCAGTATATATTAATTCTATTCAAAATTCATAAAAAATCCATTTCTTCTCAAAATCATGTATTTATAATACATAGAGGAATCTTTTTTTGTAATAATCAAATTTTTTGAAAACAATTTTGATCTTTTTCTACGTTATAATTATATATTGTTAATGATGAATTAATGGAAATAAAAAAGAAATCGTTAATATTTTCAATGGGAAACAAGTAATTTCCATCTATTCTATTTCTATATATCTATATCGTATAATAAACGATGTTTCGTTAATTAAATGTGTAAATAAAATTTCCGGTACGAGCAAAAATAACCAAATCCTCAAAAATTATCTTATCTCCTTTGAGGTTTTGTGATCCACAGGTTAGGAATCCACGGCCATCATTATATTATCCTATACCTAACCTCTTGTTCAACCATCCCGCGAGATGCACGATCCAAACAATGCCCACAGGGAAGCTTCCAATTATTTCCAGTCATGCGCTGCGTGGGCGAGAAGAAAAAAAAAAGGATTCACGAGAACTTTCCGAGCACCGAAAGGTTCGACATGGAACGATGTGCTTGGCTCCGAGCGGGCCGATCAAGCTGACGAGTCAGACGTGCCGAGGCTATGACCGCGTTTCTTGGTGGGCTAAGTGGCACGCGCCTACCTGCCCTCTCTTACCTTTTTCCCCCACTTCTTCTCCTTACCGTTATCCCCTCCACCTATCGCTACCCCCACTACGCGGCGTCCATTTCCCACCTCCTCGATCAAATAGGCCGCCACTCGATACCTTGTCTCGGTAGCGAGTCGACGGAACCCGCGTTTCCACGCGATAATCCCGCGCCGCCTTTTTTTCCCTCTGCTTCCGTCATGTCCACGTGGATCTTCACTTTCCCCGTTTCGCGACCCCGGAACTGCCGCTAAGGCCGCTATCTCCTCCGTGTATTTAACGACGGGTTTCCTGCGTCTTTATGACATGGGTTTTAATCGTGTAAAGTTTGGTGATGATTAATTTTTCTTTTTTTTTTTCTTTTCTTTTTTTTTTTTTTTTTTTTTTGCTTTTTCTTTTTTCTCTCTTTTCTTTTTCTTTGTATTATAAGGTTATGTCGTTCTTGTATTAGGAAGAATGGTGTAACGAGGTAAATTGATTTATTAATTTTTATGGCTTTTTTGGAATTAATTTGAAGAATCATTAATTATTACTCGAGAATTATTACATGGAATTATTTCTTAATATACGTATCGTGTTAATTATATGTCGCGTTTTATATTCTTAATTAATGTAAAAATGTGAAAATATTAATCGTGTATATAATAAAATTTACAATACGATGAGATGATACATAATCGAATATTATAATTTGAATTTTGTCTCTTGCATTTGCATTAATTGTTCAGCGCGTATACATTAATTATCAAGCATTAAAATTAATTATTTGTGAAATAATTTTTGTACCAATTATATTTCTAAATTAAAATTCACAAATTTACATTAATCCAAATATACAAATAATTTTATAAACTCAATATTGTCTCTTTAGTTAACATATTCTGCTTTGATCTAATTTTTTAAGTTTTTATTTTTCTTTTTTTCAATTTTCAAATATTTCAACATATTTTCAAATATCACAAAGGACAATCTTTTAACAAAATAACAAGATTAAAAAAAATTTTAAAATATCTTCACACGATATATATTTTAATTAAGATATATATTAAAGTCTCGTATTTCTCATATTTCTATCAACTTCTTTGTCATCTCAAAAATATGCTTTTTAACTATCGATCGATTTTACGATCTTCCTACCCCTAAATATCATAATCGTCTGACGGAGAACCACGGCCGGTCTCGTATTTGCACGTCACGCGAGATTCCCTCATCTCAACGTGTAATTGAATCCTCGCGTGTGCCACACCGTGACACGGAAGCCTGTCTCTGAATTCTGAGTAAGAGCAGTTCTCGCATTGGTTCCATTCAAACGTTTTCTATTCCAACGTTCTGGCTATTCGTTATATGTTTTCTATACGAGAAAAGTGGGCGTGTAAATTGGTAATTGTGTATTCATTCCGGCTGTAAGAAAATATCTACGCTTAATGATGGGATCAAATTTAATTCAATTCAATATATATATACACATATATTTATAAATCAGTAAAATTATTCCTAATGATTCATTTTTGTACGTTCTTATTTTTCATTTTTCCAATTTTTTAAATTGGAGTTTTGATAAAACATAACCTTATTTTACAATAAATAAACAATGGAATATATTTTATATGATGTAACACGTATTCCTGGTTATAGTATTTGATAAAAGAGCACAATAAGTAATTTTTCGCTTTTTAAAATCCACAATAATATTGGATCATAAATATTTTTATTTTTATTGTTATTTCATTGTTATGTTAATATTCTACTTATTAAAAGTTTTTACTATTACATTAAAAAATATTTCACTTCTGATGATATTATACTATGATGATATTAGAAAAATTGTAAAATTCTTGTAAAATGATATAATATCTTATTAATCTTGAAGAAGTTAAAAAGATATAAATTCTAAAATAATGATTTCCAAAGGATATGGCGTCTCAAAAGAGCAAAATCTTATTTTTTTTTTAATGCAATTGTACGAAACTCAATTCGTCACAAAAGTAATGGATTTTAGAATCTTAGAATATTGGAATTTTTTATAAAATATGCCAAAAAAATATATTTTTTTTAAAATGCTGATGAAAAGAGATTGAGAACCACTGCCTTAAAAGATTCGAATTTGATCTATTTAAAAATCTATTTATATTTAAAACAATGATAATGTGTTTTATAAGATCCGTAAAAATTAGGACGGTTGATTGATTTTCTTAGAGATTAAGTAGTCGTTGGAATTGGAACAAGAAGTGTAAGCAATGTGATTTTACGACTTGGTTGAATGTTTTTTGGCAACGATTTCTCGTTAAAAGTGGGAGGATGTTTAACAAGGATGCTGATACAATATTGATGATGTGACTATTAAAATATTTGGCAAATTTTAGGGATGCAAGAGTTATAATGATATTGGATGATGGAATTGAGAACAAGTCATTTTATCAAGTTATTCCAGTTGAATATTTGAATTAAATACTGTTTTATTCGAGATATATTTTATATATATATATATTTTTTTTATTATTTGGATATCAATTGAGGTGCAGATTAATATTTTTTAAAAATATTATGATAATATTACTAATAATTATTTAAATATTAAAATAATCATCCACGACATTGCTAATGTCATTTAATGTCATTTATCTTTGCATGTTTCTCTCAACATTTTATATATTCTCAATTGCCAAATTATAATACTTTAATAAATGTGATTATATAGAAAAATTAATTTGAATGAAATGATCAAATTTATGCATAAATTTCATTTATTGTTTTTAACTTTTTTTAAATATATTAATATTACATTAAATATCATTAATTATAAATTATATTTCAATAATATTTTAATTTAATAATATAGATATCAACATATAAGATGTAAATTTATAATTATTTTTATATACTACAATGAATATTTATATTATTATATTCATGCGATATATGATATATATGATATCTATATTATAATTAAAATGTTACTGAAATTCTTTATGATATATTAATTAATATACTTATATATCCAATAAATAATATTATCGAATAAATGGACTATTCGATCATCAGGATCTCATAGGACCCGATTGTAAAAGATGATTTATTATAATTTAACGCATTACGTTACAACATTAAAATCTCATATCTTTCGTCTATTTTAAATCTTTGTATTAATTCTATTAATTTCAAAATCCGATAGAGAAAGAGAGAGAGAGAAAAAAATAGATTGAAATAGAGAAAAACAGAATTAGAACTACTTAAAAGAGAAACATTTAATTTCTTCATTTCGCGATTCCACGAAACGCGTTGTCTTATCAACGCGAGGAAGGGGAGGGGAGGGGCGATATACGGCCAGAGTTCTTTAATTTCCTACCGTTTTCGATAATGAAAACGGAGCATCCCCGTGGCGCTGGTGATTTACGAGCGATCTCAAGACGGTTCTTGCTCGATGGTATTTGTGCGCTATGCAAATACATAGTGCGCCGTTTGGAAACAGGGTCGCATCACTTGAGAAGATCTGTCTCTTTCTTTCTTTCCCCTCCCTATCTCTATCCTATCTCTTCAATGTCTTGCTCCTCGGCTCACCACTCCTCTCTCCTGTCCTCCTTCGTCGTGCTCATTATCACGATTTTCCATTACCCTCGTTCGAATTTCCACGCTACGACGACTTGTACAGTTACACACGACACACGCATACACACACATCCCTCCCCTCCTCTACATTTTATCCTTATTAGCGATTTAGTTTTGTCGCTGTTTTTTTATTTCTATTTTTTTTTTTTTTTTATTTATTTTTAGAATCGATCGGTAAGAGAGGAAATGACGTTGTTGTCTGGCCCGTTGGAAATACAATAGCGCCCGATTAACTGTCGCAGGATCGACGCGTCAATTATACCGAGGAGGTAGGTGTTCTCAGAATTGTTGGCGGTTTTTTTTTTGCTCGTTTTCGCTTGTTTCACTGGTTCCTGGAAAACGAAGAGAGAAAAACCATTTCTTGTGAGCGAGAGAGGGAAAAAAAAAACGTTTGTGTTTCGTATCTTAAATTTATGGAAGGAACTACGTATACGTATACTTTTGGTTCTAGGAATTGGAGGGCAATTAAATAAATAACCGTACGGCAGTTAAGCGGGCAGAAAATGCGACAGTTAAACGAATACTTACTTACATTTGGTCGCAAAAGTATTCGATTTCCTAAATATTTTATTTTACTTAGTTTTTATTACATGACTTTGTCACTTTCTTTTTGTATTTTTTAAACAATTTATCATTGAAGGATAAATATAGTAAATATGTATATTATATATATATATATATAAAAGTTAATATCGAGTTATTTTTTTCTACTGATGTATAATTTTTTGTAAAATATATTAAATATTCAATTTGAATTACACTTTTGGAATTAACTGTAGTCACAATAGGAAATCTTTAATATTTTTTCCAAATATTTAAGTAATTAAAATTCGTTATTAATATTTAACGATCTTTTGCCAACGTTATTTTACATTACTTTATCTTCTTAAAAACTTTTATATAATTTTTATATAATTATTAAAAAGGAGATATTGAAATGTAGATTATTTGGCTATTATAAAAGGAGATCGTGTTTTTTAAATTTGCTTTGGATAAATGGATATTTTTATATTAAACTTTTCACAAATTGATTAATTTATAAAGATTTATCCTCTTATGTTTGTATGTTCTTCTGTCCTTATTCAATAATAAACATTTTTTAAGTTTAGAATTTTTTAAGCCTGAGGATATTATGAAAGAACATTAGAATAGTTTTATGATCTTTATATATAAATATAAAATATATATATATATATAGAGAGAGAGAGAGAAAAGTGGCGCAAAAGTTAATGGAAATACACATTCAGTGTTAAAAGGTTACATAAATGTTATGATAGCTCGATGTTATATAGTTTGTAGAAACTGGTGATTTTTCATTGGAAAGTGAACCAAGAGAGACTAGAAAATACCATCAATAATAGTTAATATTGTGCAACGTGTCATTGAAAATAATTCATTCAATTGTGTAAAAGAAATAGCCTTTCTAAAATGAATTCAAGCTATATTATAAATAAAAGTAGAATAATTTCGATTCGAATAGAAATTTCCTAATGTCCTAATTTTGTTTTTGAATTTCGCAAAATATTAAAAGCTACAAGTTATTTAGAAATCAATGGAACAATCAGCATCAAAATTAATTGGAAAGAAGTGAAATTCAATTTAGATGTGGAACTATTGAAAAATATGTGTTCCATGAATTTATTCATTTTATTAATAGAAATATTTTACTATCTTTATATGACGTTTCATTAAATATTAGTGTCCTACATGTAAAAAGCATTTATGTCACATATATATCCTCTTTCTTAATATTTAGCTTAAGAAGCTTCAAAAGTATATTGATTTTACTATATATTAAAATAAATAAAATAAAGATATTAAGGAATCTTTATTATAATTAATTTAATATAATATTAGATAATGTTAAATATATAATATATAATATTTTAATATTTATCATAAAATATTAATATTAAAAAAGATTATTTGTATTACATATTTTATCATATTCTTATAGAATAATTTGAAATATTTTGGTATATTTTCTTCAGAGAAACATATTTTTATATGAATTTTCACACGAATACATATAATTATATGTATAATTATAACAGTATTATCGTAATACGAATTAATTATTCTCATTTCCCAAGATTTGTCTTCGATTTTTTACCGATTGATTCGATTTCGTTTCCATTCCACGGTGACACCGAAATTCGGCTATCATTCGTCCCGATCGATCTTTTTGGCCCTGACCTCCTCTCGATTTTTCGCTCGAAAGCGGTTACAAGTGTAATCGTGTAATCATTCGGTGATATTATCGGTGGCGATAAACGCGTGTCGCCAAATAAAAAGAAAACGAGAGATGATGGTGAGAATGAGAATAGGCGATGACAGGTAATAATGATAAATAATTATAAATAACAGTGGATAATGACAGTTGTTAGAGAGCGGTAGATAATTATAAAAAACAAAAATAATAAAAATGTATGATAAGAAATGACAATAAATAATAATAGGTGATAAGCGATGTTGGACAATAGTAGAAATATAGCAGGAAATAATAGGAAAGAATAGATAATGATACAACAAACTGAATATCTTTTAAGAATGATAAATATTGGAAGGCAATAGTGAATAAATAATACGTAAAAGAAATACCAAATCGTTATAAATAATTAAATGTAAAATGTATATATATATAATGATTATTATAGTGATATATAATAATGAAGAAGAATAAATAATGATAAATAATGAAATGAATAATGCAACGAATAGCAACAAATAACAATGGTTATTGATAAGTAGATGTGATAAATAATGAAATACATAGTGAAATAACGATAGACACAAATGTACAAGAATAAATAGCGGAAAGCAAAATTAAACAACGATAAACAAAAGACGAAAAACAATATCAAACTATGATAAAAGATAATTTTAATCAAAGACAAAATAAATAACGATGAATAATAATTGTAAAAAAAAAAAAAGATAAGTAAGGAAAAAACAAAATGAAGCAGGATTAAAAATAAGGATATATAACATAAACGAAATAAACGACATATAGATAATAACGATAATAAAAAATAACGAAAAAATAAAATTAAACGCAGAAACATAAAAATAAATAATGAAATGTAATATCAAACAATGATAAATAATAGTTAAAAAAGATAAACAACAAAGAAAAATAAATCACAATGGACAGTAACATGTAACAAGTATAAAAATGATAAATAACACAAATAAATAATACCGAGCGATAAACGAAAATAAATAATATGCAATACCAAACGATGATAACGAATGGCCAAAGACAAGATGAATAACAGAGAAACAACGATAGATAGATAATATAAATAATGAAAAAAAACAATATGAAACAACAACAGAAAATTTTTGTTTGATTTTTCAATTGCATAGAAAGCTCACAGCCCTGGTGTAATCCTATATTGCCGACACGGTTCAGGTTAGTCGCATTCGCCACTCTCCAATGCAAGTAGGCGAGTACAACTAACCGGCCGAGAGAACTAGGCGAAATTAGAATGTTTGCTCGATCGTGCATTGCTGTGTATCATCGCACGAAACTTCAATGCGGAATCACATTTTTCAGATCGTTTGAATAACGAAGATATTTTCTTTTTTTAAGCGAATAAAATATAATTTGGCACGATGATAAGTATTATAACTGAATAAAATACAGTTTAAGATAAAACGATGAGCTCGTGCTCTGGTATGCAATAGAAAACACATTGAACGTATTTAATATATTTGACGAAGCGAAGACATGATACGTACAAGTTCTACGATTATTTTTAATTTAATATATTATTTCAAATTATAATCGATAGATTAAATGTCTTATTTAATGTATAATCTAAATATAACTTTTAATATATTTTTATATTAAGATGACAAAGAGAATGTTTTATTTAATATTTAAAAAAACAGGCACGTAGGATAAATTGATAGAAACTTTTTAAACTTTGTGATAGCATTACTTTGAAAAATGGATATATATATCAAAACAAGAGTCTCTCGTTAAATTCTTTGTAACTTAATAAATAATTATATATAATATATTTGACTCGACTTTTCTAAAATATATCGAAATTCTGATTCTATAATTCCGTATAATATCAGTATCTATGTATTGAGACGTATCACAGAATTTTCACTATACATTACGTATGTATTAGAATAATATGCACAACGTGACGATTATATACAAAATATTAGCCGCTTAAGGACTAAAGTTTAACAAGGATTTGCATTACGATGCACAATCATTCCAAAGTTATTTCCCAAAACAAAGATTTTTCTCAAGAAACGAAATTAAATTTTCTGAGAGAGGGGGGGGGCACGATTCTTCTCTCTTCGGATCTTTTACTTGATACGGCGAGCAAACGGTTTCACTTTTAGGTCACCTTCGCGTAAGTACATTCAGATTTCACCATTTCTACCGACAGTATTACCGACTTCGGATCCTTTCGCTCTCTCGAAACTGCTCGATACCTCTTCGTTCAATCACCGATGTAGTCCTCGATGCCAGTCTCAATGCCAGAAATCACAGATTGAATTCAAAGAGCAGGGGAGGTGGGGAGGGGAGGGGAGAACACACGTCCTTCGTTGTAATACGATTTAATCTATCAAACGCGCTTTAAACAAATTACCTTCATCGAGGCAACAAAAAGTTTTACACCGGTGTTTACAATAGCGGCGATATTTCTTATGTAATGGCCCGATACGTTGGAAACGATCAATCGCCCGTTTGTGAGAGCACACCCACCACTTTATCTCGACGACCTACGCGAGGTAGAGCACGCTTGTTGCGACTTATGCGCGCTTTTACTTATCTTCGAGATAAGAAAATTTTATTAAAATATATAGTTTTTTCATTGGTCCTCTTAAGAACGTTCAATCTATTTGCTTTCTTTCTCTTCTTTTTCAAGATATTATAGATCGTATGCAGAAATATAAATTGACCGGTTAAAGGAATTAAAATGGCGTTCCAATTAAATCTGATTTACATCTGACAAATTTTTTTTATTGTCGTTGATATTTTTTGTTATTTAAAATTAATTTATGAACTAATCGAAATTGTTACGTAACATTATGACTTGAATTTACGTGAATCGAGGGTTTAATCATTTTTACGTTTATTTATCAGAAAAAACGCTTCTTTTCACGATTTGTTTTATTCGTAACAATTTGTTGTAAATATTTCAAGTATTCAAGTATCTATAATTTTCTGGATAAGAATTTCTGAATAGGTAAGAGTGAGAGTAAAGTAAAAGTGAGGGGTAAAAGTAAAAGTAAGACGAAAATGTCGTATTAGTGAGAGTTGGACAGTGTGTGCGCATAAATTGGTATGAATTGAAATAAGTATTATAATTTAATGGGAGTAAAAAATTTTATTAAAAATTAAAAAGAACGAATAATAATATGAAAGGCCTCGTCTAAAAGAGTGTTGAAATTCTGAGGCAAAATTATTATATTCTTATATTTGGAATACTTTCTAAAGCACTTTTAAATATTGTTATGTAATATTTAACGTGTTCTAACTTATTCATATTTTTTTCAGACGCTCTATATATTCATATCTTAATGATACGAGTACGCCCATATATCTCCGCTAAAACGTAGGTTCGAGTTTTCTAAATTACTACGTTTGCACAGCTCAACTTGTATCTCACATAAATTATTAATGCACGAGTAAATTATTCTTATACTATTCGTAATTTATGTAGTGGTAGCCACCAATTTTTTTTTACAATGCGAAGTGTATTTTACACGAAACGAAATGTAGCACGAGATATGTATTATTCATAAGGGAGATTTTTTATGATTTTTCTTTTAAAAAATTTCCAAATAGATTTCCAAAATTCCATGCCAAAAAAAAGTTCTTACCAGATTCTTACCCTGTCGAAGCAATCTGCACGTCTAAATAAAATAACCTTTTCACAAGAGAGCAGCGCAACCCTTTCCCGATTGGAAAGGTGAGCGAGAAAGAGAACGAGATCCGTGACTGGTTTGCTACAGTGCTACCTCATCTTAAGGCCGAACCGAATTTAACCGCGAACGAATCCTAGCCTAGGGAATGAATTTTTTATCACGACCCTGGGGATAAATTTACAAATACTATGAAGCCGAGGATCTAAATGCCACCAGCTTTCCCGAAGACGTCTCCTAGCCTAACTCGTTTCGCCATTACGAAACGTCTTGTTAACGTAACCGTAACCGAGTAATCGTCGCTCGAGTGACGTCGCACGGTTGTAAAAACGGTTTTGTTTCTAGAAGACGCTAGATGGCCACTGAGACGAGGATGATTCGATTAACGCGTTCCACGCTTGAGAGCAGAGGGCGTTCCCTGTTGGGAAGGATTTGGAAGATTTTGCAAGATATAGATTGAAACGAGTTATTTTATTTCAGTGTTGAATGGAAATTATTCTCTTTGCTACGAATTTAATGTTTTAAGGAAATTTCGAATATGGAATATTTATTGTTAACAATTGTACCCAATTATGTGTATATTTAAATTTGTTTTAGATTGGCTCGAATCTTAATTTTAATTTCAAAGTATTATAGTGTATCGTAAAGATTAAATTGAGGTATAAATAAATGTTATTTTATTATCGATTGTGTAATCGATAATAAGTTGCTTCGCCAGATAGCTTTTATCTTTGAAAATTAGATAAAAATTTGTTTCCGTCCTTGACAATGAAATTGTTCACGATTCTTTATCGATCAATCTGATAACAACTAGATAAATCTTTGATAATAATATTGTGATGTAGAACACGCGAAAACATTTCTATGATTGTGACAAATTTTAATTACAATCATCTTTTAATTTAGATACACAGTATCAGTTTTAATTGATCCCATTAGTTCCAAGCGTAGGCAATTACAATTTGTAAAATTTGTAGAATTTTTATCATTCTTATGTACCGTTATCATTTTTCCAGCCCTGATGGGATCGAACAGATACCGAAAAAATTTTATTCCGACACGCAGAGTTTAACAAGCAACCGTTAAGATGATTATTAATGATTAACGAGTAAAAAACGCGGCTAGTTGTTATCCGACAGATCGCGGAGGCACATACAAAAGGCTCGTTGTGACGAGAGAGGACTTGGTCTCGGTCCACTTATCGCGGGGCGACGTCGCAAACACATTCTACTTGCGATTTGGAGCACGTACACTCCCCTTCACGAGTATTAGGCACTTTGGATTTATTTATTGGCACATCTCGTTTGCCTCTCGTATGAAATATGATAATCGATAGAAAAATTGTTTGAATTTTTATATTGAATATATTGAATATAAGAAAGAGGAGAATGAAATACATTGGCATCGATTCTTATCATTGAATTTATGTTATTTAAATATTATAGGAAAGATTAATACGAAGATCAGAAAAATATTTAATCTTGTAAATATTATTTTCTATGTATAGACTCTTTGCAAGCCTCTTTTCTCTAACTTTAAGATTAGAAAAGAGAAAAGAACAAGTGTCTTTGAATATTCTGGATCGTTAATCTCGTTTGATTTTTATTCTCGAAAAAGTTTTAAAGTTGAAATTGAAGCTTCGTTCGATCGAATTAATTATGATGAAACAAATGAACTTCTTTTTTCTTTTTATTTTTTTTTCATTTCTTTCTAAATATTTCCAAGTATTTATAATTATTCTTAACGATTTAATAATTTATAGCTTCAACATTCCTCGAGTAATTACAAGGATAATAAGTTGATGATCGAGGCGAGCTCAGCTTCGTTTTAAACGACAAAATTCCCCCTCTCTCTCTCTTCCCTCCCCCCCAGAATTCACGGAGAGGGCGCTTTTATCCTTTCAAACGTTGGCTCAGAAGAGGCGACGAGTTAGCTCGCCTTTTGTGAGAAATATTTCCGTAACGGTGGATGAGATTAACTATTTAAATGCCTCGGATGGCATTAAATATTCGCTGTTTGCACTTTTGCATGAGTAATACTGCCTCGTTATACTTATTTAACATTTATTCTATATTTTATGCGAATTTTTATATAGATGTATTCGTATACTTTTCTTTCTTCTTTTCTTTTTTTATTCTTGTATTCAGATTAAAATGATTATAACGAGTTAAAATTGCGCAGAAATGTTAATGTAAAATTACATACGAGTCTTTTTCTTTTTTTGTAGGTGGTTTATTTTTTTTTTTTTTTTTTTTTTTTTACGATTGTTGCAAGTGAAAGAAGCGGAAATTTTGAATTTAAAAAAGTGAAAAGGGTAAGAATTTTTGGATTCAATGATTTGTTATTTGTCTCATTTTTATTGCTGTGAACGAAATGTGCAAGAACCACTAAAATTTGGAAAAATTAGAGTAAAAATAGAGTTATTTAAAATTTGTGGTGAAAGAAATAAAAATTTAAACGAAAAAGATACAATTTATTATTTGATCCCAAATAATTTGTATTTTTTATTATTTTTGACGATAGATAAAAATACGTGAAATATTTAAAATATTTAAACATTCTATGATCGAACAATTTTTTCTTCAATCGTGATTTTACAATTCAGACATTTTGTAACAGAACGGTTTGTAATTTCGATTATTATCCGCTTATCTCGATTTTAATCAAGTATGATTCTTACACATTTCGAAAAATAGGCAAGAAGAAACCATTGGTTCAGAGAATCTTTCGATCATAGCGTAATGAGGACTGCGAGGAGAAATAAAAAAGACTGCTGATTACACGTTTCAACATCGATTGTTGCGTAAAGCGAGGCGTCTGTTGGCAAACCGGCACGATCGTGGAACCGCATTGTTGTGCGAGGCTGTTCTACATTTTTGGAGAACGAATTGGGTTCACGATCGATATCATCGCGCTTTTGATCGTCAATCATTTTTTTTTTTTTTTTCTTTTTTTTATCAGAACGCTTTCGAATTTTCATTTTTTCCAGTCGCGTCTTAAATCCATTTCGAGAAAAATTAATCCAGTAACAATTTCTTCGTTTAAACTCTCATTTTTTTTTTTTTTTTTTTCATTAGTATGCCTCGAAAAGAAATCGATCAAAAACGTAAATTTTTAGAAATTTTAGAATTTTTAAAATGTTACACTAAATTAGGAAAATATAATTCGCTATCTTATCTCAATTTTTTTAGAATATCAATCCTGATCGATTAACAGATATAAATTCATCATTTTTATTTCGTCCAACTTTTTAAATTTCGATCTTGTCGATCGACAAAAATCGACACTCGCACTGCGTTCGATCATCGCGAAGAGACGATCTCGTGGATCTCTCTCTTCCTTTTTCTTTTTTTTCTCTTTTTTTTTCTTTTTCTCTCTCTGCGGTCATACGGTAATTATGCTTGTGCACGAATGGCCTATTTAATTCAATGAAACGAGCCATTGACGAGCCTATTCAGCCATACGATGACCACGAGGTCACGTAACACAACGGACCACACCCACACGCGGACGCACACGAGCGTGCATTACACCCACGCAACGCGTGTGTCGATATATATACATATATATATATGTGTGTGTGTGTGTGTGTGTGTACCACGCGTGATCGTACGATTAATTTGATTTTATGGATGGCCAATCTTGCGATCCCATTGGAGAGACGAAGTAATAATCGAATGGAGTAGTTCTTAACTATTTCGAGGCCTTGTAAAATGGAGGTTAGGCTTCCACTTGGGCTCTTTTACGTTTTAACATTCAAAATTAGAATTTCTCGATTGTTTTTTGTTAATGGAAATAGAGTTTTTATTTTTTTTTCTTGTTAAATAGTTGTAATTTACTTAATAAAAGTAAATAAATTTTATTGGAAAATTAGAAGATATCGGATTGGATATTGTTGGACTTGGAAAGAAACAAATATTTTTAATTAATTTTATTTTAATGATGCTAGGAATATGTTGAATTATTGATAACATGTTAATAGTCAGTTAATTCTAGGCTAAACTTATATTTAAGTTGATGAGGAATAATTGTCGAGTTTGAAGATTTTCTTGTCAGCTGGCCGCAACTTGATAACAATACAGGCGTTCATTGCTGATATATGGCATTAAAATTAATTCAGAAGTATTCGCTTTTGTTACACGATTATAAGTCACGGAATTAATTTAAATTTGGATTAATTTGCGTTGAAATTGCGTGCAAATATAATTTCAAAAAATAATTTATTCGTTTTATGAAAAAAAGTTTTATTGTGATATACAAAAAAAAAAAAGAAAGAAAAGATATACGATATTCCTTCTTTGTTTATACTTTCTTTTAATCTTTAATTCAAAATTCAAGTCAAAATTTCTTGCTAAAAAAATGTTTAAAGAGAAACAATTTCATTATTTGAAATTCATCTTGTATGTTAATTGTATCTATATACTGTGTTAATAATTGTAAATGTGATCAGGCTGATCGTTAACTGGAAGATTAATTAATTAAAACTTCGAATTAAATTATTTTTAAATAATAATCTTACTTAAAATATTCGTATAACATTAATTTCCTCGTATCTAATCATACCTTGAATGAACAATTTGTCCAATTTATTTTTATTCTTAGCTTCAACCATTAAAAATATTCCTTCCTATTCTGAATAGCAACCTTCAGAGATTTAACAGAACAATTTATGAACAATTTTGAGCGAAGAGGAAAGACGGGCGGAATTTTAACGAATTAAAGTTAAGAATAAGAAGTTATTCTTCATTCAAATATCAAGTAAAGTTAAACGCAGCAACGAATTTTCTCGTTCCAAATTCGAGTATACGCTTTTACCTACCTGAGAACATCTCTGCCTACTCTCAACCTTCTTTCCCTCCAAAACGAGAGCACGGAGACATGTTGCAAGCGTCTTCGACGTTGCTCGTTTTACTTAACCACGTTCCACTTGCACGACCTATTGCTAAACATCTCTCGAAGGGTCTTTTCCGCGTTCCTCTGCGAAAAATCGAGTCGATCCTTTCCCACGAGACTATGATGGATTATGCACAAAATTTCAAAATTTCCTCGCCTACGCGTTTCTCAACGCGTGCGGTCTCGTTTTAATCGGGGAAGCAGAGTGAAAACACGCGGCAAAATTTTCACGGGGCACGTAACGTTGCTCGTTGCACACTTCGACTGGCCTCGATTCCTTTTTCTCCACTTTCTCGCTGGTTTTTCTGCTCGATGCAGGGCAACAATGTTGCGAACGATCGCCCCCAGAAGCTCTCTGCCTACTCTGCTTCCCATTTACGTTGCAATCGCAGCGTGTGATGTGATATATGTAATGACGTTACAAAAATAATGAGATCGATGTTGGAATGGAAATGCCTCAGCATGAAAGATGTTAAAGGAAAGGGGTTATTTTTTAGTGACTGAAACGATTTCTATTTGTTGAAATTGTTAGGCTGTCGCTCGTTATTACAAAATAGGATGGATTTTGATTTTTGGGAGAGTGAGAAAAAACTAGATGGATTTAAATCGGGAGAATATGGAAGCTACAAATAAATAATAATTTTAAATATTCGTTATTTGATAAATATATATTTTGATTGAAGCTCTTTCATTTTAATTGAAGTTCGATTCAATCATATAATAATTTTTAGGATATGCGTGAATATTGAACAATTATCATAAACAATAAGAAATAATAAATAATTTATTTCATGAAATATTGAATAAATCATTTAATAATTGCAAATTCATATATTTTATATTTTAATTTTTATTAAGTAATAAAATAGCATTATATTAAATGTCGAAAGTCGAGAGCAGTTTCGTTACTGTTTAGACATCTCGTGTGTGTCTGATCATAAGGGTGTGTCTCCACTTGTAACGTATCATCATATGTATCCTTGTACTACGTATCAATGTAAACAGATGAACAAGTACATTCTTGTGTATGGCACATTTGCTAGAAAGATGGCAAAACAACCCAAAAATCATTCAAGAATGCTTAAGAACATTGTATTAAAATATCAAGTTCTTAAGCATTTTCTACTAAGGAAAAGTATTTTGAAAAATTATAAATTAAATATTTATTTTATTTCTCGTTATAAACTGGAATTGCGATAATTTTGTTTTAAAAATTAAACGTAGTAGATAATTGTTTGGTAATTACATTTTTTAAAACGACATTGTCTATAACGAAATTATATGTACACATGTTGTTAATATATTAATGGAATATATATTTGAAAAATCAATTTCAGAAACTAAAATTAACGTGAAAGTTAATATATAAAAATGTTAAGTATTGTTATTATTTCCTAACCGTATATTATTGCACAAATTGTTCCCAGATAATAGATCATTTATCATAACTCAACCATCAATATATTCGTAGAATATTTTTCGATTCTAAAAATTCAAAACAAACACAAAAATTGATGATAATAATATCGATTGATACTTATTCATTACAAACAATTAAATTCACCTCGGATAAAGCGAGACAAGAACCGAATATAACAGCGGTATAACAAAAGACAGAGCGGCCAACATATTTCACTATATACTTATCTCACAAACGTATTAATACACTCCTAGTTATAAAATTAAAAAACGAAGCCTTGAACGAAAAAAATTATTCCTTTCTTTCTTCCTAATATTCCTAACCTAATTTAATCAATATTTTATACATCAACTTTTGTGTTTATTTTGGCCTCTACAATCGACCTTCGAACATAAAAAAAACTACGAATATATTAACACTCCTATGAATATATTAACTAACTATACATAACCTATTATCATAAAATCATTTACTCGAAAACGAAGCCTCGTTATTCCTATATATATATATACATATTTTCTTACTTTTGCACCATTCGACCGTTTGTATCATGATTTCTCCACCAATCTATGGATTCAAACTGGAATTGTTTCAAATCCCGTCCCCGCATTCGCACAATGCCTCTCCTAACCTCTCGCGTCACGCGATAACGAGCGAAACAGAGGTCTCTCGAGCGATTGTCACGTGTTCAGCGTATTGGTGGCGCTCCAGTAGCGATACTCGAGATGACGATGGTGCTGTGGCACGTTACAGTGACGGGGTTACGCTCCTACTTACGACGGGGAACGCGGTTAGCCTAGATCACGGTGGGACAGTGGGGCCACGTGCACAAGAGCAGGCAGGGTACGAGTGCCACGAAGGGGGCCACGCGATAAAATCCCTCGACACCTCGAGGTGAACACGATACACTTTTCTGCAGCTGCACAGGAACCAACCGCTCGACTGGACGCCCGATTTCGCTCGCGTTGCAAAAGCTGCCCCGTTTTTATTGTGGGAACTGTCGGTGTGCACGGAATACGTGATTATTACGTTCACGCTATCATCGAGCTACGTAATCGGCTGGTAGATGAGACGAGTTGCGTTACGAGTTTCGTATCTTTAGGTTTATGCTTGCAGTGTCGAGATCGAGTTTTTCTTCGAGTGGTAATTTATTGTTGGAGGAGATTAATTTTTTAAAAAAATTTACAGATTTTGAATTGCATATATAAGATTAATGGATCTCTCTTCCTAACATGTTTTTTGACTTTTCAATTTTTGGTATTAAACTGCTGGAATACTTTTTTTTTTTAAAACTATTCCAATATTATATTCCTTTATATTCTCTTCTCCAAACTTTGCATTTATTTTTATCAATATACCTTGGTCGAGGATGCATGACGTTTGCGCGAGTGACAAAACTCGAGTTGACCATCCAAAGAAATAACGATTTTGGGTCCACGATGGGTAAAATTTTTTATTTTTAAGACTTGACAAGCGTTAAATTTTTTCCCCTCAAATATGACCATCCACGGTCATAGTTTGAGAATTGTGGATAAGATCTCGTGGAAACCCGTAACTCTTTCCAAAAAACTAAAAGATATATTTTCTAACCGGTGTTTTAACCGTTTATAACCTGTCAATTTACGGTCGCATTGGACTCGACAAATTGCCTGTTTAAACCGTAACGGTCCTCGAAAAGCCTTGTCGCCAAATTTAGAAAGTCTTTCTGCAGTGTTCCCTCCCTCCCCTAAGAAAAAAAGAAAAATAAAAAACGAACGTCATAAAAAATTGTCATAAACGGTGAAAGTGCGAAACGTATATCTTATATATTTTCCCATTCTTCTCAAATACAAATAATACACGCTTTGCTGCACACCTATTCATTCTTTTCTTCCTTTTTTTTCTCCCAAATAGATATCCTTATCTGTATTCGAATTATCTTGCTCGAAAATACTCGAGGAGGAAAAAGAATGGAATATTTTGAAAAATTCGCAATAGGAATATGAACGTTATTCCATATATCGTCGCGTTGGAAGGAGACGCGAGCATCGTCGTTTTGCATCGTCGAGCGCAGTTTCGTGAGGAGGAGAAGAAGATCTCTTTCGCCGAGACCTCGTGCAACCTACCTACCTACATAAACACGATGCTCCGCTTTGCTTTCCGTTCTCCTTACGAGCCCCTGCATTGCACCTCCTCGAGAAAAATGAGAGAAAGAGGGGCAGGGGCCCCCCGGGGAGGGGGATGGGAGGCGGGTTGCGAAAAAAGGTCGAGAGTTGAGAGTAGGCAACCCAATTTTGCGACGCTCGCCTCTAGGTATTTCGATGTATCGCGGCATGGGTCAAGGTCGCAGCGACGATTCTTTTTTTTTTTTTTTTTTTTTTTAACCAGCCAAGTGTCAGTCGTTCCAAATGATGATTCCCAGAAACGGGGAGAGGAGCTCGAAAGGAGCGTGCGTTTTTTCCTGGAGGATCCACCATGATGGAGGAGATCCGTAATTTCCTTAATTAATCTGGATATTTTTGGCAAGATCGATTGTTGAAGCGAATCGGTTGCTTTCAGAGAATTTTGGGTAGTGAAGATTAGAGAAATAGAGAAGTGGATTATTATTATAGTTAGGTAGGTGGTGAGTGAGAGTAGAAACTTGACAGGTGATAATTTGTACTTGGCATCCGATGACTAGTAGGTATCGAGGAAAAATAAAAATATCTGGAAGTACAACAATGAATTAGAATTCTTTGCCGAGACAGATTTGTGTGAAAGAGATTCCATTTTCTCTTAAAGTGTTATGCAATTATGCGAGGCTTAGTTTGTTGTTGTATTGATTAGCTTGTTACTTTCTAATTGGCTATTGCCAATTTTTATGTCTCTTTTCCATTTGCTCATCCATTCCCGAATTTTTCAATCTTCCCAAATCTTCTTCCAGGAAGACACTTTTAAATCCAAACCTATTATTCCACTACCCACACGTTGCTCGCTCGCGACACGTTTCTCCTTGCTAACGAGCAATTTTCTCGAGAGATATTTTTCTCACGCGAAACACTCTTGTTCCACGGTGAACCGGCGAAAGTTTCTCCGCCCGACGTTACTGATAAATCACCGAATTAATTCTCAGGTATACATCATTTCGCGTAGAGAGATATATATCGTGATGCAATGCATATTTCCGTTTATTTCTTGAAATATAATGCATACAATGTATTTAATAATTGAAGAGTCAAAATAGTTGCATACAAATCCGTTAAATTATTATCTTGAATCACATTGTAAAATCTCTATAACTATATCTAATCGATTATGGGAAATCTTATTAGAATCGAATACACGAGTTCAAGTCAAATATTCAAGTCGAGATTAAGGAATCGTATCAAATCGATGTCACTATTCAAAACTATACCAAATATTCTATTTTTGGAAAAAATATACAATATCGATTATCTTTATTACCAACGAAAAAGATTTATATTCGATTATCTCGGTGGAGAATAAAATACTCGAATACTAAAGTAATCATTTCAAACGGAAGGGTTTAACGGAATCGGATGGTGGACAAGGAGAGACGTTTGCGAGTGCCTCTCGATATCGGTTCGAGATTCTCGAATCGCTTCATCATAGCATAGGCAAACTCGATTCACCCGGATTGCGTATACGTATATACGTCATGGGCATTCATTGGGAAGAAGGCGTGCTTCGAAGAGAGAGAGAGAGAGAGATTGCGTTACTTTCGACCGTTATTTTAGTTACAAGCGGTTGATTTTAAGAGCGACGCGTGGGAATTCGCGACTTCGAGCGAGTCGGTGATAGCTCTTTCGACTCTTTCGATCGAATTTTTATGAATTTGAGAAGGAAAAATTTCTTTCCGTGAAATGTGATATTTTTCTTTATCGAGAATAAAATTCCTCGATTCTTTTTTCTGAGGGGGGAGAATCGAAGCTCTGGAATTAATTTTTTTTTTTTTTTGTGAAGATTTCACATTTTTGTGAAACGAGAGCTTAAAAGTTATTGTTCGAAGCCTGATAGGTTTCTCTAGAATAAAATCGAATACTTCGAATTTTATAGGGCAAAAAAAAAAAAAATTGAAAATGAAATTAAATATTTTTCTTCGCAAGAATTAATAAAATAAATTAGATCGAGAACATTTGTTTCGCCATGATAAAATCGATAATTTATCTTCTTAGAATTGAAGATTTTGTGATAGAAAGTCGGATTCATTTTTTTCAGAGTCATCAACGCGTAGTACATTTATCTAAAAAGCAATTCTAACGTGTGACTAACCATGTAACGAATAGCTCCATTTTTGCATTTAAAACATTTTAGTTAACAAGTTATTAAAGATAGAAATAGAAAAACTTATCAATTCGATAATTATTATTACATAAGAATACATATATTTTAATATTAAACGAAAGTAAAATAAAATTTTCGGCCAAATCGTTTCACTCTTAAAATTACATTCCTTCGTGTTTCTTGATTTCGTGTTCGAGAGTATTCATCGTAGTTTAATATGATCCGGCATGGTTTTTTTCGTCACGCGAATATAGATGCATATATGCGATCAGAGACGTTCGTATTAAAGAAAGAAAGAAAGAAAAAAAAAAAAAAAACGACGTCGAGTTCGTTTCGAGAACGGAACGAACGAGAGAAAGGGGATTTGCGTTTCAGATTTCTGTAAAATTTGTCCCAGATACGAGCAGCCCGGTACAACTCGCGTTTGCATTCTATTCGAACTGTTCCCCTGTGCTTTTCTAAACTGTGTTTCCGCTTCTCTTATTTCCTTGTTAATACTTAACCCTCTTGCTCGAATCTATACCACTCGATCGGGCTTTTAAATCAAGATAAATATTTTGAATTTTATTGGAAATTTATTCTTAAATACATCTCGAAAAAGAATCTTTCGTTTTAGGTTTGTTCCAAAAGATGAACAATTATTTTACAGTTATATTTATCTTTTACCATGTTACACGATTGAGTTTTTAAATAAACTTTTTATATTGAAATTTATTTACTCTTAAACATATCTTGGAAAATTTGAAAGGAATCCTAATTATTTTACAACTGGAAGAAGCTTTTTTCGAACATAATTGAACGATTAAGATAATCGCGATTTGAAATTCGTGGGAAAATTGAAGGAAGAATACGCGGGAAATTTGAAAGTAAATCTTATATTTCTCGCAACGAGTTTCTAAAATGTATAAAATTCTAAAAAAAATTCTTATAAAATTTTGAAAGGAAGATCATTTCTCCTTTTCAAGATCAATCTTGAATCTTTTTCTTTATTTTGTTTTTTTTTAATAAAATTGTAAATAAAAGTTAATCGATAATAGAAAAAAAAAAAAAAAAAAAGTCAGATATGGCACATTGTTTTAAAAGAAAAATCATTGTTAAAATGACTCGTTTAAAGCATATCACGCACAATAAAGGCGTATACGTACCAGTTTCCATCATAGTGTGGTGGAGAGTCGTAAAAACGTCCCTTTGAAATAGACCGAAGCTAAATTCCCCAACTTTACCTGGTTTCATGGTGGATTCGAACAATGTTGGAAAGTTTGAGAGATTCGTCGTTTTTCTTGTTATGCTTTCATTATTATATACTTTGGTACGTATCGGAGGAAAGTCGTCTACTTTCTATTAACCTGTTAGTACTGTTTTTGATGAATACATATATACTTTCAATATTATTATAATTGTATTCTGTAGTTGTTACCATATAGTTGTAATCTAATTATTTGAATTGTCTGATTGGTTCGACTGTGCATTTTAATGTGATTTATATTTTTATAACTTGTAGATATGTAAAAAGTAAAGATAAAAAATATTTTTTTATGTATGCATTGCTTACATAAAAAGTTAGTTAGGATTTTTGATAAATTGTTACGTTACTGAAATAATAATCTGAATTGTAATTTATTTTAATTGTGCAATTAACTTAGTTGTATGTTTTTAATAAAATTTGATATTGATATTTTTAAATCAAGACGGTTAAAATATAAAATGAATATGAAATACATTTCAGTATTTATATGTGTCTTGATTAAATTCAAGCTTTGGTTAAATCTTTTAGGATTAAATTATTCTCTGTAATATTTATCAAATGTAAGTTACTTTCTTTATAGAAATTTTAAATTCTTTTTATTGTAGTAAAATAATATAATATTATACATTATTACCAATTGAAATGATTATTAGTTTTTGATTTTTTTAATTTTACAGAATTAATTAAAAAATTAAAGAATTTATATGATACTTTTACACGATCATACAAATTTATAAGATGACACTTATTCGTATATCTGCTTGATTTGCAAAACTATTGAGAATTTATACATATGTATTTTAAAAGTCTTATATAATTGATAAACCCATCAAACAAATATTCTTATTTTTTTTTTCTTTTCCAATCCAAAAGATTGTTTAAAATAATATTTTAACTTAAATTGTCTTTTGACGAGATTTTTAAAAGGAACAATAAGAGAGCCAATAAATTACATGCAAATGTGTCACATTTATCTTTTTCCTAGATCGACATTTAAGTACGTAACGCAACAACTTTTAAATATTCTCTGACCTTACAGATTCTAGGGAGAAGTTTATGAATTCATAGCAATTGGTGATCCCAGACGATTAGGTGCTGGTATATATATATATTATTGATTAACCTCACGCTGAGCATCTTTATAAGGGATCCTTTCAACGATATTGCACCTTGAATCGTTATTAGATCGACCTAGAAACATCGTTTAAAAACTTGGTATCGATTCGAGATTTAAAGAGTGCATGGAGATATTTCTAGATTTATCAACAGAATATTTTAAATATTCGGAGAACGTAATTGTCGATGTTTCCAATGCTTTTGTATTCTTGTATCGGTGTCAATGTTTCTATGCCAGTTTTTCGAATGTTCTTCATGTTTCTATGAATGTTCAGATTTATTTTTCGTTCGAAAAAATGCCTGAAAATATTTATCGTGCTTATTCTGTCTATTTTTTTTTTTTTTTTTTTTAATATAAAATGAATATTTAATTATTATATCTAACGGTACGTGTATTAGAGATATATTTTTGTACAAATGACATATTTATTTTAATCTCAATAATTTTGGAATATTCTTTTTATCCATGTATCATGATATAAATGTTAAAAATATTTTGCAGAATATTATACCGGAATGAATATTGAAAAGTATCTCTATCTTTTGCATTATCCTCAATATTTCTTGCATTGGTGTCAATGTTTCAAGTGATTTCTATGTCAGTTTGAATATTTGAATTATTCTTTGCATTCCTCTGAATATTCATAATGGAAATTACGAATATTATGAAACATTTGTCGCAAATATTCGTTGGAAAATTTGTAAATAAAAAATCTCGTTTTTCCACATTTGTGAAAATGATGGAGTATTCTCTATATATAATATTACAATTCCATAATAAATAATATATGCGTTATATTTCAACAAATTGAAATATTTGTTCTTTGTATGAACGTTTATTTAATTATACACACACTAAAATAAATAATGAGAAATATTTTCAATATTTTGTACATAGGAGATGTTAAAAATATTTTCTATATTAATTTGAATATTTTAATCTTAAATTATTGTATAAATTTTGTATAAATATTTAAGATATTCTTTGCATTTACACGTAACTATTGATAATATTTCTTTTTGGCATTTACATTTTTATGATTATTGTATAAATATTTTTCCTTTATTGATCCGAATATTTGAAATATGTATCTATATATCTTGAACGCCTATGAATATTTAATAATATTTTTGCTTTTATAATAATGTCAAGAATACGTGTTTTTACGTTTAAATATAATTTTTAGGAATGTTTTCAATATTTGTGTAATGAATGTTGATAATACATTGCTATGCGTCACGCAAAATTTTAAGCATTCAGAATATTCTTTGTATTTATAATAAATATTCGGAATGCATTATATTATTATCCTTTTTTTAAATATTCTTTTGAATCTTTTCAACATGAATATTCAGAACATTTCGTGCATTCGCATATATATGCTTGAATTATATATTTCTTCGTAAAACAATCCTAATATTTTTATTCCTCTTATTAAATAAATACATGCAGTATTAATCTGAATATTTCAAGAATTCTTACATTATTAATTTCCACACGTATCCACACGAAAAAAGGAAACGAATAGGCGATGCCGCTTAATCGCAGCCTTTAATCCAGTCTAACTTTCACTTTTCTCCGAAGAGAAACCGTGGCACATTTTTCAAAGCAGAGGCAACAATTTGTAGAAAATCAAACGTAACACGATTACCAAATTAACCAAATTAAAATCCATTTCGAATTACAATTCCACCTGGGGAACATTTAAAATTATCTTCTTTTTCTCTGTCTATCTATCCATTTATCCATTCTACACGATATTTTTTATTCATTTCTTCTCTACTTTCACTATTGTGCATTCTTCATTTATTGTTGTTCCTCATTCTCTATCTATATTAATCTTGATTATTCCTTTTCCATTTGTTCATCCATTTAATATTTAATTTTTCTTTCTTCCTGTTCTGAAATTTATGAATCAATCATTTTTCACCATACGTCATTATACGTTGAGAATTAAAATTCAAGAATCTAGTATGGACACTATCCTCGTTGCTTTTATTCATTCTTCAAAGGGAAAACAAATCGTGCATGCTTGGATGCATCATATTAAGTGCATTAGGCATCTGGGCAACGTTCCTCTATACCTGGCAGGTGTGGAGGGAATAATTCCAATTGTATTAACGCTCTAGCCTCGGGTAACGCGAATACAATTTACAGTCTTTGTCTTTTTTATTTACATAACTTGTTCAAGTTTAGAAACTGGCTAATAAATGCATTAAAATTATACGATAATACAACGTAACGTCAATGACAATTTCCAAGAGTAAAATATACACGTTTCAAATTTGTAAGTATAAAAAGAAACGTAAAATACAGAAGATGTTAACCTTTCATCTACCCCTATAATTGTAAAAGATTCTCGCGTGAGATCTTATTCCATTTTTATATTCCATCCACAAATCGCTCGCAATAATATAACCTTTTCTTCGTTGGACATTTGCATAGAGCCGGAAAAAATTACAAATACAAAAAGTTTTGCACCGGCAAAACCGTACTTTTGCAACCGCCTGTAGCTCATTACCGGGCGCACAATAATTCTTTGTTAACCGTTGCTGTTGATTCAACAACAATATTTAACGAGTGAACGTTTCGAAAACGAGCGTTCAGCTTCGCTCGTGCGAATATGTAATTCAAGCAGCCGATGACATAACGTTCCACGGGCCTTTAACAAAGTATCGGTTTGTTTTTCCAACGGCCTCGATTTTTTTTCTCCTTCGCTTTTCACGCATACACTTGTACAATGCTGCCTTTTTTTTTTTTTTCTCAAATAAATAAAATTTTAAAGAACAATTCGTTTGCTCTTTGCCTCCAGCAAGTTAACTCGCATTTTCTGAAAAATGCAGTTCAAAGTTCATTTGTTTAAATTTTCAATCGAGTCGATAATTAAATTATTGAACTTGTTACGATACGAATAACGAATAACGATCATTGCAGGTGAAGAGATGAAGTCAACGCTTGAATATCATATGCGAAATGTTTCGTGCTCTTTATTTTTTTGTAAAAAAAAATTCGAGCAAAATTGAATTCCATTTATAGATATTTTCGTTGGAAAAAAAAAAAAAAAAAAAGAAAATTGTTTCTCATTGTTTCATTGTTTACGTATGTATATACGTAGAAACTTTCATTGAAGCTGAATTGAATTTTCGAGTTAAATGAATTTCTCTGTTAAGGCAATGTTCAAACACTTTTGTGAATTCGCTCGATTTTTTTCTGACTGTTATTTCACGAAAAATGATCTCTTTTGCTGTTCTACTTTCACTCGATACAACCTAGCCCTCTTCTATCTCTCTCTTCCTCTCCCTTCTATTTTCTCTTTCATGGGTTATAGATTATTCACAATGGCCGACTCGCGATGAAAGAATTATCTGTCCAGAGAGAGAAAATTTATTATAAAATTTCTTTATTGGAATTTTAACTGTGTTTTTTAAGCAAAGTGTTAACTTATATTTAGAACAATTAAATTGGTGGGAAATTTCACCTTTGTATCGGGAGAATATAATCGGGATTAGAGGTAAAAGATTTCAGAATTATTTCAAGAAATATCAAAGACACGAATTTTTGTTCAGACTCTTTTTTTCAAGTATTGAAATTGAAACGTGAACTTATTTCTTGCAGTTCCAATTCTGAGGATATTTAACTTTTGCACATTCACAAAAATTGCAAAAATTAGATCTCTCGATATATTCATGAGAATGTTTTTGGTAAAAGCATTCGATTTTAGATTTCCTTCTCTCCGTCCAATGCAAACTTAAATTGCTCGTAATTTATAAAATTTTACGAAGCTCAATCAACATTTTTGCATTTTATCAATTTTTATATTTTCCGGAATCGATGCTTCAAAGAATATATTCCATGAATATATTAACATACCTGTATTATCACGAATTTATCTTTCTCTCCTCGTTCTTCAAATATTATTCTCTGTACATAATTCAAAATTACGATTATCAAAAATCTATATTCTTTTTCAAACAGTATTTCATTCGAAACGTATCATTGAAAAACTTGCTTAACTGTAATACGTGTATTATAAAAAGTTCTAAATAATCCGTCTCTAGGAATAATCTCGGCGATGGCCCTCGAGGAAGCTCCTCCTCCACTTAACGTGATAATGGCGAAGACAAAGGCGACCTCTAGTTTGCGACTTTCTCGCTCTCATATCCGCTCGAGTCTGGCTACATTTTACACTCGACGATTAGCATGGATCTTTTTCGATTGTTCGCCCAGGATTTCACTCGCTGCTTAATGGACTGTCTCGACCATCTATTTCTCTGCCTCCGCCATTTTCTTTCTTTCTTTTTTTTTTTTTTTTTACCTTCTATCTTTCTCTCTTTTTTTCCTCTTCGAATTTGCCACCTGTTCGTTATCTTCCTCTCGCTACTTAACAGTCTGCAGTGAAGGCACGAATTTTTCTCGCGATGAGGATAAATGATGAAATAATGAGAATTATGAGAGGAGGATAGGATATTTCTTTTTTACTTGGTTCGAGGTGTTTTTTTGTTATCATTGAGAAAATGAATTTGCAAAAAAGAATATTCGAGGCATGAAATAACTTGTATTTGTTAATTTGTCAAAATGTGCAAAGAAAAAAAAAAAAATTACAAGGAATAGAGAGAGAATTGAAAAATTTTAATAGCGAGAAATGTTTGAAATTCTGTTACGAACGACATGATTTTAACATTTACACGTTTACAAAATGTTGAACAAACGTTATCTACGATAGAATTTAAAATATGAAATTCAAAATGTTTTATTTAATAAATGTGAAATAACATTATCCACGAGGAATATAGTTTCAATGATATTTTTTGCTTAAACGTATAAAATTTAAAATAACTTTTTTAACATCTAGTTATTTTTATAAATCTTTAACTATTAACGATCACGGTTAAAAAGCAAAAAAAAAAAAAAATATTCATGAAATTGCATCACAATTAGATTCTTTTTTTAAAAAAGACCTCATCCGTAAAGAGATTGATCCGATAAGAGATGGCGGCCTTGGCGGTCGAGTGATAAGAGGTTGAATAAGAAGTCTATTCTCGCGTTATTAGTTGTTTTTATCGATGTGTGTTCCTTTGAGAGAAAACGTTTAGAAGCTAAATATTCAGAAATGGAGAAGAACAGAGGAGGTAGTGGAGCGGTTTAATGCTTGTTTCTTTGATGTTGAGTTTTGCTTTTGAGAGAAAATGTAGACATGTTCGAAACAACCATGTTTGAATATTATTACAAAAGACACTGTCTAAAAAACTTTTGCCAATTCGTAATAAAGCCAAATTTTATAATTAACACGTAAATTAACTTTAAACATTTTTTTTTCTTATCTTTCTGAATTGTTTAATTGTTTTGTAAACAAATATATTTGAATAATGCCATAGGATAACAAAGAAGAATGTCAAAAGAGAGAAATTTATCGACTACGAACGAATTTCCAATTAAACCGATTCAAACCGGTTTGAATCGGTTCGAGTTGGTCCGTATCGGTTTAAATTGGTCCAAATCGGTATAAATCGATCCGAATCCACGTCCACTCCGGCCCATAGGATTGGACGAACGAAAAAAAAAAAAGATGAGAGACAAAATCCACCTTTCCCCGATTCTCCATCGACGACCTTTAGTTCAAAACATGTTCGAACCTCGAGAAATCGGAGACAACCCGTCACTTTCAACGCCATAAACTGTTCGTGGCCCGCAAATATCACCGGGTTCTCCATTTGACCTAGTGATTTATGCCCGTTGAATTGTCATCGAATCACCAGACGCACCAAGCATCATCTAGGATTGCTCGCGCGAGGAGGCTGGTCCTCGAGCGTGCGGATAATATTGCGGCACGGGGAGTGAAAGCGACATGGTGAACCCGCTCGCGAGGTTACTCATGTACTTTTACTCGATTCACAGCCGTATTATAGTGACTACTTACCCGGCAGTCCCTGGCATAGTTACCACCAGAAATATCGTTGGAAAGCCTGGCCGCTCCGCTCGCTACCCACTCGGCAAGCGAGAGAACGACGTCGTGTCTGCAACTTTTTAGCACAGATTCCTTCGATATACACGTATATATTATTGCACGCGTGATCTCGAACTTTCCTTCGAGAACTATTTCTATTTCATTTTTCCTTTTTTTTTTTTTTTTTTTTTTCTCCTCCTCTTTCGTCTTCACAGGGTAAATACAGGCCCAGTTGCACCGCCTCTCACCAATTACTGGTGATAATAAGCGAATTTCGTTGAGAATTAGATGATGTTGTATTAAAATGTGATTATGCATATCCAAATTCCTCGCAATATCCAACATGCAAAACGTTTCTAGCCTCGCGTCTTCTCTTCTTCGTAATAGATATTCTCGACAAGGTCGATAAAATGCTTGGACTTGTTTGTCCTGCCAGAGAAGGAGAGAGAGAGAGAGATGGTGGAATAAAGGGCTGCCATATGCTGGTCGGGGGGAGGGGACAATGAGGACGAAATAAGAATCGTCGAAGGGTGGTGTGTATAGTAAAAAGGGAGGGGCCCCATTGACCAGAGAGGCCGCTAACCCTCCCTGCCTGCCTGCTCCAACGGCCCCTCCAAGATACGTCTCGATTCTTTTGGCTGCACACCCTCGCCCTCGCTTCTACCCTCCAAGGCCCTCCAAGGGGGCTGGAACCACCCCAATTCCATTCATTCTCACCGCGTGAGAGAGAGGAAGAAAGTCAAAATCGGTGTGTTGGTTGATCGGAGGAAGGGTATTTTTTTCATTTTTTTTCTTTTTATTCGATTTCGGTATCGATTTTCCTCTGCTTCGAGACGCGCAATTTTGCACATCTGAATACTGGTTTGTGCATTTTTTTTTCTAATCTAATCGATTTAAAAACGTAATTTTTCTTGTTGATTAAATAAATACATTAGGTTTGCAAATTTACAACAATTGTGGATTAAATTAAAAGTATCGCAATTTTATTTTATAGATAATGGTTTCAATGGATTGTATGCAACATGTATGAATGATAGAATGGTTATATAAACCATTTTCGATTGAATGAGCCAGGATTCTTGTAGTCTATTCGAAATTGTTCGATAGTGAAAGTATTACATCTGTTGTTCTGTCACTGGATGTACGACTATAATTTAAACACTTTAAATAAAGTTTCTCTTCTGTTTTAAACAGTTAGTCCGTGCTTTATGCCCGTTGAATCGGCTTTCTAAGTGTAATTGATATAGTCAAGCCGTAGAAATGAATCAAACTTGAGTCGTGACGCGGCAGAAAAATTAATCAATCGAAGAAGAATCGTAAGACTTCATTGAGGCGATTTGGAAAATTTACAATGCGAAATATATATAATCAGGCCAATCGCGTTATTTTTCAATTAAGAAATCGTAATTGTTGAAAACGTTTATCCATCCGTATATCCAAAGAAAAATTTTTAATAGTCACTCGTAATTAGATACTAGACCGACATCCATCTTCCTTTTTTTTCTCAAACCTCGTTAAAAAAATGTTAAATCACAAGTCACATCTCGTATTATAGCAAATTACTTATTATTTAATACGTTCGAGGCCCGTAATTTTATCAAGATCGTGAGCCGACGAGTGACAACAACGTTCCTTAATTAAGAGGAGGCCGAAAATTCGAAATTTCCTTTAAAAACGCTGTACTACATTGTATCTCGCTCGTTGTTATTAATTAAAAATTAAAAGAAAGTTTCATCCTTGATCCTGTGGTCTGTCCGGCCTTACTTATTATTAAAAAAAAAAAAAAAACACGATACGTCAACGGTCGTTAATGTGTTAATATAACACGTTAAATTACCATAAAAGTATTACCAACAAATTGCACCGATGATTTATCGTCGTCGGGCCAACCAAATTTAGCTCCGTTCGAAAGTTCCCGCCCGAACCGAGGAAAACCTTTGACTCGAGAATGGCGTGGAAAGTTGGTTTCACTCTGGCCGCTCCACTTTTCTCTGGAAAACGAGATATCGATAGGTTGGCAACAGTGAAATCTTGGTTGGTTACGATGCACATCTGCCACCCTCTTCCTCGGCCCTCCTCTCCACAGCATACAGGGTGTCGAAAAACAATCGACGAGAATTGATTGCTCGATACGATTCCTAGTTTACAATCTTTTCTCACGCGAATATTTTAAACAAAAATCTATGCACGAATTTATTCAGAATTTAGAATTCAATCTCAAGGAATATTGAATATTGAAATAATTATTTAATTCCTCCTATTATTATTATTATTATTATCATCATCATAAATTATCTTATTAATTAATAACAATAATTGTTCAGGAAAAAAAAAAAAAAGGAACCAAGAGTGTTGTACGAACACCCAGTGTACAGCGATTGTTAGACGATGAAAAGCGGAGAAGAACGAGGGGTTCTTCCCTCGTTCTTATCCCATCTACCACCCACAGAGGCGGATCCCAAATGTGGGACCGGGGATGAAACGATCCCAGGCTTCTCGAAACTGTATCGGCCGATTCGATTCTCCTGTTACACGGGCAAAAACACGAGAAAGCGAGAGCGTCGGCTTTCTTCGTGAAATTTGTTATGGTTCAATCAGCGTGACAGGTTGGTAACATTGTTTCTTTTTCAGCGACATTCAGTTCTTACACTTTTTTTAGGCCGGAATAATTATTTATCGCGAAATTTGGAAAGGAATAGAAAAAAAAATTCGATTTTAGATTTGAAATTCTGTCGAATTTTTCGGATTATATTTCGAAAGCAATTCGAAATTTCTTCTTTTTTTTTTACCTCGTGTAATACAAGAACGGAACCTGATCGCCATTGAGGGTGAAACTCGAGGACGCGAAAAGTTCATCCTCTCTTAAAAATTAATCGAAAATTTTACTACAACTCAGAAATTGAATTGTCTGTCCGTCGAGAAAATCTAATCTAATCTCGTTACTTCTATCGAGGCACACGCATGTTTCGCCACGTTGCGCTGTATCGTTTCGTATATGTCACGTTGATCTAATTTAATTCCACCGCACTGAAGTTGCGTTACCTTCGTCGTCCAATGCCACAATGTTGCATAACGCTAAATTAGCTTGAACGATGTTGCATTTTCGTGTTACATCCTCTTATTGCTACAAACATTTTCTTCTCGCATCTTTCTTACACTATATATTGAGCAACATTGTATTAATCCACTGTCCCATATTCAACCATATATTATATCATAATGCAATGCACGTTACCTTACACTACGCCATGTTACACTCTATTACATCGCTCTATGTTACAATTATACCCGTCCACGTCGTTGTATCGCGTTACGTTGCACTATTTTACATTGTGCCACAGTTCTATCCCTTCTATTACTCCTCTCCTACCAAAAGTTAAAATGTGTTTTAATTGCAAACCACAATTGCTTACACTGCTCTATTACACGCTGTATTTATTTACCTCTACCTTACGTATTCGCTCCGAGCCATAATATATTTTTCATCCGTGGCCAATAAGCGGTTAAATCAAAGGGTTAACTATCGACGAGCCCACTCGGTCGGGCAGTTAAAAGATTGGCCTCGATCTAACGAGCGAAGATTGGCCTCAATCTAACGAAGAAAGTGCACTGGGTGTACACCTATCCGTTCCACGAACGAACGGGACCGCGGTGTGACGCGATCATCGTCTCGAATTTTTCATTTCGCCGCCTCGGATTATCGCCGAGTTATTGATTCTTATCGAACCTGTGATCGAAGGAGGGGATTTATTACGGGGAACCAGTTTTGCCCCCTCAACGGGAGAGAGCCAATTTTGGCGTAAACATAAGATAAGATCGGTGCAATCCACGAGGATTTCTTGATCGATCGACGAGTTGGCCGTATATAGGCGTGCTTGTTGTGTTGCGAGGATGTTGTGGATTGTAAAATTACTCAATAAACGATTGAGTATAGAAATTATTTATTAACGAGGATGGAGAAGGTAAATTCCCTAAAAGGAATTAGTTTACGTATTTCTGATTGTACGACGAAGCAGTTAAGTTTAAAAAAAGTACAACATAAAATTGGTTATTTCCCGATTAGATACGAATGAATTACGCGGCGCGCAAGCAATTTTTATTACTCGAGAAACCTTGCTTTTAATTTTTAAACGAAAAGAATTTCATACTTCTTTCACTTATATACGTAGAATAAACATCTATCGATAATTCGTTCGTATCTAATCGGGAAACAGAACAACTGGAATAGGTGTAGTTGAAAAATTGTTAAACTCCTCGCGTAGAATTTCCGTTCTGTTATTCACACTTTAAATGATTAAACAATGATTGAATAAAAAACTTAATCTTGAAAATAATAGCCTATTAACTGTTACTGCAGTTCAACAAAAAAAAAAAAAAAAGAAACGACGAATTTCTTTGCTCGACAAATCGAGGAAAGTTTCCTAACCTAACCTAACCTCTTAATAATCGCATCTCTCGGCTGTAAAAAAGTTTTCCCTGGCGGAAAATCGAGACACAAGGAGGCAATTGTTCTCGGATTGATATCTTTCTAATCGATCGAGTGTCTAAATGCCACCTGGCCGACCTAGTAGTACAGTTAGACAAGTGGGAGTGGGTATTAACATCGGGAGGATCGAGGTTAACGATAAGTCTGGGAAAGGGACAACCGTCGAGATGTCGAGGACGATTATATCTCGAAACGATTCGATATGTTTTGGATCTTTTTCGAGAATTGAATTTGATCGATTCTTATATAATAAAGATTTGGGTTTCACTTTCTACACGAATTATCACTGCGTTTTATTTTTAGAAACAATATTTAATATATGAGATTGATTCGTGAGAAAGAGTTATCTCAGAAAAAGTGGACACGAAATTTTGGACTTTTGAAAAATTTGGCATCGCAATTTCGAGAAATAGAAGCGTAAAAAAAAAAAAAAAAAAAAAAGACGTTGTAATAGAAAGTAAAACTATCAGACTAATCTCTCGCATTCTGCGCTTTAAAGAAAAATATTCGTTTCGATGTTTTAAAAAAATTTTAAAAACATATACCCACTTTTCTCGGAACAGGTTTAAAGACTCAATGCATATTCGAGACATACAGAAATAAAAAAAAAAAAAATAATTTCGACGAACCTTTACAAACCGGATACAAAGTGAAAAAAAGTATGCAATATATGATTCGATACGATTCATCTTAAAACCGAAAGCTAAATCATCGATTTCACGATAAGAGGACCACTCGAGTGGATTCGCAAGTAAGAATATGCGATTTAAAGGGCCGATCGATCATGGAAGAATTTCAGGAGTAGAACGTACCGGTTCCACAACCTGGAAACGATCACGAGCCGCAGTTTTCGTCCGTGCGAGAACGGGCGACGCTTTTAATACGCGGATAGAGGCAGGAATCTCGTTGCGGTTCTGCTCCAATAGCCTGGCGGCTGGTTTTCTCGTGTGTTCGGCAACACCTACGGTTTCGATCGATTTACGACCGATGTTAACATATATATATATATATATATATATGTATAACAAACGAGTCTGATATCGATCAACGTGTGTGCTTTCAGCGGTGTGTGTGATTCTTTTTTAGAGAGATTGGTATTTGATCGAGATATTCAACAATGTTTCCATGAGATTTTAGAAGGATATATCGTAATATCGTTAAATTGTATTACACGCATGATTAATTATTACGGGGTAATAAAGAAACAGTTAATTTTAATTCGCGCGATGGAGATGAAATGTTACTAGAGATTTCTAGAGATTTTTTTTTTATTATAAGAATTTTGAAGAGGTTAGAAAGAGCGATACGACGCCATATTGAATCTTTTGGCGGGCGATACGAACTACGTAGTTTAAGCAAATTAATGAAACTCTGGAAATTCAAAGCTTGGAAAAGGAATGAGTGATTATTTTTCTGTCTTTTTGTTTTGAAAAACGTTATTGGAGGATGTTTCAAGATCTTTGGAGGTTAACCTTCAACCGATCTTGACGTGACGTCAAAATGACGTCAATCGTCAAGAGTGAATCCCTCCAATCTTGACCGAGTATTTTGCACTACGTATTCACTCAGGGTTATTAGATATTTTATTTTATCATCAAAATTTTGTAATCATATGGTTATAGTGTTTCCTGGAAAAGAATGTATAAGAGGAAAGATATTTGAAATTGAAAATATGGAATAAAATATTTTCATTATTTTGCGTGTAAAAAGAAGTGAAATAAAAAAAAAATGTTCTTATTTTTAAGAAAATCGAAGTTAAATATATATATATATAACGTGCAAAGAATCGATTGTGATTTATGAATTTTCCAAAAATCCATCAGTTTGAAAACGAATTTTGAAACGAAGAAAAAATTTATTCTACATTTTTTCTTATCTTTATATGTAAAATAACCTTCTATTTATATTTCGTTCTTATCTAATCGA
The DNA here is from genome assembly GCF_048593485.1 of Apis florea. NCBI lineage: Eukaryota > Metazoa > Arthropoda > Insecta > Hymenoptera > Apidae > Apis > Apis florea. The sequence continues at coordinate 7,501,663 of NW_028256549.1, read as the reverse complement.
GAAGTAACCAATTTCGTTTGTACTTGAAAAATTTTTCGAATTTAACTTACTGAAATTTTTTTCATTTAAAAATTAAGAACAATACTTCTTAAAAAGTTTCCGACAAAATTTATTCGTTTATTCTTACATGCCATTTGTCGATAGTTCGTTCGTAAATAACGAATTTTAATTGAAAATTTTTCCAATTCGAAGACAAAGTTTCAAATAAAAAAATATACGTCCCATTTTTTCACACGATTTATTTTTTCACGTAGAATAATTTTTCAATCGTCAATCAGTTGTAGAAAAATCTATATATATATACACATATATAATTAGAAATAATATAATTATTAATATAAATCTATACATTTTCAAAAATTCTCCAATCTTGGTTAGAAAAATATTGTTCTCTTTCCTCTTCTCCCAATGTAATTGTTAGCTTCAACTTGATAGAATGTAGCTCTCGAGTAGATCGAGTGTGTTCGAGCTCGTTCAAAGTAATCGAATTATCCGGTATAATCGAGCAGTCAGCTTGCTCCGATCGAACATGTGTTATACAAGCAGAATTTCGATTACCCTTTAATAGGAACGTAGCACTTACTAATTTCTCAACGTGTTCAGAAACGTTATTGTACTTGCATTTTATTTACTCTTCCGTAGAAAAAGAAAAAAAAAAACGCTGTTGCACGCAGAAAATTTTTTTCTATATACGATAAATATAATTATTACTGTCGTATAATAATAAAACGATCATTCAATGGTTCAAACGCAAAATGGTATTCGTTACATTACGAAATACGAAAATGGCGATTGCAGGAAGCGATGTTTTCTGTATTCATAGCAAACGGATGTTATCCACGAAGGCAGGCGTCCCACGTGCGGCGCACCAAGTCGACAAAGTAAGTACTTACTTGCATACTATGTCCAACAACGTGCGTTTATCCGTATTCAGTGGCCTGTACACGTGCTGGACAGTTTCTATGGAGAGCTGGCTCGATTAAGACGCGTTTCTACGTAGAGTATGTACATTATGCGAACACGTGGAACGATAGTCACGCGTGGTCGCATACAAGGCAAACAACCTTGCATTTCGACGAAAACCTGTATTGATAAATTTCGACGAACGCCTCTTGATAATTTTCAATGAAATTTGTCGAGAGAATTTTTAACGGAATACCAATAGTTACGGGCTTATTTAATATCCGGAAGAATTTTTCGATATCGAAAACTGATATCTTTTAACCGGTATTAAAACGATTCTCTTCTTTTTTTTTTTTTTTTTTTTTTCCTTTTTTTCTTTTAAATTCCCACAAATATACTTTATTTTTAACGCTATGCGCGCGTAGAATGGTTCGAACGAAGTTAGCTATAGGGATATTTCCTCTGAATTGTAAATTTCAATTATTTTCTTTTAAACGGGATGAAAGAATCGATTGAATATTGGGCCCTTAGTATGAATTCAAGTTCAGAGTTTTTATTGGAAATTGGAATTGTAAGATAGTCAAGATTTTAATCAAAATTTCATTTCAATAATTAAGTTCTACATTGTACAATCGGGCCCAATTCGTGAAAAGCATCTATATAAGGCCCTCTATCTGTAGTAACATAAATTCGTGCAAAGATAAATGGATTCAATGCTGGTTAATTAAAATTTTCGATAAATGAAATTCAGGCAAATAAAGTAGCACTGTTGGGCCCAATTTATACGTGTCTTGGCCAACAAAGAGAGACCGTAACGAAATTTCACTTAAACTTCCGTTCCAATAACGAAGTTCTATATTATATTTACGAATACTCGATACGTGTATCCATAAGGCCCCAACTCGTGATTTGTTCTATAAATAATAAAACGAATTTATTTTCATGCAAAAAGTCTCAATCGATAGAAATTTAATTAATCGGTCACTTATTATTTATAGTGTCGAGGGAAAATTCAGGTGGGCCCAATTTAACGAACAAAGAGAAATAAAATAAAAAGTTTATAATCATTCGTCAAAAGTTATACACACGTTCTACTTTATACATCATGTTGGGCCCACTATTTTGCAAAACATCCAGATAAGGCCCCGATATATCGAAATTAATTTACATTCGTTAGAAATTCAATTTAATCTACCAAATCTACCTAAAAATTTCATAAATAGTAGAAAGTGGAGAAACGGGCCTCATTCAGAAGAATCATTTATACCGAAATACCTTAAGAGAATAAGAATTAAATGAAGTACAGCCTGAAATTTCAAACAAAACTCGAACAAACCATTGTACAAGTAAGGCCCATTTGGCGTTTTAACGAATAGGGTCGGGAGAGGGTGGGAGGGAGGGGGTTGAGAGAGGCGTGCAGGAAACGAAAGGTGTCGTCGGTCGAAAGACGATAGGATCCTCCTCGACTTGTGTGTGCAACGAAGGCTCGAAAAAAAAACGAGGCGAAGTGAGGTGAAGAGAGCTGACCTACTGTGGCAAGTGGCTCAGGGCCGTCGCTGTCCAAATCGTCCCCCGATTGCCCCTCCCCCTCGTAGGCCTTCTCCTCATCCGGTACCGCACGCAGTATTCAAGTATTCTCTCTTTCCCTCTCTTTTTTCCCTTTTCTTTTTTCGTTTCTGTTTCAAAAGCCCCTGCGTGGCTACCGTGCTCGTTGCCCACCTCCTTTTCCTTCACCCTTTGTCCTCTCACGAGGATCGATAACGATTATCAAAAAAAAAAAAAAAAGAACGAATATGGAATATTACACGTACACGTCTATGATGAGTTTCATGAATAATTTTAGGGAGTTAAAAATTTATAACATTTTCCTATTTTCATGATTTACAAACAAATTTAATCAAAGGTAGATACGTAAAGAGTTTATATAAAAATTAATTTTATTTTTTTCTATACAATAATTGTACGAAACTTCATCATATAACTCTCCTTACTTTCACACTTCAATATATTCTGAACTAACGATTTCTTAAAATAACCAATTGCAACGGTTAATTTGCGTGAATGTAATGTAAAACCAGGGTATTGCTTTTCTCTGAAACCGTTCAATGTTGCATTGAAACAAAAAAAAAAAAAAAAAAAGAAAAAACAAAACAAGCACATTATAGAGAGAAAGTTAGGAATGGGCCACCCTGTACACATGATACATGAAATGGGAAAACGTTGGAGATTGCAGGCCACGAACCGTTTCATGATCCGTTTCGCCCCTTTCCACGCGTTTCTTGCCACTTTTTCGTCGTGAACCGCCCACCGGAGGAAAGTGAATCATGGAGGCGAGCGAGTGAAAAGCAAGCAGTGAAAAGTGGCCGGGTGTGGAATGGCGATTTGAAAGTTTCTGCCTTCAGCTTCTAGCGCCGATTTTCACCTCGCCAACGCGGCCATCGGTTGACAATCGAAAGCAGCTAAGCTGGAGCTAGCTGAAAACTGGTCTTCTCTCCAATCTTGGTCAGATGCGAAACGATCTGCTCGACAGAACATTCGTTCACGCTTGTTCCAATGGTTTTTTTCACGTAAAACGAAACGAAACACTGTAGAAAAGAATATTTGTAACGAATAATAATAATTCTTCTTCGATTTGCGAAATTTTAATTGGATAAATATAAAAATGGAAGATGAAATTATGGTAAATTACATTAAGTAAAATTGTTGAAATTAAAAATTAGAAATCTTAGGTAGAAAATCTTTCTGGCAAGCTTCTTTTCAAATAATAAGAAATAAATCGATGATATAGGAGTAAGTATGTAAAAATCTTGTATTTAATTTCAATATCTTTGATATTTCATAGTCATAGCTCCAAAGAAAAGACTAAAAGTTTAGTAAAAAAAAAAAAAAAAATTAACGCCTCGTTTCGTTCTATTCAGTAATATTTTATCGTCGTTTCATTTATTACTTTCGACGATGAATAAATAAAATGAAAAAAAAAAAAAAAAAAAAAAAAAAAGAAATCGTGAAATAATCGAAGATAGTATTTTCGGCCATTTTCTGTTTCTTTATGTTCGCCTTGTACCAATCTTCCTTTTCGTTTTTTGGTTTCAGATGTCCTTTATTTGAGCTGTGCTCAGGCCTCACCTGAACAAAACGAGCTATGTCGACGAGTAAGTAACACACATCTTCTTCGCCAATACGTTTTCTTTATTTATCATTCATTTCCTTTTTATATCGTTCTTTGTTGCTCGTTATAACGTTCATTTTTATTCAATTTTTTTTTACGATTGAATACCTTATAATAACGTTGAATACGCATAATTAACAAATTAGAATAAAAATAATAATATATTTGACAAAGGTATAAAAATCTATCAAAGAATAACGTGACGTTAATTGTATCGTTAAATATCGAAAAACTATATCCTTATGTTAAAATATGCAAATCGAATTCGATACATTGATATTAAAAAAATAAGTAAATTTAACTAGTTGGTTGCGTACAAAGTACGGTATATTATCGTATCAAAGTAATTTAACGCTTATTTTGTCACTGTTTCCGGTGAATTAAGGCTTCCATTCTTAACTCTCTAATTCGTTCGAGTCAGATCTCTCTGATATTGTCAGAGGGAAACGTTCAATGATTTATTAATTAGAATTTATCAAGTTGTTAAGATTTATATACTTGTTATAAATTACGGAGAAACGAACAACGTTGTGAAACTTTAAAACTTGTCATTTTAAAAAAAGTTTAGCAACAAGAGAAAATTAAAAGTAAAAGTAAATTACAAGGTTAAAAATACTTTAATTTTATAAAAAAAAATTTGTTATATATTCAGAGATGCAATATCTAAAATCATCTAAAATATAAAATAAAAGATTCAATTTTACCGTTCAAAACAAAATTGTCTATTAATATCTTCGCTTTATTATATGTAGATGTTCAAATATGAAATTAAACAATAATCAAAGAATAGAGTTGAGAATCATGAACACATTCCATAAAAGTCAAAAATTTATAAAAATATATTCTGAAAATATATATTAAAAACATATATATAGAAAATTTGGCATCGTTTCGCGTTAAAACTAGAAATTAAAAAAAAATTCAGATCGAAATTTTTCCTTTTTTCCTTTATTATTAATTTTATCCATTAATTAAAAGCAGAGATATAATTCTGCAAAATTTTGGCGTAACAAAATTCGCATAAAATTTGAATTGCCTCTCGCATCCGACTCGAGCGCTTCGTCATGGCCAGTTTGCTTTGGAATCGATTCGTGTACACATAAATCGTTCCTTGCGCCGTTTGTAATAAGTCGATAATTAGTAAACGTGACCGAGCCAAAGTGATCCGCGAAACCTGTTTTCCTGTTTACTCGATTTGATCTTTAACAGCCTCTTGTTCGGCCTTCGCGATAGTTAACTGCATAGGAATCTTATACATTCCTCGGTGCCGATTCGGGGTCTTCATCTTCTTTAACAGGGCTGCCACTTACTCGTGTGTTTATATTTAATCGCCAATGAAACTTGATCATACTGGATCATCATCCCATAAGTAATTTCATTTTTATGCTGGAATTGCTTGTAACGACGAGCGTCTAAATATCACAGGTACGAATTAAAATTGGTGTCGAGATGGCGAATAGGTAGGTGTAAATATTACACACTGTTTGAAATGTAAAAAATTCTCTGCAAAAACATGATCTATCTGATCCGATAGATATATCGTAGTCAATGAATTCGAGTAATGCGCAATTATATAGACTTGGAGAATGTTTATGCATTTATGAAAGATGAATTAAACTTTTATCCTTTTTTTGTTTTATTTTTATTAATTTATTGTGAGAATAAAAATACGAGTTTTGAAGTAACTGTATTTTTATAGTATTGTGAAAAAATGTGCAAATGATGAATATGAAAAGTAAGCCAAACAGTTAAAAATGAATTAAATGGTTTAATCCATTTTTAACTTTGCCTTTTTAATCAACAACGTTATATCGAATATAATGATAAAATTATACTTTGATTAATGCTATTTTAAATAAAGCTACAAAGGTTAAGATTTTCATTAATAATCACGTGGCGCTAGTGGAGACAGGATGACCTATAGTCGCGACACTAGCGCCACGTGACTATTAATTATACACATCTATCATACTTATATGCTTGTTTATTTGTGCGTTTCTTTTTTAAAATTAATTTATAAAGAATTCGATACACAAATATCAATTATTTATATTTCTATTATAAACGATACTTAATTAAAATTTTGATCATTTCATTTCTGCTATTCGACTTCGATAATAAAAATATATCATATAATATAAAATATTTCCTGAACAATTATTACGAAAAGATTACTTATATTGAAAAGACTTATGCTCTGCTTAAGATCTATCAATTATCACCAGAAATTTCAGAATCGAGGACGAAGAAGCATCACTCGCATGCATCCGTGCCATCATCGTGTATACCATTGTGAATATGCGAAAATGACATCACTTGTCCTCGGTTACATAAAGATATCGTTGTTAATATCGATGATCCTTACGCCTTTATTTTACACGATGAGCGTCGCCTGCAACTCGTTTCTGTTTTTCATTGTTCAACTGTATCGCTTGTCGTTCGCATCGCTTCTTTTTTTTTTTTTTTTTTTTCTCCTTCACCGATGTCACAAACAGTTATAAAGCGGGGGAGGGGGAGGGGGAAGAAATTATAATAATAACTGTAATTTCTTCTTTTTATTTATCTATTCGTCTTGTTTTTTTTTTTTTTTTTTTCTCTTCTTCTCGCTTCTTCGTGCAATTGATTTCTTAGGATTTCTTCAAAGATTTAACAGGATCGTGATCTGTTTCAACGCGAATGGAAAGTTCTTAGAAAGTTCCTCTATCTTGGATCGTTTTATCGTGAAACCTAGCACGGTGTCGAAACTGGCCTAATACGGGATGGCAAAGTTTTGAACGACTATCGATAATTTCCATCGTTGGAAAATTACACTTTGATCGATTTAGTGATAACTTTTTGTTTAACTTTTATCAAGAATTTTTTGACGGAATAAAAATCTGTTGGAATTTGTAATATTTATTTGCAAAGTTTCATTTGTTTCATTGTCAAATTCATCTGCTTGCAATCTGTAAAATTTTGTAATTTTCTACAAGAAATTATATAAATTCTTAATACTTTACTTTAATAATACACATCATAAATCAAAGAAATGTTTCACCAAAAGTTGATGAAATAAAATTAAAACGGATAAACTAGATTTCATCATTTATTCGACGATAATTGTTATCCCGGTTGAATTTAATAATGCACGAAATCGAGCTATTTTCATATCCAGTTACGTTCTAGCGAAACGATTTAGTTAGCGAACTTGTCACTTGCAGCACTTCTCTACTCCAGCTAAATCCATCCCGTACACTTCCGGTTTAATCTATCTATAAATTGAACAAGGCTCTTTCAGACACCGGTTTACATTGTTCCATACAAACGTTTCGAATTACCTTAAAATATATTGATCAATTCTTAAAATATTCAAAGGTGCAAGCGAGAATTTTACTATAATATTATTGAAACATTTATTGACTTGTATAGTTTACAATTTCGTTATCCTCTCTTGCACAATTAATTAGCAAAATTATCACCATTACTATAAAAGTAACGAATAATTATTAATTATTTCTAAAAATTTCATTTCCCCCCAAAAAATTGTCATCGAATTTCCATCGGAGATATGTCTATGGCGTTCGAGAATTATCTCAGAGAAACGAAAGGCAGCGCCACTTCCGGGATTGCGCAAGAACGCGGTTGAACCGAGCGGGAAAGCGGACAATGGGCGAGGGAAGGCGTAGGTAAACGCGACCGTCGAAATGGTTATTTTCGACGTTTGAGGTCGTCTAGGACGCGTAAAACGAGCGCTCGAGGACATCCTTGTTGCGTGCACACCACCTCTCACCGCTCCACTCTAACGCCAAGCCCACGGGACGTGTAACCCCGCACGACCTCCGTGGTTTCCTGTTCGATCCTTTGTGGTCCGCGGAGAGTACAAGACTATGCATACAGCAATTTCTCCGAGAGGCATGTACATGAGTTTTCTTCGTTATTATACAAATTTTGAATAGAGATTCAATTCTCTTTCTTGAAAATACGTTTGTTAATTTATTGTATGTTATTCTCGATGGTATTCGATACTAGAGTAGAGATACAGGTGAAATTTTTTTAGGTTAGGTGGACCAATGTATTTCTTGAAATCGTTATATTTTTAGTTACGAATTATTATATTTTTGAAAAGAAGCGAGTGTTGAAAAAATTTACTGTCGTTCGATTAAATATAAATACGCGCGAAGAAAAATTTAAATGTTATCGTTGAATGATTGATAGAAAACTAAGAAGAAAACTAATAATGAAAAATTATTTAAACTGTTGAAATATATTTTCAAATTTTGATAAATCTTTTTATTATTACTATCATCAGGATAAGTAAAGAATGGCAAGAAGAGTAACAGGCAAAAATGGTTGGTATGAAAGTATAAACAAACAAGTATATATGACTTTTGAGCCATAAATAAAGTGAAATGAGTTAACTGAGGTAGTGGTGGGTGGCTATACCGAATAATCCCACAGATTCGAACAAGGTCCAACAAGGGATTAAAATTGTACTGTTGTCGGCGATAAAATTTAATACGAGATAATCCTTAAGTAATTATAAAGCAAGAGATTATTTATACATATGTGCGCACATATATCCATGCATCGTTTAATTTTCATACGTTCCACTTTCGTATTTTCTTTCTTTTTTTTTTTTTTTTTTTTATTCTTTGTTTACCATTACGTTCAACCGCGAAAAATTAATATTCCTAATGGTCGGAATGCCTTTTCCTTCCATTTCCACCCACGATGATGAATCAGTGGCTCGAATAATCGTGGAAAGCTATTCGATTTCATTTGTTCTCGTGGAAAAATAAGGTTGTCCTTGTTTTTTGAATTCTGCGAGTTAACGCCTTTTTAGACACGGGTCACAAAGTTTTCCGTGCTTTCTGGCCTGTTAGTAATTTATGATACGCGAGCTAGATCGCGCGATTAATTCAACGCAGAATTTGTTAAAAAAAAAAAAAGATTCGAAAAAGTTTCGATCGAGAGTTACGAGATTAAAATTGACGCTTTTCTTTTTAAATTTCTTCTTTCTTTCTTTTTTTTTTTTTTTTTTTTCGAGAATTTTTATAATTGAACAATCTTACAAGATTTGCACAATTTCAAAAATTTATAAAACTGAAACTAATTTTTCAAGTTTTTCAAATATCCTTAAGGGGCTTAACTTGAACTTATCATTTTCGTTCGATGTGATCCCATCCAATAATCAAGATTTTAAGATAATAAAATTAGAAAATGTGCAAGATTCTTCAAATTTCTTCAAACTTTCCTTAATAACCTTTCTTAACCTACGAATTTTCACGATGAAGCGAGAAAATATTCTTCGAATTCTTCAAATTTCCCGCTTGTCGACGAATTGTGATTAATTCACTTTTCATAAATTTCATGAACACACTGCAAATCTGCAATTTTCGCTCGATAAAATAAGATGAGAGGATACTCTTTCTCAAATTTTTCAACTTTTCCATTTCTCTCGAAATTGAAAGAATTTGGAGAAAGAAAAGAAAAAAAAATTAATCATCGAGAAGAAAAAGCGGAACTCCCCTCCCCCCGCGGTGCCACCCCGTCGAAAACGACAGGGCAACCTTAACCTCGGATGTCGATAATCAATGGAATCGATCGTAGACTCGACATGAAAGTGTCCCAAGGCTCGAACGAAGGTTGCCGCAAAACGGAACCTCAGCGAAAATTGCCTGAGAAACCTTCGCGTGTCCGTCGTTTGGCCATTCTTGAGCATCGAATTTTTTATTTCCCTCGATCGTTCGATGCTAGTGTTTGATACCGCGAGACATTATAAATAAGGGTTAACGACCTCCCCCTCCCAGTTATCCGTGGATCTAATTCAATTTTTTAGAAAAATTGGAAAAGAAGCGATTAATTTCCGTCTTGAAAATTTGAAGTAATTTATCTTTTCGAGGAAACTTAAGTGGTTGATAAAATTTAGAAATTTTTAAGCTTTTTCTTTTTTAATAATGAACAAATGAAATTATTATACAGAGACAAGAGTTGTTCGTTTCGTGGATTTTTTGGAAAAAACTATCGTTTGAAAGTGTCTCTGATTAGAGGATAAAAATTCGAAAGATGAAATAAACTCTAAAAAAAAAAATATATCCACGACAAAGTAAATTTCAAAAATATACCAAACTCCGTATATAAAATATCTACATTCAATATTCTCGAGACTAGAAGTTTCGAGAAAATCAAGAAACGTAACTTGCTCTCTACAAAATCTCATCATTTTAAGAGGCAAAAATTGCAAAAATTCCCCTCCATCTCCCCCTTTGGATAGATTTATTTATTATTTCACCCGCAATTTACCGCAGAATTTCTGCCGTTCGTGGAACGGGGTTAAGGACAAATCAAAGTCGCCGGCAATGACTCTCCAATCATAATGGCCGATTTCCAAATTCGCGTCCAAGGCTAGTAAATCGATCCTCCGCCGAGTCGCAAGTGTCTCCTAAACCCCGCCCGAAATTTCCTCCTCCGCTTAGACGGAATTTCGAGAAGAGCAATTAACGTCCCCATCAATGATTGAAGGGCGGAGAGAGGAGACAGGCCTTCATCCACGCACAATTGGAACGTGTTCTACCTTTTTTCTGGTGGATTAATCCTCCTCTTGACACCGTTCTCTTTATAACCTGGATCTTTGCATTTCGGGAATCAGTGGATATACCAAACTTTCGATATATATATATATTTTATGTTTGTAACTTGCATAAACGTGTATTTTGTAGTATAACAATAGTGATAGTATTATACAATATGTACGTTTATATTTATCTTTCGTATGAAATTAGAAAGTATTCGCCATTTTATTTCTCGGTGGAATTTTATTTTATTTTCGATACACAATTCTTCTTACATACGTGTATATTTACTTTAAAGTGTTGATTCAATTTTTTAAAAATGGATATAATTTACGTTTACCGAAAAATTCATTGTTTTATTCCATGTAGATCGTACATAGTGTAAATTATTTATGTAAAGCAAAATTTTAAAAAGAACGATTGGCGAAATTCGCGACTTCGATACATAAAAATAGAGGTGCGACGAATATACGTTTAAAATATATGGTCAACAAGGATAAAGAGTAATTGTTTCAATTATAAACATCCTCGTATCATAGCCGAGCATCGTATTAATTCGCCTATTAAAATATACGTACGATGAGATCACGTTAACAGAGGCATGGTCGAGATACACGATTAAGCGTCCGATTAAGCGTGACGTTCGCTCATTAAGAAAGCGTGTACACAGAAGAGGGAGAAGAGGGGAGAAGTGGAAAGAATTCGCGTGTAACAGCAAGCAAAGGCTGTCTCTCCTCATTTTGTAAAAATCCATCCGATGGAAGCTCGTTAGAGCAGGGTGGAATAATCGTAAAACTTAGTTTCCTTTTGCTTACTTCCCCCTCGTTGCTTATTAATTCCGCCATAGCGAGGATTCCATTTCGCGAGATTTGCGTTCCACGAAATCGCTGATGCTGCCCTCTACGATGCTGCCCGGATCGTTTCTGAAAACAGGCTTCCTCCAAAGATACGTTTCGCTCGTTATTCCACGTGAAACAGGAATAAAATAAAATTTAAGCGCGTTAGAAAAGAAAATGTTGAATTGAAACAATTAAATGTATAATGTGTGTATATGCAATTATATTATACATTTCCGTTTAATAAGAAAGAGAGGTAGCTAGGTTAGGTTAGGTTGATTGTTGTTCGCTTATGTTAAAACAATTATATTCTATCAATTCGTTATATTTTCTTTGTCTCGATATAAATTTGTTATTAATTTTGCTAAAGGCATCTGAATATAAGAATAAAAAATTGAAAATTTATAATTTTAACTGTTACAATCAGTGGAATATTAATTGTAAGTTTATCTATAGAAATCTAATACGTTTCTAACCTAATGTACACGTGTCTTTTTTCCAGCATTCTATATTCATGCTAACGAATTGCTAATATATTAATTTATGTTCAAATATGTTTTAATTAACTAGAAAAAAATATAGATTGAAATACAAAGTTATCATTAGCTCGTAAGCGAAACATTTTTAAATTAATCATCAAACCAGTCATCTTGCACCAGTATCCGTTTCAAAATATTGCTTAAATATTTTGCATGCAGAAAATAAAAAATTCCACTATAAATAAAGTGAAATGTAAATCAAAATTTTGAGTTAAGTTAAATCAAAAGTATAACTCAAATATTTTTCATACGGAAAATAATTATTATTTGTAAAATTATTTAAATATTTAAATATTTTGCACAAAGAATAACTCTATTAATGAGACTGTAAATATTTAAACCAAGCTTCGAGTTAAGTTAGATTGGGTCAAAGTATAACATATTTTGTATTAAAATTGTTCCAAAGTCGTAAAGCTTTACACTAAGATCTCCAACTCTGATATAGGTTACTTTGTTTTTAAAGTTGGCTTACTTGGAAACTAACTAACGCTTTTAAAGCGTTGTTCTGATTCCTCAAAGTCCATCCACGGTCCATCCACAATTTGAATTTCATTGGCACGCATGAATTCAGATAATTGGAACCACGACTCGACCCGAGCACCGTTAATTAATCAACCGTTCCACAGATTCTAGGAGCGGCTTTGAACCAGCACGCAGCAGTACTCGCGATAACGTTTGACCCTTGGTTCACTAGCCGTACGTCTCAATCAGAATTACGTTCTGGCCACAGCTACTAAACATCACCTGGTACAGCCACCTGGCTGTATTTCAAGATTTACAGGCTCTCGACTCGTCGTAACTGTTTCTCAAACAATTTATTTTTTCATTAATTTTTTTTTTTTTTATTCTTTCACTAACAGAACAATGTTCACTGTTCATCCGACGTTGAGCCAAAATTATACCTCAAAAACTATAAAGACAGCCAAAGATAAGAAGACAATTATCGATTAAATTTTAATTATTTTTCAATTATCAATATCCATATTGTAGATATTTTTGTTTCCAAGTGATAAATTTTATTCTCTCTATAACTGACAGAAAAAATGACTCTGATAAATTCTATGATTAGGAAAGTGTGGATTTATTTTTTTTTCACTCAATATTTAAATCGAAACGAGCGATACAAAGATTCTCTCCGATCGAAGGAAGGGCGAAAGTGGAAAACTGTGCAACGTCGATCGATCGCTCGAAGGTTGAGGATCCAGCTGGTGAAGACGGAGAAAGCTTATTGACGTGGAAATATATATTTGATAGGAGACCGCGGAAAGATTGAGTTGAGAAAACGGTTTGATACAGTTTATTGCCGATAGGAGGAAATTGGGAAGGTGGCCAAGCTCGGCAAATCGATTTCAACCGAGGTGTATACAACGGGTAAATATTTGCACTGCAGAGGAGGATACGTTAATCGATTCAATCTGGATCACACGGCCGTCCATCTGACAGTGTGTGCTCTCGTTGTTCGCGCGATATAAAAAGCGACGATTTCACGTGACGTAATGTAAAGTTACGAAATCATTTTTGTTTTTCTTGGAAAAATGGAGGGAAGAAATTTTGTTCATTATTACGATAAAATAAAATTGATGTTGTACGATAATAATCGAGTCAAAGTCGAAATTTTTGTTGGAATATTTTATAATATAATTATCTTATTTGTTATATCATAAAAAATTGATAAGAATAAAGTATGCGAAAAAATTATGAGGTCAAAGCAAAAATTTTTTGGTGGAAAATTAAAAATATCTCTATTTATATTTTTAAATGAGAAGCTCTCTCTTGAAGCTGTTGAAAAGTTTTATAGAAAATAAAAAAGAAATTCTCGTTTCGTTAATATATTTTTTTATATTTTTCCTTTGAATTGTAAAAAATCCTGGACATCGTTTCAAAAAGCAAGAAGATTTTTCAATTATTTCAAATCATCTTCAATTTTCATTTTTGGCGAACAGTGACAAAAACGTATAATATTTTCAAGAAATTTTAATACAAATTATTGTACTTGCAAACTTGCAAGAAAGCAACGAAATTTTTTAATAACGAAAAATTTCAAATCAATCGTTCATAATTCACATTTCGATTTCAAGATTTTCCTTTTTCCATTCGATCGATTCAACTTGTGAAAGGTGTTGTTGGTGATCGTGATCGAAAATTTCGATCGATCCTCTCTTTTTTCACTCTCTTTTTTTAATTATCGACGTTTCCGTTAATTCGTTATGAGTCGTCAGGGAGAAGAATTTCACCGGGTAGACACTTTGGTGACAGGGACGTCCGTGAACAGAAAATACCTTACGTGGAAATTAGGCCGAGTGGCGGACCTTGTTAAGCTGTTTTATTGGCGAGAATAAGGGCGAGAACAGGGGGGAAATGGGGAGCCTTGCGACTTCTCTGGAATTTTTTCTTTTTTTCCTCTTCTTTTCTTTTCTTTTTTTAGCACAACAATGGATTGAAGTAGTGGATTGAAGATCAAGGGAGAAGAAAAATCGTTTCTCTCGATTTCGTTGATATTAACATTTTCTTTATTTAGGTATGTAGTTTTCTTTTTTTTTTTTTAATTGTATCGTGTGTATATATATGTACATGTACGTGGATTAAGAATAATAAATTTTTTGTTGTAATGGAACAAAGTATATAAATAATTAAGAGTAATAAATGATCGATCGTTGGACATAATTAATTCAATATATGAAACTAACTAAATTTTGATGGATTATCAAACGACGTCAAATGGAACTTGAAATTAAATAAAATTATAGTTCAATGTAAGCGTTTCTGAGGTTCGACAAGATTGAAATATTTATTGAGACACAATTAATCGATCGAAGATAAAAAGAAAAACAGGAATCCATCCATAAAAAAAAAACTCGTTTATTAGCAGAAAAATCAATATTAATAATCAATCAGTAACATCTGCTCCTTTTCTTTTCACTTTATTTTCATTGTCGAATTATCGAAACGCAATAACAATCGATAAATATCCACAATTTTTATCTATCGTGTCAAATAACTTTTACATCCAAAACAAACGATTTCCGTATCATTCAAAATAATTTTTTCGAAATTTTGAATCATCGTTCAATCGTTCATTTTCTAAATCAAAACAATTTCGAGGAAGAATTTTTTTAAAACACACGATTTTCTTCAGTCCATCTACAATTTTATGTTTCCATCTTATAAAACGTAGGAGCTGACGATTTTTTCTTTTTTTTTTTTTTTTTTTGCCTTCTCTTTTCCTTCCTTTCGTCCTTTTTTTTTTAGATTAATGGCGCGCGTGGATCCCTTGTGTATATCCGATCCGCAAGAATCGCTCTCGACAACATCGCATTGGAATATCCGTTTGAGGGTTGCACCCCTCAGAGACGCGAGACGCTCTGATGTATACATTTTCGACAAAGGGATTTTACCATGGAGGAAATCATTGGATATCGATCGATATTTCCTCGACCGAAGGCTTTTTGATACGTTGTCGAGTAGCGAATGGAGAGATTTAGAAATTTTTCCTTCCAAGGAAGATTCATCTTTGGATTATTCCTTCTCCAAGGATGGATATCTTGTGCAAATTTAAAGATCTTTCAAAAGTAGTTCGTAATTTCCCTCGCCGTAAAAATTTTCCAAATTTTGGTGTAGGAAAGGATTCGAGTCGCAATTAATTTTACATTAATTTGAATTTTCGAGACGCGAGAGAAAGGGAAAAGGAGAAACAACGAGAAGAAATTAAGAGTGGAAATGGTGATGGATCGCGGCGAACAGTGTACGATTAATAATTCTCGCGGACGCGCGATTGTCGCTGAAAGCGGAGATCGCCTAACACGTGCGACACCTTGGCCCACAAGAGGGGTTTGACCCCATTTTTATTGCGGACGAAACAAGCCTTCCACGCGAGAAGAGCAAGTGTCATTGGTCGCTAATGGATTAAACGAGTTCTGGGGAGTAGGAGAAAATTTTCCAACCGATGAAAAATTTATTTTATCATCGCTGCCTTGATTCAGTTTCTCTTTTTCTTTCGAAGGGAAGGGTATCATCGTAAAATTTGACGAATCAACGAAAAAAGAATAAAACTGTTCCCTTTACTAATAAAAAAAATTGTAATGAATAATGGAGACCAGATGCGGTTTCGACCGGTTTTACTTTCATCAATTCTCTGACGGGCCAATTCTGGCAGAGCATCAAGTATCGAACACTTTAAATTCCGCGTTACGTTAAAATAATTGTATAATCGATCGTCGTAAACTGTTTCTCACTGCATAATTCTCTTAATTCTCTTTGTCCTTGGTTCCTATATATTATCCCGTTTATATTCTTTTTAGTATCCTCTAGAGAGAGAGAGAGAGAGAGAGAGAGAGAGAGAGAGAGAGAGAGAGAGAGAGAGAGAAGTTTCATTTTAAAATTAATATTACTTATCACGTAAAACCTATTAACATCCACTTATTAACATCCACGAGTTCGCAAGTTTTTCAAACGAATTATTATTATTATTATTATTCTTTATATGCAGTTAGAGTTTTATTGTTTTTAATTTTATTACATATTACTATCATAGGGAGAGAATGATGGAAAAGATTAGAGTTAAATTCAAAGCATAATTTCAAAAGAAGAAGAAATCGTCTTAATTTTCTTCTTGGGTGATTGAAACTAAATTATGAATGAAAATATTTTCCAAAAATGTTAATTTAACATCACAAAATTGTTGATTCCTTTTATTTTTAATCAATGCATCGAACGAATTGATGTATCGCAATTGATATATCTATCTTATTAATCTTGTTGTAAAAGGAAAAAAAAAAACAACTACTTGCCTTCCTTCTGATTGAGGTTAATTTGAGCTCGCTTGGACCAATTTCTAAGGAAACAGGCGTTTTCGTTAGATCACCTTGACCTTACAACCATCCCCACCATGTTGCTTCCATTACAATAGCTGGCTGCTTCTCTTGGGATCATTAAATGAAACCGTCCCCTTCCTTTCTTTCTTTTTAATAATCTTCCTTTCCTTCTCCCATAATCCAAATTGGTATTCCAGATCCAATTTCGAAGAAAATCGTTCAAAGCAGAATTAAAGTCAAGGACATCATCCCTGCGAATTAGTCAATGGGAGAGCCTAGCTGTTAAGCGCAATTGAATAAACGTTTTTTCTTTTTTTTTTTTTGTTAAGAATTTATTTTGAGCAAACTGGGTCGCTCGATTTAATTGAAATACTATCACGAAACAAGTTGGAAAATAATACATTATCTTCGATCACAAAGGGAATCCTCTCTTTTCTAAATTTTCGAAACTTGGTTTTCACTTGGTTTATCTAATGTAATCGAGTATCTCAGGCTTTTTTTTTTTTTTTCGAAATTTATCGATCCGTTTCCACGAATCTGTTTCGACAAGGACGGCGATGGAAGTGGATCATAAGCTCGGGTCGATCGATCGTGTCATCATCTTCGACGCGTCTGAAAGTGCGATATACTCGCCTCTCTCCCCCACACACCGTGTGTACAAAGTGTGTCCTGCGAGCTCTAACGGTCTTCTGCCTTGACCGAGTTGTGCGAGGTCCGTGTCAGATCCCCGTGTCTTGACTTTGACTCCGTTTTATCGTAAAAGTCATTTCCACGATCGTCGTTCGATCCATGCGTCGAGATCAAGAAAGAAAGGAGTCAAGATCGCTCGTTCTGCTACGAGAGCATCCTCGATTCGTGTGAATCGATGGAGATGTGGGGAATTTTTGGATCCTTTCTTGTTGGAATATTTTTCAAAATTTTGAAACTCATGTTATTTTCCTATTTTTCGTTATCGAAAGAATTGAAAATTTAAATCTTGTTTCAATAAAAGGAGTTGGTCAATTTTGTTTAAAAAAAAAAAAAAAAAAAGATTGATTAACGAGTCTGAAGAATCGTGTCCAAATGGATCTTAAAATATTGATCGATATTGAATTCTCCATTAAGCATCCTATATATGTATAAGCTTCATAAATCTTAGAAAATCTAAAGTCAAGTATCTAAAAAATAAGAAATTAATTTCATATCTTGTTCACAATGATTGAACTACATTCTATTTGTAGTTAAACATAGAATATGAACAGGGTTGATTAAAACGAAAATAAATAAACTTTGTGACAAAAACTTTACAATAAAAAAACGATACGATGAAGTGGATCAAAATTTTGTCAAAAAAACGAAACGAAAGACGATCCTTCTTACGTTGCTCCGCCGCTATTTCGGTCTCTGAAATAAAACACGCGTGCCAAAAAAAAAAAAAAGAAGAAGAAGAAGAAGAAGAAGAAATGGTACAAATGGCACGTTAACGCGGTATCGATCGGTTGCCTAACAGGCATTCATCCGTTTCCATCGCGCTTCTTGAGCTTTCCTTTTTCCACATCTGGCACCAACTCCTCTTGGACCGTCTCCAACTCGCCTCGTGTTCTCGCGATGCTGCGCCGTCGTCGTGCCATTCCTGAATCCTTAATGCGACCTTATCGAGGTCTTCCACGAGGCGAGCAGACCGGACGAGGAAGTGGCCACACACGTGAGTGGCCGAGCATTCCTCCTCAAACAATGTGACAATGTTCTTACTTTCCTTTCGATCGCGGCATCCTTTGTCTCCTTTTATTCTCAATTATATTGTTGCTGTGTGTGTGTGTGTGTGTTGCGTTTTCTTTTTTTTTTTTTTTTTCCTTTTCTTTGAGAAAGATTTTTGATCTTCCTATACTATTCGTGTTCTGTTAATAATAACGCGTTTGATTTTAATAACAATGGAAGAAATGAGGAAGGAATAACAATTGGAAGGTGGATTGTATAGTAGAGTATAGGAAAGATGAAAGAGTTTAAGAGAATTAGTTTAAGCAAACTTATTCGATATTTCGAAAATAATTTGAAATTTCATTCAATTTTACTTTGCTATGTGTACATCTGTTTTTATCTAAAGATAAGAGACAACATTGTGCAGTATTGATAGTTTTTCTATGGATGGTTAAATTATTTATATTGCATGTATCGATTAACATTAAAAATTATAAAATTTATAAAGAATTAAAGTTGATCTTCACATGATCCATTTATGGACAAATTATTATCATTCTACATAATGTAATTTCTAAGACAACTATAAACAAAATTGTAGAGAAGGGACAAAGCGAACCAGCGCCAAAATTACATTTTCTTATGAAACGGAATACTTGATAACATGCTGCAATGTTTGATCTTTCGCGTAACAGCGTTCTCGTGTTTAAACAAACACTTTAGGAATCCAAATATCTCTTGCAAGAACAAGAAAATTCTTTCCTTGAAAGATACATTTCGCACATTTTAAAAAGAAAACCAACGTTTCTAATATTTAATCATTTTCCATTGAAACAGATAATTCCATAATCGCTTGAAAGCCAGATCGTCCAAGAAACGATTAAAAAAAGAATCGTGATTTATCAGTATGGATGCTTTTATGACGCTTTTATTTTAAACTACTGTTCAGCCGGGGGAAATCTGTGGGCAGAGAGTAGAATAGAGTATCCTCAAGGGTGAATTTATGTATTTGGGTTGGGTTTCGATTTGTTTGGAAAAAAATTTTTCGTTGACTTTTACTTCGACTAAACTCCGTTTAACTCTAAGATTTTTATTATGAATATTTCAAAAAATTATCCGAAACAGTAATTTTATTTACCTGTAATCAGTGTTTCAATATTATTCAAAATTCCAATCACTGTTACAAATTTCGATCGAAAGAATCTTGTTGTTCTCATCGAGAAGATTTTCCAAATCGAAGATCACTGACCCAGACAAGAACGAATCAAACTTTCAAAATCGAATTTTCAATATAGAACTCTCGAGAACACGTTTTAATTCAAATATTTTGTAGCGACAATTGTCAGATCAGAGAAGAGAAACGCTTCCAATACTTACGAGACGATGTTGTTATACACGCACACGTACGCCATAGCTGGCATGGTGTGCGGGCATAGGTGGTTGCTTCGTTCTATCGACCGAGCACAGCAGCTCGTCCCGTGACCTGACCTCGTCTGAACCCTCCATTCCGCTCTCTGCCTCGCTCTAACACAATCACCCCTCCTCCCTCTGTCTCTCTATTCGTCTCCTCCTCCCCCTCACAGGCCGCCTATTATACCCCCGTGCCTCGGCACGGCGGTAGTTTCTTCCACCCTGCACAGTCACACCATCTCCACGACCTCTCCTCCGTGCAAGAAACCTCCCTCTTTGCCACTTTCCACGCAATATTAGCGGCCGAACTGGAACAACGCCCGAAACAACCAGCCGGTATACGTAGCTTGTTTGATGGCCACAGTTGTGTAAAAATTTTTCTCATTAGAATAGAAGGAACAGGGATGGAAGAGTTTTACGATTAGGTTAGGTTAGGTTATATATATAAGAGTTGATTATATTATAAGAATTTATTCGTAAGAAATTTTACGGTGATATAATTTAGGTTAGGTTTTTGAATGTAGGAATGGAATGTAATTGAATTAAATATAGCTTGTTTCCATTACCCGTTAATTTTCGTAATAATCTTGCTAAACACGTTTCTTATTTTATTTGATTGTTCGCTTAATAATCGAACAGAGACGTAGCAGTAAAAAATGCAGAAACTTTCCATTCCACCTTTTTGCACGTTTCGTTCCTTATCTATGGACGAGTTACGTACACTCGTAACGGACACCCTAGATTTCGGTCCCTGAGGATCAAGGGGAAAAGGATCGGTGGAAATTTCCATCAGACGAGGGAGAAGGAAAGTCGGTGGGGGAGCTGGTTGTGGACGAGGCGAGGTTCAAATGGGACTGACGCTTTAATTGGACGATGGACAAAGTTTGTTTAGGGTCCTAGGATTCTGATTCGTGGCGAAGAGGAGAGAGTGTTGAAACGTGGCAAAAGAGAGGTGAAAGAAATGTTTGCAAAGTGCTTTGGAAGAAACTTTAACATTCGATTCCAATTGGAGATTGTATTATTATTATTATTATTATTATACATAGTTGTTGTAATTGAATCTTCGTAATTTTATATTTAATCTTGAAATTTTTAATTTTTTAATTGGTTTTATTATAGCTTCATTTTTTATTATGTATGTTTTAAATATATTTTTAATCAAATTAATTTTTGTATTTAAAGAATTGGGAAAAAGAAATGTGTAAAAATGTATATATATTTTTCCTATTATAGAATAATTAAATAAAATATCAATTAAAAATCCATTCTCTATTCTCTAGTCTTATAATCCCTTATATTTCATTTCGTTGAAGATATACAATAGGACGATATTTTTAAATTATTCTTTGACTTTCTAATCAATTTATCCGTCCATCCTTTATTTATTATCTTAATTATATTATCAATTACATCAATTTTTATCGATACTTTGAAATTAAACAAGCGTTCATAATATAAGACAAGAACAAAGACCATTTTAATTTCTGACTTTAAATGTTACACTTTTATAACGACTAACGAGCTTTTAACTTTTATTCGTCAGAAATTATGAATAATCAAAATTTCTTTCATTCCTAATCCATCCCTCTATAAAAAAAATCTATACAAAAAAAAAAACGTAATACTCCAAAGAACGAAGATAATACATATTTCACACGACCCTGAACAAACCACCACCATCGTGTCCTCCGCTTTCGAAATTTCCGCCGTTTGGTCCTGACTTTCGAAACACGTTTACTTTGACTCTCCGTCCGATTTCACGACGTGTGTGTACACCGACGAGAAAGAAAGAAAGAGAGAGAGAGAGAGAATAAACTGATCGATAATCGATGAATCGGAACCAATCGGGTTCAAAATCAAAACGCGACCACGAGAGAGATACCTGTGAAAACAATTCGTTAAAAATCAGCGTTGGCGAAAAGTTGGCGAAAAATCCTCGCTTAATTTCGTTTCAGAAACTTTTTCAATATCGAACAATCGAAGCCCCGGCAGGAAGCGCGCGTTTCCGCTTCTCCTTTCATTTCACGCGTCGATCGCGTGGACACGAATCGTATCGATATTCGAAAGCGTGCGAATGGAGCTGATGGGGTTGTGTTCAACTCGTTCTAAATTATAGCTTTATTCTTGCGGTTAAGAGAATGGTTAACCCTTATTTACGAATAGTTTGACGAGGATTCCTCGTGTAAATCCTCGTGTGTGTTTCTGAATTGCAGGTAATTTTAACATTGACTCTTTTATCCACTCTTTCATCCGCGTGTGGTAGATGGCTCTCTCTGTCTCTATTTTAAATTTTTATAGTATATCGATATTTGAGAAATACTTTGTAATCATTTAAACGATATATACAGTCTCTGATAGATAATCGCCAACGTCACGATATCCATTTTATCCACCTCAAATCACAGTTAACTGTAAAAAATTAGTTTTTAATAATAAGAAATATTTTATTCCCCATCTTCTCACAATTTCTATTACTATTCCAAATTTTTAGAAATTTTTAGAAAAAATTTCGTACGTTTTAATGTTCTTTGAAAGAATAATCTACTTTTTAGAAAGTACATTTTGGAAGAAAAATTAATGATCCGAAAATATCCGAAAATAAAATTTCAAAATTAAATGCGTAAATAAAATCCAAAGATTAATATTTCCGCCCAAACCACAAAATCATTAAACCGACCGACCACAACCGATCTGCAAACCATCTGCAAACCTGCATAAGATTAACCGAACGGATCGTCGGGATTTATCACCTGAAAACAGGCTAGAAAGTTTTTCGGCTGGGTGTGGAGGGAACCGGTCATGGGAAGGGCTCATTGTTCATCCCTGTCGTGACACTCATGGCGGTCTCCTCCGGATGCATTGAGAGCGCAGACTTCTTCGTGTCGCTCCGGGCAGTAACAATGCATAATAATGCTCGAATGGGCCGTATGAATTCAGATTCTGGCATCGGTCGCAAATAAGTCGCCCCTTAGAGAGGGGGGGGCGAGGAGGGGAAGAGACGAAAATTGGAGAGTGGGGGGAATACGTGAAATGGAAAACGAGAGAAAGTTTGTGTGCGGGGAATAAGCGTGAATTTTTAGGATCGTTTGAATTGTTTGGATCGAAGGAAAATGGGGGAGGATTTTTTGGAATTTTAAAGTCGAATTTTGGAGTTTTTTTTTTTTTTAAATTGAATTGAAATGATGAATCGATAACTTGATTATTATAATATAATCTCTTAATGATACATCGAGATCCATTTCTAGTTGAATCTTGTCAGTGTTGAAGATTTTTAAAATTTCTAAAAAAAATTTATTTACGTACGTATTTCTGTCTCATCGTTGAAAAGATTTTTAAAAAATATTTTCGATAATAATAAAGATCCTTACGAATGATCTATTTCTCTGAATGAAAGTATGAAAGTGAATCTATGAAAATCGATCTATTTTTTTTTAAACGCATCAATGTGATGCAAGCCACTTACGGAGGGGAAAAAGTTCATCAATTTCGAAGATATTTTAATCATATTTTGTTATTACCTACGTATTTCTTACGTACTTGAACCGAATCTAAATGTTAAATAAAATAAAGAAAAAAGAAAAATTATTCCAAAGCATCAAAATTACACGTTAACATCATCTCTCGACATAAATTTTATCAATCAGCCAACTAATTCCATCAAGATCCGTGACACAAATTGCAACATCTTGTTACTTCACAATTTTCTTAAATCACATCGCGGGGAGAAACTCGTTACAATTTATCCGTAAATTTCACGCAAACTCTCAAGCACATCGAAGGCTGGTCCAATTTTCATAATCATTCGAATCGAAAAAGCGAGCCAAGACACGTTAAAAATCCCAGAATCGTAAAGAAAGCTATAGCCACACACACACACACACACACACATACACAGTAATTCCCTGGCACGTTTCCTGACGCTCGATCCACGTTCGTTTAATTCCACGGGTCTCGTATTTTCATTTGCAGTGCATAAAGTCGTCGCCTGGCCCAGGGCTAGACTTCGAACGAGCTGTGTTAATTTAATTATTCATCTGCCAGTTGTCGGTTCATTAAAATCGAAAGGAGGGAGGAAAAAGGAAGATAAGAAAAATCGACGATCTTTTTAAACGAATGAATGATTTAAATTTCGTGCAATATTGAAAATCTCTTTAAATCTTTCTTTTTAAATTATAGAGCATAAAGATGATTGGATTCAATATCTTTCCATTCTAATTGGAATATTTCTAACGAGAAATCGAGCGAAATGATTAAGAATCGTGCATCTTTAATAAGCGCAATAGATCCAACTTTTGTCGTCTAATTAATCTTTTCTAATCTGTCGGATGTTAAGTCAATTATTGTAAGTTAATTTTTTTTTTTTTTTTTTTCGGATGAAAAATTGAAAATTCGCGACAGATGAGAATTTAAAGATGAGAAGAAAGAGAGAGAGAGAGAGAGAAAAAAAATAAGGTAAAATAAGAGAAGATCGATGGAACGCCACGCACCAGTTTTTATAGCGGACACAGAAACAGCTGGACCGTACAGGCGAAAGCCCATTCCATCTCGAAATCGAAATCCCTCTACGACTTTTTTCCAAACATTTTGTTTTTTTTTTTAACGGCGAAGTTTCATGGACTACTTGCATTAGAATAGAATTATTGTAGAATTTTTCGAAGAACTCTCTTGTATTTCGAATAAATTATTTTTAATTATATTCATTTTTCAAAAAAAGTGAAGTGTTGGGAACAATACATAACAATTTTTTATTACATAATTAAAACTAGTTTGAGGTTAAAAAAGAGAACGAATAATTCAGAATAAATGTCTTAATATTTGTAATTAAATTTCGATCGATGAATATTCTAACCTCCAAAATTTCCAATAATTGATATTGAATTTAATAAAAATTGAATAATTCCTTTTTCTTTTACCATGAGAAGAGAGACAGATGTCAATAATGTATTACGATACTTGAAACATGTCACTATAGATTCTGTTAGAATCATATTCTAATAAACGCATTTGGGGAGAGCAATGATTACTCGGTCGCCTGACATAACTGCGAATTAATTCAGTTCAAGCAACAGGCTCGTGCCAGCGTTGCCATGAGAAAGTTAAGTGACCTGTATCAAGTACTTACCTTCCCTCTCCGCAAAATATTTCGAAAAATTGTTCTAAATATTTTTATATTGCAATCAGTTTCATGCGTCACTTGAAATTTTAATTTTAATAAAAATGAAAATTACATCTAACATTTTAATATCTTATCATTATTAATAACGTTACATCATTACAACTTTACATTAATTGATCTTTAAATAATAAATAATAGTCACAGGAATAATTACAGGAATCAAAAGAATGAAATAAATCATTTAAAGATTTAATTTTCAGATTTTTTTCTATTCCCTCTTATTCGAAAAGTTCGTTATTGAACAATAACAAGGCACTCGGGATGTGAGGAGAGCCGTAAATATAAAACGTCTTTTATTCGATATGTAAAGTTTCTCGATTATTTAAAATCGACTCGACAATGATCGTCTAAACTAGCGGATCCCCTTTAGGATTATTCACAGAGAGTAAATAACGATTAAAGAGAATGAAAGAAGAGCTTGCTTTCGTTGGTTCGAACTGGTCAAGAGACGCAATTGGTCCAAAAGGAACAGACGGCACTCACGGGACAAGAAAGTGTCTCTTTTACGACGACAGCTGCGCCAGGCACTCACGATTTCTCGAAGCAGTCGTACATATCGCTTGTATTTAGTAAGCTTCGATTCTGGTAGCCGTTTGGCAAGTTCGAGGATGTTCCTCTGGGAAGCTAAGTTTCGTGAGAATTGTTCAGTAAAATTTGAACAGGTATTTGTTCATTATAGGTATGAATAAATTCTTAAAGAACTTCTTCAAAGTTTCGTGCAACTTCGGTATAATTATCAAAATGAAATTCTAAAACAATTAAACTAGCTTCGCTTCCTCGCTTTTAACACGTTCTTAGACGTGAACTTAGAACACTTGTGCTAATGATCTTAAAAGAATTTTTTTTATTACTCGAGACTGATCAGTTTTATTATAAAAAAAATTCATATTTAATTTTTTTTTTTTTATTATTATATAATCAATCAAACATGACATTATATCATGATTTATTAATAAAATCAACGTGTATCTCGCGATCGTTTAATAAATATTTACATGCAAATTTTAGATAAGCATACGATGAATAGATAATAAAGAAACATAAAATTATTGAAGAGTGAGCATAATTGATAATTCATATGATACACAAGTCAGAGAATTATCCGTTTATGCCGATTTATTTTTCACTATGATTTCACTTGGAAATATAGGTAGTCACGATATGCCAGACACCGAGGAAGCGTCGACATGGAAAGGAAAAATGAAAAAGAATCAAAAGTATAATAGAGTTTACACGACACTCATCGCTTACTCTGGGGCGAATGAGACTCAGGGACGTTTTTTTAAGGGGGTCAAGGGGACCCTGCGCCCCGGGGCCATTCTTATTAACGCTGACTTTTCTTTCTTTCTTTCTTTCTCTAACTTGAATTCAAATTTTCCAAATTTTTCACGAAAGAAAAAAGTTTTTCAGAAAAGTTATTATTTATTTCCATCTTATCTCCTTCGCGTGTTTTCTTCTCTAATTTTTCGATGTAGAGTTATATCTGTATATTTTTGAATCGAACGAATCATGGAGCAGAAATCCGTTCTTACGATGGCCGACGCTTTGAGAAAGCGTTTATTCAAAGCGTGACATTAATTTATGGACACAGCAGCACACGTATCAGTCAGCGAGATCCATGCAACCTTAAACTTGCATCCATGCGTATGATTACATAAAATTGTTGGTTTCGCTCAAGTTATGAGCGTGGGTAATATATTTCCTGCTATTAAAGAATCGATTTCGACGCAGAATTTCGCTTATTGATTAATAACGTTGATACAATGTTAGATACAATGGCTTGGAATTGGATGATTAGGAATTACGATTTATGCCAAAAATGTTACAACGTTTATTTGATTGTGCATGTGTAAAGTTTCGTCTTACAAAAGATTCTTTTTTTTTCTCCTTTAATTATAAGATGACCCTTATGTTACATTAGTTTACGAATACCGTATTCTCTTCACAATGTCACGACCGTCGTGCGTGATTCCGGTACGACGTCACGGTCCCATTGACGCCGACCACAACCACCTTAAACACCCATAAAACATTTTCGTGACCTCTTTTTCATGTAATTCAACGAACAGAGGCTTGTTCTCCATTTCCGGTGACATGAAAGCACCGATACACTCGGCACGCTCGAAAAAACCTTTCACACGTTCCGGCGATATATTGTGTATACCACTGAATTCGTAAACGATATCCCCGGTTTCATTACCGATTTGAATGCCCTGGGTATACATAGTATCGAGAGCGGTATGAATAATTCCATTCTGTAATCATCTTGAGATCATTCTATCGAAAACGCGTAAATATTAGACAAATTATATCATGCATATACGTTTATAATCATAGCATATACATGCATCTACGTGTATTGTGTCGGAGAATGAAAAGATTGAAAAAAGCATCAGCGAAAATATTCCATGTAAAGAATATGTCACTTAGAAAAAAACATATATGTGTATTATAGCAGAAACCTTTCGAGAGTATGTTACGTATGATAACATAGTTCGTATAATTTCGCAGCAGCATGCCAGAAAACGTGCATTCCCGAAGAGGAGTTTCCTGTAGGAGGGAGCCTTGGGTACCCGGCGGTGAACCATCATCGTTCTAGCACGACACGAGGTCGCGGAAAAGCACGAACATCGTCGAAGCGTGCACGAATACGACCGAACCGTAACGAAAGCGTACGAGGCCACAGATACAGGGGTGGGGACTCGCAGACTCTCAGTAGTCGAATTCAGTCGAGCCAGCGCCGTGATCGGAGTTGGAATAGTGACTGGCGAACAGTGTTCCGAGCAGGCGTATCCGCTCTCGATGTTCTAGTCGCTCCTTAATCACGCGCACACGAATTAATTTGGTCGGCTGGCAGATCCGAGATCGAATATTCGAATCAATCGCTTCGTTTTTTTTATTCGTCTCTTGTTTAACCGTGGGCTTCGTACGCTTCTATCGTTCTCCGTCGTGCATGTTCATCAATTTATACAGTTTGTCGCTATTCGTTTAACCGTCCCCGTTGTGATTGACTGTCGCGAAGGCCTTTTTTTCCCGGAGCCGCTACAGACACGGCAGTGAAAATGCGGTAGTGACAGTGGTATATCAGAGACAGGGAGAAAAAGAGAATCCCTGATTGCGTTTGTAGGCGCGAGGACGCCACGAGTTTACTCGATAAAAATCGAAGTGAACGAAATTAGGGGAGAGGCTCCTTGAAGCCAGGGCCAGAAGTTATGTCGAGTTCGTGTGTTCGAGGACGAGGAATTTACGCGCATGTGTCCAGTGGGATTTAGTGTCGGCGATAAAGCATTCTTTCCAGATCTGGATACCTTGCTCGCAACACCTACGGGACCTGGATTATCTCATGTCAGGATGGCGCTGGCGCGGTACGTATTTTCCACTGAATCGTCGAACCTCCTCGTCATTGCGTTTAGGGTGGGTCTTTGCTCAAACGTGTTTGTTTTTCCTCTTTCGTTCCCGATGTTATTAAGTGTCTTTATTGATCCAATACGACGTTCTATACAGCAACACATATTGACCTTAAAACGATGTTTCACTTCTATTATAATGACAATATTTTACATAATCATATTCTGAAAAGGATTTAATAATACACTTTGTAAAAGAAAGTGTTCTTCTTTTATAAAATACCGGTGTCCCTTTGTTTTGAAGTATTCTGCCACAGATGCCGGTATCAGCCATAGAGTGCGCACTGGTCAACGACCCATCCCTGCCATAACTATAGTCAACTGATTTAACAGATTTATACATTCTCGGTGTATTTACATAGCTGTCGTGTGTTCTTTCGACACGATGCGTATGATGCCAGGACTCGTTATTAGTTTGAAAGTTCTTGGTCAAGTTGCTTGCATGGCGAAGGAAAGACGTCAAGGTTAGTACACCTTTTTACGTTAAGTCGACCTTCCGAGTACGATGCGGGCTCCGTCACGGTTCGACAATCTGCCTTTATACTGAAACATTTGACCGTGAATATGAGTCGATGGAATTCAAACGTAGAAACATTAACAGCGACCTTATCCTCCGGTCGCTTTCTTTCTCTCTCTCTCTCTCTCTCTCTCTCTCTCTCTCTCTCTCTCTCTCTCTCTCTCTCTCTCTCTCTCTCTCTCTCTCTTTGTGGCTGAAAATTCTTCGATCGACAAACGATGTCACTACACGCGCGTCTACATATGCCTACATAACATAATACTCGCGCACGCATATAGGTTAGAATAACTGTCTTTTCATGTCAAAGTTTTGATTCTAAAAACATCCATCGTGAATAATTTTACTATATAACGTGTTTACGTGTATTGCAAATATTATTTTCCGACACAATAATCGTAAATATGTTATCATTTTATATATATATATATTACTTTCTCTGTTAAATCTTTCTATCAATATTATAGAAGACGTAGCATGGCAGTAAACAGCCTTCACCGCATATACTTATATTCGTATACGATTGAATCGTGACAGAACTGGCAATGAAGCTTTCTACCAACTCATCGACGTGTTCATATGCCATTTCGAGCATAACATTGCCTTGTGTTCTAAACTGTGGACGGTTAGAATTTATTTCTTTGTAGTCGAGCGTTCCTTTATCTCGCGGACGCAGTGTTGAAGGCCTCTATTGTGATATTTCGTTCAACTCGGTCGAATGAGTAGGGGAAATAATGTTGGAGCGCACGAAACGTCTAGTAATTGAATATAGCGAATTAAACAATGGTTGGGAATCATATGGGTGGGCAAATGGGCGTACGATCAGTAGTTTCGCCGATAGACCTTCTCTTGATGGAGACTATTACTCATTACACTTCCTGCCCAGCAGAACGCTATCGGCCAAAGTGATGAATCACGAAGCTATAAACAGATCTTCGACTTTATAATTACAATTTAATGAATGCGGCCACAATTGTGTGGGACCTCACCTGTTATTAATCTTGACATTGCGTGAACTTTTGCGCGAATTTCCATTTGCAACGAATCATTCTAATAAGATATTTGATATCTTTTTTTTTTTTGATCTGTAATTATTAAATTTTTTTTAGATTAGAAATTTTGCATTTCACATTGATTGGAATATTTATGGAACGTTTAAATATTAGATAGATAAGATTTTTTTCCAATTTAAATCGATATGATACATTTTCAAGAAATTGTATTTTTAAAATATTCTATTTTCTCTTTCTTTTCTTTCCTTTAAATATTGATAAAGATTTGAAATGTTTTTATGCATACTTGTTTAGAATCGTTAAATGTTCAAAAAAATATTTTAATCGTATTTTTTCTTTATTGTTGATCAATAGAAAATTTATGATGCTGTGTTATTCAAATGATCTTTTTTTATTTCTGACATTTCTTCAGAAATCTTTTTTTCATTGCTATCTTATGGTTCGGTTATTTTTGTATCATTGTCATAATTTACATACATTCAATAAAAACATTTTCATAGAATTTAAAATAAATTTTCAATTATAAATTTGGATTTTCAATTTTTAATAGTTTAGATTTTAAATTTAAATTTAAAGATATTTAGATACTTGTTTAAATTTTAAATTTTACATCGTGAAAAAACAATGAATTTTTTATCAATGAATTTTAAATTTTGCATTCTAAAATTAAATTTTTTATCCAAATTTCGACTTTTGATTTTCTATTCAACAAAACTAAAAAATCATTTTTCAAAATTTAATTTTCGAAGAATTTAATTATTGCTCTCACAGAGAATTCATTAAACGTTACACATTATTTTCCTTAAATCTAGTAATGATAATATTTAATGATCGTATTGAATAGTATGCAAATTTCTTGTTTTCAAAATTATGGAAATCGTAATTAACCCATCTCAGTTTCATTTCCGAGTAAACTAATTCCGTATAACGCAGTTCAACCGATTAACCAATCATGTATTAGCATAGATTAATTAGAGAGACGAGCGTTGTTCCGCGGAGGACACTTGTTTCGCGCTGCGCGAAAGGCAATTTTGAATCATTAACATAACTCAAAGCGAATCGAACTGTCGTTCCACGATCAATCAGTGTCGGTGGAAATTACGTTAAATGCTTTACGATGAGAATTGATCGACTCGCGGCACAGTAGCAATTCCTTGCCTAGGACAGATGTCTGTCGAAACGATTCTCTTTCTACGTTAATCCATGGGAAAAGTTTATCGAACCATGGAAATTGTTATTAGGTTGGAAAAATTGGAAAATTTTCAGATTATTTTCAGAATTTTATCTTAGAATCTTATGAAAAAATAAAATAAAAGAAATTTATTGTTTTTGAACATATGATATAATCTATATTTAATATAAATGAATGTATTTGAAATATCTAGTATTCAATATTATAAAAATCTATCTATATGAATTATATTTTTAAAAAAATATAATTTTTTTAATGAAGTGTTTCTTCATTCGACTCTGTATTCACGTGAATAATGTGGTTTAGTATATAATTCGAAAAAAAACTTCATCTATACTGTTGTTTAAAAATTCTTGGAAAGTGAACAAAATATCAAACTGTACTAAACACGAAAACAACTTTTTGTTTTTTTTTTTTTTTGTGTTTCTCTCATGTTCGTGATAATTCAAATTTTAATTATATGCAAGAATGCAAATACAAATTTTTTTATTCAAATTAAGATCTAAATATTATTTACAAGTTTTTGTAAATAATTCATATTCCATTTTTAAAAATGCATCATAATATAATTTCTAATATATATATATATTTTTTTATTTTTAATTATATAATCTATATTACATTAAAATGTATAATATATAATATAAAGAAGTATATTATATAATAGAAATATGAAGAAATAATTTTATATGTATTAAAAGTTTCTAGAAACTTTATCAAGTACGTTTCATTCTACAAGTTACAAAGTAGAATGTTATCTTCATTAAGAAGATAGATACTGTGACGTTATATATATATTTTTGAGATTATATATCAAAATTCTATTAAAATTATGAAATTCTGAGTATATTAAATCTTGTTTCGAGGACTCTAGAATCCATATATCAGTTTATAAATTATTAATATACTTATTTAATATACTCATAATTGCACAAAATAAAAAATCTTTTTAATTTAATTTTATCTTTTACTTAATAATTTTAATTACATACATTTAACAGAATCGCTTGAACTTTATTTTTCATTATCATTGTCTGCATAATGAGCCAATGTCAAATAACATTGTTAAGTTGGTGGAAACAGGCTTCTCCAGATATACACTCGGAACTCTTCGGGATTATTCGGAACTATTCGTGGCTATATATCCAGATATTACTGAATTTTTAACCGAATTAATAAATCTTTAATCGAAATATAATCCCAATTGCGTGATTCACATTATACATCATAAGCTGTATCTTTGAAATATTTGAAGCCGAGATTTTATATATTTCGAATCTAAATTCCCTCTTCGTAAATAAATTGATTTCGTCTAGATTGTTCGAAATATAATCCATAATTTTCACATTTACAGTTATTACAAATCGATTAATGCCTTATAAATGTATACGTATACGTATAAGCATAAGAAGCAAGTGTATTTTAGATGTCGGCAGACAACGATAATGGAACAGCTGTGTATACTGCGAGGGGACAAAGAACACGGACACATTCAAAGCGATTTCTGCTCGTTCGTTGTGTTAGTGACGAGAAAATATTGTGACGCAAACGCGATAACGTCGTAGCGCAAGGTCGAAGAGCTTTTCCGATTCATCTAACGCTACAATCAACGAACACGTTATGCTAAAAAGTTTTATACCTGCGACAAGGCATGGCATCGTGAATGCCTCGGTTCTTTATCGCCGTGTCATTTCAATGTGTTTTCGAACGTGTGGAAAAATTAAACAGGTGACTGTCTTCTTGTCACATAGGCTTTCAAGATCCTCGCATGTGAAATAACCTGTTCAACAAATTTTGTTCGTGTTTTGCACGCGTGAAAATCAATTTGTAGAATTTAATGGATGAACGTTCCATTAAGTGAAAAATTCAAAATATAACTGTTTTTACCAGATAATTTGATAGCAGTTAATGCAGATCATGGATAATAGTGAAACTTCCTTCGAGTTAACAGTAGTAGGAAGTAGTGGGGATAGTTAATGGTCATATAAACGGACAAATTCGTAACCATATTGTACCTCCATAATATGTTGATATAATATATCAATGTTGGGTTATCGCGTTGGATATCAGCATTTCACGTTACCACTAAAAATTTTTATTTTTTTTTAAAACGTATGAATTGTCGAATTTCAATAGAATATGTGACGTTAAATGAACAATGGATTAGAGTTATTGAAAAAACAACACTTCTTCCTCTGTTCGAATCTCGTTTTTTTTTTTTAAGAAAACTCTTGAAATATCCTAGTTCCAAGGTAATGAATTATCCTAAAATAGAACGTTCTTTCTTAGAAATCTTATCGATCTTCCGCGTCCTCGACGCCTTCTTAACGACACCTACTTCGATGCTCAATAGAATAGATGGAAGATCCTTCGTGAAAGAATAAAGATCTTGTCATTAAACTCATCCTCGTCAATTAATCATATAAAAATTCCACTTATCATGTAGAAAGTTAAAAAATTATTTTCAATATTATAATTTAAATTCGTTAAAGATTTTAAATTAATTGTCTCAAATTTGTTCGTTCATTTCCTTTTTTTTTTTCAGATTCGAGAATAATTTTTTAACAGCTTTGATTTTTATCGAGTAATTTCGTTCTTTTTATAATTTAAATTTTGACGTGCAAAAATTATTATATTTATTAAAATATTTTTCAATAATTTTTTGCGCACATAGGATTTTGTATTTATTTAACATAAATAATTGAATTGATAATATAATCAAGAAATTTTTTTGCGGCAAAATTAAAATTCTTCTCATTTAAAAAATCTAATTTTTTATTTTTTTCGTTTCTAAAATACTTATAAAAAATAACAAAGCAGTGTTACGAACTTTATTACTCTGGTCTTTTATAAATTTTTCTATTTTTACAACTTTCCGCAAGTTAATGTATTTTTTAAAAAAATTCCTTTTTTTCCCCGCGAACGTATTTTAAATATGCTTACACAGCTAAATGAAAGTACAAGTTGACGTTTAAAACACGGAAAATTTTAATTAATCTGACATAGAATTAAAAAATTTTAGGAAAAAATGAAAATTAAAAGTAAAAAAAAATTAAAAATTAGCAAAAGTATGATAAATATTTTTGAAACAAAAAAGATATAATAATAGTCGTAACAAATTCTTTCCTGAAAGCTGTGCAATTTAAATTTCAAGGTTCCTTTGACCAGATCCACGCTATATTATCTCTGAATAGCGCTGTAACGATTGCATTACACAACAAACGTGCTCGTCATCTTTAATATCTCTCATCGAGTGTTTGACATTTCTACCACGAGGAATATAATATAATCGTCAAAAATAAAAATATTGAAAGGAAAAAAAAAAAAAAAAAGAAAGATAGAAATAAGAAGAAAAGAGAAAGGCGTGTGCAGTTTTTGCACACGAATAAATGGCAGATAATTACGTTTTAAAAATTCTCCAAAAGCATGAAAAAGTTCATTTGCAATACTTATCGATGACGTTTTTACGAAAAATTAATTTGTTTTCTGGATCGATGATGCAAATGAATAGAAAAAGCGATACGTAAGCAAAGTTATCGTGGCTAAGTTTAATTATAATAATTCGACTAACGAGTATACTCTTGGAAATAATTGTTCGACGATTATTTTTAAGCATCGAGATAATTTGAAAATTATCCAAGAGTGATATTTAAAAATATTCTCTCATGTTTTTCTAATAACATCGAAATATTTTATAATAACTGATCATCATTTTTTTTTTTAAATATCATTTAATATCATTTTTATTTATTATTATATTTTAAATGCGTAATAAATTCATTATCTTGAAAACATATTTACAATTTAAAAATATAATTGTTTAAAGATTTTTTTATTCATAGAAAGTTAAACGAAAAATAGATTTCTATAATAAATTTATATTTATCTTTTTATTCTGAAAAATTTATATAATTTTCAATTCAATTTAAGAAATTTTTGTCGATTAATTAAATACCCTTTGACAAATTCGAATTAAATTTAATACTTTAATAATTAACAATACCAGAAAAGAAATATCAAGTTATAAATTGAAATCTGTTTTAATTGGATTGCATTGTTTTCCTTTTCAAAAAGAATACCATTTGTTTTATTTATTTATACAAGATTAAAAAATAATTTAAAGAATTTAATCGCGATTTCACAAAGTTTGGTTTTATTTAAAAGCAAAGTCCTTGGTCTACAACACCTCGTCGATAATTCTCCTTTCTCCCCGATACGCGTGTAGACACAAAACGAAAGAACCTTCGATCGATCATCGCACAGTGGACATTCGTGTTCTCAGGCATTCGTAAATATCGTCCTTTCCGTATAACAATTTGTATACATTTGAGCGTGGCACGATGCGTGGAACGATTGAGTAAACTTGGTTAGTGCTCTCTAATTTTACATTGGACGCGGACGTGGAGGACGAAATAATTGTCATTGGTATAGGAAGAAACGATTGACATTGACTCAATGATGGAGGTAATGGAATTGTAAAGATAGGAAATTATTCTTCCTTCTTTCTTCTTCTTCGTTATTTTTCTTGTCTTACTTATTTACGACTTTCTTTTGATTTTGTTCTTATTTTAACACTTGGAAATTGCAAATCTTTAATCATTGATTTATTTTCAACGAAATAGAAGAATTATATTGAGAGTAAATAATCGTATACATATAGAGAATTTTTTAATTCAATAAAATTCCTTCTTTTTCTGTTTTTTCAATCATTAATTTATTTTTTTTTTTTTTGAAAAATGAAAGAATTCGATTGGAAGTAAATTTTAATTCAAAGAAAATCGAGTCGTTTATTCTTTCTTTTTTATATTTTAAAAACTTTCAACTTTTTTAGATTTAAAACTCTTTTCATTTTTTTTTTTTTTTTCTTAAATTAATGTCCTGTTATAGTTTAGATTACGTGGATCAACGTGGAAACGTTTCTCGATATAATTATTAATAAAATAAAAACTTTCATTTAATAGAACAATATGATTATAGAATTTTATGTGTATATTATTCAAAATTAACTCTTTCGTATCCATTTTCAGGATTTTCATTATAAAATATGATTGTTTTTTTCTTGAATGTAAATTATACAATTCATATTTATAGAACCAGTAAGCAAGTTCTATATTAATACTTTAAATATCTTACGAAATGACTTATTAATGACTAACTGAAAATTATCATTTATTAAAATATTTAAAAAATTCAAGATTTATTTTGCAAATAAATAATAAATTGAAATAAAAACTATTATTTATTAGAAAATTAAAAAAAATATGATTCTCTTAGAAAAGAATAATATAAATAATAAAAAATTAAATGAGTTTTAGTTAAGAAGAGAACAAAGTAGCATAAATAGAACATTTCACAAAGTAAGTAAACATGTTCTATTACTATTTTAACTATATCTTATGTTTGTTGGAACAGTTAACCGAGTGAAATATAAAGTTGATGGAAAATTACAAATCTTGTTAGACAAAATAGAATAATATGAATAGAACAATTTCTATGAAATAATATTTCATATATTTCTTATATTTCTTGGAATAATTAATCAAATGAAACAAAATTATTCGAATAAAATAAATTACATTTATAAATCTTATTGATATCAAAAAACATTATTAAAAAAAAGAACAAAGAAATATAAAATGGAACGTATTACAAAATAAGTAAAATTCTATTAATATTTGTTGTTGAGACGAAACAATTGATTGAGATAAAAATAATAATTCAAGTAATAAAATTATTATTTAAAAATTTTGTACTAAAAAAACAGCATAATACAAATAGAGCAAATTGCCAACCATTGAAACATTCGATATAATATTCATATCAATAAATTTCTATTAACAGCTCTACTAGCAATTTTCGAACTTATTCATCATCGTTCCTGGCAATCCCACTAAAAACACAATTACTAAAACTTTAAAATCTATTTGAATATATACTTGTAGAAAACAATTTTTTTTTTCTTTAAATTCCATGTTTTTGAACAATATATAGCGATTCACGTAAGAAAATTAAAAGAAATTAAAGAATAATGAATTCTTTTACACAATTAATTATATAAATCTGTGGACAAAAAAAATATATTCACAATAATCAGAGCGATTCTCAATTAGAAATGTCAATTACATTTAAAAAAAAAAAAAAAAAAAAAGTATCACTGATATCGGAATACAATTAGTAATACGTTCGATACTATTTAGTAATCCCTTGCTCGATCGATAAAAACATCAAATTCCTCGAAACTTCCTTACCCACGTTTTAAATTCCGTCCAAACGTTTACCTCACTTACCATAATACCGACTATAGCGCCATTTCCCTTTCCCCAAACGATCTTTCCCCGGAAGATTCTTCTCTTTCCACCAACTGTCTCGCAGTCTCGCAATACGTCCAGTCGGGAAATCGTTTTCAACGCTATTATTATATCGCGACGGAGAGAGTCGAGGCCAATCGATGTCCGGTGTGCGATGAAATAAAGCCGTGCACAAAGGCAGACGCGTCGGGGCGGCGGCAGCGGTGGCAGCGGTGGAGGGAGGGAGACGGAAGGAAAGAAGGTTGTCCCTCGCTGTGGCAACCTTCAGCTTCAAGGGTACAGGGCCGTCCCCTTTGCTTTTTCGCCCTCCCTTCCCTTCTCTTGACCAGACCAGGCCTGTTTCGTGGAATGCAAAAGCTCGAAAAACGGCCCGACGGTCTTTCCACGAACTATTCTATCCCAACTTCTTCTCCCTCTCTTCTCTCTTTCTCTGTCTTTCTTCCCCCCCCTCCCCCCCCTCTCTCTCTCTTCCCGAGTATTCTGTTACCTATTTTTCTGTCTTACTTTCGCTTATAAAGATGTTTGTATTGTAGAGGTTGCTCCTCTACAAGGTTGAGGTTCCAAGGAATGATTCACCCTTGACGTTCTTTTTATTTTTATGGAAGTAGGGTCGTTGCAGATTGTAACGGGATATTCATGTTTATCTTTCGTATATAATACGATAGTCATTTTCAAAATGTATCACGAATATTTACTTTTATGAGGTGGATTAGTTTTTAAATTAGTTCAATGTAGCCGCGCATCTTATTGTTTTCAATTGGAGAAAATCGCTTTGAGCCTGGTAGCGTAATTATCGATTTATGACATTTTCATTCATAAATTATATACGAACATATGAATACTCGTTAATTTTGAATATAAATTTATTGATCTATTAATAATAAGTATAAGTTTATTTTTTAATATCAATATTATAAACTTTTAAATATTTTTGAATATCTTTTTAATAACGATTCCTTTTTCTATTTAATTATAAATCATATAGTTTTTATTAAAATTTGAAAAGTATTTAACACATTATTGCGATAAATTCTTTTGAAACTTTTTTTTTTTTTTTTTTTAATTCGTGTAATGAACTATCTGTTATACTTTAATCTATTAGTAGATTAAAGTAGATCTATATTAAGATTATTAAATTGTGATTATTTTTTACAATATAAATAATTATACAAATATTAATTAGAATTGATATTGTATTATAATCATAATGTTTTCTTTATTATATTTATCTAATTTAAATATTTGTTTTTATAAGATTACATAATTATAATATACACAATTATTAATATTTATTACAATTATAACATAAAATATGGTTATATCATTCTTTGATCATGTTAAACAATTTCATATTTGATAAATTTATTGGATAACTGTTTGTTAACTTACACAAAAATTATGATAAATTATGATAACATTGATATTTATTTGATCTTTATGCAATTATGGAAATGATTATAATAATTATCACAAAAAAATATAGTCTTTCTAAACATTTTCCCCGTTTCTCCATTTTTCCAACTTATATATATATATATATATATATATACAATAGTCTGAAGATTTCTAAAAGTTTTTGAAAGTTTCAATGTCTTCCCATCCCCTCCTTTTTCCTTCTTCTGTTTTGTAGAGGGAAAGGATCGGTTTAAGAAAGTCGGATATTAAACATGGGGTTTCAGTTCAATTTCGGTAAAGTGAAATAGATTGCAGAGAAGAGTGTGATTCGAGAATGAATTCGGATTCCAGATTCGTATAAATATTTTTCGGTGT
The DNA here is from genome assembly GCF_048593485.1 of Apis florea. NCBI lineage: Eukaryota > Metazoa > Arthropoda > Insecta > Hymenoptera > Apidae > Apis > Apis florea. Next base: position 7,462,387 of record NW_028256549.1, on the reverse strand, counting down.
GTTTTTTGGTTGAACATTTGTACATATTGAAGTTTTCAAGTTCGATTTGTAATACGAAGTTTTTATTCATTACATTTCATCGGAGAATAATTGTGTAATATTTGAAAACCTTGAGACTTGTTTTTGTGAATTTTTCTTTTTGTATTGTTAAAAGTGATATCAGTGATAAAAGAGAAATGGAATAAATTAATAATACGTGGCCATAAGTTAGGAATATGAAGTGAAGAGAAAAATAGTTTTGAAGTGGAAAGAAATGAATTGATTGATTTCTCTTTCTTTTTTTTTTCTTTCTTTCTTTTTTACAATTTTATATTGCTAAAAATTCTTGGAATAAGTAAAAGGAATTTTTTTAAATTTCTTTTTAATCCATTAATGTGTTATTTAAAATAATTAAGGAGTTTAATATTTGCAAATAATTTGCAAATAAATTAAATACTATATTCGTGAAAAATAATTTATTATCAGAACTGGAAAAGAAATTTCAATTTACTTTTTATTCATCATTTTAGAAAGCTTTAGAAATTATAATAAACGTAATATTTGTTTCTACATTTTTTTTTTTTTTTTTTAATATTTTTAACACAATGATATTAATATAATTGTCTAATCTTCCAATTATACAATATTTGCATTACATCATACAATATATTTTTTTAAATTCAATTTAAATATTGTATATTGTAGCATTTATGTAATTATGTTTATCTAGTACAATAATAATTTTTCCAATATTTTTACACATAACATAAATTTCAATATATGTTTAAAAATATCAGATGATGATGAAAATTAGAAAGAAATATAAATGAAAAAGAATCGATTTTTCGTTCGAGTTCAAAAATTATTCCTTCCACAAATTCTTATTTGAAGCTACATACTTAAATTTATAAAATGCTAAATATGTTATTATTTCCCCAAAGATGGATAATAAAAATTTTCTTATCCTATCCTAGTTTGTACATTGTGATAATGATATTTCAACACGTAATGTCCACGTAATGAAAAATTACTTGGCGTATTGATTTTGACACATAGAAGAAATTTCCTTAATTCAGTTCATTGAGATATTAAAAAATAAGAAAGATCACAAGAATAAATGAAAACCGTTTCGAAAATTATTTCATTATTTCTATAAATTGTTCTAACCTCACTAATATATTTATAATACATTGAATAAAAACATGTTAGCCTTCTACGATATTTCCAATATTTGTAACAGATGCAAGAAATGGAAAATATTTATTGAAGATATCTTCCAAAATATCGATAAAATTGTAAACGGAAAAATTAAAATCGTGAAGGAAAGAAAATTTCACAAACTTCCATAAATTTTTCTAAGGAAATTTTAATGATAGGCGTATACTATCCCACAAAGTGACAATATAACTGAACTTTTACAGTTAACTTAACCAAACTCAAACAATAATGGTATCTAATCACTTTTGACCTGTGTTAAATTCAAATCTTTTTGTGTCGAATATTTTTACACAAATTATTTATAATTTTTAATTACAAATGATTTATCATCAAGCCTTAATGATACTCGTATTTAAAGTTTTTTTATATATTAAAATATAAAATAATAATAATCATTAAAAATTGATGAAAACACAACAGATGGAGAAGTAGCCGAATTCCATCACTTTCGTAATCTTTCCCTTCCCTAAATTCCTTCCCTCTAAAAGAAAAGATCCATCACCTAACCTAACTATTTCTTTCATCTTCCCTCCTTTGGTACACATAAGATCTAGGACAAAACGATGCTCGAAAATCTTTCCACAATAGCATTTCCGTGAAGAGATTTTCTTTGTAAGCGGCAACCGTATTTTCGAACACTCCCCTCCCCCGTTTTCCTCTTTGTGTATCACGTATACATACTCAGAACGATATCCAGTGTCAATAGAGCTTCTTCTCGCTTCTTCCTCGAACCGAACGTTCGAACGGGTGGTCGATAGTTCGTAGGTGTGTCTGCGTGTAAAACGATTGGTCGATAATGGCCGGTCCCCTCGAAGGGATTCCTCACTTTGTTTATTCGAGGATCGAATCGGTGAACGGGTAGCATTTTTCTTTATTCTTGGCTAAAATTTTCTTCGACACGTGAAAAAGTATCCTCGGCTAGAAAATTTGGATAATGGAATTGTTATTTATTTAGGGACGATTTATAGATCGTAATAATTGTTTCGTCTGAGTAATGATTGTTATGAATATTACAATGGCGATGAAATAAAATAACAGGATTCAGAATAATAGTCCAAAGACCTTTTATTTTACCAATACCAGAAATTGCGATAAATCTAGAGTTCTTCTGAAAGTTACTTCGACGTGCTATTTATCCTAATCCTAATAAATCAATTAGCAAGATTTAAAAAATAGGTATTACATCTTTCTCATTACATCTATTCATTGTCAATGGGTTTGAGTTAAATTAGGTTTAATAATGAGGTTAGATTGTTATAATTTTGAATGATACAATTCTATGATGGAATGCAACTTGAATATTTTAGCAATTATTATTATTGCATTTGTGAAGAATTTAAATATACAAAAATCTACATATGATATACAAAAAAGGATAAAATATATAAAATATAATATGAATTATATTATAGTAAAAAGTTTATTTTGTATAAACATCATTGCACAGTCTAATTATTGTTATCACTTAACTATTGTTATAATTATAATATGTAATACATATGAATATGTACTACACATATATTTTAAAACTCTACAGGTATAAGAATTTTATTTACTAATTAACATTTAAATATGCCATCGAATATGAAACTTATAATCTTTTCTTGAAATATAATAATAATAAAAACGTAAGTAAAAGATAAGTAAAAATCAATTTTGTTTATTTTAACAAAAAGATCATGTATTTTTTAATACATTAATTAAAACATATTCTTTACAATTCTCAACAAAAATATTTAAAAATACATTTTAAAAATTAATATCTTTTACTTATCACTCATACAACAAATTGAATTTCACTTAAACGATAATTATAATTATATTCGTCATTATATATGCGAATTCTTTGTATTTGTTATAAAATAATTTAATATATTCTTTTAATATCTATTTCACTTATCATTCTAAGCAAAGATGATATCTTAAACAATGATTGTACTCTATTAGTATAGTTTTTATTCAGAGGCCATTTTAGTTGTCGATTAATGACTAGCACAATTAGCGTTAGGAACAAAAATGGTTAATTTCGTGGCGTTTTATTGTCTTAATCACGGGCAGTAAAACGAGTAAATTGAACCTGACTTATGACACCGAGTCCATGCATGTTCTACGTGTGAGTCATTCGATTACTTCATTGTTTCTTGAAAAATGAGTCTTGATTATGAAGTAGATTGATATCAAATATTAGTAACAATAAGATTACAATCTCCAATGATTTGATTATCGCCTTTATTATTAAAATGTTACATAAGTAGCTTCAGTTTAAATATTCTCCATTAAAATACAATGATCTGTTTCTGTTCATTTATTTTTGTAAGAATAATTATTTAAAAATTAATATCATTAAAAAATTTGGATATACTTTTGCATTACCTTAAATCAATGTTATCTAACTTATAGATTTCGAAATGATTTTATTTTACAATCACTACAATTATTTTTATTCGCAATATTATCTATATAGAAAATTTTTTAAAGCAAATTCTTAGCATTAAATATTTCTAAATTTTGTGTATATGTGCCAAAGAATAAATGGTAGGAGACAAAAAAAATATTAGAAAATCCTATCTTAAATCATTTATTTTTGATGATATATTAATCGATGCACCTTATAATTCTTTTTTTAAAAAAAAAAAAAAAAAAAGATTAATTTAAACAAAATACTTCGTGTATTCTTTCTAACTTCGTATTTAAAATAATATAATTACAATTTGTTTTTAACTTTAACAATTATATTTTCCTTATATTCTGTATTAAATTGATTCTCAATCGGTAAAATCTTCGTACACTTTTACTTTAAATTGTTTAAAATTAGGAAAAGAAAGTTTCTAAAATCGTTTCGATATCCCATCGATTTTCTCCACCATTCTCTCGATCGAGAAATTACTGCCAAGGACCGAAGCACCTGAGTCAAGCTTCCACGCTCAGCGTAAAGTTTCTCCCTTTTTGTTCTCCAATTAACCTGAATTGCACTCAGGAGCCACACAAAAGCTCCGCAGTGGTTCACAACCTGGAATGATAATTGCAGTATTATTGAACGAATTGCGCCTACATCCTCAATAGGTATTGTTCGGTCGTAAATGATTTACCATACTTTGTTGAAATTGTAAGATGATTTGTTTAGGAGTTGAATTTCATTATAAAAACGATGCGATATCAATATGTTTATTTTTTCTTGTATTGTGATAAAAGAAATTTTTTTTTTTTCTTAATTGAAAGAATTGTCTTCGTAAAATAATTTTCTAATTTTAACTGAGTGTAATTTAAAAAATTATAATGTCAAAAATTTCGACATAAAATTAAAACTAAAAGTAATACACGCTCGTAAGATGAGAGAAAAAAATTCAGATGAGAAATTAATCGTATACATACAAATTACTGATTTAATCAGTTTAAGAGATATTTTAATCCGAATTTTGTAAAAAAAAAAAAAAAAAAAAAACAATACGAAACAAATGATTCAAAGAACGTACCAGAATTAATCACCAGTAGTTGATCATTTTGACCCAATGTACAGAGTGAGTCACGTAACGCGATTACTTCAAATAACTCTCGTAATCATTAGTCGCATGAAAGATGTGTCATGCAAAAGTTGAATGGCGTAGAAGAGAACCTAAGAAGATCGATTCTGTTTTTTTTTTTTTTTTTTTTTTTAATATATCAATCAGTGGAGATTATCTCTATAAAAAAAAAAAAAATCTAGTAAATCTTTCATAATAAAAAATTATTGATTTAAGATTATATTAAATCGATATTTACATATCTATTTTGCAAAGCATATATATCTTTCTCGTACATGTAATCTGGATATTCTCAGAGAGATCACTCGAATGCATCGCAACAATCTACCAAAAAACCTTTTCGAACTTTTCTCACATCGTTCCAAATAAGCAGCCAGCAATCTCATACATTCCGAGATCGCGTATTATTCGTTCCAAACTGTGAGAAAGATCTCTTTTGTCGAGCTTGGAAGGCATTTTCTCGAAAGGCAGCTGGACGAGGAGAGAGAGAGAGAGAGAGAGAGAGAGCTTCTTTTATATCTGGGGGACTAACCCGCCAGGACTGGCGCTGGTCGATCGTCCTTCTAGGGCCATAGGGCTTCTTTTCTCCTGTTGGCTCACCGTGTGTTGTATCCTGCCAAGGGCAGGGAAGCTCCCTGGAACCCGACTTGTTTCCAACAGGGGCCACTGGCCCCGCTACGTGGGATATACCGGACGACCTTGGGCCTCATGGCCAATTTGCGAGGTTCCATTCCCTCCAGATGGGCCCTTATACCGCCGGCTTATTAACCACCAAGTCACTCGACCACTCCTCTACGGAATACTCCTCACTGCTCGTCCACGATCTCGCTTTTCGGCGACCGAGAGTGCTTCTTCTTTTTATTCACCCCGTTTTAGGTGTGCGCTTCTTCTCGTGGCTTACTCTCCTCTCCATTCTTTTTCTTTCGATGGAAATTTCGTATCGAGGAGGGGAACAAGTTTGGAGAAAAAGATGTTGAAGTTCGATAGAATTTTGCGTTTTGGATTAATTAAGTGAATCGATGTTTCGAAGCTTGTGATTTTTTTTTATTGTATCTTGTTGTGTTAGTTAGGTTCAAGTAAGTTTTCGAATGATTGAACGTGTAATTTTGCAAAAATAAGAGAGAATTTATCTTTGTGAATAAATATATGAAGTAGTCATTGTTGCTGTAGATTCATTGATTTTTTAATGATTTTTTAACAACTTTTGTTGGTATTGATAGTCTTTAAAGAGTTTTCGAACGATTCTTGGAGAATAATTTTTAACAAACATTTGAAAGATTTATTAGCAAATTCAGAATTAAATTCGAACATAAAACCATAAATCGAATATAGATTATTTTTTTTTTTTTGAAGGATTAATAGTCCTCGATCATTTTTTTGATACGCTTTAATTATTAGAGTGATAAATCTTATCACATGACATGACAGATCCACTATCAGATGACAGTAGTAAAAAAATTAAATCTGTTCGAAACTGATAATCACAATAAATCTAAATTTTTAAAGTTTTTGACAATATCTTTATCGAAATGAAATCTTCGAATCACTACACATAGTGACGCAGCATAGAAATTATCAGATTATTATCATTTAACAATTATTGTATCACTTATGCCTAAAAAAAAGTGTATCAACTTTATTAACTTCTTGTATTATTTACTTCCGCCACAAAAAAGATAAAGAAAATATCAATGAAATGGATCATCGATAAAAAAAACTTTTATATATAAATTATGTTTTCACACACAGTTGAAAGATTTTTGATGAATGTAATTTAAAAGATTCCACTTTACGATCTCAACGATTTTTTAATATATTATAAAGATCTGGATCGTTGTTCGCGAAAAAGTTATATTAATCTAATCCTAATACAGTACAAACAAAAAAAAAAAAAAAAAATCTCAATTATCTCGAGTTAAAATTAAAAGCTCGTTCAAATATTAACCTAGCTAAATCGTTTCGAGGAAAACTTTTTTTAATGCACAACTACCGCCGAGTACAATCTTTGCAACTCACGATGACCTTGACAGTATATATAAAAAATCATCAGAGAACAATAATAACGATCATATTCTTTAAAAAATTCTTTAAATAAAATTTTAATATAAAATACGGACGATAATATATCGTCCATTCTATTCGACAATCCCCTATATAAAGAGAGAAAGAAAAAGAAGTAATAGAATCGATTAATCGAAGGAACGTGAATCGAGTCACGTTCGCGCTTGTAACATTGAAACGTCGTAAATAGCGAACGGATAACGCAGGGGAGAACGACTCATCCTGCCTCTGCTCTTTGAAAGTCCGCCCGCCAGTTCTGTCATTACGGAAACGCAGCTCGAGTACGTAATTGCGGTGAACAGAAACACGTTGGTTGCCCGCTTGGAAATATCACGTGCATCGCGCACTCGTGTGTCCGATGGGTAATTTAAGTCTCCTTACCGATCGTTAATCGTTGTTAACTCGGTTCCAATACGTGTTAACTATCTTGATTTTAACCTTATAAGAAACTACCTAATAATTTTTACATAATTTTTCCCCCTTATTCGTTTCGATCTTAAATTAATTTCTGCGATAAATATTGCAGATTGGGGATAATTAATATTTTATTATTTTAAATTTTTAAGTTTCTTATTCAGGCTTCATTTTCGTTTTAATTTATAATTGTGTTTAAGGTTAAGTATTCTGACGTATGTGAAAAAAATTTTTTCGCGATGCATATATGCATGTAAAGAGATTTTATGTTACTATTATTGTTTCCATTCCGTGAAATATGTTAAATTGTTGATACATGTATTTTTAATTCGCTTGGATTTTCCTTTCTTTGAGGAAGAACTTTGTTCTCAGAAGAACGAACAAAATGTTGAATTTTATTATTTTATTATTATATAACCAAAACACGGAATTGAAAATTGAAAATAAATTATTCTTGTACTTTTCTCCTGATGATTAGTCAATATTACAAAATTATTTCACTCTTGATATTAGTAAATTTTAATGTAAAACAATAATTTTGCGAAAATAATTATTGGTAATGAATTTATTATGTCATAATTTATGGGGCTATTATTTTTGTAAAATAACGAGACTATACTCGTAAAATTAATACGATTATATCTGGTATGAGAATCTTGCGTCGAATACATAATGTTCTTTGCGAATAGTAAATAGATTAACATCTGCAATAACAATATTACGAAACAGGTGTTCTCGTAAACCAGACAATGGAAAAATTCTTTCAGTAATCTGAAATCTTATTAAGTAAACCGATTTTTTTCTTAATTCTGTTAACAAATTATTATTGTTTTCAATGAAAATCATAATTAAAATTATTGCAACAATATTCTAATTTCAAAGAGGAAATAATTTCTTAAAAAAAGTAAAAAAATCTTTTACTTTTCTTCTTCAAATGATGTATATGTATGAAAAAATTAGAAACCATATTTCAAATTAAATTAAATTTGTAAAGTAAATCCTTTTTCAATTTATTAAATCGTATTAAATCTTTAACATTCGTAAAATTTATGTATACTTTTATAACAATATTACACGTTTTATCTTTGATCGATCAAACGTATATTGTAATAAATAAAAAATTATTTTCAAGTTTCATATTCCAAGGTTAAATCAATTTTTTAAATTAATTTCTATTCCACATGTTTCTATTCGAAGTGTAATTGAATTTAATTTACTCGACAATAATGATAAAAATCAATTTGTTTCTATTCGCGTTTCGATATTCATGGAATTTAAATAGCCGTTGAATAATTGAAAAAACACAAAATGACGAAAGAAAATAAAGAAAAATGAGGAGGCAAGAAAAACGCGAAGGAGCGATTTAAATTTAATTCGTTCAATAGAAGGTATAATAGTGTTTACGTTGCCTCATTAAATTTTTATTAACTTGAAAAAGGATAAGTGTTACATTGACCTTTGCATCAATGATAATTCAGCTGAGTGATATTAATATGTATCGTGCTAATCTGCATTTTTAAGGTTGTTCATTTTCCGTTCAACATATTTTAACTTTTATAAAGTTTGCAATTCTTTTTAATTTTCATTCTCGGGAAAAGTGATTCAGAAATAATGATTTATCTTTAGTTAGTTTACGTAACATAATTTTAATCAATTGTAAAGCTTTGATATTGAGTAATACGAGCAAGTTTAAAATATTTTTTTAAAATATCTACTTGAGAAAATTCCACAGAAATGTAGAAATATTTTTAAAGTTTCTACATTTATTCTTATTTGAAATCTGAAATAATTCCAATTGATTAAGATTAAATATTATTTTGACAAATATTTTGATTTCATTTATTTCATGTATTGTATTTTATAACATTTTATTAGAATATAAAATTTTTATAAAATTTTATGGAAAACTGTGAAATAAATATGAAAGTTATGATAAACAATAAAAATTATAAACATTGTATAATTAATATAATTATATTGTATAATACAATAATTATAATATTAAGTTATTAACAAACCTCTTTTATCGTTAAAAGTCGCTAAAAATGCATGCTTTCATTTCATTTAGCAGTCGAGTCTCAAATGACTCTGTTGGAAAGTAGAATGTAGGTATGTAGTTGACAGTATCGTATCAATCGGTACAATTACTCATTGTTTTCCATTTAAGACCTCGTTATGTTGTTTTATTGGCCTTAGTTTTGGTTCCATTGCCATTGAAAATGTAACCTTATATGTTTTATTGCACACATCAATGTCACTGCATAATGCCTTAATTTAAGACCTCGCTATATTGTGGAGATTGCTTTAACTTTGATTTGATCCCCGTTCAAAAACTACATATATGACCTCGTGTGTGTCCCTGTGCCAATCGATCGCTTAATATTTTACATATTAGTCATTTATGCATTCAACGTATAAAAATTGATCAATTCTACAATCACGCCACCTGTTGAGAATCGCTACAATAGAGAATCCCATCGTTCAATCTGTCTTACCGTATCAAAAACCTTACCAATCTTTTCAACGGAACATAACCTAAAATCGACGCGCGGGGCAGGATATTCTAACGCTACAAAACGAATTAACCAATTTCATCGTCAACCAACGCTCAACCATTTCGTCGTGCGACACGTGTCCATTACGTGTCTCAGTATTAACGTATTCAAAGGCATAACCCCACTACGTTTTATCGAATTTTATCATTCGACATGAGCACTGCGCGTGAATAGAACGGTACGACTCGACTCACGGACAAACTGTTTCTCTTCTTCTCTCTCTAGATGCACTCTATACATGATTATGTTTGTATACATACATAGTTTATCGAGTGTTCGCGCGATCGTGTGTCATTGCGTCTTCTTTCACTATGTTTTCTGCGCACGCTATCCCAATGTAGCGACAAGCTGGCGCGTGCGAAACGCTCGCGCACGCACGACCAAGTCGTCGCCGCGCCCTTGAAGAGAGTTAGCCTTTGTCTTATCACAGTCAGCTTGTGCCAGGCATCAGCCTTGACTTCGCCCCTCTTCCACACTCGTCTACTGACTGTGCTGCGAAAATCGACCGGTTAGCATCTGTCTCATGTTGCTTCGGACGAACGGACGAATTATAGCGACTCACAGGTTAGCTTTTGGTCTGGAACCAAGCTTTTAGATTAATCTAAATCGCACCACGGACGAATTCGGGAGAACCTTGAATCTTTCGTGTGTTATACGTTAGGTAAAGTAACATTTGCAAGACAAATACGTTCTATTTCGTAGCAATTTGTGATTTATCAATCTTGCCACGTATATTTTAAAGTTTTATTCGAGCATTGTTGCAAATTTTTTTTAATTTAGAATGATAAAAAAATAGATGTAATAATTAATTTAAAAATAAGTTCGTATATCGATGTTAATTAACTTTGAATTTAATCTTCTTTAATTTATAATTTTAGGTTATGAATTTTTAGTATCAAATTTTAAATTATGAATTATCCAATGACAAATATATATATATATATATATATATATATATATATAATGATAATAATGATTCTTCAAAAATTCAATTTTATTATTACAAGTCAATTTTATTATTACAAACAGAAACTTGCCTACTCGCTTATAAAATTTTCATAAATTTTTATTCGCGATGTTCCTTCGTTATATTTCATCGTGTTGATTGTTCGTTGTGAAACGTGACTTTTCCTTGTTCCATCGTTAATTTCAAGATCGTTTTCCAGTGTGAAATTATTTAACGAGAAAACTCTAGATTTAATTCCTCGATCCATGAGTATGGCGAATCTGCACGCACGAAGATAGTACCCGAAAGTTTGAGATTAAATTGGTCACGTCGCATGAAGAGAAGTCTGAAACTTCTCTTGGCTCGGATCCACTCGTGAAATCCTCTTATCTGCTCCTGAATATCAGTGGAAGAACTTCCGATCGTTATGAGTTTTAAATACTTTCTATCTAAATATTTTTTATTTATTAAATCTTTCTACTACGATACATTAGAAACGATTACATATTTAAATATATATTTAATTTTTTATTTTAATTTAAGAAAAATTTTTTTTTATTTAATTTTATAGGAATTGAAAAAGGTTATTGGATATGAGGAATTTTTCGAAGTAAATTGTATCAATTAAAGATTAAAAATAAAAATGAAGGTTAAAAATTTAGAATTGAAACAGCCAAAAAATTATAACGATATTAATGAAATAAAAAAAATAAAAAATACAAAAATTATGTATATTATTTAAAAACAAAAAAATTAAAATTTTCAAATTTAATAATAAATTGAACAATTGTATAAGTATAATAATATAAGACTAAAATCAAATGTATTTATACAATAAAATCAACGTGTATATTACAGTTCCAGAAAAGATTAAACATTAATGAAAAATTCCGAGTATCCTTAAGAAACGTTGAATAAAGTTTCTGGATCAGTTATTTTTTATTTTTTTATTTTTATTTTTTTAAATACTTTATTTATACAATTTCTCGAAAACATGAAGCAGATTCACAATGCGAGATAGCGATTCTGTTTTTCTTATTTCACAATGTGGACATCGACAACGTGGTCGGAAATTTCTATAACTTTTCCGGCAACAGCGATTTCGTCCAATTTCCGATTTCTGTTGATGATCTCGGATTTCGCATCTTCCATCGTCCTCATTTTTCTTTCCGCTTGAAACGAGATAAAAGCTTCCAATCAATTGTTTTAAAAATTACTGCAAAAAAAATTTATTATTTTACTTGAAAGTCAACAAGAAATTTAGAATTTTATATAAATAATTTATTAAGTAAAAATTTCTATAACATTAAAAATAATTTGAGTTAATCTTTTCTTTGCGACGTAAAGAGTTAAATTTTAAAAATTATTTTGAATATTTGATTCTATAAAGTTAGATATTAATTCATGATTTATCTATATATTATTTATTACTATAATATAATATACAAAATTAATTGTTAATTTTTGATACTTTTTTATATGAAAAAAGTATATTTCAATGTGATTAAATGCAGATATTTTGTTATGTAGATAAACGGATTGTTTCTTAATAATACATTCATAGCTAATTAAATAAGTTCATTTAATTTTAGATAACAAAAGAGAAACAAGAATTAAATTCTTGAATAAAAGTTATAATACAATATTTATATTGGCTTAAGAAAATAAATTTTTTATCTTATTATTATTAATTTTTTATTTTTCTTCCTTTAATGTTATTTAAAACAATAACAGTTACAGTAATGTAAAACATATTCCAATTCAATCGTGAGATTACAAAATCTCTATATGCGCTTTCACTTCTTCCAAATGAATAAAGATCAACCTACTTTTAATCACAAAGTATCAAGTATTTTTATTCTTAAAAATAATTCTTTACTTATCTTTGATAATTTATTGGTACGAAAAAATTGATTTAAAAATAAATTGTATACACTATACATTATAATTGCATTCCTTCTATTTAACATAGAAGGTTTTCACCTAACTTCCTCGTTTTCACCAGTGAACTCGTCAGAGCTGTTCTACTTTCCCTTTGGCTCTCTTGGCCCACGCCTTTACCATTCAACAGATTCGAAATCGGATGGCCCGATTGACAAAATCGTGATTTCGACACCAAACGCCTGTAATTGGATCTATTAAATGGACCAGATACATGATTGCTTCATTCTATATTTTATTCGTGTATAATAATAATAATTTACTTGTCAATGTGCAATATATTCTTTGGCAAATATAAAGTGAATGCTTACACTTAAAAATTTAAAGCGATCTTCGTGCGTTAATTAAAACATAACAAATTGATAAAACTTTTATTTGAATCATTTTTTATGTAATAAATAATTTATAAATAATCCAATATAATCAATGAATTTCCTTTTGAAATGTGATTTTAAATTGAAGTATGATGAGACAACACAGATTAATATAATGACACATATAATCACATATAATATTCTACATAATTAAGTAAAAATTAAAATATATAATTTCAAATCAAAATCAAATTGACATCTCTCTTTTCAGATTTCTGTCAATTCACATTAAAATATTCAAATTTCCATAAATTTCTATCTTGTTATATTTCTTCCATTAATTATACTCGCATCGCGCATGTGCGGAAAAATGATCCGTAAATATTGCCGAGATGCAATCTCCTGTTTCCCACAAAATCAGTCTCTGAGCATGCGCATGAGCTCAGTCACGTTCTCTTCAACCAATATCCACGCGTTCCCTACGTTCACCTGGCTTAGAACGTGGAATCACGATAAAACCGTTTATCTTTCTCTTGGCAAAATGTCGCTCGAAACCACCACGTCCCGAATAGCCTCTTCTCCTTTCGCTCGATGCCTCTGACTGTATCTAGCGCAAAAGCAACGTGGGAGTAAAACGTGGAAGTGAAAGTTAGACCGAGTAACAACGGAGAAGAGAAGGGACGTCGTGCAAAAGGCGCCAGTTAACATGTCGACGGATAAGAGGTTTAACGAATGGATGTATCACACTTGCCTTTTTAAATGAGATTTATGTTCAATTTTTCTCTTCTCTTTTTCTGTTCTTGTTTTTACATGTCTTAAAATGAACTTTTTTTTTTTTCTGTATCTTTATGTATATCTGTTATAGAGTTTATTTATTTTTTTTTTTTATTCTCCATTTTTAGGTTATTTTGCAATTGTTCCTTCTCTGTCGTATTAATATAAAGAAATATAAAATGATTTTTTTATGACATTATTTTGACAATTCACTAACTTTTATGTCAAATTATACGCTTTGATATTTGTTGATATAATATATTTATCAATATAAAAAAATAAAAGTCGAAAAATTTAAAAAAATTTTTTTCTTCTGTATATTTTATTCCGAGAAAAATAAATTTGATGGAATTTATGTAGACATGTAGAAAAGAAGCGTATTATTTGAAACAAGCTCAGAGAGAATATAATAATAAAATCAAAAACAACACAATTTATGATTGTTATGCGACCTGTTGTAAATCCTGGCAAATTTTAATCTCCGCTGTATTAGCTAGTGATTTATTATCTCTCCGCTTTATCACTCCATGCATTTTGTAGAATTTTATGACTTTTTATAGAAGTTTTTATGATCGTTTTTTATAATCTCTCTGGTTAACTTTGTATATTCATAAACAGATTGATTAATTTAAACGAAATATGTGTAAAAAAATAAGTGATATTTGTAGAATTAGATAATTTTATTTTATCACAACACACATATTTTTTAAATTTTCAAATATACTTTGTATTCCCCTATTATTTTCTTGTAATATAATTAAAATAGAAAAAAACATTCTTCTCGTGGCTGAAACCACTTCTAATGCAGAGAGAAACGTAAGATACTTTCTCGAATTGTCTTTCACTATAGTTGGTAAAAATTTTCGGTTTTTCTTTTATTTTGTGCGTTTAAAGCGAAGTAAAAGCGCCATAATCGTGAGATTTCTCTTATCTGCTCCTGTCTACTTTTGCTGCTCACAAAGAGTGTGTGCGGGAAAGTGAAAGGGGGAAAACAAGACTGTTTTTCGTTTGCCAGGCAGTCGATATTATATATATGTATATCACTTGAAAACGATACATTATGAAACCATTAAAATCAAAGCAACAAAGCTTTGCTTTCCTGTATTTCAAACGTTCAAAATATCACATATATTGATCTCAGAATATCTGCATATACTTGTTCAATAATTGAGAAAAAATATTGTAATAAATATTGATGATATAACAGATATTTTTATTTTAAACTTATCTAGAATTTAAAATTTGGAAAATTGTTTGCTTAAAAACTTTAGAAATTTGAAAATTTGACAATTCAAACTTTTAAAATCTTATTATTAGAAAATAAGAAAATCTACAAATACAACATTTCATAATCTTCTTCTCTTTACCAGATAAACATATTTACCTAAAAGTATAAAATCATATCGATTTTCCAAAGGAACTTCGCGGTTTCGAGATTTGCTTATCGTTATTCGGTATTTTTTTTTTTTTTTAGTATCGCGGTTAACCATATACGCGGTTGAAACACTTTTTCTGTTGCAACGGGTGCGTTCGTACATTGAACAACAATTTAACCGTATGTAGTTCACCTCCATACGTCTCTTAATGTAACGCAAACGGCATCCGTAAGCGGAAACGATGTCCTTTGGAAGGGGATAAATACTGATATTAACCCATCCGGTGCCACAATCATTCACGAACACTTTTATTCGATGGTCTCTGGCAGTTTCGAAGGGTATTAAAAATTGAATAGACTAAAAGATAAAGCGAAATATTCATGTGTAAATATTTTTTAATGTAGTAAAAATAATTATATTGTACAACTAATCGAATAATCTATATGTCATATCTTTTAATTTTTCTTTATATATTAGTGAGCAGAATTACGATTTAACTTGTGCTCATGGTTTCCAATATTTTTAAAATATAAATTAATGTTATTTTCATTCAAAAAAATAAAAAAAAATTCTTGACAAATCGTTCATCTAATCAATTTTCCATTTGATAATTTCAAATTTCAATAATTCCATTATTTAATAAAATTTACAACATTTTTAACGCGATAATAACTTAACCTGTAGTAATTTCTCGAATAAAAGAATTAATTTTTTAACAAGATATTTCAGGCAATTTCCAACAAATTGTATTACATTGAATTAATAAACATAATAAATCATAGTGATTTAAAGCCTGAACTTGAAGAAACCGTATAATCATCGAGTTAGTGATAATGTAGTTAGATAAAAAAAAGTCATAAACGAGAAAAGTATTGTTCCTATTTATTTGCTTAAAAATATACGCAGATGATATAGTTTTGTATCATTTCTGCCTCTAAACTTGTTAATCGTTTTACGTGTTACACAATTACACGTACAGAGGCGGAAATTAGTCTACGTAATGGAAGAACGAACGACAACAACAATTGGTTTGAACGACAAAAATGATGGTCATCGAGAAAAGTTACACTCGGGGTGTAATAACTTGACATTTACTACTAGTAAGTCTTCATAGACGTAGGCGATGATTACCAATTATAATAATGAGTTTTGGTAGCTCAGAGAATTTATGTTGGTTAAATTTAATGAAGAATCGAAGAGGAATTGATGAAATTAGAAATTATTATACACGAGTTGAATTATCCTTTTACAATTTGTGCCTTTTTGAGATATTAATTACAAAAGATTTTCAATTTAAAGATTTATGTTTGCCTTAAATTGCCATACGAAATGTCCAATGTAAATACAATAAGATTTAGGAATTCTTATTAGAAATGGTATATTTTAATTATTTTCCAAAATATTTTTATTAAATTTGATTATAGTTTCATCTGTTCACTGTTATTCGATAACTATATATTTAGTGACTATTCTTCTCTTAATAAATTCTTTCGAATCCAATTATAGCATTCATTATATGACTTTCTTTATTCATTACAATATATATTTTTTATTATACAACACGTATTATTCCTAACGATATTAATAAAAAAAATAATCATTACATCGTCATCAACAAAAGTAAGAAAATTATATATATTTTAAAAGAGTAAACACGTATATACACGTGCGAAAAATGGGAAGAATTCCTCACCGCTAAAGGTGAGGCCATTCGCGTAAGAGGACAGAAACGGCGATCGTACGAAGGCTCGACACGATTAACCAACCTGACCAATCCACCTTCGTGGTTATCGCATTAATGTATCGATTGACCGGCCCGATAAGGGTTAAAAGGTTAAGACGAGAAGTCGCGTAGCGACCACCGCTTGACTAGAGAGAATCGAGAAAGAGAAGCAGGTCCGATGAACCTGCGGGGCTAATGTACTCGACTCGATGATGCTCGAGTAGTTCCGTACTTGGCGCACGTGAGCACCATCGCGTGCCCCGCATACTCTTCTTTCATGCTTCTTTTCTTCATCCTACCCCTTCCCTCTTTCGCCGTTCAGCCCTCCTTCTTCCTCGGTCACCCCCTTTTCCTCGCATCGAGCGACTAGTGTCCCTCCCTGGTGGTATGTGTAACGTAACGATTTGTTCACGCGTGCCTCGATCCACTGATCTTTGTTTGAGGAATTCTTTTTCAGTCCGGGCTATCTTGCACAATTAAGAGAATCTCGGAGCAAGGAGAAGATATATTTGTATGATAAATTTGCGGAAGAATAAATTGTTTTTTTTTTTTTCTTTGTAAAATTATTGCTTTCTTTTTATATCGTAAAAGAATATATCTGGTTACATAATAATTAATCAATTTTTATTTTAACGTAAACTATTGATAATATGGGATAAAATTTGATTGTAGATAAATAATATTTCACTTTTTATACTAACTTGATTATTGTCCTTATTAAAGATAATTTGATATTTGAAGAATTTCTTTAATTAGAAAATTACATTACAGTTAGGGAATTATTGCTTAGTTGAAATTCTTCAAAATAAGTATATTTGTATCTGTTCATATTAATGATAAAGGATGAATATTAATAGATTTTTTTAAACTTGTCTCTTCTCAATGGATAATATTGTAGAAAGAAGAAAAGGTACAAAATAGAATAGAATTTATTAAAAGTGCCCTTCTAATTAGTTGTAACCACGTGCAATCAAAGACCGTTCTAATTTTGACAAAACTAGACAAACTGTAAAGTAACACAGGGACAATTCGTACGTGTTTCAGACTTGCGGTGAGCGACTGTGCGCCTCAAACGTCGCGGGTCAGCTCAAACTTGCACAGCAGCAGTAGTATGGCAGTAAGCCGTGTACCAAGCCCTCCACCACCGGAAGTGAACACCCCCGTGGCCGAAAATTGGTGTTACACGCAGGTATGTACTAAATATTAGATAAAACGTGCCAAAGTGTTTTTTTAATTAATTTTGAAAAAGATAACGCCTACTCCTTCTTACTCCTTGATTAAAAATACACATCAATTCTCTAAAAATTGTTCGACGAGAAGAAATAAAATTGAAGAATCGATTCGAGATTAATTTTTAAAATCGATTAGGGTAATGACAAATTGTACGATATTTTTAACGATTCCTACAATCCAAATGTGACCGTTCCGAGAGCAGCATTGTCAGAGCTATCGACATAGCTGAGGCCAATTTAATTGCAGTTTAATTGGTCGTTAGCGATGATCTTTTCGTAAAAATTAACAATTATTTCGAACAAATTCAAGGAAAAATCGAATGCAACACGATGAATTGAACGACCAAAGAGAAGAAATAATCGTATAGTTTTTTTTCTAACAGGAACAGATTTTACATACAGATCTTTGTAAAAATATCTTGTCCATTCTTATGAATTACATTCCTCTCCAAGTTCATGCAGAATGCTCTTAGAGATTTTGGATGTCGAATCCTCCTCCCCTTCTAGGTCAATTTCATCGTCTTCGTCGATATCATCCTCGTGGTCGGGCGTGAGACCACGCACTCCTGACGTTCTCGTTCTATTTTTACTGCTCGTCCCCTCGCGATGTGAATGACCTGCGACTAGATATCCCGCTGCTCCATGCGATCTCTAACTCGCCCGTGGAAACGTTCGCCAGCTTTCCCGCGAGAATCTGTCACTTCAAAAGCTCGCAGAACGAAACATGAGGGTAAAATTCTCTCTCTCTTTTTTTTTTCTTCTAAAAGTGAACAAAAGTTATCTTTCTTTTAACGATGATGTTTAAACTGTTAAAATCTGAACTCGATCAACAAATTTTTTTGCAGAGTTTTTAAAGCAGATTCTTTAAAAATTATTATATTCTCATCGTTTTCATAGATTTTTGATTTCAACGATTCCTCTTGGTTTTTGTTTCAACGGATAATATCCGTTCTTGTCGTCAAAAAATAATTTTGAAAGATTGGAATTAAGATTAAAAAAATTATTATTACACAAGCATTCTTAACTCTTGGTTCTTCCAGTATTGTTTTGCATATTCGTTTCAAAATATCGACAGGTTTATAATACAGGAGAAGAAATAAAAAATTGAGAAGTATGTAATTGTATTTTGATTTTTTTTTTTTTTATCTTATTCCAGCATAGATATCTCTTCCCTCGTTGAAAATTCGATTCGAAATCAATTTTACAGTCGTTCAATAGTTTGAAGATGTAAGAAATTAATTGCTATAATAAAAATTTTAAAGAATTCAACTGATGGATTAGTGTGAAATGAATCTTCTTCGATTGATGGTGATTTAAAAGAACATCTGGAGGAGTCTGAGTGAAAGTGTCTTGAGAAGAAGATTCTCGTGGGTTCGTTGTGGTAGGATGTGGTCATGATCGATTCTGGTTTAGGTGTAATCTTGTGTTGTTGATAAATTGATGTAATTTGTTCGGATAGAATTTACACTATGAAATAATTTGTAAAGTTGTAGTATTCCAAGATTCAGAATAAATTGTATTTCTTTTTTTATTATTATTTTTTGCAAAACTATGCAATCATACAACTCTCCCACATATTTAAAAATAATTAATCAATGTATCAATTTCATAATTACAATCAGATTAATTTAACAAATATAAACACGAAAAATGAATAAGTTATTGGTCAATTGTAACAATTGTAATATTTTAATATTATTTATCTTATAAAAACATTTTAAAACAACCTAATATTCCTAGTCTCCAAAGTGATTCAAAATAATTTTTGTAATTTATTTACCGACTCTGAATAAATATTAAATTTTATTAAATTTATTATGACAGATTTTTTTTTTTTAACATTTTATTGATGTTGTTTCAATTAAATATTTTTACATAACTACGAGAAGAAAAGAAGTCACGACTTATTCAAAAAGCGCTGATCTCGACTCTCTCTTTAATTCATTTTATATTTATAACTCGCATAAAATCTCATTTACAAATCAACATCTCGATATTCCATTCCAAAAAGAAGAATCAAAATCTCTCTTACGTGAAACTCTCTTCGAGTGTTATTCACGTAATGCAGACGTTATCCAGGATTGAATCCTTCAGAAGAATTGTGATCTTCCTCTTTCTTCTTTTCCTCCTCCTCCTTCAAAAGGTTCGAAGGAATTCCAATATTCGAAGGAGTGTGCAACTCTCGGTTTTCAGGGAGGATCCATCGAATCGAAAGTCGATTCGTGCTCCAGTTAACTTTCGTAATGCATGCGCCGATTTCGCCTCGTCACCGGAGTCTGGTGCAGCAATCATGCGAGCTCACGCGCTGTATCTGTCGTAACACGCCGATCGATGGGCTCGATAAAAAGCGTAGAAAGCGTTTTGGCATAATTTCCAATTGGTTCGTTCGTCTCGCTGTTCCAGAGCCTCCTCTCCTGGAGAGTCGAGTTTAGATGGTGAATTCATCTAGATGGGTCATTAATGGCAGGAGATTGCGCTTACGATTGGTGGAAAACGATTGTGGCTTGATCGAAAATCATTTCATTTGGAACTTTCGTAATTATTCGATTGATAATTTTTCTCTGATTATTTATTATTCATTGATATTTTGATTCGTTGTTATGTAGATTTTAAAGTTATTGTATCCAAGATGGCGAAATTGAACGATTTTATTTTTGTAGGTTATAAGGATTAAAATTAATTAAAATTGTTTGATTCTTTATTAATACTTTAAAATTTAAAGATTGGGTTTTCCCTTAATCTTTGAGATTTTATTTATGATGATTTGAATCCTTCATAACAGTAATATTGAATAATACAGTAATTTTTTTTTTAAATATTAATATTGATTTTAACGTACATCTATAATATTAAATCTTAGAAAAATTCCTAGTCTATATTTATTTAAATTTATTTCAGGAAGTTGAAATCCTTTGAATTAAAAATTAAAGTTAGTAAACTTATATTTTAATTAATATCTATTACCATCTCATCAAATGTAATTTTTCATTTAAGAATTTGAAGTACTAATTTCCAATTAATTACTAATTCTTTGAAAACTAGAGAACTTCATTATTATGACCAGAGAATTTTTCTTTGAATGTTATTTCACACATACCATTTCACATCTTTTTTCCTCGATTTAGACTTAGCTTCGCCATTTCTTTGATCCACAGATTATGACAATTTTCTCTACTCTTATTATTTTAAAACCTTTCGGATCTCTCAGTTGTAACTGTTTATATTCTTGTTTGTCTCTTTTATGTGAATTCTTAAGCTCATCTTCATCATCAAGCTGATCCACAAACCGTGATAATTTTTCATCATTCGTCAAATTAATTATCTACTATTACGTATAATCTCTTTATATAATTTCAACTTTATTATTTGATTTAATTTTTCTTTTTTAGATAGATAATTAATTATATCACGAGTTAAATCTTGCTACGTCCATTATTATTATTAAAAGCTCAACAAAATTGTCCATTTTACCAGTCTACAAATTCCACAACAATAATCCACAACAAGTGTCCACATCAATATAAGTTCATCGACTTTCCTCATTAGAGCAACCTAAATCACCCACGCATCCAGCCTACCTATTCAATTTCTTAATCAAATCTCGTCCCACCAGATAATCATCATCATCGTCACCACCAACCAGATCCAACAGCGTTCTCTTCACTTCTCAAAATCACTCCCCAACAACCCCTGACTTTCTTCCACACCTATTCATCTATCTGCAATTTCACGAAAACTTCCCTCGATTTTTTTCACCAACTCCTCACCAACAACCTAGACGCGAATTCTATATGCCAGAGTCATTATCACTCGTTGCCTTTCATTTCCACATCGTTATCTCGAGGCACGTGTTCCATTACACGAACCGAGCGACCTCGTCTCGCGATGAAACTAAGATCGAGAGAAGGGCCGACCTCTTCTTCACTTTCTTCCTTCTCTCTTTGCTTATTATACTTTTTTTGGTGTCTGGTGTCTTTTTTTCGAGATCTTCTTCTTTGAAGTATTTCTTTTTTAATATCTCTGGAACATCATTCTCTTTTTCTTTTTTTTCGTCTTTATTGCTATCTCTTCTTTATCTTCTTCTTCTTCTTCTTCTTCTTCTTCCACTATTTCCTGTGTTTTTAATTTCTTGTTCCTTCGACGCCATCTTCTTCTTTTCTTCAACGCTTTTTGTTTCACTTTTTCTTTAATATTTCCACTTCATTATCTTCTATTCCTTCTCTCCATTGAAGAAAGTAAACAACATGGATTCTCAAGGATTTCGATCTTCTCGCGGGTTTGCCTCGTGCATGTTCGAACACCGTGTCCAGGGCTCTACCGGAAGCCTCGACTTGGTCTGCTTGCTGCTCGAAGCAGCGCACGCCGCTCCCGTAAACGGGCACGGGTGATTCAAGGCCGATCGTCGACGACCGCCGGGTTGAACGACTCCTGGGGGCGTCGACCGGGCCTCCTCTCTTCGTCTTCCTTCCTTCTTGTGATTCATCGCGCTGTTTTCTTCTATACGGAAACGACCAAGACGATGAACTTTGTGCCTCTGTGTTCTTTGCGCCCTCTCCTCGATCCTCTTCCACGCTCACATCTCTCGCTTGTAATATTTCTTCGTGTATTAGACTTAGTTTGGAAAAGTTGATTCAGGAACAGGGTGGAGAAAGATTTTGAAATGATTTGAAATATTCGTAGATCGATAGTGATGGGAAGTAGAATTTGTTAGAATAGTAAAAAAAAAAAAAAATAGGAATACGGAGAAATTTAATATTTGAGAATTTTTAAGCAATAATGATAATTCTTTTTGAAATTTAAATGTATGAATACGAGAGATTAGTGGATGGCTGGAAATAAATGGTGATAAATATTTTAAATATCTGTAGATTAAGAATAATAAAGAATGGATGAAGATTTCAGTGAAGATAAGAAGTTGGAAAAGTTGTTGGGTCAGTTTCTAGAATGCGATGAAATCTTGGTGAAAGTTGTGAAATGTTTAAAATTGGAAAATTTTGGAGTAGAAGAAATGAGATGAATATTTTTAAGATTTGTAGAAAATATGGATATTAATATTAATATCTTAAATATTTCCAATATAAAAAAAAATAAATTAGATTTCAGTGAAAAAAGATTGAAATGTATTATACAGGTTTAAAGAGTGAAAAAAATAGAATTCAATTGAAAGATGATTTAAAAGAGAATTTAGAGTTGAAGATTTTGAAATGAAAGAAATGAAAGAAATGAATATTGAAGTTTTCTGAATATTTAGAAAGTATTTAATATATATATATATTTTATAAATTCTTTTTAATTTGAAGTTATAAATTATATTAGAATAATGAAAAAAAGCGACGAAAATCTTGGATATTTGTTTCTACGTGAAAACGTAACATTTAATATAATATATTTAGAGATTTAGAATTGAACTGGAAATTGAAGTATAAAAAATATTTGGAGAATGAAAAGAATAAAATTTGACATAAGAAATTTAAAATAAGAATGATAATTAATTTGTAAAGCTATTGTAATTATCTCAAATCATCTGTCACACAAACTTTATATCTCTATTATACATATATATACATAATCCAATCATTTTCTCTTCCAACATTTAATAAATTATATTGAAATCTCCGTTTAAATACACAATTTCCAATTTAAAATTTTAAATTGTATCTTTTATTTTCAAGCTTAAAATTTGTATCGTTTGTATTTCGAAAAACTCGATTGAAATATTCATTCTTGATGAAAAAACCATGTATCTGCTTCAATCGCAATCAATCACTGATTCTTAAACAAGAAAATCCGAATCCGCTGCGCATTGACGGTAATGCAAATCTTCTGTTTCCGTTCGAGGGGCATTCGAACGTTTTAACGAATTTACGAGGACCGATATAACTGATGGTTGGTGAGTCTCTCGACGGTGTACTCCACCTAAAGAACCTCTGCAAAATGTTATTTTATCTCGAAATAGATTGAAAGTTCTCGTCTGTTGATGAATTATTACGACGTTGCAAAACGAACTCGATTTACCGCCTCTCCTCGAGTCTCAAGATTCTATCTTCATGTGCATAACTTGTGTGCTTCTTCAATTTGAAGAAAAATCTAATTTAACCTCGATGTTTAGGGGGATAATTTGTTAGAACAGTTGCTAAAACAGATATATATAGGTTAGCAAAACATATGGTATACAGGTTAGAAATAAGAAAGAAATAGTATTCTTTTGGAGCAATGATCAATTTACAATCAATCAATGATCTTTGACCTATCTCGTTTCATGAAATGTATGATTCAAAGACGGTTATGGACGATGGGTTGAACGACTCGCTGGGGCCGTCGACCGGTACACCTTTTCTGGTTCTTCATTACCTCATTCTGGGGAAACGAACGAATCATATCGATATTCTTCTCCCACTTACTTAGTTTAACAGTACCTGGGCCCGATTAACAGTATTCTAGACATCGATGGGTGGTAACGTGTACTCCTATTTTATTTCGTTCTTCTTTTTTCCTTTTTGTTTCTTACGTAGTCTTTTTGTTAATAATCTCGTGATATATTGATTCACGGATGACCGTGAATTGGCGTTATTAAGTAAGTCGAACTTATATCTATTAAAGTAACTATCCAGTCTATCGATATCTTAACGATATTAACCAAATAACGATCTATTGTTATTATCGATACATCAAGCTATCGATGTCTTAACAATATTATCGATGTATCAAATTGTCAATATATGAATAATCAATCAACGATCGATAGTGTTTCACGTTATTTATCGCCGGCAGCGCCACCAGCAGTTGGTTGCCGCAAATCTGACGTAACAAATAGAGGGTCACTGTGCGGATCACGTGATCCCAGTTAACGAAAGGAATACACATGAACTCGCGTCGAGGGGATCAATCAAACATAGGTAGGTAGGCTTGGATCACAGCCAATGCGTACTATTACGTGGAAGATACGGAATTAGATTCGGAAAATAATGTTGCCCGATTCGAGTAGTCGTTTCGAGATACGCGAATACCTTGCTTCCCTATATCGCAACTGTCGATCGAGTTTCGTGCATTTCTTCTGTGTTATATGGATAAAAAGCGTGTTAAAAAAATGTGTTTCAAAATGTGTTTTCAAAACAGTAGAAAAATCTATAGAAAGAAATATAACAATCTATAAAAGATATATATAATGATTAATTAAAAAGAAAGATAACCTTTGTTACCTATGTATAGATTTGTAGGTTATATATATACTTTATTGCGCGTACAATTGTTGATACATATATGAATTTAAATAATATTGGAATATCATATGATAGATTAATAATATATTTCTTATGTAATTATTCATTTTATATATTTATTTTTTATTATATTAATCATTAATCTTTCCTTATATTTAAACAGGGATAAAAACTTCTTCCATCTACGAGAAATTTTTCCCGTCTTAAAAATATAATACGTACTATGTTTCACTGGTTAACCACGTGGCATGCGAAACGTAAAGCATTCTTAATCTTTGTACGCTATTGATTTATCATCTTCGAGTATGTGAATAATTTTACGATACAAAATATCACTTCTTTAAATTATTGATTTCTTGGACAAAATTCTTTGACTGATCGTAAATAGAAGCGAAAGATCGAAATTCTAACGGATCTTTTATAGAAGGAAGTATTACTTTAATGGTTATTAGTGTAATTTTTCAAAACACACTACTTGTTTGAAAAAAGAAAATAAAAGATAATTCTTTCGTTTTTACTTTAAAAAAAAAATTTTTTTTAAATTAAACAAAATAAATAAAATAGCTAAATCAGAAATAATCATAATTTCATTATCATAAATAAATATCGTGAAATAAAAGGTTAAAAGTGGTAATGAAATAGAAGATAAATGATTTACTCAGTTACGTTTCAAGAGATTATCGATGATCTTTTGAAAATATGTCTCCAACACCTGAAGGTTGCATGGATTATCAGGTTCAAGTACGATTTCATGCTTCAAAGAGTTATTTTTTCTTTGAGCTAACATATGATAAACCGAATGCATCGAATATTTAATCAGATTTAATTCATTGATCTTATATAAAAGTATTATTTTATTTTCTTTTGTCGATTAATCGCTAATTTCATCTTAAATCCCATATTCGTTTTTCTTATTTTCTAATTATTTTATCTATATCGATATACATTTACAATGTTTAATTTTTTATTTAAATTAATTCAATATTTTTCATATAAGACCAAGATAACTATGTTTTAATCATCATCATCATCATATCAAAACTCAAATTTTTCCATTTACTTTATGGAAATTATTTTTTCTCAATTTAAAACGAGTTGGCCACAATTTTTTAAATAATTTCTTCAATTCGAGGATAAAATTTTCAATCGATATACCATAAAATACTTATATTTTCGATCGAAATCCTACGAAAGGAGTAGACAAGAAATTCCTTCACTCGTCTATGCGAGCAAACAGCTGAAAACAACTCACGTGGTGCGCAGTAGGTTCGATGATCCTTACTTCGGCGTGACCTTCGTTGGCTATCCCACAGGTTCAATGCACGCTTGTTGTACGTATAATCTCGTAACCAGTTACGTCTTACTCGAGCTTGGAAAATGCCTCCTTCCTTTTATGCTATTCGTGAAACTCGACCTTTTACAATTTTGCACCGAATAGATATTCTTCACGATTATTCGAGTTTCCTTTTTTCGCGATGAAAATTCTAAAATTGTTAGATTTGTTGAAAAAAATTCAACTATTTACAACGTGAACTTTTTTTCTTTAAATTTACTCTTCCTTTAGACAACGAATTCCTCTAATTCTTTTCGCATGTTTCTAGGGGATTTCTAGGGAATTTCTAACTTGCAAATGATAACGAACTATATCTAATGAAATTATATAACAGTTCCCATGCTATAATTAGAATATTTTGTAAAGCAATAGAAAGATATCTTTATCAATTTTTTCACAATTAGAAAGAAATATTATCAAATTCCTTATACAACAAAATAAATAAGCTTCTGGTTTAATTTGTGTGCAAACATTCATAACAACATAGTAGAAAATACATATGGTAATTTTTCAATTAAAAAAATTAATTTTTATATAAATATTATATTAATTTCCATGTTTCTAGAGTTAAAAGAAATCGCACATTGTTTCCAGTGAAAAAAAAAGAGAAAAAAAAAAAGGTATTCGAAAGAAAGGAGAGAGAAGAGACTTTCACTTCGCCCAGGGTCGTTGCGCTGACGTTTCTCACGCTTCTCTTTGTGCATTGATTCCTCGAGTCTTCGAACGATAGTTTTCTCTTTCACGAATCCATCGTTCCGTGTTTTCCTCACGAAAACCGAGACGTTTAACGAAACGAACGTTAAGTTCCGAAACGAATCGATGTTTCATGCCGCATTATCCTTCAATGGAGATTGACATAATCGGCCTATTCAAATCGATTATCCATCCCTTAAAGAGCTCGCCACTTCGTTTCCTTCGTTTCAGTCTACTGTGGTAACCAACAGCTATTGTTAACGCGTTGAAAGGAAAATTGAGCTATGATCCCGTATCAAATTGTAATAACTTTAATTAAATTAATTAATTAAATTGTGAGTCAAGATAATACTGAAAAAACCTTAAATGCATTAATAATATATGAATAAAATTTTTATACTCTCTCAAAATGAATCTTTGAATGATTTTTCGAAAATTTTGTTTTAAAAGCATAGAAGAAGAAAAAAAAAACGATAGTCTTACTTAAGTCTAGTTTCTTTTTTTTTAACATTTATTACATACGTTTTTATATTATATAGATATCTTGCAACTATTTATCTTTTGAAGCTATCATTATAAAAATCATTTAATCTTCGAAAAAATAGTTTTAATAGATAACAATTATTCTATCTCTACTGAATTCTTTCTTATTTTGTAAATAAAGTATATAAAGAAAAAAATAACAAAAAATAATTTAAATTTAATCTTTCGATTAGATATATGAGATAACAATTGCATACCCTATCTTAGAAAACTTGTTGTATCGTTAGAGATTTCGAATTGCACATACGTACTCATCGTCAATGACCTATGACGTGGGTCTCTCTTTGCGTAATATCGTTTTCGTAATAAAACTCTCATAAAACTCCGAGTCTAACCACGTTTCAAGGGCCTATAACGGCAAAAGGCCGTGCCTTGGCGGCCATAACATATACACTATCGTGATAAGGGCTGCATCGAAGAGGAGGCGGACTAGAGAAATAGATTTGGCTCCGGGCTCGGTTTCGTTCGCCAAGGTCGTGCACACGCGTGACGTCAGGGATCGTTGACTCATGGGGGCTCGACCTCGGTGTCTTCTTCTTCCTCTTCCTCTTGCCTTCCTCGCTTTATCTCTGTCTCGTCCACGCCTTTAATCGTGCCTTCAACTAATTTCGAGGCCGATTATAATGTAAGATATAAATTTTGAAAAAAATTTTTTTTTTCTTTTCCTTTCTTTCTTTTGAAACATTTGTAAACGCAATCCTTGGATGTAATGAATTCTTTGTGAAGCTCTTCTTTGTGAATTATTAATAGATTTAAACTTTTTTGAAGGAAGAATCGAATTTTTGTTCAGTTGAATCTACGATATGATAATTTGATACGATTCATTTTATTTACAAGGAAATTAATTATTAAATTTTGAATCACTTCATATTATATATTTTATTTGAACTTTGTTCTTGATTTCATTTGTCACGTATTAATAAATCGTTTGATCAATTATTCAATAATAAAATTCAAGTCCATATTACGTGTAATCTCGACAAATTTATATAATTCAAATACTTCGTAAATAAAAACTTGTTTGCACTGACCTGAACAAGGATCGATATTGAGCGGAAGTAGATGCACACCTCGTCACGTTTCAGAGCGGAAAAGAGGTATTCGATCGATGATGATCGTATATACCGCTTGACACCTTTTTTCCGTTGTATATATTATGCAATCGACACACGTCTGCATTATTATTTGAATCTTTACTCTCATTAAAAGATTATTCTGTAATTTTTATTTTTTACTTTTAGAACATTTTTTTATTACCAATGTTTAATTAACTTATAATATAAGTGAAGTTAAAACGATTCAACTCTGTTATAATTAGAATACGCTCTGAGCTTTTCAACAAGAAATTTCATAGAAACAGCTTCCTGTTATGCTACATCACGTTCATCATAATAACGCCTACTTGAATTCCTAAAGATGAATCGAAACATCTGACCCTTCTGGAACGCAATCTTTCATAAAATAACGTAACAAGTTGAACAATGTATTAAACTCTCGCAATTCTTATTCTAATCCTTTTTCGACGTTTATAATTGTCGAGAAAAATATGCTTCGGATAAAAAAAAGTTCGTTTCACAAAAACGTGAATATTCTTCTTCTTCTTCTTCTTCTTAAACTTCATCTCTTTCTCTACGTATATTGCATATATTTTCACTTTTATATTCATAAATCAGCATATATGATTCGACAAGTCGCATCAGACTAATGTGCATCGAAGCGAACGAGACAAAGGTTAAATTTTTTTTTTTTTTCAAGGTAATTACGTAAGAGATATAAGTTCAATTCGACCCTGGCTCCCTCTCTTTCTCTTTCCAGCACGTGCTTCCGTACTTGTAGTACTTCTCGCGACTCGTCTGCTCGCTACTTCAAGGCCACGATCAATTTAGTCGTAGGAACCTTCGACATTCCTCTCAAAAAGAATCTCTGTTAGCTTTTTCCCTCTCCGTTTCTTTTCTCTTTTTTTCTTTTTTTATTTGGGGCCACACGACAAAACTAGCGAATATAATATCCGAGGACGAGGAAACCGTTTCGACGCACACGTGCACAAAGAGGATATATATATATATATAAAGAAGCATACATTGTGTACGATCGGTGTGCCTCACGAGTTTTGTCATAGCCTGAAAGCCAGACAACGTAACGGAAGGTCTTCTCTAATTGCGAGCGATAAGAGGACTCACCATGCAACTCGAAACACAGTAATCATATTTTCGTTTCTTGTCTCGTATTTTTTTTTCTTTTTTCTTTGCCTTGTGTATGCTATGATCAGCTTTTAATTATACTATATGGAATAATTATGTTATATTTTTCAATTTAATTTGTTCTATACTTCGGCGATCATATTTCATTTTACGAAAAACATATCGTTCTTATTGGACGAATTGAATAGAGGACTATCCGTGAATTGTAAGAGGGTTCATTGAGTTTTGAAAATGTTTTTATTTTTTTTACGGAAGCATTATATTCGTGTAATTATGAAAATTTATATATTTATGAACACGGCTTACGTTATTCTAAGATCTATAGTTTAAAGTTTATATTATTCTAAAGATAGAGAAATCTTTTGTTGCGAGTAGAAGAGAAAGAAAAGAACGTGGTTTAAAAAAAAATCTATATCACAAAGAAACTAAAACTCCGCTTTGTTAATCTCCGACGGACGAAGTTGAATGCGTAATTTCCTACGAACACAAAATTATCTTGCTCTCTCTCTCTCTCTCTCTCTCTCTCTCTCTCTCTCTCTCTAATAAACACAGATAGCAACACAATTATCAATTATCCTTATTATTAATTTACTCTAATTGAATATTCGATCAATAAATTTCTTCCGTTCTAATATTTACAAATTCTTGAATCATATTTATTTTTATTAAAGAATAAAAATTAATCGCTTCATTCTTTACCGAAAAAAATTCCTTCTATTATATAAAAGACAATTAATTTCCTTGTATCAAGATATTAAGATTTGAATCTTATTCCTTCAACAAAAAAAAAAAAAAAAAAAAGAAAAAAAAGAAAAAAAAGAGAGGAAAAAAATTACTTGACGCATATATGCGTAGTCCTTAGCGTAGATAAATTAAGGTAGTTTCCACGGGACACATTCTGACGTGGTGTCGCATTTGAAGGTCTTATGTGCACAGGTGAAGGTGGTTAAGTTCAGCTACATGTGGACGATAAATAACTTCAGCTTTTGCCGGGAGGAAATGGGAGAAGTGCTAAAGTCGTCCACCTTCTCAGCAGGGGCCAACGATAAATTGAAATGGTAAGATCCGGAAGTATAAGCTCGTTTCGTCAGGCGTATAACACGAGTTTGAAAATTGAACACAGAAAGAAAATTACTTGGCAAAATTATTTAAGATTCTTTGCATTGCATACCAAACTGTTCTTCTTGATATAATTAATTAAAAATTTTTAATTTCTATGTTGTTATAATAGGTAATCTTTCAATTTCAATTTTTTTCTCTTTCAATAAACAACGAATTTTTATTTATCTATAATTTTTTTTGTTCTATATCTAGTTACTTAATTTTTTATTTCAACTTCGCTTCAAGTTTTTTATATATCTATAAAAAATCTATATTCTCGTTGATATTTCTCATAGGAAAATTATTAACAATAAATTAAATAAGTAAACAGTATCAAGTTGAATTCGAAATCATATCAGATAAATTTATATTGATGATAAATTGATTTTAGGTGCCTAAGAGTGAATCCTAAGGGTCTGGATGAGGAGAGCAAAGACTATCTGTCGCTATATCTCCTTCTCGTTTCGTGCAACAAATCCGAAGTCAGAGCAAAGTTCAAATTTTCTATTCTTAATGCCAAAAGAGAAGAAACCAAAGCAATGGGTAAGTGCTAAACACATGAAACGGATGCAATGCAGGGTATTTTAAAAATTACAATTAATATCAATAATTATAGATATTATAATATCATATTATAACATTACATTATACAATAAACGTATTGAAAAATAATTTTTTAATTATCATATATATATATATATATATCTGCATGTGCATCTATATTTTTCGCTAGTCATGCAAAAATATATGTATGCATTCGTGTAGCAAAGAAAATAGCTCGTTAAATATGCCGATTTTAAAATAACAATTAAATCATCCTTTTGTGATGGAATTTTATAACAAAGATCTTGGGGAAAAAATTCAAAATTCGTAATAATCTGGGTTTATTTTTTTAAAAAAAAAAAAAAAAGATATTTCATTCAAAAATGGTATAAAAACAATTGGTAATTTTATACTTTCAGAGAGCCAACGTGCTTATAGGTTCGTCCAAGGTAAAGATTGGGGTTTTAAGAAGTTCATTAGGAGAGATTTCTTATTGGATGAAGCCAATGGACTCTTGCCCGACGATAAACTCACGATATTCTGTGAGGTATATACCTTTGTATGTTAAATACTTAAATATTTGTATGATTCTCTAACGTTTATTGTGAACGAGAAAAAAAAAAATCTGTAATTCGATAATAAAATATTACAGGTCAGCGTAGTGGCAGATAGCGTGAATATTTCCGGACAAAGTAATACTATACAATTCAAAGTTCCAGAATGTCGATTACCGGATGATTTAGGACTTTTATTTGAAAACCAAAAATTCAGCGATGTCACGTTGACAGTATGTGGGAGAGAATTTCAAGCGCACAAAGCTATTCTCGCGGGTATGACAAATTATATTTTTTTTTTATATTTTTATACCATCCTCAATATTCTATCTATATTGGGACGAAAAAATGGATGGATCATTTTAATTTGTAATTTTATTGTTTAGCACGAAGTCCTGTTTTCTCGGCGATGTTCGAGCACGAGATGGAGGAAAGGAAACAAAATCGCGTGGACATCACCGACGTAGACCACGAAGTGTTACGAGAAATGTTACGATTTATATATACGGGAAAGGCAGCAAATTTGGAAAAGATGGCGGACGATTTACTAGCCGCAGCGGACAAATACGCATTAGAAAGGTTGAAAGTTATGTGCGAGGAAGCATTATGCACAAGTTTAGCAATCGAGAACGCAGCTGACATTCTAATTCTTGCTGATCTTCATAGTGCTGATCAACTTAAGGCACAAGCCATAGATTTTATTAACACGTAAATATTCATAAATGTTTAAAACGAATTTCATTCAGAACGAGAAAAAAATCTATCTAGTAGTGGATAAAAACGAAAACAGATTTTATCGTGAAATATTCTGTTATATACATATAATCTCCTACATTGATTGATAAAAGAGAATAAATTTTCCTATCGTTCTATTCAATATTTGTTCCAGACATGCGACAGACGTAATGGACACAGCAGGTTTTAAATCGATGGTGAACTCTCATCCGCACCTCATAGCGGAAGCGTTTCGGGCATTAGCCACTCAACAAATTCCACCGATCGGACCGCCCAGGAAGCGGGTGAAACAAAGCTGAAAACAATCACCGCTGACTCCGGGCACAACCTCCACATCGCCCCCGCCTATTTTGCATCCCTCATGACTTTTTTGTGTACAGTGATACAAGTAGTGCTAAATAAATGTTTCCTAGTGCGCCATTCTCTGGCCCACTTAAAAAGGAACTGCGACGAGAACTGGTTTCTTCATGGTTTTCGACCTAAATTTGTATCGTTCAACAAACAAGATACATTGTGCAGCCGACTCGAACGGCAAGGCGGGAAACGCAGTTAACTTATGGCTATAGACTTTATTGTAATTTGGTGAAATCGTCGATATTAGAAAAAGAAGCCTATCACAGAAAAGGAACCGAGAAAAGAGTATGATGAAAGATAATCTTTTTCATGAGAAAGAGTTTAAATTATTAAATCGCGTTGGTTTCAATCAGATTGAACGAGATTATTGGTAGTTTGCATTGTGTATATGTTATATTCTCTTGTGTGAGAGGGACATGTGTTTATCCATCGATACGCAAATATCATGTCAGCGATTTGTCAATGCGCATAATTAGGGTCTTGTAATGGATTTGTTTTCGTTTAATAATGATAATAATAAGTGATGAAAACGCGCGAACCATCTATGCATTATGAAAAAGACATCAGAAACAGCCAGAGGACCAAAGGCGAGATTGAAACTCGCTGATTACATTGCTAC
This sequence comes from Apis florea, assembly GCF_048593485.1. NCBI lineage: Eukaryota > Metazoa > Arthropoda > Insecta > Hymenoptera > Apidae > Apis > Apis florea. The sequence goes on along the minus strand of NW_028256549.1, from coordinate 7,428,437 downwards.
ACACATAACAAACTCACACGCGAAGAAAGAGAGGTATACACGTGATGTACGAAGAAGAAAGTTGTGATAGACGTCAACCAGACAATTAAAAGAAAAAGATTTTGTTCCTTTGTCGAAAATAACGAATCAAATAAGAAGTGTCCCACACGCTTGTTCATCGTGTACACGAGCGACAAGAATAAAATTAGATATGTTTATTACTGATAGTGATTTTTAGTTTTAAATGAAAAAAGAAAAAAAAGAAAGAAAAATGAAATCGTCGAATTCTTCCAAGAACGGAGAAAAAATGATTCTAGTTAGTGTTTTTTATGATCTCTTTCTCTCAACATGTACGACTACTACGATTACTATTAATGCTACGCAATCTGTGCCCCCGTATTTTTGTATATTTTTTGTCTGCAAATACCTAAATCCTATCCTCGATGCGGCCTTTTTCTCTATTTCCCCTTAATCCCCATTCCCATTCCCTTGTCGCTAGGCACAGTTTGTTTTGTTTTCTCGAGTATTGCATAGTAGACGAAGTGATAGATTCGAATTATTATTATTATTATTGTTATTATTATTTTTATTATTATTACTATTATTATTGCTATTATTATTATTATTATTATTATTACTATTATTATTATTATTACTATTACTATTACTATTATTATTATTATTATTATTATTATTACTATATTATTATTATTATTATTATTATTATTATATTATATTGTATTAAATTTAGGGTTGTCCATAATTTATCAGATTTTTATGTTAATTATTATTGAAATGTCTATCATGCTCGCAGGATACATGTATTAATTAAAAATATTGCAAGAGTTTCATTAAATGAAAAGAACGAAATCAAACAGATGTTGTTAGAAAAAGAAGAAATGAACGTTAAACGTAAAACAAAACAAAAAAAAAAAAGGAAATTAAAAACACTGTATAATATAAAAAGTTAGTCAATTATAATATGAGAATATTAATCGTTTTTGTGTAATTAATTATCAAAATCGCGAAATTGTGTGGTCAATGATCTGAATTATGGGCAACCGACAGAATACACGAAACAATAATCATCATTTAGTACCGTACTGGCTTCCTGATCCTCCGACCTAGCTTTACCGAATGTTTTAAATACAAGATATAAATACTTACCATTACAAAGGAGTAATGATATCGAAGATTTAATGCCATACATGTTCTGTGATAAGACCACTGTAATTAACCGCAATTGTATCACAACCTTTCTAGAACTTTCTGACGATCCTGGCAGCCAGTGAATTTATCTTTTAAGGAAACGGTCGCTATATCCGGACAGTCCCAAATCTAGCGTCCCTTTCGATTTTAAGGTTTTTACTGTACATATCTACTGTATTTTATAAGAACTGAACCGAAACGGAACTATACTTTTAATGAAGGGTACAATAATCAACTATAATTTATTCTATTTTACAGACTGTGCTAAACTCATGTTCCTTGAAACACACTAGCAATGCTTTAAGTAAATGTAATGTAATTATGACAAATTAATACGATTAGATTATATATATGTGTATCTCGTTTTTGATCTCGATATGTACATGCATTTACGCGTATCGTCTATCATGACGTTGTAATGTATTTCTGTCGAGATTAAAAGTATAAAAAAAAAAAAAAAAAAAAAAAAAAAAAAAACTCCTATGGAAACATAGTTAGGGAAGATTTTCCACCGTTTTTTACACGATGTTTATTTCAGTCGTAGTAGGTTGTTAAGGCTTACAAAATAAAATGACAACAAAATAGAGAAATGAAAAAAGAGGAAAAAATATAAAGAAAATATAAAATATTGTAAGCAGTTTAAGGAACAGATTTTGGCCATGTGTGCTCGCTCAGATTTTAAAGATGTCAAAAAAAGAAAAGAAAGAAAAAATTGTCTACGTCCATTCTATTATCCATGTTCTATCTTTGGGACTGTGCGGCGAAAAAAAGTATCTCATGAAACTCGTAATATTGAATGTCTTTTTCCTAAAAACGAAAAACTAAATATTTACCGTACAACAGTTCGAGAAATATTAGATGCAATTCTTTTTGAACCAATCTGCATGAGCGTATGACTGGATAATTTGATAAACTAAGTACAAGTAAGACAAATGTTACCTCATCATGAAAATCAGCATGGTCGTGTCGCACTAGCTACTACTGCGCTGCTGTCTGATACACTTCCATTGTATATTATTGCATTTAAACTCGAAAAAAAGAAGCTTTTTGTAACGAATAGTTCAGCAGTGGTAGCTTTTTGAAGTACATGACTGCTGTTCATTGAACCCAGCTCATATAAACGTTCATTTTTCCATTTACTTTAAGTCATTGCACCACATCAAATAAATGACATTTTCATTATATAATCATGAGAATTTTACGTGATTTTCATTATCCCCAACATATCTCACTAATTTTATAATATATTTCAAATTTTAGCAAATTTTAGCAAATTAAAAATATCAAAAGATAACATTATTAAAAACAATAATATCGATTGAATTATGAAAATAATTCATATTGTTTACATTAGATAAGAATCTTATTTACTTATTTACTTCATTTTTTTTTATCAATTTTTTAGTTATCAAGTTAATTTTTTTCATTAAATTAGATCAAAATAGATATGAGAAACAACACATTTATAAATATTAAATATGATTAGTAATCGGATTTGTTTGATCATTCCTAATATTTGATATTTGTTGAGATACCTTCGAAGTTTCTGGATAAACTGGTGGTGCTTCAAGCATAGAAATCTGGAGAACATAAATAAAATAATATTACATAATAAAATTTTTAAGATTTTTATCTGTCATTACTTGATAATAATCAATTTTCTAATATTAAAATATTAGAAAAGATTACAATATTTAATATAGATTGGGATATATAAAATTTTTTTCTATTCATTTTATTTCTGTTCCTATATTCTTTTAATTATCACATTGAAAATAGACATACTTTATTGAAAGGAGTTTCATAAAGAGGAGGTGCACTACAAGCTTCGCTATAAGATGGTGGTCTATCTATTAATGGTCTAACTATTGAACAGTGCTGTGGCCTGGAATCTGTATTGCAATCTAAATATCTCATGTTATGTATTATGTAAATTTTTATTAAATATATAAAAGCAACATTAATAATATCTAATTTTGTTAATTTTAAATAATTTTAAAGCTATAAAATATATCTTTAAAACTATTTTTTAATTTTAAATTTCAAATAAAATTGGATTATATTAAATTATTAAAAATTCATATCTGTTATAGTATAATAAAATTACGAAAAAACATAAAAATACTAATAACAGAAAAATGATCACAATCATTTGTGATGATTATAATATACTATAAATATACAATTTTTATTTCTGTAAAAAAAATTATAGTTGACATTTAAAAAAATTCTATGATACTATAAGATATATAAATGAAAGAAATTATAATTACTTACAATAAAAATTTATAATCAAATATATATACTAGCATGGAACATTAAAGTGCCCCAGAAACAATTTAAAAATATAATAAATTTATTATTGTTATTTTGATACTTATGCACATTTTTGTTCCAATTATTTAAATAGCTTTCATTTTTGTTATATTGCAAACTATCAGCAAAAAATGATAGTAATGTTTAATTCTATACAAAAACACTTTTTTATTATAGATATAAGAAAAAATGCTTTAACAAAATAAAATTCAATACATACCTGAATACTTAAATTCACTATGAACATTAGTTATAAAAAAAAATGTATATAATTGAAAATTTATAGCTAAGACATAGCAATATTATATTATTTAAATATTAATAAATTAATAAATAAAAAATGAATCTATAATTTATTTCACATTACTGATTTTCAATTAAAAAATTTTATTGCATAATGATTTTTTAACGTTCAGATTTTAATATTTATAAAAAACAAATATTGTAAATTTTTAACTTTTCACAAATAAGTAAACATATTGTTTTAAGTTTAAACATTAAATATATCTTGCACATATAAAAGCTATTATCTTATCAGATAATATCACTTTGATAACATTACATACAATCAATATTTTACTCATTTTCCTGATTGACACTACTCCTTAACATATTCTCATTAATATATCTTTGAAAAATGATATAAATAGGTAAATGAATAGAAAAGTGAATATATATATGTGTGTGTGTGTGTGTGTATATATATATTATGTATATATACAAAATGATGTAGAATATATTTTGTAATATACATGAATAAATTATTAATAATCCGAAGTTATAACAATTCCTAAGACCATATAATTTACAATAAAATGAAGACTTATGTAAATATCTGTTTGAAGTTGATGCTGTACAATCAATTTGTTAAAGTAATTAATGCTTCTACAACATTTCCCCTATGTTCTCTGAGTGTTTGTTCTGCTACATTTCGATTTATTTCCATTTCTCTCATCTAAAATAATATAAGTGTTTTAATAATTAAACAAAATTTTTAACATATAAATGAGCTAATTAAAAAATAATAATAATAATTATAATAATTCTTACAATAAGATCAACATCTTCTTTTTTAATAGGAACTTTTAACAATTCCTTTTCTCTTGCCTTTTTCTCCGCAGCTTCTTTATTCCGTCGATCTCCGATTATACTTAATGCCTTTGATAGAAATAATTATAATCAATAATTTTATATATATAATTGTATATATAATTTTTTGTAGGTTAGGTTTTAAAATTACATATTCTTAAGTGAAAAATTTAAAAATATAAATTATAAATATTAAGAAAAGTAACAAAAAAATTAATTTTGAATTTAAAGAATATGAGTTTTCATCATTGCCAAAAAAAAACTTAGTAAACATTGTTGACAATCATAAACACACGTGGAATAGATAAAGGATAATATGAATACTTACGCAAGAAAATCCATCAGATGAGGATATTTCTTTTTCCTCTGCATAATCTGTAACTTTTTCTAAATCTGCCGCACCACTATCATATTTTGCTGCTTTTTTCTGTGATTTCTCTTGTTGTACTTCATCAGAATCACCATTTACATCGTTATCCGCCATTTTTCCTTTTTTTAAAACGTACTTCACATTGTGTAGATAATTATGAACTATATATGATAACTTCACGTTGAAATCTAATAATGTCTATATGTTAAATTTCAGTAATTTAATATCATTAATTGTTATAAATTATAAGACGTTGATTAAGAAATATTATTTTTTATAAATCTTAGCTGCTTTTAATTTTGTACAGCATAAATTATAATTTAAATCATTGTAATATCATTATGAAAAAAATTTTTTTTTTTAAATAAAAATTATTAAAATATATTTATTAAATATAAAATCTTAAATATAAAAAATATCGTAAATTATTCATCTACAATAAAATTTTAATTTTAAATAAAAAATAAATTGTTTAAAAAATCTAATATTCTTAATCCAAATATTTTAAATAAACAAAAATAAAATTAAAAATAAAAGAAATAATAAAGAAAAAATGAAAATAAAATTTAAAACATATATGTATATATAATAAAAATCATAATACAAAATTATAAAAAAACTTATTAAATATACAATTACATACATTTTTTTAATTAACAAATATAAATAATCTAAAAATATGTATACTTATTTCTCATTTCTCATTTCAACTTTTAATGTTTCAAATCATAATGTTCAGTTAAAATTATATTGCGCGCAAGATTATAAAAAAATAGCGATATATATTTAGACATCACAATTTTATATTATTGAATAATAAAAATTGAATTTTTTTTTCATAAGATATCAAAAATTAATTAGAGATAATAGAAATTATATAAATAATAAAAATAATAATATAAAATTTTGTTTAGATAAATAATCGAATAAAATTATTATTTTATATCATTTTAATAAAATAATATTTTATTAAAATAAAATAAATTGATGTTACAAATTATCGTCAGTTTATCTATGACGTGTAAAATATAACCTAATAATTATTGAATTAACATAAATAATTATTTTTATTTACTGTGAAAGAAATATTTTGATGTTTTTTTTATATTTTATTAGAAACCTATTAACAAATTTATAATAATGACCGAAGCATCATTTAGTAAGCCAACAAATGATTCACCATTTTTTCGAAACGAACCTGTAAATTACACGACTGGTATATTTCAATTTTTTATAATATTTTTATATTTTATATTTATTTATATTTTTATTTTTAAATTTTTTATGAATGAGAATAATATTTTATAGAAATTCGTCAAATGATGCATGGATTTGGAGACAGTAGTGAACCATTAATTGAATCTGCAAAAATTGTAGAAGAAGTTGTTTTGCAACAAATGAGAACAATAATAAAGAAAGCTTGCGAAGTTTCCGAAAGACGAGGAAATTCAAAAAAAAATATCTGTGTTTCTGCAGAAGATTTAATTTTTTTATTACGTAAAAACAAAATAAAATTGCAGCGACTTATAAAATATTTAGGCAAGTTTGATCTCAATATTGTAAATTAAAAAATTTTATTTTTTGCAATGTTCTTTTGTATCTCTTATTCTTTGCAAATATTTTTATTTAATTATATTTTTCAGACTTAAAACAATTTAAAGCTTCTATACACAAAACTATAGATAGTGATTTACCTGAAGATATTCTGGAAAATGAAAATTTAAATGGATCCAAAAATAAAGGACCACTTTATAATTTTCTTAATGAAATTAACAACACTGGTGAACTTCTTGAAGATGCATCTACTATAGATGAAGTTAAACAACAAAGATGTGTTCGTGCTGAAATTATGACAAGATCTATGGATGAAGCTAGATATTTGAAATTTAGTAAAGCACGTAATGCATCATTTGCAAATAAAAATCGACACAAATTTAGTGACTGGATAGCATCAGAAAGTAAGTTTTGTATATTATGAAATATCATATATTTTATAGTTATTTCTATCTATTTATCAAATACATTCTAATATCATTTATAATATAATTACATCATATTTTATCATTTTAGGTGATGTAACAATATCAAAACAAGCATATACAATTTTGGGTTATTTAGCATATGAAACAGTAGCACAAATTATAGATTTTGCATTATTAGTAAGACAAGATCAAAATAAAATATTTGGAGATGCAATAGATCGACTAAGACTTAGTTATGTTAATCCTTATACTTACAAACCATATTATCATGGCAAGGTTTGTAATATTATATCATATTGAATATAAAAAAAATAAAGGAACATATTATTTTTTTATTTTTTTAAATAATTAAGCAGGTAGCTGTAACAAAACCAATAACACCTGCTGAAATAATTGAAGCTCTCAGACGGTATTGGTCTCCTCAGTTAGATATGACTGGTCCATTTAATCGTTGGTCCATGAAAAAATCACATTTAAAACTTCTATCATGTTAAGATAAATAAGCAGGGTAAGAATTAATTTAATTATAAAAGAAAAGTATATGTCTTGTATAAAAAAATTATCAGTATTTTATATTAAGTTAAATTAGAATATAGAGATATTTTAAAATTGATCAATATTTATTGACAAATTCCTGTACCCCTTACAGATATAGTTTAGATTTCCAATATTAGATGTACACATTACTACTTAAATTATTAGTAATTTTTTTTTTTTTTTTTTTTTTTACAAAATCTTCTGATTATGTATCCTAATGTGTCTTATATATATATATATATATATATATATTTTTTTTTTTACAATTATAATAGTTTCTGTACATTTTACAATTGATAGTCCCTGATTTCATTTTAAAGATAGGATTATAATACATTTAACTTTACGCTAACGCACGATACGTTTGCATTCATTGTACTTTTCATAAAATATTTGGATTTTTCCTTCAAAGTATCGTAAGATACTTTAAATTTACTTTTAAATGAGATACTTTTAAGTTTCATTATGCAACATAATGACTAAAAAGTTTTTTTTTAACATTCATTATACTAAATATTTAGTATCTACAAATTTGAGCTAGTCTTATAAATTTTACATGATATTTCATGAATTCACACAGATACTAATTTTGCTTCTGTATCATGGTGAAAGCAACGTCGATACACGTACTTTTCCTTCTGCGCCACCAGTTATACAAGTTCCGGATTGATTGGCAGTAGACCAGTCACAACACAGTGTACCTTTATGTCCGCCTAATTCTAAAATTTTTGCTTGTGTACCTGGTGGCATCTGAAAATTTATATTATATTTAATATCAAATTGAATAATAAAATTATAAGAGATATTTAATATAGCTAAATAGTAAAAATTATATACTTTATATATATTTCCTCCAGTTTGTGTACAAAGTAGCATATAGTTTCCACTTTGATCAAAAGTAAATAATTTTCCATGAACTGTATTTTTTTCTACTTTAATTTTTGTTTCCCATAAAATCTTTCCTGAATGATTTAAACTTCTTTGACAAAGTTTTCCATCCTCACTTTGTGTACAAATGTTTGTGTAATCATTAATTAATTCTATATCAATAATTGGACTTGCATGACAACTTATATTATCAATAATTTCGTTTCTTCTTAAATCATGTATTAAAATATTTCCATTGGATAATCCCGTAATAAGAAGTTGCCCATTATGATTAAATGCAGAGCATAGTGCAATTACATTTTGTTCCATTGGCAAGATTCTTTCTAACTTTCTTGTTTTTATATCATATAATAATAATTTTCCTTCATTTGAATCAGATACAGAACATACAAATGTCGATTCTGTTGGATTGCATAATAAAGTAATGATTCGAGAGTTCTCGTGTTGAATATCCCATAAAGTTTTGTAATCACGAGTATCATGTAATTGAATTAGGCCATTATTATCTCCATGTAAAAAATATCGTTCATTTTTCGATATCCAATCTAATGCTGTAATAGCTTTATTTGAGTTTGCTGGAGTAGAGACAAATGTAGTGACAGTTCTATTGGATAACAAAAAGTAAAAAGTAAATTTAGCAAAATTGTAATTACAAAAATTAATATTCTTTTATAATTAATATCTTAATATCTAAATAAATATTCAATATAATTACTTTGGTGATGGTATTGGAGTCCATACTTTAATAATACCATCAGCATCACCTGTAGCAACGTAAGAACCACTTGCATTACTTTTACATTGAATTATTGATGTTTTATGTTCTGTATATTCTTCCTAAAAATAATTTTTTCTTATAAAAATTTGTAAGATATTGTCTATATAATAAATAAATTTATAAATAAAATTTTACCTGACTCAGAAGAATATAAGTGGAATCGATTTTATCTTTAGCTTTCCGTTCGGCTACCGTATCAATAGATGAATCTCTTTTTCTAGAACTTGTTAATCTTGAATCACAGCTAATGCTTCTTTTACTAACAGATTCAGATTTATTAATCGAATTTATTTTTCCTTTTGTATTAGTTCTTTTTGTTGATATTACTTCAGATTCTACAACTTTTTTTGTACTTGTTCCAGGCTTTCTATTTAAAATTGGACTGGAACCGCCGCCTATATTTCTTATGAGATTTCTTAAAGTTTTAGGATTTTCTAATAAAGGAGATTCTCTATTTAAATAAGAAGGAACATAATAACAATCATATTAATAACAATAGGATATTAAATTATTTTTGTTTACGAAATGAAAATATTTACTGTGCTATAATATAAAAGTCATCCATGAGTGGTAATTGTTGAGGAGCTGGTCCTGGATTCACATCCATTACATTTTCTATTTTAACAGATTCGCTTAAACGTTGCTTTAATGCTTCATTCTCTTCTTGAAGACGTTTTAATCTATTTGTATCTTCATCTATTGCAAGCAATGTTGGTTGTGGCATACACTATAATTAACAAATAAAAAATTAGACTGTACATTGTTTAATCATATATATACATAATAACATATATATATATAAATATATATATATATATATATATTTATAAAAAAATTATATAATATATATTATATAAATATCATATTTATTATTATTAAATATATATATTTTTTTTTCTACAATTTAAAATAATAAAATTTATAAATGAGAGGCACGATGCAAAATACCTTTCACCTACTTGAAAAATAGTAGCAAGAAAATTATGCAAAGACACTAACATAGTGTCTTGCCACTGTCTACTAAAATGAACAGAATATGCTGGATTGTCTTCAGGATTTTTAACAAATGGTAATGCTGTAAAGATAAAAAAAAAATACAAAATATTTTTTTCTGTAATTATATGAATAAAAATATGGAGGAAAAAAAAAATAAAATATCCTACCAAACCATTCTTTCCATTCTGAATGCCCTTGTAACTCTGGTGTCATTTTTATAAAAAATTCTTGAATCCTATCTTGTTTATTGTTTACTGCTGCATTAACTAGGTACATTTTTAAAACAGCATTCTCTAATTTTCTCACAGCTGGTGTGAAATGACTTTCTAAACGAGAGAACATTCTCATGTCTAAATGTCCCCATAACTCTCTTAAAGATACTAAGTCATAATTATATATGTATTGCATCAATTGATCAACAATTTTATCAACCTGTTAAAAAAGTAATGAAAAATCTTAATTAGAATAAAATTATCATACAGAAATGAACAAATAGCAATAAATTTGTTTCAAATTAAAAAATATAAATACTATAAATAGATCATAAAATATTTTTATATTTTATTTTTATCATTTTCATATTATTATTTTCTTAATTAAATAAATTTTTTACATATTATTTTCATATAGTTTTATCTTTTTCTTTTTTTTAATCACTTTAAGTGCTTACGCGCTCACCCTGAAACCTTTCTCTTTCTCAGCTTTCAAATCGTTATCAAAAGCCTTCAAAGTTTGACTGAAACCCCTAAATAGCAAATATTCCTTGACTAATTCGTCCACATATTGAATATGAGACATTTTCCTTTATTTCTCTTCGAAATATTAACTTTTTCCTTCAATTGACAGTTGTATGTTGTCATCCTTTAGCCATTTTAATGTTTGAATAGGGAATTTTTTTTAACTTTTGACAAACAATGTTACCAATATAATATTTATCTATTAAATAATATCATTTATTCTAATTTTTTATCTTATATAAAAGCGGATTCTTGAATTTTATCATTAAATATTAATATTCTTAATGTTAATGATACAGTATAAAATGAGATTGCAATTGAATAATTAAAAGTGAATTATATAAAATCATATAAATGTCATATAAATATCATTAATTTTATAATCCTATTATTATTATTAATAATATATTATTATATAATTATTTTCGTCATTATAATTTAATATAAGATTACTAATATAATAAAAATAAATTCCCTATACAATCTGTATTTGAAAATATTAGAAATAATTTTTATTTGCTTATATACTTTTTTTTAATAATCTTAGTAATTTTTTTATAAAGTTGATAAATTTAATAGAAATTTTAATATTATACATTATTATATTATGTTAATACAATATAAAATTAATAAATTAATATTGAAAATTAACTATTATATTAAAAGTTTATTTAAGCAAATAATTACTATACTCAAATATTTCAAATAATCGAATTATTTTTTATATTATTATTATTTTCATAGTAATATTTTAAAATAAAATAAAATCTATTGAACAATTGAAAAAAAATAAATAATTATGCAATATATATGTATTAGGTATTAATGTAATATATCTTATTTTTGAATTAAGATCAAGAGGAACAAAAATATAGTTATATTGGATGAAGTGTCTAAAAGAATTTAAATATTTTATAATTTTTGTATATATAAATATATTATGACAAAAAATTACGTATCATGATGTTTACATATATAATTATAACATAATATATGTAATTATGATATAATTATATATATTATGATATTTATATGTATATACATAAGATAAAATTCTTTCAATTTATTCTTTAATTGCTTTATATCGATATCACTGTTAAATGCATGTGGTTATCTTTTACTTATGAATATGACTCGAAAAATAATTGAGATAAATGTATTAATTGATCAAGATTTCGAATAATCAGAATTCTATAATTACATAGTAAATATGTATATATGTATATATATTATGAAAATATGTATATTATGTTAGAATTTGATTCATACATAAATTCGAATTTAACATCGAAAAAAAAATTTTAAAACATTTCTTATTTTTATTTTTCATTAGTAAATCTGAGTCGATATAAAGAAATAGGTATAAAATAAATAAATCAAAATTATGTCAATTATATATAATATTAATTTCAATGAAGTTTCAATTAATAATGAAGTTTTAATTAATAATTAATAACATAAAATTTACAACATTTTTTTCATATAATTTTCATATAATTTTTCATATAATTTCATATAATTAATATATTAATATTAATTCTTAAACATTATTATAACTATAAAATTATTGATAAAATTATAATTTAATATTCTATATATGTTTTAAAAATGTTTTACAAAATTATAAATAACAAGAGAATAGATTCAACGAATTTTTGATAGTATCGTTTTTAATAGAGTATAAAATTTCTTTCTATTTTCTTTCTATTATTGTATTAAACTTTTGTTTACTTAAATCTCATTGCTACATTAAGTAATACTTTGCATCATATATCTGGCGAATTATGCTAAATAGTCGTTTTAGAGATATATTATAAAATGAGAATACTTATATTTTTACTTTATTATTAAAGATTAATAATATAATTTTTTAGAAAGAGAAATAATGAAAGTATATTCATATCTCATCTGTGGTCATATAGTAAGAAAAAATATAGTCAAGGAGATGATAGAATAGTAGAAAAATAAAGATAGGATGAATATAAAAATTTCGATATATATGAATGATTGTGAACAGATTCTGTGATAATAATTTAAAATATTTATGATATGAAAGTCAAGAGCAAAATAATTAAGTTCATGATTATATTCCCATAAAAATAACACTATTTCTAAATTGTCTTAGATGAAATAAAATAAATGAAATAGAATAAATCAAAACAAAAGCAAAAAAGGAAAAAAAAAAATGTGATTAAGAATTGACTATCAGCGCCACTTCTTAGGTACCAAAGATATTTCTTCAAAAAATATCTCCTGAATATTTCTAAAAAAATATTTTTTACACTCAAAAGATGGGATTGTTAATTCTTACATTATCTCTATCCTTTTTCTATTTATTTATTTTTTTTGTTTATATCTGTTTCATTTAAGGTAATCTAAAGATGGCGTTGATTTCCAATTTTTATTCTATCTCTGTCCTTCTTTCATTATTTTTTCTCCTTGTCTATATTTATTCTGCAAAATTTATATGTTCAAGTTTTTATATATAATTAACTTTATTGTCTTTTTTGCCTATTAATTAAAAATTAATAATGTTATATCTCGTAAGTATACATATTTATATATGTCACATATATATATATTATATATTTACATTTTTATATATCATAAATAAATATAATATAATGCTATTTTATATTTTGTATTTTATATTAAATAAATTCATTTTATATATGTCGGAAAGGATTTATATATTATTATAGATATATATACAAATTTATTATTACTATATAAGATATTATAATATATTCGTAGAATACTTTTAGAGAATTTATTTAGAAGGTTAAAACAAATTTAAAAGTTGATACATAAAAATTTTGATTGAAGTTTATTTATTTATAAATAATTGGAAATTGAAAATTCAGCGATCTCACTTTTCTGCATATCATTTCGTCTAACTTCTTCAATTTTTTATCTAACCCACTTCAATTGCTTATAATTTAATAAATAAGTTTTAAGTAATATTTTTATATATCAATTTTTACATATATTTGATTTGATTTCTAGAAATTATCTTGCAAAGAATAATCATATGAATATATTAACATCCTGTATAGATATTTTAGAAATTTGGTTAGTGCATTAGAGATTTAAATATTAAGATATAGGCATCTACATAGAACTATTTAAAAATATTTAATTTATTTATTATTTTTATGATTTTATGTATAAGGAAAATAATTGAAATGAAGATAAAAAATCCTATATCTTGAACATTTATTTGTAAATAAAATTCACAATGATGTCATTATGATCATTACTAATAATAATAACAACTCGTTATCGGTAATTAAAATGTTCGCTTTTTATTTCGTTCTCTTCTTATTAAATGAATTTGCAATGTGTAGTAAAATTGCAGATATACTATATAGACACTAAGCGATCTGCTATATTTTTTTTTCGTAGGAAAGAAGAAGTATATTTTTGATGCTTAGCAACGAGTATACGCCATATATTTTTTTTTTTTTCTATTTCTATAATTTAACTGCATTTCAGGGGTCTTTATCTTTACCTGATAAAATATTAATAGCTAATACAGTTCATTCTTAAAAGGCACAAGTTTTTTCCTTCCTCTTCCCGCGACGAAAATTTATTTTGATCTTCCAGTTCGATCGTCAAATATATTCATCTTTTTTTTTACAACAATATTCATAATTATACAATCGATTTTTTAATACTTCATTTTGATTTATTATATATTGAAAATTTTATTCATTATTCTCAAAAGAAGAAAAAATGTTTTATAAATATTTTAACATGATTATTTTTTAACATGATCAAATTCTTTGATCATATGTTCTTTTTTTGAAATATATAGATATATGATAATGTGAATAAAATAATTACAATATGTCATATAAAAATAGTGAAAATATTATTATCATTGAATAAATCACTATAATAACAAAAAATATTTTAAATTAATTGAAAAATAAATATTCCAATACATATTTTATATTAAAATATTTTTATAAATTATCGATTTCTATTTATCAAATATATTGTAAATTAGAAAATGTTGTTTACAGTTTAATATTATTAAATAAAAATATCTTCATATTCTAACTATAGTGTTTTACGAATATAACTGGAAGATCGTTTAAACAATACAATTATCTATATAATTTTTTAAAAATGAAACATTCGAACAGAATTAAAAATTGAAAGATTATGACTATATTATCTGTTCGAAATTTCATGGTACATAATATAAAAACAATTTGAGGCAAAAAAGAAAACAACAATATAGTAATCTAAAAAATATATAAAATACGAGATTGTATTTATTGTCAACAATAAATTACGACAAATAAATCTAAAATAAATAATAATAATAATTATTATTTTTGGCCTGTGAAAAGTGGTAAGAATAGTTATAGAATTATATCTTTTTCTTTATCGAAATAAAAATATTATAATCTTATTTACGTTTGTTATGTTATTAAGTTAACTTGCTTATGTTGTAATGATTTTATTTTATTACATTTTGTTTGTTCGTTAATTTGTATACGATAATTAATATAGATTTTGTGATAACATGTTTTAAATTTTTCGACAATTTCAATCATAGGCCAAAAATTTAAAATTATAAGCAAAAATGAAAATCAAAAGATCAATATTCAAAGTTTTAAAGAATACAAATATGTTCCGTATCGCATCATAATTGAAAATTTCATAGTTGAAATTTTAAAGCCAAGTAGATTAGTTTAGAATATTTAATTATACGTAGCTATAACCCGTTGCAAGTGATTCTTTTTTATTAGTTTCTTTTTATTACGTCTAAAGATTTCAAATACTTTATTCAAGCTTGATTTGAAAATTTGCTTTATAATAAAAAAATCGTAGAATTATAGCGATTTTTGAAATTGTTACGATTTTTCTTTTTTTTTTCTTTTCTTTTTAAGAATTAAAAAATATTTTTGTTCTCTTAATATTTTTACCATGCATTAGAATCGTAATTTTTTTCAATGATTGCACGACACGGAACTTACTTATTTTAATTTTAGTTTCCCAATTAGAAAAATCTAAAAGTAAACTCGAATTTCGTAAATTGATCGAAAGTAATATGTTAATAATATAATTTCAATTATCAAAAAATGCTTCAAAGATAGTTTCATACCAGACATAAATAAATTACGTGTATTTTTTGTTATGACTAGAGTGCAGTCAGCAAGAATCATAGTAATTGATAGATCATATGTTTTAACAGCCTGTGTCCCATAAAGAGCTTAAAGTGTCGATTGGCCATTATATGTATATATATAATATTAACACTGTTCATATACACATGTGAACAGCTATTGTTGATCGAGCACCAATCTCAAAGTGAATTATATATATGTATGTGTGTATCTTTAGTGATTTTATTTCCATTATTTTGATTCATCATTGGACATTGTTCGTTTAAGCGAGCGAACAAACATGGCTTTAAAGCGGAAATGCGCGCGTGTCATTGGTGCTCGTTGTGCGAACGCAGCGATCGATTGGATGATTTGAATATTTTTTTGTTATTTTTTAAAAATTTTTTTTAGAAAATTTCTATAAGTCCATGTCTTCTTGTTTGGCTTTGGGTGCGATTCTCTCGCCGCTATCGGACTCTTTGACGGAAACATGAACATCAGCTATTTCAACAGGTGGAGGAATCACTGGATTCACTGATCGATCCTCTTCAGCGACTTCAAAGCCAATCGTCGCGCCAATCTTCTGACTTGCCTGTCTGAATGAATCTGATAACATCACCTATAATGAAAGATTGATGAAAAATTATTAAAATATATATAAATATTCTAATTTTTACATCTACTATAATAGTTTATATTTTGTAAAATTATAGATTAATTAAATTAATATAAATTAGATTAAATATTATTATAGTGTAATATAAATATTATATTAGAAATTATTATTATAGAAAAACAAAAATTATTAAAAATAAGATTAAGTCAGAAAAGTATGTAGAAATTAAGTGTTATTAATGAAATATTTTTCGAAGAAGTTTGAAATTTTTCTCTTCTACAGATTATCTTCTCCATATTTGTAAAAAGAATTATATGTTAAATATATAATGATAAAACGTATTCTAATTTAATATAAATTGAAAATAATGATTTGAAAATTCGAAATCTTTTGAAATTTTATAAGATTTTTCTGAAATATAATATAGAAATAAATTTTAAGGAATCAAATTTAGAAAATCTTTTTATATAATATCCAATAAAGAAGGTAACAAATATAATTAGAGACAAGTTAATTAAAAATAAAAGATTTATACCTGTACAACATTGATGCACATAGACGTGAGGGCCAGGCCGAACACCAGGTATATTATCGAACCCATCATGTACACGGGATGCTAGATCAACCAACCAATCAATTTGTTAATTTGTGCATGTGTACTTGTCATTCTTCAAAATTTTTAATTTTCAATAAGAAAACACGTGCAATTGTGCTGAAGTGATATTTATGCAAAAAGCACGTACAGAATAATGTATATACGGTGTTGTACGATTTTTCGCATTATATGTATCTTTTTTTAGTTTGTCTATTTGTTGATGATGACCTTTTTGATTTTCAAAGCTTACCATCTGAACGCCACCGTGAAAGAAAGAAGCAAGAAAATAAGTTAATTATATGTTAACGACATGGCTTCACTATTCAAGAATTGTTGGGACAAGGGAACATTCCATCGGTCAGATACAAAGCGAACGCTAATTGCAAATGAAAATCGAAGAATAATATTCTTCTAAGAGAAACGTTTCGAATCAAATATTTTATATCGGATTAAAAAAAAGAAAGATATATCACATGATGATAATTTTTAATAATTTAATAATTTTCTTTTATTTATATATATATATATAAGAAAATTAAAAATTTATTCTTAAAATCTTTAAGAAAGATATTTAAAACAAAAGAAAAAAGAAATATTGAAATAAAACATTAATTTTTTAAAAATTTGTGAATTTTTTCCTCTGATTTTATCAATTTCAGAAATATCAGGAAAATATCGATTGAAAATTTATATATGGCGTATCGAGAATCATGGTTAAAAAACAATTATTACATAATTATCTAAATTGATTAATAATTTTTTTTATATTTTTATATTCTTCAGTATTATATCTAATACATTGAAATAACTTATACCGGGTAAACTTGAAATAACATGAAATTGTAACATTTTCTATTACATTTATACAACTATGCTTACGTTGAAACTAGAATATTTAATTAAATAAATTTTCAATTTGTTTTTATTACACAACTAAACATTTTTAATTAAATTTTTACTCGAAAAAATATTCCAACAAACGTGTCTCTTTGAATTCATTCTCGCAACGAATGAATCTCTTCATCTAGGGGGAATAGATATGATTGGAGCAGGATGCAAAATACAAAACGACGATTAAAAACGTCGTTGAAGTAAATGAAAAAAAAAAAAAGAAGGTAAAGAAAAGATCACCTGTGGCACGTAATCGCCGAAACCTATAGTACTCATGGAGATGAAGACAAAATAGAAGCTCTCGAAGAAACCCCATTCTTCTGACCACCAGAATATAGCCGCGCCGATGAAGATGTAAACGACAAGGATAAAGATGGCAACAGAGATCGGCAAATTGAACTCGTCGTCGACAGCAAACGCTGACATTGCCGGTGTTTCAGGCGTATCAGGCACGTTTCCATCTAAGTTGAGAACAGTTTGAGATTGTTGTGCCTGTTTCTGCATTTCTTCAATGTCCTCTGGATTAATCTGCGAGGGCCTTTTAAACGTTGCTAGATCGTACACCAATTGCACGCCTTTCATTACCTCCTGTTCAGGTTAAGAAAAGTTTTATTCAGTGAAAAATGGAATTATAATATATTTTTCTGTCTTAAATTTCGTTATAAGTAACAGATTGTGGTGCGATAAAATTCGTTTTTAGATAAGCAGCTTTTTCTAATAACTTGTTTATTGTTATTTGTTTTAAAATGGATATTTGTAATTAAAATAAAAACTGTGAGGGTTGAGGATCTTGCAAGAAGAGGTGAGTATACCTATTTTTGATAATTTTTGACTTATTAGGCGCAATGTATTTCATTTAAATTGATTAATGAAAATAAAATTTTTAAAAATTACAGTAAAGATTTGTCGATGATTGTTAATTATAAAAAAATATATTTTTTTTAATATTAAGCAAAAACAATAATTTTAGCAATTTTTTAAATTTTCCTAAAATTACAAATAAATTTACTCTTATTTACAAGAAAATTATCAATTATATATTGATTTACAATTATATTATTCAGTTTTTCAAGAATTTTTTTAATAATATTTCTTCTTTCATGAAATTTATATTAAAAAAAAAAAATGAGATTACATAATAATTACAAAATTAATAGCATTATTAATGAAAAATACACTAGAAATAATAGGAATAATAAACATAGTGATGAAATGTTATAAATAATATCAAAATTAATAAAGAAAGTAACAAATGAATGAAAATCAAAATCTACATAAAAATTATTCTTAAATCGATCTTTTAATATCTATTTCACAATTCTGATCTTTCTTTTCGTTACTAAATTTCTTACTTGGACAGGTACAGTTCGACGAACTTTCCGGCAACTTCCGGTATAGTAGAGCCTTCTCACGAACGCCCAAAGGAACTTGATACCACGTGTGAATAATTTGCCAAAATCAGCCAGTATTATCAGAAACATCGGAATCCCGAAGATAGCGTAAACTATTGTGATTGCTCTTCCGGTGTTGGTACTGGGTGAAATGTGGCCGTATCCTAAAATAACGTGAGAGAATTCGTAATTATGAAACGAATTGATAATAGTTGAAATATTGTAGTATGATTTATTTGTCAGCAAATAAGAATTGAAATTTTTAAACAGATTCGAATCTTCATTCGCATCTTCTATATTTCTATGGGACAAAAATAACCTAGATGATACTAAATATTGCGATGGCATTTGGTCTAACTTTAGCAATTTTAGCGGTACAATTTGGCGGTTGTTTGCTCGTCGTATTTTTCAATAATAGAATATTGTTTTGATACGGATTGTTTTAAGTAATTATTTTTTTTAAAAATTTCTTTTTAAATAATCTTGGTAAACGTTAAACGTTTTGTATATCAATTCGAGTTTCACATTGTTAATAAATTTTCGATCGATTGCAATTAATTTATTAGATCAAATGAAAAATTAAAATTAAAATTAAAAGATGGATAATAATTTAAATATGAAAAATATGATTCATAAATTTGTTTCTTTTTAAATATTAAATATTATAATATTAAATATTCATAAATATTCACAATTTATTATGAATATTCATATTGCATTTTATAATTTTTTAGTTTTAATCGAATTTAATTAGACGTTGGATAAATTATATTATGCAAATTCAAGATCGCTTTTGTTCTCAAAATTAAATTTTCGATCATTCAAAATTAGTAATGAATAATGATATAAACATAAAAGATAAATTACAAAATTGCTTTTTTTATTAAATATCCTATTTATCATCAATTTTATTTGAATTTATTATTGTTAATTATCAATTTTAATTTATACACGTGTCATTAGACTAAATTAAAAAGAATGCAAATGTTAAATTCTTAAAAATCTAATATTCTTTTTAAATTATTAATTCGTTATTAATACTAATTAATAATAATCATCTCGTGTCATCAAATCATCTGAAAATTCAATATTCTCGCGTAAACAGCGCATCGAGAAATCGGAAAATTATTTTAAATTTTATCAATTTTACATATTTTCACAACTACTATCGAACGCGTGCGCACTCAGCTTTTGACAAATATCAAGTACCACACTATCGTCAACATAACTATATTCACTACTCGGAAAATCAATACGGAACTCGTAAAACGTTTTACGACTCAATCATATCACCTCACTTCATCATATATCAAACTCTTTCATCTCTCTTTCTATCCCTCACATATCTCTTCTATACCGATATTTCTCACCGATGGTGGTTATGACGGTCAGACAGTAAACAACGGCGTTCAAAAAGCTCCAACTTCTTTGCCCGCTGTACGTGTGAACTCCCGCCTCGTGGGCCGTGTGCAATTGCTCCTCAAACTCCATCAACTTCCGCCGAGCCATGCTCTTCCAGTCATCCTCCTTCAAATTGTGACTGTAGTTCCACAAAGTGTCCAAGAAGTCACGTTTCACTCGTTTCACACCGCATTTGTAAAAGGTCTCGAATGCCCCCTCGGTGAATCGGAAGACGAACGCGCCCAAACCGCAATAGATCATCACCAACATCAACTCTGACAAGCAACGATTCCTCAATCTCCTCACAATTTGTGTCTCCTTGGGATTTTGCTCCACGAATGCTTTAAACTCGGCAACTACATCCTTCAGTGCCCTCAGAAAGTCCATCAAAGTGACTTTCGTTGGTTGGTCCGTAATTAATTTCTTGAATTTCGTCTGTACTTTCTTCGACGTCTCTTCGATATCCGAAATCTTCTTTGGTTCTCTTTCATCCCTCTTATTCTCTGGTTCTTTTTCTTCTATTTTCTTACCGAAGAAAGGAAGCCAGGAGAACCAGGAGGACCTCTTCCTCTTGTTCTCGGATTCTTTCAATTTTTCGATCGACTTCTCGATAGCAATTTCCTCGCTTTCTGTGAGCGGCGTGCTGAATTTCCTTCTTCTCAGTATCGTTTCTTGAGCATCTTCGAACACGTCTGGGGTATCAGGATCAAGGATACTTTGTTCTCTTTTCAAATACTCTTCTTGAGCCTTGGCAAAGTCTTGTATGAGGCTATCGTTGCTCAAAGGGATTATCTGTTTCTTCGCGTCCGAGCTGGATCTCTTCATGATCATTTCCGTTCCCTGCCGAGGGAACGACTCGCTTTTCTTTATTTTACGATCCTCGTCGGTGTCGTCAGTTTGACTGTACAATCTGGATCGTCTCCTCTCCGGTTTCACTTGAACGTCTTCCTCGAGCTTTTGTCTACTCGATTTCTTTTCCCTCGGAGGCTTCTCGATTACGTGTCTTGTTGCAACATCAAGATCACCACTGCTGGTCTTCTTCGACACTGTTCTCTTCGTCTTAATCTTTCCCACTTCCGGTGACTTCGTTCTCCTTGGATGCCTCTCTATTTCCTCCATATCACTGGAATCACTCGACTGACCATGCCTCTCCAATCGTTCCCTCGATTTTTTCTTCAATCTTCTCTCCACTTTCCTAGGTTCAACCGGTTGATCGACATCACCGTCAATTTCTTTCGATTTAGGTATAGCATCTTTGTACTTCTCCTTTTCGATAACTTCGCTAACTCCCGATTCTTCTTTCGATACACAATCCTCGTATTTTTCCTTCACGATAACCTCAACAACCGTCGACTCTTCTTTCACTGGATTTCCGTTATCAACTTTACTGACCACTTCCTTCTTTATCGACCGAGCACTTGCCTCGTCTTTAGCGTCACTTTCACGTGTTTGCAATTCTTTCGAAGGAGAACTCTCGTCCATCTTTCGTAACGTATCACGTTCCACGACTTTCGACGGACTTCTCTTCTTTTTCTCCTCTATCCTCGGTTCCAGTTCGTTCCTAACCTTTGCGTCCTCGTCCAATTCCATCCGCTCGGCATCCTCCGCCATCTGTATCATTCTGGCGCGTCTCGCTTCCTCCTCGTCGTCGGAGGTCTCGACCAGCTGTTGGTTCCTCGACGACGGATCAGGTGTCTTTTCCCGCCTTCTCGCTGCCGCCTTGCGTCGCCTGTGCACCGTGTAACTGTCCTCCATGGCGGGATGGACGATCGTGAAGGATCGTTAATCGCGATGTCGGACACTGGTGCACGGACACTGTGACCGAACGACGCGAAAACTGCACACGATTGCGTCTGTTGGCCCCCGGTGCAGACGGACACCGAGACAGAAATAAAACAGAGGCTGCTCCCACCACACAGCAGTCTGTTACCAGCGGAACCAGATGGTTTTGCCGCAGCGGGTATCGAGCGAAGCTGGCACGCGAATCGCGCGCAACGAGAGGCCAACCACGATGCCGGCCCTGCAGCAACTGCAACCCGTTCAACGGCCCGCGGTATTCGGCAACCCGACCTGCAATCGGTTATTACCACCACTCTTTCGAATTTTCGAGCGTTATGCGGCTCTTTACCGTTTCAAGGCTATTTTGACGCATCACATTTCGTGATCCATTATTATTTCGTTTCGGAATTATAAGAAGTTGTGGCTGGTTTAGAGCAATTTTATTTTTTATTATTATTAATTATATTATTTTTTATTATTTTTAATTAGTTAACGGATAAGTTGTTTACATTATATTATGTTAATTATAAATAAATTTTTATGCTATGCGATTCTTTCTTTCGTTTCCAAAGATTGATTACATTCCATTGAGAATTTTAAGAAATCCTGTTTAGTGTACTCTTATTATTTTATGAAATAAATAAAAGAACTTTTAGGATAATGTTTTGATCGCCTATGCGATTCTTTATTTTTCAATACTGCTTTGGAAGATAGATAATTATTAAGAAATTATAAATTAATATGTGTCTTTTTATTTTTATGACACATGTATAGATATACAATAAGTTTTAACAAATAACAAGTGATGATTTTGTGACTATGAAATATAATTTGTTACTCGTAAATAATTTTTTTTTTTTAAATATATTTCGCTCATGAATGCTATGCGATTTTTTCTTTTTTGAATTTAGAACAGATTCCTTTCAATCTGAGTCGCGAAACGGTTGATGTCTGAGCCATTTGAAACTGTTCTTTTGAACTGCTTAAATTTTCTACAATTTTATTTATTTAATGATTTCTTGAGTGAAGATTTTACGTGTAAAAAATAATTAGTTAATCGTAAGTAAATTTTTAATTATTAGTTATTAATATTAATTCAAAAAATAATGAAAATATACACGAAAATATAATAAATAAATATCACAAATAAATAACATTACTTTTTTACATACAAGAATGTAATTTTTAATTTAATAATTTAATAATTTAATAATTTTATAATTTCTATGAAATATATTTTTATGTAAGTGTAAAAGTATGATAGAAATATATATATATAATGTAATGATAGAAGAATAATACTTTTTCGAGATACAAGAATCTAAATCAAATTCTCTACTACTATCCTCAAATTTTTGATCACCAGTTTTACCATTTTTCTCTCATCTGAATTTCTAACCCACTTTACACAATTTTTCATATCGCAGATGAATATTTTATTCGATTTATTTAAATCAAAAATTATTTGATATTCTTGAATAACTTAACTTTGTTTTAGTTCTATTTTTTTTTATTCGAAAATTTGAATTTTATTCGAATAAAACCCCATTCCAAATCTGTGTAGAATGTTATAATGTAGTTATAGAAGGTTTTTCTTAAAGAAAAATTTAAGATATGCAGATGCAATATACAACTTAATATACAATAATTTAATAAAATTATTATTTAATATATTGATTATTATATGAATTATCAGTAATCAGAAATTATTTAAAAATTAAATTAATTAAACGTAATATATTTATGTAGAAGGACTTGATCTTTTAATAGCAAGAAATGTTTAATATTTATTCCAGAGGAAGCAATTTGTACAAAGATAAAATAGGAAATCGTTTATACAAAATGATTGTTCAAAGTTTTCTTCGAAGTTTCACGATTCTCATAGTTCTTGAAACTTATTCGCTTACTTGGGATGTTATCAATATTAGCTTCTTAACGTTTGCTATATTTTTTAATCACATAAATCCAACTAAAATTACAAAGTATTATCCTAATAATTTTTATAAATCAGATCATAAAAGTTTTTAAATGATAGTTTAAAACAAATTTATTCTGAGCCCTTTTGAACAAAATCTTCATGAATTTTACAGCATGATGTTTTAATTTTTTCAAGAAGTATTCCAGTTACTCTAATCATATGACAAATGTAAAATTTTATTGAACGAATAGAATATTTTTGAAAACCGTTTCAATTAGATATTTAAAAAATGAATAATAAATTTGATACAGAGAAATATTAAATAAGATTCTTTATAAACAATTCAATCGTAATCTAATCTAAATATTTTAAAATTCTTAATTTATAAAATGATAGAAAATTATATAATATTAAAACAATTTTTCTTAACAAGTTTTTAATAAATAAAAGATAGAAATAGATAGATATTTCTAAAACTTAATTAAAAGTGATGAGTTTTGCAACAAATGCAGTATTAAAAATGAAATAATTATCTTTTAAACAACATTTTCATTAAAATCAATGTTATGTATCTTTTTTGAAAATAATTATCAATTTAATTTTAATCAATTATATTAGTAACTTTTAACTTATTTACAAGCGTTTCTAAAATACTATATAATAGAATCTGATTCAAGAAGAAGAATCAGAAATAGAATAATTTGAAAATATAATAATTCAAAAATTACATTTTTATACAATATTCCTAATAATCATGTAATTTTTTAAATAATCAAATGTTAATTATATATTTTTATTATAAATATAGCTAAAATTAAGATTTTTTTTTAAATATAAAATTAATTCAATTAATCAATTAATAATTCAATAATTAATAAAATTAATTGAAATTAATCTTCGCAGAAATCAAGATGTTATAACAATACTTTCATCCATTAATTAACGAGAGATACAAATATGATATTTCAATGAAATGCTACTTTTCAATCTTTGTTTCTTTCCATCTTTACTTTACACTTTTCAGAATCAAATACATCAATCTTAGTATCAATTTGTCATTCGTTTATTTTCGTATTCTTTCACCTTCTATTTCATAGTTTCCTCATCATTCATCTATTTAGAGAAGTTTTATTTTAGAATGAAAGAAGAAAAATCTTTTTTCGTAAAATTTTAATATTAAGATAAGATTTAAATTTTTTTCGTTTAAACAATATTTCTGTTAACGAACAAAGTTTTTTCTCTGGTTACTTTGCTTTGAGATTGATTTCTGTATTTAAAAGAAATTCCATTATTTTCCACTTTTCTTTTTTTATAATATGATATTCATACTTATAATATAATCTTCTTTCATTTGTATTCTTTCAATTATACTTTATATTTATCGTTTTCTAGTGAGAGAAAAAACTTTCTTTATCTCATTTATCATCGAGTAATTAAAAAGAGGAGGGATGTATCTTATGCTTCTATATTAAAATGTTTGAGAAGGAATGAATAAATAATGTGGCAAAATAAAATGTAAAATTTTTTTCTGATTATAATAACAAATAACAAACGAAAAATTCTATATTTCCATAATAATATTTGCATTGTTAAAATCTAAATTTGATTAACAAATTTGTTGAAGTATTATACAAATTATAATTAATACTGCTATTTAAAAATTATCATTGTTTTTATTGATTTTATAAATTTTTGATTCAATCATTTTCAGAAATTTAACTTTTATTTTTTGCAAATAATATTTTGATAAAATGTATAGATAATTTTGGATGAACAAATTTGCACTAAATTTACAATACATTAAAGGATAGCATTATTTCACAAATGTATATTTTTATTTGGAAACATTATTTTATGATGTAAAATTGAATGTATAAAAGAAAAATTGATGATGTAATAAAAATAAGAATTAAAAAGTTAAAAGAATATATTTAAGAATATGAAAAACTAAAAATATGCATTCTCAATTTGAAAGATTTCACATGATTAAAAAATAATCATATGATTCTAATTTTTATAACACACTTTTATAATTTAAGATAAATAAAATTACATTGGATATACTAATAATTAAATATAATTGGATTACTATTAATATTCTCAGCAATTATTTGAGAAGTTAAGAATTATAATAATATAAGTCACACAAATTACTTAAAGATATTCGTATTTAAAAGGAAAATAATTTTCTTAAATTAAAAATTATTATATAAAGTTAAAATGACAGTATAGTTCCATTTATTAGTTATGAATTTTATATCATTATATTTTCTTGTGTTTCGAAAGTTTCGAATCATAAAAATTTCGAGAATTTGTATCGAGAATCTTAAAATCTTTGAGATTTCAAAATTTTCCGAACTTTAAACTCTAAACAGAATTTCTTTGAAAAAAAAGAAAGAAAAAACTTTTTTAAAAAATTTAAGCAGAAAAAGGGCTTTGATATTTTTTTAATATCATTGATATCAAAAGAATAAAAAGAAAGAAGAAAATGTTTTTCTTCTGAAAAATTAACGCGTTTGTGTGTTTAATCCGTCGACTAGTTTTAATTCTCCTACGTAAATCGTCCTATCTTAAAATCAGCGAGCTCGTCATCTAAATTCAACTTGAGATCGATTTAATGCTTCGTCAAATGCTCCTTATCGATCCAATTTTTCTCGTGCATTTTAACATGGAAACCTCTCAGCTTCATTTCACTTTATCCCTTTCTCTTTTTTCCCTGTTTTAATAGCACTTCCATCTTTTTAATTCTACGTTCCTTTTTTATAACACGGACTCGATTCAAATACGTTCTGCATTTTTACAAACAGAGAGAAAAATGGTTAAAATGGAGATCGAAAGTTAAAAGAGAGGAAAATGGAATTTTAGAGAAAGTACGCATGATACTTATAGTAAAGAGTATGTATATATATAAAATGCTATATTAAAATGAAATGAAAATATAGTTTTGATTTTATACTAATTAATTTATAGCGTTTTAAATTTTTTAAAATCTTTTGAAATTCTACATCAAATTAGTGTCGATGCTTCAAACTTTTTTATTATTTGTTTTACCTTACAAAAATGTATGGATTTTTAAAAAATATTTTTATTAAAAATGAGAAAAAAAAAAGATCCATCGAAATTTCAATTTTTATTCTATTGAACCATGCGTCTCCGTGATTCAGAAACGTCGTGCAATTTTGTCTCTCGTTCCAAACAAAAGTGAAAACAATATATATCTCCGGTGAAAGTAAATATTTTCAGGGACAATTAAGATATTTTCGTTTCAGCGAACAGTGCTCGGCAATGGGAAAACACGAGGGCGCAATTTCTAATTCAAAGAGCACCAATTCACCGACATTGCAATTTCCTTTTGTTCCTATGTATATCTAGGCGAATGCGACTCGAGGCCAGGACTTTTCATCGTCTGTCACCGTGAATGTGCGTCAAAAATTTTAGCCATTGAGCTACGAGTGAATAAGGTTTGAATTTTTAACGAGAGAAAATTGAAATATTTGTAAGATTTTTTGCAATTGAAAAAATCACAGTTCTCTTTTTTATTATCTTATTATTCAATACGTAATATTATTAATCTCAATCACCATAATGCTTTAAGTTTCAAATCTTTAAATCAACCTAACCTAACTTTTTTAAGTTTCAAATTTTAAAATTATTATTTAAATTAATTATTTAATTTGTAAGACAGATATATATATTTCTTCTTTCGTTATATTTCAAAATTACGAAAATTAAATTAATAATCTATTTATATAAGTTATTTATCGTTTATTTATCATTTTAACACATATTGCTTAAGCGCAACATTGTTGGTTATTTTATTTCTATCCTGTTTTCAAATGCCAACATATTTTTCAAAGGATTATATTTTATATTTTTGTATATTTAAATTTTTCATAAGGTACATAAATTAAATGCAGTATAGAAAATATAAATAAATTTAAATGAGAAATACTAAGAATATTACTAAGAGAAAATTTGATGAGATTGAAGAGGTCTTTCATCTCAAATTAAACAATTTGACAACATATGTAATATTCGTACAAAAGCTTAAGTGAGAAATACGCAAAAATAAAGATGATACAAGCCAACAGATTTTTGGAAAGGTACCAGATCGAATATATCTAAGCATCCACGTATTTACATAAAATACTAAAATAAAATATACAATGTAGTTCCTTTGTGCTGACAAAATTAAATTGATGATTAAGTGAACGATTATTGATAATCGAATCGATTTCGACAATCGATTCATTATTTAAGAAATCTAATGAAAAAATACTAATCGATAATAACAGATTTTGTAGCGGTACTTTAAAAAAAGTATCTCGTGTTACTCTGAAAAATTCCACGATAATGCATGGTAAAAAAATTGCGGATTTTTAATTCATGATTTATGTTTTGAAATTTTCAATTATTTATATGTAAACTTCGATCGTTGTCAAATTTTTTAATTATTAATGTAAGTTTTTAATTGAAATGTCTTTTAACAAATATTTTCGTTGATTTTTAATAGTCAATAATTATTTCTTGAAGGAAAAGGAGAGGAAAAAAATTTTATTTAAAAATATTTTATCTAAAAATATATTTTTTATTAAATGAAATGAAATGAAAAATGAAATTCTTGAATTATGTTTTTAGAAAATACGAACAATTTTCTATTTCATAATAAATATTCTAAATTTTAAATAAATATTGGTTGACCATAAATTTGGAATAATATACGTTATACGTGTATGCATATTCGTAACATACGCCAAATTAAATCGGAAATCAAATTATTTAAACACGAAACCACGATTCGATAATATTGATTTCGTTAATTTCACTACATTTCCGAGTCAAATAAGTATTATATCGATATTATAGTAATATTAGTATTCATTAAATTTGTATTGATATATATATATATAACGTCTAAATCTGAAGTTATCATTTTTTTTTTTTTAATAAAATTTGTTAGATAACAAAATTTTTGAAAATGCAAAAATAAAAACCATAAAAATTAATATTAAACAATTTTTTTGTTTAAAAAATATTTCAATAAAATGAAAAAATTGCCTTAATGATAACAAGTGAAATCTTCGTAAATAAAATTAATTAAATAATTAAAATTATTTTAATAAATCAAAAGTACGTGTAAGTAGATATTTATTATTATTTTTTGTGTTGAAATTATGGATTAAAAATATTTTTGGGATAATATATATTAGATAAAATTAGATAAAATATAATAAAATATAAATGAAATAAAATCAGATTTTTATGATGTTAATATATACTTTAGAATATATACTTATAATTATCTTATATTTTATGTTAAAGTATGAATTTCATTATAAAACTTTTTTTTTCATGATCTAAAGAATAAATTAATTCATCTTTTTATCGTACCTTTAAAGAAAGAATGTCGCATTATCTATAATAATATGAAAAATTTTTTATACATGATGGAATTCGATCATAAAATAAAATTCTACAATTTCTGACATCTTTATATAAATGACAACTCAGAGAGATATGCATAAAAATGGAATGACTAGAATGTCACTCAGTTACACATAGTGATTTATCTTGACACGTGCGTAATAGATTCAAACAAAATTGCGTCTACATTATATTATATAATATAAGCGTATAAATATTCTATACTTTTTAGTAGAAGATAAATTTAAATATTAAAAATTATTATTATTGAAAATCTTTCATCTTATTTATACATTTATAGAGAAAAATGTCAAATGAAGAAACAGTTAAGAATATATTCTTTTAAAATTAAATGAAAAATATTTCTTTTATTCAATAATTACATTATAAAACAAATTAAAATTATAATTTTTATAATTATAATTATAATTCAATAAAAATAACAATATACATTTTTTTTTATTAAATTTCACTAAATTTAACTACATTTATTCAAATACATATTTCCAGAAGGAAGAATTCTAAAGAAGTTGAAATTATTCATGAAATTTAATAAATAAAACTATCTTTCTTCTTTTGTAGTATTAGCATCAATCTTCTAATTAAAACTAGAAAAATGTATTATATCTTTTATCAAGCTCATCTATCCGTAATTATCTAATAATTAATCATCTAACAATAAAGCACAATTTATTCACATATTTAATCAAATGTACAAAAGTGGAATATTAAAAAAGTTGAAGTTCATATTATCGTTACAATATTAATTCCTTGTATATTTTCCAAAGTAAAAGATTCCAGGAAGCAATAAATCATAAAAAAATTAATAAAGCTAAATTTTTATTAAGGAGATATTATTTTTTATTAAGAGCAAAAAAAAAAAACCGTTGAAAAAAAATTTTTTTTCAAAAGTGAAGTTTCTTTGTGGTTATTGTATTCAACGGTTGATATTGTTTTTTTTCCAAGCGTTCATTTTTTTTCTCTGACGCCATTCTCAGATATATTTATTATTTCCATTCTACGCGACATTCGAAGATCGCGAGCGCGTTATAAATGTTCGAACATGTTCGAAATAGAATCGAAATGTGGAAACCATATTGAACGTTTCACAGATAGCTAGACAATTCAGTGCAATAACAAATGGCACGTTTTATCGTGTGATTTTTTTTCCATAATGATTCTTCGCATATATTTTCTCTCCATGATTCATTTTAATTTTAGGAAAGTATTCAAAAAAATCGAAGAAACAATTTAGTTCAATTAAATTTAGGGAAATTGTAAGCAAAGTTTTATAAACACGAGAATATTATTTTTGGAATAATTAAATTAAAATATCAATATTATTTACGGACGAATAATATCACGTTACAGATAATATCAAGTTACAGATAAATAAAATTAAATTGAATTAAATTAAATTCTAATATATACGGTGTTCAATTATTACCAATCAAATTTTTACAAAAAAAAAAAAAATAGATATTTTTCTTTAACTCTAATATTTAATTTATAATTTTGTTTCATATAGGAAATATCCATGATTATCGATATCCTTGAGAGAGTAAATACTCTGTTTAATATTCTTATTAATATTATATTTTTTTTGTAAATAAATTTATGTTCAAATATATCACAATTCTAACATCTATCAAAAATTCTATTATTTAAATAATAATATTTTTCTATTCAAATACTGAAAATTCTATCGTAATATCATCCTTTCATTTCGAATCAAAAAAATAAACATGTAAATATTTTTTTTTTCGTATTTCGTTTTATTTTATATTCAATTTTTGTTCATTTTATTAATTGGAATGTTTTTATTTTTTTCCGTTCTTAGTATTGCTCGATTTAGATCTTTTTATTGTAGAATGTAAGTCAGAAAAATCCATTGTTATGTTTTGGAAAGCAGTAAGCAAACAAAGCAAGTTTTAAGACCACTTACAATGAGATTGACGTTTTATTGATTTACAAAAGTCTTCGATTGTATAATGAACAAGAGATAAAAGTGCAATGAAATGCTATACGAATATTTTTCTCAAATATCTGCAATTATGAGTGAAAAATATCATCGTAAAATTCTTTATTACTTGAAATAAATTTTAAACAAAAATTAAGTCTTTCTTTCAATAAAAGAAAACTTGTAGATAAAAAGGAATAAAATTTTTAAGTTTTCTAGAAAGCTTTTTATAAGAATTGTGAAAGCTAATTAAAAAAAATGACTTAAATTCAAAGAAGCGTATTTATAAATTTTAGGTTAGTCACATTTCTAAAATTAACTTGTATCACAGAAGAAAGAAAGAAAAACAGAGAAGAGAATTTGTAAGTTTTTTTAAGAAAATATTTAAAAGAATATCTATCATATTAAATATTTGTTAAATATTATTCTTTAAAATTTGAAAACAATATGTTTATTTTAATAATCAAAATTAATTGAATTGTGAGTTTGAAGAATTTCAAAAATAAAAATGTATCAAAATCTTCTAGTTCTGAAAATAAATTTGATAAAAATTATTTATATTATATTATAATTTTTAACATCTTTGAGTAATAAAAAAATAAGAAAAAAAAGAGGAAGATCTCAAAACAATTCAAATTCGAGATTCGAGAATCCAAAAATCAATCTCCAATCCACTTCGAATTAAAATTATAAAATTCAACATGCGTAATCACATCTTCAAAATTAACATTCTCTTTTATAACGAAGAAAAAAAAAAAGACAAAACTTTCAATTTTTCCACTAAAATCTAATCTCCACGTTAATAAAGATCGAGTATCGATTTTACATTATACATATCTCTCTATCTAAATTTCTTTCCTTCTCCAAGAAATAGTTCAAAAAAGCGAGAATTTCGAAAACGAAATTTATCCACGAACTCTTTTCTCCTTACGCAACTCTCAACTGGTGTCTTCATCTCGAAATAGTACGCGTGGGCATATTTCGTCGACTAAAAAGACCGTTTCACTCTTAGGGGCGATCGTGGATGACTCTTCCTCGGTTGTTATAACGTATACACGAATTTTCTAACCCTGTTTCTATCTTCGTTATACGCGTGGTGGAGTGAGACACGCCAGAACAATGTGTGCGCGGAAAACAAACATCCCCGACTAATGACCGGAGTCTGTTTAAGGGAATCAGGTCGTGCACGGTTGCATCCATTAAGGAGCGAGGGATAAAGTGTAAAAAGGCGTATAAAACATTTGTGTAGAACGCGCGTATTACGTTTGGGGAAAAAAAATGTAAATGCAAATAATTATCGATATATTTGATCAACAATGTTATTTAATATATTTTTTGAATTATAATATCCATAATTGTTTTAATCGTTTAATTTTTATCATTTAATAAGTATTTAAGAATTTGTAGATATTTTAATAATATTAATTTAAATATAATAGTTCATAAAAGACCAATCTCTTGTCCCTCTTGATTTTTCGTATTACTTATTCTATGGTAAGCAAATGTTATGATTGGCATATTAATATATCTCGCTTAACGTATGTGCAAGATTAAATTAAGTGTTTCAATCTTAATGGAACTGAGAAGAATCATGTATTAAAATTTATGTAACAGAAGTGGAAATATATTTGCGTATTTTATAAATTAGATTTAACAATTAAGATTAAAAATGAAACTATCAACTGTGATATTATATGTAAGTAAAAATATATTTATATATTTGAAGGATGGTTAAAGTGTTATTATGAAATTAAATTTAGATGTATGATTATTAGTGAGAATTAATTAAATATGTAAAAGTATTTGAATGAAAACTAATGTTAATTTTATCAAAAGCACTTGTGCTTTTTTAAAAATTAATTTAATTGGATAGTTTTAATGTTAATCATTCAATTTTTATTCAATATATGGTTATAATAATGATTAACGATTAGTAAAAAGAAGTAATTCGTTACAATATAAATATCTACATTTTGTAAAAGTATAAGATTTATATATTATTTATATAGAGAAAATGAAAATAAGAAATTCTCTTTCGAAATAATTGCAACTGAAATGTTATGTTAACAGGATGTTGATCCATAAAAAAATTAATTTTACAACTGTGTGCAGCTACGTTTATTTTCAGAGGCTTTCACATATCAAATATTAACAAGATGTGAAGGTTTCATACGTTAGAATAATATTGTTACTTTCATGAGTAATTTTCGTCAATGTGAAAAACAGGAAATAAAATTTTTTTTTTTCATTGATGTATGCTGTAAGAATATAATCTGAAAAAATTACATATCACGACGTAATATGTTTGGTTTAATAGTATGGAAGAATCAATGAATGGATAAAAGCAGAAATATTTGAGAAATGAAACAGAAAGTAGGAAATCACTTAAAGAGAATGGGTTGAAGTGTGGAGTAATCAATTGTGTTTTCATTATCGTTCGTTATTTTATATCTCACTTTGTATCTTCCAATTTTTATCTTTCAATTGAAGAAAGGAAAAAAAAAATGAAAAGAAAAATTCATATAATTGATATTAATAAAATTAATACTAACATTACTTTTCATTTGATAAATAAAGAAATGATTACTTAAAAAATAAACAAAGAAATACAAATGTGATTTATTTCAAATTTCAAACTGTAAAATTATCAAACTAATTAAACTCCATTTGTATAAAGTTACAAGAAATTACAGAGTTACAACAGTTTATATTAATTAAAATCTGTATTGATTAAACATATATTATTTCTCTTGACAAATACTAAAACTTCTTAGAAATCTAAATTCTCAAATTAACTAATTCTGATATTAATAAAAATAATTTTCACTCTAAGAATCTAAAAAAAAAAAATAAAATAAAATAAAAAAAAATATATAAAAAATAAAGTACAAATATCAAATTTACTAAGAAATAAGAAATAAACGAAATCTTATAAATATATAACTAGATATATACACAGAATGATACAGTATGTACTAAAAGTATTGATTTTAAAACTTCACTAAACACTTTTCATTGCTTTTAGGAGATACTAAAAGACTTTATAGCCCCAGATCCTTCATGTTGATCTTAACAAAAATAAATTCTCATCTCACAAAATAAAAAACTACAGATAAAAAAAACTATCACTAATCAAGTATCAATAGTTGTCTTTAAAAAAGAAGAAATTTATTGCTTTGACAAGAGACAATCATACTAATCGCTTTACAAAAATCGCTTTACAATGCAATACTTTCAAGCTGTAAAATAACAAGTTAAGAACCGACAGCAGTTAATGCCACCGAAAATATATCTGTCATAATAAACTCGTGTCACTATAAAAGCACTGATCCACCAGTGTTGAACGAAAAACTGCATTGTTCGAGTTTCGCAGTTTATTTCTTCAATGATTGTTTTATCCGCGTCGATTTTCACTCCGCGCACGAGCCAACGAGGCAAAGACCCCTCGAATCTCGATTCTGTAAATATCCCAAAGCTTTTCGCGTTCGTGTGTAAATCAATGAAATGGAATGGAAGGCTATCGCGTGTCCTTTGCAGATATGTTATCGAAAATCGTGAAAGGATAATCGTCACTTTATCGAAAATAGTTCTATATAGGTCACGTAAAGCGTATATTATATCGGCATATTAGAATCTATACATATATCTCTTCCACGTGAAAAGTGAAGAAAAATCGTGGTTGCTTTCCTATTTTTGATGTTAATATATTATTAATTGTTTGTTAATGTATTATTAATTAACATATTAAATAATATATTTGTGGAATCTCTTAGAGAATGGAGATTTTACAGCTCAAAAAAAATATAAAAGTTGGTGTACACAAGTGTCGGTTGAGGTTTATTTATTAAATTATAAGCAATTGAAATTTGTGTTAAATAAAGAGAGACGGATAAATAGGATGAGGCAGTGACGCGATGAAGATAGCTTTATATCTGTTTTATTTCATTTCACGTAAGCTTAAACTGTTATTGTAATTTTATGCATAATTTTATTACTTGTTGAAAATTATCTGAACGTTGTGCTTTATCTTTGGCAGGATGTAAAATGGATTATTATTATAACCGTGTTAAATATTGTGACATGATAAAATTAATTTTTTAAAACATTTGATATTTGTTTTGACAGGTTATAATTTTATTAACAAATTGTTAATAAGTAATTTTATATTATTATTTTGTATTATTATTATTCATAATTATATGAAATATTGCAACATAATAAAATTATTTTTAATGAAAATTGATATCTTTAAAATTGAATGTTTATCATTTGAAAAATTTTTTTTTACAAAAGTTTAACAAACAATAAAATAAAAAATAAAATGTTATAAAATCTAAAATGATGTGTCTTGAGGGGATAAAAATTTTATGTACAAAAAGCAATCCATTATGGATAAACATGTTCGTATTTTTGTTGTAACAATAAAATTATCAAGGAAATTAACAAATATCGAAATAATTTATTTTTTTATAACAAATAAACAATAAAAGTATAAATTTTTAAATTGTTTAACAATAAACTAACTTAACTTAATTTATCCAGATAAGATAAATCAAACCTGAATTTTAGGTTATGTTAGATTATTTTTGGAATGAAAGTATAAAAGAAGAAGCGAAGTTCCTTATTCGTTTCATATTAATTATTTACCATAATAAATAATTTCAGAAATTAATATTCGTTATTTGAAATAATAATCACAATGGATACGTTTCAATATTCTGTACTATTTCTTCATTTTCGATTATAAATATTGGATCATTAACATCTGTCTAAAATCAGAACAGAAAGGAATTTCATGTATACAATCAAAAATAAATATATTCTTTTCGTTCTTAAATGTTTAAGATATTTGCTTTGGAAAATATCTTATTTTTAATAATTAATAACTTTTCAAAGAATAACGAAATACCTAAAAGCTTTTAGAAGTTACTGAAGAAAACTTTTTTGATGGTATATACAATATGTACATATATGAAGTTGCCTCCCCTAAACGTCAGTTTTACTTAAAATTTATTATTATTTCAATCATGCCCAATCCTAGTGCATGTATCGTATTATAAATGAATGAAAATACGTATTCAAATACTTATAAACAATAATGTAAGTAGAAGCATCATTTCAAAATATCTTTTCGCTTCCGGTGACTTACACATTTCCGTTCCCGATACTTGTAATGAAAAGAACGTTTGCGTTGCGTAAGTCAATTCTGTGTAGAAATGTGTATTTTTGCAATGTGACTGATATTCAGCTTTCTGGATCGATAGGAAAGAAAAGATCGATAGGAAAAAATTAAAAAATTTTCAAATATTTTATCGTGTAAAAAAAATAAATTAATTATTCTCTAAGATTTTAGAATATATATTGCAAGATATAGACAATATGCTAGTTTAAATATTCATTTGACTAAACTTCGAATATCGGTAAACGATGTTCTAATGTGATCTGTTTCGAGAACGTTGGTATACTTATTAAAATATTTATTAAATTTAAATTACTTATTAAAATTTTTTGCGTTAATCGATCATCGAATATATTAAATTCATTATAATCAAATGATTCGAAAAAAAATTAATAGTAAGCGATATTCGAGAGATAATGTGATCGAATATCATACAAAACATTTTTTCAATCATCAGATGATGCGAAATATTCAAAATGTTTCAGATATTCGAGCAATTCTTGCATCCAGAAAATCAATTTCGTATCGGGGTCAAGTACAACCTTCTGAATAGAAATCAATTGTTGACGCGTTGATCATTTTCATTAATCATAAGGACCAATTAAATGACGCATTATGACATTAAGCGAAAATAATTTTCTAACTTAAGTTGAATTTTCACGTTTTCACAAATTATATCT
This sequence comes from Apis florea, assembly GCF_048593485.1. NCBI lineage: Eukaryota > Metazoa > Arthropoda > Insecta > Hymenoptera > Apidae > Apis > Apis florea. The sequence continues at coordinate 7,390,602 of NW_028256549.1, read as the reverse complement.
TCGAACGTTCAAGAGAATGGAAAAATAACAATAATGGAATATAAAAAGTAAAATTAACTTTGAAATCAAGTTGATGATAAAATTTTTAAAGTTTTTAAAATTATTTGATATTTTGAAATATTTAGTTAGAAAATGGAAAAATAACAATAATGATAAAATTGAAACCAAATTAATGAATTAAATTTTTAACATTTCAAAATATAAAGGAAGAAGTTCATTGGAAAACAATGCTGTTTTCTCATTTTCTGAATGAACTGAACTTTCAAAAATATCGTTTTCACTTTGATTCAATATTTCTATCAGAATTTCCTCACGAAATGTAATTCAGCATGAAATAAGTATTAATATAGTTTGAAAACAAATGGAATAATATTTTTGCAAATTCTTCGAGATACGATTGATTCTCTTGTAAAAGTATTTGAACCTTTCGAATAATAAAGTACGTAATAATTTTTCTTGTTTATTGGAAAACCTGTTGATTAAAAAAAATCTTTTTAGATGTTGAAAAATAAACAATTGACGTAATTTTTTTTTTCATCAATTTTAATTCCAAGTTTTGATTCTGTTGTGAATTCAATTTTTCTCGCCTTTTTTTTTTATTTTATTTTTAAAAGAATAGTCGATACAAGAGAAGTTGAGAATTGATGACACGTTCAATTTCAATTTTTATACAATCAAATAGTTTCTATTTCATACAACTTGATATTTCTTTAGAAATATTTGGATCAAGTTTATGGGTTAATACATATTTTTTAAATGTATAAAATTTGCAAATCCTTTTTATATAAAGAATTCCATATTATTTTTTCATATATAGCCATATTTATTATAAAATATTTATTTTCTATAAATATGATTGTAAGAAAATATTAAATTTCATATATTTTGTATAATAATATAATAAATAAATCTTTTAAAAATTCTATAATACACATATATATGAAGAATTAGAAATATTATATAATTTAAAACCAAAATTTAAAAATGATAATAAAACTAATAGAAATGCATGAATAATAATATAAATTAGAAATATTTCAATTTTTTCAACTGGTAATAATTAAGATCTTAATGAATTGAATGTATAAATTTCAATGTAAAATGCTATTCGATTTAAATAAAATATACATGATTGAAATGAAAAGTAGTTAAAGCGTCCAATAAAAGATAGAACGAAAAATTTGAATTTTATCAAGAAATTTTTTAAGACATTTAAAAATTAAAAAAAAGAAAAAAAATATGTCAATATCTAAAAACATGCTTAAAAGAAAATCAAAGTTCAATCGTTCCACCCTATATTTTTCGCAAGAATAAAATATACCAATTTTCTCTCTCAATATCGTGACTCACCTATGGTAGTGTAAATGGTACCACAGTAAAACACAGCGTTCCAAAAGGTCCACACTTTCTGCTCATGATCCGACAATCCACGCTTGAAATAATCGTACAAATGTTCCTCGTATTTCATCAATTCATTCCTCGCTCGTCCATTCCAAAGATCCGAATTCGTAGCCAAGACCTGATCGTTGCACAGCTCCCTAATCGTGGTCAATGTTTTGTCCCTGTGGCACATTTAAACGTTGATTGACAGAAATTTTTGATATTCCATTTTACACTTTTCTTTCATTTCCCTGACTTAATTGGTTTAAAGTCAATAACACCTTATCTAACTTTTTCAGTAATGTGAGAAAAAATATAATATGAAAATATTATACTATCAATTAAAATTTTGAAATCATTAAAACAGAAGAGAATCCAAGTAAAATTCCAATAAATATTAAAAAGTAAGAGAATAGATTAGAGTTCCATTAGATCTTGAAAGATTCTTTCGTAAAAAAAAAGTTATCTTAAATAAAATGATATCTGATTCAACTTGAAAAGGAAAAAAGTAATAATTCCAAATTTTGATATAGTAATAATACATCATATATTATATATGAACTTTGCATTTAGATAGATCTAGGTTACAGGAAAACTTTGCATTTAGATAGATCCAAGTTACAGTAAAATTAAAAAAAAAAAAAAAATTAAATCTAAATTTGTTTTGAATGTTATTCCCAGAAATGGGTCGAAAGATTTTGTCTAGTAATAGTATATACATGTAATAGTATAGTAATAGTATCATTTAAACGATTCAAAAGCAAGCAATTCGAAATGCTCATAGCAATTCCATCTTTCGTTCTTATTTTTTCGATATTTTAATTTAATGTGAAAAAGAAAAATTTTCTGATATAGATATTTATTGTGCAATTAAAATATAAAACATTAGGAAAAAAAACAAAAAGAAATAAATAAATAAAATATATAAAAATATACATAAAATAAAACACGTTTTATACAAATAATAAATTGTGCAATCTAGAAAAAACATGATGTATTTCATGCACGTGTATATTCTGAATTATTTCTCGAGTCTTGTAATTACTAGACAGACTTCTTTCCCTTTTCATTGCAGTTCTTTTTCGTCTCGTTAACCAAAGAGCAATCAAATCATCGGTTTTCTTTTACATGTTGATTCGTTCGTGATTCGTCTAAATAGCTCGACATAGCTGAATTATCGGAGGAAATGACAAAATGGCTTGATAGACATACCAAAAGATTCGATTCTGTCTAGACTAAGAGTCGTCGATAATTATATTGCAGATTTTGTTTGATCTTAATTTTGTACGTGTATATATATATATGTATTTTTATAATATAATGTTATAAAAAAATATGAAGCTTCAAATTGTTTGACTAATTTGTATAATTTTATTAAATAAACTTAGTGTATTAAAATTTTAAACATTTATAATTTTTTATATTAAATAAATCATATTTTTTATTTTCTCTCTCTAAAAATATTTTTATCACAGATATTTAATTTCACAAGCAAATTAAATCATCGAAAATTTCATCCTTGAATTTCTTTTTCTAAATTTTTAATTTCATTGAGAAAAGTTTCCTTAGGAATTTTATATTTAGTGTATCTTTTATATTTTAAATATACTTATCAATGAAAAAAAATATATTCCTTATATCGTTAATTAATGAAAAAAACTTTCCCTTTCAAAAAAAATTTCTAAAAAAAAATTTAATTTCTGTACAAGTTTGCAATCTTGATAAATAATAGAAAAAAAATTTACATAACCTAAGAAAAATTCAATCTTTAATCTTGAATTATTTAAACAAAGGATAAAATAAAAATACTCATTTTAACATTATACATTTCACGCGATATTTCATTTGTTAAAAAAATATGCATATAAAATTCCTTCTTTTTAAATTACTTAATCGACCTTCTTGATTATTTTAAGCATCGAGTTATTATATTATATTCAAAATAACATTGAAACACATTTGCAACTTATTTTTAAATCTATTTCTAAGTTTCCAATTAACACACTTGCACATCCTTAATTAGAATTCACAAAAAAAAAAACAAATTATTTGTCTACTAAAGAAAAGAAAAAAGATTTATAAAGATTATTATGGTTAACACTGATCGAGTACTTGAATCACGACACATGTTTTCCTTCTTTTTGTCGCAGTGTTTCTCAAACCTTTTTAAGTCGCGATTCTCCCGATTTTTAAAAATATCTGCAATTCTCACAGATTCGCAAATTCTCTTTTATAAAAGGTAAATAAATATAATGAAATATATTTAGTATAAAATAAATATATTAAAAATAAATATTTTATAATATATAATTTCAAATTAATATTTAAATAGATTTAATAATGTATTTATTAATATTTTTAAAAAATGTATTAAATATAAATAATCTAATTAATTATAAATATTAAATATATTAAATATTTAATATATTTGAGCTTTTTTCTGGCTTTAATATCATAATCATAATTTGTGATTCCTTTCTCGTCCAAATCCTTTTCTATAAATATATTAAAATTAAAATTTTTTATCAAATTAAAATATTTAAACCACTTTTACAACTATTATACGATTGATTGATATTAAACATGGAAATAATCGATATAAATAAATATAATTTATTTTATTTTATATTTAACATTTTTAAGTTACAATATGTACAAATATTTATTGATTTCAATTTTCTTATCTATGTTTTGCATGCAAATTGGTCAAATTTCTTAAATTAAAATAAAGAATACTTTAAAATTTTTCTTAAAGCTTTCCTCTTGCTGAAATGAGACAAAAATCGAGATATATATAAAAATTCAAATAATAATTATTTCGTATATTAATACTACTATGTTATTATTAATTTAATAAACTCTAAAATTCAAAAATCAATATTAAAATAAATAAGTGCCAAAAATCGATAATTTTTAAACAACTCTCGCGGCCCATCGGTTGGGCACCAGAATTCTATCGGATCGGTCACGTCATAGCTACTTTTTCAACGAATAAAAGAGAGGTCAGACGCGAATCTTGTGTTAAACCTGACCTTCCTTCTAAGGTCAATCGATTCTTCTTTAAATGAACATATGGTGGAAAAATCGATCCTCCTTCAAATAAGACGAAATCGTTGCCGGTAAGTGGAATAAGTCAAAGAAGTCGTGGACATTGCTATGAATTCCACTTTTGTACTTTGCATAAAGATGAAGGAATAAAATATCACAAATGAGACAAGATGAAACAGTTTAAATGATGAAAATGGATTTGAAAATATTATAAAAGTAGTAACTTTTTTATTTTGAATTATCTTTTTGAATTTTGATTCAAAAAGATTTGAGAAACTCTTCAACTTAATTATAGCGATAATTGAGTTTAAATTTAATACAGAAAATGGTAGATATTTAAAAAATTTTTGAGTAATGTAATTTATAAAAGTTAAATGTTTAAAAAATTCTGCAGAGATTATAATTTTGAATGATATAATTATGAATTTTTATATCATTGTATTATTTATTAGATATTTTTGCTAAATGTAGATGTTTTGTTATATTTAAAATATTCTATAATTATTTGTTTATTTTTTTTATTGAATGAATAATTGAAATTAATAATTAAAATAAATTTTTTTTACCAAAACCCATAATTAAAATAAATCTTTATTGTATTTTAAAATATGAAATTGAAATTATTAGAGAATAGTTATTTTTTAAAAATTAAATATTATATAATAAGCATTAAAAATAAAATAATTAAAAATTAAATATTTAAGAAGATTAAGATCATAGTCGAATTTACATATCTTCAAACTTTTTTTACTTTTTGCCAACAAGATGTAATTATATTTGTGCCAATAAAACTTATAGAAAGATAAATTATCAGATGACATTTTTGGTTACTTTTACAATCACACTACAATTTACTTTTTCTTACAAAGAAATTCTTAGTTATGAATGTTTCAATATTGTTGGTATTATGGCCAAATTGTAAAAAGAAATGAAAGATTAGGAAAAACTTGATAGAAATTAAGAGAAATTAGAAATTAATTCTAAATTAATAAAAAATTAGAATTTGTAACAAAATTTAATCTATATTAAAATCATATCGAGAAAACACTTTCATAGAATTCATATTACTTTAATAAATTAATTGAATGTTTATGAAGTGTGTTTTTGTGCAATTTCAAAAGGATAAGGAATGCAGAGGATGCATACTGTATAAAACCTTATCGCGATAATTTGAAACATGCTTGCGTGATAGAAAGCTTTCATCAGATTACGATTCAGACATAGTTAACGACTCATACGTATGTACATAAATGTTGTTTGTACATAAATGTTTTGCCTGTTTTCGTCGCAATCAGTCAAAATAGACGAGTACTATTTAACTTGATATTGATATGTTTATGCAAAAAGAATTTAGTTTCTTATAGCATGAAAATATCTGAGTAAGCACGCAAAGAAAAATGCAATTATTCTTTATTTTTCATGAAAAAATTCGTACGTGAAATCGGATTAAAATAAATAAAAGTTAGGTCACAGAAACAAAGATAACGAAATAAAACAATATATTATATATTATTTTCTCGTGTTTGTCTTAATACGCGTTCGATTGTCCCATTTTTTTCACTGATATTGTCGAGTTTCCCGATAAAAACGATATAATGTTATCTATGTTTTATTTCTGTCGTTACGTTTGTGCTTATTCTTCAAGCTCGTTTTCCTTGGAATGAAGGTTAAAACGTGTTTGTGTGCGTGCAAAATATAGATATATCATGTTTCTCTCTTCGAGTTGAAAGCATAAACTCATGTCAAATGTGAAATAGAATAGCCAATGGATTATTGAGTGTAGAAAATTTTGCACTCCTTCTATTAGAAATAATAAATGATATCAATATGTGAAAGATTTTTTTATATAAAAAAAAAAGAAGTGTAACAAATACAAATCAATTTTTCATCCTTCATTCTGTATACAATCTTAATAAAAAAGATTTATAGATGCTAGTTAAATTTACATTTAATAAAAATTTCACTTTTATTAACCTGACTATATATAATAATATTTAATCTAATTTCTTCTTTTTCTTAAATTCTATTAAACTTTATTTAGATATATCAATAATTTTTATCTTATTTTTATCTTATATATAAGTTAAACGTTATAAATTATAAAGTTAATAATTTAAATATTTAAAAAACTTAAGATTAATTTATATATCATACATCATATAAAAATAATTAATGAAAAATTTGTTTCCTACATTTCTTGCATCTTCCTTTCCGTAAAAAAAAAAAAAAAAAAAAAAAAAAGAAACGATAAAACTTTCTTGGTTACGTGACATTGCTTATGAAAAATTATTCGAAATTATAAATGAAATATAAAAAAAAAATTTTCTTCAAAAATTTTATCTCTACACTCACCTTTCTTTTCGAATGTTACCATGCGCCACTTCTTCGTTGGTTCCCTCGATCGTGACAAATATCATCGCGCCTCCAATACTGTACAAAAGCACGATAACAAATAAGAAAATATGCGTGAACCATCGTTTGCTCCAGGAACTGACCTGTGCACAAATTTGTAAATATCAGTGGGGACCTATCCTGATTCACGTATGAGAAACACACACGAAATTACGCAGACCTTCTCGTAAAGCCAAAATGCGCTCTTCTCGCCGACGCTCAATCCAGATTTGGTCAGATCCTTGATACCTTTGAACTGGCTAAATACAAATTCGCTGGCTTTGTTCGCGTAAAGCATCTGCGGTTGACCGGAAACCGGTGTCATCGGCATAGGAGTTTGACCATACGGGGTTGAAACGTATCCCATACCAGTCTGCGGATAATACTGCCCTGGTAAAGGAAGTTGAATCTTCAGCCTCGGAGGAGGGGCCTTCCGCCCATCTGGTGAACTCGACATTTCCGTAAGAATATATTGTTTCGTTGATAAAGAAAAAAAAAATAAATAATAACAATCCGTATATGATATTATATTAACTTTAATCACAATTAATCTCGATTTCAATATAGTTTCTAATATAATTTAGAATATTTTTTAATCAAAAGATTTCTCACTTGAAATAAGAATCACAATAAAATCATCATTCTTCCCTTTCTCCATTGTTTCTTCGAATGGATATACGTTCCTTCGAGTTTTTTTATTAACACTAATCTCTTTATCTTTACCTTAAGGAAGTTGTATTCTAAGTGAATATCGGCTGGATTATTAAATCACGTATACATTTATTGCAAAATACATCACGTATAATATTTTATGCTTTGAACAGCGTTAAAATTGATAGAGAATCTTCGGCAAAGGCGACTTTCTTCGATACGAATCCAATATTATTTCATTTGAGGACATGCGTATAAATAAATCATGATGGCGAATTCGGTTGGCAAGTCTTAATCAAAATTCCACGCGGAATTTACCACCAGAAATCGGGTCGTCGAATAATCAAATTCACTTCGCAAATTTACAATCGATAATGTATTCCAAGATGTTTGAATCTTTCTGTTGAACGTCTTTTAACTTATTATAAAATCACCGTGCGTTAGATAATCTAACAGACGTTAGATCTATAGATCTATAGATCGTTCTTGATTAATATGCTATTAAAAATTCATATATCATCATATATCATCATCCTTCTACATTTAAAAATTTATTCAGAATTTTCGTTTTTCATTTTAATATATTTTGTATTCCGAAAATTTATGAAATAAGAAAATGGAAGAGAATAAATATTGAAAACATATCGTATAACGCAAATCATTCGTGATCAAAAAGAACAGACACGTGTGGTTAGTATTCATTGATCTTGACCATGCTCCTCCTTTTTAATTTCGAGCTCAGTGGCACGGTTAATTTCCAAATTCGTGACTGCCTAAAATTATTCGAGCGACATACCATAGGTCAACGACCCTGGATGCATCTTAGCAATAAATAGATTAACTGTCCGCGAACGTCTCGACAAATTTAGGTACCAGGTACTCGAATAGTTTCTGCACCGTTGATTTAAGGGTTGATTTATCAAATTTGTATCCGTTATCTAGAAAAAGAATGATAAGAAGAAAGAAACGTTGGTGAGGAGATGTAAATATTCAAAAAGCTTCTAATTTAGCAACAGCGAAAAATACCACGCAAGGAGTTAAGGGATTTGATCAAACTTAAGAAATTTAAATGAAACAAATTTTGATTGGAGAAATGTTATCTTTGAAATAGCTGATTAATCAAATATATAAATATTTCATTTTTTCACTGGAGGATATGATGCTTCCTCTAGGATTTCATATCTATTTCTTTTTCTTTCTTATACAAGGAATTTTAAAACAATAGATAATTTACTTTCTCGTGAAATTCAGCCTTTTAAAACTCTTTTGGGGATGAAATCTCGAATTCACTGTTTTTTATACGTATTTCTCCTTAATTGAACACTTCTCTAATTAAGCCATTAAATGATTATTAAACTAGCTTGGGTTTGCATACTAGAGTTTTCCAAACATCTATTCACAACAAATATCACGATATATCTATATCTAACAGTTGTACAAATTGTGCAACGATCAAACTATAACGTTGACTTGACAAATGTCACAGATTATCATCGATGAAACTATATAAGTCTGATAAGTCTAATTGCTGTCTCTTTCCACTCTTCTCCTTCGACAGGATATTCTTCAAGAAGAGAAGAATCCCTTCGTTCTTTCACTCTCTGTTTGATCTTGTTCCTTCGTTTCTTGCTAATCGAAGGAATCACGGGGCTCGTTCGTCATTTGACTCTGATTGAGAACATATCAGTCGTGTCCTTTGTTATCTTGATGCGCGTCATTTGTATCAAGAACGAATGATCCTTAGCACGGATGATTGGATTAAACCCTCCTCCTGGGAACGATTATAACGTTAAAAAGCTCGTGGCTCATCGATAATGCACTCTATCATTGACACGGTGTACAGTAGCGTGTGATTCGACTTATGATTTCAAAAGATGTGATCCTGTGAGATGCTGTGCCTAGAATCTTCACATTTAAACTGTTCCACGCTGTCTTAATTTCGTTTTTTTTCTTTTTTTTCATTAAATATTAATTCGTTGATATACTTTTCACTTTATGAATCTGGTTCCCTCCTTGAAGAAGAAACAGCTTCTCGAAGCTAGAACAAAGGTGAAAATTGAATTGTGATGTTCACTGTTCGCGTACACCGAGCGTCTCTTTGAATAATTATCTCCGTTTATGTCAGGAACAGAGAATAACCGGCAATTGTATCGTGTCCGGCTCTCGAACACCTCTGGCGACGGCGTCGCGACGCCAACTGACTAAGCGAGACTAGTGCCGAGCATGGAGACGTTTTGAAACAGGCGCTACATTTTACAGGGCCGTATTGACCATTTAAAAATTTATCAAGCTTATGTAATTCAAATTACACGATGCATGAAGAAATTTGTAACACGGTGAACAAGTATTAATACAATTATAGTTAAAGAATTTTATCTTGAATATATTGAAATCTTGCATTTTTAAAAATATGAAAATTTTATTATATATTAAAAAATCTTGTTTTAATTTCAAATTGCGAATGAGTTTATCAAAAATTATCAAATAAATATTTATCAAATCAAATGTTTATCGTTTAATTTATTTATTTATTTCATTAAATTTTTACGTGTAATTAATCATGGCAACGTCAAGAAGTAATACATATCGATATCTATTTTTATGTATGTCTGAAAAAAAATACTCTGAAAAATTTTTAATAATACTCATATATAATTCTTTTTATAAGATCTAAATCTCATTCAATGGATTAATATTATTCTTTTTCTTACTTTTCTAAATACTTTTTTCCAAATATCCAAAATATCTTTATTCTTCCTTTCCTTTAAAGAAATGAAGATTTCTTTTTATTGTTCCATGCAGAGCGATCTCAAAGTAGGTCACCTATATCGATTACGCGCGTTCGAGGGAATTTTTAAAATCATAAACGTTCGAAATGAACATCTACACTTGTTCAGAAAACGAGCTACGAAATCGTACATAAAATCGTTTATAACCATTATGCTTAAAGTCAATTTGTCCAAATAGAAATCTATAAAAAGTGATTCCCGTAAATTTGTTTTTTAAACTTGATGCCTCGTTCTACTGCGCAAAAACGACGATGAAATGCGAATTTCGTAACGATATGCTGCGATACTGTTAAAAGACAGCTGAAGACACAACCATCCACGCGTTTCTGTGTATTTAGATAAGTTGAAAGGAAATTAAGAAAATAGTACATTTGTCAATAAATTTTGCATTTCATGACATCGATTTGAATTTAATGAATAAATGAAGTTTAACAATTCGAAAAAAATAAAACTAAAATATAATTTGAAATATATATAAAATAATATAATTGCAATGATAAAATTTATTTTTGACATAAATTGTAAAAAGATTGTTTTCTAAAAAGATTATGCGATATAATTTTAGTAAGCACAATCATAAGATAAAATGATAAATGATAATTATATATAAAGATAGGAAAAAAAAAATAAATAAATAAATCGTAATGTTTTGGGAAAAACGATATATATAAATTTTTAAATCGAGAATAATTTTCGATAGCTTAATAATGATTCGTTGAGACTTTTTACAAATATGTTTTTGGTGAAGAAATATATACCTATAAATAATATATTGATCAGAAAATATTACATCTACAGGTAAGATCATGTATCGGTAAAGAAAGGAAAAGAGTATTCCTCCTCCTGTATTATTCTACCACAGATATGAAATTTTTAATCATTATGCGTATACAGAATTCGTTAATATATTCGTAAAATTTAGATCGATTTTAGAAATTAAAACAAATGCAAAAGTTGCTATACAAAAAATATCTATTAAAACTTATTTATATACAATTTAAATTTATTTTAAATATAGTAAGGAGACAGAAGGCAATATGATAAAGATAAATTTCTCATTTTATCTTTTTTTCGTTTCATCTAATATAAATTTAAATTGCATATATTATAAGTTAATAAATAAATATCAAAAAATATTTTTATATAACAATGTTTTGGTTTTAACCAAAATTAACTATTGGTATAATAAAAAAATTGAATAATTATTTAAAATTAAATTATAATTATTAGGAAAATTTTCAAATTAACAATTAATTGAACTAATTAATTAAATTAAAATCTTCCATTTATTGTTTTTTTGTTCAACATTTGAAAGAATCAATAAGCAAAAAAAAATTAATTTTTTAAAAAGATCTATCTTTTGAAATTTATCATAAAAAATTTACTGTCATGAATTGAAATACATGATATTGCAGAAATATCTACATGTGCACATATGCTGTGTAATCTCCTTTTATAGAAAATTGACTCATTTGATCCAATATCCTTCTAAAAAAATATTTTGCATACCTTGTCAATATTTTAATATGTCTTTATCTAAAGAAACTTCGATTACAAATAAATTTGTTAATATTAATAATCTTCGCTATATTATTACATGATATTCAACTAAAAAAAAATAATTAAAACAATATCTTAATATTAAAAAGAATTATTATTGAGAAAATTTTAAAATTATTTTAAAATTAAAAATATTACTTATCTTTGAATATTAAATAAAAAAACAAGATATATATATAAATCGGAAAAATGTGGAAATTTGCCAAATAACTTAAAATATTTTGAAGGCGATTCTCAATATGAATTTTATCGATGAAGATTGGAAATTACTAACAAATATTAGAAAATTTAAATTAATTATAAACCAACAATCAATTTTTTTATGATATATACAGGACGATTATATGTAATAGATAGAAACTTCAAATATTTTTGTCGGTTTGGAAATTCAGTCACTCCATCTTACGTTAAATTGTTCAATTACTCATGAATGTAAACTCTGAAGTCAGATTTCCACGTCAACGCCAGTTACATTCTTCATATACAAAAAAATATTTTTATATTCGAATATTTATGTTTACTGAATGTAAAAATATAATTATTTAATATTTTAATATTATTTATTATTTTTATTATTTTTCAATAAGTAATTTCATCAAAAAATAATATGCTTATTTTTATAAAAAATTAAATTACAAAAATTATTTAAAATAAAATGAAAATAAAATATCTAAATATCTTAAAATTATTTCTATAAATTTTATATTTAAGAATATAAATTGATAAGAAAATAAATACTAATTTTCAAGTTTCGCATGTAAAGAACGAAAAAACCAATAGAAAGTAGCGACAGTAAGTTATGGGCCAATAAGATTGCACGGTGTAACGGCTATTAGCGTTTCTGAAGCGTCACCGGGGGCTGACCTTGGCGGCGCTTGGCTGCATTCACGGAAGGCGCCCGAAAACGCGTCGGAAAAAGGCATCGGGGGCAGCGCGCGTTCGTGTCGCCCATTGTTATCCTCGTCGCGTGTAATGGCTACCGTAGAGTTTGTTGACGGTGTTCGGTCTGCTTGTTCGCGCATCGGCCTATCCTGAGCCACGGTACGCGCCGACGTGGCCCAACCTTACGGAAATAAAATCGAGAAGAGCTTTACGCTAAGGTACCGCCAATTTTATGCAACCGAGAAACCCGCGCTTCGTATACCAGTCGCCGCAACCGCCACCGCGCTTGGACGACATGATCTGCGCGGGTCAACGCTGTTCGTTGACAAGCGTGTAACTCAAAACTGATTTCACGGCATCCTGAAGAGGAAATATTGTAACGGCGTTGTGTTTAGTGTTAATTTTAGCTGGATCTAACGTACTAAAAAAGTGTATCAAAGCTCTAAATCGATCGCCATTGATTTTCCGCCACGACCACGGCCCTACCGACACGAGGAACTTGTTCTCGGATGTTGTATAGGACGAAATACTTAAATCATTTATTAAGGTATCACGATCATCAAGATTAGTGTGACCAGCTGCGCGGCATTCCGCGCCGCAGTCATGGCAACTAGAAGACCATCCGTTTGGCACCCAGGCATGTAACCCGCGGCGCCCGTGTAGACTATCACATGTGAGTATCGTACGTCGTGGTTATATTTTGAGCCTTGATTTCTTATTATATTTTATCGAGCCTTCTTTTGATCTATTTATGAAAATTGTGTTTTTTCTTTGGTGTGACCTTTTTCAAAGAGAGAAAATGCATCATATCTATCTAGATGTAACAGAGTTTGTTTTGTTTCTATTTAATGAATGCCTACTGATTGTGCAGGGTCAAAGGCAACACATCAATGGCCCTAGAATCAAATGGCAACAACGTGGTGTGGTTGAACACAACCCGTCCTGATCAAATACAACAGGTATGCAGCTTGTATACCAGCACGACGTAAAAAAGGAACGAGTTTTCTCCATTGGTATTTATTAGCTTCTCATTGATGCTTAATACGCATAACGTATACCAATGTGTATAGCACGTTGATTAAAACAAAGCATTATAGAATGTCATTGTTTTTGAAGTAATAGTACAAAGCTCATAATATCTAACAATAGTTATTATTTAACAGAGCCAACCAATCGAGCAGCCAGTGAAGTGTTCCATGTTTACTCAAACCGAGCAAACCAATAGTTTTACTCAGACGGAGCAGAGCAATTCAAGCTACGGCGATCAGAGACAGGTTATTATTAATTGTGAAAATATTAACAAAGATAAATTGCTATATATGTAATAAAAAAAGAAATAATTAAATTATGCACTTGAATAATTATAATATCTTTCAGTAAATAAAAGTTTATATATTTTGTTTTTTATATTCTTTTAGTTGTTAATGTCTCTGTCTCTATATTTAATTTGTTAAATTTAATAATATATAAAAATTATTATTTAATATTAATTTACAGCAGCAAGCAGCCATGTTTGATCCACAACAAATACAGCAGCAACAAGCTGCTCAAGGTCAACAATCGCAGCAGCAACAATCTCAACAGATGTATGTTACGACAGACAAGAAAGAGGACAAATCCCAGCAGCAATCAGCAACTGCGGACTTCCCTTTCTATTACAATGTCAACATGCTTCAAAAGGTTCAAACAAATGCGGTGAGCACAATTGGTGCGATCACAACTGACGACAAGGGTTGTTATCGTTTTGATGTGCAACCTGTCGGTTATAACACATTATTGAATCAGATGAGTATTGCGGCTGCTACCAATGCGACCTTCAAATGTGACATTTGTGGTTTGGTCTTTGGACATATGAGTTTGCTGAATCATCACAAACGGATTCATAATACAACACCTAGTAATCTTCAACAACAACCACAACAAGTTGTTGTGCAAACACCTACAACAGTTACTGTTGCAACTACACCAGAAAGACCATATACCTGTGATGTGTGTGGAGCTTGTTTTGCATTACCAGGAGAATTAAAGAGCCATAAAACAAATATGCACCAAAAGCCGAAAGTGCAAATTTGCGAAGATTGTGGCAGTGAAGACCCCTGTGAACATCATCCTACTAAAATTAAAAAAAGTATGTTTCATTATTTTGTGTTTAATATATAATACTTTTTTTTTTAGTATATTTTAATAAAATAAATATTATTATCAATTTTAAAACTAATAGAATACAAATTTTAAATAATCATTTAATTGATAACATATTTTAATACTTTCCATAATATAAATATTTAAAATAATTCTCTTTTTGTAGCTATCAAGCCTGGTCATCATCCTGTGAAACGGAGGGGTGTTACCAGTGTAACTAAATGCCATAAGTGCAATGGCACAGGAATAATTTTTATTGGTAAGTAAAAATTACTATTTTACTTCATGCATATTGAGGAAAAATGTTTGTCATGTAATATAATATATTATGTATTGCTTTAAAATAATGTATTTAAAAAAAAAAAAACATTTTTCTTCATAAATCATAATCATCTTTCCTGTACTACTATCATTTCATTACTGTCATGATCGTACATCGGATGGTGTATGGTAGGTAAACACGACGAAAAACTAGATTCTGGAATCAGTTCCCTCGCAAAGTGTGGCGGCTGCAAGGCAACAGGCCGCATCATCATAGGAAGTAAGTCGGAAAAATTATAGCGAAACAAAATAAGGGATTTATATTTCATAGTATCTTTAGAATCTCCATTAATAATCAAATAACATCATTTATATTTTTCTATAAATTATTCAAATTTTTAAAGTTTATATCTTGTTATACTGTCTAAAAAAAAATTAAATATATTTTATATATATTGTTTCATAAAAATAATATTTAGGATAACTTTTCATTAACTATCTTATCTATTTTTCAAATTTATAACAGAAGAATAAATGTTAAAATCTGTAAAAATCTAATATTATATGCTTTATTGTTATTTATAATTGTTATTTATAATACTATTATTTTATTTGCATGCATTTGTGTAGATAGACAAAAGTCTTCGGCACTTGCTGGTTTTATACAATATTATAAATTTATTGCATCAATTTTGTTTTCTTTTTGGTAGCATTGTTAATATTTATATTTAAGAATCATTGCACGGAATAAAATCTCCCCTAAGGGACAGTTTTATAAATTTGATTCACTAATCTTTAGCATTATTATCATGAAAAAATTATTTTAGATTTTAGTTCATATCATTCTTTCTTTAGTTCAAAATATAGGCTGTAATTAGCTCATTTTAATAATTTCAATATAATTAATCATTCATACAATGACACAAAAGTCATAAAATTCAAAACATCTGATGCTATACTTAATTTCTTATTTTCTACACTAACTTCCATGACCTGCATGTTTAAATTTCTACATAATATTGTTACATTTATTACAAGTATTAATTTTGCATCATAAAATGATTTATTGATGCTATAATCTAGAATTTCTCTTTTATATATTCAAATTCTCTTTTGAATGTATCAGGAAAGAATATATTTTTAAAAGAACCATACACAATCCAGTGTCTCGAATTCTTCAAAGTATTTAATCAATCATCTCAAAATATATCTTTTTGTAGAACTGGCCCTTTGAGGAAAACTAAGAATTTGGATGTTTCTTTATTTACAGGTGGTAAACAGAACAGTCAAAATCAAGCAGAGAAGCCATTTCATTGTAATGTATGTGATGGAACATTCTCCAGATATTCGTCACTTTGGTCCCATAAGAGACTCCATTCTGGAGATAAACCATTCAAGTGTGAAGTTTGTGGTTTAGCTTTTGCAAAAGGTGAATAAAATAAAATTATTCCTAATTAAATTCCTAAGAAAAAACATAATGAACATTCACAATATTTATTTTGTATATTATAGCTGCCTATCTAAAAAATCATGGACGAGTGCATACTGGTGAAAAACCATTTAAATGTAGTGTTTGTGGTATGCAGTTCTCGCAAAGTCCTCATTTAAAGAATCATGAAAGAATTCATTCTGGTGAACGTCCTTATCAGTGTGAAGTGTGTGAAAAAACATTCGCCAGACATTCAACTCTTTGGAATCATAGAAGAATTCATACCGGTGAAAAACCCTATAGATGTAATATATGTGGTTCGGCCTTTAATCAAGCTACACATCTGAAAAATCATGCAAAAGTTCATACTGGTGAAAAACCACACAGGTAATACTAATTTATGGTTTTTAAATTTCTCTTTATGTTTATTTATTTATTCTTTTATATTTTTTATGAAAATATCTAATATTATTTATCTTGTAGATGTGATATATGTGAAATTGGATTTTCCGACCGCTTTGCATTAAAGCGTCATCGTGCAATTCATGAAAAGTACGGTCAAACTGCTCGAAATCAGAATGCGAATAATCCAAGTAACGCACAGCAAGCGAATGCGAGTAATCAGCAGCAACAACAACAACAACAACAGCAGCCCCAACAAGCTCAACAAGGTCAACAGGTTGTTGTAGTGAATGCCACGACTCCTGTTACTGTGAGTCAAGGTCAAGGGCAAGCGGTAATGCTCGAAGAAGTCTACAAGTGTCAGGTGACCTTCCCAGAGCCTAAATGATTCAGCTAGAGAATACCTTTCAGGAGCTGGTAAAGGGGTTAATTTTTTAACCTTTTTAAACAAACAAAACACTAATTAATATGAGAATGCGGTACGTGCAAACGTATGTAAAAAAATAATGTAAAAGGAAATGTGGACAACATTCAGGAAGATGCAAGTTTCCGGTGTGACTGGCAGCACATTTTCTGTGCAGATTCTGTGGGAGGATTATTTGGTGACAGTCGGGTATATCTTAAATAAAAAAAAAAAACGCATGAAAAAGGGTATCATAAAAAGCAAAAAAAAAAAAAAAAGTAAAGACTCAGCGATAGTTTACGCGAGTGAATAATTTTCGTAGGGCGTGACTAGGAAGAGTACGGCTCGTAAAAAATCGGAACACTCTTCTGACCACCTTAATAGCGAAAAAAAAATATTTTGTGAATGAATACGAGACCATATTAAAGGAAAAAAATGAAGTAACGAAAAAAAAAAAAAGAAAATAATAAATCTACTTTATATTTTCTCACTTGAGATAGACGGATTACTTAGAAACATTAACATCGGAACAAATAGCAAATTTCTTGGTTTTAATGATAATATAATTTTTTTCTTCCAGTAATTTGCAAATGTCGAATTGCAAACTAATTTTTGTTTCTTTTTCTTATATTTTTTGGAATCTATCCTCGCTCTAAACAAAGTTTAATTAAAAAAAAAAAAAATTATAACGAATGCAATTATCTAGGTTTTATGATTCATTAAATGGTAAAAATTGTATGTGATAGAACAAAACTTGGCTAGACAGGAAGCAGCAGAAACTTGATCATTCTAATTCTGATAAATTATGCATACTATGCATATTTATAAATGACGTAGGTAAATGTCAATTTCAAGAACGAATCTAAAAATACAGATATTAATAAGATTAAATAGAGAAAAGAAAAGGTCTTATTTTAAAAGCCTGAACCTCGGCCCTTCTTAAAATTTCAGTAAAAAAAGAAAAGAAAATTAATTTAAATATTAAATTATCTCGTTTCTTTTTATCAATTGAAATTAAAAATTTGAAGCAAAAAACAAAACGAAAAAATAAAAAAAAGTTAAAAATTAAAAAATCATCAAAAATGAAAATAATATGTAAATTTTCATTAAGAGACATAATTAGTCATTTTTACATATATCTTTATTTTTTGAAATGGCAGTCGTGGTACGGAATGATATCGTGATTTGAGCGAGCCCTCTTCCGTCCAGTCATTCGGGATCACAATAAAAGAATAATTATTGCGTTATTGCAATAACAACGACCACGATTTAAAAAAAAAAAGAATGAATGACGACAAAAGTAACAGAAGAAAGAAAATTTCTATCTCACACGGAGCTGCAATAAATAATAGTGAATATCGACGGGCAGACTAATCTGTTTTATAATTTTAAGGCCGTGAACTATAATGGATATCAGTTACTAAAATAGTTGCTAGTTTGTAACGGCAAAATAGCTGGCTAGAGATTATCTATACAATATATACATAATTAATTTTTATATCCCCATTTGTTAAGAGCGATGGCCAAACCGTCGCTGCGAATTCTTAAAATAGCAGTGAATCAGAAATCGATTCGATTGATTGTAACTTAAAAAAAAGAAATATCGGCGGTTTTCCACAGCTCCGACTGGTCGGTAACTTGTGGTACCGGCGATGATTAGGATAACACTTATGCCATTTTGAAAAAAAAGAAATATACTGTTCCTCGAACATTTTCATTGACTGCATTCTTTAATGTTTCTTTTAATATTTCTTGGTAGTTTCGAATAAAATTTATACTTTACTTCTGTTTTGTTTTTGATAGAAACAATTAGTGAAATCGAACATCTTTTTATTTTTTAAAATTCAATAAACGAAGTTATCAATAAGAATCCATTAATGAATGTTTTAAAAATTGTATCTTGCTTGATATCTAAAGTGTTTTTGTATGAGACAACAAAGAAAAGAAACAATTTAAATAAATCATTTTAATAAATCGACCCTAAGACATACGGGGAACAGATGACAATATGGCTCATAGTGATGTCCCAAAAATCATTCTTTTATACAGTGTATAACTGAGTATCGAAGTATTATCGAAGGAATGCCATCGAAATGTGATCACAAAGTGATCGATCCTCTGCAATCATTGATTAGTTCGGAAGATTTTGCAAGGAAAGTCTGGGATTGGGGATTATTTTGTTTTTATCGCTATAACTTGTAAAATAAAGATAATGCTATTACGTTTAATTTACTTTTAATATGGTCATAATACCTGCTACAGTATTTTCGATTAGCTTAGAGAATTTTTTTTTTTTTTTTTTTTTTTATTTTTTTGTGTTTCCTGAATTTTTCATTCGTCAAATGCTCTTTAATTTTTTTCCTTTTTTAATGCACATTTACATCTATTTCAAATGCAAATTTCAAAACTTTCGATAAAAGTACGTTCTCCTTTCTATTTTTTTTTTTTTAAGTGGCATAATTCAGATTTGTTAGAAATATAATTCATCTCAACTTGTCAGTGCAATGACTTCTCCTTTAAGTTAACGTTCATAAAGCTGTAATCGTAGTTTATTGAAGAATAATCATGTACGAAATACCCGATATGTTTGAATCTTTGATCGTCTTTTATTTAAAATTTAGCCACTTTAGTCATATCATTTTGAAAATAGCAAAATATGTAAATGAACACTTAATCGCAGTGTCCAAAATAAAAAAAACCATTTCTCTCTATTATTTCATTGTATGACAGTACTTTTGAGGAAAAGCAGAGTTTGTAAATATATATTACTAATTGTACAATGTCCCCAGGTCGAAGAGGAGGGCTCTAATCATTGCGTTTTACGAAACGACTCACTTTTGTTCGATTAACCGAATGAAAGCACGAAAAAGAAAAAGAAAAAAAAAGTAAATACGATTCTTAATCTTTCGAATTCCATGGTCAGAACTCAAAATTATACCAATTAATCACTTAAATGATTTGATAAATTATAAATTGCTCAAAATAATTACGAATTCATTCATTTGTAAAATCTTGGTAATGTATTTTACAATTTACTTTTTTTTTTTTTTTTTTAAATCTTTAATTGTTTTAAAAAAAATTCAATCTTTCTTTAAAATTTCACATATTTGTATTTATAGTTTCGATTCATTTTTCAGAATCAGATTCAGATCGATCTTCTAATTGTTTTGAGCAGTTCCAAATTGCTTGGTGGAAATTACTAAAAGTTTTATATCGAAAAATCATTGGGCCCTTTTTTTCGAACGAACTAACGCACTTTTATAATATTGTACCTATGTTAAAATAAAAGACCTACCGTCAAGGAAGGTCTATAAGGATTGTAAGTAACGAAGTTCTAGATGAATAAGTAATTTTAGGGATTGCGTCGTAGAAATTATCGAAGGAGATACAGGACTGCTTATAAAGCAATTCCATAAATTATAGTATTTAGTGAATTATTGGTCCAGTGCCATTTGTAAGTAAATATTTTCATATTTTTTTTTTTTTCTTTTCTTTCTTTAAATTAATCGTTTTAATGGACTGTTGTACTTTTTTCACGATTACGTGGCTCCTTATAATTTTATTACGCTCCTTAGGTAATATTCTGCGGACGAAACGAAAATTCGGAGCTTCCATTTTAATCAAAACGCCTGGAAGCGTCTTCCTGATCCTTGCGGGAATATATCCTGACCTATATCCGATTGTTCGGTTGTACATAAGCTTACGAATTTAAATCGTAAAGAATTTGGAGAAAAAAAGAAACGAAATTATTTTCCTGCGTTACGTTTCAAAACGTGTTAATGAATTTAATTCTCATCGAATCCTTCCTTGATCATTCAGGAATTAAGGGTCGAGGTTTCAGGGTCATTTTGTAATCGGAAATTCTGTGTGATTACGTATAATAAAGAAGAATCATTGAAATAAACTGGAAGAGAAATATACGAATTTTTTCAACAATAAAAAAAAAAAAACGAAGACGATCAGTGTCCTTAAAACATTCGACCCTTCTGCGTTGATTCCGAAGGACTGACGGCTTAATGAATATGTGAATTCACTCAATGATTAATCTTTATCTGGAAGAAAATGGAAAAACAACTTTCCTCGCAACAGTATTTTATAATACAAATGATAATACAGTGATATCCAGATAAGGATTAAGCAGGCGTATCGAGACAAATATACGTAAAAAAACTTTGTATAAGTATATATTCTATAAGTCTTATAACGTGTACAGATTTTTCGTCCGTGCTCGAAGGAAAGACGAAGGGTTTTTTTGTACAAAACTTTCCTCATTAACTGCGAACACGCAAAAGAAAAACGAACTTTTGCGATTCTCTTCCTTTTTTCCAATTCGTGTTCTTTTTTTTCTTTCTCTCCTTTTGATAACAATATTCGTCGTCTAGCCAAAAGAGAACGAACAAGCGAAAAAAAAAAAAAATAGAAAATAGAAAAAAAATTAAAGGAAAAGGAAAATATACGAGTACACGGTATACGGTACTGACTACTATTATACCGCAATAATAGTAGGAACATATTCATAAAGATTTAAAAGAAAAAGTGGTAAAGAGAAAAGGAAGGAAATCATGAATAGAATTTAAGTATAGCGTGCAATTTTACAAAGTTTCTTAATTAAAAAAGAAATAAAAAAAAAAAAAAAGAAAAAAGGAAACGATAAACGGAAGGAAAAACAAGGAAATATGCAGTCCTATCGCGATATAGATTAATTTTTACATGACACCATGTTGTATGGGCAATAATGCTGATCATACGAATTTTTGATAATAAAACACGTTCCTATTAAATTATCTGTTCATTGTCGTATTGTTAAGTCTTCTGAAGTGGGGCGATTAGGAAAAAAAAGAAGAAAAAAGACAATGGTCTGAAGATAAAGTGAGAAGAAGAAGCAAAGGAAGAATAGAAAATGGCCTCTTTGTAAAATAATAAGAAGACATCCTACTTTGAAGAGGAAAAAAATAAAAAATAATGATAATAATACAGGAAACAAGAAAATAAAACGAGAAGATAGGAGAAAAAAATAATAAAATAACGTAAGGAAGTCTTGTAATTTTCTATCATAACGACAAGAAAACTAAAAAAGGAACATTGGTAAACGCGAATCTAACGACGTGAGACTGTATATTTAACGTAATAATTTATTTTCAGGGTATCTATTGAGATATTTTTTCATTTACCACTGTAAAAAAATTTTTGAAAATCTACGCACTTTCTAATAAGCTAAACTAATAGTAGGAGTGTAAAATTATATATAAAATTGTAAGATGACGATGATTATGATTATGAAGAGAGATGAAATTATTATAATATTATTTTCGTCCTTTTCACGGAGGATCGATGATTCATTGGCATTCTCAGTGTCGAACTTGTAAGAATACCAAAAACACTTTGTTTTATGAATATTGTAAATGATGAATAAATAATCTAGTATTCTTATTATTGTCCGCCACGTGAGTATGCCGAAAACGGAGGATATAGTTAAAAAAGAAGAAAACAAAATTACTTTTATCATGTAACATGTTATAGAAGCGAATTGTATTACGCGATGCGCTCTTTTAAAACTAAGTTTCAATCTTTTGTTTTCCTTTAATATCGACTTTCTCGAGTTTTTGATTTTTAAGAACCTGTCGATTAAATCTTCTAAGGAAAAAATTTAATATATATTTTAATTTTTGAAAGATGTGTTAAAAAAATTATTTACAAAATGAAAATAAACAATAAATAATAAAATAATGTAGTGGTGAACCACTATGAAGAAAACTCATAATACACGTGTGAACACAACACAGTATTCATGTCACACGGGTAAGCATCGTTTTGTATGAAAAAAATAGTCATAAAGGAAAAAAAGATTGTCACTTTAGATTAGTCTGCTGTCAATATAACTAGAATTATAATTTTGAATGTAATATGTATCATATTGATTATTGCCTAGATAAGGAAACCGTACCGATAAAGTTAGCGCACGATTATATCAGACTTTAGGTATAATAATAAATGATGTCCACGGGACATTTTCATTTTTGAAGATTTACGTCAATTTTATTTAGTACATGTACGTATGTAAATCTAATACGCCTGAACATCAATAATCTTTATTCAAACAAAATAATTTTTATATATTTTTGATATCAAAAATTTTATTTATTCATTAATTTTTGTAATGTTCAGATACCTTTTTTCAAATTATTAGATATATATTTATATTTTTGATATTAAACTTCTATAAATTTTATAATGAATATTTCCTATATATAGTTACAAATAATTAAAAAATTTAGTTGACAATTTAGCAAAAAGATTAGTAAAAAGTCAGAAAATTTATGAAAATTAAAGTTTAAAATTTGTAGATAGAAATGCACATGCGCAAACATTTCGATGAAAGACGTTACTCTAGACATTAGTCTTGCACGGAAAGTGAATTTAGTTACACCCGTGCCACAGTCAAATAAACATGGCGTCATAGAGATCATTGAGTTGTGTTTAGTGATTAAATGTTTGAGATTTGTGTAATATAACAATTTTCTAGTTTTCATCTCATCTTACGATCGCATCGACATATTCCTAAGAATGTTATCCAACTACAACTAAAATTTCATTGAAAATTCTACATCAAAGGTAAGTCATCTGACAAGATACATATCTTCTAATATAAAATTGCTATATTTTATATAGTCAATAGTAGATAATAGGAAAGTAATAACTACATCAATTTTAAATCAATATTGTTATAAGCAAGTAAAAATCATATTTTTAGTTTATTAATTATTATATTGTGATAGAATATAATTGTTTATGATACAGTATGGAAGTTATTTCATGCGGCATTTAGTTTAATATCATAACTAAATAACGGAACTTCTCAAAAGATTTTTTATTTAAATTAATAAAATTTGCATAAAAATAAAATTATCCTTATTTTTTTTTTTATACATGTATAAAAATTTAAGTTCAACTGCGATGACCTATTAAATAATTGGAATTAAATATAAAATATGAACAATATTCACATTTAAAAACAATAAATTTTTTTTTATTGCTGTAATTGCTATAATAACATGAAATTAAAAATTTTCATTATTAAAATTATTGCATTATTATATTCTTTTAAAATATAATTTAAAATTTCAAACATGAACATGTATACTAAGATAATCATGTAATTTGTTTTAAATATATAATAAAATAAAAAAATAAATACATAAGAACTACTAGTTTAATCATAAATTCATTGATATCAATAAAAGTAAACTTAAAAAAGACTATAAATATTTCTCTGTGAATTTATTATAATATTTTAATAGATACATGTTATACATTTATTTTTTATATTTATCTCAATACAAATATAAATTTACTTATTAATTTAATTTTCAGGAATTTTAAATACATCTAATATAATCATACAATATCGTACTATTACTTTTATACGGATAAAAGTTAAATTAATTTTACTTAAAATTATATTCTAATTACATCTTGTCATTATGATGAAAAAAATCTTTTTTTTTTTTTTCTACAATTTCCATTATACCTATCATATCTA
The DNA here is from genome assembly GCF_048593485.1 of Apis florea. Classification (NCBI taxonomy): domain Eukaryota; kingdom Metazoa; phylum Arthropoda; class Insecta; order Hymenoptera; family Apidae; genus Apis; species Apis florea. The sequence goes on along the minus strand of NW_028256549.1, from coordinate 7,365,724 downwards.
TCTAAAATTTGAATTTAAAAAAAAATGTAACAATTTTATTTAAATATACATCCTCGATTAATCGTTATTATTTAATTTTGTTCATAATGAACAGAAATGAATAGAGATTTTAAATAATCAAATAATTATAAAACTTAACACTTGATAATAAAAATCATGCTATATTTTCAAATACATTAAAATACAATACAATATGTTAAAATACATATTCAAAAAATTAATTAAAGCAACATTCTATTCTTTTTTAGATCGGATTCATGCTTATTTATATACTTTTATATACTTGTAACATTAAAATAAAAATGGAAGAGTAGGGATAGATCAGTGTACGAACGGATAAACAAGGTTAGTACCCGAATCGAACGGTTGCACGTGAAAAGTATTATCGTGTAAAGTGTGTTTATTCTTATACATACGACACCAGAGCTTCAGTGTCACGAAATAAACGATTTCCACCAAAGAAAGGAAACTAAAACCCATGCAGAGTCCCAATAAGCCACCTGTACTGGCTGTATATAAACATATAAATACATGTATAATTGAGATTTTTGAGTTTTTCATTTTTAACTATTTTATAATTATAAATTATATTTTTTGTAAAAATGATTTCAACATTTTAAAATTTTAAACTATTATTGATATATGCTTTATAATTGTTGCTCTTGTATTATATATATATATATTTATTTATTTATGTAAATGTAATTTTTAAATGTTTAAGTAAAGTACTTGAATTAATTTGTCTAAAATATTTTTGTTATATATTTATCTTTATAAAATACTATTGAAGATAAAATGAAGCAAAATTTATAATCTATACCTCTTATAACATATTTATTAATAAACTTATATTTTTCTATGAAATATTTGAAAAATAAGTTTGTAATAAATTTATAAAGTCTATCAAATCAATATTTGAATTTATGGCAAAAGATTCATATATCTATATATAAATTAAGGGAGGATTAGATAGGAAAATGAAAGAATAAATAAGCTCTCTATTGACTGATGTTAAAATCATACTTAATTGGAAATTTCATTAATGTAAATCATAATATAATAAAAAAATTTACTTACATAGAAATTCTGTGAAACCAATAAATTCATTCTTTATATATTTAGTGAATTGAGAGTCGACGAAGTATAGGTGAACCACCGCCATGTTTTTACTAATAAAAAAAAACCAATTCAATTAATTATTAATATACGATTAATAATTATTATCATTCATTCTATATATATTGTATATATATAAATGATTAAATGATAATTGTTAAATTAAAGTAAAAAATAGGATTACGCGAAATATTCTTTGCTTTTCTTTATGTAGATATCAGGAATTATAAGTTCGGACATCAATTTGCTCTGTGAGATTTCTACATTATAACCAATTTCAAAGCATCCTGGATAACAGTTGCAACTTGGTCTATGAAAAATAATATAACTTCAATTTTTATGTGACAAAATTTTTTGTTAAAAAGTATATTAGTTAACAACTTACATTTCAGAAATGTTTGTAGAATTTAGGCTGAAATCCTCATCGTAAAGTTTAATTTCCATTATTTTTCGAGCTTTCGTTGCACAAATATCATCTTTTTTTTCACAGATAGGTGTATTGGAGGATTCTAGGAACAAATAGCAAATCTGATATTTAAAATCTTAATTTATAGAATTAACAAATTCTATTTTGATTCTTAGAAGATGAAAAATTATATAATTTGAAGGAATGTACATATGTACTATACTAACATACAAAAAAACAATAATATTATTAATATATATTTTTATAAAGAAAAGTTTAAAAATTACTAGGCATGTAATATTGAACGCATTGACAGATTTTCTGCGTAAAATTTGCTTCACATTCAAGTACGCAATTCTTCTGCGTATAGGTTCTATAATAACGTAGTTTTCTCTCAAACGTAAAGAAACACTTCCTCTTTCTCAAAGGAATAGAAATTATTGACGGATTAGCGGTCATTATCCGAGGTGTTATGATCACCCTGGTCTCCTCACCCGGAGTTACAGTGAATGCAAATTCAGCAATTTTCGGTGTCTCGACTGGATTATGCAATAACATCTGTAAAAATATATTTCAGTTTTTCTTTAACAATTTTATTTTAATTATACATAATGATCGATTTAATATTTTATAAATATCACATAAACTTTATTTTTATATTTTTTAAAAATTAAATTGAATTTAATTATTAATTAGGTATTATAATAAAAATACATATACGCAAATTGAATAAGTTGAAAAATCCCTTCATTGATTTTAATAACTTTAAAATATATTATTAAGGATATTATTTTAAAAAATGTTTTCCTCTACAAATATTTAGCAATATATTATTATAAATAATAGCATTTTCATCTAATTTATATCCATTATAAAAAACTTTTGAATATGAATAATCTTAAAGAAATATTTATATTTTTTAAATTTATTTTATATAAATTTTATGAAAAACTTCATGTCATGATAATGTATTTTCTATAAATATTGTAAATGAATTATTATTACATTAAAATTTATTATATATAATTTTCATGTGTGATTATTATTATATACAAAATATATTGAAATATCCTTTACGACTTCGTTCTTAATTGTATGTTTATTTTTAAGTTCTATACTTTTATGTAAATATTACAAGTATTTAGAATAATAGACTTTCTTGTATTGTATGTAACATAACATAGTCAAAACATAACATAGTCAGTCTCAAATATAAGAAGAATATTTTTGCATATAAATTAATAAATAAAATCAATTATCCTATACGTTTAGAGAAAAATTGTCAGAAAGATGTTTTTAACACATTTAAAAATCAGTAAAGTCAATGAAAAAATAACAACAAATTCAACAAATTCATTTGAAGATGGATATCTATTTCTAAAATTTTAAATTAATTTTAATTAAGATTTTGAATTGTACGTTTTTGTTCTAATTATTGGATATATAATTAGTAATATTATCAATTATCTGTAATGTAATCCAGTTAATTTCATAATCTGAAATCCAGTACCTTGAAACCAACACTGGTAGTAGATGAACAATAATATTCATCGATGTCTACATCGAGAACCAAAGTCAGACCATACAATTGTCCAGCGTTATAGGGCCTCCATGGTATAGAATCTGACGATACATTTACATCGTATCCGGTTTCAGGATTCCAATCGATGCTGTTAAATGGGAACGTCATGTTGAGGTCGGACCAATCTCGTCTGACGACAAAATTGAATTTATTAAAAACTTTAAGGATTATTTAAAATATCTTTATAATGAATAATGAAGATTTTAAAATATAATAAATAAAATGATAGAAGATAAAGATAAATGATTGATTAAAATGAATATGTAAAAAAGGAAATTATTAAAAATGATAAAAAAAATTGCTTATCTTTGATATGAAAGTTATTTTTAAAATTTACATACGGATTATAAAACAGATATTTCCTATGGACTGAATTGAAATTACAACATAATCCTTCATCAGTCAAAGTAGGATTAAATATTTTTTCGCAATCGGTAATATTTCCATGCCATTTGCACAAATGCAACATCTCTGAACAGGATTGTGTCACCTATCGAAAATATTTTGAATATCATTTTCTATAGTAATTGCTAAATTTACTTGAATTTTTATTTAATACGCTATATACATTGATCATAAAATGCAGAATATTGTTCCAAGTTATCGCACTCTCATCGAAGTCGAAAATCATCGAACTATTTTCAAATTTGCACATATCCTCCAATAATAATTTCTTTCGTGTACTATTTCTATAATAGAAACAATTTGTTATATATCTTTCATTATTTTAAAGCTTTACTACTTTAGTAAAAAATTAATAAAAAATATTAAAAATTTTATTAATTATTTAAGAAAAATTTACCCAGAATTTATACGAATTGCCTCATCTTTTTTCGCATTATTCATATTGCAAATGGTAACCGAAGGGAACGGAAATTCGTGCAATAGCACTGGTTCTGGACTAAGAGCGATGATAATGGGCGATGATCCCCATTTTTGATATAAGTACCAAATATAATAAGCGGCAGTTAAAACTGCTAGAGTAAACGAAATTATCCAGAAAATTCTGTAAAAGAGAAAATCATTCAGCTATTGTAAAAAGTTTTAATATTAATCATAATGTTAATTATATCAAATATAAAAAAATTAATTTTGAAAGATAAAACATGTAATGGAAATTTTTATTTGAAACGAAATATCTACAAGTAAAAATATTACACGATTATATAAATAAATTTTGAGTCTAAAATAAATATAGAATAAAGAAAGATTCGAAAGATTCTAATATTTGATCAATTATATTATTATATATAAAAATTTTTGATGAAATTGAAATAATTGATTCAAAATAAAAATTACCTCTCACCAATTGTCGAGTTTGAATCTCCAATATAACGCAAACCATGAAGAGTACTATTCATACAATATTGTTTCACAGCAGCTCTAATGTTTCTTGAGTATTGCTTTTCAATTTTACTAAATTTAAAAAATATATTTAAATATTTTTAGTTATCTATGATATGGAAAAGATCATTGTGATCATTACAATCATTGTGATATTATAATCTATTATTACTTTGTATTTTTATCATCATCGTGATCGTAATGCTGCGTCATAGGACTTTCCTTTCTGGAGAACGCGTTCTTGTTATACCGTGATCTTAACGTCGTATCCTTCGATCGATACATAATCTTGCAAACATTTAAATTGAATTATATATATATAAAAAAAAGAGATGTATAAAAAATTTCAAGCAAAAAAAAAAAATTAAGCAATTATTCATTTAAGTATCTATATTAAGTATCCCAATATTTATTTTATATGAAAAAAAAATAAGTCGAGGACATGGAATAAAATTTTTCATTTGAAATTTTATTTTCAAAAAGAAAAAAAGCAAATTTGAAATCTTTTTAAATTTAATTTTGTTTTTTTTTTTTCAATTGCATACGAATAAATTATATAAATTGAAAAAATGTAGTAAATAAAATAAAAAGTATAGAATAAAATTTTGTCATTCTAAGTTCATATTTTTGAAAAAATTAAAATTTATATATATAGTTAAAAAAGTAATCATCATTATTCGATCTTTTTTGAAAGATAGTGTTTGAATGTAAAAATCTTATTGTATATTTTTAGTTTATTCTTATATAAAATAATAATCTAATCTTTTCTTATGTGCCACACAATTATTCATTCACATATAATCGAGAATTACCGAAATTCAATTGCAATTTAAAATTTGATTTTCTGAAAAAGCTAAATGAAAAAATTTCATTAATTTTTCTTTGATTTATTTTATATTTATTTCATATAGAATTATTCATTTGATTATACTATCTATATTGAAATATTTTTATAATAGAATCTTATTATTATATTATTTTAATTTAATCACTTTGACTAAATTTTTAATATAAAAAAATTATATTATTAACACATTAACATTATAATATTATAATTATTATAAAAATATATATTAACTTTATAATAATGAGGATAATGTCGAAAAACATAAGATTTGAATTAATTTTTCTTAATTAATAATTTCGTTAAATATCATTACCTTAAAAGAGGTTGGTCGAACTTTAAAATTCTCTTCAGTAGCGTATCCTTCCAATCTTAAAGATTGCTGATATGGATTCTGTAGATGTACAGTGTTGATAGAATAGGGTATATTAGGATTGTGATTTCTTATATAATTCAATGTTGCTTTATCAGTGGTTTTATAAATGGTTTCGATTGATTTTATCTTGTCCTCGTCCTGTGACTTCAAATAACCTCGATAAATTTTAATAGACATTGCATCGATTTCCTTAATCGTTTAGTTGTTGTTCATAATGTTTCATTATCACAAAATATCGATTATATATTTCTGGTTAATTTTTCTGAAAATTTATTTAAAATTTTTTTTAATTCATTTTCGTACTAATTTTATTGACTTATTGACTTTTCACAGTATTAAAGTTTGTTAAAAAACATAAAATCTTTTTTTTTCTTTTTAGATAATATCTCTTTCATAAAAAATTTGTATATAGAATACTGTATTTTGTACAAAACAAGATTGTAATACAAAAAAAATATAAAAAATTTAATATAACTATAATAATTACAAAAAATTATAAAATTTTTTTCTGGAAAAAATGTTTAAATCCATAGCTCTTTAAAATTAAGTTTCATATGAGAAAAAACTTTTTTTTTTAATTAGTTTAATATCCATTTAATTAATTTAGTATTAAATATATTACTTTAATAATAAATTATATAAACTTACATTATTTTTACATTACAATTTCATAAAATTTCATAAAAAATACGAAAAATCAAGTTAAATAATAATACTTTAAAAAATTTATCAACGATATGATGACATGCTTTGTAATGTTATTAATATTTATTTAAAACAAAAAAATTTTAATTTTATTTTGCAGACAAAAAATAAAATTTCCACTTTTATAAATTTATTATACAAGAGAATGATCCTGTTTGCAACTACCAAGTACACAATACTAAAACCCAATTTCGTGGTGGCGACCTTTTCGTCCTGTCATATGATGTTTTCGTTCAATTAAACCGAATGAAAGTGTGTCAACCTTGCGAAGAATAGTATGCAATGTGTTGATTCTTCTAAGCATCGAAGGAAGGATGTCTATCAACCGACTGAAGACAGATACCAGTATGGACATCCTTTTAACTCGCTTGGACAGGATCCTCACGTGTCAATGGTTATCTGTTGTCTTTAGTTACACATCAACGTGATGACACAGATAATTTTAAACGACTATTTTATCATACTCTATAGAAGATCTTTTCCGTTTGGTCGAAGAATGAAAGAAGATAGAGTTCGTGGAAATCCGATTTTTATCCTTTCCCTTTTAAATTTTGAGAATTTATTTATTAATTTCTTTTTTTTTCTTTTAATTTTTTTCTAGAATAAATATAATTTTTACAACATATAAAATATAATATTTACGATATTAATAATAATATAATATTAATATTATATAATATTATATAATAAACAATTAATTATTAATTATTATACTATTTATTTATTCTAATTTTCTTAATGCGAATGCAGGATTAAAATAAAAGATGTTACAAGAGATATTAAATGAGGAATATATTTATGGTATTTAATTGGAAATCATAAAAAAATTCGTTTAAATTTTATATTTAAATCATGGTATTTTTAAAATTTTCATTTTTTACTTTAAAAATGTAAATGTGTATACAAAATGTATAAAAATTTCAGTTTTAAAAAATTAAAAAATTAATTGGATTTAAGATTAGAAATTAATATTAGAAATATATTGATATTAAAATTATATTAATTTTATTATTATTAATTTAAATTAAATAATAATTTTATTCATGAATTGGAAATATTCAAAGAAAATTGAAATTAATTAAATTCGTCATTTAACTTTAATTAAATATTAAACATAATATATTTCATAAAATTTTAATTTTAAAAATTTGTCGAGAAAAATTATAGTAATAAATAAATAAATAAAATAATTCAAAAAATAAATAACTAAAAAACAAATAAAGAAAATAAATAATAAGATCTATTCTAGCTTAATAAATTATTCTAAATGAAATTATTTTTGAAATTTTACATAATAAATGAAGTAAAACAAAATTATTCGTAGAATATAAAATTGCAATTGATCTAGGCGTATGATTTTCAAATAAGATAAAAGAAGGAAATTTCACGAACTATCGTAAAGAATAATTATTTTTTATATCGATTGTATATAACACAAATATTTCATTACCAACGTAATGAAGAAAAAATGTTATCAATATTAAACAACAACAGGATCATTCATTATTATATATAATTTGTAGCTTCAGGTATAAGAAAGAAATGAGATAAGAAGAAATTGTTTATTTTTTGATAATATTTAATGTAAATCATTAATTAAAAATTCAATCAATATCATTATTTATTTATTTATTTTTATTATATTAAAATTATACTATTATATTATACGAAGAAAAAAAGAAAAAAAAATAATAGCAACATTATTATATATACTATTTAAATCTTTTAAGAATTTCTATTATTAATATTTCATGTACATAAGATATCTTATAATTTAAAATTTTATTGTCACATGATTTGAAGTTTAAAATTTCAATATATTTATTTATTTTGGAAGATATTTTTTTCTTTGATTAAGGATCGCGTTTAAAATTAAAAGTTATAATTTATAACTTTTTACATAAATTCTCTAAAAAGTCATCTTATTGAAAATTAATTTTATTTAAAGAAATACCACATAAAGGAATTTACATTCAAACTAATTTCTTTACTGGAACATTGTTATAATAATCGTGTTTTCTTGTAATCATTCAACACAATCGTGTTGCATAGTTGAAAAATGTATGTACAGTAATTATCAACATGATTGAAGTCCTGTTATTGATTATAAACGTGCAAATGTTTGCAAAACTGGCAAACTCGTTATTAAGCAACATTTATTCGCGTTATCGCGCAAATATTAGCTTCGACATTCAAACATAAAAACAGACATTATGAAATTTTTATGATACATGTAAAACCTAATGTACAGAATATGTTATTCAATATGAGTGGCGTATTTGAAATTACATTGACACTAGTGGCTCGATAATGGGTCATCATTGTTTATATTACATATTTCTAAAACGTTAAAAACGTTAAAAACGTTATAAGAGATGACAGTGATTGCGAAGGGCAATTTTTCAAATTGCATATGATTCTATCTAATTAATGATACATTTGCAATTATTACATACCTATTATTCCATTATTGAATATTATTCCAATATTGAATATAATATACTATGAATAACATATGATGATAAAATTTAAATGATTAAGCTATATTAATTACAAAATGAAATGGATAAAAATAAAAATAAAAATTATGTCATCGCAATCATTGATAACATTTTATATCAATATTGGATAAAAATAGTTTATTTTATTTAAGTTATAGAAATGTCGAAGAAAAATAGAAAACGGAAGTTAGACGGAGATGACCAGTCAATCGTTGACTGGGAACAAGAGAATATTTTCCCAGAAGAAATAAAGAATGAAATGGAAACTATGTGGGAGGTATATATTTTTGTTATATGATATTTAATTTAATTATTATATAATTATTATATTCTTAATTAATATTTATATATTTATTTTCTATTTATTAATATTTATTATTATATACGATATATGTAATTATTGTTATATATATTTTAATTAAATATTAACATTTAAACTTTTTTTGTTTTTAGATTCCACAAATATTTCATTTTCTTCATTTGGCAAAAGAAGCTTTAAACATACCCCATTTGTCTATGTATGAAATGGAACGAATGCTTTTAATGCCAAGAGCTTCTAAACAATTAGCAAATATAATGACATCCTTGTTAAGGTAAAATAATATATAATTGCATTAAAATTATATTATTAATATAATTTTATTATTAACATTAATATTATATTATGTTATTAATATATAAATAATATATAAATTCAAATGTTCATAAAAGAAAAAAATATTCCAAATTATTCGATTAAATCTAAATTATATTTAAATTATAGCTATTCAATATGATTAAATAAATAAAAGTAAATTAAATAAAATAATATAATAATGATACATAAGACATAAGCAAAATAAATTAATATTTTATATATCATAAATATTTCTATAAATTAATTATTTTCAAATTAATAAAATTTTTAATTTTAGTTCTCCTATGACAAAAGCAAAATTGAGAAAAATACCACCGATGCCGTACGAATTCTGGACAAATATTCTTGCTTACAAGATGAAAAGTTGGTTCAAAATTTATGAAGCTAAACATCAAAACGCAGTAAAAGTAAGCATTTATAATTTTTATATAATAAAAATATATAATAATAACGATGTTCCTCTAATATTATTAGAGTTACTATAGAGTTATTATTATCAGTTACTATTATGTTACTATTATCAATATTATCGAATTATTGTAGTATGTATTATTTCAAATATATATATAAATTGATTTTATATATAATAGCATTTTGTATTACAATGATTAGAAATATAGTGAAAGATTTTTAGGTTTTAGAAACTATCGGTGTAGAACCGGAATTTTGGAATGTTTTTCCCGATGCTCCTCTATTGAATGGAAAAGATTTTGAAGAGCTAACTTTCAAACAAAAAGTTTGGCTTTTGAAAACAGTCTGTGATACAGTTATGGTATGAAAAAAATAAAATGCACAATATAATGCTTAATATTCTTAGTGAAAAATGAATTTTAAAAATTTAAAAATTTTCTTTTTTTATTTCTATGTAAAATAAATTTATATATTGTAATTTCATTTTATAAATTTTATAATCTAAGTATTAGTAATATCTTTATTTGTTTAATGTCGGAATTTAATTTGATTAATAATTTTGTTTATTATTGCTATAAAATACAACTTTTAGCATACTAGAAAAACTGTGCAAGAGGAAATAGCCAAGCAACCATGGGAAAACCAGTTTGAAACCGTTCTAGGTACTGATCGTTATGGAGCAAGATATATTTATTTTCCTCAGTTTCTTAAAAGTGATTTAAGAATTTATAGACATTGTCTTGATAATAAAATTCTGTCCACAGTAAAGGTATATAATTGCTAATAATTTTTGCTTATTTTTTTTATTAATTTATTTTCTTATTAATAGTTTCTTATTAACAAAAGATTAATTCTATTTCAGCCAATCAAACCTAAATTAAAAACAGAATTAGAAAACAAAACACTAGATGAAAATGATTCTGTGAAAAAGAAAACCAAATATAGAAGAAGAAAATCGCGATGGAGTAATGGATTACCTCCGAAATCAAAGAAAAAAATAAGTAAATGTGATGACAAACTTGTAAATGATTGCAAGTGCACTAGTGACAGTGCAATAGGTTCTTTGATAAATGAGGATACGAATTTTAGTAGTACAAGCACTTGTAGTAATAATAATAATAGCAATAATAATAATAATTACAATGATAATAATAGTAATAATAATAATAATATCAACTTAGATATTATCAATGTCGAAAGATTAAGAAGTTCGTCGAAGTGTTCGAAAGATGCATCCCAAAAAACATGTTGTAAAAGCACAAAATCAAGTGGTTATGATACAAGCAATTCTAATCATGTCATTTCTGGTAAGAGATTATCTCAAAAAATGTTTAAAGGATTTTCTGATAGTAGTAATAACATTAAATGTGATATAGAAATAATCAACGGAATTTTATCCAATCTAAAATCGGAAACTAACGAAGAGAAAGTAACAAAGGACAATGATATATCTTTAACTCATGCTTCGAAAAATAAATTAAAATTAAATCCGACAAAACAACAGTATTTAGATTCAATGGATCTACAAATAAACAAAGATAATTCTGTCGATAGAACAATTGATAATTTATCTACTTCAAAAACGGATGATGAAAAATTGAATGAAATTATTAGCGCAGAAAATTTAAAATTAAATGATAAAAGTTCAAATGATATTCATAATGTAAGAAAAAGGCATCAAATATCGATTACATCAAAATCTGATGATGAAAAATTAAATGAATCAAGAACTCATACTAGTCAAGAAGATAATGCTAACTTTTCTGAAAAGAAAACAGGAAGTAGAGTTCTTAGACAAAATGGAAAATTTAAAGAACAGAAATCAGATAATGAATCAGATCAAACAAATAAAACAAATGAAATAGAATCATTTGATGATAAAGATCTTTCTTTAAGCGAATTGAGAAGCATGCTACAGAAAGAAGCAATGGAAGATGATTTTTCTTTCGATGAGAATAGCGAGAATAGCAAATATAATCTTAGGAAATTGAATAATAAGAAAACAAATGATTCGAAACAGGAAACAGATGATTTTAATGTGATGCTTTTAGAACTTAGCACTTCAAAATTTCAACTTGTAGCTGATAGTCTTAGTTCATTGAGAGATCTTATTTCTTCTTTCTCACAAAAAAGTAATAATCCAAGTACTGATACAGATACTGATGTATGTAATCATTTTTTACTTAAAATTTCTATTTATAATCTTTTTTTAATCATTTTCAATCATTTACATATTATTTTAGGCTGAACTTATGCCTCCCTGTGAAGTAAAATTAGTTAAAAGAATGACAGAATTACTAACTTCTTTGGAAGAAATGGAACCAGCTTTGCGAGATTCAATGAAAAGAGCAAGAGGAAAACTTCAAAAAGAATGGACTAATTTTAAAGAAGGGTATATTTATTTTGTATACAATATATTGCATAATATAATTCATTCATTCATCACATCTCATTAAATTTAATCTGGGAAACAATAATAATTTTAAAAGAGAAAAATAAAATGTATATATTTGATAAATACATTCTTAAAATTTCCTTTATTTAATATTCCCAGATTAAAAATTTATCTTACCTGAAACCTCTTGAACTTGCTACAATTTGTACATGATCTGTAAAGTGGAACTTATCCACATTTTTTCAGTAATATTGTTTTCTTTATCAATTGTGTATAACAGATAAGTTGCTGTATGTTGTAGCAGTGCGGAGGATCAGGACTCATCTGGGGAGGGTGTCGGCTCTAATTGGTGGGTTCTTGGATCGCAGGGCTGTCAATTGCCAACTTCAGGAGACGCAACGTTACAAGCGTTACCGCAACTTACCGTATCCTCAGCTGGCTCCCAAAACATCTCCAATAAAAACGACGAAGAAATCATTAAATGTACAGAACACAGTAAGAATGTCGAACAAGAATGTAAAGAACCTCAAGATGAGAATTCACAAAACGAAACACAAAGAGAACAATCTGAAAGAGATGAAAATAATGCTCAAGAAAACACAGGAATTGAAGGAGAAACAAAAGAAGATTCAAGTGAAGAAGGTAGAAATGTTAATGAAATAGTTTAATATCATAAAATATTGCATAATTCAAATTTTTTTTAATAAAAAAAATCAAAAAATTATGTAATAATAATGTTCATATAATATATATTATGTATGTGATGTTAATGGTATATTTACATCTTCTAATGATTTATGTAATGTTAAATCTATTCCCCCTATTATATGATGGTTTATAAAATTTTTTCAATATAGATAATTCAATATAGATAATCAAATTTTTTTTGTTATAAAAATAGAACATCAAACACGAAGAGTCTTACGAGCCCGAGGCGTTTCCTCATACACAGAACAGTTTTATTCAGACGACGATATGGAGGAGAACGAGCTGGAGGAATGGACCGATTTTGAGGCCGTGTACGCGGCTCCCAGCGCACAGACCAGTGCATCCACTCCACACTTTAGTCCGAAAGTCAGATATGCTGACGATAGGACAAACGAGGAGGAGGACTCAGACCAAGATTGGATTCTACCAAGCTCTCGCAAAAGGAAAAATAAACGTCCGTGTGAGTATATAAAATATAATATATACTTACAATATAAAATCATTATAATTATTTTGTTTTTAAAATTTAAAAAATTATCAATAATTGATGAATAATATATAAGTAATAATATATAAGTATAAAAATTATAATCGTTTTTTAAAAGTATTTTTATTCATATGAATAATTAACATTAAAAAAGATTAAAGATATAAAATTAAGGAATAAAATCATGAATACAAATTATATTTTTAGCTGCCAATCGAAGATTAAAATCCTTTCAACATAAACTACAAAATATCAAAGTTGATGCTCTTCAAGATGCAGCAGAATCAAAAATAACTTCCTCCTCTAATACTAAAATTAACAATGAAAAAGAACGTCCTAAAATCAAAGAAATCCAAATATGTAAACCAAAGAAGTCGATCAATTCAGAGCCTTCTGATAATAATATAGAAGAGAACCAAAAGGCTATGGTAGAAAATAATCCTAAAGAAATAGTGCCTTCTACAGAAATAAATTGCAAAGTAGAAAATGTTGTAAGCGTGCATTCGGAGCTGGACATTAAAGATGAAGGTCCGATCTATGATTCTGTACCAAATCAAATCGATAATAATTATGCTACAAATTTTAATTCTAATTATGTGATGCTTAAGGCTGATCATAATCCAATGAATTATTATGTAATGCAACCAAATTCCACAACTGTTGTTTCACAAAATGCAATCGTACAATCTGGACCAGTAGTCTCAAGTATCATACCACCAATTCAGCAGGGGTATTACGTACAAGGAGCGCAAAATTATATTATTCAGAATCCACAATCGAATTTCGTTCCTTCGCAACCATTTCAACCTCAAGGGCCGCAAATGATAACACCACAACAATTTGTCGGTCATCCTGGTTATGTACCTTATATGGTATCTACAACTCAACCTGAATATGCAACTACCGAGTCACAAATTATTTCTCAAAATATACCTCAAAGTCCCTCGTTTCCAGTTCACCCTAATCCTGTTCCATTGACTAGACCTTTACAAAATAGATATTCTATACCGAGACAAAACTATCCGCATCCTAATGGAGCGGTTATAAGAAGTAGTATGCCCATAAGAGGAAATATCTCACGGTCTAATAACTCTAGGGTCACGAAAAACATTCAACAACAACGTAATACTGCTAGAATGCAGAAACCAAAGAAACCACAAACATCTTCAGAAAACACTGGTCAAAAGACTACTTCTTTGATCGTTCTTAGCGATAGTGATGATGAAATTGAAATGATTATTACAGAAAAAACGAGTTCCGAGCCTGATGGGGAAAAGGAAAAAACAAAAATATCTAGAAGAAATACGATGCAGGCTAAGCAGAAACCACTGGTTACATCAGATGTAACAATTAAGCAAACAAAAAGTGCAATCCCTCCGCAAATAATTCAACGTATGAATCAAGGAGGAATTTCTATAACACCTGTTAAACCTACACCACCAGTTCAAAATACTAATACACAATTAGTGGTGGTTGTGAATGAAACTGGAAGCCATTATGCCTTAGCACTGCCGAATGGAAGTAAACTGATTCTCACACCCGAACAAGTTGCACAGATTCGAGCATCAAATGGTGGAAAACTCATCTTATAAAAAAAATTATTTTGATTTTAAACGAGGAATTTTTTTTTTTAATGAATAGAATATATTCAAATAATACATTTTGATCTCTGATTTACTTATAATATACTTTTGACATTGATGTTCCTACAGTATATAACAGAGATCTGTACAATATTTCTTGGATTCTATTGGATTCTATTTGTACGTAAATATTAAAAACGAATATATTAAGATAACGAAAACTCTTTCAAATATCACATCATTATTTCGGTGGATGGATTTATTCCTGAAATATTTCACTTTATGCTTAAAAATTTGCGCATGAATAATTTTATGAACTTTATCTATTTAAGAAATGAAAATTTATAACACGTATTATACTTGCACGTTTGAATATATTTAATATATTTTAATAATGTTTTGAATATTTCTTTTCATTTATAATGTTAGAAAGATACTTGAAACCTGTGATGTCTATATCGATTTTTGTATATTTTTGTTACATGTTGAAGCAATATTTGTATTAAATTATACGAATCTATTGGATATTCTAACGAGATATTAATTTTTGTCAAATTTAAAGAAAATTTAAAATATTATAATTTGTAAAAATCATTTTATAAGGTAAGAATATTATATTTTGCATATTTTATAAAAATATAAAATATTATACTGTTTTATATCTACAAGTTATAAATTTTTAATTTTCGATTTTGCAATTATGTATGTTGTAAAGAATTATTAATTGCAAAATAAATTGTGGAGGGATATTTTCTATATTGTCCAACTTCGAATGAGATATCATAAATATATGTATATTATTATTGAACATCGTACGCATTTTTTAGTCGATAATATAATATGTAAATAATACATATTTATAGATGAATAGAATAATTTATAAAACTTATATTTAAATTACAAAAAACTTTGGTGTAAAACAATCATTATTCTATAAATTTTAGTATCTAAAACTTTTTGTAATATGGCTTATTAAAAACCAATGATATATAAAATATATGAAATTAAAAATCTAGTAAATATTATAAAAATTATTAAAAATATATACAATTCATTTGCAATTAATAAATAATTAAAATAATTATATTGTTTAAATTGTTAAAGCAAATAAATGCAAGTGAATTTTATATATATATATATATATTATTTTTAGTTTTAAATTTTTGTTATATCTCACTATGTATTTATTAGTTATTAATTTACCAACAGTTCTTGATGTGAACAAAATGTCATTATGTTATTCTGTTTATTATGCAATACATAAATTAATAATATTTTATGTACAAATTATATATTTATTATGTAATAAGAAGAAAATTTAATGAGATTTTTATTGATGAGACTAATTTCTTATTTTTATCCAAAATAATGAATTCTTTCCAAATATTCAAAATAAATACTTTTAATTTAACAAATATCAGGTAAAAAAGATTTATTTTTTTCAGAAGTTAATTATATTTAAACAAAAATATTATTTTATTTGCTAGAAAAAATTAATTATTAAATCATTAAATATTAAATTATATATTTTATAACTTATTCTAAAATTTCGAACTTTAAAAAATAAATGAAAAATATAAAACAAAAAAGAATTTTAATAACAAACTTGTTTTTCATTTTATGTTTTATTTTATGTACATATAATAATTTACAAATGAAAATAGTATTTATTGCTATATATCATTTTCTAGCTTTATGAGCTGATACATTTATGTTACAAATATGCTATATTACAAAAATGTGCTAAAAAGCTTTGTACATTTTACAATGAATAGGAACGTTAAGCATTTTAATAACAAGCTTGCTTCTTTTAAAATATGAATCACAAAATAACTTATTTACAAATGTCACTATTAAATATCATATTAAATATCAAAACTGAAAAATTAAATTACCAATAAATTAAGAAAATAATTAAAGTAGTTAAAATCTGAAAAAAATATTAAATTAATCATAAAAAATTTGTCAATTATATTATAAAAAAAAATTATAAATTTACGAATAATTTTTCTTATCAATCATTATTTTTAATTTGAGTCTTCTTCTTATAGATATCTTTATCAAAAGCAAGGAATCTTGATAAACGTGAACCATTATATGGTGTTTCACTTCCTGGTGGATGTAATCGCATCTAAAACAAACAAAAAATATTTACAAAACATATACATAAGAAAAAGATAGAAATTTTTTAAATTAATAATATAATTTATTTTCTTCTTTTTTTTAATTTGCTCAAACATCATGAAATAAGTATTACCTACCAAAATGTATATGATGCTAAAATGCAGTCTTCAGGTTCATTTCATTCAAAATTGATGAAGTTTAAAAATTAACACTTTTAATTAATAATTTCAGTTAACAACAAATTATATTTTTTATATATAAATATTTTATCATTTTTTAAAATTAAAAAAAATTTTAAGGCAAAGAAAATGTTTTATAAACTAATATAAAAATAAATTTCTTTTTATGTGATTAAACAACGAAATGATTTTAAATTTCGAATATAATTAAATCTTATTTAACATTTATCATAAAATATTTAGCATTTTATCTATGCACAAATGAATCAAACGAAAGAACAAAATAAAATAATGCAAGTTAATGTGCAATCGGTTATTGGGTATCGGTTATCATACAATCATCAAAGCTTATTTGGAAATGTAATGATCAATTTGCCCAACTCCAATTATTTGTTAGTTTTATTAATGTTATTATTTAAAAAAATATTATAAATTCCGATCACCAAGCTCGGAAACTACAAAATAGCACCGGTAAAATCTTAATTTTAATATAAAAAAAAAAAGAGGAAATATTAAATATTTCATGTCACAGTGAAAACTTAAAAAAAAAAATTAGAAAATCAATTTTCTAAAAACATTCAATATTGTTACATGCTAATAACGTTTTAAATGTTTACATTAATGATTTAATTAATTGTTTAATTTGTAATAATTAATTAACTGTTTTATAAAACTTATGTCTATTAATAAACTAATTGGCAGTTTGAATTTAGGAATCAAAAATGTTTTGTAATTATGGGACTGGAGATTGCAAGCTTGAGCATTAGTGGAGGACCCGGCATGATCATTTGCAAAATTGCACGCGTTGTTCGATCGTGTAGCATCAATTTCTCATCTATTTCTCGACGAAGTCATCCATGGTGCTCTCATCTCCTTCCGCTTTGTTTCTGAATCGCTTCTGTAAGAAAACAAAACCGACACCAGTCGCGTTACACGTGATGAATATGGTGTTATATTGATGATAATCGGATGATGCGTGCATCACTAATAAAACTTAGCTTAGCTTATTTTTTTCACGGTGATTTTCTGAGATTCAATTGGAATTTATATTTTAATTAAAGCTATATTATTAAGCTATTGATCCAACATATTAATATCTTTCATTTCTCTTTCTTATTAAATTATATCATTTCCTGTATTATTATACGTATTTGAAGATAACTTTTTCTTCTACTGTTTGAACAACATTTAAATAAATTCATGTAATAGAATTTTCTAATACATAAATATTATAATAATTAATTATCTAATTCAAAGAAACATTAAATCAACAATGTAATCTTAATATCTAAAATTTAATTTTGATCATATTTAAATATTTTTTAGAAAAAGTTCGAATTTGACATATACGATTGTAAATATTCATTTTTATTTTCATTCTTACTTTTTTTAATTCCCAATTAAATCTCATTATAAGAAAGTTTAATCGCGTTAACGTGGAACGCGTGAAATGCAGCTGAAGCGCATAAGCTCCTTCTTAATAATTTAATTAAAACATTGTTTTTCCGTCTTATTTGTCTGATCTATCCCCTGAATAAACCTCATTCATTATCCATACGCATTCGAAAATTTCCCAATGTTCGACCGCTTTTGGTTGAGAAATTTCGAAGTCTATGACCTCATCGATGACTCACCATGATTCTGTACTTCTCTTTACACGCATATTCGGTTTCGTCTACATCGTTATAACAATCGCTCTTGTAATCTGGTGGGATCGGTTTTCCCTCAAATTGACAAAGTCTTGACAATGGTTTCGCGGTCACGAGCATTTTCTCAAAGCCAGTCGGTTTCTGTTGCGGACAGTAGAATACGTCTGGAGTATTTTTGTCGAAAACAATACTTTTCCGCATCATGTCACCAGCTTCTGTTGTCACAAGAAGTACCTGATGAAAGTAATTTTTCGATTATCATAATTATTTTTAATTAGTAAATTTTGTAAAATCGCAAGTAATCATGGAGTTTTTCATATATTTTATAAATAAAAATGATATTTTTTTTTTCTATGAATTTTCACTTGTTAATAATTTTGAAAATTTAATAAAATTTTTAAAAACTTTAATAAGAGAACTTTTGAACGATGACACTGAAGTCTCTTTTTAACTTACTTTTTAAACATTTTCGATTAAATATTTCTATTTTACTTTATAAATGTCAAATCAAAATATTTTCTCTTTTAAAAACTTGATACTCGATTTATCTTGTCATTTAACATGACATTCTTTTTTTTACATCATTAACTTTACTTTCCATTTGTGAAAGGATTGATATTCTTCAAGTAATATGAATTTTACGCAAGAGAGCAAAGTATGCAATTTGTGTACAATTTCTTTCAGATTTTAAATAGAGCTATGCCAAGAGGAGAAAAAAGAAGAAAAAATAACGCGGGAAAGTTGGAAGAAAATTCAAACGTTAAATTACAAAGATGAATTTTCGTTCTCACAACGATTTCTCCGGTTTATTAATTCGCTAGGAACAAATTAGAATGCTACGTGAACACTTTTGAGGAAGTATGAAAAGCAGGAAGCATAAGAAAGCATAAGTTAAGATACTTACGGCAAACAGAACTAACACACTGCATACATATGTGATCCCTAAAAAAAAAAGAAAAAAACGAATATATTACTGTTTGGAGAATGTAAAGAATATATTTTGAATAAAATAAATCGAAAAAATTTTTTAATAAGAATAATTATTATAAAGTTGAGTATCAAATTAAGATGACGAGTTTTGTACAATTATATATATAATATTTTTATGCAAAAAATTATACACATTAAAAAAAATTCATATAAAAAGGAATTAAATATAAAGTGTTTTACTATTAAAATAAAACTGCTCAAACTGCTTAAAATATATTATCACCGAAATATCAAATTCTATAGAAAATTTTTATATTCATTATTAATTTAATTATTATTATATATTATAAATAAATTAAAGTTCATTTCTTTCAAAATTAATGAAGAAATAAATCATATAAAGTTAAACATATGTTAGTATCTAAATATTTTTGTGACTGACTGTATATGTACAATACTTGAAGAAAAGGAAGATAAAAAGATGAAATATACAATTCTTGGAGAAAAAAATTTGAAAAAATATACATTTACATTAAATTTATAATATATATATATATATAATATAATAATAATAATACATAATATATATGTAATAATATAATATATATCATAAATGCAAATTTTTATTATATAATAAAAATACAAAGTAAATAATATAAATATAGTGAGACATCTTAAAAAAATCAATTTTAGAAGCGAAAACAAACATAAATGTTAATGTTGATTGAGGCTTGTTTATTGAGTTATAAATAATTTAAGTTAATTTAAATAATACAATTAAATGAAGTAAAATAGAGATAGAATTCTATCTCTACTAGAATTCTATTTTATTTAATGCAAACTTCAATTTATTAAATAAACTTCAACCCACATTTTTACATATAAACAAATATATTTTGTGTTTGTTTTAACTTCTACAATCGATATTAAGTAACTCATAAATATATTTTTATACTCTATATATTCATATATATATAATGAAACGTATACAAATTTTTTATGAAATGAAAAAAATAAAATGAAATGAAATTTAATCTCGTTTTTATTAAAGAAATATTATTAAAACAAAACAAAAAAGTTTAATTCTGAATTAACTTACACAAGACACTTTTCAAATAATAGAAAAACAAATGAAAAGTTATATAAAATTCAAATAATTATCGAGAATCATTTGATAATCATTTCGAAATTCAATGCCATTTATAAATTGTGAGAATTATCTCGATGTAGACATTAATTTCATAAAGAGAAAAACTTGCTAAATGATTTTTAATCAAAATAATATACGAGAGTATTTCTAGATATATTATATAGCAATCTAAAAGTAGTGTATATTTAAAAAAATTATTACTGAAAATTATAATTTTTATGACTCTATACTTATACTTATGGCATAATGTCTATAAATAATTTATACAATACAAATATGAATACAAATGAAATTTTTAAATTAAAAGAAAAAAATAAGAATCTACGATATAAGGATGAACAAACAACTTTTCAACGAATTGAAAGCAATAAAATTAAAGAAATAATTTGAAGCAGAAAAAATAATTTTAATCCAGATTTGAAAATCAAATATGAAAGAATAATTTCAATTTTTCATTCGGCTTAACTCTCAATGAAACAGATCAAACAACTAAAATTATTATTACCAAACTCTCATATACAATAAATATATCAAAAGAATAGATCACCATTATTTATTGCATTATTCAATAATGTAGAAAATTAAAATTGATATATTATTTTCAAATTAAAAATAAATAGAAAAAAAATAAAATACAAACAAAATTTTTTAAAAATATAGCTCATCATTAATTGGATTCGTTAATTTAAATTTGTACAAAATGAAAATACGATAAATATCAAAGAAGTATATTTTAACAATAAATCGAAACATTTCAAATTGATAATCTTCTAAAACTTTCTGTAGATTTATAAAAATACAAATTAGTTAAAATAGAAAAACAAATCAAAACATTCTTTCAAAGTTTGCCACTGTCCACAAGAAACACAGTGAATTTCAATATATTTGTAAATTTTGAAAGATAAAAATATAAAAGAAATTATTTTAAATTTATTATAGCATTATTAATGAATATATATTATTTATATATATTATTTTGTAAAAAAATTGTTTTTTTCTTCTATAATATTATTAGATTGAAATTATTGATGATAGTGAAATAATATGAATAAAAAATGTTATCATTAAATGTTATCATTACAATTCAACTTCATATATGTGAAATACGTACATGCAATGTATTAAGTAAACGTAAACTATAAAAACTAAGCCGCTAAGAAAAAAGTCAATGCCGTTAGTTTACACAATACACAATTCCTCTTTTCAATCAACTTTATTTACAGTGTCGTTATTCAACTTCATTAAAATTATTGATTGAACTATTTCAAAAATATATATATAAAGTCAATATTACTAATAATTCAATTAAAAAATGTTTATACAAAATAAGTTTTATATTAATATTTTCAAACTATATATCATAATAAAAATGTTTATTCATCAAAATTTACAAATCAACTAAAAATTGTAATTTATTTAATAAATTTTTATTTGAAAAATCAGAAAAGATAAATAAGTTATTAATATAAAAATAAAAAATAAAATGAAAGAGAATCGAATAAGAGATAAATATAAAAAGAAGAAAAGAGAACTAGTTATATATACATATGTAAAATCGGAATTATCTACTCAAATATTTTTCAAATATTTTTAAAAGAAAAAATAGATAAAACATTTTATTTCATAAGACAAATATCTTTGAACAAGAAAATTAATATTTATAACGAGCATATGGTAATAAAGTCAAGGGGAATTATTACAATTCCCTTGAATTGATCTTCATTTTGAATTTATTTAACTATATGTGTCGAGTGGGAGGATACAAATTATTTTTATCCGTCAGATCTACTATTGATCTTAAACAGCGTTCAAGCGCGTCTTCTGCAAGGACAACGAGGTCGGTTCCGCGTGTTACGATCTTATTCCTATTTCAGGATACCGATCTCGTTAAATCGATACCCTTCTGACATTTCGTTGATACAACATAAAACTCGAGAATATAAAATAATAATTAATTAAATATCAATTTCTCATTAATTCATTAATAATTTTTAATTTCATTATTACCCCATATACAAAATATATATATAAAGTAAATCTTATATAATATCTCTCTTATATAATAAAGTATAAATTATATAAATCAATCAAATCAAATATTGAAACATTTAAAAGTAATATTATATTTAATTTTTAGATATTATATTGCAAATATGAACAGAATTAATAATATAACAAAAATAAAAATATATAGATATAATGATTATTTGATAATTAATTAATTAAAAACAAAAAAAAAATTAAATTAAAGTTGAAACAGCTGATTCTCAATTTCTGATCATCATGTTCTCATTCCTTTCGAGGTCAACATTAAAATGTAAAAGTACAAACATTACGAAAGTGATTGTTGATTCATCAAAAAGTGTAAGCAATCATTATGAATACAACTTAATTATTTCTGAGAAAGATAAAACGATGTAGGAAAAAATTATTTATAATTTTCAAAATATTTTAACGTGACATTTTCTTTATGACATTCGTCTATGACATTTAAAAGGTATAGTTCGTTCATTGCAATACAGTAAAATTAGTGTTATATCGTTCTTTCATTTCACAGGATCATATAGAATAGAAAGTATTTATTTTTAACTGACTTTTCATTTTTTAAAATATTGAAATATTAATAATATTTAATAATAAATATTAAAATATTTTGAAAAAAATATCTTTTTTCTCATAATTACTTTTAAAAATAATTATAATAATTATTTATTAATGAAAAATATTATTAATGAATTTATTAAAATTTAAATGTCATGTCAAACCTTTTAAATAGCAAATATCATACTAATCAATTATACAAGTAATTCTTTAATTATTTTAAATCTATTTGTATAATTATAGATATTTATAATTTTAACTTTTTCATTATTATTATTATTTAGAAAACTAAAAACTATTTCTTACGCAATTAAAAAAAAACTATATGATATTTAATATTGAAATTAGCATTATCAAATAAATTTGATAATAATTAAATTTAATAATGATATCCAAAATATGCAATACTATTGTTATATTAGCAAAATAGTATAAATAAAATATCTAATATAAATAATATAGTTATGTGCATACCTAAAAAAAGACGCAAGACATTATGCGTGGGTTTCATCTTTTATTCTCCGTTTTCGCTGCCGAAACAAATCTCGATACGTTTTAGCATTTCAACATCGAATGCAATAAAAATATAAATTTGTCTATATCTATCATATTAGCATAAATAAAATTGAAACTTACCCATGCTGGTAAATGTACTTTGCACGGGCAAAAACACCTGTTGAACCACGCGAGACAACGTCTCTTCGTTGACTGAGATTGCGGCGGATTTGCGCTCCCCGCAGGCTCAGAAAGTGTGTGCCGTTATGTTGTACAGAATATATCAAAAGTATCAAAGTAACAATATTCCAATCTTATAAAATTAACTCAATTTTTTAATTGAATATAATAAATATAATAAAAAGAATAAGATATTTTGAATGAAATATATCCAGAAAAGACTTATCGTGAGATAAATAATATTTATTATTTATATATATAAATAATATAAATAATATATTTTATATTTATATATATAAAATTATATATATGATATATAATTATATTTATTATATATATTCAAAATGTAAAAATCAATGATAAATAAAATATTTGTTGATAAGTTTTATTGATAGAATTAATTTCGTAGAAAATATAGATACATTATATAATATTTTAAAAAAATATAGAAATATAAAATATTAAATTAAATATAGAAGCATTAATTATTTTATATGTATATTAAATATTAAATATTTTATATGTATATGTGATTATATATGTATTCAAGTTTAATTTCGGAGAATTTATAAAAAATAAAGTAGGTGTTAAATGGATAGTTTATCTTTTCCATATTTAGGTTTGATAGTATCGTCAATTTGTAATAAATTCCATTTCTAAAAATAAGTTGATTTCTAATTAAGAATACACGAGTTAGTTAGTTACATATTTTATTTCTTATTACATATTTTACATAAAATATATATTTCTCTTTTATATTTAATTTACAAAGAATACAGGAGATACAAAAGTAAATGGTTAATGTTTAAAAAATAATCTTGTGAAACTTTTTTGGAAGAGGAACTTAAAATATTGTAAATATGTTAGAAAAACTATATATTAGCAACCTGAAATAAAAATGAATTTATTAAATAGATTTCATACATATATATGGTATATAATGGCATATTTTTTATCTTTTATACCAGTTCATCAAGATCAACATCTGAAGTATCCAAAGACAAAATTGAATCTTCTTTATAAGAATTATTTTCAATATCAACTTTATCTTCTATTTTATTATCTTTAGTATCAGAATTATCATCGATCTGCATGTTATCTTCTTTTATATCACTTCTGAAAATATATCACATTCATTAAATAAAAATACATATCATATTTATCATAATGTGTAATTCGTACTTTTCTTCTGCCTTTAAATCTATATTTTCTAATCGAAATAGCTGTGCAATTTTCTGAATATGAGATTTACTTCTTTCTTTTATTAATGGAGCTTCCAAAATTTTTTTCAAATAATTCTCCATAGGTGGTAATGGTTTATCCGGATTAATAGCACGGTATGATAATATATGCCATCTATGCTGTATTGCAGGATTTGGAACACATCCAGGTAAAAAATATTGATTTCCATCTACTTCATAACTATCCCTGATTATAAATATACAATATTTATATATTGTACATTTATATATGTATAAATAGAATAGAAGTTATATAGAAATACAAAATTATATATTTATTACAATATACTAAAAAAAAAAAAATATGCTTACTGTATATCATTTAACATTACAGAATTTATCAGATTATCTACAGCTTCATTTTGTTCATTCGATAATTGTTTAATTATAGATTTCATAGGTCTTGATTCCATTAATCTTCGATCTTCTGCAAATGCTAATTCTATTTCTATTAAGCACTATATAAATCATAATAATTTTATATAATATTTTATATAATAGTAAAAATTAAAAAATAATATAATTAAAAAAAAAATTTTACAATACCCATGGTTCATCAGGAATATCAATACATGGAAACAATGCGACCATTCTAGGAGTGCTATTATTTCTAAAAACTTTTCTCACAATAGCAACTGAATTTGTTTCATGCATTGCTTGTACCAAACTATAAAATGGTTTTGTTACATTCTAAGAAATCAACATAAATATATTAATTTACAATTTTTTGATGTAAATGAAACAATAAGACATACAACATACATTTGTTTCACTTGAAGGTAAAATAACATGTGTTGCACTTTTATAAAAATATTCCAAATCAATATTGTTTTTATCTGTAAAACCGTAAATTTTATAACTTTTCATTCCACTTTTATAACTCATCTTATCTTCTAGTTCCTCTATAATAAAATAAAATACATAGTAATATATATAACATTTTACAATAACAAATAATATAAACAATTCAATATATACTTTCAACTGGAATAAAAGTTCCTCCATATTTATATCCTTTTATAATTTCATCCTTTGTATAAGAATTTCTTTGTCCATCCAAATATTCAGTTTTTGATTGAAGTTTTTGGTTGCCTTTTGCTTTTTTCCATGTTGGAAATTTTTCTATATCTATCTAATAGAAATTTTACAATTTATTATTATTTAGCATAATATATATCTTCCTGATGTATAATTTCTTCTTACTTTAACGTAACTGACAATTGGTATTTTTTTATCAAATAATTGTAAATCATAATAAGTTGGAAATAGTTTTACTGATGTTTCTTCATAAAATTTCAAACTTGATATAGCATCATCAAATATTATATGTTGACCATTAATCTAAAAAATAAAATAAATATAATAATAATATATAATAATATATGTTATAAAATATTATTATAATAATTAATAATTTAATAGAATATAAAAAACCTGATCATGAACATCCTTCAGAAGCTTTTTGCTACTGTTAAGAGAAGTCAAAGATTTATCATGTAATAGATTTTCTGCTCTAAAAATTACAAAATAAATTAAATTATACTTAATAATTCATAAAATAAAATTAAGGAATTTATATAAAATATATTCATTATACATGGTGATTAATTCAATTTTTTCTTCAAAGAGTTTTTTTGCGATTAAGTTTGCTTCAAATTTTGAAATAATATTTGTTTCTTCATTAAAATCAGACATCAAAATTATTTTCCTTATAGAATTATCAATACTAAAATAAGAGATATATCATAATTACTATTAAAATGTATATAAATTACAATAAAATAATATGTAATATATTTAAACGTACACATTTTGTTTTATAAATTCCACTGCAGCATAAAGTGCTTCAACCCAATTATAACAATATTTTGTACTTTGTAAATTCATGCATTTTTTTACAAAATCCCAATTTGGAACCTGAAAATCTGTGAATTCTTCTATATATTTAAAGTTAAAATTATTTTTTGTGATCGAGGAACCCATCAATATAATTGCAACTTCATCTTTAGGTTTTAAAAAAATCTATAAAATAATAAATATTAATAAATACATTAATATATAAATAACATTAAATTTAATTTTTATAATACCATTTTTTCAATTTTTCTCTGTGCAATATGTTTTGCTTTTTCAAATAATGAAGAATTATTTTCTACATTTGGATTTGTTATTCCAACATTTAATAATAATACTAATGATTCCTAAAAATAAAAGTAATATATTATTATGTAATGTAAAAAAATTTATATTTATTTATTTACTTAAGTATAAATTAAAATACAAACTTTTAGAAATTTTAATTTAGAAGAAATTAAATAGATTAATTATATATATATATATACAATAACAAATATATATATACTATATTACTATAAAAATATATTATACTACAGTCTTTTTATTTATTTTTTATTATTTATTTATTTGATAAAAATATAATAAATATTTAATATAATAAATATTTGACAAAAAATAAATAAATATGAAATATAAATTTAAATATAACAAAATATAACCTTTTTTATTTTTGAAGACATTTTATATGATTATAATTAATATATATAGATTTTGTTTGTATATAAAAATGCTAGAAATTAGTCTCAATTAAAAAATAGAAATTTAATTGTTGTTTCAGAAAAAAATTCTCAATCACTAATACACATAGAAAAGAACATATGATCTTTACATGATACGTTTTGATGTGTAGTTCTTATCAATCGAAATGCTTCAAATTTCTTTGATAATAATTTTTATATATTATATTGTATCATATAAAAATTTAAATCAATATATATAAGACATATAATCATATGAACATAATTTTATAATACTTTAAAAATTCATTAAATGAAACAATTATTATAAAATAAATTGTTAATTATTAACTACTATTTTATTGTTATTAACATCTATAAAATATCTATTATGTACATTTTTAAAAATGTACAATATATTAATGAATAATTTATATTCTAATTTTTTAAATAATAATAATAATAATGTCTCTAAAATATTAGTTATAGTTTCAAAATTCTTTTAAATATTAAAGAATATTATAAATTTGAACAAATAATAATTTTTGTTATTTTGAAATTGGTCGTTAGGGGATGCAAACTTGACAAACAAAAAGCGCTAAATTGCCGCGGATATCTTATAATATTCAATTTCATAAGAAAAAAAGTGATCTTGAAATAAAAGGAATGTAATTGAGTTTTTGATGCCATATATAAAAACACATTAAGAAATGAAATTTTGGACAATCATTGCCGTTATAGTTGTAATATATATGTTTTACAAAGATCATCAGCGGAAAAAAATTTCAAAGCTTTTAACCTAAATTAAACTTATTTAATAATTCTTCAAAGAGCGTAAACGTTAGTTTACCAGAAAAGGCGCGTACTGCAGAATTCATAACATTTACGAGAATGAATTTCTATGTGTTTGTTTAAAATTAAGTGCAATCTCTTCAAGTGCTTGAAACTTTAATATTTTGAAATCACAAAATAATATCATCTTTCAAATTCTTATATTTTTTATGACAACGCGTAATTAATGATTTTAATTTATGTTCTAAAATAAAAGTTATTATATTCATTTAGGTTATTTTTATTAAGTAAGATACTTTTATTTATCGTATTTTCTCTCCAATTAAACTCTTGGTTTCGATTTATGTTAGTTTCTTCTCATAGATTGTGTTAAAATATCTTCTATATAATTGAATTAAAATGGAATTAAACACACAAATTTCGTGGTCTCAATTAACAGAAGAAGATGATGCTCTTCTTAATGAAGCCATTTGTATGAGTTCAAATGAATTGAGTAAAATAGTAGACTCAAATAAAGAAGATCTAAAAAGCAAAAATTCATTAGAAAACAAATCTTGTACATCTAAAACACATAATGATCAGGAAAATAAAGAAGGTGTTAGTTCAAATGTAGAAATTGATAGTATTTCTGAATTCATAGAAAATCAAACAAATAATGCAATCAGTATAAAGTATGAAGATAATATAAAAAACAAACCAGATGATGGTTTTCGTAAACGTATTAGGGAAAATCAAATAAATAATGAAGATGCAAAAATTTCTCGAATTAGACGTAATAGTGATTCAAGTTCTACTACAAATTCTTCAGATAGTGGTAAAAGACGAGTAGAATATGAAACAGATCCTAGAGTATTAGCACGTAGGCAAAAAGAAATAGATTATGGAAAAAATACTATTGGATATGATAGATATATTCAGGCTGTGCCTAAGTAAGAATTTTATGAATTAAAATATTATTGATAATATACATTTTCTTAAGAACTATTATATTATATATATTTTAGAGAAAAACGTACAAGAGAACATCCAAGAACACCTCCAAAGTATATTAAATATAGTAGAAGAGGATGGGATAGTATGGTAAGATTGTGGAGGAAACAACTTCATCAATGGGATCCTCCGCAAGATAGCAATACTGATTGAAATAAATTTATGTTCAAACTTTATTATGCAAATATATCTCTATGCACATTATAGTTTCACGATTTTTACATTTGTATAAAATTGATAGATATAACAGAATTGATTGAACAAAATGAAATATAATATTGGTACATTCTTACATATAATAAATTCTTATATGTATTTAAAAAGTCAAATCGCAATATAAATAGATAAATAAAAAGTAAATGTAACTAATGCATTCAAAATATATAAAATTTTACATTATTATATGTAAAATTTCTAGAATATGTAAATAGATATTTAAGAAACGTTTAGCAATAAAAGATTAAGAAAAGTATTTTCAAAATTTTTTACATATATAGAATAGTATACAGAATTAAATACATATTGTCATTATTTATATATATATTTTTAAGTTATATGAAATGAAGATCACTTGACACTATATTGAGTTTCTAATTGTTTTAAAATAGTTTCAAGTTTTTGATTTGTTTTTTGTTCCATTTCATCAATTCTTTTCATTAATCTTTCCTCTATATCTTCAAATTTCTTATCAATATATGTTACAATATCTATATTATTTGATGTAATATTTTTATCTATAGATTGTATCATTTCTTTTCCATTATCTTTATGAACACTTTTATTTTTTGATGAATTCAAAATATTCATATAACATGATTGAACATCATTCGTGGTATTGTTCCCTTCATTATTAAAACTAAATTTACTTAAAAAGTTTTTTATTATTTCAGGATTAAATACTTCTGTAGAGAAATTTTTAGGTTCATTAATTGACTCTGTTACATAGAGCTTTATACCATATATCCACATGATTGAATTTTTACTTTTTGTTTTTGTAAACTAAAATGAAAAATTTTAATTATATACATTTTTTTGCAAACTTAGTACACGTACTATCTGTACCTTAATACTAGCTTCTGTAGCATGTGGAAAAATTGCTGTTTCTGCAAAATAGACTGAATTATCTTCAAATTCATCTATAAATTCTGCAAACTTTGTTGTTTCATATTCTCCAAATTGTTTAAAAAATTCTAATACATAAGCTTCAGAAACTACTGCAATCTGTGAGATTTTTTGACCGTTAGTTAATTTTATATCTAGCATACATGGTTCATTATTGGAGTCAGTTGGTTGTAAAGATATACATGTATTCAAAGAAACAATATCTTCAAAATTAGTTCTGTAAAGAAATTCATATTTATTTCATTTAAAACAATATGAAAATATTGCTTTATATAATTATATAAAAATCAAAAATTTTTAATAAGATAAACAAATGATAAAATTTGATAATAAATTAGAATATTTATACGATTTTTAAATTTTTTAAGTTTTATGTTTAAATAAAAAATAACTTAAATATATATATATTTATTTATTTATTATATATATATTTATTTATTTAAATTATTTTTTAGATTTATTTTAGATTTATTTAGATTACTTTTTAAATTCTAGAGACGAAGATTTCACTGTGAAAGTATCACAAAATTGTTTATTGTTGCTGATCTGCCAGTTGCATGAAATTTGTAAAAAATTTGTATCCAATTTCAAAGAATCGTCAACCTTTTGATCTAAATTAAGTTCCATATTATATATAATTCTTTCAATAAATTAACACGTGTTATTAACCAATGACAAAAACTATTTGTTTTTTTCATATATATATATATAATACATTATTTTAAATTAGATTTAAAACATATTAATACATTTAATTTTCATAAAGGTTATTTTACATTTCACTTTAAAAGAATAAATAATTTTTTTTAAATTATATAATTAATCATTAATATATAAAAACTACAGTCCAATCAGAAATAATTATTTCATATTTTAATAATTATTAAGCACTAAACACTTAAACTGATCGTGTTTTTTATTACTTTACAATCAATATGATGTAAATAAAATGAGAACTAACACAATGGCGCGAAATATTTTATAGACCAAAAAAGCAACTAAGAAAAATTAATAAAATCCACATTTGTATATACATTAGTTAAATTAGTATATCCTTATTATTTAAATAATTATAATTTCTTAATTTATATAATATAAATATGTAAAATCATAAATAACATATACTAAAATGTTTTTATCTAACATTTTGAATAAAATGCTCATACAATTAAAAAATACGATAAGTGGTGGGGGCTTTCAGTTGAATCAGTTGTGCAAAAATATTGAACAGAGATCCGTGCTCACGAATAGTGCGCTTATTTTGTTTTTACGTGCAGTTAGTTCTGGTAAAAAAATGTCCAAATATACGATTGTAATGGTACGTCATGGTGAAAGTGAATGGAATAAATTGAATTTATTTTGTGGATGGTATGATTCCCAATTATCTGATAAAGGTAATTAATTTTTCATAAATAAATTTCAAGGACAAAAGGTCATATAATTTCGAATAATGAAATGGTTAGATTTCTTTCGCTTTCTTTTTAATTTTAAAAATTGATATGCATAGATATAATAAATAAAAGTAATATTAATATTTTATATATCTCATATATAAAATTTAAAAAATGAATAAATGTATCTATGTAATTCAATATTATTTTCAAAAATATAACTATATAATTATTAAAAATATATATATAAATAATTATTTAACAATAAATTTATTAAATTTATTATAATAAATTATAATATTTAAATTATATAAAATATAATTATTCAAAATTATAGGTAAGCTTGAAGCAATTTCAGCAGGAAAAGCAATCAGAGACGCAAAGTTCACTTTTGATATTGCTCATACATCATTATTATCAAGAGCTCAAGATACTCTTAAAGCAATTCTTAAAGAAATAGGGCAAGAAAACATTACTATTCAAAAGACATGGCGATTAAATGAACGTCATTATGGAGGTTTAACTGGTTTAAATAAAGCTGAAACCGCTGCTAAGTATGGTGAAGAACAAGTTCAAATTTGGAGAAGATCCTTTGATGTACCTCCTCCACCAATGGAACCAGATCATAAATATTATGACATAATAGTAAAAGATCCTCGATATGCAGGTGATCTAAAACCAGAGGAATTTCCTAAATTTGAGTCTCTTAAATTAACAATTGAAAGGACATTACCATATTGGAATAATACTATTATTCCTCAATTAAAAGAAGGAAAAAGAATTATCATAGCTGCTCATGGAAATAGTTTACGTGGCATAGTTAAACATTTAGATCGTAAGTTTTTATTTTTATAAAATAATAAGTTTTTTTTATATATTATATTAACAACCTTACATTTTTTCAGAAATGAGCAATGATGAAATCATGAAATTAAATTTACCAACTGGAATTCCATTTGTTTATGAATTAGATGAAAATTTCAAGCCTGTTGTATCTATGAAATTCTTAGGTGATGAAGAAACTGTAAAAGCTGCAATGGCTGCAGTTGCTGCACAAGCAAAAGTTAAATAAAATTAAAAAAAAATTAAAAATTATTATTACAAACAAAAGATGTTTTTCTAGTTTCATTATTATTAAAAAATTATTTTATTGTTACAAGATATAATATGTATGTAGATGTTCATAAAAGAGAAAAAAAATGGGAAAATAATACATAACTATTACTTTATTTACAAGCTTCTACATATTATAATTTATGTCATTAATTATTCATTAATTATTCATTATTCATATAGTTATTTATGAAATGTCATTATAAAATATAAATTTTAAATTAATAAAATGCATTAAATTTAATTATTTTTCCTTGACAATTTAATTAATATTACATGTAAATACATAAATAAATTATAAATTTTTGTAGATTATTAATTTCTTTGAAATGAAAATTAAATTTATAAAATATATAATTATAAAATTATTAAAGAAATTTAAAGTGTTAACAGCACTACATGAATATTAGTAGCATATATTATTAATTAACATATACTAGTAATATATAAAATAAATTTGGCATTCGTAGCCATATATTATTATATATTCAAAAGCTACAGAGATTATATATTATAGCTTTTCTATAGTTAAATTTTAAAATTAAATTAAAGTTTCTTTTATTATTTTATGTGTCATAAAGAATTTTCAAGACTTATTTCAATTTTTTATTTATTTTTTCACATTTTATTAGTTGCACAATTACTATATAGAGTGTAAAGAAAATAAGTATTAATCAAATGAAATAAATTAAATGCAATACAATAGATAAATGTTAACATATAAAATTTTATATTTAAAATGTTTATATTATATTTTATAAACATAATATAGATAAAATATAAAATAAATCGAAAATTCAATGTATTTTTCTCTCCATTTATCCCATATCTTAGAAACATTAGGACCTTAACATTAAACTTTTGGCCATTTTAAAACCTTCAAAACATTAATTTTACTCAAAATAAAATTACAAAAATATAAAAATTATAAAATTAATAATGATTGAAATTAAATAATCTTCATTCTCAACTAAATTTCAATATAAAATTATCAATAAAAAATTCAATAAATCTATTATAGATTATTTTATAATAATAATGATTATGTTTTATATATGATTATATTTATATAAATTGATAATATAATATGATATTGATAATAATCGATAAACGATTAAAATGATTATAGATTAAAATGATGATTTCATATTATTATTTAAGCAATAGTCATCTGACTCAAAATTATCATAATTTTTCTTACTTTTTCATAAATCTTTATATCATAATAACAGAATGAGGTGACATTTTTTTTCTAAAAATAACATTGTAACTTAGTCAATTAATTTTATGATTTGCTTATTTCAAATTTTTTGTACTTTGTATTTTTTCTTCTTCTTTTGTTTAAGAAAAAAAAACAAATCAAGTAGTATATCTGATCTGTAATAAGCATTTGATTAGTTTCAAAATGATATAATACTTATTTCTGAACACTATTTAATGTATTAAAATCTTTATTATCCTTAAAAATCATTTATATATATAATGATTAAACATTAAAGAATTAAATGAATATGATGTACATATATAGCACTAAGGATCAAATATGTTTTATAGATGCATATAAAAAATTATGAAAATAATTTATAAATATTTGTTGCTTCATATTTGATAATTGTTTAGATGATTAATTTCATGTCTTAGGAATGTTTTAAATTTCACTGTTGTTGAGCAGTGTATCACATTTAAATAGCTGTGTCATACACAGAATATAATACATTTTGCAAAATCATTATTTTAGAAATGTATTGTATATTTTCTAAATTAAAAATTGCATATTATAGTTTTAAAAGAAAAATGATAAAAATATATTTGTTAAAATATTAAAGAATCAGTGCTTCATCTAAAATATCTTAGATGAAATAGATATAAAGTAGGAGAAGAATAGAAATAGGATAAGAGCATCAATACTCTTGCTACATTTCTTTAAAAGTAATATAAAATAGTAATATAAATATTTTAGTAATATAAAAGTAATATAAAATTAAGAATCAACAATTTCTTAAATGCTTTTAAAAAAATTTGATACTATTTTTGATACTCAAGAGTGCAATATGTATAAAAGAGATACAAAGACAAAAATATTGAATGATATTTATTTTATATCATAGTCACAAACTAAATATAAGAATAAATCAAGTTTATGGATTTTCAAGAATCAAATTTTAACTTCTATAAAATTCCTTGTTTTTAAGAAATAAAAATATTTGACTTATCAAATATAGCCATCTTATATAAATTTGAGTTAGATTTATTATTATTTCACTCCTGGATAAATTATTCAAATTAATATTTTCATTTTTAGAAATATCAAGTATAAAAGAAATAAAAAAAAAAAAAATACAGAAAAAAAACAGATAAAAATATTTGTTGTGCAGATATGACAAAGTTTGCTATTATGTTAGACATACTTTATAAATAGAAATGATCCTGTGTTGGGTATTAGATTAGCATTAGGAATTTTAGATAAAAAAAATTTAATAAATAAAAAAGTAGCTCACCTATCAAGATTAATTTAACTCGATATTTGATGTATAGCGAATACAAATATGTTAATATTAAACAATTATATATAAGATTTAATATATTATAATGTCTGTACATCATATTTCTATGTATAATACTATAATATTAACAATTTTTTAATATATTTTTTATTAATATTTTGGAAATCAATAAATTTCTTAACTAAAATTTTATGTGACAATCGGTATCAATATGAAACTTTATCCATTATTTATTATTTATAATAATTAATATTAATTAATCAATAATAATTATTGTTAAAAATATTCGAGGAATTTCATTAACTTAAATCTTTCTTTCTTGCTACTATCATTAAATAATTTTAGGTAATTGATTGTTTTATAATTTTTATTGTTTTAAGACATATTTCGTACATTTAATTCGCTACATTTATAATTCCCACCAGAATGAATCAAATCAGATTCTGTTGGTAACAATGTGAATGACACGAAAATGATAATGGGGTTTTAGAACTCTAGAATTTGGGCCAAAATAAATTGCATGATTTATCTATTCTTATATTTAATCTGTGGTTATGTATCGCACATAAATGTAAAATGAATGATAAGTCTTTATATTAAATCTATTTGTTAGCTATATATTTACATTAAGTGATTGAAATATTTTTCTTGAATGATTAACTGTGTGTGATAAAGTTTTTAATGACAAGATTTTTCTTGTTAAACGATAATATAATATAATAGTTTTGAACTTTATTTCCTAAAAATATTAGTTATCAATAATTTTTAAAAAAGCCATTAATTAATCTAACCTTAAATGTTACAAAAAAGACTAACGTTTATTTCATAGCATTGCTGTATTGAATAAGTTTTATTATTTAGGCATGAATCGTGTCGATTTAAAAGTGGTTTTATTGGGTAACGCAGCTGTAGGAAAAACGAGCCTCGTGGAACGTTTCGTAAATGAAAGGTTTAACGAAAGTCTATCTTATCAAAATGTAAGTATAATCAATATATGCAATTATGCAATTTAGAATTTTGTACAATGAAATAGTTCGAAATTGTTTATTGATATTATTCAATATAAAATATATAAAAATATGAAAAATTAAAAATTTAATTTGTACATCAAATATCTCTAAAGGACAGAGAATATTTTAAATTATTTGCAAATTATAAAATTTTGATTGGATTGATTTAGGGAGTATACTGATTTAGGTTGTCTTGTTTCTCTTAGTCCGCGAACTGGAAGGAATATTATAAAATAATGTTATTAAGATTTGCACTGAGAATCATCTAAGAGGTGCATCACAAAACAAATTAACCCAGTTCCACTTTCCTTAGACTATAGGCGCTGCATTTGCAGCTAAGCAAATGCAAGTCAATGGGAAAAGGCTTATCATGGGAATATGGGACACAGCAGGCAGTGAAAAGTAAGAAATTTTTAAAAATTAATTAATAAAATTATCATTAATTATCATAAAAAATATTTTTAGATATGATGCTATGAGTAGAATATATTATCGCAGTGCAAAAGCTGCTGTCATTTGTTATGATATTACAAAATCAAATACATTTCAAAGAGCAAAATTCTGGGTAAGAGAACTTAGAAGTGTTGAAGAAGGATGTAAAGTATACATTTGTGCTACAAAAAATGATATCTTAGAGCACGGTGCAGTTCCATCTCCTGATATTAGTGTCGTAGAAGCATATGCTACAGGAATTCAAGCTAAATTTTTTATTACATCGAGTAAAACTGGAGAAAATGTTGGTAAGGAATTATAGTATAGTTAATATACTATTAAAAATAATATTACAATATTTAATATTTATTAAGTCATTTTTATAGCTGAATTATTTAATGAAATTGCACAAGACTTTGTATCTGATCCAAATAATGTAGAAAAAATTGAAGAGATAATTGAAATAACTAATGAGTCCAAAGCAACATATTGTTGTCATTGAAAATATTAAAATCA
The DNA here is from genome assembly GCF_048593485.1 of Apis florea. Lineage (NCBI taxonomy): Eukaryota > Metazoa > Arthropoda > Insecta > Hymenoptera > Apidae > Apis > Apis florea. Next base: position 7,327,676 of record NW_028256549.1, on the reverse strand, counting down.
GTATTAAAAATTATCACAATTTTCTTATATATTTATCATATTTTATATTATTTTATACAAGTGAATATCACAAATGTAAATTGATGCGGTATACTGTAACTTGATATATTATTGAATGTAAATGTAAGAAAATTCTTGCTCTTGAAGATTATTTTTAAATATACTCTATATTTTACTCTGTATTTTATTTTCCTTTGATGTGTTTCTTATTTGTTTTTCAAATATGCATGTCCATATTCATTTAAATATATTGTAGAATGAAAATTATTATTTCTAAATTCTAATTACTTCAATTCAAAGGCAAAATTCTTATCATAAACATGTTTTTCTATTAACTGTAATATCAACATAAAATGCTATTATCTTTCCATTTTCATAGTATATGAAAAATTCAATATGACATCAATACTCACTTTTTTGAGATCTGTAATAAAAGATGTTATAATAAATGAAATATGATTTTAAAAAAAATTTCAAAAATTTACTTACTAATGTAATATATCATGAATATATGATGAAGGATTACTGCAATTATTAAAATAATTATTAATTTAAATAAAATTACCTTCTGTCATTTTTTGTTTAATCATGTAATAGTATTATTTAATTAAATATTAACTGTGATTTGTATTTATAAAGATATTTTTTGTAATATTATGGTGGTAAATTTGAAATGCAAATTTCTCTAACTTTTTCATACACACCAAAAAATATGAATCCGCTAATTGTAAAACCACCGACTCTTGGTAGAAAGCCTGCAAAAAGTCTAAAGATATTTATCGATTATTGTTTGTAACATAATAAAAAAAATAATTTAACAAAGATTTATTATATACCCTCTAAAACCATAATTGCAATAAACTTTTTTTAACATCACAGATATTTTTATTTCATCTTTTCCTATCGCCATATTTGATAGCATTATTCTAGTCTTTGCAACATCTAAAGGTGTTGTTATACTTGCAGATATAGCAACTGTAAAAAATTAATATTTATATAATTTTAAATATATTTATATATTTTTAAATACATTTGATTAATTTAAAAATCGTAATTTGATCAATTTTTTTTCTTCAATCTCTTTTCTACCTGATAGCGATCCGCAAAGAGCACCCTCTAGAGGCGTGCATTCACGTTTCATATGCTTTTTCCAATGAAATTTAAAATACTCCCAAAGTGGCATCTGAATTAAACCGAATGGCAAATCTCGTATTACAGTACTTCCATAGCCACGATATAAAGTTTTCAATGGTAATTTATGCGGATCAGTTAATAATGCTTGTCTTCTCTGTTTCACTACTTCTACTGGGACTCGAATAAGACATGCAACCTATTAATAATATCTCAAAATTTTTAAGTAATACAAAGCTATTGTTTCGATATTTATAAATAAAAAGTAAAAAAGAAAAGATGGCACATTTATTAACAAGATGATACAATAATAATATTTATTATAATATATTTTTCGAATACGATTATTATTATGCATAATGTTAAATAATAAATTACCATTTCTCCCACTGACGCGGCAATCATATGTATAATTGAGTGATATTGTTCAGGTATTTGAGGTTCAAATACTATTTTAAAACTTTCATAAGTTAAAAAAAATAAGGAAGCTGTAAAAAATTTTATCAATATAATTTTTTATTAACTTCAAAAAATAAATTTTTCAAATCTTAAATTTTTGTCTTAATCTTTACCCGAGGGTGCGGATCCTACCATTACGGGCCCCAAACCTTTGTACAATTGTTTAAAACCGCCAGATTTTAAGAAACCATGTTGGCTTTGTAATCGTGTTTTAAGCGTATCCAAAGGAAATGATATGAAATCGCATATGGTTCCTGCGAGAGCACCTGACTATTATAAATTTAAAATTACTTTTATTGTAAAAATATATGTGCATAATTTTATATAAATATTTGATAGTTGAAAGAAATTTATTTTTTATTATTTTAAATAAATTATTAATTAATTATATAAAGTATAATAATTGAGTTTTATGTATGGTAATTATATAATATATATATTAAAGACATAATTTTTTCTTAAAAATATAACTTTTATTTACAAAAATAATTATAAATACACGAATAATAATAATATAGTATATAATGATGATATGATAGTACAATTATTTTATAAAGATTTATATTTTTTTCATTTAAAATATTTAATTCCATAAAAATTACCATTAATTATTATTACTTATTTTTTAAATAAATTATAATGATTATATATTATATTAATATATGCTATTGTATAAAAAAACATACTTTTCATTTAAAATATTTAAACATTTAAAAATTATTTTTATCTTTTTAAATAAATAAATTATAAAAATTATAAACAAAATTTAAAAAATAATTTTATATATATAATAATATAAATATAAATATTTCATGATTTTCGATATAAATGTAATAATTTAAAGAGTTTTTTTAATAATTATATATATTAATTAATTATATATTTATTATACAGAAATTTACTTACGATTAATGAAGTAAGAAAAAAGTTTTTCGTGCTCATAGATGATGTTGATTTACTTTCTTGTAACATTTTCAGTTAATGGAATGCTTTTTTTAATGTATTAACATTTTTAGACGAACATCGAGCAAATTTAAAGCATAATTAAAAACTTAATTAATTAAATGTTTTAATTGATTAATAAATAAAAAATCATTGCTTTAATGATAGTTAACTATCATAAAATATTTGTTGAATCAACATGAAAAAATTAGGAATAATATCTACTTTAAAAATTTAACATTTTGTACATATATGTGAACAAAGTAACGATGTAAAATGAAAAGACCACGTGGACATTATTATATAATGATCACTTCACAAGTTAATCATTTACTTGTATAATTGTATTATACCTTCAAATCTATATTGTCATAGTCTGCTAGCGAAACCTAACCTTATCTCATGTACTCTGAAATTTTACTATCTGAATTAGGAAAAGCTTTTGTTTTGAAGACAGTTTTCCACTAGAAGAATAGATGAAGATGCGTGACAGAAAATTACTAGATGTAATATATATAGAAAATTGATGTAATTACGTCATGAAATCTGTTTCATGCAGTATGAAGAAATTCTTAGCTTTTGTATTTGCCATGTTTCGATTAGTCAGGAGCACGAAAGAAATTTCTGAAAAATGATCAACTTGATGTTTTAGATATTGTTAAAGTGTTCACATAACCTTGAAATTCATTGACATCCCTTTGGGCGGGAATCTCGAAACATTTATGTTTTCATTTGATTGTCCATAAAAATGTCTCAAAATATTTTGAAAAGCAGCTTAGAAAATGCTTCCTTCAATATTATATTTCAGGTATTACACTATTATAACAAATGTAAACTATTTTATTTTATAGCAAGAAATATTATTTTCTTTATGAGAAAACATAACTTTTATCACTTTTAAAAAATTGTTAATTACAATTTTATTTATTTGCTTATTTGATAAAATCTAATATTTTTATTAATATATAATATAATATTAATATATAGTAATTTCTAAAAAAATTAAAATATATCTAAGAAAAAATTATAACTTCTTTTTAGATATTGTGCAGAGGAGTTACTTTTGTTTTAAATGCTTTTGTTGTTCGTCATGTGGGTCAAGCTGTCTTAGGAGTCATAAATGTGAGGCTATTATTATTGGAATCAATGATCTTATTTCTATCTCGAGAACCTTTCATGAAAGCATGTTTAACTAATACAGTAGAGCACAATTGGGCTCAAGTTGTAAATTTATTATGGATGACGTTAGTCTTTGAAATTTATTAGTTACAATATAAATGAAATAAATATCAATTGTAAACACAATTGTAAATCTTTTCAGGGTTCCTATATGTTTTTTAATGTCTTTGATGTTTGGCTATATTTGGCTTTCTGTTTTATCAACTTCTGAAACATTACCATCATATTATACATTTGCAGTTTGGGCAGTTGCTTTATCTTGTATTATTGAATTATCATCTTTAATTGTTCAACTGGTTGCTAGTGCATTTTTATTTGTTAGGTTGAAAGTAAGAATTTATATTAAATAATAAAATGAATGAATTAAAAATAATTCAAAGTATATTTATAATCTATTGTAATTAAATGTTGTATTAAATTTTTTAGATTATACTGGATACTATCATGATTGCTATTCGTACTGTAACATTTGTTCCATTGATACTTCATAATCCAGAAAATGCATTGTTAGCATTTGGTATAGCTCAATTAGTTGCAGCAGTATTTTATACTACTAGTCATTATTTATACTTTCATTATTATATTAAAAAAATTAATAAGTGTAAGTTAAAGAGAAAAATGTCATTAAAAGATAGTAGTGATGAATATGTTGTGAGAGAATTTCCATTTAAAACATTAAAGGATTTTTTGCCTGGACAATTGGAAAATAAAGTATGTATTAAAATAAATCTCTTATATATTATGTATACAAATTGTTACATTTTAGGAATCATATCTAGATAAAAAATTGACTATTCTTACATGGAGTTTCTTTAGACAAGGATTTCTAAAGCAAGTTTTAACAGAAGGAGAAAGATTAATTATGACGGTAATGCCAGTATTAACATTTACTGAACAGGTATTTATTCAATGATAAATATTTAGTTTATTATAATTATTTTTTATTTAATTTTATTCTCATATGTTTAAAGGGAACATATGAAATTATAAATAATTTAGGTTCTTTAGCTGCAAGATTTATTTTCCGTCCAATAGAAGAAAGTGGTTATTTTTATTTTACCCAAATGATAAAACGAGACAAACCAGTTAATGATCAAAATCCTGTAAGTATTAAATGAAAAATTTAATGTATCTAAGTATTATAAATTACTAAAAATAAATTTATTTCAGATTAAAATACAAGAAAGTGTAAATGTGCTTACACATTTATGTTCAGCTGTTATGTCAATTGGTTTAGTTGTTTTAGTATTTGGACAATCATATTCAAGTACATTATTATGGTTATATGGTGGTGCTAAATTAACTTCACATCTACCGGTACTTTTAATGCGAGCACATTGTTTAGCTATATTACTTTTGGGAATAAATGGAGTAACAGAATGTTACACTAATGCAACAGCTGATAGTACAACTATAAACAAGAGTAATTTGATTATGATTTATGAATCAATTGCATTTTTATGTGCATCCTATTTGTTTGCTATTTGGTTTGGACCAGTTGGTTTTATCCTTGGAAATTGTGTAAACATGAGTTTAAGAATTCTACATTCTATTATTTTTATTAATAAAAGATATAAAGATACAATATACCGTCCATTACGTGGATTAGTACCAAAGCCTATGTTTTCTGCTTCTCTTCTCATAGCAGCATTGACTACTAATGTATCTCATGTAAAGAAATCATATTTATTTTTTTACATATTAATAGAAAATCTTCTTCTATTATAGATTATAATTTTTATGTTTCAGGCTTATTTTTTTCCAAACGAAAAAATATTGCACTTAATTATTGGGATGATAATGTTTATGATAGTACTTGTATCTTGGATATATGAGCATCATGATTTAATTAGACTTGGTACAAACAAATGGTATGAAAGAAAAAATATATATAAGAAAAATGATTGACCTTAAATATATTTCTAATGATTCTTGATATTTATCTAAATTGTCTACAAAGGTGCTATAATATATAATTTTTATTAAAATCTTGTAAAATTTAATAGTTATGTATTTTCTATATTATTATGATCAAAATCAAATACAAGTTTTCCCATCTTAGAAAATACATTATAAAATTACTTATTTTATAATGTAATAAATTAAGTTTATGTATAATTAACAAAATAATATATACATAATGAAGCTTAGTTTAAATATAATCTATTAAATAATATTATCAATTTAAGTAAAAAACTATTTTACATAGAAACATCCTTATAAATGGCACCTACTACTGCACCTTGGCGTTGTATAAGACATTTCCTATAAAATAATTTGATGTTTTTAATATTAATTTAATGCAATTCTTTATTTAAAAAAATGTTGAATTTCAAAGTTATTTAATAAATTTGTTGAATAATAATTTTTATATTACATGGATCTAATTCTAACATAGTACAGAATAAAATAAATTTTTTAATATTACCTGTTATCATTTTGAAGAGAAATAATTGGAGATGGTGATTTAGGTTCTAATTTTGCAACTTGATCAGCAATAGCTGCAATTATTCCGGCGCTGTCAGTAGATGCATTTCCTTTAACTAAAAAAAATTTATTTTAGGGTTATGTTTTCAAACAATATTAAATTTATTAAATTTAAACATAATTAACAAGAAATACCTCCTAAACATAATCCAGCATGATCAGCCAATATACAACCAATAATACCTTCAGTATTATTTCTATTAAAAATATTGAATTTTAATAATGATTTTAGTTTTTAAATAAATATATTATGTATATATAATAATATTATGATTTGACTTTATTTATTTTATATTTTTCATTAATATCACATTTCATGTTTTATCAAATAAATACAATTTTCAATTAGATGTTTAAGGTTAAGTATTATAATTTCTATAGAATTCTATAGAATTCTAGAGAAAAAACAATTTAAGTATTGAATATTGAATATTAATAAAAATAAGAATTATTTAATTATTTTTAAGTTTTACAAAAAAGTTATATCAATATAATAATGCAAATATAATAATGATTAGGATAGTTGTTATATCACAAGGATAACATGAAATTTTTTTATATTAAACTTACATATCATCTAATGTTTTTTCTAGATTCTTTTCCATTTCAAAATTTAAATTAATTATAAAACTCAAAAAATATAAATAATTAATTACTCGTTAAAAAAATTGGTTTTATATGATTTTCACAAATGACACTTTTTCCTATATGTTTATAGAACAGTATCTTATCTTGCAACAAATTTAATTGAACTATTCAATATATCGTAGTAGCAAATTCTTTATCGATTATCATTCTAAATGGTGTTACAAAAAAAAATCTTTGTAATTTATGTATTTCTAAAATTCAAAACAAAATTTCATTGTTAAAATATGATTAATTAAATTTGATAAAACAACTTTTTATTATTAAATAATTGTATACAAATTTTATTGATATAATAACTTTGTTATAACTATGTAAAAATATTTTAATCATTACATATAAATTAATAATATGTTAATATTACAAATATAATTACATTCAAACTTGTTATATTCAAACAGAATAAATTATCTTTTTAATTTCTAATTTTTTTAAATAAAAAATAAATGGTATTATTTTTGTATGATTATATAAATAATAATTTATTATAATTAATATTAATTCAGTACTTATAATTATTACTAATTCAATACTAAAATACAAAAATGAATTTTTTTTATGAAGTATATATGTATGTGTATATGTACTTCGTCACCCTATATAAATAATATCACGTCGTAAGTGATTTGGACGACGTGACTAGCACAGTGACAATCATGGCTGGTAAGTGTGAAGATCTGCTCTGTTTTCTTTCAATTATTTTTACGACAGTATTGTAATAAATAGGAAAAATGCAAAACTTCTATGTTAACATATTTTTTTATTTTATTTTTTTTTATTAAAACAAAATATTATTCAATTCATTACAGTATTAAATTTGCATAATATTATGCATTTACTGTCCTAATTTAAGAAATCACTACAAAAGAAAGTGATTTGAATTGTATTTTTTTATTTTATTGTTTGATGATATATATCTATTTTAAATTACTAATTTTAACATATAAATTAAGAAATTTCTTTTAAATTAGAAACATAATATGATACTATCATGATACAAGATTATGACACCTGTTACATTTGACAATCTACTAGTATTAATACTACATAGTTTATATTTTTAATGAATTCTTTTAATCTTGCAACAATTGAAGTAAGAAAATTTAAAAGGCAATTTAAAAAATAATCTTTTATGTTAATGTTTTAATAAATAACCAATAATAAAAGAATAAATATATAATAATTAATAATAATTAATGAAAATATCATTAAGTTTTAATTGAAAATTAAATATTTGAGAAACTTTGATAAACTTATGTATGTATGTGTGTATATGCGTGTGCGTGCGTGTGTGCGTGTGTGTGTGTGTGTGTGTGTGTGTGTGTGTGTGTGTGTGTGTGTGTGTGTGTGTGTGTATAAATTAAATACTTATATTATTACAACTTATAACTATAATTTTACATATAATATTTATATAATATTATATTATTATGTATTTATAATATTATTTTATAATATTATATAAAATAAAGTATATTATAATAAAAAAATATAATAAATAAATAATATTTTTTGTTTAATACAATTCTAACATAAAAAATTATTTTCATTTAGAAAATCCATATAACCATTTAATGAAGTCTATTAAAATTGGACTTAAAGAATATAAATATTTTGATATTACCAATTTTGGGAAAAAATATGGTATGTATCAATAAATTATTAAATATATTAATATTCAATAAAAAAAAATATTTTTGAATTATATATTATTTGTAGATAGATTACCATATTCAATCAGAGTGCTTTTGGAAAGTGCAGTTAGAAATTGTGATAATTTTCAAGTGAAGAAATCTGATGTTGACAGGCTTTTGAATTGGGAATATAATCAGACTCTTGAAGGAGGAATAGAAGTAGCTTTTAAACCAGCTAGAGTAATATTACAGGTAAATATTTTTAAGAAGTATAAATTCTTGTGAATAAAAATGAAGTAAAATTCTATAAATTGAATTTTAATTTAAGATTTATTTTATAAATAGGACTTCACTGGAGTTCCAGCAGTTGTTGATTTTGCAACTATGAGAGATGCTGTCAAAAGATTAGGAGCAGATCCAGATAAGATAAATCCTATCTGTCCATCAGATCTTGTTATTGATCATTCAATACAAGTTGATTTTTTTAGAACGTAAATAATTATTTTTCTTACATCTTATTTGATCAAAAAATTAAATAATAGAATACTTATTGAAGTCAAATCAAAAAATTATCATTATATAAAACTATTATAATATGATTAATAAGAATCAATTTAAATTTATTGTTTTCTTTGCATTAAAAATAAATGATAATATTTAAGATATAATATTTAAGATAAAGATAATAATAGTAATTTGTTAAGCAATAAAAATAATTTAGTTTTAATAAAATATAATTTTTTTCAGTAAAGATGCTTTCAAAAAAAATGAGGAAATAGAATTTGAAAGAAATAAAGAACGATTTATGTTCCTAAAATGGGGTACTAAAGCATTTCAAAATATGTTAATTGTACCTCCTGGAAGTGGAATAATACATCAAGTAAATTTAGAATATCTAGCCAGAGTTGTATTTGAGACAAATGGCATATTGTATCCTGATAGTGTAGTTGGGACAGATTCTCATACAACAATGATCAATGGTCTTGGTGTAATTGGTTGGGGTGTTGGTGGAATTGAAGCAGAAGCAGTAATGTTAGGTCAGGCAATATCAATGTTATTACCAAAAGTAGTGGGATATAAATTAGAAGGAACACTAAGTCAATATGCAACTTCGACAGATCTTGTTCTTACAATCACAAAGGTAGAGTAATTTTTCTAAAATTTTAAAAGAATATTTGTAAATTTAATTACAAAAAATAATTATTATTGATTATTATCATGTACTTGCAGAATCTTCGTCAAATTGGAGTTGTTGGAAAATTTGTAGAATTCTTTGGTCCAGGAGTTTCTCAACTCAGTATTGCAGATCGCGCAACGATTTCGAATATGTGTCCAGAATATGGTGCTACAGTTGGTTTTTTTCCTATTGATCAACAGAGTTTAACATATTTAAGACAGACAGGTATATAAACTGCAAAAAAAAAAAAATAATCATAACAATAACATATTTAAATTTAGATTTAATTTATGAAATATTTTTACAGGACGATCTGAAGAACATATTAATAAAATAGAAAAATATCTCACCGCTGTACATATGTTAAGGAACTATGATGATGAAAATCAAAATCCAAACTTCTCAGAAGTAGTCACTTTGGATTTAGGAACTGTAGTATCTAGCGTGAGTGGTCCTAAAAGACCTCACGATCGTGTATCCGTCGTAGATATGAAGACAGATTTCAAGAATTGTCTTACTAATAAGGTAGGAATTTTTTCAAATTATCATAACACTTATAATATAGAATATTATTCAATTTATTAATATCTGTCATGTGAAAAGTGTGATTGTGCAATAACATGCAATAGCGATGATTAGTCAGTACTCGTATGGGACAAACATAACCCAGTGACGATCAATTATTACCGTCAAACAGGATCACGTTCATCCCATGATGTACTCAGTAGTATTCAGTGCGTCGTTTCATGTGCTTTTGAAGCGTGATATATACTTGTTAAAGCTCCTTGGTAAAGGTGAAGAAAGGCAAAAGAATACCAGGTAACTACTGCTGTGATATGAATCTTTTATTGCAACATATCACAGCAAGAGTTCCTCCGAATTCTTTCATCTAAATTTTCTGGAGTGCATATATATGTGTGAAGCACCATAAATATTTGAAAATTCGATTACCTTGCATCTTGATAAAAAATTTACAATATTCAGTCACATTTCATGAAGCTATGTCTCGAATATCTTGCCTTGCTGAACTAGCTTTATGGCCTTTCAATTTACCATACAGTTAGCTCACCAAAGAAAAATAAACGGGACGATTTAGTAGAAATGTTGAATAACTGAACAATATATGTTAAAAATAATGTTCATTAAGTATTTGTTGATGATTATTGATTCTCTCTATTGGGGACGAGTATTTCGATCTAGTCACGATTTCTTTACAACGTTGCACTAGATGAATACTTCGTCCCTAATAACAAGAGTATAAAATTTCACAAACATTTTTGATATGCATAGAAGAACAGAGGCGGACATTGGATGAATCCTACCCGGTGAGGTTTTCTTTCCAACCACACCGGACGAGATTTCATCCGACAGCAGCCTCTATATTGTACAATATTATATATTAAAATATATTTCTTTGATTAAATTCCTTTGATTGAACAAGATCAAGATACCTATATCAATCATTGATGAACTTTAAAATTATTAACAAATCACACTAATAATTCAAAAATAAATTACCACAATCAAAAAAGAGTAATTAAACTATCACAATCATAATTTATAAAGATTGATTTTTTAATATGTTAAAGCAAAAATTCAATAATATTAAGATAGAATGTCGAAAACACTGACTAACTTTGATCACGACGATTGACCATCCGCACTAGTTGATAGCACACAGATGACCTTCCACTCTTGTTGAACCATGCTTATATATGCTTTGGAGGTGTCTCCCTCCCCACTTTCTCAAGCAATACCGACCATCCGCATCAACTCAGTGAACATTCCATGAATTTCCTATATTTTCCTTGACATGTCAGGTAGACGCTTTTTTTTTATTACCTTACTGTATACATACAATCTGATTGTTGTCCTGTAAACAGTCGTTATGAAATCACGTATTGTTTACAGGATAATATCAGGAACATCAGCCAAAACAAATCTATGACAAATCTGTCTTTCAGCAAGGGTCACTGAAACATTTTATTTACTGATTATTTTGTAGAATTTAACGAAATTATTTTGATTTTCTTAAGAAAATTCGAATATACAGAAAATAATTAGATAAAAATATATTTTTATTTTATAGAAAACAATAGATAAAGATATATCCTTATATAAGTTTCACTTTGAAAACATAAAATAAAAAGAAATTGTTAAAAACAAATAAACGTTAATTAATAAAGATCAAATAAATTTTAATTTTTAATGGTAATTTTAATTATATATATCATATTCAGAAACGTATTGAACTTATTTAATAATTATTACTTAATTGCTCGTATGTAATTTCATGATTATTATTGATTATAAATATAAATATAACTTTATTGATTAATTTAATTATTATACAATGAATCGAAAAATATTTAGTAAATTTTTAATGCAACAAATAAATCATTTAATCAATTGTTAACAAATCCTCTCAATAAATGATTTTATGAACAAAATATTAAGATAATTTTGTATTACTATATTCAAATCGAGTAATGTTTAGACGAATAATTTTCTCATATTTTTCGGAGTTCAAAAATGAGTCATGTATATATATGAACCAGACATATTGTATGCTTTAGATTACTAGATTTTAATAGTGAAGCGACAGTCAAGTTATAAATATTGGTTAAAAGCGGTAACGATAATTATGCGAACGTGATGGAGCAACAACGGGCGCGCATGATTTTAAAAACAAGGTACCGATCGATTTCTATTGAAAGATGTTCAACATTGGAATCGCATTACTATGCTATCACAGTAAGGTTTTTGCTGAAAACTCATCCACGTGAATCATAGAGAGCTGACTGTTCCTCCATGACATGAAATTCAACGCCCTTTTGTCATCGGCTTTTTGACTTTACCATAATGGATGCACCATGCAAGAATTACTCTATTTTTTTTTTTTTGTATAAAAGTCTAAGAAATAATTTGTTTTACGAATATATCAATATTATATGTTTTTTAAATAATTCTCTATATAATAAAATAAATAAACATGCAAAAAAATTAGATAAATTAAATGTTGTAAAATGAAATTCATGTCTAATGATTTTAAGTCTTGATCAAAAAAGATTTTAAATATTATTGCTTAAAAAACAATAAAATTTATTACCATTTATTATTATAATCTCAATGAAATAATATAAAAACATAATTTTATGAATCTAATCTTATAGGATGTTTTTAATAGGAAGTTTTTAAAAAAATTATATAATTTAAGAAAAAATGGAATATTAAATAATGAATATTTATATTCATAATGAAAAAGATATAAAGATATTTCATAAATTGATAAAGATGATAACATTATAACAATTGCAATTGCAATCAATTTTTCAATAAAAAAAATATGTTATACGTACCAATGATCGATCGATCTTAAATTTCGTTAAGAACACGAACGACTGTCTTCGATGAGGCTACGAACGACGTGCAACCTTACTGAAATTGCTGATACAACATCCATTCATTTTGCAAAGCTCACGCATTTTGTTGCATACCACCGTCTTATATACAGATATTCGCCGTATCTTATATTGCAAACGATTGGTCTTATTATCTATTTATATTATTTCTGAAAGATCTTTTTTTTATGCGAATCTTTTGCGAATGATAATGATTATTACAGTAAATATTTATTTGCAATAGAGAGTTCTTCATTTCATTAAATTCATTAAATTTTTTCTGTTTTTTTTTTTTATAAAATCAAAATAAGAAAAGAAGAGAAAATAACTGTTTCGTCAATAGAAGATAGAATTTGTGAAAGTAATCCTTAAAAGCAAGGAAAAGTCCAAAATGTCTATACAATTGTTCAAGAGTGCGTATCCTGTATAGCCTTAAGCTGAGGGATTCTTGAAAATTTAAATTGTCGATGCGTATACCTGCCGAAAACTAATTGCCATGGTCATAATAGCCTCAGACGAAATGGGAAATTTTATTTGAATAGTAATATTTCTAAAGAAGATATATTGGTTCCTATTTATTGTTTGATAAATTTATGGAATTTTATTGCATTAAGAGTAGATATATTGTTTTAGCAATATACCGGGTGTTTTAAGAAATTTATGAAAAAATTTTAAATATCATATATATATATATATAATAAATAGCATATATATTTCAAAATAAGGAAAAAAATGTTTATATAAATTATCTTGCAAGAAAATTTATCTAATCCAAAATTTTTTTAGATTTTAATGAAAATTTGTATTTATGCAAAACATAATGGAGCAATTTTTTTTATTGATAAAAAATTTTTTGACAGAGAGTTTTGGATATCAATTCCGAAGTATTTTCAGTTTCATTTTGTTTCAGATACAATTTTACTTAGAAATTTTTTTTAGAAAATAAAATATTAAATTCTGACTATTTTGTAATTTAAAATTTTGTTTATTTATAAATTATACTCATACTTCATACCATTATATTATAGAATTATATTTTAAAAAAAGCTTCGAAAGTTTAAACGTTAATTTCCCTTCTTTAATATTCTGTTGAAAAAATTGTTTCATATATAATTCATTACATTTTATATACAAAATTTAATTGAAAGCAAATAAAAATTTAATTTTTTAATTTTTTAAATAAGTTTTTTATTTTTAATAAAATTAATAATATAGGTACGTTATCCTTTAAATTAAATCTCGAAATTAACATAAAACTGTTATTTCAATATATGCTTCTTCAGCAAATTAATAATTTTTGAATAATGAATCATGTTTAAATGCAATCAAGATTATGGGTCATCAAACTTTCAAGATTTGATAAAATAATTTAATTTACAATTTGATAAAAATATTTGTTATCAAATATATTAAAAAAGTATTTATTTTTTATAAACTTTTCTAAATATTTTTACAATAAAAAATTAATAGTCATTATAAATAAATAATATTAAGTGATATGTTATATGTTGTATGTACAATTTTGTAATATATTTATATTTATATATATACATATTTATTATTAAATTATTATTATGTAAATACATATAATTATAAATAAATATATATATAAATTATATATAATAAATATATTTGTTTATATATATAAATTTTTAATTAATTAATTTTTAATAAAAATTTTTAATTTGAAATATTATGGAAAAATTTTTTTTAGGTAGGATTCAAAGGATTTGGTTTAAGTCCTGAAAAAGTGGATACTGTAGGTTTATTTGAATATGAAGGGAAGGATTATAAATTAAGGCACGGTTCAGTAGTTATTGCTGCAATTACTAGCTGCACTAATACTAGCAATCCTAGTGTTATGCTTGGAGCAGGTAACTTGTTTTGTAAAATTTATTACATATTATATTTTTATAAAAAATTTTTATTTAAACATTAAATAATTTCGAAACGATATGTATCTTTTAATTTTAGGTCTTCTTGCAAAAAAAGCTGTAGAAGCTGGTTTATATGTTCATCCTTATATTAAAACATCATTATCTCCAGGATCTGGAGTCGTTACTTATTATTTAGAAGAAAGTGGAGTGATTCCTTATTTATCAAAATTAGGATTTGATGTCGTTGGTTACGGATGTATGACTTGTATTGGTAACAGCGGTCCTCTTCCTGATATTATAGTTGAAACCATTGAAAAGGTAATGGAACAATGTTTTATACAAAACATTAAATATTTAATTTTTTTATATTATATAATTTTAATTTGTATTTCAATCATTAATTTATTTTTTATATAATTAGAATGGACTTATATGTTGTGGTGTATTGTCCGGTAACCGAAATTTCGAAGGTAGAATTCATCCAAACACACGAGCAAATTATTTAGCATCACCACTTTTAGTAATTGCTTATGCTATTGCTGGAACGGTAGACATAGATTTTCAAAAAGAACCCCTTGGTAAGTGATATAAATTAATTTTATTTTATGATTTTTCGAAAATTTCGTAATGCTAAAAATATACAGGACATCGAATGGATGGCACCCCGGTGTTTTTACAAGATATTTGGCCTACTAGAGCAGAAATTCAAGTCGTGGAACAAAAATATGTAATTCCGGCTATGTTTAAAGAAGTTTATAACAAAATCGAAAAGGGGAGTACTAATTGGGCGAATTTGGTAGCTCCTGATGGTAAATTGTATCCATGGGATTCATCTTCTACCTATATAAAACGTCCACCATACTTTGATAATGTACAAAAGGTAAGTTATATATTATATTTTCATATATTTTTATTTTATACTTAATGATTATTTTCTTTCATAAATATTTATTTGTATTTATATTTTAAATATTTATATTAATTATTTATGTGTTTAACAAATAATTTAATATTGATAATGATTTAATAATATCTATTATAATTAGGAATTACCAGAAATAAAATCAATTACCAAAGCACGTGTTCTTTTAAATCTTGGGGATTCTGTTACGACAGATCATATTAGTCCGGCTGGTAGTATCGCACGCAATTCTCCAGCAGCACGATATCTTGCAAATCGTGGGTATGTTCAAAAGACAATTAAGTGTTTATAAATATTTACTTTATTTTTGATTTATTTTTCTTTATTTTTAGATTAACACCAAAGGAATTCAATTCTTATGGTGCGCGTAGGGGTAATGATGATGTAATGGCACGAGGCACATTTGCTAATATTCGTTTAATGAACAAATTTATCGGAAAAGCTGGGCCACGTACGATTTACATTCCTACTAAAGAAGAGGTTTGTAAAAATAGAAATTGATTGAATTAGATTTTATAATATTTTTGCTTTTAGATGGATGTTTTCGATGCAGCTGAATTATATATAAAAGATCAAACGCCTTTAATAATTCTTGTTGGCAAAGAATATGGATCTGGATCATCAAGAGATTGGGCTGCAAAAGGACCATATCTTCTTGGAATTCGGGCAGTTATAGCTGAATCGTATGAAAGAATACATAGGTAAATTTTTTTTAACAAATAAGAGAAAATATTTAAGGAAATATTACATTTATAAACAAAAAAAATTATAGAATTATAAAAAATTTAAAATATTTAAAGATATTTTATATATTTAATATAAATATTTTAACAAGTTTTTTTTTTTTTATGATATACTAGATCAAATTTGGTAGGTATGGGTATTATTCCACTAGAATATCTACCTGGACAAAATGCAGAATCTTTAGGATTGACCGGTTATGAAATTTATGATATAACTATTTCCGAAAATTGTCAACCAGGTCAAAAAATTACTGTTAGCACGGATAATGGTAAAAGATTTGAAGTAATTTTACGATTCGATACTGAAGTAGATTTAACATATTTTAAACATGGTGGTATTTTAAATTACATGATTAGACAAATGCTTTGATAGTATTATTGAATCAATCAAGTTATAAATATCATAAAAAGTTACTTAATATAATACTTAATTTCGGGTTTGGATTTGCAGCAGTCTGAATATATCCATATCCTTATTTATAGTAAAAAAAATTAATTATAACGAATGTTACTTCTTTGCTATAAAACATAAAAAAGCCAAAAAAAATATATATATATATATTAAATACATTAAATACATCAAATCTGTTTGGATAAATATATTTATTTTTGCGTATTACAAACTTTTGCCTTTAAATTTTGTGAAATTACGAAGTTTCTTATATAATAGATATTGAAAGCTATTTGAGTGATATATTAATTACAATTTATGAATGATCGTGCAATATTCATATAGTAAATCAAATTTCTTACATTTTATAATGATTGTTTTTAAAAAAAGAATCTTATAAAAATTAATACTTGTTAACATAATAAAGTGTTAATAATTATTGCAATTGTGACTTTTTAATCTACAATTAATTTTCCAACATTGAAAAAAGTAAAATATTTTAATCTATATCAGTCAATATTTCTTATTTTGTATTCAATATTATGCATTTATTTATACAATCCAGTTTGAACCAGTTCTATTTGTTCCTAATTGTCCATATTTAAGAATTTCTTTATAGTTAGATTCTTTGTAAGCATATCCTGAGAATTTTAATTCAACTAAATGTTGATCTGTTGCTCCATATAAATATGTATTATCAAAACTTAGAGAATAAACGGGACTGGACATTCTACGAAGATTCATGAAATAGAACTATAAAAAGAAAAACACACTATGAGTGTGTTATATAACTGAATTGTATGTTTACAATACATTATAGATACTGACTTGTACATAATTTTTCTGTCTTTGATCCCAGAGAACAGCTTTGCAATTAAATTTAGTTCCAGTGATCATAGTATACTGATAATCTGATGATATACAATATAAAGTTGCATCTGTTGGATCTGGCCATGAATACACACATGTTCCCGTTCTAGAATAATTATTTAATAATGTTAAATTTAAAAATAAGAATGTTACAATGACATTAATAAATTTAAAATAATTATTAATTATTAATTATTAAATATAAAAAATTATTAAATTAATAATTAATAATTATTAAAACTATGAAAGATTTTTAATCTTATATATTCTAATATATAAATACATATGAAATATTTAATAAATATTATTTACCTTAAATCCCATTTTCGGACATAAGTATCATATCCACAGGTAAGTAGAA
Organism: Apis florea; assembly: GCF_048593485.1. Classification (NCBI taxonomy): domain Eukaryota; kingdom Metazoa; phylum Arthropoda; class Insecta; order Hymenoptera; family Apidae; genus Apis; species Apis florea. The sequence goes on along the minus strand of NW_028256549.1, from coordinate 7,309,457 downwards.
TTTGAGGACTATCCCAAACCATATCTAATGTTCCTGCACATCTTCTTTTATCTGGCTTTAATATATCAGATTCAGTATAACTAGAATTATTATAAAGTATAAATTTTATAAAATAATAGAATATCTCCAACAATTTATAATTTGTTGTATAATTTAAATAATAACTTACTATTCAAGATCAAATATATGAAGATAGGGTCTATCACTATCACCAGCAGAACCTACAGCAATTTTTTTATTTGTTGGATCTGCTGAAAGAGAACATACCCACTCCTCAATGTTTATTGTTGCCAGAGGTACATTTAAAATCTTTTGTCCAACAGGACCCCAAATCTAAATATTATTATAATATTATTTTATAAAGAATAATTCCAATTACTAATAATATAAAAATTGTTTATTATGTAAAGTAATATTTAAAATTTAAAATATTACCTTCACAGTTCCATCACTAGAACCTGATATAATTGCACTAAAAGTTTCATCTAATGCATTTACATTTCTAGTATGTGCTCTATCTATACTAAAGTAAAAACCTATATTTTGATCACATTGTGATTTTGTCCAAAATTGTATACTTCCATCTCTGAAAAAAATTTATATATGAATGAAATAACAATGTATAAAATATTAGCTTAATTATTTTTTTTTATTAATAATTTAGTAATAAATTAAATACCTGTGACCTGTAATAATATATTCATTTTTGACAATAAATTTGCATATATCACTTCTAACATTATCACTAATAAATATGCGATTATTTTCTTGAAATGGTTCTATACGTCTAAAACCATACAATTGATTTCCACCACTCCACCATAAAATATCTTTGGTTAATTGAATCCTTGGTATAAGTTTTCTGTTTTGAGAGAAGAGAATTTTCTTCTCATATTTACCATATTGCCAATTGTTTGAAACATGCCACTTTGTACGCAAACATAGTAATGAATTGCATCTATTAAATTTAAATATTCAAACCTTAATAAAATTTTAATATAACTTCAATACATCTTATTATGTAGAGTCTTTAATTGATATTTTAATTTAAAAATAGAATTTGTATATTAATTTTTATTTCGAAAGAATTTTCGAACTGATCCTTCATTTTATCTTATCTTTTATATTAATTATCAATATATTATGGATAATATTATGGAATAACTGAGAACCATCTGGAGCTTTCTAAATTTTGTATATATATTAAGATAAAAGCTTCTTGTTTCTTGAATCAATGTATATTATGAACTTTGTAACACATAGAACTGTGCGAACAAAATCACGTCATCGATGACAACTAAAAACTGTGTCAAAAATAATATATTATATACCGAAAAAATTCTTAAACATAACCTAACGTACCTTTCGCGAAATTGTCTCGAAGTTTGATTTGTCACAATCGGTTGTTTACTCTTCTTAATCCAAAGTGTTTCTTCCCGTATAATATCGTAGAAACGTGTACATACTTCACTAAGTCGCACCAAATCAAACGCATGGCAATAATCGAAAATTAAAATCAAAACATCAGATGGCAAAGTGTCCAAACGCCACACACCTGTCATTTTGTCAAGCCAATCACGTGGCGACCGAAGATACAACAGCTGTTCAACTTTAGTATTACGTAAATTGTCATATGTAAAAAATTTTCTTTTCTTAACAAAGATATAATATAATAAGAATTAAACCAAGAATATATAAAATTTTATTTATATTTTTATTTAATTATATTATTTATATATTTATAATATCTTTAAAATTGATAAAAATATTTATTGATAAAATAATAATTATTAACAACAATATTCATTTGCATTAAAAATATATCTAATTTATATTTATAAAATTAGTTCTCTGCAATTGTACATTTTTTTCCTGCTTCTTCAGGTGTTTTCCATTCTATATTATTCTTTGTATCTATAAATGATATTTTTTTAATAATAATAATATAAAATATAAAAAGAATTTTAGACAGTTTAATATAATGTAAATTAATAAATTTATTACCTGGTATCATATCTTTTAAATATTTTAGATACAAAATAAGGTATATGAATGCTGTTATAGCAGCAATCGATGAAAATATTCGTAATGTTATTACTCCTCCAAATAACTTGTACAATATTCCACCTATTAGACTTCCGATTGCAAAACCTAAAATAATATTTTTGTGATATCTAATATATAAATATATTAAATATTTATAATATTTAAAAAAGTATAATATTTAAAAAACTATAATATCTAAAGTATTTGCTTAAAAACCAATTAATTATAAACTTTAGTTACCAAAACCATCATCCATACCAGCTACGATTCCTTGAATCGTAGCTGATGTACCAGGTGGAGCAATTTTGCTTGCATAGGCAACTATTGTTGTATAACAAAGTGCATAAGTAGGTCCTTGCATAAATAACTCTATTGGTATTACCCACCATGGATTTGATGCTAATGAAATTAATCCAAGTCGTAAGGCATAACATATAAAACAGAATGTAAAAGTATATCCAAATCCTAATTTCTTTAGGATTTTGCCTATAAAAAAATTTGAATAAATACAGAAGTTATGTAAAATATAAAATTTAATTATATAAATAAATAACTTACCAGAGAAAGAAAAAAATATTACTTCACCACCTAGAGTTTCTGCGGCCACAATTAAACCTTCTATTAATTTAATTTTACTCATGTAATTGGTTGTCATAGCAAGATCTTCCAAATACCTATTTGAAACATATTATTTTCGTACGATTTTTTCATGCTTTTTTATTTATCATATATTTCGAAAAATTTTAATTATCTGAACAAAAGTTATTTTATTGAAATAAAAATTTACCAAAATAAGAAATAAATTATAAAGCTATCAAGAATGCCAGCAATTGTTGTGAAACAGAGAAATATAATTATAGATTTCAATTTTAAAAGTTTTATAACATCTTTCAATATATTTGTGGACGCTGTCATTAATGGTAGCTGTAAAAATTATTTTTAATAAATTGTTTATAACTAAGAATATTATTTTAAATATTATAATACTTACATCCAATTTTTTACAACAAAATAAATCAATGACTGTAAATATAAGAATAAGTAAAAACGCAGGTGTATATGTTTTAATAATTTCTCCTTTAGACCAATAATCTACTGCATAACCAGCTAAAAAAGCTGAAATTCCAAAACCTATAGTTCCCCAAACACGCTGTCTACCATATCCCATTTGACCATTTTCACCTGGAAAATGAATAATGATAAACTAAGATTAAATTACTTATATTTATTATTAATAATTTTAAATAAAAAGAGATGAAATTATATAATACCTAATATATCAAAACAAATTGCATCACTCATACAATTGCTTACATTAAAACCAATATTACCAAGAGACATTAATAAAACAAAACTCCAAAAAGTTACAGATGTATATAGACAATAACTATCTTCAAATTTATCACAGATAACATTGCAATTATTATTTTCAGAACAATATGAGGTACTATTTTTATCAATTAAGCATGTGGAATTTGAGGCAAAATTTATTTCCTCATTAATTGCTTGAAATTGTATTGATAGAGAGAAATTTTTATTTTTACAAGTCCAATGGCATATAGCATTCTTTACTCCCATACATAAATATGGTTTGGAAATATCCTGAAGTAAAAAAGTTAAAAAATTAATTTTTAATTTGTATAATAATCTAGTTATATAACTTTTTGTAATTAAAATAAAAAATTACTTGTGATGTACAATATGGTAATAAATCACAGGATACATTATTAATACTATGATCTGGAAAAATTGGACCTGGAAGCACTGATAAAAAGTACATACAAATATAACAACTACTTGTTGCTGTTAATAATATAATAAAAATTGTTTTTCTCCAAGAATAAAAATAATCCACAAGAAAGCCAAAAGTTGGTTTAGCAATTAAAAATAAAATTGGTAAAATAGCTGTAATGCTGCCCATAATTAATGCAGAAATACCAAGTTGTTTGCCATATACTGGTAAAAATGGAAGAATTGGACCCATTGCTATAATTAAACATAATATGAGAATAATATAATAAAAAATATATGTTTAAATCTAATTATTAATACTTACCAGCCATAAAAAAGAAGTAATGTGCCTTAATAGGCAATTGCATATAATTTAACTTCATTCTTTATAATTTTATCTTTATAATTTTAATAGTAATAAATAAATAATAAGAAAAATATTTTTTTAAATATTTAAATTTAGACAAAACAATGTACTTAAATTCAACACTGTTTCCTGTAATTAAAATATATTAATATAATTAATTAAAAACAATCTATTATCTGAAAATAATAAGTGTATTAATAAAACATATATTATAAATTTAAGATAATATGACATAGAGAAAGAAAACAGATATGTTATCATACGTAGATACGGTAAATATATTATTAAATTTGAAAAATATATAATATTATAAAAAATATATAATATTATATTTTATAATATATATATTTCTAAAATTGTTCAAATTTTGAAATTTTAAATAAATAAAATTTCAATGTAACAAAATAATTCTATTTTATAAATTCGTTTTTAACTGATTTTTTGTTTTTTTATTTTAAATAAATAACGACATAATAAATACCGTTTTTATTATCAGATTCTATTTATATAGTTTATATCCATTTTGAAATTAACGTAAGTTGTTTTTCTATAATAAAAAAGATTATTATTTACAAATAAAAGTATTATAATATAAAATTAATGCGATGTATAAATTTAGCAACAATATTTGTTCATGTTTCATGATTTTCATATTGTTCATATTGTAGAAATAAAATGAACTGTCAATTATTCGAAGATCATACTAATATTTTGAAAATCACAAATGTTTGATATTTCGCATGCACATACTATACTAGCGCTACTATTATATAGTGGTAATATCTCGAGATACAGGATAATCTTTTTGCTACTTCGAAGTATCACCAATCATAATATGTATACATATATATTGCTTGCTTGCTATTTGATGTACTTAATATCTATTATTAGAAGTCGACGTTGCCTTTATGACACTAACAATTAATAATATTAATAGATATAGATATATATAATTCTATGAAATAAAAAATGAGAATAAGAAAAGAATTGTCCTTTTTTATTTCATCGATACAGATGTATGTTGTCTTTAAGCGATTGATAACAAATTATAAATATATATTTTGTTTTAACATGATTTTATCATTATCGAGTAATTAACAATACTACATTTGAATTAATAAAATTACTTTGAGAAAATTATTTTATATTCTATATTCTATATAATTTATCAAATACTATAAATATTTTATATAAATTGCTATATATATCTCAATGTATTTGCCATATATTTGCCAAATATTAAGTTATAGTTTATAATATTTATAAACAATAAATTCATAAACAGTAAATTTGTTAAAATTGTTTAATATGTTAATATGTGTATAGATTTTAATGATTTTAAAATATATCGTAAAGATATCATTTATCATCATTTTGAACAACTTTTTTTTTTAATGATGATCGATTTTAGTTTTCGAATTATTTGCAAAAAACTTTTCATATATCATTAAATTTTATCTATAATATTTATGCGATTATTATTTATATAAACTATAAATAAAAAATGAGATTTTCAATCTTTAGTTAAACGATTAATTTTTTATTTTAAAAATAGGTAATTACGGTAACTTCAGTATATTCAGTATTATATCGATACATTTCAATCTATATAATCAATACAAATTCAATAAAAGATAATTTAAGACTTAAAATGAAACTGTTTCATTTTTTTATGAATTGATTAAATTTTGAAAGTTTTTTTAGAAAGAATAAAAATACTACGTCGTAAATAAATAATGCTTAAAGTTTTAATTATCTTACTTGCACATTATTAGATAATTATACATATTATACGCCTCTATCAATACCGATTAGTTATCTTACTCGAATAGAATTCATTTTATCAAAAATGTAAACATTTCTAAATTTATATTTTTAAGAGAAATATATTATAATTTTAAATAAAATATAATTTTTTTTTTAAATCGAATAATTGATTATTTGAATTACTTTACAATTTTTTTCACCTATTTAAATAGTTCAGTATATATAAATAGTTCAAATTAAATTTTTTAATATTTTTAAAAAAAATATAAAATATTTTATATTTTTGCAAACTTTGAATAATTTCTATAAAAATTCATATAATAATATTCATAAAAAATTCATAGAATAAACATATATTTGCTTTAAGAAAAAAGATGTTACATATCGATGATAATAATTTGCTTGCAATTGTTTCTGATACTTTTAATATGATTTTTCTTTTCGAAGAGAAATGCATTTAAATTATCGAAATGAATTATTCTTTGCGAATTATGTATTTGATAGAAAATTTTAAATTATAGTTTGGATATATTGTTAATAACAGTTGAATTAAAATGAATTGATTAATAATAAATTTAATTAAAAATATGTAACAAATAATATATAATACATAAAATATTGCAAAAAATAGATATAATTCGATTAAATAGAAATATAATTTATATACTCCATATATATATATATATATTGTTTGTAATATATTTTTCTTAAAATAACATTATTTATTACTATTTAATAAAATAATATTAATTCTATTAAAATTTAAAATAAAATAAACTAAGTCGAATATACAATATATAAAATCTTAATAAATCGTATAAGTCTTAAATATATTATATGATTAATTAAATTACTTATTACTTATATATTATATTATTATAATTACTTATTTTGATTACAACAATAAAAAATACGTGTATATATATATATATATCTGAAAATGTAAAAAAAATTTTAATTTTGTTTAAAATACTTAATAGAAACTTCTTAATAAAAAAATACAATTATTAAACAAATTAAAGAAACAATAAAAATTATCTTATGTAATTTCTTTACTTATCATAAAAAAATTAAAATTTTTATAACAAATTTAATTTTTGTATCCATATTATGGACATTAGAAAATTATTAAGAAAATACGTGGAAAATATACATACATAAAAGAAATATAAGTAAATACGAAAATATTTGCTTGTTTCTCTCCTTCCACAATAATTAAATTTTATTTTACAAAGAATACACAAAATATAATAATAAATCTTTATAAATATTATAATAATATTATAATATTTATTTATTTTATGTAAAATGTTTGTTAAATTCGTTCCGGATAATAAATGTTAACGTCATCTACTATACCAACACGTAAGTATATAATATATATGTGTATTATGTATGAACTCCCACCAGTCTCAATAATTCCAGTTCCCTAGTGGAGCTTTGGTCACATCATTATATCAGTAGAGTTTTGATTTAATCCAATCTATATAGAGTGCATGGACATCGAACATAAAGAAATCTTTTTCTTCGTTTTTCAGGCACCATGTGATAAATTCATCAATCGTTGTTTGTGGCATCTCCAAAGTAATTGCTGAAAAGTTGCAGAGAGTTGCTCTTACTTCATGTAGCTAAATCGGCTGACTTTTTTTGTGTAATTCATAGTCAATCCCTTTAAAACCGACCGTGCATTGTCTATCCGCTACTGTTTTCTAGTTCAGCCGTCTAACATCTGTATTTAGCTCTCTGATGAGAGAAATAATATAGAAAAAATTCAGTGTTTTTTTCTGTGAAAAGTGAAGGTACGTGTTGTCAGAAAGTATAAAATAATTATTGTTTTTATAATCATTGAAGATTTAACTAAGTGATGTCACTACATGTTTGTCACCATGTTATTCATCAAAAAAAAAGATATAAGAGAAATATTGCATTGGTTCATTCAATTATATCGTAAATAAAAATGAATAATCGTTATCAATCCAATTATTATTTTTGTAATCATTGAAAAATCATTGATTCGTTTCAATATCGTATTAATTGATGATTTTAGTGATAAGCAGAAGAATCGATGATTGCGAAGTGTTAGAATCGATTTCAACGAAATTTTAAATAGAATTGTTGTTGAAATATGAAATAAAATTTGAATTCTCAATATATAATAATGATAATAATAACAATATAAAAACGAGAAAAAATAAGTAATATAACAAAAGAAATATAATGAAGAAATTATATTATTAAGAGAAATACGATTTTTATTATTAAATATGTTTTAAGTCATCAGATATTTATAGATAAATGATAAATAAAATCTTTATTAGTTTATTAGTTTACAAAGTTTATTTGAAATCGACTCTAAACACGTTTTGTATTTTTATTAAAAATTAATATTTGTATTTTATTGTTTATCAATTATAATAATGTGTGATAAAACGTGTGAAAAAATATCATATAATAGTTTTTGATAATTGATTTAAAGAATCTTCTTTTTAAAGAAGTGAAAGACCGAAAACTTGAGTTATCTTTGACGAAGGTGTCGGTTGGAAGATCATCGAAGATGGATATTCTATTATTTGTTTTATTCTTTTTCATCGCATTTTTTCATCAAAATATCAATGCTGAAAATTGTAAGTAATTTTTAATAATATTTTAATAATATTCACAATATTTCTTGTCATTAATATTTTATTAAATTATAATCATAATTAGAAATTAATCAATAAAATCATAATTAAAAATTAAAAAAGAACAATAACAAATTTTTCCACAAATTCTTATACAATATAACAATGCTGATAGTAATATCGTGATATTAACATAGTCTAGGATTTTGGCAAAACATTAAGTAATATTATAAAATAACACTTTGATAATTTTCGTAAAAGAGTAGAATGATATTATAATATACTGTAAAAAATTTTTTTAATACAATTTTTCATTTAAATCGAGCATTGAGCAAATTATTCATCATTGATAATACATTATTCATAATTTCCTCTTGCGTAATCAAAATAAGATAAAATCACAAAATAAAAAAAAAAAATATCGTCATTTCAGTAAAACTATGCGTAGTCGAGAGTATTCACACAATAAAAGGAATTCGCGGACTTTGCCCACAATTGGCAATCTCAGGGAGTCAGGTAGAGTGTGTTATAGGAAATGATAGGCGAGTATAACAAATTAATAGGAAAAACGATAAGTTTTATGCTTTTTGAAGAGTATTGATTAATTTTGTTTTTTTTCTGTTTAATATCTTAACTTTTTTTTCTTTTTTTAACGATATTAAACAATGTTATACAGATTCAATTGCTTGCGACATTTGTCTATGGGTAAAGCCGATTTTACTGTATTGGAACCGGAAGATCTGGTTGCAGCGTCCGCGTATAACGAATACAACATTCTAGTCACAAACGAATTAAGATTATTTTCAGACGGTAATAACAAAGTAAATCAAATAATAATTTAAACTTATATTATTAATATTATTAATATTTAAGGAATTAAAATTTATGTTTTATTATTATTATTTTATTTTTTATTAGAGAAACAACGTTATGAGATGATAGTTATAGTCTCTAAAAACGTGAGAAATATATGGGACGTTAAGGGTAAAAGATTTTGTCATCCTGGACTAGATACTACCGATGATTGGACCAATTCTTTTTCAACGGTTAATTATTTTATAATTATTTTTTACTTTTTACTTTTTTTTTATTTATCATATATTTTTTATAAATTAATTTTTGGTAATTGAAGTAATTAACGAGTTATATTCCTAATAACAAAATTGATTAAATAACTTATTAAAATATCAAGGAAATTAAAAAAATTTTAATTAATTTACATTATACATATACATATATTAACTTTAGTAATTTAAAATGATTCGAATTTCTTTTTTAATAATTTAAAAAACAATTATATTACTATATATATATATATACAAGAAAAAAGAAGAAAATTGCTTATAGATGATAGATATTTTATTTTTATTTTTGAAAACTATTATAAAACTATTATAACTCGATATTAAATTATTGCATATAATGTATAAACTACATTATATAAAAATAAGAAGAAATTTATTATTATAATATTAAATTTTTAAATATTAGATAAATTTAAAAAATATATTAATATTCATATAAAATATAATAATTATTTAATTTTTTCTACAAACAATATTTTCAAAATCTACTTAAGGCAATTTTTTTGTTGAACAATATAATTCTATCTTAAATATATATTTAATATAATATATATTTTAAACATAACATTAGACATAAAATATAATAGTATCATAATAGTAACAAAGTGAAAAAGATAAAAAAAAAATGATAGAATTAACATACCTTTATTACAATTGTAGTATTTTGAAGAATGGATAATACCGAGAAATTGCGATCCAGATAAGACGTTATTAGAAGATCGAATGAATGGTTTGTCAAATTTCTTTGAGGCAGCTTGTATAGCTGGACCTTGGACCGCAGATACCATATATGATAGTAAATTAAGTAAGTATTTAAACAGTTTGAATAAATAGAAAATAATATACAATGTTAATCACTCTATAACAATTTTTTTCCTTGTAGAATCGAAATATAGAAATCTTTGCGCCGCATGCGACAATCCAATGGGCTGTTATTCAAGTGATACGTATCACGGTCGCGAAGGTGCTTTATTGTGCCTTACTGATAACGCAGGTGACGTTGCCTGGGTTAGATTAAATGATACTCTGGAACATTTTAAGGTAAAAGAATTAATCTATAAATGAGAGATTAATTCATTTGAGATAATACGAAAAAGTGATAAAAATTAAAAAATTTAAAAATATTATTTTTTCTATTTTTTGATAAAGCAAGAAATAATTCATTTTCGTATGCAATAAAATATATTAATTATTTTGAACACTATAATATAAGAATTTTCAATAATTTGTTAATGAATTATGAAATCAGGATGAACGAATCAACAAGGAAGATTACAAATATCTTTGTCCGGATGGTACAACGAGACCTGTGAAACTCGATAAACCATGTGTATGGATCACAAAACCATGGCCAGTGATTATCGCCAGATCGTTAGTAGAAAATGTTAACTAGAAGGATTTGATTAAACAATGTATATTTTAAGTGATATTTGCATTTTACCAGAGAAGTAGCAAAAAAGGTGGAAAAGATAATGATTTCTTTGAAGACAGACAAGTTCGGTTGGAAGCTGCGTCAATTGTTGGAAAATTATCATCCAACACCGGTGAGCACAAATACTTTGGAAACGCCGGAAGACTTTCTAGTAAGATGTAATTAGCAATGATTAATTACAATACGAATAATTTACAATTTAAAAAAAAATAGTTTAGGATTTTATTTAAAATGTAATATTTAATCGTAGTTCCTCGCTTTATGGGCGCTAACAATCGCGTACCATGTCGTCCATCGAGAAGAGTAAAATGGTGTGTTGTTTCGAATTTAGAAGAGAATAAATGTCGATGGCTTAGAGAAGCTTCGATTGTGTATGGTGTGGAACCAGCGATTTCCTGTATTCAAGAATTAACAAGAGTAGACTGTTTAAAAGCTCTTAAGACCGAACGTGCAGATATATTTATTGCAAAACCAGAAGAATTGTTCCAAGCCAAAAAGTGAGTAAAAATGAAAATTGTATTCATGGAAAAAATAATATTTTGTGGAAAAAAACTATAACCATGTTTAAAATAATGTTGGCTATGTTGATAATATTTAAAATAGAATTGGCTTAAAAACAATGGCACAAATAGTACCCAAGAGGAACAATGAATTCATTAGAATTGCAGCAGTTGTGAAACAAGATTCGCGGTTCAAAAGTTTAAAAGATTTGAAAGGAGCCAAGGCGTGTTTTACGGGATACCGAGATATCGGTAAATATAATTTTTTATTTTTCTTTTATGTTTTTAAATAGTGATTTATAATTTATATATAATATATATTTTATTTATAAATTAAATAATTTGTTAGAAACAATAAGAAAGATAACTTGCTGTTGTTAATAAGTAAAACATATTTTTTGTAGGATGGAATGCTTTTGTGGCTGTATTGAAAATTATCTCGAATTCAAAGTCTTATTGCGATACGGAAGCAGTTGCTAATTTTTTTACAGAGAGTTCTATTGTTGGTCTGAGTGATAATGATGGGCAAATGCCATATAATTTACATTCCTTAACTAAACAAGGTGCGTACACATTGCACGATGATAACAATGAAACGACGCGATTCTAATATCAATGAAACAAGAAAACCAACAAAATTTGTAGCAAACGGAGTTGGAAAAGACTTGAGCGCCTTTGATTGTATGATGTCTAATATTGGTGACGTAGCTTTTGTTGATTTAAAGAAGATTGATGAAAAGAGTGGTAAATATATTGGATAAGTAAATAAAAAAAATTTAATTTATTAATTTAATTTATACGAAAAAATTGTTAATAAATTTTAAACCAACTTTTTTTTGTATTTTATATTTCAATTATGATATTTTTATTATTTTAGGTACTTTAATAAAAAAACATGGTAATCAAATGCGAAATAATAAATATCGAACTTTATGTTTTAATGAAGTAGATTCGGATGAAGTATGTTTACTTACATGGGCACCATTGGGCATGGTATATTTTATATTAAAAATAATTTTATAGTATTAAAAATATAGATATTGGATTATTTGTAGGTGATAACGAATGAAAATATGACAGATTTGAGACGAGAGGAGATTTATTCCATGCTATTAGAAATGGATAAACTTTTCGGAAGTAGTTTCAAGGGCCGTACGCCCGCGTTTTCTATGTATGGGATATATGATTCAAATCAAAGTATTATATTTCCGGTAAGAATATAATATTAGTTTTAAAATAATAAAATACTAACATAAAATAATCCAAATTAAATAAAATTAATATTATTAAAAATAGATCTTTATACAAATAAATTCGATTATATATAATATAACATATAACATAACATGTGTCGATTATGTAATATAAAATCAAACATTTTTTTTATTCTTCATCAGAACTTAAGCACATACAGTCCAAAGGTCGTTCAAGTATAGCTATTTTTTCTCCATATTTTTCATTTTTCATCATTCCATAATAAACATAACCTTTTTCACAAAAAGCCCATGGGAAATGCATACATTTGAAAGAAATACAAGGTTCTCCTTTTGCGTCTAATGCAATAGCACCTATATGAGAATCTCCAGTTTCTATTTCGAAGTCCTGCAGTACAGTGTTTACTGCAGTAGTTATACATATATCTTCAGATAACTTTCTAATTATTTTACGTGCTGGCGCATAGCAATAGATACTAGAATTATTACCAGAAACAGAAGTACAACCAAGTTCGTTTGTATAAATGCCACAACCAATTACCGTACCGATTGGACTTACAGAACCAACTGGTTTTCCAGATTCCCCTGCTGTTGATGTTCCACTTGCAAGTCGTTTTTTACGATCGTATGCAACTACCCCAACTGCACCAATCTGATATTAAGATTTTTCAATTATATTTTATAAAATATAATATAGTGAGAATATATAATTAATGAAACTATAGATATTATTTTTTAATATTCTATAAGTACAATTCGATAAATATGATTTTTTATGAAAAATAATAGTATGAAAAACATACTTGTAAAATTATTGATTCATCTATATCATCTATATCTATATCATCATCAAATAATTGATATACTTCATCTTCTTCATATCGATTTATAACGCAATTTGAATCACATTTTTTTTTTTCATTTTTTAATTTGTATGTTTCACATTCTTCTTCATTTTTAAATGATTCAAATGATATGGATTTGAGTGAACTTAATGAAGAGATTTCACGTAAACTACTTGGCGGTAAAATTGGAATTCCGTGATCTAATGCAAATTTTTGAGCTCCTTTTTCAACAATTAAGATGTGTTCCGTATTTTCTAACACTTTTCGTGCTGCATATATTATATTACAATTGAAAATATATTTTTCGTGCATTATAATATTATATTGCAATTAAAAATTTTTTAAAATTATTATTTTGTCACTAAACACAAACCTAAAGAAATCGGATGTTCTATATCACGAACAGCACCTACGCATCCAGCATCTTTTGTTGTCATTATAGCAGCATCCATGACAACTTCATTATTAAGGTCTAAAGAACCTCCTTTTCCACAATTAAATAATGATTTATTTTCCATATAAGAAATTGCTTTTTCTACCGCATCCACTGCTGATCGACCGTTGATAAGATCGCTATATGCTTCAATTGCTGCATTTTTAACCTATTTGAATTAAAAATTTTTATTTTCATAATTAACAACAATTTGAATATTGATTTGAATGTAATGCTTTTCAAACCTCAACAAGTATACGTTTACGTTTGTTACGAGGAATTTTTCCTGCACCTCCATGGACTATTATAACAGGATCTACATAGACACGACGTTTCTTTTTCTCTGGTTTTGTTTCTTTTCTAATTCTTGTTAAAATTTGATCGATCCACGAACAATAATCACACATTATGAATATATAACGTAAAATTTTATGAGAAAGAATAAATTTATGTAGATCAATGATTATTTGATTTAGATAAAAAAGTAATTAAAACAAATGCAAATGCTTTCTTTATAGGAAGGAACACAACATCTACAGTTAGAAGTTCATCAAATTCAACGAGCAATGAGTTATTCTGATATTATTAACGATGTCGTTAAACAAGTTTATTGTAATGGTGTAAAAAGTTTGAATTCTCTTTATAACATGATCTTTATATATATATTTTTTGTTCTGTTGTTATAAATTGCTTAAGCATAAATATCATATCTACTGTTATTGTGTATATATTCATATTTTGATAAAATTTTATTATAATAAAAAAAAATAATAAATAATAAAAATTATTATTATTAACTATTGTTAATTATAAACTACATTATTCTTCATTAAGACTATATTATTTAAATATTTCTTTATATTATAAAATTATCAATTGTATATAATTTGTAGATAGTTTCATAAATAATAATAATTAATAAATAATTGCTTAATAAATAATAATAGTTTTGTATAAATTATGTTTAATCTGTTAACATTTTCATTAACAAAATGTTTTTAAAATAATGATAAGATTGTTCTTATTATTTTTGAATATACAGTTTTCTTGAAAAATACAAATATTATATATCCATGGTATCCATGATATTTTGTTTTGATTCACTGAGAATATAAAAAAGTTTCAATTTTTTTGAATAGTTTCTATTAATGACTTTATCTTAATTATAAAATTGCAATATATCGCATAAAAGTATTTAATTCTTCTAAATAATCTTCTTTTTTTGAATGATAAAAACTTGTTTTTAATTTGTGTATTTCTATGTCTCCAGATTCTATACCAAATGCCTAAAAAAAAAAAAAAAAATAATATATTGGATTATAAATTGCAATATATAAAAAAATATTGATAACATACCAAATATTGATGAGACATATCTCGTTTTGTTTTACAATATGATAATTGCATACTTTTTATATTTCCACTTTTTTGCATATTTATTTTATATGTTGGATATATATCACTATTACTTAAGTCCCATATATGTATGCTAAAATATTAATATACAAAGTTATTTAATTAAATTAAAACATTTAAATCAATGTTCATTTTATCATGTTTTCTTACCATGATTTATTATCTAATACAAAAAATGTGAATGGTTTCGATCGTGACCATTGTATTGATTTAATCATATATGTACTATCTTCATCTTTTAATTGTAAAATTGGTTTTTCAGTATTTAAAGAGTGTAACCGAATTGTTCCATCATCACAGCTAACCTATAATAACGAATTACTTTAGAAACATAATAATATTAAAAAATTTATAAATTTGCATAAAAATTTTACCAGAAAAAATGAATAACCAAATGGACAATTTTCTATATAAGTTACATTTCCACAGGCACCTGAAATATCAAATAAAATAAATGAATAATTAACAAATTAAAATTAACATATCATTGATAACTTACTAGTATCCAATTTTGTGTATATAGCAGGATTAGTTTTTTTACCAATACAAGTACCATGCAAAATATTGTTACTATTAGTAGCAATATAAAAATTGTTACTATTAATACAATCCACGTGCATATCAATGAAAGTAGCTGCATTGATCCTTATAAAGAGTTAAAATATTCTAATAAAATTGATATTCAATATATAATGCACAACTTATTACAAAATATTTACTTTTTCTTATGATTAGATTGTAAAAATAATTCTTGACTTTTAACAAGTTTTATAGTACCCCAAAATGATAGTCCTAAATCCTCAATATTTTTGCCCATATTATGCAAAACACTCCATATAATAAGAGTACCATTTTCATTTAAGCTACATATCTATTGTGAAATCATATTAATAATTAAAGTTAATTAAATTAATTAAAATCAATTAAAAATTAATATAAAGTTATCTAGTAATTAACATAAATAATATTAATAATTAATACATTATACAATATATAATATATTTAGTAATATTAACAAACCTGTATTGGTATAAATTTATTGTTATGTTGTATCAATGTATCAAACTTTTCTTCAATTTTAGATAATACACGTACTGCAACGATTTGTGTAGTATGAATATTTATATCAATATTTGTTGCTGTTGTATATGTAGGTATTCGTATTATCCAATCTAAATTATTGGTTTTATCTGTAATTTTATGATGCCACATTTCATCTTCTTTTAAATCCCAGAGACATATTGATCTATCAATTATATAAATTTTCATTTAATAAAATTTTTTTTATTTACATGTAATATATGGTAAAATATTGAAAATAACTAGTAAAATAATATACCCATCTTGCAATCCACCAAATATAATATTATAATTTGCCGAATGGAAACAACATGCAGTAATAGGACAGGTAGAATAAAATAATTTAATTGGTCTAGATGGTTCAGAAATATTCCAGACACATCCAATACAACAATCAGTTATATAATCTTGTTTGCTGGATGTTTCAATTTCCTACATAAAATATATAATTTTTATTGATTCAGATTTAATATAATAAATCTTCAATAAATAATTCTTACTTCTTCAACTGGAGAATGAATAGTCAATAAAATTTTATTTAGGATTTCAGAATAATGAATTATTGTTACTGTTCTACCAGCCAGAAATGTTACAGAATTTATACAAAGTTTGACAATACCATCACTGAATGGTACTTCTTTTTCATTTTTAAATACATTACCACCCGATCGTCTTTCTTCCAGTAATGATAATATTACTTTTCCTGCGCGATTTATAAAATCATTTAATCGTAATATATCAAAAGATTGTAATGATAAAGAATTCACAGTTTCTACATCATTATCGCTGCCAGTTCCAATTTGATCCTAAAAAAATAATTTTCCAAAAAGATCTATCATTATATTAATAATTAAAAAATAAATTTATATACCATACGAAACAAGTCTAAATCTTCCTTGGTTTGTATATTATTTCTACAAGTTATAGGGAATTGAGTCCACTTATTTTTAAATATAATTTTCTCCGTTTGTATTTCTATATCAATATTATCTTCACCAGTTTGTGTTGATATCTAAAAATCAAATTTATTATTTATATTTATTATCATATTACTATTGCATAACAACAATAATAATTCAGTATTATTAGCTATTAATATACTTGTTGAGTATTTAATTTTCCATAGTTTCTAATAAATTCTTCATATGGTATAGGTAAACATTCCAAAAGAGACCACTCCATAACATCTAATTTTATCATTTCTAAAAGTTCTTCACCTCTACTTAAAGCTCTTTTGGATTTCTGGAAATGATAATAGATAAAATTATTAATGAAAAATTTAATTAATTCGAAATTAATTTATTACCTTTGTTTTTTTTTTTTCTTTGACTTTATGGAAATCAATAAATGAAATTTGTGAGATTGATGGCGATTTTGTAAAATCACCAGAACGACTATCTTCAAATCCTTCATCAGTAGATAATGGTAATGATTTATTTTCTGATTTATCTTCACTATATAAAAAAATATACATTATATAATATATAATAAAACAAATATATGTCAAAGTTTTATTAAAATAAATGTTATCTCCAAAATCATTTAATAAATGTATTACATTTGATAATTATTTAATGAGAAAACAATACAAGCTGTACAATATATTATTTAATTATCTTGAAACTTGATTTTAGTTAAAACAAACCTATATGATTTATTAACTGGTTGTTTTATTTCAAGAAGAGAAGATAATTTTGGATCATTTGTAATTAATTCTATTCTTGCTGCTCTTTTTCTTGCTTCTGTAAGTTCATAGTGACCAGAATCATGCATATGTTCTTCTTCTTTTGTATTTTCAGTACTGTTCACAATTTTGCGCTAAAGTAAAATAATAATTTGAAATAAAAATATTATTGCTTTTGAATTTATTTTATAATAAAATAAATGTTAGTACTTGTTTTGTAGTATGTAATTCAATTGGATCTAATGATAAATTATAATTATTTGTTTCTTCACTAACTTCAGATGATTCACTATCTGTACATTCTTGAAAATCAGACTCATAATCCTATAAAATGATATAAATTAAAATTACAAATATATAATAATACATATAAACATCTATTATAATATATTATTTTACTTCAAAATCATCTTCATAATCATATTCATAATCTGCTTGCTCTTCTTTATTTTGATCCATTTTTTGTAATGAATCTGATCTATTTTTAGCAGAATGTAACATTTTTATTTCACTAGGACTTAATGTTCTAGACAATTTACGTTCTCTTGATTTTAATTTTGATTCAGTTACTTCTGGGGTACTTGTATGTGTTTTAATTTGTTCTTTGTCTTTTGATGTAGAACTAGGACTTTTATCCAATAATTTAACATTAAGCTTGCTTGAAAATGATTGTGGCACATATATTGTACTTAATCCTCTCTTTTCTGAATAATTGCTTTTTATTCTTCCAGTACTGCTTTTACTACTTTTTATATTATTATTGATTTTTTTTGTAGAATCAATTGATGTTTTTGATGTTAAAATACTTTTTGATGGTCTAGGACTATTAACATTTAGTTTTGATGTTAAAGATAAACTTTCCTTAACAGGAATAATTTTAGCAGATTTAATAGATTGTTTTGTACTGCTTTTGTTTGATTGTAAATTATGTGTTAATCTTGAATATTCATCACTCTTTTTTCTTTGAAGAGTTTGTGACATTCTTATCAATTTTAAATCTAATTGTTCAAAGTTTTCTACTTCTTTATGAGATGATGAACTTTTGGATTTAAATTTAATATTTGATTCTTGTCCATCCTTAGCTGTTAAACTCTTTTTAATTGTTCCCTAAGATACAATAATAAAAATATTTTTAATATTTTTTTAATATCATTCAAAAATTTGATTTCTATCTATAGTTTTTAAAATTATTTATGTATCTATTATACATTATATAAAAAAAGTCAATAGATTTAAATTGTTAATAATCATGAATAATGAATATATGATTAATATATAAAATTAAAATGTCATAATTTTGTGAAATTATTATAATCATGCGTGAAAATTTAAATAATACATACATAAACAAGTAATAAATAAATAATATGTTTGAAATTAAAGATATCTTTTTTAAATATAATAAAATATCACCTTATGAGACATGTTTATGATTGATTAATGTTGACAATTCTTATAAAATCACCATGATGTAAACTGTCATTTTTATAACAGCGCTACATGTAGGTATTTTGTAAAACTACATATTGTAAGAGATATTTTTACCATCTATTGGTAAAAAGTTACAAATAAATTTTTCATTTGAAGTATTTATATATTTTTATATCACAGATAAATTCATTTGTATATATATATATATATTATATTATAAACAAAATATTTTCCTTTATATTTTTACGGAAAATGAAATTAAATTCAAGAGTAATATGTTATCAATTACATGAAAATTTTTATATTATTAAGTTTTTTAATTTCTAATAAATCATAATAATAACAATAATAATAATAATAATTTTTAATAATAAATTAAACGATTTATTAATTTATAAATGATATTAAAAAATAGATATTGTCGGTGTAAAACGATAAGAAAGAAAAGAACGATGAAAAAAAAAGTTAGGTAAGAAAAATTACTTTAATTTATTATATTTTGTAGTCATTCGTAATCATGAATAGCTTGGCGTCCCGAAAGAAAAATAATAAAAATATTGATCATGGTCTGCTTCGACGACATGATCAAAAATCGACAGTTTCTGATTTGGTATACAGATATTTAAAAAATATTGCATACACTGATAGCGTTCGAAAACAGCGTAATAATGCATGCAATAGATTTCGAAGAAAAAACTCAAGAAAAAGAAATATTCATCCTTTGCATAAATGTATAAATACAGGTATAAATAAATTCAAAAATTATTTAATTTTTTATTTAATACATTTTTATTTTTAATTTTATATTCTCAATTTCATAGATTGTAATAGCATAAGATCTTACATAAGTAAAGCACTTTGTTTTGCGATACATTCTGGTTATTTAATTCCCACTGATCGAACTGGAAAATTTTTACAACTTTCTCCATATTTTACATTGAATCATGCTTTTGACAAGGATATAAATAAAAAACAATAAAGATGTAAAATAAAAATAAAATAAATAAAAATAGAAATAATTTTATAAAAATTTATTTGTTATATATTTACTAAAATTTATACAAATCTCTGTATTTGACAGAAATTTAATATAAAAAAGTAATATAAAAAAATAATTGATTTTTAATTAATTAAAATATTTCATCTTATATAATAAATATATAACATATGTAATAAATCACATTAGAATATTATTATATTTACAAAATTTGCCAACTGAACAAAAATCTAATTATTTTTTATATCGTTTTGCTTGTTGCTTACACTTTTCTCGACAATGTTTAATCCATTCTTTCAGTTCTTTTTCATGTTTCTTTGAATAAGGAATCAGATTTTTTATTTCGTCGTAAATTTCGTCTATATTATCTGAATTTAATTTATTTAATTTAACATTTTCTGTCATTGTCCTATCATTATTTCCTATTGTTTTTCTTCTCTTATTATTTTCTTTCCTTCTCGAAGAATCGAATACTGGCTGTTGTTCCATTCTCATTTTTCTTTTTTCGTTTATCCTCTTACTACTACTCTCTTGCACATTTTGTTCGTTTCTTTGTATTTTTGAATTATTTTTCAAATTTTCTTGAATTTCATCTTCACATATACATTCTATGTCTTTATCAGTAATTTCGTTACAAAAGCATTCTGGCGTTATTTTATTTGGATTCATCTTACGTTTTTCTTCTTGTTTTCGAGAATCTTTTCTTGATTTATTGATCGACATACTTTGATTTTTACTTGCAAATTCTGGCTCTTCATCGGTTGTTGTTTCACATTCACAATTGTTAGCTACGTTATTGCGACGTTTTGGTTTTTTAACTGGCGAAGACAACAAACAATCCTTTCTATCGCTCGTACAAGTTGTCTGATTCATCAAGATTGCATTTGGACCGATTAAATGATACTCGTTTCCTAATAATTCTATAGCGAACCTAGAATAGGAATTTATTCGATCATATGAATCATATGAATTTATGGACAATTTATTTATAGCATAGTAAAGAAAATAAGATAATTATTATGATTATATAATTATTTTAAACAAAATTACATATCCTATAAAGAAATAATATTATAAAATTAAAAGTTATTCTGATTAAGTGATCGTGTTAATATTATATTAATAATTATGTGTCGATAATTAATAATTATATTGGAAAAATAAATAATAATTATTTTAATGAAAGATCATTGAAACAATTATTTAAAAATTTCTCATCAGATCCAGATTAATTATTTCGAATTTACAATAACTTACAATAATAATAAAACTTTTAATAATACTAATAAAAAAACACTTGTAAATCTTTAATATAAAAATATTGTATTTTTAAAATAAATCATGGCCGTAAAACTGAATCTAATTAATTCTAAATTTCTTTTTTCTTTTCAATCATCGATTGAATAACTCTCTTTATTTTTCGCAACAATTTTACAGATCTCATTTAAACGAAGAATCCTTTCATAAGCCCTCTAAGTGATGAAGCCTTCATTTATAATTGGGAAAAATACATTTTCATTGAAACGAACCGATGGAAACGTTACACAGTTTGAACTATAAACGAAACTGGTCGATAGATGCACGGGAATACGAACGAGATAAACGGTTTGCAGTTGCCTTGAACGCGATCGTGTCTCACGCGAGACACAATTTTCGCCTACACCGGTTGTTTCGCTTCGTTTGATGCAGAAACTAACCCTTGGGAACAGATCTCTTTCAACGTAGTTTGCACTTGAGTGTAAACGTCACCATCGTCGCGATAATTTTTCTGAATATAATCGACGATTTCCTCCACAGTGGAGGTAAACAAATCGTTCTCCTCGTACTCGTTCTGCATCCGTCTCATCGCTTCCATCACGCGCACAGAGAATCTGGATGAATTCTCAGCAATACGCATGCAATCACAGATTTTCTGCAAAAAATGATTTTTAATTATTTAATATTTTAGGATAAAGTGGATATTGAGATGTACATAATTTGATCTTCCTTAAGATCATTATCCACAGTGTTCAACTATGGAGGAAAGCAATATTTATTGGAGAATTCATTTGTAGAAGATCGATATAAATTTTGATCGATTTCATTCACCGATCTGTAATGTTTAAATTTATTATACGCGGGCAATTAGAATTAATTTAATGTTACGAAATAATAATTGATTATATAAAATTATTCTTTATCAGCTGAATAAAATGTATTAATTTTGACAAAAAAATATTTTTAACTTATTGCAAAAAAAATGAGGTTACATACTTTTTATTTCTATTTGTTATTTTGTCTAAAGGCATAAATTGAGAATTGATTATAAATATTATATATGAATATTATTTATTAAGATGTAATTATACGATATGATGATTTAAAATTTTAAGTTATTTGATATGATAGATCAAAAAACTTGTTAAAATTCGTGTAATGTCGTTATTATTAAAAGTTATCATTAAAAAATTAATAAAATAATTAAAAATTACTAAAAGATTTGCATAAATTTGTCAAAATAAAATTTAAAGTGTAAATCATTTTTTTTTAAATTTTTGCAAAAAAGATAATTTTCTATGTATATATAATTTTCTTTATAATAATTTAAATCTAAACCTTTTCAACAGGGGGATTTTCTTTTGCACATTCAGCATCACAATATTTTGACTCATCTTCATCGTTTATCTTCATTATTGGTTTTTTCAAGAATTTCATTAAATGTTCAATTTGCCTCTTCATTCTCAAGGGTTATTTCGATTCTTCATATCTAGTGTAATCAATAAGAAATTTTAAAATTTGGGAAAAGCAATATGAATTTGTATCAAACGCGTGAATTTGAAGATTATCGTTTATCGAATTATGTCAAAAAAAAAGGTGTATAACATAAAAATTAATTATTACGCAATAAATTCTTCTAATATATATTTCAAAATAATTTATTGAAGATATTATTTCAGATCTGTAAAAATAAAACGAAAAAAAAAAAAAAAAAATAACTCAATATCCTCCCCTTATGATAATATCATTATTTTCTCAACAATTTCTGAAATCAACAATTTTTTTCCTAATTTTCTTAATTTAAAAATTTAAAACAATTTTTTAAATACAAAGTTTCCTACGCCTGAATCGAAAAGAAGATCAAATCATTTCGTTTTCTAACATGAGATCTATCTTGTCTCGAGTTACACATGCCAACGAATTATGTTTGTAACTGTGTTTACCACGCGTTAGTATCGATTTGCAATTGAAATAACACTACATGAGCATGCTATGGTCAGGGGGCGGTGTGTTACTCTTGAAAGGAAAAAAATAGGAGGAGCATTTGATCACTGGAGGGAGAACCGTATGAGTAAAATATTAATAAGAGCCGAACAATGTCTGTTCATACACGGAAGCTTTCATTTTAATATCAATATCGTGTCGCAAATCATTGATAAATTATCATCTCGATAATGGTATTTAACGTAATTATACATTATACATTCTTTTTTCTTAATTACATTTCTTCACTTCAGGTATTCAAGTATAAAAGAAAGAGATCAAACAATATATATTTAATAGGAAAATAAATATTTTACAATTCTTACATTGATAATCAATGCACAAAATAATGATCATTAAATACAAATATATCTAATATATAATATTCTGATTAAGAAAAAAAGTTCTTTTACTTTTTGTAGACAAATCGAATAATTGAAGATTCAAATAATTAAAATTTTTATTTTTATCGAAAAAAAAAATTGTTTCCAATATTTGACTTAATAAGTAGCTACGAAGACACGAATAAGTATCATAGAATTTCTTAAGATCTTTTAAGAAAAATCAATTTCCTATTACGTGTGATAAAATATATTTGCTTACGTATCTACAATTTTTGACCGATATTCTTAATTTTTCTAGACAGATTTATGAAAAAATAGGATTATTTGTATAGAGGAGCAATTTCTTTTGAAAAAATTATCATGGAATTAAGAATTAAGAATTAATCTTCAAAAGTAGATAACACAAGATTTAGAATTTCGAGAGGTATCTTGGATTTTTCCATCTTTAAAATTTCGCATAGATATTGATTTTTATTTCAAATCCGATAAAAACTCCGAGCTTGCTGGCCAAGAATTACCTAGACGAGTGCGGATAAGAACTGTGGTAAGCCATAATTTGCCACAGTCTGGGAACCGAAAGGCTGCATACTTCTTTTATACTTTACAAGACCAAATAATCTAAATCATCAAGTTTTGACTATTTTATAATACTTTTTAACGGAGCAGGAAGCTTTTATATCAAATTGTAAAAAAAACAATACACAATGTAGTGATGGCAAAAAAAAAAAAAAAATATTTATATTTCAAATTTTTATAATTATATAAAAATACTTATATTTGATAATACGAAATAAATGCTATAATAAATACAATAATAATTATTTTTTAGAATATTATATATAACGATTATGTATCATTATTATCATGAAATTACTATGACATTCATACAGATCATATCTGTAATAATTTTATTTTTTCTAATCATTACAACTACAATATAATACCATGATACTACGATCGAAAACTGTTTTGATATAAAAAGTTTAATATTTTCCAATATTTTCTTCCTATACGAATCTGGCATTTTGATTCACGAGATAGCAGGCAGAACCGAATACTAAAACGATCTACGTTGCTTTAAAAAGAAAAAAAAAAAAGGGAAACCAGGATAACCGAAAGGAAGAAAAGCTGCAACGTTAATCTTTCATCGCAGGCGAATACTTCCAGCACAAAGGAAGTGTAAACGAAGTAAATGAAAACGGAAGCCTGCTAATCGGCACACACCTGACACGGAACACGTACTAGAAGGAACGCAGGGCATGGAACCGAGTGGTGAATCGAGGAAAGAAAAGTTTAATCGCGTCTTTTGCGAACAAAGAGGGGCGTCCCCGTGACGACTTGATGAGATAACTTTCCTCTGGGTTGTGAAACAACGAGCGTCACGAACACTACATGACTCTGCGCGAGGGTGAAAGAGGAATCGCTGCCTTCTAAGCGAAGATGGTAAACGGTGGATGAAATTAAGGGTTAGACACGCGACCCATTCGCCATGATGTCGCTTCCAGGTGTACGACACACGAAATGTGCGTGATTCTTGCTTCGTATTCGTCACCTGAGAATTTTGTTCGGGAAAAACGATGAAAAATAGCTTGTTGAAGCTTCTTCAATTTGACTAGCTTATATTTTGAATTCTATTTATCATTAATTATTGAATTTAAAATTATTTAATGATCGGGTTAAAATATAGTATATAAATGTGTAACAACATTTGTATACAAATATAACATACTAAACTTTGGATTTAATGATGATTTTAGATAAAGTTTACAATTTGTTAAAATCATATTAATTTTATAGAGAAAATGTTCAGAATGGTTCAGGTATGCCGTTCCATGAGATGTTTCCCATTTCAAGACCAATTTTTTTAAGAATTTCTCCTTTTCATTTTGAGGTAACGTCATCTTTAAATCTTTCTCTTCTTTTCACAACAAAAACTTTCGATCCGAAAGTTACATGACGTCAGCAACCATAATTCAGCATCCTGACAAGCAACCATAACAGTCTAAATTACTCCCCCATAAATCGTCATAAAACTGTTAACTTTTTTTTCAACTTTTTTTTTTTATATAAAATTCCTAACCCAATCAATATTACAAATAAAAGTTTCACAATCTCAAAAATACATTTTCGTATATTATACTCTCTCTCTCTCTCTTCACAATTACGAGTTTGTTCTACATTCCAACACCATATATACATTCATATCATAAATTTGCGCTTTATGGCTTAACAACTTTCTTCAACATTTCTTTCTTTCACGTACGTAAAGAAATTAAGGAAAAATATAATTTGAAAGCGGAAATACTTAAACACCGAAAGAAGCAGAGGACATTAAACGAGAGAAATGTAATGTGGTGGCAGGGAGATACGGTCGAAATGTGTAATCTGTCGTTTCCAGGCGATTACGCGGATTAGCTGGAGGTCATGCGGTGTCATGGGAAACTTAAGGGGCGCTCAGGAGGTCACATGACGTGATGTCACGTTACTCGTTGGTCGCGGACAGGTGTTTGAGTTCGCACGAGCAAGAGACCGAGCGAGCAAGAGGCGCGTGGGCGTTCGCTATCGCGAATCCGAGCGGCATAATGATAACGAGCGGTCGACAGAGAAGGGAGTTCATGTCAGGACAGATCTCGTTGATTATTTTTGCTTCTTGATGAACAAATTTTTATCGATACCATTGTGGATGATTATTGATGGTAACAGTCAATTTTTACAAAGCAAGACGTTTCTTGAATTTTGAAGAATATGGCGATGGATAATTGTGCTCTCGAAAAATTTGATCTGAAACGTACGTTTCTTAATAATTTTAGCTCTACTTAATTCAACACTATTAAAAAGCAAGATCTTTAAAAAATATGTATATTTTTGTAGGTGGAGTAATAATTTGAAAAATTTTTAAGAGAAAATAATAAAGTATGGACAATTCTGTTGTAAGTAAATTTCATGTATAATACTTCTTTTTATATTGAAATCAATTTAATTTCTTCGATAAATCTAGCGGGCATGGCTAAAACACACTTCTAGAAAAAATAGAAAATATAATAAAGAGATTATGTAGATTAAATGTTAAAATCAATAGAAACAATAGTTGAATAATAATCTAAAAGTGGGTGAAAATGATTCATTTTGTTTCTTATAGATATACACCTGGCAAACTTGTGAAATGTTGAAGCTAAATTGTTGTTTCTAAGACACCTGTACTGAGGCCTCGTGAGATTACGGCCACATGGCAATGGGCGCATCACCCTTCAACGCTAAATTAGATATTACGATAACAAATGGCGTTATTTAACCCGTAGTGCGCCCCCCCCGAGTTAAATTTGAACAGGCAATATAATCCATCCTGCTCGTCCCCTTTTTTCGCGAAAACGAAAACGACACGCTATCTCGTAAATCACCGTCGCACCTTCAATCTTCTTTTGTACAATTATATTTCCGCTGTTAGTATTTTTACTTTACTTACAGTCAAACAAAGAAGTAGAAAGATTTAAAGCTGAAAACTTGGGAAAAATGTAGAATTAAATTATCATTTATTATTTAATTAAAATATTTTTTTGTGCTCTTCTTTTTTTTTTTCAGAAAAAATTATCAAAAAATTCAATCAACTATTCGGTCAATTAATCTTTTTATGAATTATTCTTGCATTAATATTTCTTGAATCTTTCGTGTTAAAAATTATTAGTTAATTTAATGTTTAATAATATATCGATTGATAAATAATCAGGAATTATTTGACGATCCAATTATTATTATAACATTAATAATATTTTTCGATCGTTCTAAATTATGTACTACAATAAAGATAGATACAGACACGCGAAGGTCAAAGGACCTGTATAGTTAATTCCTGCGGAAAACAATCGATCTTTTGACCATTAATTGCCATACATGATGGGATTGCAACATTGATGAAGTTGAATAGAAACAATTTTAAGCTCTGAGTCGGACTCATCAATGTTGCAAATTCTCCATTCGATATTGTCTGGTTGTCGTGTAATTTACTTCATAATAATTATTGACGCATTAAACATTCGTAGGTAACATGAAAGTGTCAGCTGCCAATTGTCCCAGAGGCATTAGAAACATAGTCGAATCCTATCTATTAGCATAGTGTGTTATTGCCTCGGTATGTGTATGTACTTACATGGATACATGAAATAGAAGTAATTGAATATTGTAAAATAATTTGTCAATTGAAAAAAATTTGTAATATTTGAAAATACTATAATAATATATACATAATTTAAAGTTTTAATAAATCAGAATTGTTTTGGAAAAAGAATTTGAAGGTTAAGTTTGTTTCTTTTAAAATGATCTATGATAATTTGCATATATTAATCAAGAAAGAACATTTAATGTTACGAAGATATATAGAAAACCATCAAATCTTGTTGAATCATGTCTGAGGATTATGTAAGAAACTATGTATGATGTATGAATGATAAGACATTTATCGATAAACATTAAAAAAAATGTGAATAAATATTTATCTTCTGTCTTTTTCTTTATATATATATAATTTATTTATCATTTTTTTATATTTATATATATTGCATAATGTTATATAGTTTTTTTTATTATTATATATTTATATTATTCTATATCTCATTTTGAGGTTAGGCATTCAATTAACTTCAATTAATATTTTCTTTATATATTTATCATTGTTTTATAACACATTGTAAGTTTACTGATTCGTGAAAGTATCTTAATAATAATAATATCTAAAATATATTATCTAAAATATATATAACTAAAATATATTATCAATTTAACATATATTACTATTTTATTTCAAAAGAATAATTTTTTAATGTATTTATAATATTTTGATGAAATAATTGTAAATATTTTTACACATTCATATATTAAATATTTTGTATATTTTTTTTACAGAAAAGGATTTCGTTTATATATTTATTCAAGCTATGCAATGAAACAAAAAATATAATTACAAAGAAAAGAGTTTAAAAACGTGTTTCGTAAACAGTAAAGTCCGTCAGTAACAACTTTCAACGCGACACCGATGTTAATCTTCCATCATTCAATCATGCAAGATACGAGAAAAGTCCATTACAACAATAGATCTAAAGATTAAGGTCGTGATATGAGTGTAAGGCTAAGCCATTATCGGTTGTGCCGTCATCCAGGGATTGGCCGATCAGAGCCAAGCTTTTGCCTTGCTTGGCCACTTAAAACACCAGTCAACTGTTCACCCCTAATGATTCAGGGGCGGAACAATCGTTTGTTTTCCCAGTGCGCATGTACGGAGAGGCGGAACCACCCTTGGTGGCGACGAATTGCACATCCTTTTGCTGAAAAGATATACGGTAATAAAACACGTGATACGAAACGTCAACAGGCTCGACAGGAAGTTGAAATCGTGACGCGAAAGAAGTTTGATCACGGTTTCACGTCCGATCGAATTTCCTTTGGAAATTGACGTTATTTTCAAAGAAACTAGATAATAATTTTTTGAGATAATAATTTTAATTATTATTGATATTGATCTTTGAATTTTTTAGATATTATTTTATTATTCAAAGTGAATGTGAAAAAAATAAATCCATGAAATGTTAGAAAAGAGTGAAATGTTAAGGAAAAGAAATTAGTAGTTTTTTATTTCATATCGAATGAAAATCATCAAAATCAAAGAATTAAGAAGAAACTGTGAATTCATGTGGATGGATAAAAAAAGAATTTTCGATGAACATGAGTACATAAGTAGCATGTTTTAATTGATTAAGATTGAAGTGAGTTAGAATGTTTTTAAAATATATTGAATAATTTGAGGTATAATTATTTTGGTACATTGGTGAAAAGAAAATGATTTGATCATATTAAAGAGTGTTACACATAGTTCTTTTAGTGTTTATGGAGTTTGAAACTATTTCTTTTAAAGGAATGAGCTCTCACGCGCATGCAAGAACAATCTGTAGCGGAAGCGCAGTGACAAGTGCGGTTTCTGCATTACATTTTTTAAAGAGTTATAGTCTATTCACACCGACTTCAGGTATTTTTTCAAATTTTTTAATAGATTTAATTCATTTAATTTATATCTGTAATTTATATCTTACTTTTATAAAATTAAATCACTTTTGATAAATTAAAAATGTATTTTTACTTTTTGTGACAATTTATTTTTTATTTATTAGTCTTTCTAATTTGTAATTAGCAAAATATGCATTAAATTTATTTAAATTTTTATATAAAAAATTCCATTATGTTTATTATATTATATTTTTTTCAGTTGGAATTTTATTTCATTACAAAGCACTTAATACTAATTAATATATATAGAAATATATATTATATTTATAAACGAATATGAATTATGAACTTATGAAATATGAAATAAGAACATGAAATATGATTTTATGCAATTTCGAATTGATTCGCAACTCCTCAGATAGCCGTGATCGTCTAGTGGTTAGGACCCTACGTTGTGGCCGTAGTAACCCAGGTTCGAATCCTGGTCACGGCAATGTGCCAAGACACATTGTCACGGTAGAGGTTTTATTTTTTTTCTTTCTTCAATATTTAAACTCTTATTTATTATAGTTCTTACTTATTTATTATTTAATTAACTTAATAAATTATTTTTTCATTCTGTATTTATTTAATTCATGATTTATTCTTATATTTCAATATTTCTTTTTTTTTGTAAAATATTTTTTTTAATATATTATTTATATCATTGGTAATGAAAAAAATAATTACATAAAAAGATGAAAAATTATTTCGATAAAGATAATATTTATAAGATTTGTTATAACTTGCATACAACTAATTAATAATAATAAGAAAGATGATTAAGAATTGTACAATATTATTTATTTAAATTTGTTTGTATATGTAAATTCAATAATCATTACTAACATTATGTCTAAAATGAAATAAAAAAAATTTTTTTTTTATTTTTTGTTATTTTTATTTTTAGTCTTATGTATGTATTGATGTTGAATTTTTATTAATTTTATTTAATTATGAAATTCATTTTTCTTTTATATATAGCATTACTTAGATAAAAAAAAAATAATAGAACGAGACATGGAAAGAAAAAAAAGTATTTGTTTTATTTACCCCTGGTGGGACTCGAACCCACAATCCCCGGTTTAGGAGACCGATGCCTTATCCATTAGGCCACAGGGGCTGGTGGTATTTTGTCTTTTTAAATTAGATATAATTTGGACATTACATAAAATTATATATATGTTAAATATTAATTTGTTACTATAAAATTAATACTTTTTAAATTGATTGAATTAAATAAACTAAATTTTAATGCTCTTTTAAGCTATCAAATATATTATATATAATATATATAAATATTTCTTAAATTAAAATTAAAAACTATTATAATTTGCAATATTTGCATTTTATTATTAAAGATATTAGATAAAGATAAAAATTATAATAAATTATATTAATTTTGTAGACTTATGCAGATATGAGCCATATAATTCTAAAGATTACAACTTTGGAAATATCGACATTTTAGAAAGTTCAAACACACCAG
This sequence comes from Apis florea, assembly GCF_048593485.1. Classification (NCBI taxonomy): domain Eukaryota; kingdom Metazoa; phylum Arthropoda; class Insecta; order Hymenoptera; family Apidae; genus Apis; species Apis florea. Next base: position 7,277,705 of record NW_028256549.1, on the reverse strand, counting down.
ATATAGCAATTGGCCGGACATCATCGCCATTAACATCGCCCTCATCTTTGTCAACATTTTCACTTCCGGGATCTATACTTCAACCACCATTCTTATCTACAATTCCACCTTTAATGCAATCTATAAATGTGCCTCCGACATTTTCCAATAGTAATACAAGTAAGTTGATAATTTTTAAAATTATTTTATTTGTAAAAAAAATATATATTAAAATATAACTATTATAAATTATTAAATATTTATATGTTATTATCAAAATAACTTATCAACTGCCTCGGTAGCGCAGTAGGCAGCGCGTAAGTCTCATAATCTTAAGGTCGTGAGTTCGATCCTCACCCGGGGCAATTTGTTTTTTGTATTTCTTTTTAAGAGATTTATTAGTTGTTAAATATTTAATATTATTCTTATTTTTATGAATATATTAGTTTCAAAAATTATGATTAATGAAAAATATGTACAATAAAACAGATAACATGGTAAGTCGTCATTTTTTGAGTGCGAATAGCATCACAAATATTCATAAACGACCCAGAAGTGAAAAGAAACCAATACCAGATGATCAAAAAGACGAAAAATATTATGAAAGACGTAAACGTAATAACCAAGCTGCAAAGAAATCTCGAGATGCTCGGAAAATTAGAGAAGATAATGTGAGTAGAAATTTAATTATATTTAGATTGCATCTATAATAATACTTAAAAGTTGTTGCATCTTATGATAAAATATTTAATATAATAAATTATTTCTTAAAAAAAAGAAAACAAAATTAAATTTATAATCAAAATTTTATTCTAGATTGCATTGCGAGCAACTATATTAGAGCATGAAAACGCAATTTTAAGGGCGCAAGTGATAACTCTTCGTGAAGAAGCGCAATGTCTTCGACATATGTTGATTAAACAACAAACATCACCGTTACAATCTATTAATCGGTCGATTTCTTCGATAACACCTGTTACATTATCACCTCCGCATTCAACGGCAACTTTAGATTGCCAAATTTGAAGTATACTATTAATAAAAAAACGTCATAGCTGACAATTCTTGGCAATCAAATGAATATTTTTTAATAATTATATAGGAAAACATATTATATTCATAAAGTGATATTAAATTATTTAAATTGTTGTGTTAAGGTTTTTTAAATTTTATGAAATTTATATATAGACAATATACTTCAAATACAATATTACTTCAAAACGTACAAAAAAATTTTGCGTTAATTAATTTTTTATTAATTTAACTAAATAATTCAATTATTGATTTTAAAATTTAAATATAAAACATTAATTCATATCTTTTAAAACAAAAAGCAAATATAATATAGTTTCATTGCTTATTTAGATTAAGTAGATTAGATTATGTAAATAGTAATAATAGTGTCATTTTATAACTGTTGAGAAATGAAAATTTATCCATTATAAATAAAATAGCTTTATTGTTATATAATAATTACTCATTAGAACACGTTAGCTATGTTATATAAATGTTTTTAGTAAACAAGTAACTTATATATATAAATATAAAAATTTCAATTTTAAATTATTAAGCAATTATTATTCAATTTCTATACAATAAATTGTGAACAGTGCAAAAAGATATATTTAAATAGAATTTGGAAATGATTAAGATTTAATAATTAATATAGTAATTTTCTATTCATTTAATAAATGTTTTAAAATATTTTATATAAATTTCGATTTTATAGTATAAAATTTTTTATTATGTAGGCTACCCTGTATATTTATTAATCTTTTTGAAAATAATCAAGAAAAATGTATTATAATGAAAATTTATAAAAATATAATAATTAATATTCAAATCGTTACGAAAAATTCATTAAAAAATTGTATATTTGATTATTTTATGTATGTTTTTATTTGTTGTAATATAAAAATTATTTTTTTGACTTCGGTGGTATATATATGATACGAAAAATGATTGCAAATTTTTGATATTTTTAATGCAATGATATTTTAATTTATAGATTAGACAGATTGTAATTTATATGTTCTTACACTGTTATTCGATTTTAATAAAATTGCAATATCTTTTGTTTATTTGTAATAAAATTTGAATTGAAAAAACATTTTTAAATTAATTAAAAATTTACAAATTATTTGATTTATTGTAAATTTAATCAAATTTAATAAAATGATATTAATAAATTTATGGGAAATTATTTATTTAAAGTTTAAAAAAACATAAAATTTGTGAATGAAAATTTTTCTTTTTCTGAAAATCTGTAATAGCATATCTTTAATTTTACTTAGTCATTGATTATAATTTAGTAACATATGTTCTAAACAAAAAATCCAATTAGATTGAATCTATTGCTTTGCAACTCTTCGTTGTAGCAAATCTTTGTACTAAAAGAGACAGTAGATATTCTAATTATTTATTAGTTTATCATCTTAAAATGTAAGTTGTACTAATATTTTATTGAGAATTTAATTTTTTTATAACATATTTATGTACATAAATAAGATTTGTATACATTTTTATATTTCTAGACATTTTCAATAAGAAAATCACTGAGTAAAAAGTTAACTTTTTAACCTATTAGATAAATATAATTATATCGTTACAAATAATTCAATATTATAATGCATTTTCTTTATATTAAATAGTTATCAATAATAATTTTAATAAAAAAGAAATTTACAGCATATTTTATTTTTAATACATAATTGCGTTTCATATATAAAGTTAATTTCTGTTGGTCAACCTGTTTACTATTATGCGTGAACTTATATAGTATTTTATTTGGTGTATGCAGACGTTTGAAAAGAAGATCGATATAATTGAAGCAGACAATATTTCATTGTTTATGTCACGGGGATTTTTCCGTGACTTTCCCCGAATTTCTTTTGTGTTACATTAAAAGCATTAACTCAAGCATTAATTTCATAATTTAAACGAGTGGGATTCTCAGAATTAATTCATTGAGTTTATTCAACTATTTTATAATTATTTGAACTCTTAATATCGAAAAAATGCCGCACGCAGGCTTAGTAACTATAATTCTTGGAGTCACTGTAGCTACAGTTTTATATTTTATGTTTGGAAATAATAAACAGAGAAATGGTCAATATTATGAACATGCTTATGAATCTTATTCAGAGTGAGTCTTTTTATAAATATATAATAAAAATATAACTATATAAGTCAATTCTACCTAACTGAATAAAAAATATCTTTTTTTCTATGATAATAGACAATCCAGTGTATCAAGAGATTCCGATGAATGTCCAATATGTTTACTTCCATTGGCATGTAAAATTAATTATATTTTACAACCTTGTAGACATAAATTTCATAAAAGATGTATTGAAAAATGGGGACATGAAGCTGAGGTAAGTAACATAAATAATAATATTATTATAAATAGATTTAATGATTATAGCTTTTGAAATTTTCTCAAAAACGTAATCCAAATTTAAAATATAATTGATGTTATCTTGCAGTCTCAAGCATTGTGTCCACTCTGCAGATCTCCATTTGCTCAAATTAGATAGATTTACATAAGACTGTCAAATTTAATATAAAATAAAAATTTATTGATTAATATAATATTTTTTGTACTTTGTTGAAATTAAGATGTATTTGTTAAACATCAAATTTTCAAAACTACAAATAAATTTTTAATAGATAGTTGTAAAATTGTCTTGTATAATTAAGACAAGAAGAATATTCTATTGGAGAAGTAGAGTAATTAAAATGAGAAAAAATTAAAATGAAAAAAAATATTATTTTCTATAAAAACATTATATGCAAGGTAAAAGTTTTGTTACTTCTTTGTATCGATAACAAAAACATGACAGTAAAGTTTGCCCTGTTTTTTCAATGTTGTATATATACAGGGTTATATACGTTATGTCAGGTGCTGTGATTTATTCACATACAATTAAATATAATTACATACATTTTTAAAATATAAAATAAATATATAAAGAACAATGGAAATATAATATACAATATAGTTTAAAATTATTGTTTGAAGCTTAATAAAGTTAAAAAAAATTTTGTTTTGAAATTTGACTTAAATGAAAAAGAAATTAAATATGAAATTTATGATTTAATCTTAATTTTGACTTTAACTTTGATTTTAAAATTTACTTAAAATACAAACATTTCATAAAATGAATCTTCCCTTTGTAAATAATTTATATAAGATAGTGTTCATAAAATTAATTATATATATTTAAATATAAGATTTTTACTCTATATTTCTATTATTCTATCTATTAAAATATAACATTATAGCCCTGTAAACATATATCGTTACCTTTTTTTATTATATGAAATATTGCTTTCTATAATATTTTAGTATATTGATTAATTATAATATAACTTTATTATATGAAGAAGTTATTATTAATTTAATGATTGCTTTATTTGACATCTAGCTATATTATCTAAATAGCTTTATTCTAATAGCTAATTTATTATTTTTCTCATTATTATAAACAATATTACATATATTTTAAGTAATTGAAATTATTTTTAATGTTTTAATTGATAAAAATAATTAGAATCAATTCAGTTTGCATCATTTATTTTTGTTATAAAATGCATATTTGAAAAATAATGATATACATATTTATATTATATTGCAATCGATATTATATTACAAGTTTTTTTAAAAAATTATGTAGATTGAAAATTATATATAATTATTTTATTCTTATAAAAATATATTTAATACTAAAATGTATTTACAATGAAAGTCACAACAATAAATTTTTATTGTTAAATATAATAAATAATAGTTTATAAATTATTAAATATTATATTTCATAAATTATAAATATTTTATTCATATTAACGAAATTTGTCGATATTTAATCAGTTAACTTAATATATAAGATTATCAAATTAAATAATAGAAATTTTAAGAAGTGTGATATTTGAACACATAAATCATTTTAACTTAATATAACTTACAAATTAATAGTTTATAAAGTGTGTTATAAAAAAAAATGTACATAGATATAAAATGTAGAATATATTTCTGTGTGAAAAATGAATAAAATAAATATAATTCCTAAATAATAAATAAGTATTTTAAAATATTAACTTTTTCTTACCTTAATATTTCCATTATTATGCAAATATTTTTCTATACATAATGATTGTCTTTGACAATTATGTTTATGTTTTATGAAAGTGAAAATAACATAATAATTTTGGTAGGATATAATAACTTCATATGATATTACTTATGAAACTTTCCTTTGATGTTTATTATTAAATTATTACTTTGATATAAAAAAATATAAAAAAAAGGATATAATCAAGAAAATTAAAATATATAAATACAACATTTATGAATTTAATTCTTATGATTATGCTACGCGTAGAACACTTTTCTTTTCACTAATCGTAAATGGCTCTGTGGTTTCCGGTTCACTCGATTTGTATCCCTTTCGCAATCGCGACCGTAATTATTATTACTTTCTATTCTCTGAATTTTCATTTCATGTCAACGGTTTAAACAAATCATCTCATTAATAATCTTTTCTTTTAATAATAAACTCTCGCATATTGAAAATAAAAATAATCTGTTTAATACTAAAATTCATTAAATAATATTTTATTTAAATAAAAATTTCTTGATATAATGATTCTATACTAATTAATTAGAAAATATTGAAATTATTCTTGAAAAAATCTTACAATAAGAAGTATATAAAAATTTCGATAAAATAAATAATGTTTTTTTTAGTATAATGTATAATATACATGTAATTTATATAAATTCATTTGTATTTATATATGTATATATATATATATATATATATATATATATATGTATATATATATATGCACAAGATATGTAATGCGTTTAAAATGAAAAACGTGTGGTTATAATTTAAACTTTCAATTCGATAGAAGGGTTAACTTATTACGTTTACAGTTTCTTTTGGCATCCTCGTAATAGCGTGCACGATGGTAGTGAGCAACGGTAATATTTGTCCAGTGAGCGGCCCAGGGAATGTAGGGAACCGGTCAGTTACCTGAGAAACATAGCTGGTAGCAGGACGATCGGTGTTGTCGATTGTTAACCTTAAGAATTCTCTGTGACGGTGGTCCACAGCAACAAGACACGGAGAAGTAAAGGTGGCGGGAAAAAGTGCATTGATGATGTCCATCACTTAAAAAGTTTCGAATTTAACGGCTTTTCCGGCACTCGATTATCAAAATGCGTGAACAAACCAAATACGATGCAATATTTGCTGTTGATTCTGTGTATCATGCACATGATAGTGATTTCGAAAACCACCGATGAAGGACGAGGTAAGAATTCGAAAATCAAACAATTATTACTTTTGATGATTTTTTTCTGTATTTATTATTTAAAAAAAAAATTATGAAAATGATTGATGTAATTATATTTTATATATTATTCTAATAATAAATTGTACATTTCTTTTAATTTACTATATTAAAAAATATAAATATATTATATATATCATATATTATTTAATTTTTATAAAAAAAGGAAAAGAAATTAAATTTTTATGTTTTATGTTGAAATTATTAAATTTTTTTTCGATTTGTTTTTGTATTATTAAAAATATTTAAATTGCCTTATATGATAGACTCGATCTTTTTATTTATTATAATTCAAGAAACGAAAAGTTAGAAAAAATTTTCATTTTGAAAATATAATTATCATCAATTAAATTACGATTATTATCATGTAAAATATTTTTCTTATTTCATTATGCATTCAATCACATGTATAACAATCATAATATATATTATAGCAATTTCAATATTAAAATATAAATATAATTGTAATAAAATATATAAAAATAAAATAAAATTTATAAAAATAAAATTTATAAAAATAAAATATTTCCTTTTCAATCAATTTATGAATCATTTTAATAATATAAAATCGAATTTTAATATATATAAATGAAACTAGAAGCTTATTAATAATAAAGTTGCGTTAAAACATGTTAAAAAGATAAAATCTCTTAATAATAACCACTTTTATATAAGGATTGTTGGATTAACGGTGAAATTTTACCCGATAATCATTCGAATTAACATAATTAGCGTGAACGTATTAACACATGGTATAATGGTCGATCCTTTTTTGAGATAGATCGATCTCTTTTCAAAAAAAAAAAAAAAAAATAGATTTACAATTATGAATGATTACGAGATTGAAAGTCGATTTTCGAGCATTTTTTCTAAGTTTTATGATTGTCGAATTCCATTTTCGCCTGTATTATATTATCTAGATGATAATTAACTAAATTCTTGATCAACTAACGCCTTCGAATTGCTCTTTTTAGAAAAATCGGTTTCCACAGAAAATACACTACACAACATGAAAATATATATTAAGAATTTAATTTATAGTAATATTATAATTATGATGGATATACATCATACACGGAAGATCTTATCTTAAATAATTTTATTTTTTTTTTATATTATTAAATATATTCATTCGTTCTATTATACTAAATATTCTTAAAAAAAGATATTATTAAATTAATATTTATTATTATCTCGTATATTATAATAAATTATCGAAAAATTTCGTAATTTTAATGATTGTCACGGTGAAAAAATTTAATATTAAAACCGATTGTTCTTCGAAATAAAGTACTAAATTAATTATCTTGAATTGATTTAAATAACGAGTTAATTATCTCGATGATAATGACGCTTTAAAATAGAAATAAATAGGAACTTGTTTCACGGCGCCTTCTTTAATTGCGGAAGTAGAATGGAAAACGTGTCGTAATACCAAATATGGTATCGCCATATGTTGATTCTACATATTAATATTTTAATATGAGGACACTTGAAAATCGACTCTTGAATAGCAAATGTGAAAATTTTTTTAATAATGACGAAATGAAAAATTCCTTGTGTTATTTACTATTTAAACTATTTAATAAAAAAATTTTTTTAATAAAAATCGAAAATTTGAAAAATTCATTATTATGAAATTTTATTTTTAATTCAAGAAAGAAAAATAAATAAATTGAGAAGGAAAATTTATTAAATTTTTCTTATTAAACGATTGCGTGAACTTATTATGTATTCCATTGTATCTGTAAGAAGGTTTCGTGCTCTTTAGCGGTTTGCACGTTACTTTGGATGATGATAACTGTTTGTTGAAAGTTCAAATGTGGGAGGTTCAAATGTATTGCATATAGGATGAAGATGCATATATTTATACAACAGATAATCTTGTTCACTTAAAATGAAATGAAAGCAAGATCCCTCTAGGCCTTTCGTTTTTTTTACCTAAATATATGTAGCACATACTGAAACTAGCAGCTCGAAGAAACTGGCTTTCTAATAATATTATGTTATTATCTGTAAGGTCATTAAGATCAGTGATCATCACCGATGCACAAGTACAATATTATGCTCATTCCTTCGCGCATATCTCCATTAAATTACAATATTTTAAATGGTTTTATAGCAATGATAATTTATCTTTTACTTTCAATATTTTATGTTCAGATTTAATTTTAGATATTTAATTTTTCCATGGAAAGATTATTATTATTATAAATATATAGTGTTTATTTAATGATAAATTTGATTTTCAAGATAAATATTAATAAGTTTGTAATCTTAATGACAATAGAATTAAGGAGAATGAATAGAATAAGAGGCAAAAGAAATAGATATTAATTTAAAATTTAACTTACATTTTTGCATTTAATTATCTCGATAAAATGTTTCTCTTATTTCTATTGATGATGTTGTACCATCTTTATTTAATTATATTACAGTAAAAGGATTAGTACGAGACTGGGCGCCTCTAGTATGGCTCGCACCTGGCGAACTCTTTTTACCCCTTGGGGTACCAGAATTTCTTGACAATATGCAATCCGACGATGATTATCTTCATACCAAAATTGACGTAGGTAAATAAATAACGAAATAGATGAATACAATTATTCTTAAAGAAATTTGAAAATTATATAATCTACTTTGATCTAATTTTTTTTTTTTACGAAATACATGAAAAACAATTAAATTAATGCGAACGATTTTTACATTGACAGAAATATTGTTGAGGAATCGATCGTCGTTTCTATATGGCCGAAAACCAGCAGGCACGGTACCGATTTATGCTGTGATCAAGAATTGTGCTATTCCAGATGTTTCTACAGATGCGATAAAGATCAGGAATGAAAGAAATTTTCCAAGAAAAAGAGACGAAACATTGATATCATCGAAAAATGTGCTGCAGATCGATGATTTTGGGTCGACTATGATCTTCACCAACGATCTTGCGCAAAAGATTTGGAAGACCGATGTTAAACAGAATCTAGAGGTACATTGAATAAAAATTTTATAGAAAAATTATTTACAGAAATAGCATTATTAAAATGAAAAATAGAAGATTTTAATAATAACTAAAAAAAAAAAAAAAAAAGATACAAAAAAGAAAATTTTTTCTCTTTAAATTAAATAACAATTATTAAAATGATAATTAAGATTTATTAAAATACTTTGAAAATAGTATAGAATTCTCAGAAATTATTTTATCGATTGGTTAAATACTTACAGAAACATGGTGATTTTGAAAAAAAAAAGAAAAAAGGAAACAGGTCCCAGAAGCTGCACTTTCACGTGACCTATTGGATGTTCTATCCGTTCAGTGAGGGAAAGGCGGTCTGTGTTCTGGATCTTGGATTTTTTGGTAGCTGGCCGATACCCACCGTGGGCGGGATATGCCTTGGAATGTTTAAAGAATATGGTAACCACGTGGGCGATTGGGAACACATGAGTCTTTATTTCAAGGTAGATTGAATACTTATTCGATATAAAAAACAAAATATTTTTCATTCTAAAAAAATATTTTGAAATATTTCTTTACACTATTGAACAACATAAACCTAAAAGTAAAAAGAAAAGGTAATTATTAATTATCTATTATATGTTATTTTTACATTTTTTTCATTATTATTTTATAATTACTTTATAATTCAATTCTATATTCATTTATAAAAATATCATTTGAACATTTTCAAATTGGAGCTTCTAGATTTTTTTTATATACTTATTTCCTATATATATATTTATTTTATTTATGTTGCATTTTTGTTATTTTATCCTATACTTCTTTATGTAAAATCAATCGTTTGTCTTTTAGAATACAAATCATCCATCAACCATGTACGTGTCCGCGCATGATGCAGGCGCGTTCTATAGATATGATTTACGAAGCGGTACATTTGTTTATGAGAGCCAAGAGACGCGGAAAGGAATATTTCAAAAACCTATATTTCCTGAAAAGGTTTTCACTGCCGATGGCTCTCATCCCATATTATTTAGCGCACGAGGATCGCATGGACTTTGGACTGCGCCAGGGAAACACAAATTCGTCAGATTACCTCGTCTTTATGACGAAAGTGGTTTTGGAATCGCTTGGCCTACATGGAAAAAAATGGAATTGCTTCTGAAAGAAGAGAACACTATCTTACCCAGCTGGATGACTTTTAGAGGCAAGTGGGGCAATCCTAAAAGTAATTGTCATCCCTTAGCCAGATTTGGTTTCAACATTTGCGAATTCGTTGATGGTCCTACTGGTATTCCTATGAAACAGTCAAGTTTTCGATGCTAACGATATTTCTTTAATAATTTTTTAACATGTTCGCTGCTATAAAAAAATATAAATGTGCTGTATGAAAATTATAAATATATGTATTTGCGTTGGAAATTGATATTATGCATGCTAGTTATTCACAAAATAAAATTAATGACAATAATGAATTTTTAAAATAATAATATGATAATAATGTAATACATAGTAGCGAATATGTCGAAATATATTTATCTCATCAAAAAAATTGTATAGTTTTAATAATTAAAAAGAAATTTATGATTAATAGAATGCATATTACTATGAATATAGAATGAAGAAGTTATAGTCTATTCAAAATTAATTGATTACTATAGATTATTTTCTGTATTATCAAAAATTTTAATTATTTTGAGACATATATATAAGAATTTTTTTCTAAATATTTGGAATATCTTGATCTGGAACAATAAATTAATCTTGAATAAACGACGACTTCAATCTGTAAAATAAATAATAATGAAATAACAGGGTTTAATATGAAATGATTGTTAGTAAAACACCTTCATTGAATTCGTTCATTTTAATAATTCTAATATTAGCTTAGCAAGGAATTAGAAAACAGCATCGTTATTTGTGAAACTTGCTTTTGATTAGTAATATATTCTTATCGTTTAAAATCTTTGCTCGATGTAAAACGATAATAAAATACAATTTTATCATTACAACGAATAGACCGATGATAAATATTAAAAGATGTAATAGATTTATATATATATATATTAATATATATATAAATATATATATATATAATGTATAGGCATTGCGTGATACGTTTTCGTTTAAGAAGGAACAGTAGGCAAATGCGGTATTTAGCTGTAATTATACATATTTCGATGTGTATCCTTTAAAAAATGGCTGATTAAAGGAACACTTTATTTCTTGCGTCGAAATTGTTATAATAATCTCGATTCAAGAGAAAAAAGAAGTCTTGCGATTGTGATATAGGCCTGTGCAATTAGATCAATTGCAATAAATTCGAAGAGAAGCTCTTTTTTTTTTTTTCCTAAGAACATTGCATATTTCGAAAGTTACATCGTGCAGAAATAGACTGTGTAATTAAGTTGATCTCGATGGATAAAACATTCGCTATGTTTGAAATTAAACGTGCGTGCACGTGATTCTCTTAAGACATTATTAAAACAGTGATCATTAATAATTGATCGCAACGATGAATTTCATTGTAATGCTAACCTACGTTTTGCACGATTAAAGTTCGAAATAAGTAACGTTCTCATGCATCAGTTTTCCCTGTTATTATACGTCCTCTATTAGATGCATTTCTTTCTGTGTATTTCAATCTCAGTGTTTTGTTCAAAGATCTTCTTGATTTTGCATACTTAAAGATGCCTTCAATTTTGTACCCAGCACCTGTGAAAGAAATATGTACTCGACTCTTAGATGTTCGAGTAACAAGTCAGTATTAATGAGATCTACTCGGAGACCTCATCTTCTTTTGGTTGTTTCAATAGACCGATATTGTGTATTCCAGTTCTTAGTAATGGCGTCCCTTTGTCTTTTCCCAATACGCGTGCGTTCAGTTGGATTATTAATGGAATTCCAGCTTTACAGCATATTATTTGAACTTCTTCTTTTAAGATTTTTTCCTTATATGCTAAAAACTCTATTTTTAACCTGTTGCAGAAACAAGATCTTATTATAATGTAAATTACAATAATTTATAATATAAAATAATATAAAAAGTTAAATTACAATAATAAAAATGATAATTTTTATCCAAACAAAATTTAATAATAATATGTCTATAAATAAATTTATAAAATAACAAATGATTTACTTTAAGCTTTCCTTTTCATGTGTTAGTTCTATAATATGACAATAGGGATTATGATATTCCGTGACTATCGCAGGTTCATTACTGTTTCTCTCGCTATGAACGCATAGATCCCAAGGAATCAAGAATTCAATATGATATCTAAAAAAAATTATGTAAAAATATTATAAATTTAGATAAGTTGAAGTTATAAGAATATTTATTAATTTCACATATATTTAGTTTCCTAATAATGTGTACAAAAAAAAATGCAACCTATGATGAAGTTGTAAGAATCCAAGATGAACATCTATTTGTCCATGTCGTTGCGGTTGTATCACAATTTTGTTGTCTTTCCCGGGGCCACTTGCTCCGCTAAAGTGCACGTGATGCTCTAAATTCAAATTTAAATAAATAAAAAAAAAAAAAAACAATACACATATCGTGTTTAAATTGATTCGTGTATAAATTACGTAAATTTATGTTGATATAAATCATTATGTTATTTCTTCAAAGCTAAACAATTTTAAAATCTGCTTCTTATTTTAATTCTAATGAAATGTTGACTCTCATTTTTATTGCTATGCTAGAATGAATATTTATATTATGTTTTTCTATATAAATATATTATATAGTGTATTAATTACTATTATATAAGTATATTAATTACACATGGTATAGTAAATTACACGCCCTCTCGTACAAGAAATCATTAACTATGTTTAAGCGGGAGCATAAATTGAAAGATAATTAATTTATTTGTAATGAAAATTATAAAAAGAAAGCGATAACATATTTTACGATTATTTACAGAATATTTAATCTATTATTGCGAAATTAAATTCGATTTAAAATTTAAAATTTAAAATACGTATTCATTATAAATAAGCATTATTGTTTATAGGATCAATACAAACAAAACATTACGAAAAAATATATAATAAAAGTATATATATATATATATATATGAGAAAAAAAAACGAATTAAATAATATTAATACCATATAGTTTCGAAATAAAAAAAAATATATAAGATATAAAATATATCAGTGAATATAATTATGAAAATTATTAAATATAAAATTAAATATATAATTATTAAGAAAATATGTAAAAATATGTTACTTTTTTCCCAGTAATGCATAATATTTATTATTTCGTGATAGTCACATAAATTTTTTCAATTTTTAAAATTAAAGATTGGCTATATGATGATTCATCACATAGATATAGCAAATTTTAAAAGGTTATGTACTAAAAAATGAATCAATCTTGATAATTGTACAGATTAATATTATTAATGTAAAAACCTTAAAAAAACAGAATAATAATAAAATTATAAAGTTTTTTGAATAGTAAATATATTGTACTTTCGAAGTGGCGCGCTTTCAAATGACCTGATTATGACCTTATTCTAACCTATGTCAAGTACCGACCGGCTTTGTACAAATTGTTAAAGTATATGATTTTTTAATAAAATTTAAATTTTTAATAATATATTATTTATTTAAAAAATTAATTTATTAATTTAGTTTTTCATGTTTTTGTAATATTCATTTATATTATAAAATATAGAAAATACAAATCTTAATAATAATAAGATTTATGTATAGCATAAAAAAGAAATGGTTATAAGTTGAAATAATTTATCTTTACCTTTATCTGCCATATTTTATAAGGCAATGTGGCAGTTGTACTTTCATGCTACACACAACTAATTTAATATTCCGCACGACTATGCAATTTTTTAATGTATTAGTGCATGTATAAGTCGTTGTAACGCATTGAATAGTTGAATGCTTCGATACTGGCGGCAGCACTGTTTTTTTATCATTCAAGAAATACATTTTCGTTTTTTTTTAATCGAATAATTTATCTAATTATGACTCATAAAAAATATTATCAATAATGTTTTAAAATATTAAATTTCTTGATATTATAAATAAGAAAGCATTATACTGATTTATAATATTTATGTTTATTAATCGTAAAATAATATTAATCATAATGTAATTAATTAAATAAATATAGATTCTTATTTTAATTTTATCTTCAGATTTCACAATCTAAAGGTTGTTAATGCAACATATTATAGCATTTATTATTTATTTGAAATATATTTGGATTAATTATTCATTAATTATTCATTTCCTTAATTTTTATTCAGTCACGATGATATTGTAATCTTATGAACAATATAGAAATTGTATAATCTTAAATTAGGAAGAAACAAATAAAATTATATTTCAATTAAAAATCTGTATATTTCCAAATATTAAAATATTAAATGATCGATATTTCTATCGTTAAATAGTATTCGTATCATTTTTCATTTTTCATAAATACGAATTATGCTTATTATTTTTTGTAATTATTTTATTTTCCATAAAAAAATCTACTTTTATTATTATTATATTTTAAAATTTTTTTTACGACGAAGTTATATTAATTTATAATTGCATGAATATAATTAATGTAATTTGAGTATAGTAAAGAAGTGTAATAAAAGAATAAATCATTTTCGATTTGTTTCCAAGAGAAAGGATTTGTTTATATTACACATCATATGTCATTACATTTATATATTTATACACATTATATATCATTACATTTATCGTTTTGCAGTACTTGACCCTTGAAGAATTATCATGAGCTTGCTTTATCATTTTATTATAAATTAACTTGCATAAAGTAAAATTCTAAAATAAGAAAAATAATAATTTCCAGTATTATTTGGTGCATATGTTTTATTTAAACTTTACTAGTCACAAATTTAATTCCGCCTATCGATAAAGAATATTCGATTTATTGTTTATCATATATATATATAATAGTGTTATATAATAATATAAATGGGTTTCGGACAAGAATTTGCTTGAGTTGCTTTATAAAATCATAAAGCGTTCGATAATTTTCATTATGTATTATCTTATTCAGAATGATTCAATTTATTATTCATACCAATGGTTTGATAACGTTTCTAATTCTGTTACGATCTCTTTATTTTTATATTCCGACAAGAATTTGCTTGAATTGCTTTATAAAATCATAAAGCGTTCGATGATTGTTTTCATTGTGTATTATTTTATTCTGTTGAATAATTCAGTCTATTATTCATACCGCTGATTTGATAACGTTTCTAATTCTGCTACGATCTCTTTATTTTTATATTCCTTTATATTTCCTTTTATCAAAGAAGAAGTCTTTCAATAGGACTTTTAAGGAAAGGCTTCAATATAAAAATATTGAAATTGATTATTCTTTATGTTTTTCTCAATTTTTAGAATTTCTTATGCAACAAATAGTTTTTAGAAATTATTATTCAAATGACAGATTTAAATGATTCATCTTGTAACAAACATATCATGATTAGTAAATGTATAAATTGAATATTTATTATCCATAATAATATTTATCCATAATAATCTTGCAATGCAATCGCCATTCAACTATTTTTTTTTTATATATAATAGTAAGCAATATGTATAATACAAACCAATTTAAAATCTATTTATGAATTTACTTATTGATTAATAATCTTAATTTCAATCCTTCAGATCTGCAAAATGATCAAACTTGTTTTAAATAGATATTATTACAGTTGTTTCTATTTGTAAATGTAATATAGAGAATTAAAATAAGTTAATAATATCAAATACTTAACTTTAGAAGTTACGAAGTACGTCTGTCACCTAATTTAAATTTACACCTGAAATATTGAAGATTAAAAGGGTTAGATATATATATCAAAAGGTTATTTATGATTAACCACTTATTCAATAATACCATTTTTATTGAATTTATTTTTAGTTTTTTTATATTTTTAAATATTTTATGTATATAAATATAATTTAATTTTAATATTTTTAACTTTTTTTGTCAATTTTATAATCGTACTGTCTTCTGTTTCATTTTCGTGAAAAAAGAAATGAAGATAATAATTTATTGGATTGGAATATAATAATTTATAATTGTTTCGATTAAATATTATTTTAAAATTCTAAAGAAGCTGTGTTTTTAAATAATTAATAATAATTAAAAATTTGTCACTGCAAAAAAGAAGAAATTATCATTATTTTAATTTGAATCGTACAAAACTCATTCTAATATATGATATAAATGAAGATAAGATTAAAAATATTACTATCAAAAATACTAATCTAAAACTTCTTTAATATTTAAAATGAGAAAAATACAAAAATATATTTGTCCATATTTAATATATAATTAAATATGATACTGTAATTTAATTTTCAATTTTTCTTCGTTCTTGTTTTTATTTTCTTTAGAAAGATTTATAAACATGCATTTTTCATGTATTTATGAACTTATCCAATGAAGTACAAATAGGATTTCCATTTCTAAAAATAAAATAAAAATATTTTACGTATAAATATTCTTCATATGCGTGTTATTAAGTTTTACGAAAAAACTTTTTAAAAAAGAATGAGAAAAAAAGAAGAAAATTATTCTAAATCATATATCCTTTATATTCGAATGTAAGAAAAAAGATCATCTCAATTTTAATAAACATTCTTTTGTATTTTTTATATATTATTATGTAATTGATGCACATTCTGATAGTCGATCTAAAGGGAAATGGTGATGAACTTCCATTCGAATAATACAAAACCAGTGTTGGTACCAGTGGAAGGAAAAATCATGACATGAGGGTATCACCGATAATGATTATACTTACAACTATAAAAACATGTCGTACATCCAATGCTTATTCAGTTCTCGGTGAACATACTCTAAGAATATACTGTCTTTAAGATTAATAAATCCAAAAATGAAGACGATTATTTTTATCTTTGCCTTTTGCCTTGTTGGTATTCTGGTAATTTTCAAATTATTTTTATTTTCTCTTATATTTGCTGTAAATATTTAGATTTATATTCTATTTTAATTTTATCTTCATTTGCATTTGTCATAATTTATATTTTTACAAAATTATTCTCTTTTTTATAGGAACTTATTATATTGAATTTTTATTTGATAATATTGCTTTTCTTTTATTATTTATATAATATTGTTAATTCTTTCACGTTTGATTTTGTATATTGTGAAATTTTTTTAAAAAAACAATAAACATTAAATATAATTATATTTTTTTAGTAAAACATAATTTTAAAATAAATTACATTATGCTTTCTTTACAATGATACATATTCTTACGAAGAAATATTTTTCCATTATTAATAATTGATAGAATAGATTTTTTCCTTTAATTTATATCTGAATAATTTATTGTCTGAAAGAATTAATTATACTATTATTCCTAATTAATTATTTATTATATAATACTATTTTTATATTGAATTTATTTTCAATCCCTTTATTGAAGATTTTATTTATAAATATTAATTTTATTATTTTTATTTATTAATTTAATTTTCAAATAGATCGAAATAGATCGAAGATTGGAATATAATAATTTATATTTACTTCCATGAAAAATTATTTTGAAATATTCAAAAGACATTATTTGTTTGTAATTCAATATCGTTGCAAAGAAGATAGGGGAAGCTCATTACTTTTAATTTGAATTGAACGATAATATTCAAGCATTGTATGATTAATATATACATATATGTATAATATTGTAAATGAAGATTTCTCAAACTATAGGGAACGAAATTTCAAAAATACTTAATATAAAATATATTTTTCAATATATATATAAAATATTTTAAAAACAATTATTAAAATAATTTAAATCAATTTAATATAGAAATAATTATTTTTTAAATATTTTAAGTAATCAATATCTAAATCTTGTTTTCTTAACTTACTCTAATATTTTTTTTTAGGCAGTTTCGGAAGAATCAATAACTAAGCTACGTAAAATAGAGTCAGTTTGTGCCGAAGAAAATGGTATTGACCTACGTAAGTTGTATAAATTGTAATTAAGTTTACAAAATTTAATGATAATAAAATTTCTGATTAATTTTTTTATACGAACTTTAGAGAAAGCAGACGATGTTAAAAAAGGTATTTTTGATAAAAATGATGAGAAACTGGCTTGTTACATTGATTGCATGCTGAAAAAAGTCGGATTTGTAAGTATAAATGATGAAATTATTTAAACCGAATTGTATACATAATTCATAATTATGCATGGAAAAGTAAAAAAAAAGGTTATTTCCATATATTCATTTTTATAATAGGTTAACGCAGACACAACCTTCAACGAAGAAAAATTCAGAGAAAGAACAACAAAATTAGATAGTGAACAGGTCAATCGATTAGTGAACAATTGTAAAGATATCAGTAAGTAATGAAAAAATATTTATTTACAATATGATTCTTTATATATTTTTTAATTAAAAAATAATATTTTTAACGAATTGTTTATTGTTTAAAAAGATGTTAATATTTATTATATTGATGTACTTTTATTATTACAGCCGAATCCAATTCGTGTAAGAAATCTAGTAAATTACTGCGGTGTTTCATAGACAACAATCTGATGAAGATATTTGAATAATAATTTAATTAATAATTCATGAATTGCCAATTTTAATTGTAAACAAATATTTGAAAACTTAAATTAATAAAATATTACTAATGCGATTACTTAATGTTTCAGTCTTTGTACCTATATTGATTGTAATTTAAACAAATTATTGTTGACATAAGTAATAATAATAAATAAATTATAAATATAATATAATAATAATAAGCAATAACAAAAATAAGAATTATAATATCGTATATAATTATCTACTTCTAAATTCATTTATTTCGTAATCTATATATTTCGAAATTCTATCTTTTAATTATGTATTTTTGAATTTTATTTCACTGAAACAAATTATTATTATTTACAAAAATACGAAAAAAATGATTAAAATGCATAATATTTTAAATTAAAATTACAAATGAAATTGGAACAGATTCTGGAATATAACATTTGACAAAATAAACAAAATTTACCATCTTATATGATTTGATAACCTATGCTTTGAAATATAAATCAATAAAAAAAAAATAGATCAGAATATTTATTATATTTATTATATTATATTCTCACGCCATATAGCGTACTATAATTTAAATATATACACAAAATTAAATCACTCAAAAAAATATAAAATAAAAATTTGTATCTATATTATTAAATACAAAAATAAAATTTTTATATCTTGTACGAGTGTAGTATTGTATTCTGCTCAATAATACAGAGATCAATATTATTAACTATATAGAGAAAATTATTTTTACTACATAGTAAAACAAATTATATTTATTAATTTTATGATTGCAATATTTGTCTTTCAGTTTACTTCGTAAAATATATCAGGAACAAAGATTGAAATATTATAACTCATAATTATTTCATTAAATAATATTTTGATATTCTTAAAAAACATTATTAAGGACAAACCTAAGACTTGTAAAGGCAATCTGGATTTTATTTTCACAACAGCTCGAATATTTTCAATAATCTTCAACAGTAATCTACGAGTGAGTTTCCTAACACTTTCCAGATGCTCAATTTAAAATATAGCAGCAATGAACACTTGTTACACTTGCACGCCTTGCGACGGGCCACTATGGAACTGCGACGCGATCTGTTCATGCGAACTGCGAAGATTTATTCTTCAAAAATGGAAGTTCCATTTTAATAACACAAAACTAGTGATTTCGAAAAAAGAAATATTGAATGAGAAGATATTGATATGAGAGTTATCAATTATTATCAATAATGATTACTTGCTAGTCATGGAGCACCAAAATAATGAATCGAACACAAAAAATAAAAGTGACTAGCATAACAAAAAACAAAAACACTGTCATCTCTCGGAATTCGAGATGAATTAAAATCATTTGATAGGTGATTGAGTCTCCAAAAGAAAAGACACGAGCAGATTGGATATAGAAATAGACCAATCAGTTTGAACTTTCAAGAATAAAATTTGATCATATCGATTGAAAAGTTCGACACTGATTTCAACGCCCTCTGCTCATAAATAAGTGACCACGCGAACAAATATTAATATTATGAATAAGTTGTTAATATTGTAAAAGCATATAACTAACTAATTTGAAATATTCTAAAAATTACATAGTTGTCAGTGTTTTCTATATACTATCTTCAAAAATGGATTGCCATTGTCTTGTAGCAATATTTTATATTCTTTCTTTTAATTCGAAGGAATGAGTGCCATAATAGAAAAAAATTTTCATGCAAGGAAACTTTTACCAAATAATCATTGAAAATTTCAAACAAAGTCATAAATTTCGTGATCATTTGTTGGTTTCTGAATAACTTTGACTATATTTCCGAAAAGTATACGTTTTTTATTAATGTAAAATTTGATGAGATTGGAAAAGAGTGTCGTAAGTGTATCTTTACTTCCTTTCTTCTTTAAATTTCGTATCAATCGAAAGGTAAGCTTTTTTCTTTTTTGAGTGTGATTTACAATCAATGATTAAATTTTGAAGGGAGTAGAAGGGAAAGAATCTCTGAAAATAAATTGTTTTTTGATTAATCAATACAAAAAACAAATCTAAATCAACAAAGTAAGGTACAGTTAGATATATTAAATCATAGTCAAGTGCATACTGTACTCAGCATAAACTATATAATATTTGAAATTATATATTTTCGAAAACAAAGTCTTATATGAAAAAATTTTATTCTATATTTTCGATTTATTTTTTGATGTAAAATCACCTGTTATACCATTACTTATTGACCACCTCGTATAATCTTTACTTGAATTACATTACATAGAAAAGAAACTATTAGTTATCATTTGGATAATTAAACGATTCAAATACTTCTTGGAAAGAAATTTATCATTCAAACAGATCATCAAACCCTCAAATTAAAAGATATGAAAGATTCCTCCTCAAAACTCATTAGATGAGACTCGAAAAGTAATATGAAATTAAATATATAAGAAAGATAAAGAAAATAATGCAATTGATGCCTTATATTATTTATTATCCAATTTAGCTCTGATTATCCAAGATCTAAAAGACTTATATAAAGAAGTTACATTTTGTATCTGAAGAAATACCATCCTTCAGAAATTGATGAATTATGGACATAATATGAAACTTAAAAGATTAAATTAAAATTTCAACAATTATAAGATCGAATAATTACAAGTAAACGAAAGAAATATTACGTAGTTTCAATTGAAAGTTTCAATAGAAAAGAATTAGCTACATAAACTTATGAATGTAATAAATGAATAATGAGTCGGTTACTGATAACACTCGGAAAGAGGGTGATTCAAATCAAATCAACAAATGAATCGAAAGTATAGAATCTCGACCTATTTTATACCTTTATAGCTCAGATTTGTTTATGACTTCACTATTTATCAATTCGAAATAGTTTATAATAATTAAAATAATTGCTATATGATTTCTCGTATTTCGATAAATAATAATAATAATGATAATAAAACATTCTAAAGAATATACAATTGATGAACGAAGAAAAATTCTAAGTATCATAACGAGATCTCACAATATTTCATTAAAAACAAAATAGCTTATATTAACATAATTGATTTGAATTAGAAAAGAAATAAATATATTTGATACATCTCTAGGATGCAATGATAAAATACAAATGAGTAATATAAATATTTGGTCCATTTTATAAAATTAAAAATGGCAATAACTAATAACATATTCTTAATGGCAATAACATATTCTCTGAATCCAAAACATTTTAATCTCTTCAGGTTATAAGGTCAACAAAGGCATCATTACAATACTTTCAAAACATGATTTATGAATCATATATAATGAAATATTATCAGTATTCAAGTTTTTTTATTATTAAAACATTCTACAATGAAATTCAATAGATTTTAATTTTTTTTTTTTTACTTAAAATAAAATTAATTTAAAGAAAAAAACAAAATTAAACATATACATATATATTCCTAAACCAAAATATTAAAATATATTTTTATTCCTATACTATTATAAGAATCAACAAATCAGTTTAGTCTATTATTCTGGTTTGATTAGAAAATTATATTTATATCTTCTCTTCGAAACAAATTTAAAAAAAAAACTTGTTTTTTTTAAATAAAAATTATCGTTTAATATAAGATTTATCAATTGTTCATGTAATTAAAACAGTTAATTTATAATTTTTTTTCAATTCATTTTTTCGTATGAAATCTTAATAATTTTAATGATTATGGAGCATGATGAAACTATTTTTTTTTTTTTACAAATTTTTAAATACAAGCTTTGTTGTATTGCTTTATTTTATTCTGCAATAATATGAAAGAACTTCTTTCTATTGTATATATGTATGCTGCACAGGAGATTTCCATATATAGAATGTTCCAAAAATGTTGGAACATCCGTGAAATTGAGTGAAATTTCAAGCAACATTTTTCTTTGAAAAAAATTTTTGTTATAATATATATATCAAAAAAAATATATATTGAGATAATGGATATATCGATGAGAAATCAATCAAATAATTTTCAAAGTCCAATAGATTTTGTTTTTCGCAACAAGATCTCGTATATTTGCCTCGTTGTTCCATAATGTGCGATAATCATGCTGTTATATAACATGTATCAAAATGGTGTACCAAAATTTCTTAAAAATATTTTAAACATTTTTCTTTCAAAAAATTTCATTAATATGAAGAATAAACATATACCGTATGTTTTTACAATTATCTAACTATTGTTATTATTATATCATTTTATATATATTTGAATTATACATATTATATTCTTCATTCACAATCTTATTCATTTCACGAAAAAATAAAATTCGATAATCACATTAAAAATAGAAAGTTTTAATATATCAAAACATTCTTTTCTTTTTCTTTATTTCTTATTTCAATATTATAAATTATCTTATCAAATAAATGTTCAAAAAAGATAGCTCGTTATGCAATATACGCAATATCATACGTGCAATAAGATCTAGAAATTCTTGCGAAAAATAATTAATTAACAATTATTGCGGAACAAAATATAACAAATTGGTATTTGTAATAAAAAAATTATAACTTTTATTATTAAATTTTTTATCAAATGATAATAATTCACATTAAAAGAAACAACTTTGAAAACTTTTTCTCTATCTTTTACAACTGGCGAATTATATATAAAATAAAGTCGAAAAATAATTAATTTTCACGAATTAATTTTATCCTCTTAGAATTTGAAGAGAAAAATTGCTTAATATATTATCATACTCAAATATGTACTATATATCTCGAATGTTTCAAAATTGTTTAAAAAACATTGCGAGTAGAAGACCTTTTTGTCAAAAATAATGCTACGAAATAATTGCATGTGAATCACGAATTGCTATATGAAACAATGATCAAACGCAAAAGTGGATCGTAAAAAAAAATCTTACGAAAGAGGGATAAAGAGAATTTCTGAAAACCAATATTATGTGACATACACATAAATTTTAATAAATTTTAAATGTATTATAAAGGACAAGATTTTGAATAATTTTTGTTCTTAGTCATTAAACATTATTGTTCAGATATATTATATAAACGATGCATAATCTGACTGAAGAAGTGATTTTTCTTAAAAAAAAAAAAAAAAAAAAGATCACGCAGAATCATTTATTGCTATTAATGATAGGAGAAATTCTAATATGGAAGTACTATAGATAATAATTATACTACAACTATAAAAATACTTCGTGCGTTTCGATATGTATTCAGTTCTGGTTAGATACACTTTGAGATCAGTTGAATTCTTGTTTCTGAAATCGATATATCAAAAATGAAAATTATCCTGTTTATTTTTGGCTTTTGCGTTTGCGTTGGTGCTCTGGTAAATATTTAAATATTTTTAACTTTATTCATATTTATTGTAAAAATTAATGATACTTAACATAACTTTATTTAAATTTTAAATTTTATCCCTTAATATATCTTTAAAAATATTTGCAATTGTCGTAACTTATGTCCTTACGATAGATTATTATTTATTATTTTTTAAATATAAATTTGCTATATTAAATTTTTATTTAATAATATTGGTTTTTCGTTACCTCTTATATAATATTACTATTTGCAAAATAATAAATAATTAATTAACAATTAGAAATTTTAATTATCTTCTAATTTCAACTTAAAATGACAAAAAAATAAATATATTTTCGATAAAACATTGATTTCAAATATATTCAATATTATGTATATAAAAATCACACAAAAAAATATTTTTTTTTTACTATAAATAATTAATAAAAAATAAATCATTTCTACAATTTATGAAATATTTTATGTTTAAAGAAAATGATCATTTTTTATTATTTACTTATTTAATGATAAAATTTTTGTATTGAATTTGTTTTTCATCTATTTATATTTGTTGGTTTATTCATAAATATATTAATTTTACAATCTTTATCAATTTTATGATTCTATTGTTTGCTTTCTATTTTATTTTGTGAAAATCGAGAATAAAAATGTATAATGAAATATAATAATTTTTAATTATTTCGATTAGATATAGTTTTGAAATTTCTGAGAGATATCTATTTCTGAATAATTAAATGTAGTAGAGATAGGGAAACATTATTATTTTTAATCTGAATAATTTTCGAGCTCATTACATTATATGATTACGTTATGATACTATAAATAAAAATATTAGTATCAAAAACTTTATTAATATTTAAGATTAATAAAAGATTTTGAAAAGAAAATATGTAAATATAAAATATTTTAAAAATAATTATATGAATACCTTAAATATATGGAATAAATAAATAATCATTTTTTAAAATATTTTATTTAACTATATAATATATAAATTTATTTTCATATTTTAATGTTTAATGTTTTTTTTTTTTAGACGATTGAAGAATTAAAAACTAGATTACATGCTGAGCAATCAGCTTGCAGCACAGAAACTGGTATTGACCAACGTAAGTTACAAAAAAGCAAATAACAAAAAGTTTAAAAATAATAAAATTTCTGATTAATTTTTTTATTCGAATTTCAGAAAAAGCAAATGACATTGTTCAAGGCAATGTCGATGTGGAAGATAAGAAAGTTCAATTGTACAGTGAATGTATATTAAAAAAGTTTAACGTTGTTAGTATAAATAATAAAATTGTTTAAATAGAATTATATAAATAATATATAATTAAACAAAATAAATAAAATTATTGTCATAATTTTTACAACAGCTTGACAAAAACGGAGTGTTTAAGCCGCAAGGAATCGTACAAGTCATGGAATTACTTATAGACGAGAATGCTGTTAAACAATTAGTCTCCGAATGTTCAGCCATCTGTAAGTAAAAAATTATTAACGAAAAAATTATAATTTATATATTATATATTTTCTTTATATAGTCTTTATATATCATATATTTTAATTATTACACAAAATTTTAAATAAATTATTTATTATTATTTATTACATTGACATATATTTATCATTATAGCTGAAACCAATGTACATTTGAAAGCAAGTAAGTTAGTACAGTGTTTTTCGAAATATAAAACGATGAAAGCTGTAGACTTTCTCTAAACGTCCAAACGAAAAAGAATTCATATCAAAAGGAAAAAAAAAATTATTTATATCTAGTTTTTACTTTGATTGTAAAAAATATTTAAAGACTTATATTAATAAATTGATATACAATTATTTAACGTCTAAGTTTTGATTACTTATCCATTAAATTTTATTGCTTCTCTATTCTGTTATATTTTTATATTTTTATTATTTGTTTTGTAGTTTAGTAATAGTATGTATATATGTTACTATTTCTAAATTTTCGATTCGTAATCTTTTGAAATTCTTTTATGTTAAAGTTATGAATTATCGAATTCTATTCTGAAACATTTTCATTATTTATTTTATATTATTCCTTTATTTATAAAAATTATCAAAATATATATTCTATCCTAGATTAAAACTACAATTTTAATTACGATTTTAATTTTAATTAGATTAAAACTGCAATTTAATTACGATTTTAATTTTAATTACGAATCATTGATAAAGTACAAAATAGATTTTATTGATAATATAATTAATAGATTCAAATGAAATTAATAAAAAATTATTACAGATTATGGAAATTATCTTATTGATTCTAAACGATCAAATGTATTTGTATTAGTTTTTATTTTGTATTGTAAATTTATTATGATTAAAATGTTCGTATCTAATTTCTAATTATATTTAATTCTAAAATAAACTTTACAAAAAAATAAATTAGAAGCATTTAATAATAAATATGTAATTAGCTCTTGTTTATAAAAAGTCACAATTAAATGAAGTCTTAAATACTGTTTTATGACATTTTTCTCTGTTTATACACAATTCGTATAAATAAAAAAATTTATTTATTTTTATGATAAAAAAATAATTTGTATTTGCAAAATATATTAATAAAACATATTCATACCTAAATAAGAAAAAAAAAATAAAATAAAAAAGTTGGAATTGAATTTGACAGTTTGTACTATTAATTTAATTTATTTGTAGAATTATTTCATTATTTAGAAATCAAGAATGCTATATAAACCATGCAAGTCTCATTTAAATAATTATCGTAATCATTCAAAAACCATGTTTCATAGATTCCAGAGAACGAATTCACTTTTCCAAAATGCAACAGTATTTATTTTATAATCTATAATCTATAGTCATAATATAACTTCTTCTGATGTTTTCTATATATTCCTATGTTATTTCCAAAAATTCTTCATTTGTAGATAATCGAAAAATAAATTATTTTTCACAAGTTTTAAAATATGGTCTAAACCAAAAATTTAATGTCAACTTTAATATCAACTTTCATTGAAAAAGAAATGCAGTTTTTCAATTTAATCATATCTTCTAATTATATCATGTAATTCTATTTTTTTTTTATATTAATTGGTATCTGATTATTATTATTATTATTCTTAATTATTTAGTTTATTTACATAAACTATTTTTATTTTATAAAAATATATACTTTAAAATCAACAAATATATATATATAAATTAGATTTATAGTAGATTACAAAGAAACCTATATTTTTTCATCAAAAAATCTTCATTTATAAGAAATAATTATTTATTTATTTCGTCATTAAATGCAAAAATGAAATTCATATAATTTTTTTTCGTATTGTATAATACATTCGGATAATAAATATATATATATGTACATAATAAAAATCTTTTGTTGCGCGGTACATAAAGTAACTATAATAAAATTCATTTTCTTATGTTGTCTTACGGAACAAAATAAAATGCACAATAAGACAAAATATTATTTGCAATAAAAAAAAAAATATTTGTTTCTTTACACTGTTTCATAATTAATGAAATTATCGATTTCATATGAAAAAATAAATTTAAAAAAATAATAATAATCCTTTTGTTTATAACAATTTTCTAATCATATATACGATTCAATTTTTTATCAAACGACAGTCTTCATTAGAGGAAAATTTTTGTCGTTTTCTCCATATTTTATAATTCAGGAGTTATATAAGATAAAATCGAAAATTAGCCGAATTTTCGTAAATTTTTTTTTTTTCCTTTAAAATGAATTTAAAAAAAAGAAAAAAATCGCGTAATACACATGCATTGAAGTCTCAATATTCTTAAGGGATTTTTCCTTGATCCGTCATTGATGATTTTTGAATCGAGGCAGACTATTCATTTATTCGTGGTAAGAATAATGCTACGAAATTAAGTAATTAAAATAAATTGAATACATCAGAAGAATATCTTATAATCGAACTTATATATACATATATTGCATATAAATCGCGAATTGAAACGATGATCAAACGCATAACTGAATTGCAAAAATAAATCTTACGTGAAAGCGGATTAAAAAAAATTTCTGGTAAACCAATGAATGTGCAATATTCACATGAATTTTGACTTTTACATATATTATAGAGAATAAAAAATATGGAAAGAAAATAATTTTTTTCCATACATGTAATCTTAAAAAAAAAAAAAAAGGAGAACAGTCAAACGATCATTTAAACGAAATTCAATTTTATTCATATTTATTTTTTATTAATCGTTTCAAGATATAAAAAAAATTAATTATTTGGATATTTTTTTGTTATTTTAATACGCATTTTTCCTTCTATTTTTTAAATATTATTTTGATATTATCCAGGTATGTTATATAAGCGATGCATAATAATATGAATGAAAAGATATTAGTAGTTTTTCTTAAAAAAAAAAAAAGAATTATTGCTATTAATGGAAAGAAAAATTCTAACATGGAAGTAGTAGTAATAGATAATAAGTTTTCGATTTGCAAAAAATTGTTCTTATTATTACATTGTGATTTGAACATTTTATTGAAATTATTTTTTTAAATATTCAGAAAATATTTGGATTTCCCCTTAAAATTTCCTTAAAAAAAGAGAATTATTTATTATTATATTTTATTATATTTAATTATTAATATAAGAAGAAGTAAAATGATAATAAGTTAATTATACTTTAATTATTAAAATTATTTCCTGCAATTCAATGTATATTTAGTTTTTGTTGAATATACATTGAAATATTATTTGAATCTCGTTTCTGCGAAGTATTAGAAAGGAAAATGAAAATTATTGTATTTATTTTTATTTTTTGCTTTAATGCATCTTTTTGCTGCGTTACTGCGTTGTTGGTAAATATTTTAAAATATTTTTAATTTCATTCGTATTTGATAATTATTCATATCTATCATCTATCTTTAAATTTTTTCTATTAAATCTTTCATTTCTATATTATATCTTTAAAAATATTTCCAATTGTCACAACTCGTACCTTTGCGATAGATTATCAAGATTATTTTCCTTTTTAATATAAATTTGTTACAATAAAAATTTTTATTTAATAATACGTAATCTATTCTTATTTACAGTTTTCTTTGCAATAATCACAATAATTAATTTATTTATGACACTGATATAATATTAATTTATTTAATAAGCGATATAATATTCGTGCGAGGAGCAGAGAGCAACACGACCGCTCTGCTCCGTGTCCGGAGAACGAATTCATTAAATCGATATTTCGAATACGAATGACAACCAATGTTGTCATTTCTGTTCCATCATTGATGTTAACCATAATATTCCATATTCCGTGGCTGTTCACTGCTTATAACAATATTATTATTCCTTTCGATTTTGCAAAATGATAAATAATAAATAATCAATTAGCAATTAAGAATTTTAATTATCTAGCAATTTTAACTTGATTAATCTTAATCATCAGAAAAAAAATATTTTTCCATTATGAATAATTCGTTCGAGGAAAAAAATCTTTCCCACAGTTTGCGAAAAATTTAATGTCTCAATAAATTGATAATATATAATTTTGCTATTAATTATTTATTAATATTATTTTAACATCGAATTTGTATATTCGTTTCATTTATAAATATAATTAATTTTACAATCAATTTCACGTATTCTTTACATTCTATTTTATTTCTTATTAAAGTAAATAGAAAACAAAGATTGGAATAATAATGATATGTAATTATTTCGATTAAATAATTATTTTAAAATTCTCTGATACACATATTTTTAAATAATTAAATGTAGTAAGAAGTTAGATTTGTATCGATCAATTCTTTTCGCGTAGTTTTTATTATTATATGATTATTGCGATTATTATATGATGTATATTATAGTAGTAAAAATACTATTATCAATAAGAAAATTTTTTTAATATTTGAAAATGAATAGAAAATTTTTAAAAGAAGTTACACATACATAAAATATTTTAAAAATAATTACATAATATATTGAATAAATAAATAATCATTTTTTAAATATTTTATTTACCTATATATATATAATACATAAATCTATTTTCATAACATATTTTAATTTCTTTTTTTTTTAAACGATTGAAGAATTAAAAACTAAATTATATGCTGAGCAATCAGTTTGTAGCGCAAAAACTGGTATTGACCAATAAGTTGGTAAGTTAAAAATAACGAAAAATTTAAAAATAGTAAAATTTTTAATTAATTCTTTTATTTGAATTTCAGAAAAACCAAATGACGTTATTCGATGTAGAGGATGAGAATAATATTCAATCGTATAGTAAAAAAGTATATATTGAAAAAGTTAAATATGGTTAGTATAGATAATAAAATTATTTAAATATGAAGAATTATATAAATAATATATAAAAAACAAAATAAAAAAATTAATATCATTCTTGCAACAGACTGGGGAAAAAAACGGAAATTTTAAGGAAGAGATAATCAAAACAACAAATCATGAGATTAATTTTAGAAGAATATAATTTTAATCAATCAATCCCAGAATATTCAGCTATTTGTAAAATTAGTAAGTAAAAAATTATTCTGTGAATGAAATAATATGACTATTATATATTTTAATTATATATATAATATATAATATATAAATATATATAATATTTATATATATAATTTTAAATTATAATTTTAATTAAATTATTTATTACATTGAAATATATTTATCATTATAGCCTCTGCTAATGTTTATTTAAAAGCAATTAAATTAATGCAGTGTCTTTTGAAATAATAAATAACGATGGAAATAGTGCAATTTCTTTAAACTATCAAATAAAAAAGATTTATCCATAATAATTACGATCCAAATATTTACTTTTTATTTTAATCATAAAAAAATATTTAAAGAATTAATATTTAAGACATAATAATAATATTTAAAGAATATTAACAAATTGATATACGATCACTTATCAAAATACAATAAATATATCTGTTTTACAATTTAAAATCATAATACTTTTCTCTTCTAATATTCATGTATTATTTTCAAAAATTCTTTACATCTAAATTCAACAAACATATAAACTAGATTTATAGTGAATTACAAAGAAACCAATATTTTTTATCATCAAGAAATCTTCATTTATTTCGTTGTTAAATATGAAAATGATTGTATTTTTTTTATGTAATTTTTTTATAAATGCGTTTTTTTTTTAACCTTGTAACACGTTTGGATGGTGTATATGTATACATGATGGAAATCTTTTATTTCGCCGTACATGAAACAAGTACAATGAGATTCAGTTTTCTCATATAATTGCGGAACAAAATAAAGCATTTATCGATTAAGATTTCACGTGACAAAAATCATATAACAAATATAAAAAATCTTGTTTATGTATAATTTTTCAATTATATATAATTGCTTAATCTTCTGTTTTTATCTTTCGAACGATAGTTTTTATTAAAAAGAGAAGAAAATTTTTGTCTTTTTTTCCTCTGCCATTTATCATTACGAGTTATAAGACAAAATCAAGAAAATTAGGTGAATTTTCATAAATTAATTTGTTCCGTAGAATGAATTTAGATAAAAAAGAAAAATTGCAATATATTGGAGGTTCAACATTTTTA
This sequence comes from Apis florea, assembly GCF_048593485.1. Lineage (NCBI taxonomy): Eukaryota > Metazoa > Arthropoda > Insecta > Hymenoptera > Apidae > Apis > Apis florea. The sequence continues at coordinate 7,245,922 of NW_028256549.1, read as the reverse complement.
GAATTTGGTGATTTTTCCTTGATACTCAATCCATTGTCGATGATTTTTGAATCGAGGTTATATAGGTTATGGCAGATTATTCATTCATTCGGCAAGTTGAACAATGTTATGAAACTAAATAGTTAAAATAAAATAGATATATTAAATATCTTATAGTCAAACGATATATTCATATATATCGTATTACGAATAAAACAACGATCAAATGCTTATTACATTTTATTTTATTGAAACAGAAACAAAAAAATTACTCATTAATATTTCATTAATATAATTGTCTGTAAGATTATATTATATAAGATTTTTGTAAGCTATTATATAAAATTAATTTTGAAAAACAAGGAAAAGAAGAAAATAAATAAACGATCATTTAAATCAATTATCTCACATTTATATTCCTTTAATCGTTTCTTAACTTTTTGAGAGCTTATTAAGAAAATTAATTATTTTGCTTTAATAAGTACTACCTGTTTATTCTTTAAATATTGTTATATAATCAATATATAATCCGATACGTATTTGAATAAATAATTTTAAAGGAAAAAAATAAAATGCAGAATCATTTATTGCGATTAACGAGAGAGAGAAATTAAAGGTAAGAAGTAGCTCATACTTAAAGTATAAAAGGGAAATTTACGTTTAATGTTTATTCAATTCTCGTTAGATATTTCAAGAATATATATAAAAGATATACTTCGAATCTTTTTCATTTAAAATCGATATATTTAAAAGAAAAATGAAAATTATCGTGGTTCTTTTTGCTTTATGCATTTGCGTTGGTGCATTGGTAAATGTTCAAATAACATTCAATTTTATTCACATTTATCATAATTTATGTTTAACATTTCTATTTAAATTTTAATTTTTATTTCTATATTTGTCTTAAAAAATATTTAGGATTAACTTATATCTGCAATAGATTATTTCCTTTTTATTATAAATTTGTTATATTCAATTTATATTTAGTGACAATATTTTTTTGTTAGTTTTTAAATGATTAAATGATAAATACAGTTTAAATAAAACATTCAAACACAATATTAGTATATTGTGTCTTCTTTGTCATAGTATTTTCCTATTATGATCAATTAAAAAAGAATCTTTTTCAATATAAAATGAAAAATTTGATATTTGAAGCGATTTATATTGTCATTTGTTATTTATTATTTTTTTTTACAATAAAATTCTTGTATTGAATTTATTTTCAATCTCATTATATTTATTCATAAGTATATTAATTTTATAAAATTTTATCAATTTTACGATCGTATTGTTTTATTTTTATATTAAAAATTGTGATAATTTTTAATTATTTCGATTGAAAATCTTTTTTTTTTTTTTTTTTTTTTGATTTTCTGTTGAGATGTCTGTTTCTAAATAATTAATTGTAATAGTACATAAAATGTAATAATATATAATAAAAACGAAGGAATATTATTTTTAACCTAAATCCAGCGATAGTTTTCGAACTCATTTGATTATGTTATAATACTTATAAATAAAGATATTATTACCAAAAACTTTGTTAATATTTAAGATAAATGGAAGATTTGTAAAAGAATATATATATATATATATAATGTATTTATAATGTATTTATATATAAATTATATATATATATAATTTGTACATTAAAAATAAGTTTATGTTTAATAAAAATTGATTTAATGAATAAATAATTATTTTAAAAACATTTTATTTAATTCATATATAAAGTTATTTTCATAGTATATTTTAATTTTTTAGACGATTAAAGAATTTCAAGTGATACTACGTCTTGGACAGGCAGTGTGCAGAGATGAAACTGGCATTAATCAACGTAATTTGCAAATAATTCGAAATACAGATAATAATATTTCTAATTAATTTTTTTATTCGAATTTCAGAAATAGTAGATGATGTTAATGAAAACAACATCAATATAGATGATGAAAATGTTTTATCATACATTGAATGCACGATGAGAAAATTCAGTGGTGTTGGTATTATAACTAGTATTATTACTTGAAAAGAATTATATACATGTATAGAAATATTAAAAAAAGTTATTGTCATTTTTCGACAATAGGTTGACAAGGACGGAAATTTTAACGAAAATGTAATCAGAGAAATAATAAAAATATATTTAGACGAAAATGAAGTTAATAAAGTCATCATGGATTGTTCATCCATCTGTAAGTGAAAAATATTATATGAAAAAATACAATTCTCTTCATATATTACGTATTTTAATTACTACATAAAATTTTGAATAAATTATTTAAACTATTGTTTTTTAAATTTATCATTACAGCTGATGACAATGTACGTATAAAAATGACTAAGATACTACAGTGTTTAATGAAGTATAAAACATTAAAAGAAATACTAAATGGCTAAATGTTCAATTATTAAAAAGAAAAGATCTATTCAGAATACGATGTATTTATTTTTTTATTTTAATTGATTATTTAATTTACTTTAATTAATTGAATTAATTAAATCAATTAATAATTGATTAAATTAAAAATATTTGGAGATTTTTATTAATAAATTGGTGTATGGTTATTTAACGTGTTTAAATTTTTGATTACCTATCTATTAAATTATGCTTCCCCGTTTTTCCAAACTTTTTTACTTCGTAATTTTTTTTTTTTTCATAATTCTTCTACAATTGGGAACTATCGAATTCTATTCTAAAATAAATTATTTCATTATTTATAAAAATTATCAAAATATATAATATTTTTAGATTAAAATTATAATTTTAGATGCAATAGGAATTATCAATAAAGTACAAAATAGATTTATCATTTTAAGAGATTTAAATAATATTGATTAAGTTATTATTTTAAATTATGAAAATTATGTTTTTAGTTCTAGGCACACTAGAAAAATCGGTCAAATATTGGTCCAAAACCAATCGTTTATATTAATTTTCATCCTTTATTATTATCATCTATTATGATTATAATATTCGTGTCATTGATGATTTCTGACTTATATTTAAATTTGAAATAAATTTTATAAGAAAATGAGTTAATAACATTTAATTACAAAATGATGTAATTAGTTTCTTTTACTATTAATTAAGTGAGGTTTAACGCCGTTTTATATTTCTTTGTTTATATGTAATTCATATTCATATAAAAATTCATTTATTTTAATAATGTTTTTTATTTGATTAATTAAAAAATAATTTGTAGCTGGCAAAAGATATTAATAAAATATATTCATACCTAAAAGAGAAATAAAAAATTATTAAAAAAAATGTTTTAAAATTGAAATTTGATTTTACGGTTAGTTTGCAGTTTTTAGTACGGTTAATTTAAATTATTTAAATTAGAAAAAATTAATTACTCAAACATTTCTTATCGCTTTAATTAGTATTTCCTAGTATATTCTTCAGAAATATTATTCTTCGGATATTCTTATATAATCGATGCATAATCCGATATATTCTTCAGAAATATTATTTTTCGTATTGAAAGAAACAAGAAAAAATATGCACAATGTTTTATTAAAAAAGAGATAGAAATTTTAAGATGGAAGCAGTATATAACCTACCTACAGTATAAAAAGACGTGGCATATTCAATGTTTGTTCAGTTCTCTGGATATATTTCAAGAATATTCAAATCTTGTTTATTTGAAATCGATATATTTGAAAAAAAAAGAAAATGAAAACGATTGTGATTTTTTCTATTATTTGCGTTTGTGTTGGTGCACTGGTAACGATTAAATTTAAATATTTTTAACTTTATCCACATTTAGCATAATTTATATTTAGCATCTCTATTTAAATTTTAACTTTCACTTCAATATTTATGTCTTTAAAAATATTTATAATTATTGCAACTTTTATCTTTACAATAAATTATTTCCTTTTTAATATAAATTTGTTACATTAAATTTATATTTAACAACAACATTTCTACTACATTTCAGTATAAAGTAATACATTTACAAAGTAAATAAATAATTAATTAGAAATAATATAAAAGTAATTATTTCTAATTTAGTAATTTTAATTAATCATAAAATTTAAAAAATTAAACGTTAAATATATTTTCGATAAAACATGTTTCAAAAATGTTCAAAAATATTAATTTATTGTGTCATCCATATCAAAGTATTTTCCTATTATAATCAATTTTTCCACTATGAAATAAAAAATGTGATATTTGAAGTGATTTATATTGTCATTTCTTATTTATTATTTTTTTTTTTTTTTTTCAATAAAATTCTTGTGTTGGTTTTATTTTCGATCTCTTTATATTTATTCATAAGTAGATTAATTTCACAATCTTTATCAATTTTGCTAACGCATTGTTTTATTTCGATAATAAAAATTTTCTGAGAGATATCTGTTTCTGAATAATTAAATGTAATTGGCAAAAACGATAGAATATTATTTTTAATTTGAATTAAGCGATAGTTTTCGAGTTGATTACTTTGATTACGTTATAATACTATAAATAAATATACTATTTACAAATAACTTTATTAATATTTAAGATAAATGAAAGATTTGTAAAAGAATAATTATATATATATATAATTAAAAATAAGTTTATGTTTAATAAAAATTAATTTAACAAATAAATAATTATTTTAAAACCATTTTATTTAACTCATATATAATGTTATTTTCATTATAGATTTTAATGTCTTTTTTAGACCCTTGAAGAATTAAAAAGCGAATTACTTACTGCGGAGCCAATTTGCATGACAGAAACTGGCGCTAATCAACGTAAATTGCATATAATGGAAACGAGATACAAATAATAATATTTCTAATTAATTTTTTTAATTTGAATTTCAGAAATAATAGATGATATTAATAATGGCATTGTCTATGTAGAAGATGAAAATGTCCAATTATACGTTGAATGTATGATGAAACGATTTAATATTGTTAGTATAAATATAATATTATTATTTAAATAGAATTATACACATGTATAGAGATATAAGAAAATTAAGATATAAGAAAATTGTCCTTTTTGTGACAGGTTGACGAGTATGGGAACTTTATGGAAAAATACACCAGAGATGTTGTGGGAGCTGTTTTAAATGACGATGAAGTTAATCAATTAGTCTCCGAATGTTCGCCTATCTGTAAGTAAAAAATTATTAATGAAAAAATACAATTCTTTATGCATTATGTATTTTTTTTATTACATTATTATATTATTACATTAAACTGTGTAATAAATTATTTATTATTGTTTTACATTGATGTATTTCTGTTATTATAGATGATGCCAATGTACATCTAAAAATTAGTAACATATTACAATGTTTTTTTAAATATAAAACAATAAATGATATATTAAATTCCTAAATGTTCAACTATTAAATGCAAGAGATTTGTTCAGCATAATGTATACCTACTTTTTATTTTAATTGATTATTTTATTTATTTTAATTATTTGAAAACTTTTATCAATAAATTAATGTATGATTATTTAACGTGTTTAAGTTTTTAATTTTACCTATTTAATTTTTCTATATTAAAATTGAGTACTATCGAATTTTATTCTGAAATAAATTATTCTGTTTTTTATAAAAATTAACAAGATATGTAATATTTTAGATTAAAACTGTAATTTTAATTGTAAAACAGATTATTGATAAAGTACAAAATAGATCATTTCAAGAAACTTAAATGAGATTAAGTTATTATTATAGATTATAGAAAAATTATATTTTCAACTCTAGGTGCACTAGGAAAATTGGTCAAATTTATATTGGTTTTTATTATTGTGTATTATTATCATATGTGTTTTATTATCATTTATTATGATTATAATATTCGTGTATGATATTTGATTACATTTAAATTTTAAATAAATTTTATAAGAAAATAAAATTGATTTAATGATGAAGATGTAATTAACTTCTTTTTATTATCAATTAAAAGAATAAGTTATATCTGCAAAAGATATCAAAGAAACATATTTTTTAATATCAAAAAGATAAAATTAAAAAAAATTTTTAAAATTGGAATTGAATTTGACAATTTGCACAAGTTAATTCAAATTATTTATAGAATTATTTCATTATTTAGAAATCAAGAAAGCTGTATAAATCATGTGCGCCTTACTTATATAATTAGATAAAATTTCCCAAAATTTATATATTCCATGGATTTTAGAGAAAGAATTTTCTTATTATAATTTAAAAATAAAATATTTGTTTCTAAAATCTAAAATCATAATATCTTCTTCTGATATTCAATCCTATTCAGTCATTTCCTAAAGTTTTTTTATATATAGATGAGTATATTATTTTTTATAAATTCTATAAAATGCGATATAAACAATATCAAAATTTCTAATATCTAACATCAGTTTTTATTGAAAACGAAATGCTATTTAATAATCATATTCTTCATATTATATTATATAATTCCATTTCTTTTTACATTAATTAATATCTTATTATTATTATTATTATTATTATCATTATTCTTTTTTACAATTAGAATAATCTTAAATAAACAAATATTTTTGATATAAATTATAAGTATTAAAACTTTTATTAATATTAAAGAAAACCAAATTTTTTATTGTTAACATAAATCTTAAACAGAAATCTCTAACACTATTGATTTATAATCATTCATTGTTTCCATCGTTAGTGTAATAAATTTTATTTTTTTAAAAAGTAATCATTTCATTGTTAAAATGATTTGCAAAATTGAATTGATATTGCAAAAATGAAATTCATAATATGATTTATTTATGAATACATGGTTTTTCTCGTCTTATATAACACATATATTCAAATCGGATACATATGTGTATGGAAATTTTTTGTTACGAAACAAATACAATGAAATTCAAAAGTTTTTGAATGAGATTTTTGTAGAACAAAATACAAAAAAGGAAAAGAACAAAACTTGTATTTGCAATAAAAAGAGTAATTGTTCCTTTATATTCATAATTATATTTCATTATGGAAACTATCGATGAAGATTTGTGAAAAATTGATTTTAATAAAAAGTAATAATTTTATAAATACATTTATAACTATTTTCTAATTATATAAACAATTAGACGATCCTTTACCGATTAATAATCCCTCCATCAAAAGAAATAATTTTTATTTGAAAACTTTTTCTCTATTTCTTTCAGTTCACGAATTACAACACAAAATTGACAATTAATCGAATTTTGAATCATAAATCAATTTCATAAATCCTTAGAATAAATTAGGACAAGCAAAAAATTACATTATATTACATATTTACATATTTACTTAACATATTGTTAAAAATTTCAAAATTTTTAGAATACAGGTGATTAGAAATTTCTCTTTGATACTTCGTTATCGAAGATTATTTATTCATTCATAGAATAGTAAAATAATATACGATATAATGAATAATAACGAATGATACGAAATTAAGTAAGTAAATAAGTAAATAAATCAAGACAAGAGATATGGAATAAATAAATGATATTTTAATTTATTCATGTATTATAAACAAGTCCTTATTCAAGAAATTATATCACATAAAAATTAATTAAATAATTATTTTCGCTTTAATATTAATCTTCACATCATCTTTTTATACAATCGATGCATAATTTGATACTGAGAAACATTATTATTAAATTTTCATTCATAAAGTATGTGCGCAATATCATTTATTAAAATAAATTATTATTAAAGAGAGATAAGATAACAATAATAATAGTATATAAGACGTCAAACATTCTATACTTGTTTAGTTCTCGTTGGATGTATTTCGAATCTTGTTTATTTTGTCACATCTAAAATAAAAATGAAAATTATCATAATTATTTGCGCTATTTGCGCTTGCGTCGGTGCAATGGTAAATGTTCAATTTTATCCATATTTAATATAATTATTTATTTTAACATTTCGATTTAAATTTTAACTTTTATTTCAAATTTTCAATTGTCACAACTAATTAACTTTTCAATAGATTATTTCCTCTTTAATATAAATTTGTTATATTTATAATTTTTATTTTATTACGACTTTTTCATTAGTTTTTCGTTAGTTTTTAAATTATAATATTACTAAGCCTTTGACATTTGCGAGTTTGCGAATTATTTTTGAAATAAGAAATAATTAATTAGGAATAATAGTAATTAGCAATTTTAGTTATTTTCAAGTAGTTTTAAAATGATTAAATGATAAATATATTTTTAGTAAAATATATTGGTTTCAAACATGTTCAAATATTGTGTCTAATATTTTCCTATTACGATTAATCAAGAAAGGATCTTTTGCAATATAAAATGAAAAATTTGAATCGATTTATATTGTCATTTGTTATTTCTTATTTTTTTTTTTTTTTACAATAAAATTTCTGTATTCGATTCATTTTGGATCCCTTTATATTCATTTATATTAATTTTACAATCTTTATCAATTTTACGATCGTATTGTTTTATTTCGATAATAAAAATTTGTAATAATTTTTAATTATTTCGATTAAAAATCTTCCTGAGAGATATCTGTTTCTGAATAATTAAATTTAATGGCAAAAACGATGGATATTATTTTTAATCTGACTAATACCAACAACTTTATTAATATTTAAGATAAATGGAAGATTTGTAAAAGAATATACATATATATATATATAATATATAATACATTAAAAATATGTTTATGTTTAATAAAAAATTAATTTAACAAATAAATAATTATTTTAAAAACATTTTATTTAACTCATATATAATGTTATTTTCATTATAGATAGATTTATATAGATTTTAATGTGACCCTTTTTTAGACCCTTGAAGAATTACAAAACGCGCTACGTATCACGCAGTCATTTTGTAAGACAGAGAGTGGTGTTGATCAACGTAAGTTATATAATGGAAATAAGAAATACAGATTATAATATTTCTGATTAATTTTTTTAATTCGAATTTCAGAAATAGTAGACGATGTTAATAGTGGCAAGATCAACCTAAGTGACGAAAATGTTTTATCATACGTTGAATGTGCGATGAAAAAATTTAGTGCTGTTAGTAGTATAAACAGTTATTATTATTTATAGATTTATACGCGTGCATAGATATGAAAATATATAAAATATAAAAAAAATATAAAAAAGATTATTTTATTTTTTATGGCAGGTTGACGACAATGGAAATTTCAACGAAAAAGTTGCTAGAAATGTTGCCAGTGCAGTTTTAAACGATGATGAGGTTGAGCAATTAATTGCCGAATGTTCGCCTATCTGTAAGTAAAAAATTATTAATGATTATTATATTTTAATTATTACATAAAACTTTGAATAAATTATTTACTATTGTTTTTTTTTTTTTTTTTTTACGTTACATTTACAGCTGACGCCAATGTACATGTAAAAATTAGTAAGATATTACAATGTTTTTTTAAATATAAAACAGTAAATGATGTACTAAATTTGTAAATATTTCCAACTATCAAAAAGAAGAGGATTATTCAGAATGCTTACTTTTTATTTCAATTGAATAATGTAATGTACTTTAATTGATTAAAAAATATTTGAAAACTTTTATTAATAAATTGGTGTACGGTTACTTAACTTGGTGTTTAAGTTTTTGCTTACCTATCTATTGAATTATGCTCCTCCGTTTTTTTAAATTTTTATTTTTTATTATCTGATGTTGCACGTAATTATCTATTACCAAATTTTTTTACTTCGTAATCTATTTATTTTCGAAATTCTTGTACATTGTCATTGAGAAATTTTATCGAATTTTATTCTAAGATAAATTATTCTGTTATTTATAAAAATTATCAAGATATATAATATTTTATTTAGATTAAAAGTGTAATTTCAGGTGCATTGCGGATCATTGATGAAATAATAGTAAAATAGATTTATCATTTCTTCTAAGAGACTTAAATATGATTGATTATGGAAATTATGTTTTCGATTTTAGGTGCACATGCAACGGAATCGATCAAATGCGTTTTGATTTATATTAATTTTCCCTGATTTCTGATTATATTTAAATTTTAAATAAATTTTTTAAGAAAATGAATAAAGATGTAATTAATTTTCTTTTATTATGAATTAAGTGAAATTTAAACGTTGTTTTATTTTTTTCTGTTTATGTATAATTTATATTTATAAAAATTCATTTATTTTAATGATAGAAAAATAATTTATATCTTGCGAAAAGATATAAATTATAATATTAAAAAAAAACATATTCATGCTTAGAAAAATAAAAAACATTTTTTAAATTAGAATTGAATTTGAAAGTTTGCAAGATTATTTCATTATTTAGATATCAAGAATGTTGTGCGGTTTATTTAGAGAAAGAATTTTTTTTATTATACATTCAAAATAAAATACTTTGATAAAATACTTTACAATATAATTTCTTCTAAATATACATTCCTGTACCATTTTCAAAAATTCTTCCCGTACAGATGGTTACTTATCAGTTTTCATAAATTATATAAAATATGATCCATACGATATCAAAATCTCTAATATTAACTCTAACATCAATTTTAATTGAAAACCAAATGTTATATTTGCAATTCAATAATCATATTCTTTATTATATTATGTATCTATTTCTTTTCTATTTTTATTCACAATTAGCTATAATCTTGAATAAACAAATAATATTCATTGAATTTATCATCATTTTTATTTAATATACAAATGATTTATTTTGTATAAATCAATACATAAAGGTAATAAAAATAATAAATATATTACAAGTAATTACAAAACGTGAGCAAATTTTTATTTATTAACAAGTCTTAAATAAAAACCTCTAATATTTGTAATCATTCGTTTATTTCATCGTTAAATATAATAAATTTCAAGGTTTTTTTACAAGACAATAATCATTCTATTATTCCATTGTTAGATGCAAAAATAAAATTCATAATATGATTTATTCATGAATAGATGATTTTTCACTTTGTACAACACATTCAAAAAGAAATATATATGTGTATGGAAATTTGCTGTTACGACATGTACAATGAAATTCAGAAGTTCTTCCTCAAGATTGTTGTGGAACAAAATATAAAAAAACAATAAAACAAAACTTGTATTTGCAATAAAAAAAGAAATAGTTGTTTCTCTGTATTTATAAAAATGATTATGAAAACTATCGATGAAGATTTGTGAAAAACTGAATTTAATAAAAGTAATAATTTTATGTTTATAACTATTTTCTAATTATATAACAAACAATCTTTTATCGATTAACAATCCCTCCCCCCCTTAAAAGAAACAATCTTTATTTGAAAACTTTTTCTCCATTTCTTACAATTCACGAGTTACAATATAAAATCGAAAATTAATCGAATTTTGAACCATGAATCAATCTTGACTCTTAGAATAAAGTAACGATCAAAAAATTGCGTTATTGTATTTACATATGTACTATATACTATACTATATATTATATATTATTTTTAAAATCTCAAAATTTCTAGAATACAGATGATTTTTCGAAATCTCTCTTTGATCGATGATTTTCGAATCGATACTGTTATATAACATCATTATTATTTATTTACTCGTTTGTAATAAATTGAACAAATATAATGCAAATACGAAATTAAACAGCCATACATTGAATGAGCATTTTATTCTTATATATGCTCGTATATCGTAAGTAAATCATGATTTAAGAATTGAATGATTAAGAATTATATAAAAGGATAATCAAACCCATATAAATAAACTGCAAAAGTATATATAAATAAACATATATAAGTAAAAGAAGAATAAGAAGGATCGTTGATGAACCAATCAATGTATTCAAAGACTTTAATCATTTTCAAATGGCTACAGAGAATAAGAATTTAAACAATATTCTATTAAACAATATATGTGATTAATTTATAGAGATATTTGTAAAAAAATTGTTGCAATTATTAGATTGAGGTTTTTGCATTATATGAAAATTTATTTAATATTCGAAATTAAAATTTTAATAAAAGATCTTTCTTAAATTTTATTAATCAGATCAATGTCTGCTTAAAATTATGATTAAAATTATGATCTAAATATTTATAAAAACAAAAAATTGTTCATCAATAAATAAAACTGTTTAAATATTCTAAATTTTTATAGAAAACTAATTTGGAAAATGAAAGGAAATAATTATTTAAATAAAATTGTATTAACATTTATTATTAATAATCGTTTTACTCTTTTTATTTTAGAGATAAGAAAAAAATTATTTCGCTTTAATAAACATTTAATTTTAATCTTTAAATCTTTTTATATAATCGACTTACATAATCTGATATGTACTTGAGAACCATTCATGAATTTTTATTAATAAAATTATATGCAATATCATTTATTGTAATAATCGAAAGAGAGAGAGAGAGAGAGAGAGAGAAATTCTGAGAGAGAAATAGTGAAGGTAAAAAATAGAGTATAAAAAGACGTTCTGCATTCGATTTTTTTCAGTTTGTTTAGTTCTCTTGTTAGATATATTTCAAAAACATTCGAATTTTATTTATTTGAAATCAATATATTTTTAAGAAAAATGAAAACGATCGTGATTATTTTTGCTATTTGTGTTTGCGTCGGTGCATTGGTAATCGTTCAAATATTTTTAATTTTATTCATATTTATCACAATTTATATTTAACATTTCTATTTATTTTAATTTTAATTTTTATTTCCTCTTATTTATGTCTAAAAATATTTGCAATATTTTATATTTTTGCAAAAGTTTATTCTCTTTTTAATATAAACCTGTTACATTAAATTTATATTTAACGCTACTTTTCCTTTTAATTCTTATATAATATTATTAACTATTTTATGTCCGAATTTTATAAAACTATAAATAATTAATTTGGAATAATGATAATTTTAATTTTGAAATGATGAATTGAACGACAAATATTTTATAACGTAAAACATTAAAATAATAAAAATAAATAGATTCAAGATTTTTTACTATATTTTACTATTCATTTTATTGATTAAGATAAAAGAAACTTTTTCACTATTAAATGAAAAATTTGGTTTCTGAAATGATTGATATTTCATTTATGTCGTTTGTTATTAATTATTCATTTTATAATAAAATTTTTACGTTGAATTTACTTTTAATCTCTTTATACTTGATTTATTCATAAATAATATTAATTTTAAAATCCTTATCAGTTTTTCAATCGTATTATTGCCCTTTTATTATTTATTAATTATAAATTTGCATATCGTGAAGATAGAGAATAAAAATTGGATTGTTATAATTTTTAAATAATTAAACAGAAGGTAGTGGAATATTATTATTAATTTCAATCGAACGATAGTTTTTATTGAGCTTAATATTATGTGATTACATTATGATATATACAATAACTATACAAATATATATATATATATATATAAAGATAATATAAAAAAAATCTATTAATATTTAAAATGAATGGAAAATTAATTAGAAGAATGCGTATATGTATCAAAACAAATATATTTGTACAAAGAATTTTAAGAATAATTATATATTTAATAAAAATCAGTTTATTAAATATTATTTTGAAAATATTTTATATAACTAATAAAAAACTATTTTCACAATATATATTTTAATCATCTTTTTTTAGACACTCGAAGAATTAAAAATTGGGCTACGTGCTACGTTGCCAATTTGCAAGATCGAAACTGGCATTGATGAACGTAAATTGGAAATAATGAAACGAGATACGAATCATAATATTTCTGATTAATTTTTTTATTCTAATTTCAGAGAAAGAAAATAATATTCGCGACGGCATCGTTGATGTAGAAGATGAGCAAGTTCAACTCTATTCTGAATGTTTAATAAAAAAATTCAACGCTGTTAGTATAAATTGAAATAAAATTGTTTAAATATAATTTTACATATGTATAAAATAAAATAAAAATTATTATCATTTTTTTGGCAACAGTATGACGATGATGGAAAATTAAACGAAGTTGTGGTCAGAGAAATAGCACGATTATATTTTGACGAAGATGATGTTAACAAAATAATCACCGATTGTTCATCTATCTGTAAGTAAAAAAATTATTAATGAAAAAATACAATTATTTATAATTTACTACATCGACATATATTTATCATTTTAGCTGATACCAACATGCATCTAAAATCTAGTAAGCTAATAGCGTGTTTTGGGAAATATACAACATTGAATAAAATACTAAATAATTAAATGTTCAACTATCAAAAGGAAAAAGATTTAGTTATAAATTATTATTTATTTATAACACGATATATTTCTCTTCTCTTTGATTATAAAAAATATTTAAAGAGTTAGATTAATAAATTAATATACGATTATTTAACGTCTAAGTTTTTGGTTACCTATCCAATGAATTATGTTTCTTTTTTCGTTTTTCCAAATTTTTTTATTCTTATTAATTGATTAATCTGCTACTTAATTATCTATTCCATATTTCCAAATTATTTTACTTCGTATTCTTCGATTTCTGAAATAAATTATTCTATTTAATAAAATTCTAACTATTAAATAAAAATTGTCAAAATATGTAATAATAATGTAATAATAAAATGAAAACTGTAGTTTTAATTATAATATGAATCATTGATGAAGTATAAAATTTAAAAAGATCTATTATTCCTTACGATTTAGATTGATAAACTTATATCATTATAAATTATAGAAATTATATTATCTAAGGATTCTAAGGAAATCGATCAAATCCTTTTCTATTGGTTATCATTGTGTTTTGTTATAGTTTATCGCGTTTATTACGATATTCCTACCTGATTTCTGACAACAATTCTACAATTCTAAAATAAACTTTATAAGGAAATGAATTGTTCGTGCCCGCAACAATAATATTGTAATGATGATAGTGGACGTGAGCTAATAACAGGGTATTTGTTAAATACCTTTCGACAAATGTCGTAACAAGTGATAACAAGTGACAATACTTCTTAAAGATGAATGTATTATTGGTTACATAAAGTCTATAAAAGAGCAGGATCTCTCATAATGTCACAGCAGCTAGTCATGTTCAGAGCACAATGTGATGTTAGAATAAAACTATGTAATTGACGTATCAGACTACAACGTGTTTACAATTAGATTCTCTTATAGATTTTCTCGACTAGTTGGCGCTAGTTGTCGCTGAGCCAATTGTGTCTGAAATATGTTACTTTTAAGGTTTGGGTTATATACAATTACTAAACTCAAAAAAGACAAGTACAAGCAAGCAATCATTTAATAAAATATATTAATTAATTTTTAATAAGTGATGTATCCTTATACTATTTAATCACTTATTTTTCTCTAAAATATGATTCTTCAATTCATATTTATAACTCATTTATTTTAATAATTGAAAAAGTAATTTATATTTGGAAAAATATATATTAATAAACCATATATTAATAACTCATACAAAAAAAAAAAAGAATAAATATCAAATTATCGAAATAAAAAATATGGAATTGAAAATAAATTATAAGCTTGCACAGTTAATTTAAATATGTTGTATTAATATAAACTAGATTTATAATAGATCGATACAATGAATTCCAAATTTTTCAAAAAATCTTCATTAATCAAATATCTTTTATATTTGTCACAAGAAAGACAAATACTCATTTATTTATTTCATCGAATATGAAATTCATGATATAATTTTTTTATAAAAAATCTTATTAAAAATCTTTTTTCATTGCGTGGAATATGAAATAAAATACAACGTGATTCAAAAGTTTTCATGTATTGTTGCAAAACATAATAAATAAAAAATAAAGATTGTATTTGTAATAAAAAAAATTATTTGTTTCTTTAATGAAACTTTCACAATTAACTGAAAATATAAATTTGTGAAAAAATAAATTTAAAAAAATCATAACTCCTTTGTTTATAACAATTTTCTAATTCTCGCAAGTATAAATAACATATACAATTGATGAATCTTTTATCAAATTTTTATTAGAAGAAAATTTTTGTCTTTTTCTCTACTCTTCATAGTTCACGAGTTATAAAAATCGAAAATTAGTCGAATTTTCATAAATCAATTTTGTTTTTTAGGATGAATACCCTTAAAGCTTTAAAAAGTTTTAAAATTTTAAAAATTTGTATTTTTTCTTGATAATCAGTCTGTTATTGATGATTTTCGAATCGAGACTGTTATATACATAGATAATAAAAGATTATTCATTCATTCGTAAATAGGTTGAAGAAGAATAATTAATTAATTAATTAGTTAAGACAAGTTATATATATATAGAATGAATATTTTATTTTTAAATATGTTCATATATAAATTGTGAATCACAAATTGCTAGAAATAGAAAGTGGTCAAACGCATATAAATATGCAAATTGCAAAAACATATCCAATATAAAAAAAAGGATAGAAGAGTGGTTGATGAATCGATTAATGTATTCATAGATTTTAATCATTTTTTAAATATAAATATAGAGAATAAGAATTCTCGATAATTCGAACAATATTTTCCCATATATGTAATCTTAATTTACATTTAGACATATTTATAAAAAGTTGTTGCTATTATTGGCATTCCATGAAAATTACCACATTTTATTAATACTTCATTAAGAGATAATAATGTAAATATTTTGTATGTATGTTATTACGTAAAACTAATTTTGAAAGAAGACGAAAAGAATAAAGGAAATAAATGATCATTTGAGAGATAAAAAAAAAAAAAAAAATTATTTATTCGAATCTTTTTTATATCGCTTTTTATAAGTATTTTCTTTTATTCTTCAGATATTTTTATATAATCGATGCATATTCTGATATGCACTTGAAAAATATTAATTTTCATTGGAAAAAAAAAAAAAAAAGGCAATAATAGCAGAATAATTAAAGAGAAAAATTTTAAGGAATAAGTAACAATTAGTATAAGTAGATTGTATATTATAAGAAATAGTATAAGTAACAATTATAATATAAAAAAAACGCCATATATTCGATATTTATTCAGTTTTCGTTGAATGTACTTTAAGCACATTCGAATCTTGTTTATTTGAAATGAATGTACCTGAAAGAAAAATGAAAACGATTGTGATTATTTCTATCATTTGCGTTTGCGTTGGTGCAATGATAATGATTCAAATATTTTTAAAAAATTATCCACATTTAGCATAACTTATATTTATCTTTAAAAATATTTACAATTATCGCAATTTATATCTTTACAATAAATTATTTCCTTTTTAATATAAATTTGTAATTTTAGTTTCTTGCGTTTGTTACCAATGATTTTCGAATCGAGATAATTATTTACTTAAGTTGTAGCAAAGTATTCACTCATTCGTAGTAGGTTGAAGAAGAATAATTAAATAATTAAGACAAGTTAGATAAATTGGATGAATATTTTTGTTTTATATACATTCATATATCTTAAATAAACTGGAATTTATAAATTGCTATGTGATTAAATGCATGCTACATAAATGAATTGCAAAATCATATGTAAAAAAAAAAAGAATAAGAAAAATAGTTGTTAAACCAATTAATGTGTTTATGGATTTTAATCATTTTCAGATATGCGATATAATTTATAGAGATATTTGTAAAACGTTGTTTTTATTATTAAAATGAGATTTTATGAAAATTTATTCGATATTTCGAAATTAAAATTAGTATAGTCTTCCTTAAATTTCAAATTCAAATCAGTTGTCGATGTCTGTTCCTTAAAATTATGTATATTATAGTTCATATATTTAAAAAGTTTGACTAAAAATAAAAAATTATTCGTAATAACATTAATTCAATGTAAATAAGATTTTTCAAATATGTTTTAAACTGTTATTAAGAAAACTAAGTTAAAAAGAATGGAAAAAGAAATATAAAATAAGTGATTACTTAAATGAAATTGTATTAAAATTCATTATTCTAGTAACCCTCGTTTCACCCTTTATATTTCAGAAATAACAAAAAAAAAAAAAAAATTAATTAATTGAATATTCCTTTTCGCTTTAGGCAAGCATTCATTTTTAATTTTTTGTTATTGATCTTGATGATTGTTTGATCATTGCTTAATTTGGCATATACTCAGGAAGTATTAATGAGTTTTCATCCAAAAAAAATATATACAATTATTTCTCTTAATAATCGAGAGAAAGAAATTCTGAGAATCATAATGATAATGAAGGTAAAAAAATGTACTAATTAATAATAATTATACTATAAAAACACTTCGTACATTCGGTATTTGTTCAGTTTTGTTGAATGTACTTCAAGCACATTCGAATCTCGTTTATTTGAAATCGATATATTCAAAAGAAAAATGAAAACTATGAATACTATCGTGGTTCTTCTTGCCTTGTGCATTTGTGTTGGTGCAATGGTAAATGTTCAAATAACATTCAATTTTATTCACATTTATCATAATTTATGTTTAGCATCTTTATTTAAATTCTAAGTCTCATTTTTATATCTTTGTATGATTTTGAAAATATTTGTAATATTTGTAACAACTTATACCTTCGTGATAATTTATTTCCTTTTTAATATAAATTTGCTACATTGAATTTTTATTTAATAATAATACTTTCCGTTAATTCTTATGTAACATTATAAATCCTTCCAAGTTCCAAAATGATTATTATGTAAATAATTGTTTAAATGATTATTTATAATTATTATTATAATTATTTACGTATTTATATATAATAAAAAAAAGATGTAAAATGTAATTGTTATTTATAATTAATTATATAATAATTAATTTGTCTTAAAATAATTAAACGATAAATATATTTCCGATAGAACAAAAATTGATTTCAAACACGTTTAATATTAGTGTATTGCGTCTTTAAAAATAACAAAAGTATTTTCCTATTATGATTAATTAACAACTAAAAATAAAATTTCATATCTGAAACGATTTATATTCATTATTTTTTCTATAAAATTCTCGCGTTGAATTTGTTTTTTATCTCTTTAAATTTAAATTATTCATAATTATATATAAATTTTCTATTCGTTCTAAATTTCTGTATTGTTTGCTTCCTATTTTATTCCATGAAAATCGAAAATGAAGATTGGAATATAATAATTTTTAATTATTTAGATTAAATATTGTTTTCAAATTCCTGGGAGATATTTATTTTGAATAATTATATATAATAGCAAAAAATGTAAAAGAATAATATTATTTGAATCGAGTGATAGTGTTTGTTGAGATATTGAAGAAATGATACAAGAAAATACGTTTTTGAGAAATGATGATCTTTGAAATTGTATATTTGTTAAAAATACATGGTTGGAGTGCATGAACTCCTGTTTGAAGAAGATTTGTTATAGATATTCTTCGAGATAGCAAACTTTGTGGATCATAATATATCCTGTTAGTTTATTTCTGGGAATTTTCCTTGTGTTGAGAATGTCAAGGGGTTGATCTAGTTGATCTACGATATTGTTGCTTGTCGAAGATCTTCGATTTCGCGAGATAAACAGAAGATTTTGGTAGAACCTTTTCAAAATCAGAATTTTCATAACCTCAGAATCTTTTAAATTAGAATTTGTTCAACATTTTTTTACCTTAATTCTTTTACATTTTTCTGAATTTTTAGATACAAACTTTCTGAACTTTTACAACTGAACGAATAAAAATTTAGAATCTTGTGAATTCATCCATAAACGTGAATCGTCACTAGCATATGAAGATTGTTCTTGACCGTTTAGACAACTTTGTTAACACACACTTTTGCAATAAATTATTTTTATTACTATCCTTATTCCAGAAATAAGTTGAAGTTAACAGTTTTCAAGCTCATTATATTACATTACAATATATATATAAAAATATTAGTAGAAAAAATTTATTAATATTTAAAATGAATATAAAATTTTTAAAACAATATATGTATGTATAAAGTTTTAAAAATAATTATGCATAATAAGAATTAATTTAATAGGGAAATAATTATTTTTAAAAATATTTTATTTAATTAATATACAAAATTACTTATAATATATATTTATATGTATAATGTTGTATATATAATATTTTTTTCAGACACTTAAAGAATTGCAAATCAAACTACATTATGTGCAGCGAATTTGTAAAACAGAATTTGATATTGATGAACGTAAGTTGTAAATAGCAAATATTTTTGATTATCGATAATATATATATTGATATTGTTATTTATTTCTTTGTTTGAAATTCAGAAAAAGCAGATGACGTTAATGAAGCCACTTTCGATGTACAAGATGTGAAATCTCAAATCTACTCTAAATGCATAATAGAAGAATTCAACGGAGTTAGTATAAATAATAAAATTATTTGAATAGAATTTTACGTATGTAAAATACATATTACATATGTATAAAATAAAAAAAAATTATTGGCAACTTTTTGGCAACAGGTTGATGAGAACAAAAGGTTAAACGAAAATGTAGTTAGAGATGTAGTGTCAATATATTTGGACGAAAATGATGTTAATCAATTAATTGCCGAATGTTCACTTATCTGTAAGTAAAAAATTATTAATTAAAAGATACGATTCTTTATATATTATGTATATTAATTACTATATAAAATTTTGATTTAATTATTTATTATTTATTATTCAGTGTTTATTACATTGACGTATATTTATTATTGTAGCTGATACCAACATATATTTAAGATTTAGTAAATTAATGATGTGTTTGGAGAAATATAAAACAATGAAAGAAATCATAAATCTCTAAACATTCACCTGTCAAAAGATTTATTCATATTTACGATTTATTTCCTTGCTTTGATTATAAAGAATTAACGAATTATAAATAATATAATTTTGAATAATGATTTTGAAATAACGAATTATATTAATAAATTAACATACGATTATTTAACGTCTAAGTTTTTAGTTGCCTATTCCTTTTCCTTCTTCCAAATTTTTTATTCCTGTTAGTTTGTCTGATCTGGTAATTATCTATTTCAAAATTCTTTTACTTTGTAATAGATTGTAATAGACATTAAATTTAAGAACTATCGAATTTTATTCTGAAATACATAATTCTATTATTTATAAAAATTTAAAAATTATCGAAATATATAACTGCAGTTTTAATTTCAGCAATAATAATTATTGATGAAATATAAAATTTGAAAGGATTTATTATTTCTTGGAATTTAAATTGGTAAACTTATCATTGCAAATTAGAGAAATTATATTATCTAGAAGAACTCTAAGAAAATCGATCAAATGCTTTTGTATTGCTTTTTATTGTATATTGTTGTATGTATTTTTCTCTTGATTCTCCGTTGCACCTTATTTATTTTAATTATTAAAAACTAATTTATATTTGAATAAATTATCGATATAAAGAAATTGAAATCGAATTTATCAATTTGTACACCTCATTTAAATATTTATATAATTATCGTATCCAAGAATTTATACAGTTAGAGATAAAATTTAAAATTTTATATATTTCATGGATTCTAAAGAAAGAATCTTCTTATCATATTTTCAAAATGAAATAACATTTGTTTTATAATCCAAAGTCGTAATATTTCTCTCTTCTAATATTAATTTCAAAACTTTTTGACGTCTAAGTAGATATATATCATTTGCAAATTTTACACAATGTTGTTTAAACGATATCAGAAATTCTAATGTAATTCAGTAATAACCCAAGTATTTTTCCTTTTTTTTTTTACAATAATTGGTGTTTACAATTAATGTAATCTTACATAAACGAATAATATTTGCTGGATTTACATAAACCTTTTTTACCTTTATTATACTTCATCAACAAACATATATATATATAAACTAGATTTATGATAGATCCTATATTTTTTACTGTCAACAAATCTTCATTATTCAATTGCCTTCTTCCATGCATTTCTTACACGAAGCAATCATTCGTTTATTTCTACGTTAATCGCGAAAATGAAATTCATGATATAATTCTTTTATAAATGCGTTTTTTCTTCTTGTATAATGTGTTCGCATGATGAAAATCTTTTATTGCGCAGTACATAAAATGAGTGTAATAAGATTATCTCATATTGTTGCGGAATAAAATAATACGCAATAAAACGGAGTATTATTTATAATAAAAAAAAAAATGTTTGTTTTTTTACAGTGTTTCAATTAATTAATGAAATTAATCATAATTATACGTATATTAATTTTATATAAAAAAATAAAGTATTACTTTTTTTTATTTACAATATTTTTCTAATTACATACACAATTTATCAAATTTAGCAATATTTATTACAAAAAAATTTTTATTTTTTTTCTATTTTATATACAAGAAATGAGACAAAATCGAAAATTAACCGAATGTATTATAAATCAATTTTGTTCCTTGGAACAAATGAATTATGCAACAAAAAGAAATAATTTGATTTAATACCTGTTAATTAAAATTTCAAAATTTTTAGAATTCCCTTCTTTTCTCGCATTTCTTACCGATGATTTTCGAATCGAGATAATTATTTACTTAAGTTGTAGCAAATTATTCATTCATTCGTAAGTTGAAGAATGTTTCAATGTTACAAAATTAAATAGCTAAGACAAATTAAAAGTATATTTTAGTTTTATATATATCCATATATAAATTCATATATATATCCATAAGTAAATTCATAAATTGCTATGTGATCAAACGCATAAATGAATTGGAAAATCATATGCGGTATAAAAAAGAGAAGAAGAAGAATCGTCGATGAACCAATTAATGTATTTATGGATTTTAATCATTTTCAGATATGATTTTTGAAGATATACAGAATAAGAATTTAAATAATATCCTCCCATATTTAATTTCTGGAGATATTTGTAAAAAGTCGTTGCCAGAACGAGATTTTATGAAAATTTATTTATAATATTTCGAAATTAAAATTTATAATTTCTTCTTTAAAATTCACGTTAATCAGAATACCGATGTCTATGATCTATATACTTATACGAAAACAAAAATTTTTACTAAAAACAAAAAATTATTCAATTAATAATTAAAATTGTTTAAATATTCTAAGTTCTTATAGAAAACTAATTTGGAAAAGAATAGAAAATGAAAGGAAACAAATGAAATTGTACTAACATTGTATAATCTAATAATCATTTTAGAAATAAGAAAAAGAAATTAATCAATTAAATATTTCTTTGGTTAACATTCACTTTTAATTTTCAGATATTGTTTTATAACTCATGAATAATTCGGTTATGTACCCAGCAAGTATTAATGAATTTTCATCAATAAAGATATGTGCATATCATTTTTTTTAATAATCGAGAAACAGAAATTATGAGAACGATAATATTTATCAAGGTAAAAAAAACATTAATTAATAATAATTATACTATAAAAACACATCGTACATTCGATATTTGTTCAGTTCTTGTTGGATGTACTTTAAGCATTCTTGTTTCTTCGAAATCGAATATATTTAAAAGAAAAATGAAAACTATCGTGATTATTTTTGCTTTCTGCATTTGCGTTGGTGCAATGGTAAATGCTCAAATAATGTTCAAATTTATTCACATTTACCATAGTTTATGTTTAGTATCTTTATTTAAATTCTAAGTCTCATTTTTAAATCTTTATATGAATTTGAAAATATTTATTGTAATCGTCACAACTTATATCTTTGCGATAGTTTATTTCCTTTTTAATATAAATTTGCTATTGAATTTTTATGATACATTTTTTAATGATACTTTCTATTAATTCTTATATGATATTAAAAATTCTTGCAAGTTCCAAAGTGATATATAATTATTTACGTATACATAATAAAAAAAATGTAATTGTTATCTCTAATTAATTAATTATCTAATTAATTAATTATATAATAATTAATTCGTCTTAAAATAATTAAACGATAAATATATTTCCGATAAAACATTGGTTTCAAACATGTTTAATATTAGTGTATTGCGTCTTTAAAAACAACAAATGTATTTTCCTATCATGATTAATTAACAACTAAAAAAGAATCTTTCCCACTATGAAAATTTGATATCTGAAACGATTTATATTCGTTATTTTTTCTAAAATAAAATTCTTGTGTTGAATTTATTTTTCATCTCTTGAAATTTAAATTATTCATAAATACATAAATTTTCTAATCATTATAAATTTTTGTATTGTTTGCTTCCTATTTTATTCCATGAAAATGAAGTTCGGAATATTATAATTTTTAATTATTTCGATTAAGTATTGTTTTCAAATTCCTGGAAGATATTTGTTTTGAATAATATAATAGCAAAAAATGTAAAAGAATAATATTATTTGTAATCTGAATCGAGTGATAGTGTTTGTTGAGATATTGAAGAAATGATACAAGAAAATACGTTTTTGTGAAAAGATATCAGGATTTCAGATATTTTCCAGCCACGCCAATCTTAACAGTAGTCGACATTATCCTGTTAAGAAGACTTGTTATAGATATTCACAAATCAGTTTCTTCGAGACAGCAAACTCTGTGAACTATAATATATCCTTTTAATCTATTTCTGAGAATTTTTCTTGCGTTAGCGTTGACAGGCGTTCACTAGGGAATTGATCTACGATACTGTTGGCTGCTTGTGCTCCTTCGAAGATCTTCGATCTCCCGAGATAAACATACATAGAAGGTTTTACAACGCTTTCGATAGAATCTTTTCAAAATCAGAAATTTCTTAATTTCAGAATCTTTTAAACTTTCTGAACTTTTAAACTTTGTAACTGAACGAATAAAAATTTAGAACCTTATGAATTCAGCCTTATGAACGTAAATCTTCACTAGCATATGAAGATTGTTCTTGATTGTTCTTTAGAACTTTGTTAGCACAGGTTGAAGCTAACAATTTTCAAATTCATTATACTATCATTACGTTATTACGATATTATATATAAAGAGATTATTATCAAAAAATTTATTAATATTTAAAATGAATAGAAGATTTTTTAAACAATATATATATATATATATGTATAAAGTTTTAAAAATAATTATGTAAAATAAGAATTAATTAATAATGTATAAATATTTGTAATTATTCTTAAAATATTTTATTTAATTAATATATAAAACTACTAATAATATATTTTAATATTTTTTTTAAGACAATTGAAGAATTGAAAGCCCAACTACGTGATGTTCAGCAAACTTGTAAAGCAGAATCTGGCATTGATGAACGTAAGTTGCAAAAAAGGAAAAAATTGTAAAAAATAATATTTTTGATTATGGAATATATAGATATTATTATTAATTCCTTTATTTAAAATTCAGAAAAAGCAAATGACGTTCATGAAGGCAGTTTCGATGTAGAAGATGAGATAGCTCAACTCTACTCTCAGTGCATAATAAACAAATTCAACACTGTTAGTATAAATAATAAAATTATTTAAATATAATTTTACATGTGTATAAAATAAGAAAAAATTATTATCATTTTTTGGCAACAGGTTGATGAGAGCGGAAACTTTAATGAAAATGTAGTTAGGGAAATAATGAAAGTATATCTGGACGAAAATAATGTTAATCAATTAGTCTCCGAATGTTCATCTGTTTGTAAGTAAAAAATTATTATTGAAAAAATACAATTCTTTGTATATTATTTATTTTAATTACTATATAAAATTTTGATTGTATTATAATATTTAATATTTATTAATTACTGTTTATTATTGTAGCTGATGCCAACATACATCTAAAATTTAGTAAATTAATGATATGTTTTGAAAAATATAAAACAATAAAAGAAATCCTAAATCTCTAAACATTCAAGTATCAAAAGGAAAAAGATTTATTCATGACATGATATATTTTCTTAATATCCTTATAATTATAAAAAATATTTAACGAATTATATTAATAAATTAATGTACGATTACTTAAGTTTTTAATTACCTATTCACTGAATTATGTTCTTTTTCTTTTTCCCAAACTTTTTATATTTTTCTTATTAGTTGACTGATCTGATAATTATCTATTTCGAAATTCTTTTACATTGTAATAGATTTTGAAATTCTTCTACGTTAAATATAAGAGCTATCGAATTCTATTCTGAAATAAATTATTCTATTATTTATAAAAATTATCAAAATATATAAAATGTAATAATAAGATGAATACTACTTAATTGCAATAAGAATTATTGATGAAATATAAAATTTGAAAGGATTTATTATTTCTTGGAATTTAAATTGGTAAACTTATCATTGCAAATTAGAGAAATTATATTATCTAGAAGAACTCTAAGAAAATCGATCAAATGCTTTTGTATTGCTTTTTATTGTATATTGTTGTATGTATTTTTCTCTTGATTCTCCGTTGCACCTTATTTATTTTAATTATTAAAAACTAATTTATATTTGAATAAATTATCGATATAAAGAAATTGAAATCGAATTTATCAATTTGTACACCTCATTTAAATATTTATATCGTATCCAAGAATTTATACAGTTAGAGATAAAATTTAAAATTTTATATATTTCATGAATTCTAAAGAAAGAATCTTCTTATCATATTTTCAAAATGAAATAACATTTGTTTTATAATTCAAAGTCGTAATATTTCTCTCTTCTAATATTAATTTCAAAACTTTTTGACGTCTAAGTAGATATATATCATTTGCAAATTTTACACAATGTTGTTTAAACGATATCAGAAATTCTAATGTAATTCAGTAATAACACAAGTATTTTTCCTTTTTTTTTTTACAATAATTGGTGTTTAAAATTAATGTAATCTTACATAAACGAATAATATTTGCTGGAGTTAAATAAGCCTTTTTTTACCTCTATTATTATACTTCATCAACAAACATATATATATAAACTAGATTTATGATAGATCCAATATTTTTTACTGTCAACAAATCTTCATTATTCAAAATGCCTTCTTCCATGCATTTCTTACACGAAACAATCATTCGTTTATTTCTATGTTAAATGTGAAAATGAAATTCATGATATAATTTTTTTATAAATGCGTTTTTTTTTTCTTGTATAATATATCCGCAATGATGAAAATCTTTTATTGTGCGGTACATGAAATGAGTACAATAAGATTCATTTTCTCATATTGTGGCGGAAACAAATAATATACGCAATATACGCAATAGAACGTAATATACGTAAGAAAGTATTATTTATAGCAAGAAAAATGTTTATTTCCTTATACCCTTTCATAATTAATGAAATTATCGATTTCATATAAAAAAAAAAAATAAAATATAACTCTTTTCTTATTCACAATATTTTTTTAATTAAATACACAATTTGTCAATCCTTTATCAAACGGGACTTCATTGAAAGAAAATTTTTTTCTCTTCTACGAGTTATGAGAATAATAAATTCGAGAATTAGCCGAATATATGAGAAATCGATTTTGTTTTCTGTAGAATGAACTGTAATAAAAGGAAATAATTTAATGTCATTAAAGCTTCAAAACTTTTAGAATTTGTCGTTTTTCTTGCGTCTGTTATCGATTTTCTTATCGAAACAATTACACAAATTATATAGCAGAATATTCACTTATTCATAGTAAGTTGAAAAAGAATAATACTGGAAAATTAAGTAGCTAAGATAAATTAGACAATTCGGATGATTATTTTAGTTTTATATACATTTATATCACTTATATCTTAAGTGAATTGCGATTCATAAATTGCTGTGTTCAAATTGCGTACTACGTAAATAAATTGCAAAATCATATTCAGTAATAAAAAAAAGAATAAAAAGAATCGTTGATGGATCAATTAATCTATTTATTTTAATCATTTTAATCATTTTCATGTATGGGTATACAGAGATATTTGTAAAAAGTTGTTGCTGTTATTATTAGAAAATTTATTTATAATATTTCGAAATTATAATCTCCTTTAAATTTCAAGTCAATCAGATATCGATGTCTGCTTAAAATTATCTATATTATGATCTATTTACTTATGAAAATAAAAATTTTTACTAAGAACAAAAAATTATTCATTAATAAATAAAATTGTTCAAATATCCTAATTAAGAAAACTAATTTGGAAAAGAATAATAAATGGAAGGAAATGATCATTTAAATCAAATTCTACTAACATTCATTATTCCATTTTTTACATTCTGAAAATAAGAAAAAAAAATTAATGATTGAATTTTTTTTTTCATTTAAGTCAGTATTTATTTTTAATCTTCAGATATTTTTATATAACCTATACATAATTTGATATATACTTGGAACGTATAAATAAGTTTTCCTAGATAAATATCATTTATTAATAATCGAGAGAGAGAGAGAGAGAGACAAATTCTGAGAGAGAAATAGTGATGGTAAAAATTAGAGTATAAAAAGACGTCGTGTATTCGATGTTCGTTCAGTTCTCTTGTTAAATATATTTCAAGAACATTCGAATTTTGTTTAATTGAAATCAATATATCTTTAAGAAAAATGAAAACGATCGTGATTATTTTTGCTATTTGTGTTTGCGTCGGTGCATTGGTAATAACCGTTCAAATATTTGTAATTTTATTTTAATTTTATTCAGCATAATTTATAATTATCATCTCTATTTAAGTTTTATTTCTATATTTGTGTCTAAAAATATTTGCAATTGTCACAATTTATATCTTTGCAAAAGTTTATTCTCTTTTTAACATAAACCTGTTACATTAAATTTATATTTAACGCCACTTTTCCTTTAATTCCTATATAATATTATTAACTATCCTACGTCCGAGTTTTATAAAATAATAAACAATTAATTTGAAATAATTTATTAATCCGAATTATTTATTTCTTAATTTTAATTTTAAAATGACTAAAATATATTTTATAACATTTTAAAACAGTTTCAAATAGAATCAAGATTAATGTGTTACGTATTCTTTAAAAATATAAAAAAATATTTTGCTATTCTGATTAAGAAAAAATTTTTTCGCTATTAAATGAAAAATTTTGGTAAAAATTTGGATTGATACTTCATTTATGTTATTAATTACTTATTTTATAATAGAATTTTTATGTCGAATTTATTTTTAATCTCTTATATATTCGATTTATTCATAATATAATATATTAATTTTACCAATTTTGCAATGAATTATTGACTTTTTATTTTACTTCGTGAAGATCGATAATGAAAATTGGAATATTATTATTAATTTTTATGTACTGTTTTTATTAAATATTGTTTCGAAATTCCTAAATAATTAAGTAATTTTCTAAATAATAATAACAAAGAAGGATGTGGAATATTATTATTTTTAATTTTAATCAAGCGATAGTGTTTTTTTTTTTTTTAATACTATATGATAATATTCTTGTAAATAAAGATGGTATAAAAATTTTGTTAATATTTAAAATGAATGGAAAATTAATTAATTAACAATACATATATGTATTAAAACAAATATATTTGTACAAAGAATTTTAAGAATAATTATATATTTAATAAAAGTCAGTTTATTTAACTCTTAAAAACTATTTTCATAATGTATATTTTAATCATCTTTTTTAGACACCCGAAGAATTAAAAATTGCGCTACGTGCTACGTTGCCAATTTGCAGGATAGAAACTGGCATTGATGAACGTAAATTGCAATTAATGAAACGAGATACGAATCATAATATTTCTGATTAATTATTTTAATCTAATTTCAGAGAAAGAAAATGATTTTCGCAACGGCATCATTGATGTAGAAGATGAGCAAGTTCAACTCTATTCTGAATGTTTAATAAAAAAATTCAACGCTGTTAGTATAAATAATAAAATTGTTTAAATATAATTTTACATATGTATAAAATAAAATAAAAATTATTATCATTTTTTTGGCAACAGTATGACGATGATGGAAAATTAAACGAAGTTGTGGTCAGAGAAATAGCACGATTATATTTTGACGAAGATGATGTTAACAAAATAGTCACCGATTGTTCATCTATTTGTAAGTAAAAGATTATTAATGATAAAATACAATTATTTACTATTATTTACTACATCGACATATATTTATCATTTCAGCTGATGCCAACATATATCTAAAATCTAGTAAGTTGATGAAATGTTTTGAAAAGTTTATAACATTGAATAAAATAATAAGTACCTAAATGTTCAAATATCAAAAAGAAAAAGGTTTATTTATAACACGATATATTTCTCTACTTTGATTATAGAAAATATTTAAAGAATATTATATTAATAAATTAATGTAACGATTACTTGACGTTTAATTTTTTTTACCAGAGTTGAGCATTAACCCATTGAAAAAGGAAATAATTAAAAATGTACAAATAAATAAATACAATTGCTTTATGTTACTACTTATTAAAATGCTTGTATAAAATTTATTCATAACTATTATACCTCTTTTTCATATAACATTCGTCGCCGATAAAACTATAATTTGCCATTATAGTTGTTTGCGATTATTATTTTGTTTTGAACAATAAATTATTAAAATAACTTAACGAAATAATTTTATTCCTACGTTTGTACGTTTTGTCAAATTTTTATCTTATTGTTTCTTGTCTGATCTGCATAATTATCTTTCAAATTTTATTACTTTATAATATATTTCAAAATTTTTCTACATTAAAAGTAAATTAGGATATTACTATCGAATTCTATTCTGAAACAAATTATTTTGTTATTTATAAAAATTATCAATATATATAACATTTTATATGTTAAAACTACTTTAATAGCAATACAGATCATTGACGAAATACAAAATAGATTTTATGAAACTTAAATGAAATTGTAATGGTTATTATTACAGAATGTGAAAATTATATTATTAATTTTATGATTTATATGTAATTACAATATTCTTATCTGATTTCTGATCACAAATCTAAAATAAACTTTATAAGAAAATAAATTAGCATTTTAATATCAATATCATTATATCATTTAATCATAATATCATTTAATATATATCAATTGGTTCTTAATAACTGATGCTCTTATATTATTTAATCACATTTTTCACTTCACTCTCCAATTCATATTTATAATTCACTTATTAATTAAAAAATAATTTGTATTTTTCTGAAAAGATATTATATATTAATAATTCATATCTAAAATAAAATATCAAATTATCGATATAAAAAAATTGAAATTGAATTTATCAATTTGTATAAATATTTGTAAAATTATTGTATTGATTAGAAATCAAAAATACTGTATAAATACAATTACATGTTCAAAATACAATTACATTTGTTTTATAATCTAAAGTCATAATATCTTCTAATATCTTCTCTCTTCTAATATTCCTATATTATTCTCAAAACTTCTTCACGTCTAAGTAGATATATATCATTTGCAAATTCTACAGAATGTTGTTTAAATGATATCAGAAATTCTAATGTAATTCAATAATAATGTCAAATTCCATCGAAAACAAAATTTCGTTTTGCGTTTTAA
The DNA here is from genome assembly GCF_048593485.1 of Apis florea. NCBI lineage: Eukaryota > Metazoa > Arthropoda > Insecta > Hymenoptera > Apidae > Apis > Apis florea. The sequence continues at coordinate 7,214,601 of NW_028256549.1, read as the reverse complement.
TAATCATATTTTTTTGTGATATCATGTAATTATTTTTCCTTTTCTTTTACAATAATTAGAATTTCATTATTATTATTTACAATTAATTAAATCTTACATAAGCGAATAATATTTGCTGGATTTACATAAATCTTTTTTATCTTTATTATACTTGATTAACAGACATTTATATAAACTAGATTTATAATAGATTACAAGGAATTCATTTTTTACTATCAATAAATCTTTATTATTCAAATGCCTTCCACATTTTTTTACACCAAGCAATCAATCATTAAAATGAAATAGAAAATGATATGATTTTTTTATAAATGCATTTTTCCTTCTTGTGTAATATATTCGCATGATGAAAATGTTTTATTATGCAATACATAAAATAAATAAAATACGATAAGATTCGTTTCTTATATTGTTGCGGAATAAAATAATACGCAATTATTTAATGTTTTTTTTTAGACAATTGAAAAATTGAAAATTCATTGATCAATGTAAGTTGCAAATAGCGAAAAAGATTGTAAATAATAATATTTTTGATTATCGATAATATAAATTAATTCTTAGATTTCTTAACGTCTAAGTTTTTGGTTACCTGTCCACTGAATTATGTTATTTCTCCGTTTTTCCAAATATTTATACTTTTGTTAATTGCTTGCTCTGGTATGTAATTATCTATTTCCAAATTCTTTTACTTCGTAATCTTTTTCGAAATTCTTCTATATTAAAATTACGAATTATTTTATTCCGAAACAAATTATTCCATTATTTATAAAAAGTATCAAAATATGTAATATTTTAAATTAGAATTATAATTTTAATTGCACATGAATTATTGACAAAGTATAAAATAGATTTGTCATTTCATGGGAATTTAAAGAATATGTATGAAAGTGGTAGTTGGTAAAGTTGATAATATTGTTATAAGTTATATTACCGATCGTAGAAAAATCGATCAAATGCATTTGGATTGGTTTTCATTGAATTTAATTTATTATTAGTATAATGATTATATCATTTCTTATTACATTTTTATTATTACAATTCTAAAAAAGATTTATAACAAATTTATAATATTCAATAATAAATATAAAATTATTTTCAGAATCAATTTGCAGTAAATATTATTGACTGACTTCGTTTCTAAATAACGATTTAAATAACGAAGCAGATTATAAATAATAATATTTCTAATTAATTTTTTATTCAAATTTTAGAAATGATAGATATTATTCAAGATACGACGCGAAAATGAGATTATTAAAATAGTATCTGACTGTTTAAACATCTAAATAAAAAATTATTAATATAATTGTTATTAATATTAATATAATTTCTTTATATTATATATTTTAATTATTTAATGAAACTTTAAATAAATTATTTATTAATATTTATTACATTGATATATATTTATTATTATAACCAATCCCAACATTATTTAAATCAATAAATAAGTTAATGAAGTATGTTGCGGAATATAAATCTATAAAAAAATTAGGATTTATTTAAACATTTAGTTATTTATAAAAATTATCAAAATATGTATTATGAATAAAAAAAATGATTTATTCATAATATAATATATATTTTTTAATTTTTTAATAAAAAATATTTAAAAATTATTAATTATTAAATTATTATTAATATGATTAAATAACGTCTAATTTTTTTTTTATTATTTATTCATTATTTATATTCCACGTTCTAAAATATCGATTGAGTCAATTTTGAAAATAGATCAAAGTGTTTCTTATGCCATCTAGCATGCTATAATTTAAATATAATACATATATAAAATTAAATTTGTCAAAAATTAAAAATTGTGCTTCTATTATATTATACATTATAGATTTTATCACTTTTATAGATTTGATATGTATTTTTTCTTATTCCGCAGCACAAGTCATTAATTTATTATGATTTAAATAAATTTATTATGATTTAAATAATGTTGGAATTCGTTATAACAAACTAGATATAAAAATAAGATTCTTCTATTTCATCTGTATTATAATCTTATCCTATATGTTGGATCGATAACGCTGATATTACACTAATAAGGTTTTTTTCGTAATATTTTAGATTTTAACTTTTGATTTAAAAAATTTTTCCGCAAATGTTATTTTTATTTTAAAAAAAAATTATTTCTAAGTTTCAGCTAAATCAAAGTATAGGAATTTCCAAAATTATAAAAAATAATATTAAAACAGTTTCCTTAAAATTTTGAGTTTTAATCTCATCAAAAATCGCGCAAACATTATTTTTATAATAAAATGAAGCTATTTACGTTTTTTTTTGTCAAATTAAAATTATATATTATTATATATAAGTTTTAGAAAATAGAAAATACAAATTATTTCTTAAATTATTTTTTAAAATCTAAGATTTAATTTGCACTCAGAATTTACTTTAGTAAAAAATTAAAAATTAGAATATTTCAATTTTAACGATTTATCGCTGGATGATATTTCGATTTTTATGAATTATACAATTTTCAAAAATTATAACTGTAAAAATATAATTATTTTTTTAAATATAAAAATTTAATATGATGATTATAATATTATTAATATTATTTTAATAAATTGAAAAGGAATAAATTGTAATTTATATAAAAACTTTAGTTATTTTTTTGTATTATATATAATATACATATATATTTTATATATTATATTTTTTTGTAATTAAATTAAATATTTTTTTTTATTATAATTCCAATGTGTATATAATGCAAATGTTATAATATAATTAAATTTACACTTAATTAATTATACACAAATTATAATTTAGTAATAATGAATAATTCTTCTTTTTTAATAATTTTTAAATAGTTAATTAAATAAATAATAAGATAATATTATGAAATAAATAAATCTAATATTAAATTAAATTATATTGCAATAAATTATTTAAATCAATGTATTTTTCTTTTTATTATTTTAATTGATATTTCTATTACATATATAAATAATATTTAATTTTTTAAGAAAAAAATATATATATTTTATAAGAATACACTTTATAAATAATAACTCTTATTGTAAGAATTATTGTAAAAATTATTATACTGCATTCGATAGTCAAATTAGTTCCACGTTGGACATGATCGCAAAGTGAACAATATGGCTACAAAAGAAAACAATCTTCCTGTATTATATGGAGAATTAAATAAATTAGGTCAAAATGGAGAATATGAAAGGGCCATAAAAATTGCCAATAAAAGTGAGTTTTTTGTGAATTTACGAATTGTACATAATCTCAAAAATTTACTATCAACATAACCTGTGCCCTATTTTTGAGAAATAACATATTCAAAAATAGAATATTTTTTAGTTTTATATACTTTCCCGGATGAAAAAGCTGCTTTCCGTTGTAAAGTTATTTGTCACATTCAACTATCCAAATTTAATGATGCACTCCAATTTATATCTAAGAATCCAAAATTAGCAAGGTATGTATTCTTTATTATATTAAAATTAAAGCTTTCGTTTTAATTAATATTTTATAGAATTTAAAAGATGAATAAATATTTCTTTATAGCAATTTAGATTTTGAGAAAGCATATTGTTTGTATCGATTAAATCAAGTAAATGAAGCTTTAAAAGTAGTGGAAGTTTTGCCAAATCCTTCATTAAAACTCAAAGAACTTAAAGCCCAAATATTATATAGACTTGAAAAATATGAAGAATGTTTCTCTGTATATAGAGATATTATAAAAAATTCTCATGATGAGTATGAAGATGAAAGACAAGCTAATCTTGCAGCAGTGGTTGTAAATTTAACGATTGAGGGTTCCGTAAGTTTTTAACACATTTCTAAATCTATCAATATATCTATATTATTAAATATAAAATAAGTTATTTTTTGATTATAATATAATTTAGATATATTTTATTATTTCTTTATTATTTTTTTTGGCAGAATTTAGAAGTTCCTGTACTACGTGAAGATACATATGAGTTAATATATAATGCAGCTTGTTGTTTAATTGCACAAGGTAGCAAAGGTGATAAAGCTGTTTTAAATGAGGCAGAGAAGAAACTTAGAACAGCTGAAAAAATGTGTAAAGAAGGTTTAGAAGAAGATGGAGTTGCAGAAGAAGAAATAGAAGATGAACTGGGAATTATTAGAGTTCAACTTGGATGTTGTCTTCAACTTCAGGGTCGCGAGAAAGAAGCTCAAGCATTATACATTTCTGCTTTAAAAGCAAAACCAGATGATATAGCTTTAGTAGCAGTTGCAAGCAATAATCTTGTGTGTCTCAATAAAGATCAGAATGTATTTGATAGCAAAAAGAGAATGAAAAGCGCTACTCATGATAGCTTAGAATATAAATTAACTTCTAGACAGAAAAGAAATATTGCTTATAATCAGTGTTTGCTAGCTTTATATACTGATCAGGTAGAAATTTAATCAATAATTTATTATTCTATTGTTCATATTATTATTTTTATTTAATATTTAATATTTTATATATTTGTAGGCAGAACAATGTCAACAACTTTGTAATAAACTTGCTAAAGATCATCCTGCACTTGCTGTAGATGCAATGTTTGTTAAAGCAGTACAACTTGGTAAAGAAGGTAAAGCAAAGGAAGCAACAGATTTATTAACACAATATGCAATTGGAGATAAAGAATTACAAATGAAATTAGTTTGTGTGCAACTTTTATTAAGTCAAGATGAAAGACAAGAAGCAATCAATGTTCTTGAAAATTTAAATGAAAGAGATAAATCTTTACCTGGCATAGTTAGTACACTTGTAACTCTTTATATGGCTGAGAATAATCGTGAAAGAGCGTCAGCTGTTCTTAAAAATGCGGTTAATTATTACAAGAAAAATAAAGTAGGCACATTTGATTTAATTTTTTTTTTTTTTTAATTAATTCAATATTATTTTTTATCTAGTATTTATTTTTAGGAAACTACTGCTAATTTAGGAGAATTATGGCGACAAGCCGCTGATTTTTATTTACGCGGAGGAGAAATTAAAATGGCAGCTGATATTTTACAAGAAATGGTAGATGCTTCGCCTTGTGATACCAAAACATTAGCGCAATTAGTGGTGGCCTATGTACAATTTTGTCCTGAAAAAGCACAATTATTATCAAAACGTTTACCACCACTACATGATTTATATGAAACAACCGATATTGATGCTTTAGAGAGTAGCAATTGGGTAATTGGTACCAAAATGATCAAGAAAAAAATAGAACCATCTCCTGGGTAAGTATTTAATATAATCTCAACGTTAAAATATTAATTGATAATTATAATTATATTTTGTAGTAAACCAGTCGATGTAACTCAAAAGAAACGGAAGAAACGCAAACGTAAAGGAAAATTGCCTAAGAATTACGATCCAAATGTTCCACCTGATCCTGAGCGATGGTTACCTAGACACGAACGTAGTGGATTTAGAAAGAAACGAGATAGAAGAAATCGAGATGCTGCAATGAAAGGCACCCAAGGTGCTGCAACTGGAGCTAGTGATATGTAGTATGTATTAAACAAATATATATTTTTTAATTAAAGAAAAAGTAAATAATTTTTATCATTATTTATAATTACAGTGATATTACTAAAATGCCTACAAATGCAAAACCTTCCCCTAATCCACGACATAGTCCAGCAGTAGAAAGTTCTGGTCCACGACAACAGCAACGTAAAGTTCAGCAGAAAAAGAAAAAAAAAGGAGGGAAGTGGTAAAGTGATACAAATGATTTATACTTGTGTTATACTTGACGACCGAAATATATGTATATATATATATATATACCGCTACAACATGGATGATTGAATAATGATAATGAATCTGTTTAATGAATCAAATAACTTTTTCAATTTATACATATATGTATTTTTTATCGCTGTACAAATGTACAGTATGAAATACTGCCATTTTTGAATGAATGTATTTTATATCAGTATCATTTAATCAGTGTAAATTTTTGACTTCTGAATTTGCAATTAGATTAAAATGTAATTGAGTTCTATGTGGATTGGAAATATACATGAAAGATATAGTACATAAAATATTTTTATTCTTTTTTTTAATCCTTTTGTCAATTTCTGACAAAATTCAGTAATATAATATACAATATAGATAACATGTTTCTTTCATACATTGACTAGGATTTGGCGATACATGTCTTTATTCCTCTGTTGGTAACAATTGTATATAAAAATACAATCTGATTCATATTTTTTTTCTTTTAAAAAAATCTGTAATTTATGTAAGTAAATAGATAGATTGTGATTGTGCGTCAAATTTTTAACATATATATAACAGATTTATATATGTACATGTAATATAATAAGTGGCATAATAATTGTTTAACTACAAATGTAACTATAATAATCTTATGTTGCATATAATAATAAAATGCCACATTGTATTTCAATATAGTTCATGTTGTAAAATCATAATTCTATGAAGACACAATTTGATTATATCTCATTGACACTTATGAGATATATGTGCACGCACGCGTGCATGTGTAAAAGGATATTTTTGTTCTCTACCATCCTAATTTATTGTCTTGTATTATCATTGCACAACATAGTATTGTTTATGGTGTATATATAAATTTATATAACAGAGGCAACTATCGAGGTAAGAATAATCGTATATATCATAAAACGCTTCTACGTTTGTTTTTATATAGTTTTCTAATATGTCAAGGCTATAAATCGCTTTCATCTACATGTTTACTTAAAATACTTAATACCCTTCTGTTAGAAAATAGTACAACAGGCACACTTATTCCAATATTTTCTGGTCTGAAAATTGTGATATGCATAATATGTAGAAAATAAACAAGCACTGGAAATTTATTTTACCAGTCCTAAGTAAATATTTCCGTTGGTAGTTTTGTCATGCCACACTCATCTATTGGCAAGTAATATCCCGTGTTCCCAAAACCAATCGCCAAATCAGTTCGACAAAAGAAAGTTTGTCAAAAATGAAAATAGATGAGTAAGGCACAAATGCATGTAAATGTCATAAAACACTCACATAATAATATAAGTAATTCTCAATGTATGAATATTACATTTTCAACAAATAATGCTACTTTTCGGGAATAATACCTTCCCAGACATCTTCTCGCTGTTTGTTGGCTAATCTACGTTTTTCTAAAAACAAAAAGAAAACATCTTGTTTCTATATTTTTATGAAATTTTTTTTATATTGTCAGAATTTTTCAATATAATTAGTATCTTTACCTTTAGCTTCGCGTAATATATTTTTTTCGTGTTCGCGTTCTTGTCTAGCAGTGGCTAATTTCACTCCTAAAGCACCCGTAACTAATCGTCTTGCTAATGCCGCGCAAGTTTCTGGGCGACTTCTATAGGGTTGTAAAAATTCTGCACTTCTTTTTGCTTTTGTTTTGCTTAAAGCCGTGGCTTCACTTAGGGGTCTTGTTTTAACAAATGGATGATCCGATGCCAATACTTCGGCAGCTAAAAACGATTTGATGAGTAAGCACTTGTTAGTCATATGTTGATGTAATTTTAACTCGTTTCTAATTACCAACAAGAGGACTACTGAAGACTCCAAGACAATGCGTATCATCAACCCATTTTAATTCAAAACCACCATTTTTAAAAGGACTAAAAACAGCTGCTAAATCGCTGGTTTTAAATTCTGATGGGAAATTATAAATTTCAACCACATGAGCAAATTCATCACTAGATACTTCAATATGTTTGGTATATGGTTTATAATCATTCTTCGGTTGTTCTATCATAACATTACCAACAGCTGACGTTAACTAAAAATAAAAGTAATTCAAATAAAAATAACTTTATTTTCTAAATTGAAAAATAGTAATATTTATAAATATTTACCTCTTCTATGAGAGTTGGATCTAAACAGTCACCATTATCATCAAATAAACTATCCCAATCACATTCATCTCTATTTATTTTTTTAATAGGTGGAGAAGGTGGTGGTGCAGGTTTACTTTTTTGTCGTACAATTTTTTTTACTTTTTTCTCCGGTAATACTATAGGAATAACTTCTTTAACAGCTTGTGATTCTTTTTGTATAGTATCTGAGATAATTAACACGTTTGACACCATATTGTGATGCATCATTTGCGTATTTTTTTGATTCGTTATTTCATCTTTATTTGAAAATTCCATATTTTTTTTATTATTTGCAGTTGAATTAGTCATAATAATATTATCTTTACATTTATCAGATCTGTCTATTTCTTCATTAACATTAATTTCATTATATATACATGTTTCAACTGAATCTAAACTACTCTTATTCTCACTAAAATTGCTAGGTATTTCTTGTCCTTCAATCGTTTGTAAGTGATCTGTATCAGTTATTTCATATGAAGTTTCAAGAACTTCAAAAGCATTACAATCATTTGAATCATTTGGCACATTTTTATTTAAATTTTCTAATTGTTCAATTGGTTCTTTATTATTACTTTTTGCTATAGGTATTTTTGAAGAAGTTATTCCTTTTGTTTCTGTTTGAAAACATATATTAAAATCAAATTCCGTATTTTGATCATCATCAAAAGTTTCTTTTTCTATACATTCTTTACTTTCTTGTATATCAGAGCTTGCTTCTTTAATATTTAAATTCGATTTTCCATGAGAAGCAGAAAATAAAGACGAATTATCTTTAATTGTACGATTTATACGAATAGATTCTAATGGTTGAGGACTCCCTTCTGTTTCTAAACTTCTACGATGTCTTGGTACATAAACTGCACGATCTGGCCTTCTTTGACGAGAAGTTCTTGATGAAATTAAATTTTTTAAATATATATTAAAATAATTTTTTTTTAGATTATGAAAAAAAAGATGTAAATATATCTCTATAATTTCTTACTTTCCAATAGATGAATCTGCTTGTGTTTGAACTTGGTCCATATTTGTTTGAAGTTCATTTCTAGCCCTCCTAACAGCTGGTGGTCTATAGATTTCAACTGTTGGCGTTGATTTCACTAAAAAGTCGAATGAAGATTTTAATTAATTTTATTCTATATTTTAAAAGATGATAAAATTTTTATTTTACTTTCCAATTACCTTGTCTTTGAATTCGTACCCGTTCAGGAGATGCGGAAGGTGATCGCTGACCTTCAATGCCCATCTCGAGCAGCGTACCAATACTTTTTGTTGTACAATTCGATGTACACTGTTCACCATCCAATTTCGGATCTCTTAAATAACAATATTTGAAAATAACAAAATTATACTTTTGTTAACTTTATAAAATTTTCTCTCGTATCAGTTAAATAGCTTTTTGACGCATTTGAATACTACGCTATGTGACCTTGAGCCGGCCAGTTTCACTTTCGTTTGCTGCTGCGTAATTCCATTCTTGTAAACCCATTTCGTAACAATATTAGACTTGTCTGTGAATTTCGCATAAATCTGATTTAATATAGGACTTGTTCTACTTTCATAGGAACCGCAATAGCAATATTAATATTTCTAAACCACATAGATCAACATCTTGTATGCAAAATATTTTAAAAACTAAAATTTTTAAATTAAAAAAAATTTTGAATTTTTACATTAATCTGATATTTTATCAATCATATAAATCATAATAATTTCGTAAAGAATTATCTATTTTTCATACAAAATTCACTAATTAATCATAATTCAAATTTAAAAAATATATGATAAGAATTTCTTAATAATAATAATTAATACTTATTTTACAATTAAATATAATTGTATGTCAATATATACACGTCTTATCCACAAATTATAGATAAAGAGGATATCAATAATTGATCCGTTAAATGGGAAATAATGAAAATCAACATCATCAAGTTTATTCAGATCATAATTAAATTAGATATTATGAAATTAATAGACACTCTGATACCTTATCACGTCACTCTTATAACAAACTACTGTTCGCCTAGCAGAACCCTGGCCGATCGAGAACGTGTGTAGATCGACAAAGCGGTCCCGCACTAATTGATGTATGATGTATCTTCGATAGTTATTAACAGGTGGAAAGACGAGTACCCTGTAAAAGTGAAAAGAACACGTTATGATCGCAGCTGAAAGTGAGACTGGACTGAGGACGGTCAACGGGTGAATGTAATCGTCTTGTCCCGGGCTACTTTGCCGTATATCCTGTCAGATGAACACATACCGGCTAACTTTTACATAACGTTTCACTTTCTCCTTCGTTAGTTTCCTTAAAATTAAAGCCTTCCTTGTGTCCGAATAATCACAAATTATTTCGATCACATTTCGTTAATATTATGATCTCGTTAACATTTCGCATAACTACACTTCATGAAAACCAACTACAATCGAACAGTATAAAACATTCGAGTCGGATAAAGTGGAATTTATTATGTATAACATCGTAAGCGGATGTTTTTAGAAAGCATGAAAACCATTACAATAAGCGGGCGCGCACACAATGCAGAAAAATAGGAAACAGGAAACGCACTTTAATCTTGTCTTAGATGATAAATAAAATGATTGAGCAACGAGGATGCTAGGAAAGAGATAAATTTTCATTCCACGATAGTTAAATTACATGCCAACCGTTTAGATGGAACGAAGCGTGTAGTATGATAAAGTCACGGTTTCTTTCTTTCTTTTGTATACGTATATGAAAACTAGAGGAAAAAGAAATTGAATACACAAGTTCCAATCGATCAAATAAAATATCGCACTTTTTAATCTTGTGATTCGATTGTTGAATCGTCAGTTTGTATGATTAATTACGTTTCAAAATGGAATAAATCGACGAGTCTTATACTACAAAGAAGAAATGGAGTGTTGTATATCTCGTAAGTATTGCGTGGTTCACGTAATCACGCGTATACGTGAGCGACATACGCTCAGCGACCGGTTACACTCCATAGATTAACAATTATCCGTGCAGAGGGCATTCAAAATCATTCAGCTGTTTCTCTTGCATATGATTTCAGTAATTATGCAATACGGCATATAATCATGATTTTGTTTTTATTGTTATTATTTTTAAATAATTTTTAAATAAACGTTATCTTATCAAATACTTTTTATAAATAAAAATATATTTAAATTTTGTTATCATATATTTTTGAAATTTTCATTACGTTAACTATTTTTATATTAACAAATTTTCATTAACTATTTTTAAAATAATTAAAACTGTATATTGAATGATAAAAGAATGCACATATTATAGCATTCTTATATATTATACTATAATTATACTTATACTATATATATATATATATATGCAGCAATTTTTAATTTCATATAATCATTTTTGTTAACTGCGTTTTGTTATTTTCGTTGTCGTCGATGAAAATAATACGTTCTATTAAACTTTTTGTTTCGTATAAATTTTCTTTTATTATTTAATGACGTATATACGCAAGTTCCGTCATTTATGAAGGGTTATTTAATCAATATCCGCAACTTAAAATCCCATTATCTTCTTACTATAATGTTCCGAGTAAAATATAAAAACATATATATCTATATATAGAAAATCAACATAAACAAATTCAAAAATAAATAAAAAAAACCAATAATATGCATAAATTGCATTTTTATTTACATTAGATAATGATTCCCCGTTTTTTATGTTTATTGTATAGTATTATGTAGTAAATATTATATAGTATACCAATATCTTGCAAAAAAGAAAAGCGTAAATATTCAAAATTTGCGAGATATGCAAAGAAAAAAAACAGATTAAAGAAATTATTTCAAAATGCATGTAATAGCGATTAAGATTTGGAAAATAATGATATCATTTATCTTTAGATCGCAATATTTATATATTTCGTTCAGGAACTTAAAAAATATTAGTAAATTGTTGGAAATTTTTTAGCAGATGTACCATATCTTAAATCTTTGAAATTCTAAAATCTTAATTTTAATTAAATGACAAAAATGCAAAAAATTAAACATAATCATATCTAACTATGTAACATTCATCAAAATTATTAAAAAAATTTATAAATTATTAAATTAATATTATTTATGACATATTTTATCTTATTTTTTTTTTGTGATTGACAAATGTCAACTAATTTTACAATGTGCCTTTTAAAACTTTAAGATCAATAATTTCATGGAGAAAACATTATAATATACTATGATAAAAATTTATAGAAAATGAAAGTCAAGAATAAATACTCGAAGACACATTGTAAAAAATGTAGACATCTAACCTTTAAAGGCGCGTCGTTACATCAGGAAATGTGATCGTTTGGCTTGCCTACCTTTTTCGTTTCTTATCTTTTGAAAATAGAGTCACGTCGTGCTCCACGTCCTCGGAGAAGAGGCTATCTTGTAAGCTCATTTATCTTCGAAACGGCACGTAGTTCAGACATATGAGAAATTATTAATATTGATAATCAAATTCATCAAAATTTATTCAACAAAACCACGTTTACCGTGCTGCTGAACAGCAGCAACGGTCTCTACTCGACGCACATTGACCATAAACTACTTGAGAATACGTCGCGCATGCGTTGATTTACTTTAGCTGCTCAGTTACTACGCATGCGTACTACTTTAATTTGAGTAGTTTTATAGAAATTTTTTACGATCCTTTCTATATACTATATTTGAAAAATTAATGTAAGTTTTAATATACTAATTTATTAATTTTAATGTTATAATAACTTTTATCGATTTTTTGCTTGTAAATATAAAATATATTATATAATATCAATCAAAGAAGTTAAAGATTTTACACTTTCCCAAAAATATGCCATGATTCTATATTGATTTTTTTTTATGTTTTACACCAATAAATATAATAATTTTTTTTCAATTTAAAAATAGCAAGATCATTATTCAATGCACAATTTTTTATAGCATTAATTTTATTCAATGTCTATCTTGGCGATTCTTTGATCGAGTATAAATGATTATTCAATTTAGTTAAGTTTATGAAGGAAGAGTTGTGATTAATTTAATGATTGTCTTATTATTATTAATCAATTCAATTAATATACTGTACAAAACATATTTATTTAATAATTTATGGAAATACACACATAGTGTACAACATACAAGCCCTAGCATTCATAAAATGCTGCTACATTGTAAAGTCGAATTCACTTCACTTTTTTTTCTAGAATATTTACATACAATCACGTTTTTTCGCTTTACATTGTTTGTCGAAACAAGTTCATGTAACTACAAGCGACAAGTCCCGGTCGTTTCGCTCAACGCGTCGTTGTCTTTATCAAATTCATCGAGAAAATATGTTATATCTGATAAAATTTTTTTGTATCCCGGCATTGAGAGAAACTCGAGATCGAATTAGAATGTGTACAGCGCATAAACATACAAAGTTAAAAGGATCCAGATCTTTTTTAACCGGATCCAATTTCTTTTCTTTTTTTTTTTTTTTTTCATTTTCTTTTTTCTCTAATACAAAGCTGCGTCTACACGCAATATTATCGGAATTCTGTCAAAAATATTCTATATACAATTAGAATATGTATAAAAAGAAATTCACATCTTAAAATTACAAGAAGAAGGGCAATCTTGTTCTGTTGCTGTGCAAAAAAGCAACAAATTCTTATCTATGAGACACCAATTGGCATTTTTGTATCTTCAAACTAAAAATTTATAAAGAATTGATACAAAAATACGCAAGGTGATTATATCATAGTTATTATATTTATAACTAAATATTTAGAATTATATTTAGCGATAATGTGAGCACAAAAAATTTGTTTTTCCGTTATTTCACTATCGCTATGATTTCTTGGTCTACTTATATTTATGCATTATATAAATGTAGAAAGTAATTTATAATAAACATTAAAAAGATGAGTTAATGTAACTCAATGAAAGATAATAAGCAAATGATTTCAAATGCTAAGAAAACAATGAGACGGTCATGTATGTAAAATGAATTGGTATCATTAAAAAATGTATTAATGATTATCGGTAATCTGATTAAATCCATTTTTTCTATTATATAATAGAAAAATATTAAGAATCTATAAAGGAATTTCTTTTTCATCAAGAAATTATTTTTCAAATTTAATGTCTTTGCTATGCCAAAAGTGAAATAAGTACTATGACGGATAATACACGGATAGAATAAGAAAACATTCAAAGTAGGTACAAGATTCTTTGTGATTCTTATCGCGAATCGAACATACAAATATTAATCTTAAATATCTATTCGTGGTCTATATTGTAGCCTTAAAGGTGGGTCCCGGAACCTCCATCTTGTTACATAAACGAATTTTAATGTATGGTCCTTACCTAATAGTTCATCATTACATAAAATATCAATCTACAAAAATTTAATTAATATTATTAATCAGTCAACCAATATTATTAATCAATTAATAATCTTAATTCCAATATAAATTTTCTTTTTACTTACATCGCGATATTTTTCCATTCCATTTAACACTTTCTTGGCAATAAACTTTTTTAAATGCGTAATAGTTGCTTGGGCAGAGCATCTGATAAATCTTCGTTTCAAAGTCTTTAAACTTGTATTTATGCATTCCAAACATACATTAACCTGTAAAAATATTAGCTTTTTAATATTATAATCTACAAAGTTAAATCATATAATAATGTCAATCATCTTCTTACCTGTTCATCAGTACGATGATAATCTGATTCTGCATGTGCATCTGCTGTTGCCTTTTCTTCTTCAACATCTCCAGCATTTGGTAATATATCTTTTGGGCAAGGTAAACCTCTTGCTCTATAAAATTCTCTTTCTCTTTTAATTTCATCTAAAAAAAAAAAAATTAAATCAATTATGTTATGTATTATATTAATTATATATAATTTTTTTTCATTAATAAACAAATGCTAACTTTCTTGAAGATCAGGAACTAATTTATAGACAATATCTTGCATAGTTCTGTCAAAGCTTATATATTGAAGAGGATGAGATTGATGTATAACAATTTGACATGTTGGGCAGGTATGCTTTTCTTCTAAATGTTTCACTAGACAGCTTTTACAAAATGTATGTAAACATTCCGTTACAGTAGTGGCATCTATCAAATAACCTTTGCATATCTTGCATGTTATGTGACTGTTCAGTGTTTTTAATTTAATTCTCCTCTCCATGGCACTGGTAATCACCATTTAATAAATATTACTACCTGCGACACCATACAAGTGCCATCAAATTCTGATGTCAAATTGTTCCAAACTTGTAATTGTAACTAAAATCATATAAATTACAATATTTAAATACATATAAATTACAATAAATTACAATATTTTTATTTTGCAAAAAAGAAAAGAAAATTATATAAAATAATAAATATAATATTATTATATACAAAAGTTGGAATTATAGAAAAGATAAAATTTTTATAATACATAAATTCCATAAAATTTGTGACATTGACATATAGTTTGATTTATTTAAAATTCGTTAGAGAACAAAACGAAATTTTTTAAAAAATGATCAATGCAAAATCAAGTAAATTTTTTGCTTCGAAAAAAGTGGGTTATCAAATTCTAACCTGAATGTCGAGTGTTAACACACAATGGAAACTTTTACTCGCATTATTCGTTAGGAAGTTTCGTGTGTATGGTCCATATAATTCTTAGCATTTTTTTATCGTTGAATCGAAATGGAGGAATACAAAATTAAACGTTCTACTAAAAACTTGATAAAAACAACTAAGTGTAAATGTGGCTGATGACAACAAAACGAACTGATTTCAGCGCCACTATCTGTCTTATATTCAACTTTTCTCTGGACACGCGGTTCCGATCTATGGTGGGGATTGCATTATACATATTTTTTCAATTAATCATATAGTAATTTATTTATTCATTTAACCGTTGACATGTGTATATCTATTTTATATATGCGTAATTCAATCTATTTTAATCTATATTAATTACAGTTTGACAAATACTGATAAACGAAAAATGATAAATATGTAATAAACGGAAATCTAGATAATTTTATTCATATAAAATATGTAAAAATTCGTAAATAGAGTATAAAAATTAAATAAGATTTAAAGACATTTTAATTTTTCTAATTTTATAATATATAATATATAATAAAATTTTCATGTTTTAAAATACATGAAATAATTTATTGTATTGTTTTAAATATTTTTTCAAACTTTTATTATTAGATTTCAGTAGGATGGAATAAATATTAAGTAATTAGTCGAGTTCTCTAATCGTAAAATCATAAAAAAAGAACAAAATAATGTACATTAAAAAAAAAATTACTTTTTAATGGATTAATTGGTCAATTGAATTAATATCAGTTAATAACAATAAAATTCGTACGCATTTACCATTTTTTAAAAAATTTTTTTAAAAATATAAAATAAATCAATTTTTAGTCGTATATTTAACCGATAATTATCTCAACTAAATAAAAACATTTTAGAAATGATTGTATCGTTTCAGAATAATGATTTTTAAAATTATTTATCTCAATATTTTGTTTTCTTTGGTATTCCAATATTATAACTTTAAAACAAAAAATCGTAAAAATAAGGAAATTTCGAAATAATAAATAGTAGACATCGATTAATGTGAATATAATTACCAGTGATTTATTCGAGACGACTCATGTTACAATAGTATTTACGCAGACTATACATATAATCTACCTTGGTAAATGCTGATTTACTGGCTATCTTTAGGTGCTGGAGAAAAAAAAAAAGAATATAAAAGAAAGAAAACATGAGAAAACATTTTTAAATAAAAGGATCGATGCTATATACAAAGAGTCTTCTGTCACTCTTACATATTTTATTTTCATTGACCATACTGATTAATTCTTTCTATATTTTACATGTACATTATATCTCACTTCGCTCGTTCAATGATGATACAAAAAGAAAAAAGTGTTAACGACATTCTAAAATACATCCTAAGTAACAATATACAAAGAAATAAATTATCTACTACTAAGCACCTCTCGTATGCACCATTTATACATCTCAGTTTGCATTTTACATCCACATGGATGATGCAATAAATTCTCTTCCATTTTCTTCTCTTCTCTTTTTCTTTTTATTTGTTATATGCAAAGTTTCTTTCACCGCAACACGAAATTATACAATATCTTTGTTTAAATCGAATGATTCTTTGCATTCTTCTCTGTTTGACGAGGACACTATTGTCAGGATTTCAATAAATCAACAATGATATATCATTATTAACGTTAATATTTATGTTAAAAATTTATTAAAAATACTAACGAATTGTGTCACTCGTCTCTTTACTATGATCTACAAAATAGCTTTTTCTTTCTACAAAAATTAGAAGATATGTTCTCGTTATCTACTAATATTTGTTTACATGTATAAACGCTAGCATAATATATACTTTAATGAGTTCGAGCTATGTTACAGAGAAACGTACAGGTTTTTATTAATTGACTAGTTACAAACACGTTTCGAGACAATTTTATAACGATATCTCTTCTATGCAAGCTTGATATGCACCATTCGTCATTTCTTTACGTATTAACAAAGAATAACAAGCCTTGGTAGAATTTTTTCCTCTTCGTTCTTTTTTTCTCGCATATTTCTCTTTTACCAAGGCACTTATCAATGGCACTGTAGTATTAACATGTACAAAATTGGACGTAAACATTTGTATATAAACTTTATTATATTTTACTTTGGCTGCGAACATAGTTCAGGTGTGCACCAAAGTCTTTAAGCTGTTACTAATGCTAATTTTTTTTTAAAATCTGTAGCTGATTGCCGTCAATAGGTATTATCTTATTTTAAATTTTATAATTGATTATTGTGTTTTATGTTTTATATTTACAAAAACTTATGTATATTTTACAAATACTATAAAAATTAGATTCAAGTTTTGAACCTAACCTAAAAATAAAAGTAATCAGGAATCGTTAGTTAGAAATCGATTCTTAAATCGATAATTAAATAGTTATTTAATTGTATTTATCAGATTTAACATCCTTTTAAAATTTTAAATAATTAATAATAGTGCGATTATAAGTATAATATTTTAAAACAATAATTATTTCTATTTTCATTTTTCAATGTCACAATTCTACAACATTCAGCTATAGATTTTTTAAAATTGTACATCTTCTGACGAGACTTGCCTCTGATTCAACATAGTTTCGTCTTTTTCAACATGAAAAAATTATTATAATTACAATTTTCTTTTTGTATTAAAAGATATTTCATTATTATACCAAGTATGCTATCGATGTAATATAGAGTAGATACGATATCTAGATCACATGAGTCACGTGACGAGGCAAATCTTACTATATAGAAGCTTAAGACTAAGATTACAGTGAACGAAGATAAATAAAAGATCACAATTGCTCGATCGAATAATATTCATTCACGAATTCTTATTCACTGTAATCATATTATGATACGAATTCATTTGAGAGTAAAGTTTTCAAAAGTTATTTTACTATTTTTATTTTAAAAATTAATTATTAATTTATTCTAGTATTTTTTGCACATATTGATTGATTGGTTGAAATTGATTTTTCAAGAATAACTTCTACTTTCAATATATTATTTAATAATAAAAAATAAATCTTAATAGCAATTTTTGAAAGTTTTAATTTTAAATATATTTGCAAGATTAGAATATAAATTCATTTGAAAATAAAAACTTCTAATATTTTTACATTCTACTATATTTTTATTTTGAAAATTGTTCTAGCATCTTTTATATATATTTAATTTTCTCATTCTCAATAAATATTTATTAAAATAATTCTCGGAAGTTTATCTACTAGGATAACTTTCGAAAATTTTATTCTCAAATCGAGTTTTGCATGCTTAGGATTCACGTTAGAACAATTGTGAAAAGTTGATATGATTCTGTTCATTATTTGAACCATGAAATCTGATAAACGTACGAGAATCACGTGGAACAAACGCATGTTCCATTTAATATAATAATCGATTTTGCAAGGCATAAAGATAACAGGAAAATAAATACAATATTCTCCATAAGAAAAATCAGTCTCCTTGAAGGCCGGAGTTTTCTTCCTTGATCGATATCTTCTTTTTTTCTTCTTCTTTTTCTTCTTCCTTAATTCTACAAAATATGCGCTAAACAAGTCAATACTGATTTATATTATTTGGCGTGTTCGCTAGGTCAGTCGAATAATTTTCATTCACCAGCGTCCTTCAAAAAACTTTAAGGCTAATTCTTTTTTCGTGGATTTTCGTTCGTTTTCTTTTTTACTCTTATTCTTATTACTTTTCTTTCTTTCTTCGTGCTTCTATTTGTTTCGCTTCATCGTTCGTTGTATCTTCCGAATCTTTCTCTTCTCATGAGAATTCAGTATAGATTCTTCGGCTAAAACCGATCGTTCGATTTTCATAGCAAGTAGCGGAACTTCTCTTCACCTTCATCGTCGTCGGCTTCACTCGATTCTTGACTGGACGGCGGCGTATCTAATTGTGGAAGGCCAAGATCCAAATATTCCTAAAATAACAATGATTTTTTTTTTTAATTTGAGTTATTTTAAATATTATTGAAATTTGAATTGTGTCTAAAAATTTAGAAAAATTCGAATTTTTTTCAAGAAAATTAATAGAAGTAAAAAAGGAAAAATTCAATAATTTAAAGAAAAATCTTTTATCGAAGAAAGTTTTGAGAACAATTAATATTTCTTACCTCGTTTGCAGTTATTGTCAATATCCTATCGAGATCCTCGACCAATTCTCCAAACATTGGTCGTTCGTTGGGCTGGTAACTCCAGCAATCCCTCATCAACATGTATCTATAATAAGTTAATATTTTTATTCTAATAATTTTTTTATAATACTTTCATTGTAATATTTTTTAATAAAAAATAATATACATTCGGAAAAATATAATAAATTCTGAGAATTGTGCTTACATTTCGATAGAACAACACGGTGGTTTCTCCATTCGATGGCCAGTTCTTAATAATTGGAATAATTTTTCTACCGATGGTACGGATGGATAAGGAGTACCACCTAGTGTCATGATCTCCCACAACAAAATTCCATACGACCATCTAAAATATTATAACAATTTTCTTAAAATTTTTATATTTTAAAAAAGATAAATAATTTCGTTAAAACAATATAAAATTTTAACTGAATATTTTAGATAAAATAAATAATTCCACTACTTTATAAGAATTTGAAAAATTTTTTTTCTTAATAATATATAACATTTATTTGTAATATTTTTTAGGAATAATTGCATTTATACCATCATAAAATATGAATGTCTAAATTTTATGTTTATTGCTATAATTTGCTTAATCTATGGAATATTAATATATTTAAAATATTAATATATTATGGTATAAAAATTTGAAAGACCAATTCTAGAAGCTAAAATAAACACAAAAATATTATTCACTCCTATTAATTATAGCATTTAAAAAAATATGTTAAAACAATTGAAATTTACATTAAATGAAGTGAAACAATGAAGCAATGTGATAAAGATAATGCTTATAAGTTTAATTTCACTGTATATTTCAAACAACAATATATTGTACATTTCACCAAACAATAAGATATTTTATGAAATAGAATATGATTCTCATAAAATAAATTCATCATAAACAATGATGTATGATATATATGAAATTATTTATCAAAAACTAATAGAATTTTTCTATTAATCCAATAATCGAATAATACGATATACTTACACATCAGATTGAGTGGTATAGACTCGATGGAACAGAGCCTCGGGTGCCATCCATTTAACCGGAAGTCTTCCGTCTGTAGTTTTCCTATAGTAATCGTGACAATGGATATCCCTTGCCAGACCGAAGTCAGCAATCTTCAGCACGTATTCGTCGCTGACTAACACATTTCTTGCAGCCAGATCCCTATGGATGCACCTCCTGCTCGCTAGATATTCCATCCCTCTAGCTACCTGATAGGCAAATGACACGAGATCCTTTTGCGTGAGAGTCTTCTTTTCTTTCGGCTCTTGACCAATCGTTGGTTCGTATCCTGAGGAAGGTCTATGATCCCGTAGAAAATCACGAAGGTTTCCATGTGGCGCGAATTCTACGACCACATACAATGGTCCCCCTTGTGTACAGGCGCCCAATAGATTGATTATGTTCACATGTTTGCCGATCATTTTCATCATCTCCATCTCGGATACCAAATCCATCATTTCTGCGTCAGTATGTCCCTCTATGGAAGAATTAGTGATTGGATTAAAATAGGCCTGATTTTGATTTTTGGTTTAATTTTAAATTCGGATAAATGATATTGATCAATACAAAATATAATTTTTATAACAGAGATTATGATTTATTTTTATATAATTCGAAATTCAGAATATATAAAATTAATATTTTTATAAATATATGTAGAAAATATTTGAAATTTATTTTTTAAATAATTTTTTATTGATAGTACATTTGAAATTAAGTTCCAAAAGTTAATATTTAGAATATTTATATTTTTAAATGTGTGAGAATATTAATTTTTTTTTTTTTAAGAATAAAAGTTAAAAATTAAAAAAAATAGAGATTTTACCTTTCAACATTTTTACAGCGACAACACAAGGTATTCCAGGTTTTCCAGTGTTGGTTTGTGCCCTAACCACTTTTCCAAAAGCACCTTCGCCCAAAGTATTACCCAGAGTCAAATGTTCCCTGGGTAATTCCCAGGCGCTATCAACCGGAAGCTCGTATTCTGATATGCTTCCTCCATTACTGTCCTCTGCGGCTACCGTTGATTTTTGTTTCTCGATCTTCACCACGGGCATCAATAATGGTTCTTGAACATTTTGTGCGTTCACCAAATTCTGTTTCTCTACAATCACTTTCTTTGTCCATTGTGTCACGACCGCGGCACGTGCCGTTTCTATGGCCAACAATTTTTTCATTTTCTCGCGTTTCAGACGGTGGAAAATATATATGACGACTACTACACCCACGGCGAAGAAAATGAAGAGAACTGCCGCCAGAACGTTCACCAGAATTTGTGGTTTTGCTGTTATTGGTATTCCAGGATCTTCCAAGGCTAAAGAATGAACAAATGTTTAGATTAAATATGAATGATAAGATGATTTAATGAAATAAAGATAATATATTAATATAAAATATCAAATATAGATAATATATAATATTTAAGATTATATAATTAAAAATAATATAATATGATATAATAATCAATCATACATGATTGAATATTTATTTTGTTATTATATTATTATTGTATTATCTTTTAAAAATAATACAATATAATAATATAATGATTTAATTAAAAATGATATAATATAAATGATACAATACTATTAATCAATTATAATGATTGAACATTTAACATTGATTTACATTTACATTTAACATTTACATTAACATTTAATTACTGATTACAATATAAATGATATATATAATATAATGATGTGATAGTTGATTAATATGCAATATAATATAAATGAAATGTGATATGATAATTAAATTAAGCATAAATATACTGTGATTTGAAATTTTTGATACTTACATTCTACTATTCGAAGATAAGCGCTACTAAACGTTTCCCCCAATGCGTTTTGCGCTATACAAGTATACCAGCCTTCATCTTTTTCTGTTACATTATACAACTTCAGCACTTCCGGATTTTCTGCGCCTTCAGCCTATTCAAAAATGTTTAAATTAGTTTATCAAGAATAATTCAGAAAAATGGGAAATCAAAATAAGTAGTGATTATTTAAGAGGAAAAGCTTTAGTAAATTTATTAATAATTTATTATTAATCTCTTTAGAGACACTAATACACGAATCTTTTAATAATAATAAAAACAAATAATAATAAAAAAACTGATAATATTTTATTTTACTTGACAATCATTATTTTAAAAATATTATAAATATTTTAATGTCTTATATAATATCTTTGAACAGATTAATTAAGTCGAAACTTGTTTCTTTGAAACTTTAATCTGAAATTTTGAGATTTCTTTTTTTTTTTTTTTTAAATTCTACTATTTTGTCAAAAACTATAATGAATTATAATATAGATGTTATATATATTATAAGAACTAATAAATTTTGATTTTCGAAATTTTTTAAATTTTCTTTGGCTTAGAAAATATTAAATTCCTATTTTTATATTTCATTTTCTTTCTAAACTATTGTATTATAATAAATTGTATTATAAAATCCAATTTTAATGAGTCAACAATCTAGATTCAAATTATCACAAGTTATTTCTAAAAATTACAATTTAATAATAATATTAGTTTTACAATTTAATAATAAAAAATTTTAAAAATTATTAAAGGACTTATATATAAATTATTCATGTTTTTCAAGAGTTTCGAAGAAGAAGAATCAAAAATAGCAAAAATCTCTTTGAGTTTCGTAGCTTTAAAGTTTTTATTATTAAATCTAAAATAGAGAAAGCTGAAGCATAGAGACAAATAGTTTCATGCATTTTCAAGTAATTCTACGTGCCCACCTTGACCTCCACCCGGAAACTTTGATTGGTTTTGTTGACAGTAGATAAAGAGGTGTGATAACCATGATACCATTCAAGATGACGGTGCGCGGCCGAAAGAACTTCGCAGGTCATTGTAACGTTGCCTCCTATCAGAACCGTGGTGTTTTTCGGTGGCCTGGTCAGTATCGGACGGTGTTTCACGCTCTCTACAGGAAAAATAGACCCAACCACCATTTTTACCAAGCTCGAGTATCAAAGAAACAAAGAGAAGTCCTTTGAGATCAAATTTCTTTTTTTACTTATAATTTAAATAATTTATTTAAATAATTTTTTTATTAATAAAATTATAAGTGTAATTTATTCCAATATTTCTATTAGTTCTTTCCTCATCGATCTTAATCGAGCTTGAAATATATTATAAAGTGCTTTATTTTGACTAATTTCTTTAGATATAATAGTTGGCTTTTATTTTCGAGTTATTAATAAAAATTTCATATTATATTACAACTACCTTAACTTACTTAACAACTATTTAAAACGCTAATATATATAAGGATGAGCTTTTCGAAACTTCTTTGGATTTGAATGAGATCTTTTTTAAAATTTAATATATATATATTGTATCTTTTTTTTCTTCTTTGATAATTAAGAAATGTCATATTCAAATTTAATACTATCGAAAATCTATTTTCATGCAGAAAGTACAATAACATGGTTATATTGCGTTTACAATTACATTATACAATAATTATAATTGGTTATCATTTTCTTTTTTGTCATTTTCAGTTTTGAAGAAAAAGAAGTGAAAATTTTGATATTTTTTGTCAGCTTTTAAATATGATTATAACGAATTGAACAAATCGTCATGCAATTTCGTAAGAATAAATGAATATAATGATATATCCCTTTTCTCCTCATCTCTTCTCATCTATCAGAGTTTTATAGTATTTAGACGAGAAAATTACCTTTTGTTATTGTAATTTAATTTGCCTAAGATTTTTTTTATATTTTTATCATTATTATCTGAAAGAATCATGGAATACATGTTTGCTATGGATACATGTTAAATATGATGATATTTGTTTACTCATTATATCGTGTTTGTACAAACAATTGAAAAGTGACGTCGTATATTGTTGCTTGTACTATCCTGAATATATATGTATAAGCAGAATTCAATAATAAGATTTTTTAGAATAGCTCAAAAATAAAAGCCAATTGTCTGTTGTACATAAAGAAAAATTATTCAAAATGATGCTTTTCAAAAAAATATTTCAAGATTATTAAAACTGAGAAGGAAGAAATTAATCGGTAAATATATTTAGATTTATTTCTAATTTTAGATTAATATGAAATAACTTTTGATACGATATGAACACTGAACTTTTTTTTTTTAATATAGTGTAATGTAATGATATGATGTAATGTAGAAGAAAATTTCGGAATATTTATCATTTTTGTAATTTTTGAATTGTATATGAAAAAGATTGAAGTTCAAACAAATTTTTTTATCTTTTTTTTGATTTTGTAAAAATTTTTCTTCGATTTTTTCTAAATTTCTTTTAAATTTCATTAGAAAATTTCTGACAGATCTTCTCTCTTCTATTCTAATATATTCTTTTTAATCTTTTTTATGCATTTTTACACATGTTAAACTATAAATTTGATCCCGAAAGACTCAAAATTTTAAATATATTGATGAATTAGAACATTAAAGAAAAGAAAAGAAAGAATACAATAATATGACACAATTAAAACGTTAAAAAAACAAAATGGAAGAATCCATTCAGCAGCACCTGAAATACCAAAAGAAACGAATATTTCCTTCACCATCGTTAGTCACTACCGATATCATTATATCGCAAGCAGCTTATGTATCACCAGAATCCCGTATGTATCAGAATTCATATAACATTTTATAAATTAATTTTATTAGAGACTATTTCAATAATCCATCGAGAAGATAGGGGAACCTCCACCATCTTAACAAGTCGATGTTGTACCTGAAGAAGAATTCCGGTCGGTGAATTCTCTTGGTCACCAGGATATTCGACTACTTTCAGCCATTGTATATAAGGTTCGAGATCGGACACGATCGGACACTTGAACGTCACCGTGCTGTTCACCACCGCGGTTACGTTCTTCGGGAAATCCACGTTGATGTACGGTTTATGAGGAAAACGCTCTATAGATTTATGAAAATTCACCACGATTTAATTTTGCGACTTATTTTCATATTATAATCGAAGATGGCGTTTCTAGTGTTTCTAGTGAAAAATTTTAGGGACTTTCATAGGATAAGTTTTAAAGATAAAAAATTATTATAGAAATTCAAAAATATTTAATTTTGTGATTTTTTTTATAAAATCGAAGATGAATTATAATTTAGAAATTTCTTTGCGTAAAACAAGAAAATTTTATGGAATTTGAAAAATTAAATTCAAGACGATCACTGTCTATTGTAAGATCGATGAAAACCAATCATGGCCAGTTTTATTTCTAGTGAAAAATTTTAGGGAATTTTTCAGGATATATTTTACAAGTAAAAAATTATGGAAGTTCAAGAAGATTTAACGTTACGATTTTTTTTGTGAAATTGAAGATAAGTGAAAATTTAGAAATTTCTACATAAAACAAGAAAATTTTATGAAATTTGGAAAATTAAATTTTGGACGATTTGATGTCGCGATTTCTCTTTGTATCATAAAATTGAATGGACTTGAAAACTTGATAATGTTTCCAGTGAAAATACGTGAGTAATATATAAACAATATGATATTGAAAAATTTTAGAATAATTAGAATTTGCAATGAAAAATAGTTGGCAAATTATAATATAAAAAATGGATGAAATTATAAATATTTACTATATTTTTTTATATTATATAATTATATAAAAAATTTTTAACAGTATATATAATATTTTAATAGTGAAAAATAGATAGCAGGTTATATCACAAAAAATTTGATGGAATTTGTTATTTTCTTCGTAAAATTTTTATATATTTTCGTACATATTATTTTATTTGAGAAATTTTTAACAAAGTATATATTATTTTCATAATATTTAAAAAATATTTTTTTGTTCTTTTTTATGAATTAAATTTTAAATTGTTTTATACAACATTAAAATAATAAGGATAATAAAAATTTTAATACAAAATTAAATAATAATAATAACAATAAATATAAATCTTTAATTATCCATATTTCATATATTATAAGCTGATACCTTAAATCTTAAAAATTTATGAAAAATTTTATTAAAAAATCCATTATACTACTGTTTATCCTAAAGTTTAATTATCCTAAACTCGTCACAAACAAATCTCGTTATATTTCATATAAAACACGCATTTTCACTTTTCCATTATACTCCATTCTCCTATTTTTTTAAATAAAAAGACAAAAATAGATACTTACCGACAATTTCAACTTTGGATGTGCGATTGATGCATCCCAGATAATTGCACACCACGCAAGTGTAATTTCCACTGTCTTCAGGTACTAGATCCTCTAATCTGAACGTCCATTTGGACATGACCACTGTGCCCAGTGTCCTCTTCGGTTCCTCATTGTTTTTGTACCATGTTATGTTTGGCCTTGGATTTCCAAAGCTGGGGCATCGTAGTCGTAACATGTTTCCAGCTGGTTTCACAACCACGTTCGGCATTTCTACGCTTTTATTGAAGGATGGGGCACGTTCGGGGGCGGTGTTGTTGTGCTCACCGGCTGTTTCATTCTCGCATTTTTCATTGTCCAGGTCGACTTCCACGTTTTCGCTGTCGAGATGTAATGATCGTGTTTCTGGCAAGTCTGAAATCAAATGTAATTCCAGCTTTTTTAATTAATCATAAATTTAAAACAAGTAAAAACAAATTATAAAATTTATTTTATTTAAGAGAGAATAATTTATAAAAGATATTTATATTTTGTTTGATCTTTTTATAAATCAAATTTAGTTATTAAATTTAAAATTAATTTGTTAATAAACGAAAAAAGTAAAAAAAAATTAAAATTTGAAATAATTGTATATAGAAAGAATATTAAATATTAAATTTTACATATGTATTTTTACATCATTTATATATTTTTGTAATTAATCCATAATGTATTTTTGTTTGGACATACTTATTTTGATTTACAAAACAATATCAATATTTCAACATTCCAAAAATAAATTTTTTATTTAATCCTTAAAATTCTTTATAATCTTTCTATTTGTTAAAAACTATATATCTAAATAGATTTCAAAAATAATTTAAAAATAATTGTTCACAACGCGATACAATAATACATCCTATAAATATCTCACAATTCCATGAACAAATTTTTTTAATTATCAAACAAAAATTTCTCGAATTTATTTAAAAAAGATCGATCTAAATAATTAAAAATAATAATTAATCTGATTAAAGAGATTTAAAAATCTCTAATTTAAGAATACAAAAATTACTAACTTCTCGCTTCGATTTCCAATTCGTTCGTTTCCTCTTCAGTCCTATGGTCACCAAGATTTTCACTCTCGTGCTGATATCCATCGTTTTGCAACGATTCGATTCGTATCGTCACATTTCTCCATTCGATCGTCGCGTTCGATTCGACCAGGCAACCGTATGAATCGGCATCCTCGGCCTCGATGTACTTGAACCTCAACGATTGCTTTATCAATCGTATTCTCGATGAGGATGGTTTAAATATTTCGTCACCTTTGTACCAAGTCATTTCCGTGTTCGAAGTCGAGCATCGCAAGATGAGTTTCTCACCGACCGATACCACCACCACGTTGGGATGATTTAAATCTGTAATGAGAATTGAAATTGAAATTTATATTAAATCTAACGTGTATTTAAGATTAATTGTATATACTTAACATTTAATTATTTTGGATTGGGAAGTAAAATTTTATTTTACTCTCCCTTTCATGAAAATTGATTCCTTTTTTTTTCTGTATATGTGGACATTATAAAATAGTTTTTTAATTATTGAAGTTTTTAAATAAAAGTTTTCTAAGTTTTGAATCGATCATTTTTTGTAAAAACTATTAAGTCTAATGCTAAAAAATTATATAACAAATCATACACAAAATAATTTGAGAAACTTGTTATTTATACGTTGATATTTAAGAAAGAAACAATTTCTCAATTTTGTTTCTATATAAAAGTGCCCTTTTCAATTCTTGGATATCTTACTATAATTTTCAGCTTTTCAAATATATCTTGAATTAATGACTTTTTGGCACAAGTGACTTGATGCTTTATTATATGATCCACGTATTTAAGAAGCTGATGATTTTATTTTGAAAAGAAATTCATCTTCATCGTCTTTGTCTAAAATATTTTTTAACATTTCATCAATTCCAAGATGTTCAGATAGATTTAAACATTCAGATTTAAATGAGACATTCTGCAGAATTTACATTCAATTACTATTATATCATAATAACAATAATAATCATACGAAATAATTTATCGATAAATTGCAAATTTGTAGATCATAGACAATATTAATTACTACGTTTTATTTTAATAATGTTTTACGTTCTGGCGACAAAATATCGGAAAATTGCTCTGCATCCCCATCATTTGATCTATTTCTGCATATTTCGTAGTTTTAAGATAATTAATCAAAAACATAAAAAATCATTGAAATATACCCATAATTAAACATTATTGATGAGATAAAGATAAAAATTTTCTTCGTCATTAGAAGTCGTAAACCTTAAAAAAAAGAATTTTACCACTATATTTCGTTCCGCTATATCGATCACCAAGTTCACGGAAGATAAACCAACCAAGCCTTCGTTACTTGGCAACCTAGCCGCGCCTTCTAAATCGATTCTTCCGCGAATCGTGGATGCAATAAACACCGTTAAAATTGCAATCATGGCGCGCAATTCGATATCCTCGTCGTTGCAAAAAACCATTTTGAAAAGAGCTGGAATCGATCCATCGTCAATCTCATCCTTTCTCGATCGCGATGATTTCCAGTTGTCACATAACCTCAACTCATCGACTCGTTAATCATTGGTTCATGAACATCAACTACAATTTCAGGTACTTATTTTCTCCATTGTCCGATAATTGAATATTATTTTCGTTTCGTTATCGGCCAATTTTCTTTGTAATCCAAGCTCTGAATCGTAATTTCCGCGCAATTTTTCTTTACGAGGATTGCAACTCACGAGGAATGAAATAATTGCTGGTATTATCGTGTGGTTATTCGATCCCTTTGTTTGTTATTGATTAATTAATCCTTCGAATATGATGAAACGAATTTCTTCATTCTTTTCTTTCTTTTTTGTTAATTCGATCTTACATGGAGGTTTTCCAATTTCGAAGAGCATCGAGTGTGTTGTTTGGAGATTTAATAACTGGTTACATTTTTTAATTGCTTTCTTATGTATCGTACGGTTGTAGTTGTTGGCTTCAGCCTTGTCGGTCAGTAACGTTTCAGTTTGGACGTAACACGCGATTATTACGGTATTTTCTCGGTAGTGTAAAAATACCGGCTGTTCAGATCATTTGTAACTTAAAAACGATCTTTACTGACGTTCCATTATTCAGTTTCATGGATATCATTTATTATACGTGTCTCATTCTTTTTTAATACAACATATTAAACATAACATGATATTTCATTTTCCTCTTTATGCAATACTTGGATCTATTTAGGCGAAATTTCGTTTGTGACTTTTTTTCATTGAAAAAAATTTTATTATAAATAAAGCTATGAATATGTTTGATAATAAAATGAAGATACAGTGACTGAATTTTTTCAAGATTTTTGAAGATTTTAGAATATTAGTAAATCTTAGAATGGACAATTATTGTTATTCTATTATTTATTACAAATTTATAATTCGTATTAAATTGTCATCCATATATTCTCAAATCTAATTTTTTTATCATCCTTAATTTATCCTTCACGTTTTTTAAAGTTAAGATTTCCATTCATTCATAAAACTAAGTTCTAAGAATATTAATAAAATATTAAAAATCTATAACAATAAAAATATTTCCAAGCTTTCGAAGTTAATGATGCAAACATATTTAAATAAGTATTAGAAATTTTTATCATAAAATTTTCTATACATCCAAAAAAAGCACTCCACAATTCACGATCAATTCACGGTTTTCTAAATAATACAATTATGCGAAAATTCAGCCCTCAAAATAAAACAACACGTTATCCAATTTCAATCCACGAAAAACTAATTTCTAAAATAATCATCGTTCCAAAATTACGTATTTCCAAAATTATTAAATGACTTCTCTTTGACCTTGAGAAGATCACCGGTCAAACTTCGTCGAAAGCCATGCACTTGGCTACTTCGCGAAGATCAAGCCACAGGGGAGCGGCGGCTGCCCATTCACGATCTTCCCGGCCGTCGAAGTGTCGCCATTTGGACGAAGGCCAGGGAAGAATCGCGACACTGTCCCTTCCGACGTTCCATCTGGAACCACGTCCCATTCTGTCCTCTTCCGTTCGATCCTCTCTTCGGCGTCCAACTAAATTTAGAGATCTTGTCGAGGGTATCTCCGAGATTCTCTCGTCTCCTCTGAATCTCGAGACAGAATTCGTGTTCGCGATTTTCAAGTTCGATCATGCGAGTGAAGTTATTCGTGTATTTTGTTATAAACCTTTTTCACTCGATACTCCGTTAATAATAGAAATAATTAGGAATATCGTAAAGTGAGATATTTTCTCGTGGATAAAAGTTGGAATTTATCTGTAAAGAGTTTATTTAATTCTAAAATAGATTTATTAACACCACGATTGGACGTTAGTAGTTAATAGTCACGCGGCGCTAGTGTCGCGTTACGCATTGATCATCACGATATTAATTTTGCATGATTTGTATGATCGAATGATACATTTGTAATTGTGTTTAATGGGATTATAAAAAAAATATTGAAAATGTAATATATTTTTAAATATCTAGTTTTCGACTAAATTAGTAATGAAAATGAAAAATCCTCTAAGATAATTAATTAATCGAAGATTTTGAGATTTACGCTACTGTAAAATTAACATTTTATTATTTTACATTAACACATTCATTTCTGAATGAAAATTTAAAATATATTTCATATATTAAACCTATTATATATCATTTTCAATAAAATTATAGATATTGAATGTTGTAAAAATTCATCCATTGAAATTTCCAACTTCATTTATTGTCGAATTTGTCGAATTAAAAATAAAAAAGAGAGATTGGAGTATATTTAAAAATTCCTTAACAAAAGTTATCGTCCATCTTGCTGAATACATCTTTAATTCTGATCAATAATCTCTGGAATTTAATTGCAAAATAAAAAAAGAAAAAATAAACAATAAAGTTATTGAAAGCACGCGGATTATTGGAC
Organism: Apis florea; assembly: GCF_048593485.1. Classification (NCBI taxonomy): domain Eukaryota; kingdom Metazoa; phylum Arthropoda; class Insecta; order Hymenoptera; family Apidae; genus Apis; species Apis florea. The sequence continues at coordinate 7,182,847 of NW_028256549.1, read as the reverse complement.
GTTAATTAATCCCTTAGAATCAAATCTAAAACAAGTTCATTTTATTAAAGTTGTTAATATTAATTTCAATCTATATTAAATTCGCCAAATACCACGAATTCCTTTTTCGAAGCAAGATACCTTAAATGCGTGTAATTAGCTTCGCTGAAACGAGGTCTATTTATCGTCTCATCTCCAGAAACATAGGACGAATTCCACCTCGCCCACTATTTCCTGGTGTCGATGTTTAAGAGTGCACAGCCACTTCACTTCCACATCTTGGCCTCATTGTTTTCGTGATTTCTTCTTTCGTTTCGTGTCTAAACATCCTCCGTGTTCGTGTACAAACGACTAATTGTCCTCTCGAGGGCTCTCTTTCTCTCGACGGAAGTTCAACGAGTTTATTGTCTTTACGAGTTCCGTTCCCGCTTCTTTTTCGAGACACATCGTCACGTGACTTTCGCACACAGCTCCCCTCGATCCCTATTGTGACGTTTTTCTAATTGTTTTGCTGAGACACGAGCGAGCGGATGATTTGTTAGAGACAGCGAGTGAGCGAGTGGTTTATCGTTGATTCCAATCAATTTCCGGTGATTATCTTTCGGGAATTTAATTCTAATCTTTTATTTCGGAATTTTGTTAGAGATTTGTGTTCAATGATTTAGGAATTTTTTAAAAAAATTAAGCTTATAAAGTTAGGTTAGGTTACATTTTAAAATGCTCGGTGATAGGCTTTTCTATCGATATAAGATCTCGTTAAAGTTTCTTAAAAAACTAGATTTCGTTCAAAATATTTTCTTAAAAATATTACAGTTTTTTATCGTAAAACAACATTCACAAAACGTACATAAAAAAATTTCCTTAGATAATTATATATGCAATTGGTATAATAAATAAATAAATGGCTTTTCAAAAAATGATTCAGAATAAAAAAAAAAAAAATTCAAAAATAAGATTTTTGTTTCCTCCTTATCGAATCGATTATCGAGATCTCGAACGGAGCTCGATTTTTGCGTATGACATCACGTGGGCCATCTGTTTCGATCCAGGAATAGCGGTAAACATTTCGAGAGGTTCGTATCCCTCTTTGTCTTTTCTCTTGTTCCTCTCTCTTCTTCTCTCGCCGCATGAAAACTCGCTGCTTCTGGCCAAATTTATTCGGATAAAAGGCCATCCGTGGATTCGTATAAACAATTTCTGGCATGCGATCGTCCAACGTCGGATGATTTTGTTTGATCCTTGACTCGTATCGTTGTGTCATAAGTGATCACAACAGTTTGGATCAAGCTTGCGACGGGTTGGTTGCTATTCGTGTTACGTTTCATTTCAGACGAAGATTTAATTTTATGTGATGGATATTATTAAGAATTTTTTCTTATATATATGTATATTAAAAAAGTTACTTTATAAAATATATAAAAGTCAAAATCAAACTTTTAAAATTAAGTTTAATCCAATTTCGTTTTTTATTTTATAATTTATAATCAAAACAGAGGGAACAGTGATCTAAAATTTAGAATTAAATAAACGATTTAGTGCCAGCATGATGACAAATTAAATTAAATAAATTGGAAAATTTTAATAATATGTGTATACGAGAATCAAACTTGAGCATCCTAGATTTAATTTGTGTTCTATACTTTATAATAAAATATCATAAAAATTAAATAAGAATTGAATAATGTTAAGCGATCGAGTTATTTGCGATCAAATTATTCCCAATTATTCTCAACTGTTTCTATTTCGAGCACAATTTTGTGTAACACAGGATAACACACGACAATCCCTCCTAAACGTCGAAATTAATAATTACTGAGCTACAAATTCGATGATTGATCTCGTGGATGATCTAGATAGATAGAATGGGACGTGAGAAATCATAGTGGTTTCGTTTGGAGGGAGGCATTAGCCATTTAGTTAATGGCAGGGACCTGGATATCCCTCGTTTGTCCACGCGACGAGCTTCCACGTTTATTTATTCGTGCGCTGGGATGGGACGTGCGCCTTTTTATGGTGCCATTCTGCGGCGGGTCGACTTTTCCCCCCATTTTCTCCCTTTGTCCTCGCCAGTTTTCACGGCGGGGAAAATGTTTAATGGGCTGTATTCCGTGTTTACTCGATGATACAGCTTCTGTTTCAAATACCAAATTCTGTCGATCACGCATTTTAATCTCTCTTCGCTCGAGAAACTTCTTCTTTCCCTTCTTTAAAATAAAAACTAAAAACAGCAGTTTTTAATCGGGAGAATAAAATAATTATGACAAGATTTAACACAGAATATTTCCTTTCTTAAAAAAAATTCTTATTCTCAATTTAGCGATGTATGATAATCTTTATTTTCATCAAAACTGAATTTTTTAACAAATTTAAAGTGACGTTCATATTGGAAATAATATTGTTAATTTATATTTTTGTGTTAAAAATATTTCCTTGCTGTAAATTATTATTATTCTGATTATTGTTCTCGGCAATCGAATTTCCACGAATTTCACGCTTAATAAACTCCACGATCCGCGCAAGCAACGGAATTAGAAAAGGAAACAGGGATCCAGAAGCCAGCTCGATTCACGATTGAAGCGATTTACAATAATATCGTTGGCCGCCCGGTGCTGCCTACGTAATTTACGACTGTCAAGTTTCAATCTCGATATGCGAAGGCTCCGTTTCGTTCCACTAAATTACCCAGCGGACACTTTCCAACGGAATCGTTGTAAATGATTATCGGTCGTGGAACGGCCCCGACAACAGCTCTACACGATGTAACGATCGCACGGGGCATTAATCCCGTCTAATAAATCTCTGAATCGTGTGAAAAAGCCTTATTTGCATACCTTTCTCGGCCCTCGTGCTCTCCATCAGGAATAGCACGCGCCACTCGTAAATTAAATTCAAATTTTTCGCGCGCTCTCACAATGACGCGCGCGCACCGCTTCCGCGACGTGACCAGCTCACCAGATATTATCCAACGATTTAGAAGTGGTATTATTGCCGAAAATTTATTATCTCTCGAGCGTGTTTATAGTTGGTTTATACTTTATCACCAATGAGATTCTAGTTACTTTCGATTTGTACGTTGGATACCATGAAATTCTAATTTTTATTGGCCGCGCGATTTATCAATACTGATCGTTTTAAAAAAATTGTTGAATTACAATTCGGATGTGATGAAATATATAATTATTATTATTATATTTTAAATTTTAAATCGAAGACGAGATGAAATATTTAAATTCAGATTTAAACTCGGAATTATATTGTCGTTTTTCAATGTTAAAATTAATAATATTTTGTTTGTATTTTTAAAATAAAATTAATTTCTTACGAATCCGACTTTATATTAATTTTATAATATACGTTCTAAATGAAACTAATCCTCGACGAGCAATCTAGAGAGAGCGCTTGACCGAACAGCGTAAAAAAAACAATCAAAATCGATAGTTTACGCCATAGCCTACAATTTCCAGACACACTAGCGTCTGTTTAGAGTCGGCATAGCATTTCGTTACAGGCGGCTCTCGGTCAATATACTCTTGAAACTATTTTAATGAACTTAAAACAACTCTTCTTCTTATTTACACGAACCAGCTATTTTTATCTATGTAAAAAATCACCTTTTAAAAAAACAACTTTTTAATGTTCCAGATATTTGCTGTGTACACAGATACTCTGGTCTACTCTGGATTTCAAAAGAATTCGAAATGATTCGTGTTTATCTACTAAAGCTGTGATCGGTGAGTCAGAATTAATAATTTAATCGTATATTGTGTGTATATTTTTATTATAAAGCAACGAATGACCAGGGATGTTTCTAGGGATTTTTTAGATTTTCATTATAATTAATATAAGATTAATACTTTTAGGAGATTAAATTCTATTTATTATAAGAACGTTAGATAATTATTTTAATAAATAATATTGCAATTTTATCTTCTTTTATTAAAGTATCCTATTCTACGTAATTTCGAAAAGTTCTTATCATTTCTAAATTACAACAATACTTTCTAATTTTATTTAAAAATCCCTAAAACTTCAAATATTCCAACGTATATCTAAAAAAATACCAGGATGCTAGGGAATAATGGGGGGGAAAAAAATACCATGGAATTTACTATGGAATGGCGAAATGTCAAATGCCTTGAAAATATTTCGAAAAATGAAAAAACACAGATAGAACGCTCCAAGGAGAACGGTATTCTCTTTTCTGATGTAACGGAAACCGATGGCCGACCGCATTTCCGTCGACGCCCCGTAACGAACAGTCGACTTTAATTCCGCGTCTAGAGTTGGCCGAGCTACTACTAGCGCGTTAATCTCCTCAAATACACCGTGAAACCGAGGCACCACGCTGGCGGAAACGCGCGTGCACGTGAGCTAACATGCAACAGCAACGTGGAAACAAAATCTCTACGCGTTTACCAGACACGCGTCTATTTCTGAAACTGAGTCGCCCCTCTTCGAGCTTCCCGCCGATTTTCCATGGGTGGCTCGGATTCGTCGATAATTAACGCGTTCCAGAGGATGGTAATTAACCAATTTTAGCGAAACTTTAAAAAAAAAAAAAAAAAAAGAAAAAGAAAGTGAAGAAGAAAACGGAAAAATATTTAATATTCAAATTAGGGAAAAGTAAATTATAACGATGTAGATAGTTGTTAAGTTTAGTTGTTTAGATAGATGGATTGAGTAGACCAGTCTTCAATTATATCGTGCAATATTTTCAAGGATAATATTCGAAAATTTCTTATAATTACAATTTCATACATTTTTTCAGAAATAAAAATAGAGAGAGGAAATAGTAATAACGAAATTAATTATCATTATTTACAATCATGTAAAATTTTCCAAGCAAGAAAATTCTATTTTTAACATTACAATTTCAAAATCACTCTCACACTGAATTTTATCACCAATCTTTTCCTAACTAGCAACGATACAAGAAATATAAAAAAAATGAAAAATAAGAGAAGAGAGAGAAAACTGTTCTTTGACATTGCAGTTCCAAATGCGGATGGATCGCGAATGAAAGAATGCGCGAATTTCCCTGGAGAGATTTCTCTTCTCCTCAAATGGAGAAGAACATTCTAGGTATCACGTTTCTTTTATCGAACAGCCCTACCATATTTGATTTTATTTTTTTATATTTCCATTCTTTTTTTCTCTTAGAGATAATAAAATAAATTAAATTTCGATGAAATCTCATGGATTATGCAAGAAAGAAAGATTCACATATTTCGAAATGTTACTAGCCACGATTACGAATAGATAGATTTTTCTCCCCTAGATTTATATCTTGGCAAATTATATATCAAAAATTCGATTCCACTTTCCGCCAAGTGAAAATTAATTTATAAAATCTTTCTCAAATTTTTAATATTCAAGAATCGTATCGTGAAAATATGAATTAATTTTTATCCAAACTGATAATAATCCAATTTATAGATTTATAGATTCAAACCGTTGACACATTTTAATCGGCACGATTAATACGATCGTTTTAATTTTTTTTTTTTTTTTTCCTTTTTTCTAAATCAAAAAGACGATTATCATCATCATCTGTTGAAGTAATAATATTTTTTTTCTTTTTCGAGAAAAAGAAGAATTTCGAAACCTCCGGAAAATTTCGACTCTCTGATATTTTATAAAAAGCTGCCACTTCGAAATAACTTTGGAAAAGCATCCACTTCGAAATAACGTCCAGGGACACCAGGCAAAGGCTACGATACGCGTATCCAACCGCGTAAACACCACTCCAAAAATATTCGTAACTTCTCTTGCAACCGTGCTCTTTCATCTGGCTCAAACGTCAACAAGCAACGAATCGATTTCGTTCGTTCGCTTCTTCGTTTCATTATTTCATCGATCAAGGATGAATTTCTGACGAAATGGATAATTTTATACTTTCGTTCGGATAATAAATAAATGTGTCTCGTTTAATTACCAAATATATACACTCATTTAATGCAATGCTGATTTTAATATACGACAATTTAAAATCCTATCATCGTAATGTAATACAATTTTCATTAACAACAAACGATAATTAATTTTTTAAAGGAAACTCGATCTTTCGAAAGAGAAAAATAATAATTCGAATTTTTTCTTTTTTTGATCAAAAAATAGTTTAACAAGATCTAACAATTTCTAGAAAAAAAGAAAAAAAAAATTAACAACCCATCGAAATAAGCAAATAAACGAATAAACGCCTCGGTCGGAATACAGAAAATCGAGAGTTCCAAGAACAATCTTCAACAGCCCTGCTCCACTCCCTGGCGAAACGAAAATGGCCGAAACCGATTTGCTTCGAAAATAGCCACCAGCCGAGGTATAACGAGATATAACTATCGTAGGGCTAGCTAGAGGACAGCACGGTGATTTATGTCCCTTTAATTGCGCGCCCCCTTTAACACCTTCGAGGCAGAAGCTGTTCCCAAGCCTTATCTCGGCCCCCCTCCGGCCATCCTTTTAGAAGCCTCACTGTGTTCACGCACTCGGCGAAGAGTGGCTCGTTTATTTGTATCGGGTGGATTGAATCCGGGAGATTTATGTTACGAGGGGGGTAATTAGATTGCTTAGGTAGCAGGTAGGGAGGGGAAAGGATTTAAATTTGGGATTGGAGAATAAAGTTCGATTGCGTAAGGATCATTAGTGGACGGAGAAGAAGGGTTCAGGGATATTTGAAATGGAAATTTGCGAGTCTTCGAGTGATGATCTGTTATCACGACGGGGACGAGCCTCGTTTATCCGTCAATGTCTGTTCTTCCATTCGATCATTTAATATCGAATTAATCATCGAAAATTATATGTTAATTTCTCTCGTTTATCTCTTCTAGATAGGCTTTTTAACGTGAAAGAATTATCCTTTGAAATAATTATTCGCGTTTTAATAAGCCACGATGCCGATCACGGTATAGTTTTTTTTTATTTTTCCCCTAGATCCCGTTATATGCAGAAAAATTCAAAAGAAAATTATCGAAATAAAAACGATCCATAATAATTATCGATCTGAAATTTATAAATCTATCGGTTCTGTCGTTGAAATTAACAATCAAAACCAAACATTTATCTCTCTGGCCAAGTAAACACGTATCATACGATACTCGAGTATTACCCTCGATATCAATTTCCATCCCCTCGACCACGAAAGGGATAAATTCCTAGCGTTTATCGGCTCGTGTAACTTTCAAGTGGCCAGATTAATCCGTTTCGGCTACGTCCTAATTTTTCACCTCGAACAAGAAGGAGGGGGGAGGAGGGTTGGACATAGAATTCGATGGTTTCGGATTACCTCGATCCCACGCGGTTAGATCGTATCGTGATCGCCTTAATCCGACCCCGAATCTGACCCAGAGGGCTCTTTTTCGCGCTCGAACTCGGCCGGCCAGATTGAATGTACGATATTAATTATAGAAACACGATATCACTCTGTTCAACTCTCCCTTTCGTGCCCCCGCGTTTTTTCCTCGCGGAACAAACGGAGTAGTTCCCCCCTTGGCTTCTTGTGACGAAACGATATTTTACTTCTTTGTTTCGAGGCGTATTTTAATACATGTCAATGAATTTGCCAATTCGTTACCTCGAGAAATGTTTAATTTTCGATTCGAGAAGTTGTCTTGTGTGTTAATCGATTTCGAGAAAGATGAGGAAAACGTGTCTCAAAAGTTTTAAATTTTCACGATGGAAAAGAATAATTAATACTTATATTGTCATTTGTATTTTTTTTTTTTATCAAAATCTAGAATATCAGTATAATCGAATAAAATTTTGGATTATTCAACTTGTGATTTCAATAATTAATTATTTGAAAATTTTTTATTATTTATGAAACTTTTTCTCAAAAATTTCCTTTTCCCCAACAAAATAATCTTCTTGTATGATTGAATTTATTATTGCATAGTATCATGAATAATTTTAACAAAGAAATTATCTATTGCACGAATATTGGAATGAAATTAATAAAATTTGAAAATATCTCTAAGAAAAATAAAAATAATTTCAAACAAATAAATCCAAAGAAACGATATCATCGTCTTTTGATGAACTAATTTTCCTCGGTTTCGACACCGTTCGAAGATAAGTTCAAGTGTGAAATTTGAGAGCAGAAAGGATTAATTGATGCGTCAAGCGGATTACGAGGATCGTGTTAATTCTAGAGACGAGGGTAAACCGATCGTGGAATCCTTTTTTCTTCAGGGAACAAGATTAACACGGTTTAGTATACCGATGAAATAATTATCTGGACGGATAGATTGCAATCTAATTATTGTTCTTACTCGTTCAAATAATCCACGGGAATTTTGTATTATCGTGAAATAAACAATAGATAATGCTCGACCACGTTTTTATCTTTTTATTTTGATCTGATATTTCGATGGTATTTATTTTGTCTGGGCAGAATATCATTTTGCTAATGCAAACGAAATAATGTTTAAATTTTATAAATGTTTGAACGTTAAATTGTGAACAATTAGCTTAATTAGAAAAATAAAACGGAACTTTTCTTGCAAGTATTTCTAGTAATAATTTTCTAGAATGATAAATGAAAATTTGTTGTTCAAAATCATTCCAAGAATCGTGATAAGAATTTGGAAATATCGAAACGTCGTTTAAAAATCGTTTAAAAATATCTGTCTTTAGAGTGAGCGACCTTTTGTTAATTTGATTTATCCATTCCATATAATCAAAATTATTATATACGTTATATAAATACCCCAATCTTTCAAATTTCCATTTAATATTCTCGTTCACAATGGAACGCCATTTCATCATTTCAATTTCACTCAAGTTCACTGAATATCTCCATTAAACATATCTTATTATCTCATCTATTTCGTATACTCTATTTTCAAATCCTCTTCCCTCGAATACTATCCACTTTCCATTCCAAGAGTTTCATCAAGACTACCAATCTCGAATCCTCGTCCAACCCTTCCAATTTACATATTTCTCTTGCTTGACAACCAATTACAATTAGCTCTAAAACAACTATTTTTGTACAAAGTTTCGCCTCGATAAGTAATTTTAAAACAATTTCCCCTTTCAAGGAATTTATACCGTGCATCTTCATCCTTATTTTAATTCCAAATCCCATTCTGTTCAGCCTCTTTAGTGAATTATTAAATGAATGGCCATGATTGTACAATTATTAAATACAAACACGAACAAAAACAGAGGTTGGAAGATTAAAAAGTCGTTTGAGTTATTCCACATTTTTTATACATCCGTTACAAAAATAAAAGATCAAAATAAAAAAATTGAAACGATCTTTATAGCAATTATCGAAAAATACAAAAGTATCATTTTTAAAGATTTATTCAAATTTTATCGGTATTTAAGAAACGTTAAATGAACAAAATGGTGAAAAATAATACATTATGACAATAGATAGAACAGTATAATTGATACATTATGCTCATAAAAGTACAATACACGTAAGATTGCGCCTAGATCTACAGATATATCTTTCCATTCTTCTCAAACCTGTTAACAAACCCACTAACCCGAAGAGAGTATCCAGAAGAGGATCAGTCGAGCAATAATGGAACAACATGTGTCCCGTTATTCTTTTGCCACGTTTTGATCGAGTCGCATCGACGCGCCAAACAATCCCTAAAAAGGATAGCCGATAACACCAGTTGGGAAGCCGGATCCAAAGATAGGAGAGGAACCTCCTCTCAACGCGGGGTATGGACGTTCTAATTAAGATTCCAGGCCGTCGTCGTCGTCTCTCGAGGGAGATCTTCCGTATAACGTTTGATATAAAACAAACGGCGTGCGTATAAAACGAGGGGAGGAGGGAGCGAAGGAAAAAAAGGTGGAAGGATAAAAGAGACATGGCCTGACAGATAGAAACGTTGAACGGTTTGACGGCGGGAGATTCAACTGGGTTTTAGTTGGGCAGAGAGCCACAAAACGAGAAGCTGGAAACAAAACTCGGCTCCACGCCTGCATAATTATACCTTAAAAAGGATGATCCCTTTCGAGAGATTAAGGGACACTGGCTCAAGACCGGCTGCCTATCTTAATGACCGTACGCAGCCCCGCTTCGATGCCGGACAATCGTAATTAAGCTGCAACGGCTTTACCCGAGGTCAAGTATGCTCCTTTCGTTGTTCGTTCGCTCCTTCAACTACAGGTTGCGCATGCCCAGTTCTTCGTATTATAATACGGCACGGAACGTGTGCTTAAACTCTACTCGAGCGGCCTGTTGAAATACCTCCTATTATTCTTCTTTTCTTTTTAATTTCACGTGCGTCAATGTGACGTAACATCTTATAAATCAACGAATGTGGTTAAATTTTTTTTTTTTTTGGTCGAATAATTAATTATATCCTACTGTTTAATAATGTATAATTGTTAATTCCGTTTTAGAAACAAGAAACAATTTTTTTTTTTCCAGTCGAAGGATGTACCTGTACATCTACTACTATATATAATATATTTGGCATCCCCCTTCCCCAACCGGGTCCCCCCTTTCGAAATCGCGGTACGCAGCCATCTCTTTCATTGTCCAATTGGTAATGTCAGCCGCTATTACCCTGTTGAATACATTTAATAGACAAAGGATTGGCAGAGGCTCTCATTTTCGCAGCGCGAGAACAAGAGGAGAGGAGCACGGGGCCCCCGTGGAAACGCGGCCGAACCCGGGTTGAGAATATTATGCGTGCGTCGACGGGCCGCTAATAACGGGCCGCATATGGCATTCAATGACCGGCCAATTGGACAATTGAGCTCAATCATAATAATACACATATATATGGATCGTTGCAACGCTCGCGTTTCGGCCCGTTATCAATAAATTCACTTGCCGGAAAGTAAATTCACCGGCCGCGTCCTGATTTCGCCCATTTCCATTCGTCGTGTTACGATTGCTCGCGCCGTCCCCTTTTTCCTCCTCGTCCAGAATGAATTTCGCGTTTTCGGGAGGCGTAATTCGGGAGGATGGTTTTGCAGAGATCGGTTGAAATTTTGAAAGGGTGCTTGACATTTTTTAAGGCTTTTGAATGGATTTTAGATGGATAGGAGTATTTTGTGGATTTCGCGATGGAAAGTGGAGATTTTTGTAAATTTTTAGAAAGTATCTTTTTTTTTTTTTTTTTTTCAAAAAAATTTTTGATAAGTTCTCTGACAATTTTTTTTTTTTTTTATTCAAAAGTTTTTAGAATATATATTTTAAAGTTTTGATAGAGTCTTGAATAAGTTTCTTTCGTTTGGAAAATGTTTTTTCTTTTCAAAAAGATCGTGAAATTTTTGAACTATTTTTGGAAAATTTTTCGTAAATTTTCTGACAATTTTTTTTTCAAAAGATTTTTTAGAATATATATTTTAGAGTTTTAATAGAGTCTTGAAAAAATTTCTTTCGTTTAGATTTTAGAAAATGTTTTTTTTTTTTCAAAAAGATTTTTGAACTATTTTTGAAAAATTTTTGGTAAATTTGCTGACAATTTTTTTTTTTTTTCTATTCAAAAGTTTTTAGAATATATATTTTAAAGTTTTGATAGAGTCTTGAAAAAGTTTCTTTCATTTGGAAAATGTTTTTTCTTTTCAAAAAGATCGTGAAATTTTTGAACTATTTTTGGAAAATTTTTCGTAAATTTTCTGACAATTTTTTTTTCAAAAGATTTTTTAGAATATATATTCTAGAGTTTTAATAGAGTCTTGAAAAAATTTCTTTCGTTTAGATTTTAGAAAATGTTTTTTTTTCTTTTCCAAAAAGATCGTGAAATTTTTGAACTATTTTTGGAAAATTTTTGGTAAATTTGTTGACAATTTATATATATTTTAGAGTCTTGAAAAAATTTCTTAGATTTTGTTGAAGAATATTTGAAAATTTTCTTAAACAACAAATAATAATAATAATAATAATAAACTTCAAAATTTTATTTATATTAACTCACTTACTGTATAAAATTTTGGATTCATGGATTTTGCGATGGAAAGTGGAGAGTGAGATTTTTGTAAATTTTTAGAAAATGTTTTTTTTTTTTTTCAAAAGAATTTTTGGTAAATTTCCTGACAATTTTTTTTTCAAAAGATTTTTTAGAATTTTTATATATTTTAGAGTCTTGAAAAAATTTCTTAGATTTTGTTGAAGAATAATAATTTGAAAATTTTCTTAAACAACAAATAATAATAATAATAATAAACTTCAAAATTTTATTTATATTAACTCACTTACTGTATAATATTCTTTTGCAATCTATCCCAAGTATAAAAGATAAAATAAAATCTCTGTAGCAAGATCTATCTATAAAAAACGGATGTGCATGTACGTTCAAAATTTTTTGCCATTTATGAACCATTAAGAAAATACCTAAGGTTTCTTGAACAGGTAGTCCATAGTCCCTACGTAAGCATCAGGTTCTCATCGATTTACTTAATGATCGCACGTGTGCAATTGTTGGAAATTCCAACGAGATCCAGGGTTCCAGCAAAATACCGTTTGAAGAAGGCATTTAATAGGATACGTCTAGGGACCAGGGTCGGTATCTGTTCACCAGATGTTGCGTTTTCCATTCCGTTCGACCAATGAAATTCAACAAGGTTTCCTGGAAGTCCGGTGTTTCCATTGTTGCATGAAAACCTTAATGGAAACCGTGATGGAGGGGTAGAAACGAACCGAGTTCATTAACTGTGGAATTTCAATTCCATTCTTTTGCTTAATTTCGTTTTATACACGTTTTTAAATTATATATTCTTAAAAACAGACAGTTCAATTTGCTTGTCGTAAGTTTATATTTTACGTTTTCTTTTGATTCTGATGCAACAGAAGATGCGAAGATGCAATAAGTTTTAGAATTTTTATAAAGTTACGTTCAGATTTTAATATTTATAAAGGTAAGTATATAACGAATCAATGTCTTTCAACGTTTCATGAGTTATGATAAAGTTGAATAAGCCTTTTTTTTTTTTTTTTTTTTTTTCATTAGATTAGATAAAAATCCATTCTTAACAGGATAAATTGAAATCTTTCGCGCAGGATTCTGTGTTCTGGTTTTATTGGTGAAAAGAAACATTGTGATAAACGTAATAAATAGTTGTTAGCTTGAATCACGTTCATATTTAGACAGATTGAATTGTAATTAATAATTAAGAGTATAATCAAGAAGAAGATAAGATAATTCAGGTAACACGTAGAAGAATTTTATTTTGTCATTCCATTCCAAAGAAATGTCTGCAAGAATCTAGAAAACTTATGGATTTTTGATTGTTCGTTATCGTTTCTGAATTTCGAAATGATTGAAGAAAATTTCAAAAAATTAAGTCGTAATTAGACTTTTAAAAGATCTTTGTAGAGATAGAAACTTGCTTTCTTCAAATGTTATATAATATTATACACTTTTGATATTTTATATCTTTTAGCATATCATTTATACTTGATAAGTTTTTGTAAAATTCAAATTCTACATCCACGATCTGATCTTTACAATTGAATTGCAATTTTTCATTAAAATTATCACGTTTTAAAAAAAATTCAAATTTAGTATTCAAATAAAGTGATTGGAATCAAACAAACAAATTTATACACGTATATTTATATTTTGAACAACGATCGATTCTAAACAGAACGAAATAATATTTTCAACAAGTTTAAAAGTACGTATAATTTTTCATTGTAATCAATCAAGATATTCTGCTTTCCTGATTAAGTTAAGATCGTCAAAATTAATTTCATATTTTAATCAAAGCTCGCTTTAATCCAAATTCAATAAGAAATCATGATTTATATATATATATCTACTCGATCGTGAATCGATTTATATTAAAAGTGTTATTTATAGCCCACTTTTGTTGAAAATATTTCTGAAATCATGAAACAATCGTAATCAAAATGATTAAATCATTCAGATTATTATTATAATTTTAAATTGTAAATACAGATATGTTTTTAATTTAGATAAATTTCGTATATTGTTGTCCTAACATTAAAAAAAATTATAATTTAAAAGAAAAGACTAGCTGAAAGAAGTTAAATTTATTATAAAAGTATTCGTAACTTAGATTTTTCCGAATTCTTCGAAATCAATTTTTAAGGAATTGTGGAAAAATCTACAGTAAGAAAGATGTTCAACAACAATAACAGGAAATTTTAGTTAATTTTACATACCATAAGATATATTTTCCATATCTGATAAATGGAATTTATCTCCATCCAAAAAAGGCATTCTCTTTTATTTTTGTCTACGTTCTCATCCCCTTTGTACACGTTTTAAAAATACTCAATTCGTTCATGTATTGTCTGTCTAGCCGTCACGCTAATCTGACTCTCTGAAACCTCACGATCATTTCGATTTTCAACCTTATTTCAACAGTTATTTCCAAAAATGGTTCACAAAAGAAAGGAATATCGAATTAAAGTAAAAGTAATAAAATCGTTTGACAGAGGAATAAAAAGCTTTGATCAAAAATAATTTTTAACGTGTTTAAATTATTTGTATAAAATAAACTTTTATGAAAACCTATTGTTATACGTTTACTTCACGTGCACTGATTCTAGATATGAAATATAGAAATCATACATTCAATTGTTTCATGAGTAAAGAAAATTCCAAATTAAAGAGAGTGTTCGAATTAACAAAAAAAGGAATTATAATCTCAGGGAATAGTTGCACGAGCATCGATTCTCTGAACATGGATTAAGAAATTATGTAGCACGTGATTGGAAAAAGGCCAAAGTATGACGAACGAACAAAGACTCGCTTATGGGTTTCGTTCCGACGAGTTGATTTCTCAAAATTCCACCACGTGCGAGTTCCCGTTGTCTTTCAACGATCGAGAAAAAGCTCGATGATGAAGAAACGAGCATGCGAAGAGGAATTGTTGAAAGAAACGCTCGCAATAATGACTGTTTTTTTTGCTGCTGTTTTATTTTGATTTGATCTTTTCTTTAGAAATGAGTTTTTAACGGAAGAAGACTTTTTTTCGATTTTCAAAATATCTTTAAATTAATTAAAATTCCGAATATATAGACACATTGATAAATTGAAAAATATAAAAAGGATTTTTCTATACGGGAAAACTGATGATGAAAAAGATAAAGATTTGAATATTTCTAAAGCTGCAAATAAACTTGAAAATTACGATCAAACATTCAAAAATTTAGATATTTAATTGAAACTCATTAATAATTTACTCGTGCGAACGTAAATACCTTCATGAAAGAAAAATTCGAAATTTAAGACACGTTATCGCACACGGTTGCCATATCTATTTTCCTAACCTCAAAATCTCACTCTCGTTCACTTCATAATTCACAAAATATTTTTTTTCAACTATTCTCTTATATCTTTACTTTGTAAAAGAATAAAATAATTACCGTTGATTTTGGATTTGAAAAATTTCAAAATTTATCAAAATAACAAAAGTAATAAAGTATTCTTGATTTTAAGAGTTACGAAATTTCAGGTTCAGGAAATTTCATGAATCTAAAATTTACCTTTTTCTATTCCATCTCTCCTAACCAAAGGAACAAAATTAAAAATAAGCTTCTTCCTCTCGCGAGGAATATATACATACTTTCTTACGATCGAGACTCGTCATCTTTTTCGACTTCTTCCTTCGACCTTCCACTCATTTCTTTTTCTTTTTTTTTTTTCTCCTTTACATTTTTCATTTCACCCTCGAATTTCTTTTTTCCCCTATCCTGTAATCATTTCTCTTTCTCCGCCCGGACGAAAATATCCCCTCTTCCCCTTACAAATTCAAACTGTGCCCGAGGTAAGCATCGAGAAATTTGTTTCCAAGCCTTTTTACGCATTTTTGGACAATTTTACAATATTTCATACGCTCGAGAGTTGGGATGGAAAAAATAGTCGAAGCGGGGAAGGGCGAAGTGGGGAGAGCGAGAACGAACGTTCGACCGCTATACTTAATCGTACAGGGTCGGTGTATTTCCGTGTATTTTTAGCATTTTTCGCTTTCATCCTCCGTGAAAGAATCGCGACGACGATCGCTATCCACGCGATTCCACCAATTTTTTCACTTCATGTGCACTCCGTGCTTTTACCGCCTTTTCCTTCCTTTATGGTCCTCCTCTCGAAATAGACATTCTTCTCGAGGTCGTTGTACCATACAAAGAACATAGTAACTCTTGGTTGTATTACTTTTAGGCCAGTGTTTTCAACGTTCCTCTGAGATTCACTTTTATCGTGATTGTAAATTAATATTGTTGTGAGAAATGCATTTTTGAAAGGATAAAGTAGGTGTAACGGTTTGTTTTTGAGAGATGAAATATTAATAAAAAGTTATCTTTCAAGTCAAATAACCAAATGTTGAAAATATAAATGAGAAACTTAATATCTTTATTAATTTTGCTTCGAAATAAATAAACGAATTATTAACGCAATTTCATCAAAAATCAGACTATTTCGTTTTTATTTGCAATACACAATTTATAATACTTTGTTATTTATGCGTATCATTTTCTTACGAATATATATATATGTATAGAACAAGTGCAAAAAACATAAAATACGTGTCTGAGGGTGCGTATAATGCTCCCCAGATAAAATCTATTAAGTTATTAGAAAAATCCGCTCGTGCCACGAGTATACTGGTTAATCCTGTACGAGCCAACACGATTATAAGTTCTCACCTAGTCGAACCAGCTGTCCTTGGGTAGTTCGATCGATCTCCAGCATCAGGAGTATCCCAACGATGAGACATTTTACAATCGCCATCCCGACTTCTTCGACAATGGGCAAGGGTATCTAGTGGCGCGGCATCGATGATTTTCTGCAACAGAAAATAAGATTTTACCAAGTTCTCTTCGTGTGTAAAATTAAAAATTTCTTTTCAATTTTTTAATCTCTACAAAAAAAAAAAAGAACACAAAAAAAATTCACGATCAATTTAATATAATAATGTAAGAATTTCATAAAAACTTAAAACAATCAAATCTTGCATGCTCAATCAATCGATTCCAAACGCCATTTTGAAAATTCAAAATAGCCAAAAAAATCTATACACCACTTTAAATATTCGCGATCATTTATTAGATTTAACGTGATAAATAAATAAAATTAAAATATATTATTATATCATTTTTATTTGTATTTTTACATATTTTTTTCATGTATAATTATAAAAAAAATAAAATTTCACCGCTAACATTCGATTCGAATTTTGCTATTTTAAGAGACTAAATTAAATTAAACGCGTTCCCTTCGAACGAAATCGAGCGTTCCCTCAACCCTAATCCTCTAAAGAACAGATCCCCGCGAGGGGTTCTCGAGAGTGCGAGTGGGTTACGGTGCTGCATCACGGTTGATCTATGGGGTCGAGTGCAAGGATGCACACCGGACGTGTTTCTGGCGTTCGAAAATTCTCTCGACGCGGCCATGTGTTTCCTTTTCTAGCCGAGTCGAGACCAAGGTCTATTATACTTTATGGGGCGGGAGCACACCTCTTGCACCCGATAGCGCAACACCGTCTCGCCGTTTTCGATCGGATTTATGACGATTCGCCACACGCGCGCCGCTTTGGCGAAAATGAAATGGGGAAAAAAAAAAAAAAAAAAAGAGGGAGAAGAGACGTGATTCCGTGATGTTACTTTATGGGATCCCTTGTAAACCGGTCCGATGGTTACTTTTAAACACCTCTATTTATAAAGAACCAGGCCGCTCGAACCCTTTTGTCGATCGTTTTCCAAGGATTTCGCGATGTGTTTCTTTTTTTTTTTTTTTTTGTTGTGTTTTGTTAGATGCGTTTAGTTTGTTTGTAGTTAGATAGGGGTAATTAATTATGGGGCATTAGGAGGTTGTATTAAGAATTTGTGAGATTTAATGTAGATGGATTTTGAAATTCAATTGCTAAGTTTGAATTTAGATTTAAATTTTGGGGGAAATTTTTGGAAATTGACAATTTTAATTGAAATTGTCGAAAGTCAAAATTTTGAAATTTGGATTCTCATCATATTGAAAATATTCAATTTTAGATTCGATTAATTTGATGAAATCATCTGATTCGATTAGAGTAGAAATTGATAACAATGTAACGTGATTACGTGAAATTGATTATTGCGTATTAAGAATTCGCGATAGGAATTCCTCTTTTTCTCTTTCAATTTCGATAAGTTTGAATTAAATTAAACGCAAAACTGGCTGTCCTTGATTTCTTAAAAATAATCTAAGTAAATACGATTAATCTATTTGATTTCAATTTTATTTTATTTCAATAAAAATAATCTTTTACGAGATAAACGCGCGATTTCTATATTTACATGCCATGTGTATAATTCAATTTCACTTTCAATCATAAATCAACAACATAACCTCGACTTGACAACATAAATCGTGATATTACGATTCATAATTATTTTATATTATACAGTTAAATATAATTCGATATTTCTTTACAAAATAAAAGAAAATGATTTCTATATATATATATATATATACACACATAATATAACTTCATTTCATTTTCAATAATAATTTATTAACAATTTATAAACTAGAATTACGAAATATAATCGTAACAACTGTTTCATAACTATTTTATTAAATACTCAATTTTTTTATAATTCACAGAAAAATAATTTGTAATACTAAGTTTTATTTATACATTCGGATTCAATGTAATTAATTTTAATAGTGTTAAAATTAAAAAACTATCTGAAATATTTTTTTTTTTTTCTATATTTCAATTGAAAATTCATTTCCAAACAATATTTATAATACTTTATATAATCGAAATACTATTTAGAAGAGAATTTCATTCGCAAAATCCTCCATACCACTTATTGCTATTTATCTATTTTCCCCAGCTCTGTTTATGTCATTCGCATAACCTCACTTCATGTTGAACAATAACTCATGCTCCATCATTATGCGCTCTTAACGACTCAAATAAATCAGTCGGAGAATATTCTAAGCTGATTGGAAATTATTTGAAAATTCAGGCGTAGCCTTCGGTCTAAAAAAATCATCCGCCTCGTTTGCAAGACTTATTACAAAGACCGGTCATCCAAGGGGTTCGTAAAGATCGCATTAACGACGCCCGGAAACGCATAAACCACCATTTCCGAGCGTTAAATTCCGAAAGCAGATTTACTCGCGTTACACGTTCGCGCATGCTCGTTAGGCGAAAAGACACATAACGTCGTTCAGTGTCTACTCGACGTTTGCCAGCGCTGCAACAAGTATTTACACTTACGTGTTGCAAATTGCGCTGGATGAACTATACTTGAGCGGACTATATTGCGAGGGTAGACTATCCGCTGACGCGAACCGTGTAATAAAGTTCTATGTTCCATTGTTTCGATGATGGTTTATATTGGAATTTATGAGACAGGTGCACAAGATATTTTTCCACAATTTGGAAATATAGATAAGGAGACATTTTTGTAAATGGTGAAATGGATAATTTTATCGTTCTTTAATGATTTACAAGATAAGATAGTGAGAAAATTTACTTTAAAATTAATTTAATAATTTTAAAATATAAAATACACTTTTATATATGTATATATAGATTTGGAAAAATGTGAAGATAAAAAAGAATTAGAAGAGAATTTTATTACAGAAATATTTTTAAAGATTTTATATATACATGTATGTATGTATAACTTGGATAAATTTTGAATTTAAACTTCATGATGATTTATAATATGTAATAAAATTTCACATATCATTATTATTTTCACAATACATTATATTAATTCTCACAATCACTTTAACTTGTTTAAAAATGAAACACTTTAACGTGATCTCATATTATAAATACGAAATAGGAAAAAATCTGTATCTTTATTCCCAGTTAAAAATCGTAATAGAACAAAATTTTACGATCTTCAAACAATAATCCAAACAAATCCCGTCTATTCACATCTAATCCTCTAGAAACTTCATTTCACTCCACTCTGAACCACTTTGTGAAAGCTTAATGCCCAACAATCGACTTACTCCATTATCCCAAATAGGAAGAGGAACACGTAGGCAATCCAATTTTCCAATATTCTCCGCTCACTCGATTACTTTCATTACACCAACGTATCCACCATCTTCGATCCCACAATCTCGAAACGGAATAATGAATCTTTCTCTTCTCTTTCAAATGTATGTATTCGGTCCAAGGGAAGAAAGAAAGAAAGCAAAATATATTGAAAAAAGACATTAACATACACACGTAATTTACATACGTAAATTAACACGTGCACGCGAGACTAAATTAAAAACACAGAATTCGTGCGCCGTCGAGGGCCGAAAATTCAAATTCTGGTCCCACGTAGGGGGGGGAGAGTCACACAAGTTGATAATGGCGTCACGGAAACCAAATATATATTTCGACCGCTTATTTATGCGGTTCACGCTTTATCGAGCGTTCAATTCTCTCCAAAGCTGGCCGGTAAATAAGATAATTTATTCGATCCTGTCGCGTGTATGCGTACACACTCACTCTCGTCTCCGCTATCTGATAAGATTAAAACCACCGTGGCCATCTCATTCATGAGAACACGGTGTGACGTCGTTTTCGAATCGTGTGCATCGGGAATGACGATGTTTCGAATCATACAGTCGGTTACAAAAGTCTTTGTGTGCATTATCTTACAAGGAAACGCTTTTAGATCGAAATTTTTTTTTACATCTAAGCCTAATTCTAATTCGTTAGAACGAATTTTACTTCTTTTATACATTTCTCTATTGTCACAAGAGATATGGGTTGTAAACGAGCCAATCTTTTTTCAACTCTTGAAATTCGAGTCGAATTAAAGTTAATAGCATCGAAGAAAGAAATAATTCCATCTTAAAAAAGATGGAATCTCTATGTATTCAAAAGTTTCGCAAAAGAGAACAAAACTTTTTTTTGTACGTCATGATATTTGTATCATTTTTTTCTTTTTTTTTCCTGCCAGTAATTAAGGCGACCAAGGTGGCCATTGTCGCTTTTGCCGTGTCATTTTGAGAATTTTTAAATGATTAAGTAGCGAGGGCTGTGGCTCGTTTGCGATTCGACACCCACGCGTGTTCTAAAATCGAAAATATAGCGGTCGCGGCGAAGAATAAGATAGAATTACAGCTAGGAGATCTAAAAACCTGGATATACGAAGACTTAAAAATCTCGATACATTTTTTTTCAAAACTTTTTAAACCTTTTTTAAAAGGTCAAACGACTTTCGTTGACAACGGATTCACATTCACGAAACGTTAAAATTTCTGAAATCATGCTTGACGAGACTCAAAAATCCCTGAGGAAAAAATCACCAGAATCCCCCAGAAACTTCGATCAATCCTTAATCGATAATACAAAGAATAGGCAGAACGCATTCAATTTGTCCTGTGGGCCACAGAATATTCCCCTTCCCACCACCTTTCTTCGATAAATTATTATCGTCGTCACCATTAATTGTTGCACAAGGGTGGAATATATATTTAAACGTGGGACGACGGTGCGTCGGCTTTGATGTCGTTGCATGCGTAAATCAGCCGATTTCCTTCGACAAATCTCTCGAAGGGGGAGAGAAGATAGGGGGGAGGGGGCGAGAGGACCTGCCCATCCCCGAAATTTATGCTAAGAGAACCCCTCGGGTGGTCCGCTTAGAGATCTGGCTGCCTGTAAATTTGAATTCCTCGAGGGATGACCGTGACTCCGGGTCCCTGTCATATTATCCTATCGCGAGAGGAAGTATAAAGAACTCTTTATTGCGTTTTTCCCTTCGCGACACCCTTAAACGGGCCTCGCCTCCCTTAAGACGAATCTTTTTTAATCCGGTCTCTGGAAGGGTTTGTTTTGGGTTATTATATTTCCAAGGGATGGACTTGAAGGTACTTAAGAGGAAGTATAAAAAGTATAGCTGGTAAAAAAAAAAGGTAAAACATTTATAGTATTTAATTGTTTAAAAATTGTGTTCGATTATTTTGTCATCAAATATCGATTATGTTTCAATTTGGATCGAAACAAATTTTACTAAATCCTCAAAGCTTTGAATAAAACTTTCTCTTTTTCACGTTTGAACCCAATCTGGCGACCAGATATCCTGAAGAAGACCTGCAAAAATTCCGAAACTCGACCCTTCCTTCTCGTCAAAAGAAAACATACCAGAGATATTCTCACGAGTCGAACTTCTCTTACAAAAAAAAAAGTGAAGAAATAAAAATCAGACGCACATCCCTCCTTTTGAACACTAGGTGACACTATCCTGTTGGAAAACTCCTCCTTCCCCAAAAATTCAAACAGATTCTAAACTCTCCATCTCTGGATGACTATTCTAGGGAATATTAATCGTCGCCTGTGGATTCATAATTCTCGATCCACTGTGTTTTCTTAGGTCTAACTATGTATCTTTGGTGCATCGTTGGGTCGCTCGAAGGAAAACATTGTCCCGTGGAAGGAATCTGAAAGAATCTGGTTAGTGACGAAAAATAAATCTGTCCGCGCCAAGAATCACAGGATTTTGTTAATGATAATCGATACACGTAATGTAACTTTGGAATTGGCTGTCAAAACAATCAGTCAAGTTCGATCGATTAATTATAGAGGGAGAATCCTTGTCCACGAATTTGTTAAACCATTTATGAAACATTTATGAAATTAAAATTAATAACGCTGTTCACGGAATTGAAAAAGAGAGAAGAAGAAAACAATTTACATGTTGGAGAAATGATGTAAGACCGATCGACACCGTCTTCGTTCATCGGTTATTAAAAATTTACGACATCGTACTCGTGTTGCGTTAAACCTTGTTTCCATTCAGAGAGCACGCGCACCAAAGTCACCAAAGTCGTTTTACTTCGGGGCCGTATTTCAATTTGGCACAAACGAGAACGGTTCCTCGTCGAACACGTTTCTCGAGAGCGTCTCTGGCCGATGGCCAGAGTTCGCGCGGCTGGAGTTGGATGTTCTCCACAGGCGGGGGCGGTGCAGAAAACAAGTAGCCAGTCGAACACGTTTTTCCACGAGTTAACCGCGCGTTCTTCGTGTTTCTCATCCGATTTCGTTTCGAGAAATCTCGTGTTCCGTTATTTCCACGGAATATTAATATTAATATTTCACGAAAAATATTGTCATTTCAATAATTCTTCGCAATATCTCGTTCATTTGTATCTGAGAAATTCGGCTTAAATCGTGTTATTCCAAAAAATCGAACGCTTCGAATGAAAAAAAAAAAAAAAAGCAATTAATCAACAAATATTTATTTCATCGATCTGTCTCTCTCTTGAAATTATCCACATTTCAGAACCACCGTTGATCTCTCATCATCGAAATGAATTAGACGAAATTCAAATCCACGTGGAAAGAAAAACAAATTTTTGTTCCCTGAAAAAAATTATCACAAACAAATTTAAAAATCTCGCTCGAAACACCGTAGCCGCGAAAATACCAGTTTCCAAAAATTAATTCGAACCACGGCCGGCTAATAAAACAGCCGAGGGAAGAGTGTCGGCGTCGACCTTCAAATTACTACCTTGCCGGACGGCATCAAAATCCTGACCTACGTCACGATAATTACGGGTGGTCCCCACGGGCCCCTCCGTGGAAACAGGTTCAAGCTATTTCATTCAATTTGTCCAGCCTCGAAACGTGTTGCCTTGTGTCTTGAAATTGTGTCCGTTTCTTCCCCCTCGAGCCTTTTCGTGGGGAGAAGAGGAGGGGAGAGCGTTTCCCTCCTTGGCCAGAAAATACGGCTCCGCGCGTAAATCGAAAGAAACGGGTGCTTGAATCGCGTGAAAGACAATTTTACGGGCGGAGAAAATGCGATTTCATCTTCTTCTCTCTCTTCGCCCCTCCTCCGTCTCGTTGATTTTTCGAATTCACGGGCGCATCGGTTATCACGAGGTGGTCGTTTTACAAGGAAACGGCATTAGCTTCATTGTTTCGTTAATTGGAGAGCAGGTAGTAAAAAGCTTTGGTGGCTAATTGTGGCTCGGTCGAGTGGGAAGTAAGTACTGTGTTTCAATCGATTTTTCGGGGGTTTAATGTTGGTTTGAATGGTTGAACTTTCGTTGTTAATTTATATTGGTGAATTATATTTTTAAAATCGATACAAACAAGATCAATATCATCGATGACCGATTAATTGATTTTACGGGAAAAAATGGATTGATGATTTCATCGATTAAATATACAATTTTTAACGATGGGGAAACAATTAATTAATGAAATATGAAATAGGAACAACATGTTCAAATAATTTCAATGTTGTGATTTTTTAATGAAAATAAATTAGAAAATTTATTTAAAAATAAATCAAAAATAATATAAACTGTTAATGTTGAAATTGTAATAATAATTATTATAAATATATTATGGAAAGATACTAAATTATCAGCATATAATGAGTTTGATTCTTGAAATATAAATATTATTCGTGCAGAAATATTAATAAATTTTAATTTTTTAAAAGTTTAAAAACTTTATAATTGAAGCTTAAATTCAATGCACTAATCTAACCATATTAAAAATTTTAAAGGAATTGATTTAAAATTTAAATTTTTAAAAATTAAAAGTGGAACATTCTAACATGAGAATGTTGAATTGGTGGTGTAGAATTTAATCGTTCAAGAGATGATTGATTAAATTTAAATAATAAATAATCGTTTTGCTATTATTCTTTCTAAAATAATAAAAATAATAAAAAAAACGTAATCGAGGTACAGTTATTAATCCTAAAAAATGTTGAGGGAAAATTGTAAGATTAAAAGATTAAACGTTTATTTGTTCAGTTGCATAGAAAAAAATAAATTTTTCGTTATAAGACAACGCGTTATTTACACATATTTATTATTGTATCTGTCTGTTTCTCACGTAACGTTACGTTTAGACAATTTTTATGCATTGGCTCTTAATGGATTAATGGAAGCTAGGGGAAATCTTGGCGCCTAGTCTAGGTTATGTTTATGGGACACGTGTTGGTAAGGTGAAAATTTTTAGATTTTACGACTTGGTAGAGACGAATTTGTTTTGGTAAGTCGTTAAAAGTGGACGAAAATTCAAGAAAAACTCTTCGAATATTTAATACGAATCTATATTTATTTAAAAAATAAACGTGGAAATGTATTTCATTAACTATTCATAAACTATTTCCTAGAATAATTTATCACCAGAAATTAGTTTCAAGATCGTAAAACATTTTTGATTATACACTCCGCTCAAAAAGTGTTAAAAATTCAAGACCTTCGATTATCGATTCTTCGGGGCGTGATCTTTCATCCTCGTAAAGATTTACCCCTATGTTTTTGCGTCAAAAAATTGTTGAATCCTTTTAAATTATAAATAAAAATTGATAAGTTCGAACACATACAACGTTTATTCTCTAGGATGGAATAAAAGTAATTATCGTGTTATTCACGATAAAAAAATTTCCTTTTAATTTTAAAATCAATATTAATAGATTACAAAATGTTATTCATCGTCAAAATTAGTTTCGTCACTTTTTTTTTTTCAATATAATTTTTTTTTACTAAATTCAAGAAATTCGTCACCTTATTATGAAAAATAGATCCTGTAAAACTCGATCACACGATAATTAATTTTTCTACCACCTCTCATCGTCAATATTACAAATTCTCATACATTACATTTAAATAATAAAATCGAGGATTTCGTAAGACTTTCTCAAATTCGTTGCATTTCCTCTGTATATTCGTTCTACGTATGGACTGTACATCATCATCCCAAAAAAAAAAAAAAAAAAAAAAAAACAACCGTAGGAGCCGAACAAGGTGCAAAAGTCGTAAAGAAACGGTATCGATTCCAAAGCTGCTGTCCTTTAAACAATAATTTACGAACCGATTCGTCGAGGGTGGAGTCGTCGATCGAAATATCCATCGCGTGTCTGTCGGCTCCAGATCAAAGGAGGAGGAGGAGGAGGAGAAAACGAGAAACTGGAGAAAATGAAAAAAAAAAAAAAAGGAGGAGGAGAGAAAGGGGTCGGCGAAGCCTGGTTTTCTGGAAGGCAACGCTCCCGTGAACCCAGCCCATAAATCCTCCACCATAAACCGTGTAACTGGGTGAGCCGTAAACCGGAAGCACGTGCTCCGCCAGAGCCCCACGCAACAACGTCCATCGACGTCACTATTTCACGCCAACGCCACTGGCCAATCTTTTCTTTCGATTGTGTATGCACCTTTTGTGCACTTAATGCACTTCGTACGATTCAACGGTCGCCCTTTTCAGAGCAACTTTTCACGTGTACGTAGACAACGTGTCTCGATTTCTTTTCTTCTCCCCCCTCTCCGTTTGACCGGTGGAGGACGATGGCGATGTTTCGTTACAGCAGAGAAGGTATTCTCTGAATACCTGTTGAATATTAACTGCATTCTCTATATCTTATTGGCCCGAATCTTTCAAAGTTGATTCGCAAACGGATAAATTTTGCAGCGAGTAAAACAAAACAGGGAACGAACAGGAAAATCTTAATGGTTTCTAAAGTCATTGTTGATCACGTTTGAAATTTTTAAAAATAATGGATTTATGGATTCGACAACAAATTTGTTTGAATGTTCTTTTCATGTATGCGATATATCGTATCCTGACATATTTTCGATAATAGTATTAATAGTAGTGTATATTATAATTATACAATATTAGTTTGGATATATTTCTTTATATAGCCTGATTTGTATTCCCTTTCTTCCTTTCATTCATTTTAAGTGGCAGGGTTGGTACAGTTCTAACTTGTTACTTTTGACTTTCCTTAATGAAATAATTAATACGATTTTGAATCTGATTTTGTACATCTTCTATCTTCTTATTTCTTTCGAGTAGTATAAATTTTCTTCTTAAGAAATGCTTACTTGGAATATTTAAAAGAAGGTTGCAGATTTAAAATGATCTGAATCTACTTGGGACGTGATCCTTTTGTTAGAGAAATGTTTTATATTCCAAAACCACCGATTATAACGACAAATTATACTGGGAACAGGTTATTGTGGCAGGTTAGTGTTATCCTAAATATCCGGAAGGTTGTCGATCTTTGCAGTAAGCCGCTTACCGCTCCGGGATATCCGTTCTAACCCCATAAGATTTGTTGCGACCAAATGGGTGGTCTGAACGTTTTCGTCTTTCCAAAGACAAGGTACACCAACGTTTAGAACGTTTTGTTGAAAAAAAGGGATACGAAAAAGGCAAGAAAAATATGCAAGGGAATTTAAAAGTTGAAAAAACAATTAAAAAAGTCACGATTTATTTACATAATTCCATCACAATCTATCAATCCGCCTCAATAATTTATGTATACATCTCAATAAATCAAAATATGTAATTTTAATATAAATATCCCTGAAGATCGATCACAAACTCTGTTCAATCTTCCACTTCATCATCAAACTTCTTTCCTTCTCTTGAATCTCAACTTTATCCACAAAATTATCCTCTCAAAGCAACTTTGCATGCGTACATGTGTGCATATGTTATAATTTAATATATTAAGATAGTTAAGATTCTAGTCTCGTTGAATATTAAATCATTTTCTTTTTTTAAATAAACTGGTTAATACGTATTTTGATGTTAAAATACGAATGACCTCCATCGCCGTGTTTACAGTAACTCGTTCCCTTATTTATCCTGCACTCGACGACAGAATGCATCCTCTTAGACAATATTTTCCATTGCCTCCAAGTGAAAGAATTGGATTTCGACAAGTTCAGAAGCTTGAACGCGTTCTCTCTCGATCAATATTTGAGCTGGCACGCACCGATGTGAATACAAAGAGGGCGAATAACCTTTTGGAAGGAAGCCTTTCACGAAACATTCGTAAGAATTTCCGCGCGGCGTTTCAACACGAAATTTTCTAAGAATGTTGAACGTATAGTCGTCCATCATTTCTATTATTTATCATATTGTTCAAATAAATCGTGCGACGAAAGGTGCTATGCTACGAGAAAAGAGATAAAGATATGTTTGAACTTGCAAGGATCAAACAATTTAAATCCTTTTTGAATCTGAATCTTTGAATATCTAGCTTGAATACGTCTTTCAGTGACAATAATTATAAATATGGAGGATTGGTATTAGATCAAAAACGAAAAATGTTAGTGATTGAAGACAGAAGAGAGTGATGGAGAGAATTAACTGATGGATTCTGTTTATCGTGTCTCACGATAGATTCGTGAAATTCGTTCTTTCTGGCCTTCCACGAGTCATCTGGTAGCTCTTTAATAATCTCTCTTATGTACACGATTTATTTAATAATCTTCTTTTTAATAATCGGTTACAGAATGAAAAGAGTATCTTTCAAAAGTTTTGGAAATTTTTAAAGTTGAGAAAATTAGATTTAAAGTAATTCTTCGAGAAACGTATATCCCATAGAATTTTGACAAATGTTTTTCGTTCGAAAAAAAAATTCTCATGATTATAGAGTGTGTCTTATATCCGAATAAATGACACGATTCAGTTATTCCACGTCCACTCTTGATTTTCGGCTCAGTTTTGTCCGACGCGTGCTCTCGACCGTAGACTAAATACCGGCATTAAATTAGGGAGAAGTCGACTCGGAACAAGGCGTCCCGGTGTGTAATATACACGGCCAAAATGGTGTAATGAATTATGACCGGCAGAATGAAGTCAGCGTATGCCAGCTTAACGTTCCTCACCAAGTGGTAAAAACCACTTCTTATTCGCTCTTATGTGTGGGCATTCTATTGTACAAGGTGACTCTGTTATTCTTTCTTGTGAAAAAATAAGTCGAACGTGAAATAAAAATATCATTTTGTAGGAACGAATGTAGAAGGAACACGGTGGTACGTGGTGTCTTGTTTTTTTTTTTTTTCAGAATTTCTAGGATATTTCTAGGATAAATTTGAAGTGCCCAACATTGAAAAATTAACTTAATAAAATCCATGATACATTGTAATGTTTACGAAGATCACTTGGTATTATTATATATATTACAAGATAAACTTGTCTCTTAAAATCTTATTTCTCTTTACATCACTGCAATCTTGATTCTAAATAAATCTAGATGATAATTTACGTAAATGCGTAAATATGTAGGTAAAACATTGGTCATAATAATCGAATCGATAAATACAACAGTATTTCCCAGCTAACAGTATCACCGACTGAAATCAATAAACGAGAGCCAGAACATCGATCAAGAAGAAGGGAGACCATTACATATTCTAGCGCCATGCAATGGGACGGACCGTTCATACAGATTTCATCTCAATTGTTATTATTCCTCGCACGGATCCCCGATGTTTCTCTAGAAAACGGCATCATCGGCGACAAAATAGGCTGACATTAACGCGCAAACCGTCTCTCGCGCGCGGTGCACGACTGCAATCCGAAACGTTCGTTCGCGATTAAAATATTCCATGGACGTGCGCGTACCCCCACTCCTCCGCCTCGATGTCCCCCCCACCATCTCGCGGCCGAAGCTCGCGAGGCGCAGCACGTTCCCAAAACGTATCGCTATGCGCATCACGTGGTCTCTCCGTCGTCGCTCACGATGGATCACGAGAACCGCCGAACATGGCGATCGTCGACCGAACATGGCGAGTCTATCGAGACCGAATAGGCACGAATCGATCGTTTTAATGCCTTTTGCGACAGCAAGCCATTCGTTACGTAAGAATGATTTGATCGAGCGATTTGATCCCTCGTTGCGGTTCGATTCTCCCCAGGGATTGACAGTTTGAAATTTCTTCGAACGGTGACTTGGATTCACTGGTGAAGAATGGTGGATAGCGGTGTGGAGAGTCTTCTATCTTGTTTTTATCCCCCCTCCTTTTTTTTTCTTCATTCAGGATTCTATAACTTCTAGTCGAGCTTATACGCGGAATGGTATGTCGACATTGAAATATTTTCAGGCGCGAGAGAGTTGTAAGAAGAGTTGCGCGTGTCTTGTTTTTATGGGAACTATAAAGAGGTTCCCTTTTCCAGAGAAACGACACTCGATTCTATCAGAAACAATCGTGTGCGGAATAATAGGTTAGGTTTTGGTAGAAGAAAGGAAATTTTTGGAAGTTTCATTTATTACGATTCTATGCTCGGTTGAATACAGATTTTTCGTGTATTCTTTTTCTACGATTTCATCTATAAAACATGTAACAAATTCCTGGTATATCATAAATTTTAACAAGATGTCTACTATTTTCTTCGGCTTTACTACTTCTTTAGGTGACGATCGAAACTTTAACCATCCAATTATTCTAATTAATCAAATTCTAAAATTTTAATAATTCAATCAATTCAAAGACTTATAAATAAATAAATAAAATAAAAGTGATAAAAATCTTTACGATTCATAACTAAATAATTCTAAACAATCTTCCAATTTTTACTAACCTAAAATCCCTAGAAATAATATCCCTAAAACGCTAAAAATAGATCTAGCGATAATGTAAAAAATGATACGAAAGTGAGGAAAATGTCGATTTCTAAATAAAATGGCCAAAGTATGATATATCCATAAATCTGAGAACAAATAACGAGAGTGAAATTGAAGGCGTGGAAAATCTCGTCCTTCCATATATCTTATTCCGATATATACGCGGCAGAAGAAGAAGGGAACGAAAAAGAAGAACGTATCGATGATAGTTTAGTTGGGTTGGGTAGCTAAAAAGGGACGCTCGAGCCGCGTGAATAACAAAAGGCTGATGGAACGTGCGCCGCGTCCACAAGAGGGCGCGATGGGTACGGTGGAACAGGGAAGTGCGGCGCGTGATAGTAGAATATTCATTCTGTGCCCACGATCGTCAATGCGCGTTCGCGTGGTGAATTCACCGGCGAATTAAGCGGAAAGCAAACGTTTCACAAGTTGCTGCTGACGCCTCTCTCTCTCTCTCTCTCTCGGATCGGCCATGATTTTCCTCTTTTTCACCGATAATCGACGGCTCTTGTATGTATAATATGCACTTAAGTTGAATTGGCGATGATCGAAGAGAGGTTTGTCATTCGATTATGATTTAAGTGAGGTTATGTAATGAACGTCTGTTAACCATTCACCGGATTGATTTATGGTAATTGTACGTTTGTATGTTTGTCGTGTGGTTATTCGATGAAATTCAAGTGACAAGTTTTTATAGATTATGCACGTGCCGGGCGCGTTAATCAAAAATTATCGCAAATATTTTCCGGTTTAATTGTGGTGGGGCAAGATCGTGATGTGACAAAATATATTTGATAAATTTTCTTCAAGAAACATTCTTGATCTTTCCTTATGTATTTTTGGTCACGTTTGAGATAATTCTACTATGTATTCAAAGATAACGATTTTAACTATTTATTTTTCTTATGTACTGCGAAGATGAAAACTTGATGGCCAATCAATGAAGTGTCAAACTTTACCCTCGGGCCAATGATAACGGAACGAAACATTTTTATCAAATTTTCCACCTTTGGTTTACTCAAGCGTGTTTTATCTTTCGAATTTTTATCAGAAACGAAAGTCTCTTCACGGATGCAGGTACTTTTTCGTTAGAGCTGTTTCATAACATTTGATAGCGTTATTAGCCTAGTCCAAGAATTTTTATATAAACCGTCTCGTGTTTGTTTTTCAAAAAGTTAAACTTATTAAATCATTTTTATTAAATCGATATTAAACATTTTTAACGATTTAAATTATCTTATAAAATTCAACAATTTTCGAAATTTCTTATCCAAACATTTCTTTTATTCTTTATTTTCAAACAATTAACAATCCAAGTCTTAAGTAATGATTTTCGACCAATTTTTCCAATTCACAATCTCTTTTCTCTGAAACGTTCTATGGAATGGAATACTTGAAGAAGAGCACGGTTCTTCGAGATCGTCTGAGTGCGGAAACGAAGATCTTTTTGCGCGATCGACTCTGGGGGCGAAAATTCGTGTTACGCGATGCGGCGCCCCGCATTTCAGGGAAGTGCCTTTGTGACCTGGCCCCCCCCCCCTTCCTCTCTCTCTTTCAATCCTGTCAACCGAAACATCTGCTCAACGGGAGCACTAGAAACATTTTTTCCTCCAGAGAACAGAGCGCGCCTTATGTCCTCTCGATGGAAAAAATACAAATCACTTCGTTAACCGACGAAAATTTATATTCTTGTTGACCTCATTAACAAACAGAGAAGAGATGAAGAAACTCGCGCAAAAACTTTTCTCTTGTGCCAACCGAGTTTCGAGTACTTTTTTTTTTTTTTTTTTTCAGAAAAAGAAAGGATTTGGTAAAAAAGTTAATCGAGCAACCGAACGTATTTTTAAACTAAATTGTTTCTCGTAGCTATAATTTTTTAAATAATAGAATTTTTCTTATTTTTAAAAAGAGAAATTAATAAGTAATTACTAATACGCGTGATAAAAAAAAAAAAAGGAACAAAAATTCTGGAAATCCATATTTGTAGTACGAGTTTGGTAACTTTAAATGTTAAAAAAAACCTTATCATTGGTCGTCATTTTTCCTTGATTCTCGAACGAAGCCTGCAGGGGGCGCGAATAAAATCTTCCAGAAAAAGAGAAATACTGTGTGCTAGTTCGATTTGATTTATGAATCGATTTCTTGCGAAATAAAAAAGAAAAATTATATAATCGAGTCGAAACTCTGGTATTCATGTTTAATTGACAGTAAGCCGATGATTTACTTGACGCAATATGTCTTATGGCAAAATTCTCTCCAACGTCTGGATATTCTTGTCTCGGTACAGAGTGTTTTATTAAGCGGGCATATTGCTCGCTTCTTGCGACCAGTTATCCGATAAGAAAGTATCAAGTGGTCTGGGAAAAAGCTGGGAGTGCCGTTAAATTAAGTCACATTTTCCACCGGCGTTTTCAGCCTAACTGTAACTTTGATCGGTGTTGAATCGAATGTTGTACGCGTTTTATATTTGTATAGTATCGCCTTGTACTTGCAAATTTCAACGTCACTAACTGTGAGAAGCGATTAGAGTGTCTGTCAGCCGGTACACAAGTTATGCAGTAGGTTTACTTTATGGTTGTACTATCGATACGGTTACTCTTATAGAGTAAATACGAGGTAATTTGTTATAATACAACCAATTTTTTTTGAGGTGTGGAAATTTACTTGACAATTTTGCGATAATTTAATATAAAAATATTTAATCACGATATAAAATTATTATCTTTATTATTTCAAGATAGAAATTTTGAAAAAATTTCACGATTTTATTAATAAATTATTGTGCTTATAATATTCTACGAAATGAGTAAAGTGGTTTGACTTAGGTTCACAAAAGCTGAGATGTTATCTATTATTTCAACAATATTAGTTTTATTATCAAAATATTAAACAAAATTAAAATATACAATTTTATAATAAAAATAAATCTTCTACGTACGCAACTATAATTATTTCTGATTTATAAAAATTTCTTTATCAAATATAATTTCAAATATAATTTAATATTATATATTATATTCATAATGTTGCAAGCGATTCCAAACAAGTTCTAAAAAAAAATATCTTCGTACTTACCAGAAGCTATATTCACCAATGATAAATGTTTCTCGCTGCTTTGATTTTCAACACTTCGATTCAATCTCTCATCCAGAAAACCACCAATGTCCAAAACAAAACATTTCGAATCCAACGAAATAGCGTACACACATACACCAAGAGTATCGTTTTCACGATTCAGTCCGTCACGCGGCGCGCACACACCAGACGCGTTCTCCGATCCCCGTAATGGACAGTTTCCTGGGCAGACGTCGCTCGTACGAGCAATCGGGCAGATGCACGGATCCGCGTGCCCATTGACGGGCGAATCGTGCAAGTGGGACGAAGATAGAATTACAAGAAGCGGCGCGAGACAGACAGAACGCGACACGGTCTCTTGACCCCGTGGTCGGGGTCTCGTCGTTCCCCGTCGTATCGAGGAAGTCGCGACAAGAACGAGGAGAAACGCACAACACCGACGCATGCGATGTTTATTTGCCGGCGGCACGTTTTCGTCTGACAGCCAGTGGCCCGCCGCGTGTCGTACCTGCCGCCGCGCATGCGCGTCTCTACGCTCGCGCGCCGCCGTCGCTGATTGGCCATCCATTGATCGGTCCTACACGCGGTTCGGCTCACGTGCGTTTCGTGAGGGTGAGTGGTCAAGGGTGGGGATAGATCACAATGTTCACGGCTTTTGGAGATCAGTTCGATCGTTCGCGTGCTGGGTGATCGACTTTTGAGAGATTTGCGAGGGTGGATATTGATATTCGTGGATGACAGATCTGTTATTTTAGATTTAATTTAGCAGATTAGAGATTTTGGCTTACGGTTATTTATTGACGTTGGACAGGTTATCGTGTATTAGGTTTATTAAATGCTCGATGTAGGGGATTGAATTACTTTACGTTTGCGCGAAAAACGTTATTAATCGTTGTTACCGGAACGCGCAGATGCGTTCTTGGACCACGATTGCAGTGTCATCGAATAGCGCGAAGAAAAAACAATGTCTCGCTGCAATGAATGTCAAGTAAATTTATGAATTGACCATTTTACACGCAGTAAATGCTTCCCTTGTTATCAATATATTTATGTATTCATACGTACGTGTC
Organism: Apis florea; assembly: GCF_048593485.1. NCBI lineage: Eukaryota > Metazoa > Arthropoda > Insecta > Hymenoptera > Apidae > Apis > Apis florea. The sequence continues at coordinate 7,148,458 of NW_028256549.1, read as the reverse complement.
TTCATATTTATCACTGAAGTTTTCAGAACGGAAGAAAATTTATTTCGATTATTAATATTATAAAGAAGAGATGCGAACAAAATAAATTCAAGAATAATCCTGCTTTATGTAAATCTAGGCTACAGATTATTATTCGATCATACGATTATAATATAATACGATCAGAAAGACGAACGCAAAGATATCTTTTGTCTGTGATGCTCTCTCATCGATTCTATAATCCATAATGCGACTGTCATTGCCTAGGCGTTAACATATGTTATTTGGTTATTTGGTTATGTCACATTCAGTTACACACGATCGAGATCCGGTTAATTCGAGTCAACCAGTGGGAGATTTATACCGTTCGTTTGGAACCAGTTTCTAACTTTTCGTCACGAGTATAATTACATCCATTCATATTGAAATAAGTCAATCAATTAAATCTAGTGATTTGTAAAACCATCCAGCCACGGAAGTTGAAAAATCAACGATCGATAAGTAAAACTATACCCGACGTTAACAAAACTTCGAAATAGAGAAAGTATTTATAACACGCGTTCCACGTTTATCATTAAAAGAAAGTTTGAACGTGATATGATTTTTTAATTTTTCAAAAGTCGAATTCTATTTTATCGCACGCAACTTTCTATTATACATTATTATTCTTTGTCAAATTAATTTAACAATACGTGCCATAATTTAATCACTTTTATTTTAATGTATTTGCAAAAAGGAAAAAAGTAAATAGAAGAGAGATAGAAAATTTTCGTTTCGTTTATTACTAATAATAATAAAGCAATAATCAAATAATTTCAATATCTATACTTATGCAAATTTTATGGATTTCTTACTTTTTTAAAAAATAATCAAATAATCCTCAACCCGTTTCATCCAATTTTTCATTTGAAAGATGCCCATTACAGCTCGTAACAATTACCTTTTCCGGTGCACACAGTTCTCCAATCACTATCTTCACCAAACATTCACGACCAAAGTCATTACAGTCGAGGAATATCGACATAAATGGAAACACGAGTGCGATTCGTTTTGTAACGTGTGTTACACGCACGCCAGTGTAGCAGCCTCTTTGCCATGTTTGCAAGGCGCGATTACACCGAGTCGAACGACCACTTTTATTGTCGGCTTGCGAAAGGTGCGAACTGTCAATTCCTAGTCGCCATTGAACGGCGTTGGCGTTCCTCTTGACCTAGCTGAACAATGCAACGAATCGGTGAATGACCTTTTATTCTTTTTACCACGCAATTATTGGTTTACCAAGAACCTCTTTGTACGCCTTTTCTTGCTCAATTGACAAGACCTTGAGGAGAAGGCATTTGTAACGGCTTCAAGAAAATTTAATATTAGACAAAACATACTAGCCAATATATTTTTCATATGTTTTAATTAATAGCTAATTGAGTTGATGACAACTTTAACAAAATACACAATTTGGCCATTTATTGTTGTTTTGTTAAGAAAGTATCGTATTAAAATCTACGTCTGCAAAGCTTACATCATATAATTTTTTTTAATAAATCGTCAAAAGTGGATCTTTCTTTCAATCTTCTTGCTGCAAGTCTGCATTTTGATTTTTGGAATGATTTTTCTTTTTTTTTTTTTTTTTTTTTCATGATCATTGTTCAGTAGTGATTGATAAATTGTTTAAAATCAAATATAAGAACTTTCTTACAATTTCCTTCATAAAATGTTAATTTACAAACAAAATTATCCAGCCAATAGAAATTATAATTATGATCCTTCCAAATTTATGTTTCCAACTGTTAAATCCAATCATTCTTCCAATCCATTTCGATAAAACAAGTATAACATATATTTCCGTTTCCCTTACACAACCTCACGAAAACCAATTTCCTTTCCAGCTTTCTTAACGGTGCACCGATGACAATTTTTGGGCCGTTTTCATTGTCGTTTGTTGAAAAGTGTACAGCATCCCCGAACGCGGTGGTTCCCGGAACGCGGTTGAATGAATTACAAAAACGACGACGCACGTGCGCCGTTTCCGGCGTTGCGGCAAATCAACGACGTACTTCCGTCGCGGTGCATTCTGGCCACCGGTAACACGGCAAACACGAGAAACTCGCCACGAAGGAGGCGGCTGTCGGCTATATGCCCGACACGAAACGTGCATGTACACATTTTCTGACTTACGTGAACGCATTCAACAATGGCCCTTTACGAGATCAGCAGGCGATAAGGGAGCCGCCACCCGGGTTTCATTGAAGTCTCGTTGAAAATGCTGCTCGCAGGGTTCCGTTCGAGAATCAATTGAGCGGGGATTCTATACGACGGCTATATAATTTCTGAAAATTGACTCCTCGTTCGCGGAATGGTTTCTTTTGGGGGGGTGGGATCTTCCTTGATTTCGAGTTTTACGAGTGGGTGATTCGACATAATGTGTCTTTTCAAAATTATTCGTAACCGTAATCGTTGTTTTATATGTTAATACGAGGGATCATTGAAAATTCTAGAATTCTAGAAAGAAAAATTGAATTTATAAATAATTTAAGTTTAATTAAAAATTGGATTAAACATCTCGAGTTACTTTCTTCTGTATATTTTTTATTCAAAAAATTGAATTACAAAGTATTGAATAAGGAATTCTGAATTTTCTCCGAATTTTTGAAATTCTACTAATTAAAAACATGCGAATCTATCTATAATAATTATCTTGCTAATGATAAACAGCAAGTAGAATTTAGTATAAACAATCGATACAATGAACATTCTCTTCTCATTGTTGAAACAATGCTTCGAGAAATTTAAATTTGTATTGTTATGCAAATCCGATCACCACGCTCGAAAGCGATTTGAAACAGCGATACAAAATCGCTACAAATCATTTCCAATCTTCTCGTAAAAAGTTGAAGCCCCGTTACATTCGCAAGAATTCGAAGAAACGATCGAAAAGAGGTACCGAAGGGGTCTCCATTACTGGAAAAATGATCGGCGACACCACCGGCCCTCCTGTCGCGGAGGAAGTCTTCTAACGAACCTTTCCTCTCTAGAATAATGCACAACAGATGCCAGCTATTCCTCGTGCATCTCTCGTACCACTAGACTTTTATCTCGAATTACTCGTTGGAAGCTTCTCTCCCGTAACTCGTCGTTGAGATACGCCGCGCATGCGTGGAACGGTGATTCGCCATCGATTAGTCGGCTCTTAGCCTCCTCCGGCTGATAAACGATCGATGTACTTTTCTTGTTTCACGCCGGGAATCGGAATTAATCGGAGAAGACGTGATCATGAGAAGTATTTTGGACTTGTTTTTGTTCCTTTTCCTTTTATTTTTCTTGGTTTTTTTTTTTTTATATTCTCAGTGGTATCGAGTAAGGTGAAGTATCTCGCGTCCATGTTGCAGAGAGAGGTTATGTGATGGGTCGTTAAGAAGAATATTATTAGATTTGATTTTTTCATGGGAATCGTGAGTTTTGTGGATATATATTATATGGTTTTAATTTTTTTCTTTTTAATCCTAAGTTTAAAATTTCGAGAATTTAGTGACAAAGTGATAAAAAGTCGTAAAGACGTATTGTGTAATAATTTTCATGTTAATTTACAGTTTAAAAAGAGAATAATATTAAATGTAATAGTATTTTATTGTTTTGTGTAATATTTCAATATCTTTCATACTTAATATTTCGAGAAATGATTTAATTTCATAAAAAGTATGATAATCACGTTGTCGCGAGTTGTGATTCTATGTGAAATTTATTCCATGTCCAATCATCATTATTAATCATCATACCTTCAGGATATTCATTAAATCTCGCGAAGAAGTCATTTGTCCAACTTTTAGTTTTTTACATCTTGTAAATGACAAGAAATTCTTGTATAATGCATACTTAATCGACATCTTGCAACATTTTATTCATATTTTAATTCATTTTATAAAAGCTATATTAATTTTACAAGCAACTTCTCAAGATAATTAATTATAATAGACAATAAAAAATATGTATCATCGATTTATAAATCACAAGATATATTTATTGATCGAGTAAAAAATAAAATTAATCAAAATTCAATATACTATAACATTACCACTTTATATCTCTAGTGTTTATAAACAATATTAATCATAAATGCTTTAGCAATTAACAATACAATAGTATCACAAACAATATTAATATTATTCTTCTCTTTATTGATAAAATTATTGAAATATTTACATATGAATGAAAATTGAGAAACGAATATTGAGCAAAAAATATTGAATATATATATTTCAAAAACGATAATCCTAATACTTTTGAACAAGAGTGTACACCTCCATCTATAACTAGCCATTTTCCCTGACGATATTTCTCGTGTCTCCTCTCGGAACACCCACTTTCCTCTGTACGCAAACGGTATCTCGTAAAACAAACCCGCGCTCACGTTTTTCCTCGAGATAATCGACGTGGTTGGTCGATCGTCGAAAGAATTTAGCTTAATCGGGCCGTGACTTCGCGAACTGGGCTACGATAAGAGGTATATCGGGGAGTGTACGGTGGGCGTTTTATGCTAATCAACCGTAACGTTTCGTTCCTAAAGGACCACCGGCGGGAGACAAAAATTCTCACCACAATGGAAGCGAGACATGGTCAAGCTTTCACTCGACCGAGTATTATCGCTATTCGAGATGAAACCCCTATCTGTTCCGCTACTATCGTCTCGGCAGTATTCTCCTATACAGGATGATTCTTGCAAGCGAATTACGAACGTTTATGCATTTGTGGAATATTTAAATACACATAAAAAAATGTACATTTTTTTTTCTCCTTGATATTTATTTGAAGTTGCATTATAAGTCTGTTTAATAGTAACTATAATGCAATACAAATATATAGAAGTAATTTTTGAACTTATAATTACAATTTATTATGTGTTTTATACATTGCTTTTGAATATTTTTATTTTTTGTATTTAGAATCATTCAGATTTTTTGTTCATTATCATTTATTGCAGCTTATATATTTAATCAATTATTATTAACTTTTATTAAATTGAAATATTATTTATACACGTCTTAATTTAAGTCATGTTTTAATTAAGTAATTTTATAACTGTGTATATAAATTTGCAATTTAGATTAATAAATAAATTATTAGCTGTGAAAATATTCAAATTATGAATATTCCTTGAAATTATTTTATTAATATCTCACCATTTATTCGAAGCAATACTTAAAAGGATCTATACCTGATTTAGCAATGTTGTAAGCGATTATCTCGAAGTTTCCTTTAAAGGTACGCGAAATACTTCCTGGTAGAGTAATTCATTCGCCATTGTGCGTCACGTACTCGTCATATCCTTCAACCAACGTCATACACATACTATGACGCTAATTTCCATAAATTTAAGAACGATAAAATTAAAATATTTTATAATGCATCGCGAAAGGAAGCAATATTCTATTTGCATCTAGAATCATTTCATTTTCCAACTTTTTAGACGTTTATATGTTCTTAGATCCAATATTTCAACCGTCATAATTGCTTCTTGAGGATAGAATGTTTCAAATTTTAATATTATCAAATCTGTTGAAAGAAAGAATGTTGACAGATTGTTTGTTTTTGATTTTATAATTTTCAAAAATATATATATAATGTACTATAGTCAATCGCAAATGTCTTCATACAAGTCTTCATTCTTTATGCAAGATCAAGTAACAAGTTATACAGGTTATACAGGTTATACAGGATCTGATCTAGTTATATAGGGTGCTAATATATTTTTGGAATATTTTTAGGACTAATTCTAACACACAAATTGATATACAATTGAGCAGTTGTACAATCAAAGCTTGTTCATTAATATTGTAAGGACTTTAAATGAAATAAAACAGAAATAATGAAACAATTTTATCTCAATTCACCTTAAAACATAATCTTAAATTATATTTTTGAATATCATTTTTTTTTATCCATCAGAACTACTATATATGCTATAAATATATCAACATTTTGTATTTTATATTATTTATTGAAAATGCAAATAAGCTTCAACCAATATTTCTGTATTGTGTTTTAGCCTTTCCAAAAACTGTAACTCATAAATACATTAACACTCTCTCTGCATTATTTATTCATTTCAATTATATTTGTTTTAATTTCAATATTCTTATTCCATAAATACACCAACATTATTTACTCACTCGATTGTACGTTTAAAGACAATGTTTCTAATGGACAACGATTCCAATATCGATCGTTCATCCATAAAAGATTCATAGATTCTTGGTATGCATAAATGGGCACCGTATGCCTCCGTGTGTGTAAATCTGTTCGATCAGGTCTGCAGAGACAAATATTGTTGTCAGCGGACGACAAGCCGTTTACAAGCGGAGGAAGCGAAGGAAGGTTGGTAGCCCTGGTGTGCTAGACAGCCGCTAGTTTCTAGGGATCATTTGTCGTGGCGATGTTTCTAACGCTGTCAAACGGCCGGTTTCACGCTCGCCTGTCCTCGAGACACTGCTTCACGCACGCCTATGATTTAACACCATGTGCAATTTCGCGAACGATTCCTGTTCTTGTAATGGGCTTTTGTTCTTGCTGCTGAACGTTCTTATTGTAGGAGGTTGGCTTTTCGAGATTTTCCGCATTGGTTTCAAAGTGAGTATTGGTTTGGAATACATACAATCTTTGTGAATGGCTAAATAGAAAGTACTTGAAATTGAAGGAGGAAAGAATTTTGATTGAAAGATTTCAGCAATGTTGCATTGAGTTTGAAAGGATGAATCGTTTTTAGATTTTCTCATTCTTGAAAGACGAGTCTTTCAATATTGTAGAATAGAATCCCTAGTGTTTTGGCAGATGAATATGTTAATCGAAGGATAAATTGAAATATAAATGAATTTTTTCTTCTTGAATATTGTTACAGAAGAAATTAAATTTTCCAATATTGATATAGGATTTCAAATTGTTTTCTGATTGATTACATTTTGAATGAATTTTTTAAAAAAAATTAAATATCTGTCAGAAGACTTAAGAAATTCATTTTGTTTGTTTGTAACACATAATTGTGCTTGTGTTACTTTACAAAATACAAAGTAATAAAACTTTCGCGTCAACGTTATATATAAATTACATAATACAATGTTGCACAAATTTTTAGCTATAATTTTCACGAACCAGTCAATATTTTTACACGAAAGAATCGAATCCAGCGTTGCGGGTCGGCCTCCTCTGCTCAATCGGCGCGGCTTAGAGTGGCCCGTTTCTCATCACGCGACAATGAACCGTAAAATCAGGCTTTTACATTAGAATGAGCCCACATGCGACACGAGGCCCGACGTAAGCGCGTCCCACAATGACACAATTCACGGTCGCAGCCCGACGCGACAATACGCGCTTGTTTGGTCGGCACAATGAACAAACGGCGATTCAACCACTACACACAGCTGTTGTTACGTGAGAAAATATTTGGGAACCTGTTCGTTTCGCGAAAATCAGCGTGTCACCAAAAACTTAAAACTACGATAATTTGATGTCAATTTTTTTTATATATATTTTTCACGATCACATTTCAAGATCTAATTGTAATGAAATTCTTAGAAGATGTGAATTCAACGAAATATAGAAAAATGTGAACAACAGAATATATTGTTTATAATTACAATAATAAACCAAACTGATGAGATGTATCCTCTGAAACTTTCAAAGTATCGCCGTATTTGTGTGAAACGGACTATAATCAAGCACGTGAAGCAAAGATATAATTAACAACAATAACAACACAATATGATATATCTCTGAATACCTTTTTGCTCGTTAAAACACATAATTCTTCGCAACAATAATAATAATAATAATCCTTAATGAAAATATTCAATCGTTAAATAAATCATTATTCAACATCAGCCAAACCCTCCCCCATTCATAACTCTCGTCCCATTTCTTGGAAGACAATCTCTCGAGGCGTGACGAGGGGGTTAACCCACGAAAAGGGGCAAGCCAGGATGATTTTCGCGATGGAAATCACGAAACCGGTGCACGATGGCATATATCTTCTTCGTTCATTCATCGAGAAACCAGTTTTCGACGCGGTGGTCCGCCAGATCGCGGCCCGGATAAATAAGCGTTCGTTACAGGGAGTTGACGTCCCGACATTGTCGCACGAGGAACCCACCAGGAAACCAGCGAAATATCGCCATGGCCCTAGGCTTGATTGGCCGATACAAGGATCTTATGGCGAATAACAAGAGAGCCAAGTCGTATCAACTTTGTTAAACTCTCTATAAATCTTGAAAAAGGGAGAGAGAAGTGGAAATAATACACGCTGATTTAACCCTAATGTAAATATTATAGGGGATTTTTAGAGAAATTTTAGTGATAGTTTAGAATGACTTAAGTAATTTTGTTCTATCATGCTAATTTTTAAATTAGATTGGATAAAATTATGTTTGATTTAAATTTCTCCAATTAAAGTTACACGTTTTCTTTTTTTTCTCTAATCATGCATTATCCTAATATTGATCATAATATACGTGATTTTAAAATGAGATTTTTTTGTCAATTAATAATTACCTTGTTATTTTTTCCTTTCCAATTATACAATATATCCCATTGTCACAAAACACAAAGTCGTTACATATAAAGGCTTTTGAAACAAAGTCTTTTAATCTTTTCTCAACAATTTATCACTATGATATTTTATAGTCTTGTTATATATATACATATATATTTTTTTCTAATTATAAATAATGTTTCACCAACGTTGATCATCGATCAAAACACAAAACGATCGATCAAATGTAAGAAAAGAAGAAAAAAAGAAGGAGCATTCTTCCATCTTAGGATCACAAGACGCACGACAAATGACAGAACTGTGTCGTGAACACGTCTGCTTAATATTCCACCCCTCGATCCCGTGTTTCGTTCCTCGTAATTCGTGCGACCGATACGTCTGTCGATTCTATGCAAATCAAACGATTTATAGTACCAATCGATGGTTCGGCCGAGGGTGTTCTAGATATTAAAGCGTGACATTATCTTCTGAAACGTGCTCTTCACTTTCGTTTAAGAGCTTAACACGATTAGACACGCCGATTCGATCGATACAACAACAACAACAACAAGGGATCGAATATTTTGTTACACTATAATTGAGCTGATGGCTCCTTGACACGATTCAAAGATCTGTTTTATTCAAACTATCATATATAGAATTTGTAATAAAATATTGCCGATAATTGGAACATCCAAACATCAAGGCAGTGATGAAAAATATCGGCAATGAAACTAATTCTTTGACATATGTAAATATTTTCCTTTAAAATCTGCGAATAATGTAAAAAAGTAATTCATTGTGACAGATATAAAGTGTAATGTACAATAGTAGTAAATATTTCCGAGGATCGTGGCGATGATTACAGGTTTCCATGTACATTTTACTATGCATAAGTGGCTCTTATAATTAAACGACCAATCTTCGAGATCAAAAAAACATTCTGAAAGAGCACTCTCTCCCCCCTCCCCCCCTAATTGCACATTCGATTCAAAGAAACCGCACATCATTCCCTCCACCGTCCTTTATTTTCTCAATTTCCACCAATCCTCTACCCTCCTCCTAACTAATTACCATCCGTAACCAGCCATAAAGCTATCGAACACATGACCGCGCTCCCGATCCCCCGATTGAATTTCAAATCAGTCTCGACTACTTCTCCAATTAAAAAAAAAGGGGGAAAAAAAATAATAACAAGAAGAAAGAATCTCAAGAAACGAAACGTCGAAAAGAGAAGAGCGGCGGCGGCGATGGAGGGGGGGGGAGGGGGAGGAGGAGGAACGACACGCGAGAGCCGGAGAGAAGGAGGAATAAAAAGAAAGAAAGAAAGAAAGAACAAGAGAAAAGAAACGGTCGAGTGTGTAAGTAGATCGTATCGCGTTCCAAGGCAATTATTCTGAAAGTCAGGTGCAGTTACGGCTCTCCTCAACGGAGAATTTCCCCCACCCGTTTCAACTGTCCGTTTTCGAGCCTGCGCAGGACTGCCACAATGTAATCGCGAAAAGGGCAGCCCGTGTACGGCCGATAAGAGTCGGGAGTCTTGTCGTTTCGCGAGTTTCGGTGGTGTACAGGCAAAGGATCTTATCAATGGTAGCTGGTACACGTTACGCATACAATGTGATAAGGATGGACATCGGTTTGATTCGAATCGGTGTATACATACGTGGCGTATAAACGTTGTCGCACAACGGTGATTCAGTTGAGGAATTATCGCCCCGCTCCTCGGTGACAACGAGCCTTTAAACTGAAACTTAATCGATGGAGGAGGAGATGGAAACGATCGCTTAATTACCACTCGTTCGTGTATACCCTTATAGATGGAGCTGATTCGAGTGCTCTTAGCGAGAGTTTGTTTAATCACATTCGTTTAATCGGATAGTGTAATTGGAGTACGGGGAATTTAGAATGGACGAGAGATATGTCGTACGAAGAATACATATTAAAGCGTTCTTTCCTTTTTTTAACGTGGAAGGATATTTTCCGTAGCAATATAGAATTTTTGATACTTTTTTTTTTTTTTGATTATAAATGATACTCAATGTTAAAAATTAGAAAATATAATTTATACTGATAAATGCGTATTATCATTATTATTATAACCATATTATTTATTAGGTTACAAACAATTTAACTAGATGAACTAGAGATGGAAAAGTAAAGGGAATGACACGATGATGTATTTATTTAAAAAAAAAAAATCAAAAAATTATATTAATATTGTATCATATTTTATATACATTTATATTATGTTATATTATATTAATACGAGAATATTTAACAATCTTTGATTTATGATATATCGAATAATATCTTATATTTTAAATCACTTGGAATGAAAAAAAAATTTGTATTTCAATTTATATTTTTTAAAGAATCACTGTCTTAACTCATTCCCTAATTGTATTATCTAGTTACATTTTGTACAATATAATATATTTAACGCATTGTAGAGATCAAATTAAGATAAAGATTCGTTTGTAAAGATTGCATGTTTGCTGATCCGAGTTTACGATTGCCAGAGAATTTGAATGAACTAATAAAACTTGAAGAGTAAATACGTCCGAGATATTAATTACCAATGCTAATTTCCTCAGAAATAAACGAGCTAAAATTTTTGCAATTATATATATTAATAAAGACTTTTTATAATTTTTTTATAAATTGGCAAATATTGATTATTTAATTGGAATATTCAAATTAACAATATTTTGCAATATTTGTTGATATTTACTGAAAAAATTTTAATAATTATAAATTATCCAAGCAATCGCAATAACTTTTTCTTCTCTTTTACATTTTGTGATTGCTAGATAACTAGAGTTCAATTATTCCTATAAAAATATTAATACAATAAAGAGAGAAAGAAGGAACGAACAATTTCACGTATTCAATCAATATCATAAAGTTTCTTTAAAAAAAAAAAAAAAAAAAATCTCAACAGTGATTCCATTTACATAACGGCCATCCATAAAAAAGAAAAAAAGCCTTCGAAAACACAATTCAATCGCCACAAATCAGTAAATACCATACCATTATCCACCTCCCGAGGCAAACAATCCAATTAAACTTCATATAACAGAAATTCATCGATACTCTTTCCCTCCCTGTAATTTCTCATTCAAAATAATAATCGTCCACGCACACAGGTATTCAATCGATCGTAGTTCAATTACTCCCCATATATACACTAAAAAAAAAAAAAAAAAAAAAACCCTCTTTGAAAGATTTGAGACTATAAGAATTATCCCCCTCCCCTCCCTTCCTCCCCAATAAATAGAGCCAAGAATAAATGAACGCCCATAACCATCCTCGTCCATAATTACACAAAACCTAACCAAGGCATATTTTTATGGATATAAAGACCGCTGTGAGCATGGTTTCGTCGCTCTCTTCCAAACCGTTAATAATACCATCTAACTCTTTCCTTATTTAAGTTAACGCCGTTAAAAGCCGTGAAGATTTCCCCCTCTTTTAATGATCAATCATCGAGGATTAAAGGAGCCGGTGATTCGTTTCTCGTTTCAGACTTTGATTGATATGTCGTAAACTCGTAGCCACCAGTTCGATCGTGCTAATTAACAAGCAAGATGGGAAAAAAAGGAGAGAAAAAAAAAAAAAAGGGTGGAGAGATCGCGATGAGATAACGCACGTTATCGAGGATTAATTATCGAGTGGATCTCGCGATGATGCTCGACCATAGTTATTATTTAACGATACGGTTATTACTTGGGCAGCCATATTTCTTTCGATCATGCAGAGCCAATGAGCACGACCACCATTCAACGACATTAACTTGAGAATAGGCGAGCACTGTTCTGTGCTGTTTGAAATAGTTCTGGTCGATTTTTAATTTTTCTTCGATTTGATTTTTTCAGTAATGTGTTGAATTTTATATCTCGAGATAAGATTTATAATTTATTGAATTTATACTTGATTATTTCGTTTTAATTTCGTGCAGTTGTTGACGAGACGTGTCTTGAAGGATTTAGTATAGATAGAATGAAGTTTATTAATTTTATTAATTGTATTTATATTTAATCTAGATTCTAAATAAAAAATTAGCTCGAGTAACAATTCTAACGTTGGATATTAATTATATACGTTGTTTTTTAATGGATTAAACAAACACTTAGTTAGAAAATTATTATATTAAAAAAAAAAAAAACAAATTTGATATTTATTTGAGTTAAATTTATATGATACTGTTCGTTTAAAAATAAATATTATCGAATTTAAAATAGTGAGGTGTATTTAAAAGAGTATAACAGAACACATTTCGCAAGAAATACAAATGTTGACATTACTTCATCGCCAATTGCGATATTAGATAAAGACTAATGAGGTCTTATTTGTCCTTTGAAAACAAATGAAACATATATTGGACTAAATTCGTCCAATCGAATTTATAATGATACATATATATATATATATTAAGATTACGTTATCAGAAGAATATAAATATTTAAATTAATTATTTTAATTTAATCCTTTTTCCAAGCACACAAACGTTAAAATAAATAAAATAAATTCACCAAGAGAGTAATTTACATGCAAATACAACAATTAAGAGTTAAAATAATTTTGTAAAAAAATATTGAAATAACTTAATTGCATCGGATAATCATTTTCGAGATAATTTGTTATTTTATATCAGATGCTATGCTAATTCTGATCGCAGTATTAAATGAATACAAATAAATTATATCGAAGAGATTTTAACGTAATTTCTGTTATAAAAAAGTAGATAGAAATGTCGAAATAACTTGAAAATTAATTGGAATAACGAAAAAATTTCAAAATAGATATAATACATTGTGATTATTATGGATTCAAGTATTAAAAGATAAGTTAAATTAATAAATAAGAAGATTTTACACCTTTCTAAGAAATATCATCAAATTATTGATACAATTTCAGAATTAATTCTGATATATGTATAAGGTAATAATATCAATAACAAGTTTGATAAAGAAAAACGATATTTCTTTTCTCAAGATAAATATAATGTGTGTGGATTTAAGTGGAAGAGAAATGAAAGTATTAAACAAATTCTTTTCTTAAAGATAAAAAACAAAATGATTCAATTAATTTATCCTATTCTGAATCAGAAACTTGTTTGTCATATTCTTAATATGAAATTGAATTTTAATAATGATAAGTTAACAATTAACCAATTAACAATATAAAAGAAAAATATTTTGAATGATATTAATTGAATTTTGAATCATAAACAATTGTTGATCACAAAGAATCATACAATATATATGAAATAAATTTAAATTCTCAAAGTTCTTACATTTTTCCACTTACGTGTATTAAAAATTTCAAAGAATGAATATATCATTTGAAACAAGAACAATCGTCTTATTTTACTTTTCCTTCAAAAAATATAAATTCTTATTTCTCATAAGCCTACTAATAATTCCACGACAAATGAAAATTCTTTAAAAAAAATTCTTTAACTAGATGCAAATTTTTCCATTCACCATCGAATCAAAGTTACAAAAAGTTACCTAGAGATAGCCATATTAATTCAATGGATAATTTTTCTCTTCTTTCTTTGGAAATTCCTTTCCACCTAGAATATCAAATTTATTCTTAAATTTTTGTACTCATCATTATTTGAAATTCTAAAAAAAATAAATTACACGGGACACCCTGTATATAGGGGAGCCACGCTCTGTTCCAGGGTGCACAGGGCGACATAAAAAGATAGGTAACATCGTTGCGTTTCCCTGTTCCCCATTAGCATATCCGATTACGGGCCGCAATGCGCACTGGAACGAGATAATTAGAAAAGATTGCGCCGAGAGTCCGTTTCGCAGTGCGCAAACACCTCGACCGTGTGTGCAGCGTCCCTCCTTCTTCTCTTCTTTTTTCCCTCCTCCTCCTCCTCCTCCCCCCCTTTTAAATCTTTTTTTTTTTTTTATTTATTTTTTCTCGTCTACCCTTTCGAACAAACAACGAGGAAGTGAATTATGATCGACGGATGCGGCTATCTCCGGCGACGAAAGGAAAACATTAACTCGTCGTTTTTCATCATGGACGTCCATACGAGTTTCGACTCGTGGAAGATTCAATTTAACTCACGCCACGTGCAGGCCAACTTCGATCTTCGATGGGTATGGCGTTATTTACTGGCTCCTGTATATTGCTTCTGTCGGTGATTCGAATGGATTTATGAGAGTGTAGTAAGGGCATGTGATTTACCTTTTGGTGGTGGTAAGTGAAATTTGAAGGATCGTTCGATATATTTTTATTTGTTTCTTTTTTTTCATGCAAATTTGTTGGGTAGCTTTATAATATTAGGATAAACGAGAGAATAGTAATAATGATAAATTTTTTAATTTTAATTTGGAATATAGTTTATTCGTTCAATTCTCGAAAACAAAAGAATTCCAGGTTTAAAATTCAATTGTAAACTTTTTATGCTTTCAAAAACTTGTCACTTTGAAATATTAGCCTAACTCGTCCGAACATTTTAAAATACTGTTATAATATTAAATTCTCTAAAGAATTAACGATTTTCCAAACACCTTCCATTGATCCAACTTTGATCCTTCGAAAAATATCTCGAAACGCAAGACAAAAGATCCTTGAGAAAAAAAGGAGACCGCGAGAAGTCATCAGTCATCTTTATGAGGAGGAATCAGGGAGGTAAGGGCCAAGATTGGCCGATGGTCGTTTAAGAAATCGCGATAACACCAAAGCCTGCCTGACACGTTTTCACGAAAGGAAGTATTTCTCGTTATCCTCGGATTATTTCCTTAAAACGATGAAACAAGTAGCTGGGTATTTCATTAATCATCATTAAATCCGGCTGGAAGTCGCTGCCACGAAATAATGAGACCGTTCTGTGTTGAAGATTGTGCCCCCTTAATCTCGATTGGCATCGAATAACACAACACCAGACATATCTTTCTTCTCACTCCCTCTTCCCTATTTTCTCTTCTCCTTGTTCCGTCCCTCTATCTTTTTTATTTTCTCTTTTTCTCTTTCTATTATTTCGTTTCCCAAAGGACACGAGGAGTCGAGTTGTTTAGCGTGAGATTTTATCTTACAGAAACGAAACATGCCGTGGAAAAGAAAGAATCCTTCTGGGAGGTAACCGATTTTCAATGATGGAGCGTCGATCAACGCGTTAATCGATGTTCCTGATGAAAAATTCATCGCACTTTGTGTTTTAATAGAGGATGAAGATTTTACGAGGATATAGTTTTGTTTTATAATAGGGACAGAATTCTTGTGTTTATGGGGATATCGCGATGGTTCGAGCTATTTTAATGAAAGGATTACGAATTAATGACTTCTATAAGTGGATTCCTCTGGTATAAGTATAGTAATGATAGAGTAATGAATAGCAAGCAAGTGAAGTACAGTAGAACAAAATAGAACAGTAATGGAGATATAATGTAATGCTTAAAAGATACAAATTAGATGGTACTGAGATCGTAATATTTCATATCCAATTGTATTTAATATTTTTTTTTTTATCATATTGATTACTTATATCATATATCATATTGTAATAATGTAAGTAAATATTAATTTCGATATCTAAAAAAATATAGATTGTAAGTACATGTAAAATTTTTCAAAATACAAAAATATAATGTAAGTTTCTAAGTAAGTTTACAAAATTTCTCAATCAAATAATTTTCTTTTTCCTTATTTTGAATACAAATATAATTATTTCAATCCTATAACAAAGGAAATACAAATTTTCAACTTATCAAGAAAAATTTTAGAATCATAGATTTACACTGTGTTTACCAAACATTATTAATTATTTTTATTATTAAATATATATACAATATAACTATCAATTATTATCCAAATTCAATGTGATCTTCAGTTCCTCTTTTCTCGAATTACATCTACGCAAATCTAATAGAAGAGCTTGTTCTCTCATTCGTTTCTCGTCACGTGAGCTATGGAGAATCTTTTCAGAACGGTTGATACAGATCCTTTTGTCTTCTGCGCATGATCTGGCCACGCATCGTCGTCCAGTAATTGGCGGAATGAGCGCAATGAGGTCGAGTGATTGGCGAGTCTCTCTCTTCGTGAGGTTCCTTCGAGCCTTCAGGCTTCTATTATCCGATACCATGCTCTGTAATTGCGTTCCGTTTGTTCTATGAATTAATCTGTGAACGAGTTTTCAAAGTTATATTCCAATTGAATTTGAAAATTAACAAGATTTATTTCTTTACGATTTCTTGAAGCGTTTGTGAAATTTTGCAGATGTAACATGTAATATCAAGTATTATACAAGTTATAACGATTGTAACGAAAAATATTTTAATAGAATTTGTTGTGAAAATTGTATATGAATCAAACGATCATCTGTTTTCTGCCTCCACATATCCAGCATACCAGTAGATAAACAAAAACAGGATGCGAGAAGAGAAAAAGAAAGACAAACAGGAGCAACGAAAATACTTGTCAAAAAGTCATCAGGGTATCTCTTATTTGCGGTTCACCGCAGTTGCGGTTAACATTATTATGCAATCAGACGATTAGGAGACTGTAGTATCAGTCCCCGCAAATAGCTTCATAAGGCGTTCCTCGTAGCCACCGACTATAAATATTGATGATCTATCGGTGAAGAAAATTGTTGGTTTGACGTTCGTTCACAACTCATCTGTTTCGTGTAAAGTGTAGCAATATATATATATATATATATTTCCATTATGTTTTTTTAATTGATCAGATATATATATATATATATATATAATACAATATCTAATGTAGCAGAATATATAACATGTTTGAAGTTAACTAGGAAGTCGATTAATCACGATTGATACGTAAATCGTGTATGCTTGAATAAACGTGGTTTGTTTTCGTTGTCACGTTTCGTTTCATGGAATTCGTTTATCGAATCAAGAGAAATTCTATGATAATTGAAATATATATCGCATTTATATATAAAATACAATGTGGTATTACGAAAAATTTTGAAACATTACAATTTTCATAAATTAAAGTACTCTTATAAAGATCACAATATTATAATTATTTTTACTGATATATTATTAAAGTGAAAACACACATATAGTTAGAAATTATAAATTAAATTAGATTATTATTTATACTACTTATTAGTATATATAAATATTATATTATTCTATTGTAATGCCATATTGTATTTATCCTATATATCATTGATATGTCACTATTTTATTATGATGTTATTGAATTAAAATAAATGCTATTGAAAATATTGTTACCACATCATCAAATCAATTTTTTCGATAGAATCAACAAACAAAAGCGTACAATATTTTTATTTTAGAAATACCAAAGCCTAAAGTTAAAAAAGTTACACCACCAAATAACCTATATACAATCTAACCTATCGCGTGTTGCGGTTCCGTTCAGTGATCTTGCGCACGATCACTGTGTCGTGTTATATACCATGTAACCGATTTCGTATGTATACACGAAAGACGGTTGCCCGTTAAAAATACCTCATATCTCGATGTCGAGAGGAAATGATTCCGACTCCTTCTCTTCTCCCTTTCTCTTTTTACGAGTAACACGTAACATTTCGCGAAAACGACATCGTGATCGCTTTGAATAAGAACAGGAAAAAAACTCACGAAAAGCAATAAACGTTCGTGGCACGGTTTACGTCAGATCTCTCGAAAATATGCACTGGTCTCAATGTACTTCGACGAACGATAATCCTTGTCCAAACAAATCGGCTCGGTCCTTCGAAGGAATCGTGAATGTATTTCGAAGCAGTGTTCGTTTGTTTCACACAGGCTTCATAAAATTACTCGTAAACGAACGGAGAACGTTTCAATACACGAAAGAGGGATCGTTCTTGCTCGTGGCACGCGTCGCCGTTTTTTTCGGATGGCGCTGAAAGCGGCGTGTGACGAAGCCCACCTGGCGGCGAAATGTAACGAGATTCTTTTAGATTCGGAGGGTCTTTGTACGATGAAAACAAAATGTCGTGTTGTGTATTGATTCTGAGAGGAGGTTAGAATCATTCGAGCTAATTTGTGGTTTACGTTCCGATGTTTGTGAAATGTAACGTTCTACGCGTAATGGAAGTTATTCACAATAGTGACGTTGTTCTATTATTACCATTATAAATTCTTTAAAATAATTTTAAAAAGGTTTTAATAATATGTGTTTGTTTCGGAATAAAAAACAAGATTATGAAAAGAAAATTTTATTGAAGATTATTGAAGATTCTTTATCACATACAAAAAGAATTTCGATCACAGTAAGTACAGAAAATTAAAATTAAAATTATATTACTTTTGTAAATCTTTTCAAAATAATAATATTCAGTATATCATAATTCTATTTTTTTTTTTTTTTACATTTGCATATATATGCCTTCAAAGATATAAAAATAATTTAAAGTTTTCTTTAATTTGTAATTTTACGGTATTTCTATGAATTCATCTTTCAAAAATGATGTTCTATAAAAGGAAGATTGTTTTTTCTATGATTTCTTTCTTCTTCGTTATTATCTTCTAACTTTGCCTTGATTCGTATTGTCTCGCACGGCTGCCGTGTGCAGCGAGCGAGGCAATTAGGGAATCCAGATTTTAATCGATAAATTAAACCGCCAGCGTGTTTACGCTCGCATGAGTTCGCATACGCGTGCACGTGCAATCGAATATCTGTGCAATTACAACAATGCTCTATCATGCGTACATTCCATCGAACCGTGACATGTTAGTAATTAATTTGTTGATGCCTTTTAATATTACATTAGAATATATGGAACATTGATTTTTTAAATGTTTCTCAAAGGATGTTGACAAATGTGTGTATATTTAATTTTTTTCTTAATTCAAGCATAATTTAAACGAAATAAAGATACGATGACGACACGTATATATTTAGATTATTTTCTTGAAATATTACAATATATTGAGTAATATTATTCAATATATTTGTATTTTAAATAAATACAAATTTGAAATGTAAACAATAATTATTCTTTTCTAAATAAAGTCATAAAAAAGAGGTTATGCTTACAATATAGTTTATAACAAAGTTTTAATTATGTTCATCTCCATATAACTAATTAATGGCAAAACATTAATCTTACAACTTGTTATTCAAAATGCAATCAAAATATTCAACGATAAACAAATTAGAAACCATCAAATGGACGTCCATTACTATTTCAAAATGGCTTCCATTCATTGCACTCAATTTTGCAATTCATCATCCGCGCTAATTTACCTATCACGCTCATTCGCTTCGAAGTTCTTCGAACAACTCGTTTCATTTCCTCAAATAAATCCAAACAAAGAAGAGGAAACCTCAGTTCTAACTTATAGAGCCGTGCTTGTTCTTCGCTTTTGGCACCAGGCGAAGTTTAATGACGTCAATTCTCTATTCGAATTTCGAAATAGTATTTTCGATCACGTCGACCCGAGCCAATTTAACTTTTTTCTCCATTTTCTTGTCTATTAATTTCTTTCGATCAAGATAACAATAAGAATTCGAAAATATTATTAATTATTAAAATATTATTAATTATTAAAATTAAAATCTCGTATATGAATTCTTCTCTATTAACCATAAGATTATCGATGACGTGAATAGTCGAAAACTTTCTATCTACGTGAGGGAATTCGCATCGATTTGAGTTTACTCGTGATCTAAATGCTTGATTTTATTCAGTTGGAACTAGTGCCAAACGGTTTCTGGTAATTTGCAGTGATGATTATTTGAGTTATTGAATGTATTGAAAGTGAAGATGTGAAGGTGGGTTTGTTATTATCATGATCATTACTATTCCTGTTCTTTGTGTTGAATAGATATGTAGTATTTTTTAAAAAGGAAGTTATATTAAATTCTAAATTTATGTATTGAACACATTAAATGATAAAATAATTAAAACAAATGATATTTTTTGATATTGCTTATCCAATAACAATTTCATATTTTATTAAATTCAGATAAAAACATATTCTATAATCTTATACATCTTACTAAAAACTGTAATAAAATCATCTTCAAGTTATAAACAAGAAGTTTAAGAAAATATTCATTCTGTCTCCAGTGATTGCATTTGCTTCCTAGCTGGCAAACTCATTCTCTTTATTTCCTTCCCTTAATATATCCTTCTTTTACAATCACCAAGTGTCAAGGAAATTTTTCGTGTCGAATATTTTTCCTCGTATCAAAGAGAATATAAATCTGCAAGTTCATCATAGTCATCGCAATTGCGATCTCATCGATGTGATCTCGTTCATGCACGCATAAGCCGACGTGGCAATAAAAGGGGACACAAGTGAAGACAGATGACTTCTGCTTTAATCGTCACGTCCGCGAAACGTTTTAATTCCCCGACAAACGGCTGTCCGTCTTCCTGGCCTGGCCGATTAATAGACTCGTTGCGTGAAAACGTCCAGCTCTATCCATGCGATCGTCCCTCAGGATTCTCCTTTTCCAGCGCATGATTAATGGCTTCCAACAACACTGACAATCACTTTTTCTTTAATTTCCCGTAAAATGTTCCCCGGCACGTCATTTAAGCGTATATTGCGACATCTGATATTGGTCGCTCGATAAGATGGACGGATGGAAAATTGTTCTTCGAACGAAATTCGTGCACAGCAATTGGAATGTCTTGTTTAATGATGCTCTAGATGGGTATAATTAAGAGAGGTTATGTTAAAAATTATATTCTTAATATAGGCTAGGGGATGTAGTAATTAGAGTTTATTTTCCTTTTATTTTCTCCTATTTCTTCTTGTGTCATATTTTTTAAGATTTATAATTTATTTTAGAGGTTAGATTATATTATTGTTACAGATTTTCCTGATTATTTAAACTTTATCGTTTATTTCAAAACGAAAGGTGCATCGAATATCGTGTGTATACATATTTTCGAATAACTCACGTTCTATTTAAATGAATACAGTGTAATTTAGTTGGACGCACTAGTAGAAGAAATCTTCACGATTAAATTGATTCTTATAATAATTATAAAGTGGATAAAAAACCAAACTATTTCAAAATTAATAAAAGTGTTATTGATATAAAATTATATCGTATCGATCGGGGGAGATTTATGGGCCGAGTAGTGGGTCCATTCGTCTTGCTAGCACCTCGTTAGGTATTAATTAAGGCCGGTTTTTAACACGGCGGCCCTTTTTAATTGGCCGCATCGAGTCGCGAGATTTGTGGCGTCGAGAATAAACCGCATGCCGCTGTGAAATTTATTAATAACCGGCCACACTGTACCCGATGAATTCCCAGAAGAAAAACCGCCGGCTGCCCACGCGATTCATACGATCGTCGCGCGTTTTCATTAAGCCCCAGAACCCGATCGACCCCTTTTGTCCCTATGCTTCTGTTACACGGAATCCACGCGATTCGTTTCCATAGAATATAAATTGCTTCAAAGAATCTCGTTGATTTAAAAATTTTTCTACAATATTTTTTAAATTAGATAATTTTTAAAAATATTAATTTTTTTTTTTTTTTGACAACGTTATTGTATATTTAGTATTTTTGAAAAATAGTTTTTTATCATATTTATCAGATATTATTCAGAGGTAAATTTTTGAAGCTTTTCTCTTAAATATTATTATATTTAAGATAAATATAAATCGTATCGTTTGTATTACTATTTTTTATCTTTTGTTTATATACAAAAATTAATTTCAACTTCAAGAAATATTTACCTCGAAACTTTTTCTTTAAAAAGTTATTACGAAATTATGATGCAGCATATTTATTTGAAAAGTAAATCTTTTGACTACGATTTTTATTAATTCGATAATATCAAAAAATTTTAATTACAAAGCTCGAAATTCAAAGTTTCGAGATGAGTAAGGAAAAAATGAAAAAAGTTTCAGGAAATAAAAATTCAACTACAATAGGGTAAGAGAGAGAGAGAGAGAGAGAGAGAGAGAGAAAAACAGAAATTAACCAGATTTTCCTTCGAAACACTTTCTAGTGTCTCGTTTCACGTTTCTCATACTTCTAAACGTAAATCTCTCGACGTGCAACTATGTTTCAACACATTTCTCGGAGACGAGGATTTTTTCCAGGGACATCCATGTTCTCGAGGCCTCGAGAAGGTATACGGATGCGTTTGCACGGATGCTATATCTTTTCACGCTGTCTTCCCGTTCATGTTTCACGTTTCTCGAGGTTAAGACGGCTTCGAGGAAGCTGATTTATGGGGTGAATCTAACCAGGTGTTCCATGTCTTTTGGAATGCGATAGAGAGATATTTTAGAAGTACTCTGAGCTTGCTTTGAAGTGCCATTCATGGTGTTGTGAATCATGAAGTGGTTGTCTTGGCCTTATTTGGACCTTATTTTATTTCTTTGATATGATATATACTGGTGTTTAACCTTTTAATGGTTTTAAAATGTGGATTTTTTTTTATGAAGAAAATGCAAAGAATTTTAACGAGGCATATTTTAATGATTCAAAGGAATTTTGTTGTTCTTTTGAAAAAACAATCTGGATATTTATTAATTAATGTTACGTTATATCGTAAAAGTTAAATTACTGTAATACTTTATTATAATTGAAAGTATTAAACAAGATTACTCGAAGAGAGAATGTTGATTATCAAGGCTCAATTGATATGCATTGATGAAAATTTTATATTTTTATCTATTATTATTAGTTTTTATATTATATTAATGATTTTAAAAAAAGAATTATATATTGATAGATAAATTGTTTGAAAGAAAAAAAAAAAATTCATTGCCAGAAAAGTAGTCATCTCATATTTTTAGGGGAGATATTTTGAATAATCTGTTCAATAAATAACAAAAAGTCATAAATAGGATACCTACATTATTAAGTAAAATAAGTAAAATTGCCATTTCCATAAAATACTTCTTAAATCTCCTTACGTGCTTGCCAAACAACTAATTATCTGCCTTATTAGCGTAATAAATATGCTCACCTTGCAGTATCTCGCTAATAGCCATCAGGATGATTTCCAGCGACGATTGCCACAAATAATACCTTGCCGATCGATAGATGGAATCGACGTTGGAAATTAATTGGTGCCGTTAGTTGCCGAGTTAATTGCCGCTCGTACTACAAGCGCGCCACTTTTTCTCGTCTTGGACCGATCCTCGACATAATCTCGTCGATCACCGGAACAGGAGCAAAGAAATCGAGTGTCTAGACGTGATGATGATCGTCGATGGAAGTCGAGGTAAGGGATCTTTTAACGAACTATTATTTGCATACCTTCGATTTTTTTTCTATTTCTTATATATATATATTAAGGCAAGTTCGAAAAATGTTTGCTTCCTTTTAGATAAGTTTTATAATATTCGACAGATAATGAAGATCGAAAGAAATGTGGATCAATGTTTTGGTGGGATGAGACAAAAGGAGAGGACGAAGAACTTGAGTGTCGTTCGACGAGTTAATTGATCGACATCGTGGAGTAGGTCATGGTTTGTATTTTGTTCGAATAACTCAAAAAGGTATACCTGGTATTCCTTTTTTTTTTTTTTGTTGTTTTCGATTTTATCCATGGCTTTTATTTGTTTTCTATACTATTGGAACTATTCATTGTGAGTTATATTTTTTTTATATATTTTTAGAAAAAAGAATAGAATTTATAACTCTATGAAAAGATTTTAATGAAAATTCCTTTTTCTAATTATTTCAAAAATTCTTCTGTTGCGTCATTGGTGAACAATGAACGGTATTTTAGATATTTTTCATACCTAATCATTATTATATACCAACACCTCTTAAATCATAAAAATCTTCCATACAATGCATAAAATAACCATTTATCTTTTACCTAACGAAATTTACATCACAAAACTTTTCTTAGAAATGATTTATTATCACAAATCTTTTCTACGTGTCTCAGGAAATTATATTTATTCATTAGTAACAATTTCAAGTAAAAATTTTCTTATTTAATTAACTGAAATACCAATTTAATTTTAGAAATACTCTATTATTGCAAAGCATTTTATTATATGATTTATATAAATTGATTATTTTTAATTAAATGGTGCTCAAATAAAATTCTGATTAATCTTATTAATTTAAAAAAAAATCAATTATTGCAAATTTTTTTTATATTAATATTTCTAAAAGAGATACTTCTTGTTATGATTAATAAGTACTTAAGTATCTTAATTCACTACATCTTTATAAAAATCTATATATTTTTTATAAAAATTAGTTAAAACTTATATCTATAATATTGTAAAATTTCTTCATCATATCATATCATAATGTAAAATGATTATTAATATTCTCAAAGATATTTTTCTTTTTTTTTTTTCAAGAAAACTCAAATAATCCATCTAATGTAAATCAATTTTATATTTATTCTACAAAAATGTTGAATTCTAATGTTGCCAAAATTCATATATTACAGAATGATCATTTATGACATTTTCAAGATAATCCATTTAATTTCATCAATTCTAATTTTTCCCAAAAACAGAGATTCCAATCCAAGATTTCTTCAGAGTATATCTTTATATATTACATAAAACTATTCATCAAAATTTCCATAAAAGATACTTAAATAAGATACTTAAATAAATGACTCTTAAAGTCTCACTGCATGCTGCAAAAATTTCTCAATTTCTCATACATCAATATTTTCACAGAAGGTACTTCTTTTCAACGATAATCGTAACCACTTAACCTCACCAATTCTAACCAACATTAACAACTCTCTCTAAAAAATTTCCAATGCCTCAAAATTCTTCTTCTCGTGTGTCACGCGAGAATTCATCCAGCCAAAAAAGCAGCCATATATCTATTGATCTTTTATTGACCTAATCAATCCTATCGATCAACTATGGAATAACAAAAATGGAATCCCGATGTTGCAAATATTTTCTTTATACAATCCCCATTTATCAACGTTCCTAAAAAAGAAAAAATATAAATTTCCTCCACGCTTGGTAAACGCACAATGACCACGATATACCTTGGCACACAATGAGACGATCTCCTGAGCATCGTATTCTCTCTCCTCGCCCAGATCGAACGAAGAGTGGGTCCTTAACCGTACTTGACTTTCGAGACGAAGGCCAGAAAGAATGAAAGTAGGGGGTCTCTCCGCCACGGGTTCACAAACGGGGGATAGAAACGTCCATTATTCTATTCCGACGAAGTGAGGCCGGCAATCTGGCCTTATAAAATAAACCACTCTAGCGCTTGCGGTCGGTGCGATCTGTCAAATAAATCGTGCCTCGTTTCTTACCAGCTTACTTACCCGACCGAGTTGCCTTTATCTATCCCTGTCTTCGTTTCCTCAAAGCGGATTTACGGATTTCTCCGCTCTTTCCACTAAAGTTTCTCGAGTTCGTGAAATGAAACATGGCCTCTGTGAAGACAGAGAACAGGAAGATTCGTCTTCATGTGAAGGGGCGGGAGGGAGGATAGGATTAGAAGGAGACACTCGATTCAACAATGCGTTCCACTGTGTCTCTCCATCGATCATTTTTCCTTGGTTGGAAGACGAGCGGCGCGATTTATACCATGTTACATTACTTGGATCGTATAAATCGTCTTTTTGATCGGGGGGGGGGGGGGGGGAAGATTTGAAGTGGCGGGTAGAGGATGGTCGATGATGGTTTTCTGTATATCTGGGATTTTTGTTCGATGAAAGGAGATTTGTTCTTTTTTTTTTTTTTTTTTTTTCTTTTTCATTTATATTATATGTTTAAATTTTTATTAAATTTGCATTGCGTTACACGATGTTCTAACAGTAATTATTTAACACATATATTATCAAAGATGACACATCTTTGAATATTTTTAAGTATTAGCATCTAGATCTTTATTGTAATAAACTACACAAAAGTGTGGCCACTTTTTTAAACGTTTAATTACTCTTTAACTTTTCTGCGTGTAATTAAAGCTACCAATTATACGTTGCTCGTGCTAATGATCCAGTTAACGATCGCACTAATCAATTCCGGTAAATCTTAGTGAGAGAAAAGGCTGAAATTAATCACGTGATATTATGAGAAAAGAAAGAGAGAGAGAAGCAATTGTCGTTATATTATCACCATCCAAGAATGAATTCATAAATTATATATAATGGAAATAAACACATTCCTTTGCAATTTTCTTGCTTATTCTGAGAAGAATAACTCTTATTCGTTCTAATCGTTATTATCCTTTTTCAATATAATAAATTATTCTTGTGGCGTGTATCTTCTAAAAAAGAATACATTTAAATTGCATAAAAAAAAAAAAAAAAGAAGAAAATTAGAATTCGAACTTTCATTGCAATTCATCATTTCATCTTCCTTTTTTCCTTCATTTTCTTTCGTCTCTTTTGCTCCACGTATAGATATAATATAAATACGTATATCGATGAAGCGAACAATGCCATTTCCTGGATAAGCCTTTTCTTCTAATTAGTTCCAGTTATATAGAGGTGAGTTATCTATCTAGATTATAATTTATCTGTTTAAAAGAACAATAATTATTTGTTGGACTGGCACACTGTTTCTTGTTACATGCTTCCTCGTCGACGTTAAATCGCCCTTCGTAGTGGCGCGAGCTCTGCGTAATCTTTATCGGTAAAAATCGTCTGTAAATTGCAAATGGCCACAGTTTACCGCCGGAAGTGGCGCCGGTAACGAGGAACGCATTAAGAATCACGTTCATTTTTTATAGAGCTAAAAAAGTGGAAATCTCGACGTTTCTTTTCATAGTTATGATTGCTTAGCGACCATGTTTATGTACTTTTATGCACTTTTTAATGTAAGAGACGGTTGTTGAGGATCGAGCTGATACGAAATTGAGCTTGATTTCGAGTTGTAACGTGGCGTTTCTAGACGTTTGTAACTCGATCAGTTTTGGATTATTATTCGTAATATTAGCTATGATCTTTTATCTTGATCATTTATCCTAGATGCTGGTTAATTTGAATGATTTAACATCGAAGAATTGAAAATTTATTTCAATCAATATATTATTTGTTGTTTCATTTAAAAATTTAAATATATTAACAAACTTTGTAATTTTCTGATTAACAAACCTTAGCATTTAACTTACAATTTATCATATTCTTAATCTTTTACACTTTTTCTTGTTACAGATGTACTAATTTTATCACATTGTATTTAATTACATCGAGTGTGTTTCAATAATTAATAAGTACTTTTTATTCCCCTAAATTACAATTTTAATTAACTTTTCCAAATCTACGTTATTAAATATCCATTATTCACACATTTGACACATTTTCCTTATTTACAATTAATTACAGTTTAACCAATTCTTCTAAATAAATAAAATGTATTAATAAATAAAAAAAAATCATTTTTCAATTCTTTACCCAATAGCAACATGGTACACACAATAAGTACAAATATATTTCGATCAATCATTTTCAAACGACTGTCCAATGATTATCCATCCATCGGGAAACATCCATCAACCCTCCAACGTGAACACAAAACTCGTCGTTAACGAATAAACGTCTTACACACTGTGTTTACTTCTTTCTCGCTGACACGCCACTTTTGTTACTTTCACAGAGGAGTTAGTGCAGGTAATCTAACGGGAGCAAAAAGAGATCCGCTTCATTATACTCGTAATTTATGTTTTCGTGCATTCCAGCCCCCCTCCTTTCCCGCCTTTAATGCGACTCTGTTACCGGAAGCTCTGCAAACTCAAGATTTTACCGACCGAGTCGAACTCGTCTCTCTCGCGTGTATATTATCATTCGCGCGCGCAAACACCGGAAGTGGGACGTCGTGGTTGATTTTGGTCGATTACAGTTTTAGGTTATTATTTATTTACCGATTTTTTTTTTTTTTTTTTATTACCTCGATATCGACTTGACGTTTTGCAATTCCAAATTTGGTTATTATAAGTTTTTCGAAAAATTCTTTTGCGATCGTATCATGCATCAATCTAAATTTCTAAAAAAATTTCTTCCATCATGGATTTGGAAGATTATTTACCATTTAAATTTGACTGCATATCTCAGAGACAACAAATAAATTTGCACAATTATTAAATTGCAAATAAAAATTTCCACTTTTTAGCAATTAATTGTATAAATAATTAAACTATATACATAATAATGCACACCTAACCTCAAATTACAAATGAATCATTCATCCTTTGCCGAATGGCAATTGATTTTTCCCGATTGCTCGAACCAAAAGAATTTAATCCAAAGTTACAGTGAAAAATAATCATCCTATGCATACTGGGATCAAACAAACAAATTATCAACCTTCCGCGTGTACACACACTTTTACTCTATCTCTTTCTCTCGATCTGGAATCTGGATTAAAGAAGCTTACCAAGTCGCAGAGACGCGAGGGAAGAGATTAAATAAAGCCGGAATAAATTATCCTCCCCCTGCTCCCTTTCTCTTTCTACGCCACGTAGCCTCTTCTTTGTCTCTCCTGGCTGGAGGCAATGGTCCGGTTAAACGACGAGAATTAGGGTAATTTCGCCGTATACTTTCCATGCAAACGATCGAAATCTTGCTATTTTATAGGCGATGAAATTAATCGGGGAATTAATCGCCAGAAATTAATTGGGGGATTGTTTTATTTATCTTTTATCGAATCGAAGGGTCGAGATGGCTTTCGAGAGGTTTTATGGAGAAGTTTTCTCGAGTCGAAGTGGAGGATCATTCGATTTCGATCGAGTTTGGAAAAAAAAAAAAAAAAAAAAACGAAGAGTCTTTGCGATGTGGAGGGAATTTTTGATTTTTTTTTTTTTTTTTTTTTGATTGATGAGAAGTTGGAAAAGTTTTTGGAAATTTTATGAATGAATAAAACGAAGGATTTCGATTTTTAATTTAATTTTTTTTTTAAATAAATTTGAAATTTTTCTGCAAACTTAAAATAATTTAAAAAACGCAAAGAAAAATTCTTGAATATATTAATTGCATTATCTGCTGCATCTAAAAATAAAGTATTTCAATTATACGCCGATGTTTAGTGATTAATTATAGTTATTTATATTTAATAATCATCTTCCAATCAATAAAAGCATGTATATATCGTGCAATTAATTCATTATGTAAGAATTATATAATTATATAGCCAAATCTGTTTTATTAATATTCATCATTTATCTATCGATGGCCTTCGAAAAGAAACTTATGGCTTCCATAATATTTAAGTTGAACTCTATGTTAATTAAGTAAGTCGATCAATTAATTGAACCAATTAAATGAATAATAAATTAGACTTAATATAAACAAATTGAGACAATTGTATCCAATTAAAATTAATTAAATTAATATTAAAATGATATTTGATCAGGAAAAAATAGTAATGGTGTTTTCTCATCTTTCATTGAATAAAACTTTGAAAGATTTGCATTAAAATTTTTCCTCGATTGTAACATTGATTCGAAATTAATATTGCAATCTTATTATATTTCGTTTTTATTTCATTAATTTATCAAAAACAAAAATTAAAATTTATTTATCTGAAAATCCGATGAATTATTCATCGTATTGTGATTTATCACGAACCAAGATTTCTACGGTTCGCAAAGAAAGTTGTTAAACGTATCTGCATAATAAATCGCGAATCGATGACGATGCGATCTCTGGCTGGATCATCGATCGTAGATCCACAATCGCGATAAATGCCCGTCAGAATCCAACATACGTAGAATAATATATCAGAAAATGACAAATGTGCTGTATTCACGAGTGACTATTATTATACAACAAAGTCTGCAGGCACTTGTACTTGTCCAATTTTTTTTTTTTTTTTTCTATTGTCTTTATTATTTCTCCTTTGAAACATTGTATAACGTGATTCGTTACTTTCTTTGTGTGTATTTGATTGGCATTTGAATCGATACGAAGTCGCGTATTCGTAAGATTGTTCGATGTTGAAAAAAAAAGAAAAAAAAATGAAAAGAATTAAATTATTGTTTAATTCGAAAAATAATTTATTAACACACATTAAGGCTTAAATGAAAAATTCATGAATCAACTCCTTAATCATGATGAAATTGTTCACGATTATTAATTAATTAAAATTAGTGTAATTAATTGTAATAATTAAATAATTATAAAATTCACAAGCACTTAACTTTTGTTAGATTATGAAAAAGTATTGTATTAATATTACTACTGTATAATACTACTGATACATTTAAAATAAATAAAATTCTTCTCGTCGCATCATCACTTCGCGTTAAAGAAACATGAAATTAAATTTCGATGTATGTAGAATCGCGTTACGTTCCTAGAATAAGTATTCCATTATATATTTTCCCCTTGAATACGTATATGTGTGCAATTAAATTCGATTTAAACGACGAAATAGATAAAAATACAAAAAAAAAAAAAAGTTGCGCGATAAATAGAAATTTCTCTTTCGCGTCAAGGAGGAATGTCAATTTGCACGAAATTAAATTTCGAATTCCAACGTGGAATTACGCTACGTTCCTCGAATACCGCGTAATCCAGTGGCTGATAATCGAACACGTGAGTCGTACACGCGTCCCAACTGCGATCAATCAACAACGTCAACGATCATTCCATCCGATCTATAAATCGGTCGAGCCGAGTGACGCATGAATTTTCGTCCCGTGCTCGTGCGTTTCGATCAAGAAATTGCTCGCTCGGTGACCGGAAATGCGCACTCGCCACCGGAAACGCACTTTTCGCGCTTCTTCCCCTCCCCTCTTCCAAAACATTTGGCCTCGTCCAAAACAATTTGAACGATGAATGACGAAGAAATTTTATCTCACTTTTTGAAATCTTAAATGTACTTTGTTTTTTTTTTTTGCTAGATTATTGTTTAATTTTATACTTTTCTCGGTTGGGTTTTCTTGGCAGTCGAAAGTTTGTTATTTAACAACGTTTCAAAAAATTTTATAGGTTACAATAAAAAAGTTCAAGCTTTTTGCGTTCTATTTCTGAACACTGAAAGAGATACAAGATATAAAGGAATTAAAAGTTTCTTCAACAACTATAAAAATTCTCATCTTCTGAATCTTAATTTTCCTTTCTTATTCCCTTTTTTGTAATAGATAGCAAACAAATAACGACTCTTCTAATTTGTTGAAATAAATCCAATAAATAATTCCAAGATCTTAGTGATTTACAAATTTGAGAATCCAACTCTCCTACCCCTCCTGCTAAAATACCAAAACTACTACGAAAACGATGCGATTCCTTTAACCTAAAAATCGAAATACAAATGAAACAACGCAACAACAATTCGATCCTCCAAATCCTCATACTCGAAATCCAATTTTATCCATCAAATATCCACCAAATTCAAATTACCCACACCCTTTGGAATAATTTCTCACAGTTAGACTGGTATACCAGGTACTCACCAATCGCGACTCCTTTCCGAGAAGAACCAAGTTGACGAGGGCCCTCTTCTCTCGTTCCCTCCGAGCTTCTGGCGTTTCTGGCTTTTCTCAAGGTGCACGAACGCGCGCACTCGAACACGATCCAGAGATCCTGGCTTGAACCAGGATCGCGTGGCCGCTGTCAGGAAATTCGCACTCTCCAAAGAGGAAGCTGATTCACCACGCGCGCATTCCTCCTGTTATTTCAGGCAGAGTTACAAATCCTCCTCCCCCTCTTCCCACCACGGTTCCATCTTCGTGTCGAGATCAAATCCTCCCCCCCCCTCCCTTTCGAAAAATTTCGCACACAATCCCACACTTTTTGTTTATATATTTTTTCTTTCGTATCGTCACGCTCGTGTTTTGCAAACAATCCCTTTGGACAACCACCACCTTCGGTTGGTCGGAGACCAACCTGTTCCACCCTTATTACAGTTCCACTCGGTCACTGATCGCGCAGAAGAGTCGCACTTCCGGCCACCACGTTTTCGCGGCAATCCCTCGAAACTTCGAACCCTGGCTCGCTACGCGATGGAAAGGAGAAGCAGGTATTATTTATTCCTTTTTTTTTTTAAGGGTAGATTGTATTTATAGGGGATTTTAATAACAACAACAACAACTTTATCTCCAATTTTCTTCCCTTCCAAGCGACGAATTTCCTGGAATTTTCCAACGTTTCTCCCAGACCGACTTATCGACCGATTGACTGACTGACTGTGGCTGGCGTCGCGGCGACACTGACACGAGAGCGCGGTCCGAGGCGAGAGAGGATGCGCTCGAGGAAAGCTCGGGGCGAAGTGCCAGAAGAGTCGTCGCTTGAAATAACCGCTCGTCCACGGGCTCTCCCTCCGCCAACCCCGTAGTGGCCGCTCTCGTAGTTCCTCTCCCCACCTCTTGCTGCACCGGCTGAACTCTCACACTAACGCTCCTTTTCCTCTCTCTCTCTCTCTCTCTTCGTCCGTTTCGCGCACCATCGTTTCTCCTTCTCGCGCACGCGCATAGTTGTTGCTGCTTCTCTAGCTGCGGCGTGTCGTTGCTGCTTACTATTTCTTCTTCTTCTTCTTCTCTTTCTTCTTGTCCTTCGTGTCCTTCCTCTTTCCTCGTTGGGCTGATGATATGGTACGTGCTCGCGCGCGCGCGCGCACGTGCGTCAAGAAGTTTTCGCGCCACTGTGAGAAATGGACGAGATGGAAGATTTGTTCGGGGATTTATTGGGATCCTGATCGGGGCAAATTAATATGGAGAATTGGAAATTTTGTGGGTGAATGAGAATTAAAGAAACGAATTATTTATTGGGATTCTGATCGAGGGAAATTAATATGGAGAATTTCGTGTGTGAATGATAATTTGTTGTTGAATTTGATGTGAATTATAAAGTTTGAGGAAAGGAGGGAGGAAATGAATTTTGTACACATGTTTGAGAATATGAGTAGAATTTAATGGACATGGTTAAGAAGTTTTTGCATTTATGAAGGAAAATTAAAGTGGAGATAGAAAAGTTTTTACAGTATACTTTTATACACGTATCTATCAAAATTTAGGAGGGATAAAGAATAAACATGGTTCGATGTAATGAATGATTGTTTGGAATTTATTGGAGTTCTGATCGAGGAAAATTGAAGTTGAGAATTGGAGGGAAATTTTGTAAACAGGTATAGGTAATTTGATTATTTATAGCATTATTTATAGTATGATATAAAATAAATATGACTTAAAGTATAATTTAAAAAGTTTTCGCCATTGTGAGAAATGGAGGAAGATTCTGAGGGAAGAAAATTAAAATGGAAAAAATTATAAATTTTCTATATATGAGTTTGAGATATCTGAAAGACATGGACCGAGTTTATACGAAATAATTTCATGCTAATAATATAACTTAAGACGTTTTCTACGAGAAATGGAAGATTATTCGTAATTTATCGAGACTCCAAGTGGAGGAAATTGATGTGGAAATTTTAAATTTTAAAAAATTAGGAAATGGAAAACTTGAAATGTGTTTTTAAAGATATTCGTGTTTTAATAAAATAGATTGTTCCGTTTTTTGTTTTGCGATTTTTAATCGTAAGAGCCAATAATATAAGTTAAGAAGCCATTATTACCAGACGAAAAATTCCTATTGGGAGTTAGATTAGAAAATGGAGATGAACATGATAAAATTTTGACATTTAGCAATCGTGAGTTGATATTTAAAAAAGGATCACGTCTCAATTATGAAGCACGACAACATCAATTTTGTCACGAAAATTCACACTTTTCTCAAATTTATATAACGAAAAACATGTGATTAACATAATTTCTCTAATATTTGATTTTAAGTTTTACCTTAGCTTTAACGAAATCACTACTAGATATACTAAATAAAACAATCTATACTACCTTCGACACTATTCGTCGTTCTTCTGTTAAAGAAAAGAAAAGAAAAAAAAAAAAAAAAGATTGATCTTCCCCAACTTCCAAATTAAAAACCCATTTTTATCGTAACTCAGACGCTCTAATGGATACGATAAAACCAGCCACGTTCAATACATCTCTAACGTTAAAAAAACAGACAAAAAAAGTTAATCTTCTCCAAGTTAAAAATCCCTCTTCACCAAAAAAAAAAAAAAAAAAGGAATCAGAAAAACAGGCATTCCTTGAACGATCAGAAGGATCATCATCTATTCCTCGGTACGATCGATCAGTCACGCCACTTCAATCGCTCGTTCCCGTTATTATTAGAGTAGCCAGCAACCGTGTCGACAACTGATCTCAAAATCCCTTGTTTTCGAGCGATCGATCGATAAAGATCGAGCAACGATCGAGAACCCGTAATTCGAATTCCACGGTGATTCGCGCGATCCAACAGGCAAGATGCGTACATTTTCTTTGGATAACGATAAGATTGGCATGCTTTTGCTGTTTATTCGTTGTTTGATGTTTCAGAGGGTTGGACGATGCGACATGGTTTGACAGTGATGGTTGGCTGAGGGTTGGGTAAATTACAGTGATCGAGAAGGAGGAGGAGGACGGTTATGTGTGATTCATTGAGTGACGGTGATTCAAAGTGGAACGGGGATGGTGTAGGTGGTGTTCTTGGAAGTAAGAATGGAATTTTTTATTTTTGCATCGATTGAAACTTTGAAAGTGGGCTAAAATTGTGTTTCTTGTGTTTGTTGATGAGATTTATTCACACTTGTAGTGATGTTTTTGCATTTTCATTTTTTGCAATTGTATCGATCTTCCATAATTGAGTGTTTAAGAAAACTTCTGGAAACAATTCTGAAATGCAATAATGTTCGTCGAATCAAACGTTGAAAAGATTTATTAACAGAAGAAATAGAAACGAACCAGCTGCAGAATGTTAAAACTATTGACAGCTGTGTATATATATATATATATATAAATTATACAGAATGTAGAAGTTAATTCAGATTAGAATCGCGTTGATTTTAAAAATTTGAAAAAATGTGAAAAACAACAAAATTTCGAGTAGGCACGTGCATTATAGCGTTTACTTTATAACAGATCTCGCATACTTTCTCCACCAGCTCTTTCGAGAACCAGTTTCTCCTTGTAACATTGTAGAAAAATGGTTAATTAACTCGTGGCACGATAGTAAACACTGTGGCACAGCTATTAGCAATTCATCTTCCCGATGGTTAATCCCGTTAAACGATCCATGTGATTCTGAACACGATGACTCATTGATTTATTTTTGCCGTCCAATTGGAACCGATTCGTCCAAGTTATTGTTCGAAGATTTATCTAGGACGCGAGGGATAAATAAGATCCCCTGTTCTTATTGCAATGCAGTTCGAGAATAGAGAAGCCATTATTAATTAGTTTATCGGTTAATTTTAATTTAATCGGTCGAGAATAACTTTGTGGAATGGAAAATAGAAATTGAAAATAGAATAGATTTTATTTTAAGAATATTTTTTTAAGTATCCCATTTGATCCCATTTAGAATGAAATTTCAAAATTTGGCGAGTAATTTTTTCAAAGTTTTTTGAAAATACATTGAAAAAGAAATGAATGAAAAATTCAATTCTAAAAAACCAAAAGAGCTATAAAATTTGATATACAAGAAAGAGAGATAGAATGAAATGAAGGAAGAAAAAAATTCAACCTGATACGGGTTATATAATAGGATAAAATTTAAATTTCATAAAGGAAAAGATATATATATAAAACTTCATTAAAAATAACACGTACTTACGAGTAATTATAAAACTGTACTTAAATTAATATCAAATTTGTTCACGTCGTCGTGAATCGTGATATACGAGCAATATAATTCACAGATATGTAATTTCTGACTTGTAAAATTTTCCCCGATAATACATGTCTAATTGCTCGAGAGAAACTTGTTGCTCGTAAAATCTCATTTATTTATTCGTTCCCCATTTATAATCCTATCTCCACGCGCATACCGTTCCCCATTCATTCAACCCTTGACCAGAAACCGTCTAAAAACCCTTTTGATACCGTTTCTTTTCCCGAACAAATCTTTATAGCTTGATCGTAAAGTCATCGTTTCTCGCGCCAACCCTCTTTTTCGCTCACAAAGAAACCACTCGAGGAATTTACTTTACGATCGAATGTGGAGGGCGGGGGAAAAAAGGACTTTTCTAATGTCTGGCTGATAGAGGCATTAATTCTGAGAGCCACGTATCGTTCTGGAACGGTATTTATTCGCCTCGTATTTCATCGAAATACGAGGCATTAGAGCGAGGAAACGGGGTGGCGCTAAGTCCTGCCTTTTCCCCTATACTTTTTTGATTTGTTCGGGTTCTCGAGTCTCGTTTAAATGTCAGCTTTGTTAAACTATTAAACGTTCTTATTCGATAATTTCAACTGTACTATCGATTTTTTTTTTCTTTTAAATATTTTGAAGATTAATTTTACACCAAGTTATATAATTAATAACAGCAAGAATTTTAAGAGCAGGAATGTACGTAAAATGTTGTCAAATTTATCATTTCTATTATAGTATTATCACAAATGACTAGTTTGTATAGTATAATTTTCACAAGATATGCTTTTCTCGTGTATTTGTATAAAACAAAATATAACGATTTAAAAAATAGAGAATAAAAGTAAGAAATAGAAATGGACAGGTATTATAAGTAGTTGATGGCCATGTGGCGCTAGTATCGCGTCAAAAACTTGCCTAAAATAAGATAAATAATATAGATGGAATGACAAAATTTTGTACAAGATACGATAAAAATAATAATTTCTAATTTCATCTAAACTGAAAATTTCTCTTTTCTACCACAACGTTTTCAATTTATTCCTGAAATCTAAAAAAAAAAAGAAAAATCCAATTATATCATCTATTTTCATTAGAAATTTTGAGAGAGCTTATCTGGAAATCTGTAAAAAAAAAATTCATTGATCTCTAACACGGAGGATGGATGAAATGCTACTTTTACATACTATCCTCGTTTTTATCCTTACTTTTACAATCTCCTCGAAGCAAACGATCATTTACTCGTTCACCGATTGTCCCGTAATTTACCGTGAAATCCGCAATCGACCGCGTCGAATCGATTAAATCCAGGACGAATCGAGAAGAAATCAATTCCTCTCTGTCTCGTAAACCTGCTCCTTCTATCGAGCTCCTTGTATTTAATCTCTCTCGAATAGTATGCGTCTCGTAATATACATATATTAATATTATAAGTATTATTATAATTACATTAACATATAATTAGATGGAACACTTTCAGAACCGGACGATTCTTCAGAGATTAAAACGAGTGGCTGTACAAAAACTATCGGTTGAGGATTTTTTATTAAGTTGTAAAATAATTTAAATAATTAGGTTTAAATAATTTTTAGATTAGATGGAGATAATTTTTAATGCCCCATTTTATGCAAATTTAAATTGCTTATAAATTTATATATATATATATATATATAATAAGCTTGTATTAATAAGTAAATTTTAATCGATATTTTTAGTATCGATCAATATCGATTTGTTCAATTAAAATCGATTTTTCAAAGGTGTTCTATAAGTATATAGCGAATATATATTGAATCTTATTATAAAGTAATATTCATACTTTTGTATAACGTTTTAATTTATTTTTCTTTTTTTTCATTTTATTGTAAGATATTTGATTAAAAAGTATAAGATTATTTGCAAATTATGATAAAATACATGGGATTGCAATTAAAATTTCTCTATTGGAATTATAAATTAAATTACGATTTAATTTATATTTTGTTTTAAATGCTATTGATGGATACTTGTTTGAAATAATTTTTGATAAATATAAAAGATATAAAATTATCGTCTGGTCATTTTGCAACAAGGCATAAATATTTTCGTTTCTTTGAACATGAACGCTTGACCGGAAATCCTAGAGGGCATAAATTAGGTGAAAGTTGACCTAAAAAAATTGCCAAAAGGTCACGTTAGATGTCATTTGACACGTAGCTTGACGCAGCTTGTATTGTTCGAACTTATGACTTCCAGCTGTTCTTAGGAACCGTGCGAAAAAAGAAGGATGCAAAGAATAAACTTCTTCCTTCCTGATTTGGATCTAGAAATATTTTTCAAAATATCAAAGATAAAATATAAAAACTATATTTTTTTTTTTATAATAAAGAAATATGTAAACAAAATTTAATAAGATTTCAAAGATTTTAACAAATAATTAAACAAAAATATATATATATTATTATTATTATTATATAATAAATAGTAAAAAAAAAAAGTTTTCAAAAATTTCTAAAAATTCAAAAAGTGCTGAAAATTTTATTTACTTTAACAATGTTAAATATTCTACTAATTCTAGGATTCCCTAAAATCCAAAGAATACTAAAGCAGTGAAGATTCTAAAAATCTAAGGAATCCTGAAAACTTCAGAGAAATAAAAAAAAAATCTCACAGCCTATCCTCGTGAAAAATTCAAAAAATTCTAAGAAGAAAAATTCTAAAAATTTCTAGCTGAAAATCTCAAATGCTCTGAGAATTCTAAGAATTGGACAATAATAGTAACAATGATTCTAAAAATCCGAGATAATCGTTGATAATTTTCAAAAAATTTTGAAGATCCACTAACTTTTTTTTTTTAAATAATACATACATCCAATTAGCATTCTATTTATGTGTATGAAGTAAAATTAGATTCTTCAGAAATTCGACACGTTTTTTTCTTTCGAGCTAGAAAAAGAGACGATATTCACTGTATCCTATTAATTAGTACACGTCAGGAACGAGCAATTGATACAAACTCGCCGCTTTTCTTCGATTTAACGATTCATCGTTGTCACTGATAGAAAACACCTTAAATCCATCCAGGCTTCTGGTGGAAACGAATTAGTATCGTAAGTATAAATAGTAACTTCGCCTTGGAATGCGTGAATCACAGTGGATCACGTCAAGTAAATCTATTTGATAAAGCGAAGAAAGGTCAATATACTCGTGAGAATAAAAGATGTATATGTATTCGATTGTATTAAGAAAAGTAGCCACATTATGATTTCATTATTCGCTGTACATATTCAGATATTCAAAAAAAAAAAAAAAAATTGCGTTCAAGATATATTTCAAGATATCAAAAAATTAAAATATACGTTATATTTAAGGAATTACTTTTATTACGTTCCACCAAAATAAATTCAATGAATATTATTCAAATTCAATACGAATTTCATTTGAAATAAGAAATAATTAAAATATTTTAATGTTTGCAAATATGATCTTACTTAAAATAATAATAAATTTTGCAAATCTGGCTTCACAAACTACAACAAGAAACAAACTAGCGCCACCACTACGCGTTAACTACTTTTCAATTCCACGATTCGTGCTTCGCTCCACTCACTTGTTATCCTTTTTTTTCCTCCCCGAATTCATGGAGCAGCGATTTCGAAAGCGTCAAAAAAGTGATTCGGGGAATCCGGAGAAGGGAGAAGGGTGGCAGGGAGGAAGGAAAATATTTCAGTAGGACATTTCGTGGCTGTTCGACTGTCATCGAGCCAGAACCATGAATTGTCTCACGCTCATGAGACGCACGTTGCTCCTCACGCTTCCTTACGATTTCTTATTTTTCCAGAACACTTCTCTGGTTTGAAGAATTTCTATATCCACCCACGCCTCTCTCGAACAAACGATCGATATCGTTTTGGGCCATTAAACATCCATTGGTGTATATAATTACGTGTATCATAACCGGTATACTTAATTTAAAAACTTGGAATTCTTAGCTTGGATATAATAAATTTAATAAAATCTATAATAGTAATTGAGATAAGATAAATTTAATAATAACTGTGAAACTTTTTTATTTAGGAATTGAACGAATCAAAAATAAGCGTATCGCTATAACGAGCGAATTTTAAGAATTTAAGAAATAACAAAATAATTTCTAGAATTTCTCCACATATCGAAAATACTATTATTTAAAAATTCGAAAACTCGTATAATGCAAATTTTCTTCCTTAAATTAAACACACTTTATAAAATCGATCGGTTTAATCGAGATTTCCTTGAAATCTGGATTATTTAATGCACGAATTAAAGTTAGAATATCGGAATAACCGGAAGTTTTCCAAGGAAATGGAAGGCGGTATGTTAAATAGTTCTGACGTTCTTGCTTCGATTCTATGTTTGAAGGAATAAACACGAGATTCTGTTACACTTCTCAATCAACTTCTGAAAATAACTTGAAAATTTGATTGAATTGGAGGTCAAGATTCATCGTTGTTGTTATAAATTTCGTTAAAAACCGATTTCTTGAATGAAATCAAGCAGCCACTATTTCCGATCCCTAAGAAATTCTAAGAAATCTCGCGAAACGAAAATAAGAAGAAGAGGGATTTCGTTTATTATCACGATCCGTGGAAATTAATCTCTAGTATTTTGCAAAAAAAAAAAAAAAATGCCGAGAAAAATTATTTTCTTAGCAAATCTTCTTCTACCTCTTCGAATTTTTCAGAACATTTCGTTCTGATTCAAAAATCGTGGAAATTTCACGCAAATTTAACTTAAAAGTATTACATAAATTTTTTGCTTCTCAAATTTTAAACTTTCAAAAAATCTTTTTTTCTAAATAAACAATGAAAATCGTCATCAAGATTATGAAAAAAGTAAAAACAGAGGAAATAAACACAAGGATAGATTTGATAGAGTGAAACGATTTAATAAATTAAACAAATTAAACGAAGCAGATATATCTATGCAAAATTATAAAATTCCCATCCTAACGCAATCCTAAACTTTTGCATACATAAACTTCTCTTCATTTCATTCATAATTTAATAACGAATAATCGACATTTTTGTCGACAACAAAAATTCATTGTATTCCCCCGAATCGATCCTCTCACGAAGATTATTAACGTAAATATAATTTAAATGAGAATATTTTACGTATAAGAGTGTGTAAATAAATAGATATATTTACAGATACGCGCATTATCATAATTAAAGTTAAAAAGCGAGGGATCCTTGAGCGGAGTGGCACGTTTATTAAAATATTCCCTCCCTTCGAGAAGAATTTCTGGTAAACAAAGATTGCCGGAGATAAAGCGGATATTAAAATAAAATATTTCCGTGGATGTCTCGAGATTGAAAATGTTGAGATAAAATTAACGCGAAGTCGAATGTTAGGAACGATTATGGAGAATAAGCCACTTCACGGTTGAATCGTCGTTCTGTATACGCGTATTCTTTTTCCATTCGACTTTCAAGTGGCTTAACATCCGCCGTTAATTGCATCCTGCGCATCGCTTCAAGGAACATGCTGCACAATGAATTCTTCTTAACTCCTACCCACATCTGCATTTCGATCGCATCTCGACACAGTTTGCCACAATTTCAATTAAACTCGAATTCTTTCTTCCCCCCCCCTCCGAAATATTTCATTCTCTTATTCCAATTTATGCTGATAAATGTCTCTCTGAGAATTTCGCGAATATTTTGACGAGAAAGTTAAATAACCAACTAATTATATCGATAATTTCGCTTTTGAATTTTAAAATTATTTTCAATCGTGATTTTCAAAATCGTTGGAAAATTTTTGTCGAAAAACGTTGAAGAATCGAATTATTTGAAATTGTTATCGAACTTTTCCCATTGTTCGATCATATATTTCGAGAAATTCACGATTTTGCGAAAGATTATCTCTTCCCTGCATCGTTAAAGTTCCAACGGATAATGAAATTGGTGAAAAATCGTTGGTAAGTGGAGCAAACTATGGATAAACTTAATTTGCGCGTATCTAAATAGATAACGATATCGTATCCGGCCTGGCGCGCTATCTCGAATATTTACGAGCGTGATCAAGTCAAAATTAATTACCGATTTGTTGGTTTATACAAAAATCAACACCCTGCGCGCGAGTTACCAGTTTCCCTATATTTCTTCTTCTCCCTGTTTCAAGAAGAGAAACAACATTTGTAATTAAGACCGCGAGTTGGAACAGGTTTCCTCGTTAATTATTCCCCCGATCATTTTGATTAGACGTAGGCAATGCCCACGGATGCTCTCCAGATTCTCCTTCTCCTTATTTCTTCCTCTTGTTTCGTTCAATTTAAATTGTTTATAACTTAATAAACATGAACCGAGTTGGCCAAATCCAAAGATGTTTTACAAACAATATTAACAAATATAGCTTGTGTATGGATGAATTTTTTTGTATAAAATTAAAATCGTCTTTAATTAGGTAAACAGGTGTACAATATATATATATTTGTAATAATTTGTTTGGTAGACATTTGAAATTTTATTGCAATATTCTTTGCTATATATTTTTTACAAGAATATATTTGTAATAATTTGTTTGTTGTTAGCAGATGTAAATGGTTGCTGTCGTTTCATCTCACTCCTTTTACAATCTTTTTAGAGATAATCTTAATCTTAAATTAATTTTCTCATTTCACAAGAAATTATTCGATACATTTTTTTCTTCGTTTATATATCACGATATCATGATATTATTATATTGGAAAATTCAATTAACAACTAACTAAAGTCTAGTAGCATAATAGACTTCTCCAATTCCAGTCCTCCAATTCGGTTTCCTCGAGGCGAACGAAAATGGAAGCGCAATAAAATCGAAGGTTGCGTATCGAACGGAATAAATTTAGAACATTGTTTTTCCGCTCCTCGAGTTTGCTCCATGAGCAAACGCCTCTTAAATCTGGATTATCTTCCTTATACGCAATCCTGAAATCATAATCCTGTTTTCGAATTTCTCAATTTTTAAAGAATATTATAAATTCTTGGCTTTGTGCGACATTCGGAAGCTTTATATATAAATATATGTTTTAAGTTGATTTGAAAAAAAGATTTTTGAAATCTAAGAAGATTTGCATTTTGAAGCTGAAAATACCGTTACGAATTTCTATTGGTTTAAACTCCGGTAAGATCTTAAATTTATTTTACAATTCTATATTTTAACCTCACGAATTTGTATACTTTCGTACACTTTGGAATTTCTCAAGAAAACTTGGATAAACCAAAATCTAAATGAGTAAGCGTTGAAATTAAAAAAATCGAAAACGTATAATAATTAAAATTTTCAAAATTTCATTTTCAAATATCATTTTCACCAATAATTCGACTTGCCATATTCCAACTTTTCACACTTCACTTTCCAAGCTTTTTTAGGTTAAAGATAAAAAAATCAAGGTATAAGGTGGAAACCGTGAAAATTTCATTTGCACCACGTAACCACAATTACACGAGTCGCGTTGGGAGCCAAACAGTCGGTTTACTCTGCGGAGTTTCTAGCTAGCTGGCGGGTTATTTTCGCGGGGATTGATCGGCGCACGTGCCGACACGCGAGTAACGGAGAATGACAATGATTATACTGTCGGCTGCGATTTAATGAGCCGTGAAATCATGGCTCATTGCTGGCTACGAGTGAGCCTGGTTCAGTGACATTCGTTGAAACGGCTG
The DNA here is from genome assembly GCF_048593485.1 of Apis florea. Taxonomy (NCBI): domain Eukaryota; kingdom Metazoa; phylum Arthropoda; class Insecta; order Hymenoptera; family Apidae; genus Apis; species Apis florea. The sequence continues at coordinate 7,104,753 of NW_028256549.1, read as the reverse complement.
GACTCGGTTCAGAAACAATTGTGGACGGGGAATTTCGCGCGATAGTCCAGCTAGGGATGGGCTCGAGCGTATCGCAAGCAAGGTAATAGCAGTGACCAAAAATGTTTGGTTGGTAAAAATGGAGAGCGATTCGAATTTGATCGAAATAAAATTTTGACGAAGAGTAATAATTAATTTTTTATCAATTATAATTAAATCTTGATGAAATAACTGGAGTCGAACGTTTCGCAGGAGGAATTCTATTCTATGCAAATTCGTGTATTGTAATATGTAACGAGCTGTTATCATAACTTCCATTGGATTCAATTTAAATAAATGTGAATGGATTAATAGGTTATTACATTCTAACAAGCTGTGCTACCTACTTTTAATCCGAAGAAAATGTACGTATCCTTTAAAAAATATTTAATAAATGAATTTGAAAAAAAAAACGTAAAAATCAAAAATAATAAGATATTATATACTACCTAATCTATTTTATAATACTGTTTAACATATAAACGATAAACCGCACAAATTAAGTTTTTTACCCGACATCTCGATTATCCAAACGCAATACAATCTTTACTATAAATTACTAATAATTTCACGATTTTATTTAAGATAAAACTTAATTAACACACAATGATCAATGACACGTATCTTAATTATTATTGTTTTAATTATTTTTGCAACAACTCTAGCTAATCGAATGGATCAAAAGTATGACAAGTTTTCCAATACGCATCACAACATTCTTTTTTCAATAGAATGCTTTGGAAAAGCATCCTAAAATTGCTAATTGTTCGAGTATGGAATCGGTTCCCATGATGGAAGCTGATCCATCCAGTACTTGGAGATCGGCACGATTTTCCCATGGGACTGATCGTATGCTATCCACCTGAGCGTGGACGCCACCGAGTCATTAGCGATGGAAGGAAGCAACAAGGATGACCGGAAGCCACGCACGGAGATGTGACTCGCTGCTGTACGACTCGTCGATCGTTCATCAACGTGCAACGGTCAACAACCGAACGTATCGTGCGTTGTTTTATTATTTCTTTCGGGCTCGATCGATGGCTTAGTTTCACTATTCGTGCGATCAGAGGAATATTCGAAGAATTATTGCTTTTCAGGTATTTTCATTCGACCTTTTCACTTCAAGCAAGTGGATTCAATTTTTTGAATTTTTACAATTCTGCAGAATTACGAACACGAATTTTCTGCAATATTTTTAATTTAAGACGTGATCATTCCGGTTCCCGTTTTTTTTTTTTTTTCTTTTTTTAAGAAAATTTTAGTACGAATCTTTCGAATTAAAGATTTTATCTGTTGATTTTAATTTCTAATACAATACATATATTACATACGTGTATTATAGTAGCTACAATAATATCATAATATTAATTACAAGTGTATAATAATTGTTCTTTAATTAATTGGAATAAAATAGTTGTATTATCCAATTATAACTAATTGACTTCATTTTTTTTTGTAATCCTTATTACCTCTTCCATTCTATAATTTTTCATGTAATACGATAGGCTAATAATACGAATTAAATGAAAATTAAAATAAAATTTCAAATTCCAATGATCCTTTTTTTTTCTCTTTTTACGTTCATCGTGTCATAGAAAGAGACTCTTTATTCATTTGTTCGTCATATATATATATACTCTTTCGTGTATTCAAAAACTTTCACTGCGCCCAATATTCATCTCATTTTCTTATTCGAAAAAAACTTTCGTCGACGCAATGAACGGCGTAGATAAAATTTCCCCAATGATTGTTTTCACGTGTCGAGATCGTTTACAGATTCATCGAAAGCGTTCCGTTAACGTGGAAAACGATCGTTTCTCGGAATTTGAGGGGGTGTTTCGTTCCCCAAAGTATTATGACAGCGTTTACGCATGGTAAAAACCGTAGTTTTTTTTTTTTTTCTTTATCCCACCAGCTCGGTACCTGGAAACGGTGTTTAGTCTGTTACCGCGGCGACGCACTCTTCAAAGGAATATATGTTTCAATTCGAATGAGTTAATAATAAACGAACGAGATTCGCTGGCGAAAACGAAACGGAAGGAAACACGAGGTTAACCTTGTCTGCTCCATCTTCCTTCCGCTTTTTTTCCTTACCCGTGGTGATGATCTATTTACTTTGTCCTCCCCTATATAAAATACAATCTAACCTAAATTTCGATGCAGGTAATATATTGGAGGAACAAGTTTAGAGTGTGTAAAGCGTGTAAAATTGTAATTTTATTATTTGTTAATGAGATTACGATGTGCAAGTAAATAATTAAGGGAGAGGATATTGTAGTCTAATTATTATGCTTTTTTTACATAGATTTATTGTTTATTAATATTATTATATAAAGTAAATTATTACGAAATCTTATGTTTTTTATCAAGTAATCAATGGAAAAAATATATCGAAATATTTTTGAACGATATTACATAAAATTTTAACGTAAAACTTCAATGACTGAAAGTTGGTAAAAAAAAAAAAAAAGAAAATCCCTATTAATCGATTTAAATAAAACTAGAAATGACGTAATTTTTGAAACGTAATAAGTATTATTACTTTTGAATAATTTCAAAAAATACAGAGATTAAATAGCAAGGAAAAACATATAGAAAAATGATATTTCTGTAAAGATGAATTAAGGAAGGATAAATAAAAATTAATCACTACCAACATAACCAACAATTGTGAAAACATAACCTCCAAAACCGTGAGAGAGAGAGAGAGAGAGAGAGTAACTCGTCGGATCCTCACGAATTTCGAATTCAACCCTCGAATTGGCCAACGAATTGGTCGGTGGAGGGGGAGGGTCGAAGTTTTCGGTCTTATTGCCATTCAGGAGTCATATGCATCGTGGAGATGCATCGCTTCCGGTCGAAGCCTCCCCTGCAAGTTCGAAAGCTGCCGTTTTCTCGTTCCTCCTCTCGATGAGGCCTGAGAGTGTCCTTGGGACTTCGTGAGGATACTCCTGAAGAGACGGAGCCTCTTATACGAGGGAGAGGGATCTATCCTCGTCTTTTTACGCCGCGTCCTTGCGTTTCTTGTTTAGACTGAGATTCTATTGCGATGTGCAGGGAAATTTTATACGAGGTGCGAAGGAAAACGTTCGGAGAAATTTTGTTTTTCTTGTTTTTGTATATTTTATTGCGTTGTATAATTATTAGCGCTTTGTTATTAATTCATTAAAAAGTTTAATAAATGCATTATTTATTCATTGATAATACATATTCATATTGATAATTTGATGGTTGAAAAAGAATATCTGCAAACCTTTGAAAAAGTAAAAGTAAAAAATTTGTATTGTTTCATTATTTTTTATTTCACTTGCGAATAAACAAGATATTCTTTAAATCAAAATTATATTAATTAATATATTGAAAATTTTTATTATTTTTAATCTCTTTTTAATTATACTTCATAAAAATATAAGAATTGTGAATTATTCGAACACTTTTATTTCGTTAATTAATCACGATTTCTTAGAAAATAGAATTTTCTCTTTTCGTTTCCTACAAAGGAAATTGTTTTTTTTTTTTTTTTTTTTTTTTTTCAATTTTCACGGTGAAATTTTGTGGGCGTATCGTGTTCTTCCGCATGGAAGTGCATCGGGAAAAAATCTTTCCCATAAAGAACTTTGGTAGTGTCACTTGGCCAACCAACTGTTGACTGTGATTCCGCACCGGGCCGGAAAACCATTTCTGGCTGCGTAACCTTTCAAAAAATACCGAAAGAAAAAAATGTGTGATTTAGAAATTTAATCAACACGTGTCTCATTAGTTTTTAAATTTTTCTCTATTTTAAAAAAAAAATATAAATAACAACTTGTCTATAGTTAGATATTACATATTTAAAATTTTTTAAAATAATTTGAAAATTATTAAAAATATCAAAAATTAAGTAATTTCAAAATTTTAGTTCTTGTAATTATGATTTGAAAATTAAAAAAAATACCTCATTTAAATGATTCGTTGCAGATTTACGAGAATCTAGAATAATTGATTCAAAATTATATCTGAATTTTAAAAATCATAAAAATCATTATAACGATTAAAATTAATAAAATTTCACAATTTATTAAATTATAATACTATATAAACTAAAATATTTTTCATTGAAATTCACCCTAGGCAAAGTAATAGTAAAGAAAATATTATTCCAGCTCCTTGTGAGCTTAGCATCAGAAAGTGAAACGCTCACACGAAATAATTTATAGAAATCGGAAATGATCGGTGGAACGCGAGAATAAACACACCAAAGATATAAAGCTGTCGCAGTATGGCGGTCGTCAGTTCGTTGTCATCACCTAAATACGTTTCATTCCAGCTCGTAACCTTTCGTTAGTTTTTCTAAATATCGAAGATATCTTGCGGAGGATCTACACATTTCTCTCTGGAACAGAAGCAGAAACGTGTCGAATTTCACATTTCACGCCATTTCCTTATTTTTTTTCTTTTTTTCTTTTTCTTTTCCCGAACTTTCAAGTCGTCGACACGTTTTTCAATTAATCACGTGAATAATTCAAGTATATTTTAAAATTAAAAATTGAAATATTTTCATAAATAAGTATTATATATAGATGTTATTTTGATTATTTTAATGTTTAAATAACTGATAAATATCATTTACAAGTTTTTTTATAGTAATCTTAAGATTAAAATATTAAAGTTCATTGAAATATAACAAATTCTATAATATATTTTAATGAAAAAAAAATCTAGAATCAGGATTAAAAAAAGGAAAATATTTAATTCAAAATATTTCTAATTATTTATTCTATTCTATTGAATTATTATTTTTTTTTTTTAAATAATTTTTGTGAAATTTTACATAGACAACCAAAAGAATTTAAAATTTTCTATTAATAAAATAAAATAGCATAATCTAATAAAAATTATAAGATTTTTACAATCTCTTAATACATTTATTTTGAAGAAAAAAGAAAATTTTTAATTTTCGATTATGCTCTATTATGGGACCATAACAAATACATTTCATTTTTGTTGCATAGAATAAGCATGAAAATGATTAATCAGTATGATCCGATCAGTTGCATCAAAGTCGAAAAAGAAACATGTAATATTTGTAGAACATGCGAACGGAAGCACATGGTTGAAACTCATTTCAACGTTGCTGTAAAAAAGGGAGAGATTAATTCCATGGCACAAGTCTGTTGCTTCCACTAAAGAAAAAAAAAAAAAAAAATCTCTCTCTACCAACTTACAATTAGCTTGCAAATTAAAAAGGCGAATCACGTGAAATCAACGTATGCGTCCGGACACGTCATTAATGAGAGTAACCTTTTTAACGTTTTTATAGTATATTTATTCATTTAGAAACATTGGTATAAGATTGCATGTAATATTATACGAGTCAGTGGAGATTATGCAATTTTTTTAAAAATTATCAATATTAAAATAATCATATCTATGATTAATTTGTAACTTTTTAATTTTTTAAAACAAAATTCGAAATAATCAATTTAAGGATTTTCTTTTTATTTATGAATTTTCAGGTTATACTAGGCAAATATATAATTTTTCAATACAATAATATTCAAAATTTATAATTTTCAAAAATAATATGTAATAATATGTAATAATATTATTCTCATTCATATTCTCAAACTATTTATTCTTTTATTAAACTGATTTAACATTAATATTACCAATAATTACAACAATAACATTTTCAAAATTCAAATTTTTAGTAATAATACATATAATATATAAAATCCGCACTTAACTTCCAACTAATAACAAATTCAACATAATTGATGATTTAATATTCAAATCAACTATTATCACAACTTTCCATTCCATTCTTATTTTCATTCCACTCATTCTTTTATTCATTCGATATTTACGTCATCAATACTTCACTATCAACGTGATATTTTATTCTCAAATCTCTAATACCCAACTAACTCATCGATTATTATTCAATCTAACCGAGAATCACAAATACCGCAAAAATAGAGCCATGTATAAAATTAGAAAATTAAGGTTACAAATTCTCCTCTTTCATGCCACCATTACAGACCGAAATCATTTCCATCGAAAATAAATCTAATTAACCTCTATAGCCACTTCCTCCCTTTATCCATTTAAAGACACTCCATAAAACCCCAAAGACGACTAGATTTTTTGATGCATGAGAAGGTGGTTAAAAGAACGAGGGGAATACGGACAGGTGAGCGAGCACGTGTAATTATCGCGTCATGCTCGACGATAATACCCTCGGCTCCTACGCGTTAAGCGCAACTGGCGGACGAAACAGAAAGCACGAGGATGGACTCGCTCGTGCTCGCGTGCGCTCGCAATTACGCACGTGCGATTACGTCGCGCGCGTTTACCTTCCGTGAGCATGCGCCTGACCTTCTCTCACCGCGCATCGTTGTCAGCCGTGCTGTTTAATTAGCGTTAATGATATCCTGACCTTACTTTCATCGCTTAGGGAAAAAATCTGTAAACTGAGCAGAAAGATTGGGAAAAATAGATTTTTCAGATGGATAAAAAGATATAAATAATCGCGTTTGTTCCAGTGATATAGTAACGTTTTATAAATAAGATATAAATAAAGAGATAGTATTTGAAATATACAATGCAGTGTTGATATATTGGGACGGGATGATTTAATAAAAATTGACGCGCGAGAGATATTTAAGCTATTTATGATGTTACAATATTATTAAAGTTAGATGAAAGGAATCAAATATAGCGAATAGATTTCATTCTTTGTCTTATTTCATCTAACGTAAACGTCACGATGGCGCGTGAAAAGGTTAGAATTATATCACTCACTATCTTTATCTCTTTTTATAAAACACAAACTTTGATTATTTATAATTTATAATTTAATAGAGTTTTAAATAGTATTAATCTGTTTATGGAAATATTTCTTATATAATAATTATTTTAGAATTTATTTCAAATTTTTTCCAACTCTAGAACTTCAGAAATATTGAAGAAGAAATGATAATAAATTAATGAACGATTATTGTCATGTAATATTTACGAAGATTGGAAATTAATAGATGGATCATAAGAAGGAAACTTTTATTATTGAATAATTCAGATCTTACGATAAGTTAAAGTAATGTGACGATTCTTTCATTCTTTCGCCTCGAAGTTGTTGGAGTGAGGTTATGGTTGGAAGAGTTTGACGGGACACGCAAACTTCTTGGAACGTAGGTCATGGATTTTGATGCTCATACTGATTCAGAATTAAATGTGGCTATCTCTTTTCGATTCCAAGTATAATTAGCGAAGAATAATAAGTTATATTTTTACAATTCATTATTTCTCCTTCTAATTTCTTATATATAATTCTTCGTCATTTCCTCTAATTAGCCTTTTTAATTATTATTATTATTTCTTTAATTATATGCAAAAATTTATTACTAAGTATAAATATAAATATTACAATAAATATTAATCATTTCATTATAATATTTAATATACATTTTAAATTAATATTTTTTTATTGTTGTTTATCGATTAAAAAATTATTTAAATTATTATGAACATTTCTATACATATATTTATACATGTACTTCATTGGAACAAACGGAATAAGTAAATTATTCCAAGATATATTTATATATATATATAATTTCTGTTTTTTGTTTTTGAAAAAATCCTTTTAATTGCTTATTGTATAATACTATAATATCCAAAAAATTAAAATATCTATTTATGACAATTTTCTACAAAAAAAAATCAATTGATATTCTTTATACTTTAAAAATTATACTTGAAATAAAATTCTCTCAACATATCTTTCAGTTTCTTTTAAATCCGATCCCTTATAGGCCATAAGTTAAAAAGATAGTAGAAATTGAATCGCGTGACGTTTTCAAAGAAAAAATAGGACTTGTCCTCATGAAGAGGAAAGGATCTTCGAGTTTCGCTATGACTTTCATAAATTTTTATTATTTGCACGGAAGGTAAATGTTCCTTCTAGCCGATGATTGCAAAAAAAAACCTGTCCCATTGAATCTTCTGATACGATAGAGCCGGCTTGTTACTCTAAAAACCATGTGATTTCTCTCTCCCCTTTCTTCGTAAATCGCCATCGTATCATGGATAATTTGCAATTTAATTGCCTCTCGCATAAGAAATACGAACTGTGGTGATGTTGGATGCAAATCGGATCCGACAATCAATTCAAAGATATAACGAAAACGTATTCAATGTGTACGATTGGTATTGCTATAAAACGATTTTAAAACATGATGTATCTTACATTTATAGTCTTTCATAATTGAATTATTAATAATGGAAAAGAGCAACTTATATTAAAATAATATATTAAAATTGTTTAAACAACTTTATTGAACAATTAAGAAGAATTTTCGCTGATCTGTCTCTTAATTAACGTCATTGCCTCTCTTGAAACAAATATCATTCATTGTACTATAATTGACACGAGTAAAACACAAAAATATTTAATTAAATTGTACGTATCAGGCAAATAAAATTTTAGAATTCTATAATTTTTTATTCACGTCAAAACGATTGATCGAGCAAATTAGTTATAATCGAGAAAGGAATGAAAAAAATCTTAATCTTTTAATAAGAAAAATTCACGATAGAAGTTTTGAATAGCTTCTTTAAATAATGTTTGTAACATAACCTCTATTATCTTCTTTTCGGCCGGTCTACAATTCTAAAACACTCTATAACACGAAGAAATTTTATCTTCTCCTTAGAAGAATTTACCATAAAAATTATAAATTTGCACTTGTCATTGTCACAATTCTTGTAACACAACTTTTATTCATTGATTTACGATGAAATTCTATCATCTATAATCAAATAAAATCAAGAGTTGTAAATTTACAGTAGTTGTAAAAAATCCTCGCAACATAACCTCTTAAGTTAAATTCTATTCAATCTACTTACAATTCTGGAATCCCCATTATAAAATTCTATCTTTCAATCGAAGAAATTCGCAATAGAAGTTGTAAATTCGCAAAAGCCGTGATTATTTGAACAATCTTTGCAACAGAATCCAACGTATGCGGCGAATTTATCGCTTTGAGCAAGTTCGCAAATCGCTTCGAATTCCACAAAAAAACGACATCACTACAGCGAATAATTGTTCTGTCCACGGGGATCGGTTACATTTCACGCCGCGGCGATAAAATCAAACGAGCGAGTTAAGTTGAACATTTCATTGACAACGAGTATAACCAACACAATGATTATACACCGGTGGCGAAGCAGTAAATCACTAGAAATAGTAACTTGTACATCGTGTTCCACGCTTTTATTAGTAGGAAAGGTTAGTGCCGTGAGCGGAAAAATCGAAATAAGATATAGACTGTGGGAATGTAAGCAGTAGTACTGCTTTAACGAATAACTGTTGCAAGGAAGGTTTTCTTGATAGAATCGAGAAAAAAGTGGGAGATCAAGAGATTTGCCAATTGATTAATTATAATTAATAATTAATAAAATACCTATTTGATGTAATTTTTAATAATATTTAAAGAATCGACTTTTTTATGAGAAATTTCTAAACTATTTAATTATTTTATTCGTAATTTAAAACTTTTTAATTTTCTAATACTAATAATTGATAAATTTTACAAAAAGGTTCAAAATGAACTCAAGAAACTCAAATGTTATTAAAAAGTTAGAAAAAAATTGAACATTCTAGCATCACTGAAAAATAATCTGAACTGTTACATGCAAATAAGAAAAAGAATTCTTGGGACAATCAAATATTTGGCTCATATAAGTTGAATTAGCTGATTTATTCTTTTAGATTTCAAATAAAAAGTTACTTCAATCATTTTTTGAGTTACTTCTAAAATTTATCTTAATATTTAATTTAATATTTACATTAGTTCTACAAAACGAAAAAAATAAAAATATTAACGATTAATCTTAGATGGTAATCATTAATGGCTAACGAACAGCGCGCCATCGAGAATACACTTTCGACCGGAAGTATAGCAACAAACACGAACGCGCCAAGTGCCTGCCATGTAAACTGATGAGTCTGATGAGTAGCTTTGCAACATGTTAATTTGAATTACATAATAAATAGCAATTAGAAAGTGGGATGAGGAAGGCTATATTAAATTTCAATGGTAATCTTTATACTGCAATTAAAACGAGTATATGATAAATTATAATTAGAAAGAAAGCACAGTTTTCAAGGATAATCGAGTAATAAAAATGGAAAATCAATAATAATTTTTCTACGCATTGATACGATAATTATTATTTAATGATGAAGATATCAACAAACGAATTGATTTCACAATTACAACTTTTAATTTATTTACTTACTATAAATTATTTATTTAATAATTTATTAGATAGCCATTTTAATTTAGTTTAATTGAATTCGAAATTATTTTTTCAAATTTATTAATATTATTTAAATTATTATTGATTAAAAAACATTTAATATTAATTAAAAATGAAATAAAGATCTATATATATATATATATATTTTTAAAAATAATGATATATAATAATAATAAATATAAATTTGAAATATATAATAAAAAAATGAAGTTTTTAAAAGATGTTTAATCCAATTTTATTTGGAGTATTTAATAATTGATTTTTTAAAAGTAAAAACAAAATGTATTAAAAAATCTATTAATTATTTTTTGACAAATTTATTAATTCATAACAATGAGATCAAATTTAAAGATATTATTAACAGTCTTATTAACAGTTTAATCATTATAAAAAATTAGCATAGTCAAGCATACTTACCAAGTTTTACGATTCTATTCCCGTATTCTTTCTCTCTATTTTTGAAATCTTTCTTTCCATAAATTTCACGTGGGTGATTCAAGATTTATGACATATAACGACCCACCATGCTCTTTCAAGGCACAGCCCCTTCGATGCTGAAAACGTTCGAATAAATCCTAAATTTGGCGTGATTCAAGCGTGATTCCTTAACTACAGAAAGTAAATAAAATTGTCAGAGTGTAAAACTTTTTTTTGAATCGTTAAAATAATAAAAGAATAGTGAAATTTTTAAAATACTTAATTATTGAATATTTTTTAAGATGTAGAAGAACATTGATTTACTTAGAACAAATGTTGAACTGCATTCTGAAGATATATTTTTAACTTCTTGATAAAAAAAATATGAATAATATATATAATATTATATAATCATGTTTATTCATATAATCGATTTCATGTAATATATTAACATATAATTATACATAATTTGTGATTCTTTAGCATGAAATACTTCTTAAGATATAAATATGTTTCTATTTATTTAAAAGAAATAAGCGTAAAATATTAATTGTAATAAAGATAATTATAATTTATATATTTTTGTTTATTTTGCAAAACTCTTTTAAAAAATTTGTATTGTGAAATTTTCTTTTCATTTAAAAACAAGATTCTATAATTCTACAATTCTACAATTATTACATTATCTGATTGCATGGTAGAAGTTCACAACAGAATAATTCTTTGTTATCAATAAATCTCTTTAAAATATGATTCATCATATCTTTAAATTAGATCAATCTTTTTCCATTATATTCTAAAAAGTGATTCATATTTAATTTTCTGTAATTAATTAGTAAAATTAACTATTCTTATATATATCTTACGTATTATTAAATCAGTCAGCTTCACCATAATTTATTAAGAACAATCTTTTTAAAAGATCATTCTTTAGACTTAATTAATTCATAAAAATAGAATTAAATCTAGAAATTTTTCTTTGAATAATCACAATGCAACACGCAGTTAGAATCGAGTGGTTAGGTGTCACTTCGATAAGCAAAATTAAATACGATACGTCAATATGAATCGCATCCTTGGATGTGTGTCTCCACGTTGGCTAAATATAATTCGTCCTTGAGCATTCCTCTCAGAGCCTCGTGGATGGATGAACGATCTCGTGACGATCTCTTGACGACCAAGACGATGAAGACGAGAGACAACGAGGACGAGATCGGAAGGATCATCACGTCGAGTCAACCCCTTCGAATTGGAAATCAGGATTCATAGGTTCGTGGAAGGGGTCGAGGCGGAGGGCCACTCGAAAATCAAGATGTCAACTGGTGGCCGACTGGTCGCGCGGAATTCGGAATCAGCCAGTACCGGATGCGCAGCCATTTTCGACTCGTGGCAATCTGTCACTATGGCGCTGCTGCTTTCGCGAGACGATTTCGTGGGCAAAGTTGACACGTGATGCTTTTAATAATCGATCAGGTTTGCTGAGGAACGACAAGTATCGTCGATAGTTCTTCTTCTTTTTAGTTTTGGTTCTTACTCTGGTGATACCGAGGATTTATTTTCGTTCTATTATTATCCATTATATCATTTATTATATCATTCATCTTTTATTCAGATTATTGTAATTTGAAAGATTTATTTATGTTTAGTGGAAATTTTTCTTTATTATGTTAGTGAAATCTGGTGAAATTATTAAAGAATACTGAGGATTGCACAAAATTACATGCACGACTAAGTTAGTAAGTATTTATTATTAATGTAAAATTATTCTAAATTTTAAAGCTATTAATAAATATATATTGAGAATTATGTATAAGCTTATAATATGAATTGAATGAATATTTGATATATATATATATATGAATTATTTTTCTTTTTGGTTTAATTGAACTATTTAAAATTGAATATTCATATTAATTTTTGATAATATTATTTGAGCGAATGTTACAATTTATGAATGCTAAATTTTTAATATTAAACAAATATTAAGTATTGAAATTTTATTACCTGTATCTGTTTTATTTAAGATCTTTAATTATCTTCTCTCTTTTTTTTTTTCGTTAAAGAACGCAATAAAGTTAAAAAGAAAATACTACTTTTCTTTGTAATAATCATTATCGATCTTCAATATTAACTCTTATTAACTTATATCGAGTAAAATGTAAAACGATTAAATAAAGAATTAAAATTCATCATAAATAAGAATATATACAAACAAGTTAAAAAATTATAATGTAATTATCTCTGTAAGAAAATTACAGGAGATTAAGACGATGAACTCCGTATACACGTGATATAGTTACGATGTTTTTTTGTTTTAATGTCTCGTTACAGGAAGGTGGCAATTGAGATGCACGATACGTTCTTACCAGTCAACGGATACAAACGTCTATCTTTGTTTTCGATTGCCGAAACGACCGCCGCTAATTAATTATTCCTTGCGTACACGAGGACTCTCTTCTTTGCACGTGAACGTTTAGGCTCGACTCAGGATTTCGAAACGTGTCCCAAACGCGAAAGTATCGATTGCCAAAAATGAAACATTTTGTTTTTTAAATATTTTTTCTACAAATTTTCAAATTAATTACTTTTTCATTAAAAATAAAAATTATAAAGTGAATTGGTTACAATCGTAAAATAAAAAAAAAAAATCTTTCGAATGAATCAGTAATCAGTATTAATTACTTGATTACATATTAATATATTGTCCTCCTTTATAATTATTTCTTAATTATCAAATCATTGTAAACGATTATTTCCTTTAGGAATAATCAAAGAAGATACGAGATTTCGTGTATGTTTTCGTAGCCCTTGCGTGATTCGAGTTATTAGCAATTTATATTTATGTAAAAAATACTATTAATTATGCTATATATATATATATATATATATATATATATATATATATATATATTATTTTTACTAATTTTACAGAAATATCGTTGTAATTTCCTGTTTCTATTAATTATATGGTCTGGTGAGCAACGAATCATCTTGTAAATTGTATCGATTCAGTTAAAGCTTTTTATTCTAGAATTATATTTATATTAATATGAAAATTCTCGATAAATTAAAATTAGATTAGATTTTATAGATCCAAGAAATTTTCATTTATATAAAAATGACATTAATCTTATTCAAAAATATTAAAAAAATAATCATAATAATCACCAAAAATTTATCAATTTCAAAAAATATTTAAATTTTACTCGTTACTTAATTAGCGTTATTATACATATTTATGAATTAAAAAATATTTACAAATTATTATTAAATATTCATTATTTAATACTGACATAACCAAGTACATTATAGCATTTGTTGCCACTATTTTTAATTAATTTACTTATTAATTTACTATGAATTATATAAATAAGGGAATGAAGTTTTTTTTAACTATTATGCCATTCCAAAGAATTTCTCAGTAAAATATACTATTTAAAATTCATTCATCGATCAATTAATCCTATATAATAAAAAAATTTTTAATGCCAACTCAAAGAAAGCTAACCTCACCGATACTTCAAAATGAAATACTTAATCCTTCTTATTCCAGAATAGTAATAGCAATCAAAACACCAATTGTTAAATATTCTAGCATCACGCAATTTTCCGTCATTATCATTTTTGAAGAAACCTAACCTCACTGCTATCCCAAAATACCAATTTCCTCTTACCTGTGGTTGAACCGGGACCTCACGATTGACGTATCACGATCCACAGCACGTAGTCGAGATGCGAGCGCGTGGCTCGTGGCGAAAGTAAATCCTTTAATTAAGCCGCCTGATCGTTTCTCACGGGCAACAGTAGCAACATCGGTTGGTAGTGGTGGTCGATCACAATGGAAGGGCAGACACATGTCCAGTCATACGAATAACGCCTGATTCCGGCCTGGATGAATCGCAGGAAGCCTTCCTACGACACGTTCGTCGTACACCTCTTCCTGTCGTCCTCGTTCGCCTTCGTTCGCGTCCTATATTTAGAAAACGTATGCCATTACGCGCGACAGTACGCGCGCGAGCCAGGCATCCACTTCCCTAATAAATTCGCCCATAATTGCAGCCGTCCGCGTGCTACGACGTACGCTTTTATGCAAATCCACCGACGGTTTTTTGCGACGCCCAGCTCCATGGCCATACAAACTGCTAGTTATATGGCGGACGCAGCGTAACTAATTAAAGTTATAATTAACAAGCCCGGCTTACTCGATCTCGAGGTGTCCGCCGAGCATGCCGATATGTAAAATTGTATCAATCTTGTATTCGACTTGTCCACTTGATTTTACTTTTTAATGTTTTTTTTTTTTTTTTTTTTTTCCTTACTTGGTAGTGAGAATATGATAAGATGCTAGAAATTTTGGTGATACATTTTGTAAAGATGGAAAAATTATTTATTATTTATTATTCGATTGCGTAGAAGAATGTGAAGTGAAGTTAATTTAATAAATATTTTGAAGTGTTTTTTTTAATAATACACGTAAAAATTATAAAATTTGAAGATTATACTTTACAAAAGTTTATTAGTATATGATAAAGTATATTTAATAAAATTTCAATCTTTTTAATTTGATATGAAAAGTTATACAAGATACAATTTTTGGTATTTATCAATATGATGAACTTGAATAAAAATCATTATTTGTTTTTATATATTCTTATACATATATACTATAGTACAAAAATGATAAAATCTAGTTGACAAGGATTTTTTTCACATCAGACACAATAACATATACAGACAAACGTAAATTATTGGATGAAGAGGTTAGATAGATCATCATCAGATGAAAAGAAATTCCTCATCTTTCTTGAAGATGCATTACTTTCACAATGTCATTAATTACAGAGTTACTTTAATTGAGTATACAATTTTACAGCAATTATAATTAATATATTGATCTCTCCATGTAATTAATAATAATGTTTCGATGAAATAAAATTGGTAAGTGAATGAAATGTTCGCAATTAAATGCAAATACGGATATCTTGTATTATTTTAATATTTAATTTGTCCTTGCTTGTTGGTATCATTTGGTTGAAATATCGTTTCGATCGATTATAATTGGAATTTAAATATGGTTGAAGTTATATTAATGGAAATGAATGATTGTTTGTTCAGTGAAATTGATAAGGGTTTGGAATGTGGTTAAGCAATTGCGAAAATTGATGTTCATGACTGTGATTAAATCCTTTGATTTCTCAGGAGAACGAAGTTAGGTTAGGATAGAAGCATTTTTTTTAGATAAACCTGTTTTCACTGATCGTATGAAAACTGTGTTTTAATAACTAGTTGTACAATTTGACAAATTATATATGTGGTTTTATCAATAAGATATATTAGAAAATGCAATATTATTAATGATTGTGCTTGTTTTGACAATCATTTTAATATTGTATAAAAATAAAAGATAGCTGGTAATTGATGATACAAGCAAACATGAAATGATGTTACATGTAAATATAAATAGAAAATCAAGATTGAAAACTTGTCAAATGCAAGATGTTACTAATTTTTCTTAATTGAATATGAGAAAATTATTTTATATAAAATATATAAATGTAATAATATATAAATGATGATAAATTATTTTATAAAGATAAATGACAAAGAATCTTATTTTTTTTATATTTTGTATAGAATTATCTCTTACTTAATCTACTAATTACCACATATTTTGTATATAAAATCAATTTATATAAAAATTAACAAAGCATTATTGATTTTTTCCAAAATGATTACAAAACTTCAAACATTTCTCTTTTTCATATTTACATTTAAAAGAAATATATAATAGATTAGAAAATATTATATAATATACATTACTATTTAGAGAAAAGTATTGTACAATAGCAAAGACTGTAATATCACAGACACTGTACGTTACACACCATGTTCTTCACTAATCACATATATATTAAATTATATCAAATAAATAGAAAACAAATTAAATTAATTTAAATTAAATCAAATAAAAAAAAATTATAAAATGTATATCAATCCAATAAAAATTATAAGTCAATAAAAACTAATAAAACAAATAAAACACTATATAATCTCAACTTCGAATCTCAAAATTCAGAAAAAGTTACCATAATGGCAAACTGATCTGCACATGAGGGCGTTACAATCGCTATAAACAAGAACGTTTAAGCTCCCTCTCGTGTGCATCGAAAAGTCAACTTCTTTGATCGACTCTTCGATTGTATCTCTCGGAGATCTCGTGAAACGGTCGTAAAATTCGAGCGTGATCAATTCAAGTGATTCACCGAAAGATGCGCGAAGATAAGCACTATAAACTTTTCGAAGAACAGAAATCGTTTTCATCACCTTTCAACTGTTTAGTTATCGTCAACGTATTTTGTTCGCGCAAGTTTTAATGGCGTCGGTTCGATGCCACCGCACACGTTGCGTTCGTAAACGTTTCGAATTCTGGACAGGCGCGCGAGGATGAAGTAATAATCGTTTATTGCAATCCGAAGAATCGAACAGGAAGCATATTCGTCGACCAGCAAAAATGACTATTTGTTTTGACTACGTGACTACGAATAAAATCTAAGGTATATATAAGATTCTGTTTATTTTCGAATTTATAAATTTCATTAATGGAAAAATTTTTTGTTTAATAATTTTGTTTGAAAATAAATTTATAAATTTATTGTAATATTCGATTGTTGAAAAGATACTACAAAGAATTTCGTATTATATTAATTGCCTACAAATTCTATTTTGTTTCATATAATATTATATGATTTAGAGGTTAATGATAACTTTAAAGAATTATATATGGGAACTTTTGAGATCTTTGAAATTTTTTAATCTATTGAATATTAGGATTAAGAAAAAAGATCTAAATATAAAAGTTTTCATATAAAATTTCTTTTTTTTTAATTCTGTGTATTACTTTACACGTATGATAAAATTTAACTTTGGGATGTTCATAAATTTTTTCTATTTTTGAAACATTTTACAAAATTAAATTAAAATAGATATCGTATAATTAGATTATAATGATCATTCCTTTTTTATTATATTATAGAATATATCCATCCTTAAAATAATTGTTTTTAGCCAGGATTTAAATTAATAAAATTCTTTATAAAAGAATTATAAAATCCTTCCAATTGTGAGGTTATTTTATATTAAAAATAATTTTTATTAATTTTGATTAATTATATATCTTTTATACAATGAAATTCATTGAAACAACTGTAGAATGTTTCATATTGAATTCCTCTATAATATATCATCTTTTTTTTTTATAAATCTATTAACAGATCCTTATTAAATTTTTAAGATACATACAGTATTCTTAAAAAATAGTATATGTATTCAACGTTCCGATATCGAGTATTGTTTGAACAAAATTATTATTGTTACTCGTAACGGTATTGAATATTCTCGAAGTGAATTTATAATTATTTCCACGGATCTCGAACGAGAGGCTATTATACAGTTTCATTGGAAGAGTTACACGGAAACGGATCTGCGGAGAGTAAATTATCGTCAGTGTATATTTTGCAGACACACTCGGTGGGCTGGGCCGCGTCAGCTACTGCAGATTTACGATGACATTAGGTATCCACATTTTTTGCTACTCGTACGCTTGTGCAATCTTAATTCTCCTATAGGCACCTTCCAAGCGCTCAAACCTTTCGTGGTTTCATAGTTCCATTTGATTGTTGGAAATGATTAACTTGTTAAAAAATTATCGTAGAATTTATGCACCATCAAAATTCAATTTATTGACGGAAGATATAACATTGATATGATTATTATTATCATTCGCTATTAAGTTATTTATATATGAATAATTTGAGTAGAGATTTTTCATTTACTATGATTTAACAAAATTGAATGAATATGCACAATTTTAAAATATATATATATATAAAATATATCTTATATAATAATATATAAATTTTATAGTTAACATAAATTACAATATATAATATATAAATATGACGTTAGAATGAAAATTGCATACACTATCTTAATCCTTTGATTTTCAATATATTTTACTTTATTAAATATCTTATAAATACTTGTTAAAGCAAAGTGTTAATTTGCCTTTCATTACCAAATATTTGGGACAATGAAATATAATCTTCCGAAATTTTCATCCCTTATCATAAATATTAAAAATATTCTCTTTGTCTAATTATTATTTGATGCAACATCTGCGACAAAGATGTATCAAAATATTCTCTTCAACCGTATTATTTTGGGAAACAACACTTTTCGTTGACGCAGAATCCTTGTCCAGCATGGTCCACGATAAATTCTGTCCCGTTCTATATTTTATCGTGGCTCGCCTCGAAAATTTACGAGCGACCACGCGCGGACCGAATTTTTGTCACGCCCTCGACGTTTACGCGTAAAACGCAAATCACCTTAACTTGAACGATCATTGTTTAAAACGATCCGCCAAATATATATCAAACATTCAAATACGTTAGATAATTTACGTTTGGGTTTACGCCAGTGGTTCTCAATCACTGTACGTCATGTCGAGAATTGTCATTGTTAGTTTTAATTGATATTTATAATTACATTACTCAATACACGAAACAAATTTATTTTTATATATTTATCAGTGGTTTTCAATCTATGAATCTATGACTTCCTTGATGTTTGTCAAATATTCGTTGCTCTTATTTTTAGCTACATTACAATTATAATATATTATTAAATACTTGAATACAAAAATGATTTAATTTATAGAATATTGCTATTTAATTTTATTAGCTAATAATTTCAATTATATTATCAAATATTTAAACACGTAAAATAATTTAATTTTAATATATTTGTAACAATTCTAAACTCTTCGAAAATCGTCACTGTTATTTTCAATAATTTTAATTGAGATTTGAATTAATTAAAATTAATTTTTTTGGTTGAAGATTTATTTATTTTATTATAATCATATTATTATATTATGATAAGACCATCCTCTCACTAATTAGTTATTTTTAAACTTTCTATTATTTTATATGAAGAGAAGAAGTCGAAAATTGAATGTTATAGTAAATGGATCGCAGTTTAAAGAAAGTTGGGAAACACTGATTTATAGAATAGTTAGGGAAGATGAGTAGTTAGCCAAGATGAATGTACCAGCTTTCAGAAGATTCGCGTATAGTAAGTAGATTAATGTGTATTGCTAAGTGCATCGTAATTTGAGGAGGAAAATGATATTGGATTTGAAATTTGTGTAACGAGATATGAGAAATAATTTCGTGACTTTATTAATAAATGTTGAATAAATGTTGTTATATTTTTGAACAAAATGTTATATATTTTATGAACATGTACATTTCATATTTTGCAGTTCTTAATAATATTAAAAAAATTAAAAAAAAAAAATCTCATTTCGAATAAATGATTAATCACAATTTTGCATATACAAATATTGCACATATAAAGTGGCTGTATTAATAATAGTGATTGTAAAAATATCTTCTTTATACTTCTGATAATAGGAAGAAATTTTTGAAGAAAAAATTGTAGATTTTCAAGAAATAATTAATCGGATTTTTGATAGATATATGTACATTTTTAATACCAAGATATTTTATTTACCTCAAAAACATATACAGAATTTTCCATACATTTCCATTAGTTATAGAAAAAACTGTAAAAAAATATTCTGAATATAATTGTTTTACATTTTATCATGTGAATTTACATTATATAACAAACTTAGAATATTCACTAAACCTTTATTCATTCATTGGATATATCTATCAAGATATATCTATATAATTATTCTAAATTTTTATGAGCAAAAAAAAAAAGTAACCACCATAAAATTTATAAACACTATAAAAACGTCGATGCTATCCAAGTCAACTACTAATTTTCAAAATTACTTTGGCATCATAGATAAAAGCGCTAACTCAATTCACGTGAAACATCTCTATCTCGAAATCCCTGCCCTAACCTATAAGTAGCACTGCATCTCGTGCATCAAATCACCATCCACTGTATGGAAACTCGAAGATTGCCATGTCCCAGAACCGGCAATTTCAAAGCGTGTGCACAAGCTTTTGCATAGAAAGGTTGATCTTAAACTCCAATCATGGCTACTCGCTTCGAAATGATTTCATCGTTCGACTCTTGGAATCGTGATCATCGTTGCTACTAACCTGACTGCATTTGATCGATACATACTTTCGAGAAGGAATTCTGTTGGTTCGTATATTACGCGAAAATAGGCCATCAGCAGCGCCCCCACTATTGGCTACCACCAATAACCATCACTTAAGTAATTTCCGATTAATCATCGGTTATTTGCCATACTTTAACGTTTACTTTATATTTTTGCGCGAGAAATGTTCGATTATCCGACAACATAATGAATTATTCATCAAAATTTTTTTAAGGTTAAGGAGAATCAGCTAATATTTTATTCGTCGATTTTTCCCTCTCAGTCGTTAACTTTATAAGATATCATTTTTTAGGATTTGAAAAAAATTTTGAACGATTCCGCAGAATTGAAGACGTTATATTTAGATATTTTGTAAATTGATGATATCTCTGATTGCTCATTTTTGAATAGTTTTCTGCAAAATTTTCATTTTATTATATATATGTGCAATTAGAATTTTTATCTTAATAGATTTATCATCTTAGAAAGATTATGTTTACCAATATTTTTCTCTTGTTACAATCAATTTCATATAATTTCAACAAATCTATCATAACAAAATTATATACCTTTAAATTTAAATTAGTTATCTTTAAAGTTTATATCAGATCATCAGATGCTATTATAACCTAACTTTTATCTTCGAGAAATCTTCCAATCTATACACATTTCTTTGATAGATCTATATTATTATCAATGAAACACAAGAATTTTATGTATTTTGAAAAATGTAAATCCTTGGTAAAAGATTATCTCGAGTTATGTCTCATTTTCAAATCAAGAGATTTCTAATCATTCGAATTGCTATTTGAGTACTGTAATCCAATTCGCTAATTATACGAATAATTGATGCAATTGTAGATCACTATTGCATCGTTTCACTGCAAATGTAAATTTACTTTTTATTTTACTTATAAAATTGTAAGAGTAATTAGTTTCGCAGATTGTTTCGGTTATAATTGTAAGCGTAATTAACGGAAATCACGACAGTGATTAATACAGGCCAGCAGAACAGCTATCACAGATGGCGCTTATTTTGTTTTGCATGCATTGCCAGTATGTAATTAGCGTAACTTGTAGCCACAACTTGTGGTTTTACTTGTTATTGTGAAAATAAATAATTTAAGACCACAACCGTGGATATATAATCACGATTGGGATTAACGTAATTTGTAGATAAAATGAGTCTGCAATAAATACTTTGAAATTCAATATTATTTTTTAATCATAAACACAATACAGGACAGACATGAATAGACTTGTACAATTTCTTCTGATATAAAAAATTATTTAATATCAGTAATATCACAATAATTGCAATTTTGCTGTGCAAAATTGCAATTTTAATAATGATTGAAATTTAAATTTAAATTTTACTTTAAAATTACAAATAGTAAATGAACACAGAGGAAAATAAATAAAATAAACCAAATAAACCAATATTGTGAAATTTCATTTAATGTAAAAAAATTAGAGGTTTTGATTTTTTCCTCAATCCAAGCATAAAAAAGGAATAACAGAAGTAAAAAATTATAAGCTCAACATTTGATGATATAGAATTTTTAATTTTCAGACATGATTTTTCTTTTTTGTCTTATGTCATATTGTCATATGAAATATTATCTATGCAACGTAAAAAATAAAATTATACCATGAATAATAATTATATTCTATATTTATATATTTCATTTAAACATTTTTTTCATAACATTTGTATAATCTCAAAAACCAACCCAACTTTAAAATATTATTGATAATATATCATCTTCTGTCTGCCAGATGGCCGAAACCCTATTAGAAACTTTGAAAGAGCGATAAGGTGAAGGACGAAATAAGATACGGAATATTCTCTAAAAGGTATCCCCCCTCCTGTATCGACCCACGCCCGAAGCAGATGGCGGCTTTAATATCAGCCGGCCGTACGCAACGCCGTAATGGGCCTTTACGGCTGCAACGAGCGCCGTTTCGCGGTGTAAATTGCACGTTGCATCGATTTACGAGGCGAACAGTAATTTCCATCGTTCTCTCCGCTTCGAACGCTATAGCTTGTTCGCTAGCTGGCGCTCGGGACTCGCGTATGCGATACGCGTACGAATAACGCGCGATGAATAGCCGAGAACCGGCCGGTTCCGGTGTGTTCTAGCCAGCGTATTAGAGAGTCCCGCCTCGCGGAACCACGCTTGTACCTCGAGAATCGAAGCGCCTGCGGAGCAGGAATCACGCGCGAATCGTGTACGTTAATGGCACGCGCGGAATTCGCTTTGTATCTAATCGAAGAATTTTGGATATATGGATATTGTTACTTGATAAATTTATTTTTTTTTTTTTTCTTTTAAGATGATGTAAAATGCAACACGCGAATATTTTCGTTTTACGCTATTACTGATGATATAAAATATTTTAATAGATGAAAAATTCGTATAGATCTATTTATAGAGCTTAATAGAGGGAATAATTAGAGAATATAAACTTGGATTTAGATAGTCTTTCGATATGTAATTCTGAAGCATGGAGAACAATTTTTAGTAATTTTTGAGTTATTAGGCGTAATATATTTTAAAAAATGTAAATCTAGATTTGACTTTTTCTTGCGTGTAACGAAAAACAATAATCGTATTTATTATTAATAAGAAATAAGAGTTGAAATAAAGATTAATTTAACAACTTAATAATTATCAATCTAAAAATTCTTTTTTTCTTTAACATGTAAGTAAATTAAAATCGATCGTTTAATTAAATAAACTTTCAAATGTACGAAACATTTGGAATGCGTTAAATTTTTTAAAATAAAAATAAGTCATAAGAATGACTATATAATATATTTTAAAATTGAATAATAATAAACTTGAATAAATTTGAACAATATCATCCATAACTAAAACTTAATTATTAATCAATATATTTTAATTTTTGAAAGAATATAATAAATTTGAAGGTATATCAATTCTACCATCATCACTTTATCACCATCAATAATGACAAATAAGCACCAACTATCAATAGTATTATCCACGTGGTCGTACAAAAAGATCGACTTATGCCCATAATCCCTCCAGCTCCTCATTGAACGTTTTACAGCAAATTTCACGGATAAAGCTCACAGGGACGATTTATCCTGGCGTCACCATGAGGCCTTTCAAGGAACACGCTCTCTCATCGGTTAATGATCTTCCCTGCGTGGAATTACCCGTTTCACGGATTATCTTCGATCTCCACGCAGTAATCACGGAGCTGATTGCCGCGACCTGGACACCCTTGGAAAACGGCCACCGTTCGTTAGTCCCCTTCTTTATCCTCTTCGTGTCGTCTCGAAAGTGATCACGCTTCATTGTAACGCTTCGTGTTCCCTATTCGTGTCGCGTAAATCGTTCACCAGGATTACACGGAGAGTATAGAGCGTGAAGAAGCTCGCTTTGATCTACGATCCTGGAAATAATTAGATTATCAGTTATCTGGATAAATCTTTCGAGTAGTAATTGGATTAAATGAAAGGGATCGTGAAAATGAATTGATAGAATCGAATTCCGACAGATTCAATGGAAAAACACTTCTCTCTCTTTTTTATCTTCAAGCATTATCGCGTTAAGGAATAAATTAATCAGGAAGAAATTAAAAATAAAAATTTTTATATATCTGAAATTTCGAAATTTACAGCAGAGTTTTCAAATCAACTTTCTGTTTCTATAAAATGTATAAAATAAACATAAATTAGATTAATGTTCGCTTACTGGCATATTGTAAATGTATAAATCTCAAAAATCACTTATTAATTTAATCTAAAAATCAGAAACCATTTGTAAACTTCTAAATAAAATTCTTGCGGTGTACCGCAAAATGAAACTCGTCGTATAATGACCACAAAAGTACATAAAGTTACTTCAATATGTGTTTACATCGAGCTTACTTTCTTCCTACGTGATATAATTTCTATCTCTTCCACATTATTTTTCCACCTGAAAACGAAACCGCAATATCTTCACGTTCGCGTTATAATCTTGGAACGAGTTGAAATAACTTGGAACATTGAGTTGAGTAGATTAGAATTCGCTAGATCGTTTTCATATGAGAATAAAATAATCCTTTCGGTTGCTTGCTCCCTACCAGTCACGAATCATTGACTAGAATGATCCTAGATTATCCTATCTCGTTGATATTACTCAACCGCAAACGGAATTTTCTTCGTTTTATCAACGTCTCGATTTGGTTGTCCGACCATTGATTCTAGTTTGCACTATAATTTATCCGTGGCGCTAGTGTACTATCATTGTATATTCCTATTAGAGAAAATGGAAGATTGTATTGTAATATTGCAAGATTCGAAGTAAATTTATGAGAAGGAATTTTTAAAAATTGAACATCCTGTAGATAAGCGAATTTTTGTTTCAAGCGTATGATGATATTACATCCTAGTTGAATATTTTTCAAGGAAAATGATAAATTACGGAAGCATTTGATCATCCTGCGAACGAATAAATTTATTTCGACTTGAAAATGTTATTAAAATAAATATCTTCGTATAGTTTGGAATAGTTCTAATATGTGATGGATATTTTACTTAAAATTATAAATTTCTTGTTTAAAAACAATTTTTTTTTTATATATATATATATATATATAATTTATCTCTTTAATCCTGTTATTCCATCTTTTCATCGACAAAATGGAGTATTAAAATTGTAGAAATTAATTCATAAGAATTGTAAAGTTATAAAATTTCATAATTATTATTATTATTATTATTATTGTTGTTGTTGTTATAATCGCTATAAATCTGGCATTAATATTCAAGGCAATTTTTTATAAGAAAAATAGTCATAAGGAATATAAAACTTTATCCAACTTACTCGTAACATTACCATATCGTCATTGCACACTCGTCATCGAGAAAATGAAGGGTTGTAAAAGGTTGTAAAAGGTTACGGTTCGAAACAGTTTTGAAAATTACAAAATTATATCCTATGGGATTATGCAAAATTGTTGGAAAATTGAATTTCCTTAGGGTAGGAAATTTTTATTTTCCTACTATCTTCATTTCGTATGTAAATAGGGGAGATATCTCTCACGTAATTTGCCTATGGCGATATTTTACGAAATTATAAATTTTTCTATAAAAAATGAATTTATTGCGCGAATAGTAAAATTTGATGGGACTTTTGATCCAGATAGGATAATTGTAGTGTTACATTGAAATCTATGTATATTGCTTCAGCTTCAAATTCAAGTTTCGGAACAACTGACAAAATTGGTTGGGGATGTGGAATAATTCATGAAGTAAAAACATAATAATTTTCATTCACTTTATTTTCGTTTATTTATGCATTGATTGTATGCAATATTTTCATATCTATTAGATTCAAATTCAAACTATCTTACTTTTATCGTTTCAAAAAAATTCCAAAAAGTCTCAGAAATCATTCAAAATTCTTTTTTCCTTAAAAAAAAACCTTCAAATCTTATTTTACCAATCCATCTTAAAACAATTTTATGAAAAATTTTAACAACTTTTTCATAAAATTTATCAAATTCCGTCATTCTCATCAATTCGTTTAAATTTTTCCAAAAGTAAAAATCTCAAAATTTCAAACCATCATTTCATCGATCCCTCCCCTATTCGTTCAGTTCTATCAAAAATAAAATTTTACCAAAAATTTTACTTTTAAATCTTTCTCTTCAATTCGCTCGATACAACATTCCATATTCAGTCTCAATTCTACCATCGACTCATCTCCATTTCAATCGTAACGATTCGACGAGCATTATATATGTACCTCGAGGGTTACTCGGTCGCGGAAACGATCGAGGGATGACGGTTCGATCCTTCCACAACGTGGTTATATCCGCTAGCAGAAAAGAGAGAAGAGCCCGGGGCCCTATTACTTATGCAGTCTACGTTAGTCCCGGCTTGCATTGCTGCACGACTGCTTGCTTACCCTTCGTAACGTGTACTTTATTCTTTCCAGATGCGCTCGAGCCGATAGCTACTGGCGATTCGCTCGTTTAACAGCGTAACGGCAAGCTGGTAGGAGTCAGGGCCGGTGACTGGCATCGCGTGAAGAGAGATGGATAGAGAGTACTGGGGCAGAAGAGAAGGGGAGCAGAGGTAAAAACGTGACTGGATCCTAGAAGGGTGCTATGAAGGTGGGTACAGTCGCTGGGAAGAAAACGAGACTACTTTCTTCGTTGCTCTTTTCTCTATTCTTTTTTTTCTCTTCTTGCCATTATATCTTCTTACCATTTCTTTCTTCCTCGTTTATCCTTCCTCGTTGCCTTGTATGAGGGATCGGGGTCTGGCTCTCTGTTGAGGAAGATCGTGGCTGTCTGGACTTTAATGACGGACTCGATGACAATCTTGATCTTGTTAGGGATTTGGACGCTTGGCCAGTGTATCTTATCGAGAATTGTTCTTTAATTCATCAGTTTTTTTGACGATTTCTTGATTTTTTTGTATATATGTATGATTGGGTCGATAGGGTCTTCTTTCATTCTTCTACTTGATGTTTCTTGATGAAAATTAATATCTTGCTGTATTTCATTTGTTGGAAATGGATTTTAGAAATATCGAAACTTATTTATTTTTATAGATCGAATTAAATTGATATATTTGTATTATATTTATATTATATGTTGAATAAAATTGATCTAAGATATAATTCTTGTTACTGAAAATATTGAAATAGATTAGAATTAGATAAGTTTAAAAAAACTGAGATCGTTGAATATTCTCAATAGTTTCTGGATTAATTGTTAATGTCACATCATTTTCATTATTTTTATTATTGAAATTTTAATATCTTAATGTAAAGTAAAATTATTATATAATTATAAGTATCAGATACATAAAAATAATTATTTAATATTCTCAGTAATTGCAATTACAATTTTTACATAGTAGCACTGTCTTTCTATTCCAATGAAAAAGCTTGATATCTTACTATATTTTAATTGTAAACTAATTTAGATTAACAATCTTATTGAAATAATCTCAGATGGAAAATTCTTTAATGCATTTATATTAACATTTATATTTTATGCTAATTATAGAAAAGAGTATATGCAATAGATTTAGCTGCAATTATTATTTTAATATCTTTTTTATGTATAGAAATTGGCTGTGAAATCACTGGTAATTTAATAAACCAGTTATTTGTGGTGTCTTATATATATATATTTTTTTTTTTGTAATTGATTTAAAATTTAATACTCTTCTTTAATATTCAAATGTAAAATATATATTTAGTTTTCACACATTTGTATTTCTTATAATCATTATATAAAATTCATTATAATCTCATCAATTCTCATTATAATCAAAATTTATATCATTTCAAGATTTTATTAATATATATGTATAAATGATTTCTCTTAATTAAACGTAACATAAAAAGATTAAATCATTACATGAAATGATAAATGATATTGATCCATAGCTAAAATATATATTAAATTTCCATATATGAAAAAAAAAAAAAACAAATTACTTGAAAAGAATTTTAAATTTAATATTATTTCCAAAAGAAATATTACTAAATAATTTAATAAACATTGTTAATAAGCAGATATTAATATATTATAAAAAATTTAGAAATACAAAAGTATTTTTATTTTAATTGGAAAATTTTTTTTCTTTTTTCTTTTTACTGATTAAAAAAAAAAATTATTGTTATTTTTAATTTTCTACTATTTCTTCTTCAAGATTTTAAATTTCCTTTTGCAATATTTATTAAGAAATTTATATATCAAAAATTATTAAGCATGTAATAATAGAATATTTAAAGATATTTATATTATTAATTTTCATTTAATAATACATGATAATAAATAGTTTGAAATATTTGCATAATATTATACATAATATCAATATATTATAATAAATTATATAGTTAAGGCTAATGATGAAAAAATTAACGTTCGAAAACAGCAGTTAACGTTTGTTAGCATTTTTCCAAATATCCAGAATACTGTTGTACAAATAAAACGATAAAAATACGATTACGAGATACGAATTTATTTCGTATATTCGTATCTGATTGAATTGACCGCAAGAACTCAATTCTCTAATCGTTCTCAGCATCGTAATGCGGCTCTAATTGGAAGCGTAATGGCAATGCCAGATCAAGTGAAAAGAAACCATTTTTTCATTTCATATGAATGTGAAACGAAACCAGTTACTGGAAAGTGAACTAGTTGGTTATTAGAGGAATACCATTACAAAATATACCATTGGAAAAAAAAATTTATATCGTGCGAAAATGTTGAACTTGGTGAATATAATTAAGGAAGAATCAATTGATAGTGAAATGAAAACAATTTTGCACTTCTCTTGTTACAAAGTTCGCAATTGTGTTATAATTAACGTATAAACTTATAAATCAAGAGAAACATTTTTAAATTTCCCGCGTATCTCAGCATTTTAAGAGTTTTAAAATAATTCAGTTAATAGTATAATATTTTAATAATATTAATCTATTTTTAGGCTATTTTTTTTTTTTTTTTAATTACATCCAATATTTTATATTCCAAAACAAATAAATATTACTCTATGTTAAATACTTATTATTATTTATTAGTGAAGCTCGGTTGTAATAGATTCAATTATAATATATTTGAATCTAAAAATATATAAGTATTAACTAATGAAAGTTAAGTATCATTATTTGAAGAACTCGAAGGATGGATTAAAACATGAAATTTTTGCTTTATTCGCTCATATCTCGGTGATCTAATACTCCATACAATAATTAGGTACGCTATAATTATATTACAAAGTATACGTATGTGTTTGTACAAAGTGTATAAGTGTGAATACGAATAATGTGGTAGATCTAATATCGAAGTAACTGAGTTATTTTTTCACTTTAATTAGAGATCAAAGGAAAGAAGCGCGGCTTGATTACTAATACATATGTAAACGAAACATTAAATGCATTATATGATTTAAATGCAAGTATTAAGTCATTTGTATTTAGTATCATGCGCAATGAAAATATTAGATTATGTTATTATGTTATCGTGGCCATTATGAAAAATATAATTTCCGGTTTTTCATAAGTCGAATTAAATTATCCAGATAATTACGTTTGAAACAAATAAATGGAACGAATTCATTAGTTTATATATACATTTATATTGCTATATATATATATGTGTATATATAGCAATGTGAATATAAAGTTGTATAAAATAATATTATGTTTAATTTAGCGTAAATTTATATTGAAATGACCCAGGAGATATAAAGTAATGATTCAATTTTTAATATAATTACAGTAATTACTCGATTTATAAATTTTATATGATCATAATTGAATAAGTATTACCAATGTGTATAATTATTTAATTTATCAAAAATCATATGCAATTATAAGTAATAAGTAAAAAGCTATGATTTTATAATTTTTCAAGAAAGACTATAAGACTTTATTGTATACTAAATTGATCATTAATATGAGTCTTCTTTTGTTTGTAATTATAATTTAGTATTCATATTGCATTGTTTATTTTTAAATGAAATTACAATTATAATAAATAAATTAAAGATGTGCAATTATGATTATAAAATTAATAATAAGGGAATATTCTTATAAGGATTAAATATAATTATATTTTGAAATTCATATAATCATTTCATTTTCATTTTCTTAACAAAATTGTAAAAAATAGTGAATTATATATTAAATTCAATTAATTATCGATGAACAGACCTATGAAAATCTTTTCTTATAATTGAAAATGTAATTACAATTCAATATACATAATTATTTTTAAGATCAATATTAATTATAATAAAAATACGTTAAATGAATACTGAAAATAATTAATCATTAAAACATGAAATAAAGTCAAATTCTTCTAATTATAATTTAATACTCATGCACTTGCTAAGTAAATTCTCCATCATCTCTTCGTTTATTTTATTTCTACGAATTAAAAGAAATCTATCATCCAATATCAAATATTCATTATTAGTAACAAGAAATCAATCAATCAAATACTTGCGATAATTTTTCAGCTGCTTAATCTTTGCGACTCTATTTACTTCCATTTTGATTGCGCTCTAAAAACTATGTTTACACTCGACTTGCCACGAGAAGTTAAACTCGATCGTGAACGTGTGAAAATGAACACGCGAAATGTTTCCTTCCGGTATGAAGAAAGAACAGCTTCTGACATCTCAAAGCTTCGATTTGATTTAAAGATCTCGTAAAACGCCGGACGAGTCAAGCTCGCAATATATCTTCAATGTTCTCAATGGAAGTTTTTTTACATGGATTACGAACACGATTCTTGAATTAAAATGTTTGTTATGTAGATTTTTGAAGATTTCTATGATATATTAAGTGAATATTATAATAAATTAAATTATTAGTTTAAAAAATCTTATTTTTTGAAAGTAATACAAATTTAATCAGGTTTTTTGAAAATTTATCTTAAAAGAGAAATGTTTATATTTAACAAAAATGTAAAAAAAAAAAAAAAAAATATAAATTTTCGAATATCAATCTATTTAAAAAATTGATAATTAATTTTCATATTCATTTACATATTTTTATTTAAGATTTACCAAATAAAAATGGTTTTTAGATAAAAAATTGAAAATATATTTTTTATAAAATAATAATTAATTTATAATCTTAACGAAAATTTATTAATAGATAATCTAAAAAAAAAAAACGAAGAAAAACAATTAATAGAGATATTGATTAATAATATTTATTAATAACAAGAAATAAAAAAATAGATTGAATTAGTATTCAAATTTATTCACAATTAATTCATTAAATGTTTCCTAACCTAAAAGAATACAATTATTAATACAAAAAAGAGATTAAAAAAATACAAAGTGTGGAGAAGGGAAAATTAACTATATACACAATAATAGAAAGCATTCAACTCGAATAATTAATTTTCTCTCATGAAATCCACCGCGAGGTGGATCAAAGAAGGGAATAGTTGATAGTGAAAAATAAATGGATTACAGTGAGAACGCAATGAATATGTAAAGGGACTATTTGGAGAATTTAAAATGCGGCCCATTATTCCTCATCTGGGCTTATCTGATTCAGGTCATTACCGCTGATCCAGGGAGTTCCTCTAAATGCTGGTTCCGATTACATTTATTGAAATAATCGATCGGCTCGCGTATTATGCTAATGTACGCCAACCGTTTCACTGTTTGGCTCGACATAAATCGATGCATCGCCGTGAGCACCGCCATGTAATTTGTCCGCTCTACGTGGCCGCTTCCTCTCTCGTACCCTTTGCTCGATCGATTTGGATCGATCGTTGCGACGTGAATCTTTCAAAAAGTGATTTCTTTTTTATTCCTTTCGATTTCATTTTTTTTTTTTTTCCACCTCTCTTTTTCATAGTTTCAGGCTATGAGTCTCAGAATTTGGGGGCATATTATGTTTCGAGTAATTGTGTTATAAAGAGAATTATTTTTAATGGAAATTTTTTTCGATATTTTTTTTTTTTTTTTTTGATAATAGTACGATTGAAATTTCATTAATCTTTTGTGGAAATAATAATATTTAGACTTCTTGAGTTTTCAAATTAAATTTGAATTGTTATTTTTTTTTTTTTTTTGGATTTTAAATAATAAATATATTTTTCAATCGATTATAGTATTGTTTCTGTGGTTCAAATCAATTCGACAATAAATACATTGTTTGAAATATTAAAGTTATATAACTGGAAAATTGATGAGTTATTGTGATCTAAATACTTCGAATCTCTCAAATTTTTTCTCCATTACACAATTTCTTTTAAAATTAGAAATTTACACTCAGTGTCGTTTTAAATTTGCATAATCAGCTTCGCTTCGTAATCTTTCCATCTCTTATCCTTCCCCCACGCGCTCATATTAACGCACAATGGGCATAATGGTGAAAATAAACGAAAGTATTCGCGATCTTCCGGCAAATCTCGAGGGGACGCGAGCTCGAAGAGAGGAAGAAAAGGAGGGAAGAAAAGAAAAAGGAAAGCTCGTGAATGACGCGTCGTGGGGGCCAAGATGGGAAAATAAATAGCGTGTATCGCGAGAGGGCGGATGTCGATGGGGACGAAAGTGGGCGGATATAACCATAGAGCACGTGGCGCGTGCACATTGGATCACCATAAAGATCGAGATTTATCGCGATCGGCACCACCTCGATCCCAATGTCCCATAAATTAACCATATATCCGCATTCGGCTCTTTTGAAAATTTAATTTTTTTATATTCCATTGTTATAACCAGCATATATTTCCTATACAAAGACTTTCATTTTTTATGAAAAAGCAGCAATAATTTTATCCAATTGCATTTTATTTATGGTTTTATATTAATTCCATGAATTATATTATATTGGCCTTGAAAGATTAAAAGAAACAAAAAAAAAAAAGAGATAGGTATGGTGAAAAAAATGAAAAAACTAGCAATAAATAGCTATGATTAATATCAAAAGTAAATAAATTTTATCTATTTATAAGCTATTTAAAACAAGATGATAATAATAATAATGGATATATTCATTGAATTCTACCAAATTAAATTCAAAATTTATTAAGGGATTAAACTTAAATTTTTGATAATCAATTGAAATATTTAATTGTCACTTATAATGTTATCGTTCTGAATAAATTTTTTTATATGTAATTTTTTTCTCATATACATATATTTCTTGAGTATAAAAGTTTCAAAATCCAAGATTGAATCAATCCAAATTTGCTATCCAATCATCTAAATTTAAGTTCTATTCTGAACTTGAATCCAAACAATTCAAATCCTAACCTTAAATTCATTTCAAAACAATTCAAATCTAACCTAATCTTGTTTAATCCAAATCCATTTCTAAATCCAACCCAAATTTATTTCAAAATATCGAATTTCAAGATTCTTTTTATAACACGTTTCAAGTCTCTAATTAAATTCAAAATCGAATTATTCTTCTACGATGTACATGTATAATCTTCGATAGTTCCCCAAAATGCCACTCTTATTTCGCGTGTCGCCCCGATCGCCGAGAAAACTGGCATAGAAGGCGGGGCCGGCTCGTGTCGCATCGAGAATGATTACCCTGTTCATCGTAATTTTCGGTCGGTCCGGACCGATCCTCGAAAAATAAAAAGCCTTCCTTGGAAACGGTGAACGAGATCTGGGGCTGGGGAGGCACATTAGAATGATTAAGGCGGGGCTTTGACTATCGTTGACACGCGTGTAAAACCGGTTATCTGCGCCCACAACGCATTATTTCGCTCTCAACGCCGGTGTTTTCGCGATAACGAACCGACCTCATCGCCCGACCATCGCGACGAAGAGAATTGAATCGGTAAAAGGAGGGGAGGGGGTGGAGGGGAAGGAGAGAGGGAGAGGGAGTAAGAAGGAAAGATAGACTCTTTAGCTAGTGAGTAGAGGGGGTCGTAAAGCGTTCAATCAAATGACTCGGGATGAATCGTAAAGCGTTCCGCTCGCGGTAGCGGTCTACTGATTAAATATAAGTTTTTACGAGCGGTAAAGAAGGCAGAGAGGTATACGATTGAGTGTAGTCGTTCAGAGGTTGGACGGAGAGAATTATTTCCGTGGATAGGATGTTTCTTTTTAGCTGTTTAACCGTTCGAAGATTTTAATCGGTTTGGAGAAAATTAGACTAACGATTCACAATAAAGTGTAATACATATTCAATTTTATAGGTGGTTTAAACATGATGTGGGGGGTTATTAAGTATTTTTAAATTAATATTATTAATAATAATATTTTTATTAATTTGAAACAAATGTTTTTACACTTAATATAATTAGCACTGTAAAAATTTATGATCGAGAATAATTGTTGGCGGATTGGATGGAATTATTCTCGTTCCCTTTCATTTTCTTGAAGAAGGTTTCAATCGATTTGAGCAAAATGGAGGATAACATATATTAATTCGTTAAATCATAGTTTTTTATTTTTTACGTTTTTAATTAATATATTAATGTAATATAAATATTGTTAATATGTGCTTGGAAAAAATTATTTCTAAAAAAAGGTATTGAATTATTAAATATTATATCCAAGTTTTCATAAGAAATATTTAAATGATTATTCAAGTAATGTAATTAATTTATGAAAAATCTAAAATCTTAAAATTTTTTATAGCTCTTAATAATTATTAAATGAGAAAGATTAATTGAAAAAAATCTTCAAATTTACTTTTATTATTGTAACATAGAAGATGTTAATCTTGAAAATATAACCTGTTGACGTAGGATATTTTTTAGTACCACGATAATGGCGCTGATAGCCTAGTCTGATGGTTAAAATGAGGTTGAGGTTAGAGACAGTCGTCTCGTGATTAAAAAAATTCGTTTAATTATGAAGAAAATTCTTTGTTTCGATGTTCTCGAATAACATAGTTTAAGAAGAAAAAAAGAAAAAATTCCAAACTGATTCGGATCATTTATTTAAAGAAGGAATACTGCTATCGAAATAAAATCTAGGATTCTTTAACGTGATTCGAGATTTTAGATAGAAAA
Source organism: Apis florea (assembly GCF_048593485.1). Classification (NCBI taxonomy): domain Eukaryota; kingdom Metazoa; phylum Arthropoda; class Insecta; order Hymenoptera; family Apidae; genus Apis; species Apis florea. The sequence goes on along the minus strand of NW_028256549.1, from coordinate 7,069,379 downwards.
AGATCGAAACAAACTAAAAATGAAACAAAAGTTATTATTTAAAAACTTTTAACTCCTCTTCTTTATTTATTTCAATCGTTTTTTAAACATTTATTTCAATTCAATAATTATCTCAAAATATAACAATATAATATAAAATAATTCAATATAGTTTCAATCAAAAATTTAACGAAAGATACTCTCAATCTTTTCTTTAATGTATTCCATTCGTTTTATCTGATTTTATAATCATAAGTCATCATTTTTAATCAATTCGTTTGCTCAAAATATTAATTATTGATTATGTCTAATTTTAAATTTATTATATAAAAATCAATAAAATCTTTTGTATATACAATTATTTTCTTCAATCATTTCTCTATTTCAATTATTCAATTCTTTATTAAGTTCCTTCGGTTCGAAAAAACGACGATCCAGTCCAACGGCCAGTTTCATTTTTTCGCGTATTCCAACCACCTACTGTTTTATTAACATTTATTCCCGGCTCGGTACTTAATGTCAAACACGATACAGCCAACGTCAGCATTGTAATAAATACTAGTTCTAGCTCGGCAGATAAACCTGCATTACGCTCGGGGGTAGAAACTTTTTTCAAAGATAGCCGTATTAAGCCCTGTTTACATTTGACCAATTTGAAATATTATAATCAACTACTTATTTATTACGATTCCTTAATTTATGAAATAATAAATCTTAAAATTTTGATTCGCCTTTTTTTTAAAAATTATCTTTTAAATCAGCAATCTGATGTTAAAGCTATAGTTTTTTTTTTTTTTTTAAACGTTATATCCTTTACTTAGTGTCTACATACAATTATTGTTTTTAATATTATTTTTTTTTTTTTTCATTTTATACATATTATTATCAAATTATCAACAATAATCATCTCAATTATCTCAACATAATTTTCTTTCTTTAAATCTCACTAATTCTTAAATATTAAATCTCAAAAAAAAAAGGTTTATTCCAAATATTTCTTTTTATCTTTCAAATAATCTCACATCAGTCTCATATGTCTATAAATTATATTATAAAAACAAAATTTATGATACATAATCTTATGTTCCTTAATAACTTAAAATATAATTCTCTTAAATAATCTCATATTCATACATATAAACAAATATATCGTATATAATAATATAATTAATCTTACAACTTCTTCAGAGACGATATAAGATATTAAAAGCATTTCATTACAATATTTTCAAACCGGTAATTTTCAAGTCGAGTAAAATATTAAAATATCAATCTTCAATTTTTTTTTTTTTTACTTAAAACAACCTTAATTTAAAAAAAAAAAAAGAACTAAATATACACGTATAACAAAATTATTTGATCTAATCAAAATGATCGATCAACCACGATTATACACGATATTTTTCTCAAGTGTAAATCGGCCTTAAGTCGTTCCATCGCTTGTAATTCAACGTTCATTTCCCGACGCGTCGGCGAGTATAGTTAAATCATCGCTGGATGCTCACATCGATCACCAGCCGGCTTGTTACCGACTCACCGTGAAACTGTTTGTATCTGTCTATCTCCGACCATAAAGAATCTTATCCGTTCGTTGATCTGGCATCGCCTATTCTCCACCCTCGGCTACTGTGGCCAGCGTTTCGTCGTCTCTTAAATACCCTTATTCCCTTCTAAAACACCTGATCCATCCGCGAGTCCCCCCGCTGTGCCTTTGTGCATTCGTTCCGTAAAGGGAGAACCGCAATCGGACATGGTTTTCTTATTGTTACGTACGTTTCCACTCGAGTTTATTGTGGCAGAGAGATAAGAGGGGACGCTGATTAATCTCTTCCTAGAGTTGGAGGAAATAGTTGGAAGAAGTTGATTTGATTAAGTTTGGTATTTAAGAGGTGAAACTTGATAGATATGGTTCAGAGATGGTTAAATATGGTATTGTTAGAGGAATGCAAATAATTGAGATAATTAATTGTGTTTTTTGGAAATTTTTTGGATGGTGTAAAAAATTGGAAAAATATAATGGATTATTGATCGTACGTCAGAGATTAATCGGTGTGAGTTAGAAAGAAATGTAATGAAGATGACTATTTCTTGTGTTTCGTAAGAGATTAGAAAAAATTTAAACCAAAAGAATATATAATCGAAATGTTTTATTTATCGTTGTTTGAATCATGAGATATTGTGGATGATATGATTTGATGATGACACGTTGATCATAGTGTTTAAAAGAGTGGTGCTGATACGATATAGTTCATATGTTATAATTTAGAAAATGTGTAATTGATGTGGTTGATTATTGTTTTTGAAATGGAAAAGGATGATTAGCGAGAGCTTTGAGTGTGAAATTATCTTGAAATGGTACTACTGCGATTTAAAATCATTTATATAAGAAATTAGAAAGAAGCGAGGTGTAAGTAAAATTGGTGTCACGGTAGAGTTAATCTTAAAATAGAGAAATAGATATTGTTTGATGATGATGAATATACAGTGCTTTAAAAAATTACTGCGAACAATTTTATCAAATTTAACATATAACTTACTTCCGTGTTCGAAACTGTTACAAGAATTATTACAAGAACTTGTTGAAAACGAATGATTTATTGATAAACAACAATGTTGCATTTTAAATAGTGTTCTACTTAGTGCATAAAGAAATTTAAATACAACACGATGTAAATAAATTATCGAATTGTATTCCGTAAAGCAATTTATCAAACTATCTATGATCTGTAGAAATTTTTCTTCGTTTTCACGCTGCTTAAGTATGCCGCTATATGGTGTATAGCGTATTTTCAACGACGATTAATCGCGCAAAAAGGTGATGTTAGGTGAACAAGAAGGGAGGATGTAAGCAACGAGCAAGTTTTGAATCCCATAACATTTTAACATTATTCAGTAATGTACTTTACCCTCTGCAGAATTCGAGAATGCAAGAAACATCTCGAAAAAAGAATTTAGAAATTATAAAGTTTCATGAGAATAGAATTTGTGCTATACAAATTAATAATAAGATATCTCAAACAATCCTATTCCTATCTCTTCTTCGTATACTTTATTTTCTATTTATATAAAATTGGACAAATTAAATTAATTAAAAAATTCATTGTTTAATTTTCGAAAATACTTCTATTATATTATCCTCCATCGCCTCGTGATACAATGTGATACAAGTGTTTAGAAGCCAGTGAAAGATCGAACAAATTAATCGCATGGCTCGCCGTCAATTAACTAATTCTATTAGCGTCCGTCAAATCGATATTTACGAAGATTAATAATCGTGCACGGGATAGCCGATGGTATAATATACCGTTAATCGTAAGATATAAGATAGGCCGGCACAGGTTAAGGCTTCGTTCACAGCCGCGAAAGGAGAAGACGTGTTACGGCTTCGTATTATACATAATACGCGACGCAGCTGCTTCCGGATGCGATCGGTCTCGGTGCCGGAAGTGCCACCGCGTACATTTTTACGAGCGCGATTTATGCACGTGCGCGCCGCTTTATGCGCAACTCGTATGCGCATGCGCGTACGTCGATTTGTTACTCTTTATACGAGGCAATTTTCCGAGAAAATGGCGCGATGGAAGAATAAAAAAAAGAATGAAAAAAAAGTTTTCACGTAAGAAATATAAGTGGATGATAATGGTGGAGGAAAGAAGCGAAGAGATAATAAAATATGGAAGAGTAACAATTGTAAGGAGATGTAGAAAAATAGGATTGAATTGAAAAGAATTATAATAATATTGTTTGTGTTTTAAATTTTTAGAAAAGGATTAATCGCAAGTTCTAGATTCGATTGAGATTTTTTTGAGTAATGTTCAATAATAAATAGTTCTTATTATGAAACTTCTTTAATTTTTATATAATTCATAATTTGATCCTTTTGAAACGATAAAATTTTTATTCATCTATCTAATGATAATTATATATGTTTTTTTTTTTTTTTAAGATTTTAGATTGAAACTCTTATTTTTGGACATGGAAGCGAAACAAGAATGTTACGAACGTAATGAACGAACATAATTTTTGTTCTTATTTTAAATTGAATTTACATATTCTATCAGGAGTTTGTTACTTGGATTCATTAATCAGGCTTACATAGCAGAACTTGGGTTAGGTTAGTTATAAGAACCATAATAGCATTTTATATTCATAAAATCTTCTGTTAGTAGGAAGTTGTTAGTGTAACATAGAAGATGGTTATAAACCTCATTTTGTACGTTTTTGTACATCAAACCTGGTTATTTATAAACCAAAAGATCGTTATAAAAATCCATAATTATATTTTTAATAAAATTTACTACATATTGTATCATGAGTAATAAAAATTTTTCATTAATATTTATCACCATCCTTCAAACTTTCAAAATTCATAAAATTCCTAACTTCTTCAATTTCTAAATATAGATATTTATCTCCTATTCTATATATAAAAATAACTCGATCAAGAAATGAAAAAAAAAAAAAAAAAAAAAGAAAGAAATAAGAAAATTTACATTCTCATAAATCATAAAAAGTTACTAAAAAAGTTACTAGGCAAATCGTGATCTAGTTTCTATCCTGTATATCTGTATAATTCGAAATATATAAAAATAAAAAATGTAAAGAAGAAACGATTCAAGGAACAAATCGAGTTCCAACTGTGGTGAAACGATTTCCAATCTATCGTACCGTAAATCACTCGTTCGCCCAACAGGGTTAATCGCAGCGGTTAATTATCGTCCATGGTCACGAATGCCAATCAATCTTCCATGCGATGCACACGATGGAATCGATCATTGAATGACGAGCGAGTAACAGTAGTTTTCATGCGCGCGAAATATCCGGGGGATACAGTTACCCGCCGTTTCTATGGCCAACTCTAGTCGTAAACTCATCGGCAACGATAATTGCAACCTAGAAGCCAGACACGTGATACGAATTCGAGTCGCGAATTTTGTGTTAAACCAGCGTTAACCATTATCGAATCCAATTAAGAAACTGTAATTAGAAGCCTCGCGTGTAACTGATGACTTTTCAAAAGAAAGGTATGATATTTGCATAAAAATATAAATTTAACTAATTATGAATTTATAGATCTATAGATCTATAAGTTATGTCGAACGAAATATGGATGATGGATAATTTTCTTAAATGAAATGATTCGAAATTAATTTACGTGATAAGTTAATTATGCATTTGTTAAATTGGATGATTTTATAAAATATTTATCACGATTACGAAATATAAATTGAGGTTAGGTTGTCTGTTTGAAAATGATAATATGACGATGAAATAATTAAAATTTAAAATAATACTTGCTTTCTTTCTTCATGTCACATTCTCAAGCTTACTTTTTTACTATTTGAACATATTTCTAAACTAGCACGGTTTATCCGTTTGTATTATTAGAAAAAAATTGAAGGATACGATTTTGGCAATCCTCTCCAACCCGGTAGTGGTCAATGAAAAGTCGTACAACCAGATTACGCGGGACTGTGCGCAATGGGTGTATTATAGTTATTGCCTAGTACGAACACTGATGACGGCATTATCCTGATTGCCATTTAACATAATGACTATCACTCTATCGTCCACCGACGCGTACTTTCTGGAGGTTGACGACCCTTGACCCCATAGATCGACACCCGTGCACGAAGTGTTTCCTGAAAAGAAGAAACAATTGTACCCGTCTGATTGTCACTTATATCGGAAGTAGTCTCTCTTTCCTACGAGTTGGCGAGAATGACGAGTTTATCGTGCAGAGTTGTTGGATAGTTGGGGATGTTTAAACGATTATTCTTTTGAAAATTATGATGGAATATCAAAAGCCTTTTATCATTCATCATGTGATAAATTTATTTAACGTTCTTTGAAGCGAATAAATACACATATATAGCCTAATAGGGAATAAATTTTGAACCTATATTAATTTCTTTTATGTTTTTTAGAAATTAATTCTACAACGATGTTTGCAAATTTAAGACTTGTTTAATTATTTGTTCGATATTTCGATAATATTTTATACAATATCTTTAACAAGAGAAATTAATATGGTCAGAAATTAAATTAATTTGGTTAGTTTTGAAAGAAAAAGATTTTTAAGTTCAGTTAGTATTATATGGGATTTGAATGATTGGAAAAATTAAGCGTTGATCGGTATATGAAGTATCTCTTTAAAATACATTTTATAAACGTAATGAATATAATTCGTATAATTTTTTTAAGTTTGAAATATTAGGAATATTTCGTGATTCAGTTACGAAATTCTGCAATTGAATTCAACGATTCCCATTTCATCGGTGGTATTGTATTAGTACTTATCCCAAATTCAATTTTCAACAACGCTTGACATCGTTTTTAATCCTCTGTGACGATGTATGCAACACTCATATCGCATTAATTCACCCACAATAAGTCATTTGGTTAATCTACTTCTCAATCAATCAATCAATCACTCACTCTCGACCTAATTCACCCTGAATCCTATTATTTGACTTTCTACTTATATAAAGATTCACGTCTAAACAATAGATAAACTTTATTCCAATCCATTTAAAATATTTTAAAGATACGCGAGATAATTTTTTCAAATTTTTTTGAACTTTATAATTATCGTGATAACACTATTTGTTTTTTAATTTTAAAAAATCTTTATTTTATATTGTATTCACAATGAACTTCAAGAACCAAAAAAAACAAATTCCATTACTTGCTTCTTTGTCGTTAACTTCCATTTCTCCAAAAATAATACTAATTTAAACAATATTAATTAATTATTTTCCATTATTCTTCCAAAAGATAAATCTCTTTCTCATCAATCTCCCCCAAAAATTTACAAATACATTCCAAGAGCTGTACAACGCAAATAACATTCCATGATTCTCTCCAAAAAAAATAAATTCTTCCAAATTTGTACTATAATTTCTATATCACTAAACCCCCGATCGTACCATTCCACTCTAAACAATCATCTTCGTCTAAAAAAATTCCAACAAATCGACCACCAAGAAAATACCAAGAACTGTCCACACGAGGAGGGCTCAACCGACGAAAGATTAGTATATATATATATGTGGCGTGATATAGTGGCCGGTGGTAACGAGAGAAAACGCTCAGTGTGCTCGCGCGAGCGCAAATTGGACGATAGGTCTGGTGCACTCGAGATAAATAAACGCCATAGGGGGTTAGGAGGCCGCATGCGGGTACGATGGAAGTTAGTCGTAGCTGGCAATCGAATAAATTTGCACAAGTCTCGATCTTTCTTTGCGCGGTTCCCTCACCGCCTGCTTCTTCACCATTTCGAAACTAGGAAAGAAGAGGTACTCGTTAATATGGCGTACCAAATAGTTAGACCATCAGGCATCAGGTTCGTTTATTTTTTTTTGTTCTTGTTCTGTTTACGTTTTATATTTTAAGATCCTTTTATTGGTATTTTTTTTTTTTTGACAAGAAAATTAATCCTTCTAAAATAAGTTAAGCTTAATTAGATCAAATCAGTATTTTTTTGTTTTTTTTTTGTTTTCATTTTTGTAAAATGTCTGAAAAATTTTAAATATCAATTAACAAAATAACAAAAAATCAATTATTGTATATCGTTTAAGTTTATAACTAAGTTTATAATATAGTAATAATTTAATGTAACAATTGACCGAAGAGGATTTTTTCCCTGACTTTTTCGAAAAAAAATAAAGGCTTATAAAAAAAAAAAATTGATTCGACTTTAATCTCTATTAATATCAAACTTTTCCTCTTTGTTATTTTATTTATACAAAGGTTTTGATCTGATTTCTTTACCTTCCATTTCGTTTGAAGTTCTTTCCCCTGATTATTTTAAGAGAAGCCCTTTTCCAATGCTGAAAGTTTGGTTTCTTTCTGGCTTGTTTGATGTTTGCAGAGTTCCCGCTGCATGAATTCAGTACTTTCACAACCTGAATTCCTCAATTTCGATATTTCCACATTATTTTTCATACAACGATAGTGAAGAAATAGTGAAAATAAGAAACACTTAATAATAATCCTAAAATTTATCCTAAAATTAACAATCAAGGGATAATCAACTGTTTTACTGTGAATATCATTTCCAGTACATCGATTCTTCGCAATTGGCGATAATCAAACTTAGGATTTTTTCAATTCACGATTCAATGGTCGAAAACGCGTGGTTCGTTGTGTCTGTGTGTCGTCGATTGGCTGGAGGCATCGTATCGAAAAAGATGAGGGGTTTAAATAAAGGTTTAGAAATAGATGGTCACCCTTGGGCTATGATGGCGATTTACGACGCATCATTATCATATTCCACGATACGCGTAGCGTAAAATAGAAGATATTCGTGAGATTCGTCGATAATTCATGTCTTGTAACAAAAATATTTCGATTAATTATTTATTCGAACCGTGGCCTGTCAATATCGCTAATAAATTAATTCATGCAAACAAATGAATGGTTGTGAGAAAATTCCTTTCCTCTTATCGAACCTAAATTTTTCAATTAATGGAGAGTGAGTATCATAAGGTGATACTCGTACTATATGATCATTATCATGTCATAAAGCCACGTTGTAAAAAGTAAAAATATTTACAGCGAAGAACGATATATTTTTTCAACTTAACAGGTCGAAGAGACTGTATCAACGCAGTGTTTCTCAACTTTTTTCGAATCTATCCTTAAAATATTCTCTGTGAATGTTTTCCTGTATACAATTTTTAAAAATTATCGTACTCTGTGTTGATAAATGAAGGAAAGACTCGTAGAAAGCAAAAGGAATTTACAATAAAATTGGCTCTTGATAATTTTTGTTTTTCATTTGAAAAAAGTTTTTAAAATTTGTTTGTCCAAATCGATAATTAAGTATTAATGCATTGTAAAAATAATTTTGTTTAATTTTAATTTTTCTAAATAACGAAGAAAAGATATATCCAATTAAATTTTTTAAAAAATTAAAGTCTTTTAAAAATAGATTATTTTAATTTTTTAAATACAGTAAGTATTTGAGGAAATTTTTTTTTATTGAATGCTTCTACACTAAAAATATTCCATCCATGGAAAAAAAAGAAAAAAAAAATAAAAATCCGCTGGATACCATGCTCTTGTGGCTGGTTACTTCTGGTTTCGTATTCCGACGCGTGGATATTTTCGGAAGCTGCACTCGTTGTCGTCGATGCCAAAAAAAGGGGTTGTGAAAGGGGAAGAGTCTAATTTGTACGTTCCAACGTAGAAAGGGTTCCGACGCTTCCCTTTCTTATCCCTTTCTTATGTAAAAAAGAAATTTCATCTCGAAATTGAAATTTCCTATTTTTACCATCAAGTATATCATACGATTCATGAATGAATCAATTTATATCTTATAGTATTCTTTTTTCCAATTTCTTAAATATTTAATATAATCTATTTTACATTTTTAAAAAATTTTTTTATATTATTTGTCGTGTTTGTATCCTTAAATTTATTTCTCCTTTAAATTGATTAAAAATATACGTGTAATAATCGAAATAAAATTTTTAAATAAATTAGTTTTATTACACTTACCTGATGAAATAAATTAACGAATATAATAAAAATATGAATTTATATACAAATATCCTCATGTTTATATATTAATATATTTTATCATATTTTTCTTTCTCTCTCTGTCTCTCTACAAATGATTTAATAGTGAAAGTTCGGGAGTAATAAATTCATCAGGATCTTTCATTTACAGTTGTACATTTTTTAAAGATCTTATCAATGCAACAACCAGCATTTCCCGATAACATCGAATTATATATTTTTCAACCCGTATACATCCGATTTATTATCCCCATACATTTGTGTAAACAGTTCCATCTACTCATAAATATCTCGAAACCGCGAGATATCAGCAAAGATATCACCATTTCACCCATAACGATTAATTTAATCGACCGTCGTATCTCTGACCGAGATCTAGCAAGATCTTGGCGCGATATTAATCGAGCCATCGATCAAGTCACTCCTCTGCGAGAGGACTAACCTATCTGCGTATCAACCGATCACTGAGCAATCGTTAAACAGTATTTATAGGTTTTCTTTCCCTGCCAATCGTGTTATTCGATAATAGAAGAAGTAAAAAAAAAAAAAAAAAATTTGAAACAAGATAAAACAAGTATCAGAAAATTGAAATATTTCCTAATAAGCAAATGTTAGCAGTCTAAATCAGTGCTTTCTCAATTTTACTCATAAACATGTAATTTTCTTCAATTTTATTCAAGATTTCTTCTTCTTTTCAGTGTTGCCAAGATAAAATTTAAAAATTGGATATAATTATTAAAATTTTTATCATAGTGATATATTGGGTACTAGTTGAGAACCACTGGTACAAGTCATGAACAAATAGTGCTATTTGTACTTGGATTCGATGTGAATCCAATATTTATTCTTCGCTTAATTGAAACGCAATAAACGTGGAAAATGTTTTATTTTTTATTTCTCATTCCTTAACACATTAAAAGGAAATTAGGTTTCTTATAATATAACATAAGAATCAAATTAAGAATATAATTGTCATATTATTAATTTATATATATATATATATATTGTAATTGAAGTTAAAAACTGTTAATTTGAAATATTATTTTTTTATGTTTCAATGATTATATAAATTGATATTAATATACATACAGTGTGATAATGTATTCATGAAATATTATTCGAAGATCAATTCTGAAGATCGGAATAAACGTTGATGTTGACTAGAAGAAGGGTAAGAAGAGCAAGTGCTCTCTTACTCTTTCTCTCTTTCTCATTTCATCTCATGCAAACTTAAATTCCTTATAACTCAATAAATGAGCCTTGACTAAAACATTTTTGTATATTTATTTTGGTCCTCTGAATTGCAAATTTTATTAATTTATAATATCCTATGTATTTTTTCAATTGATATTTCTCTTCTTGTTATATCAAAACAATGACTTTATCAACAGTTTCTTTAATTTGCATTGATGGTAACAATCAATTATTCCTTCCTCAAATATAAAATTTCTGCGCTTTTGAACTGATTTCAGCCTTTGGAATGTTTAGTATCTCAATTTTTCGATACTTTATCGCCGCTATATGTTTCAATACCAGACGAATCGAGACACATCCCGCTGTTATCCTGGTTTCAAATTTCAACTCGATATACTCGACAGAAACATAATAAAATTATAAATTGTAGCATTTCAATATGTACGTACAAGTTTCACATTGTTGCAGTAAATTCAACGTTTAATTGGGCGTACGTGTGACAACATGGGTGAGTTCTGTGTATAAATTTCATTCGGATATCATTAATATCGGATGTCCTTGGCTGCCTGGATAAACTAGCGATTTAAATTGAATATATCTGATATCTGCCTCTTTCAAGATGGAACGCAATGTAACTGTATTCTTACTTGGTGATATTTTGTTTCGTTTTCGTACATACACATAATAATCTTTCATAAGTTTTAGATAAGCAAGAAAGTTTAAAGATGTAAGATATAAAAAAAAAATTTTAGTTCTTATATATATATCATTTAAAAATTTTGGTCTTTAAAATATATAAAATAATGTTCTAAAAATATATATATATAAATATATTAATATTTTGTATATACGTATAATAATGGAGGAGAATTGAATAAGAAATTTTCATTCGCGAAATTTATTGTAATTGAGTGCATTAAATAGAAATGTATAATTTTAAATATAATCCAATATACACCCAATTTTGCAACTGTCTGTAGAACAACGTTATACAATTTTTATAAATGATTATTTACGTTAATATGTTATATCTATTTTTCTGTCATAAAAGTATTTCTTGATTATCCAATATCATAGTTTGAGAAATTTTGAAAGAATTGTTGGAATCCAGAAACGAACATTCGATTCTGAAATGGCATATTTATTATAATGAACGAATCGTATGGCTGCGTGGATTTACAACTAATGAATTTCATTCATTGAATATATCAATGCTAGTTTCACCACCTCGAACGAGACTTATTTCTAAAAACCTGCACAAAGATTTTTCATAGATATATGGAACGAGTAACGTGATCACTATTAATTAACTGTGATAAAAAATTATTAATTTAGAATTTAGATATATTGAATTTTGTAAAATTCATTATACTCAAAATAATTCATTAGTTTTATACTATAAATTCTTAAAATACTTTCCAAGCTAATAATTTTTTACAAATTATCTTAATTAACTCTTTTGATAATAATCTGCATCTTGATTCATAAATATCAAAATATATATATATATATATATAGTCCAGTTTCAATTATAAATCTTTTGCAATATAATTAAAGAATTGCTTAATTATATTTGTATAATAGTGTACAATATGAATATTTTGTTTGCAAAAATTTGAATTTATAAATAATTAAAGATAGATAAAAATTCACAAGAATCGATTAATAATATCAAAGTATCTATTATTTTATGTCATTTTACATCGTTTTTACAATTTTTTACAAATGATAATAATGAATTTAATTCGATCGTTTTACATTCTTGATAAAGTGCCGACTATCAAACAAAATAAACAGGCAAAATTTTCATTTTCATTTTTTGAAAATTATTAATTCAAAATGAAACTAAATGAAAGAGAAAAATTTTTACATTTGAAAATATTAAAACGATAAAAATATTATTAAATCAATTAAACTGAGATCACACTTCGTATGATTTTTCATAATTTTATTACATGACAGAAATTGAAATTTCAGCGATATCAGTTCAAAAAGGAATGTAAGAGAGAGGATGGAAAATAATAAAATTTTTCTAAATCTAATCTGATTTCTTTTTGATAAATCTTCGTACAGTATTCAAATATATCTACCGTATAAGACATATTCATAGTGGTACATCAACGACTCGACGTGTTGGACTCTGGTACCTTGTTCCTCGTATCAGCATCATTAACATCGTATCTTTTATTGAAACGAATATACATACTACGGTGTTGTTCGGTTATCTGATACCTCGAAAACATACAAAAGCTCGATAGATCAATATTTCAAAGTCCATTGAGATTGAATGTTCGATTGACTTTAGCATCATTATGATGCAACGAGTGTCATTGCTATCACTAGACGTGTAATAAATGAAGAATTTAAATTCGATAATGTTATCAAATGTTTCCAATCCTCATAGATATATGCTGAATTTGTATTATGGAGTGATAAGTTTATATTCCTTGAATGGGATAGAATATCTCAAATAATAATAGGCTCGTATTATGATTGTCAGACATGTATTAAAATATAGATATTTGTAGATCATTAATTAAATATATTAATTTTTTTATTTGGAAAAGATGAGTTAGTTTATCATTCAAATGCCAGATGTTTCATATAATTTCTCTGTTAAAAATAAATTATTCTATTTTATTACATGTATTACATGTCTTTAAACATATTAAAACAAAGTTATATTGAAATAAAATATTTCTTTACCAATATTTCTGCCTTTATCATATTTTACATTAATTATACAATAAAAATAATTTATGAAATATATATATTGTAATCACAAATTTCAATCGATATTACATTTTATTTAAAATAATTTTAAATAATTTATCAACATGTTCAATTAGAAAAAAAAAAAAAAAAGAAGAAGAGAAAAATTGATTAAAAAGATCAAAGATAGAGAAATGATAATGTAAAAAATCTTTCTGAAATAGATGAGACTACCGTAGAATTCGCTGGCTACACGCGTTTCCGGGGTGTTTCCGTGGGATCAGATTTTCCGTTACATCGCTTTTTATCTTTTCCGTCCACGTGGCAAGGAAACGTGACAGGGTTTCCGCATCGCGTTTTCGACAGGAAGACACGGACGACACTGGCGGAAGGGTTTATACCTTTTACCAATTAACAGGTTAAATCAAGTGTTTGTGTGTGGATATGCTGTTGTGACTGGTTTCTGTATTAATGTTCGGTAATTATTAATATACATAGATTATAAAATTGACGAAAGATTGACAATTTGGAAATTTGAAAGAAGAAAATAAAAAATTTTACAAAAGAAAAATATTGGAATTTCGTAAAAGTCGAAAATTAAAAATTTTATAAAAGAAAAATACTGAGTATTGAATTTTTAAAAAAAGAAAATTAAGGATTTTAAAATTGAATATTTTAATTAAAAAAGAAAGACATTAAAATTTTGGAAATAATTGGAAATAATATTTGGAAATTTCGTGAGAGAAAGAAAATTTTATAAAAAAAAAAAAAAAAAAAAGGTTGGAAATTTAACAAAACAAATTTGATAGGAATAAATATAGAAATAATAGAATTAAAGATATAATTTGAATATCAAGTAAATATTCAATAACAATTATCATCATATAATTGAATTTATTAGCATTTTAATTATTGAGATTTAAAAATTTTGATACTCTAGTATCATTTTATTATCATTGAATATTATAATAACATTGTATCAACGTTATTAAACTTGTGATAACAATTTGATGTTTTCTTAATTATGATTATATTTCCATAAGATTCTATTCTAATTATTTTTTTTTTTATTAACTAATTCATTATGATTCTTCTGACAACAAGAAGGGTTTATTAGCGAGAAGAAACTAGTTCCATTTGAACCGAATGTTTGCTTACACAATATTTACCATCATCTATTTTAAACGAACAATCCGAGCACATAATGTGAAAAATATGTAGTATTAAGCTAATATTTGAACAGATGAGCACCACTCGTGTTATCTAACAACGATTAACGCTCCATTCAGATAAAGAATTATGGAGTACATATTATACAAATTTTACACTCTATATAATTCTCTTAAATAAATGAATTATAAATATAAGTCGTTAAATAAATAATACAGAAAAAAAATCTTTAAATTTTCTATAACGATCGTAATAATTAAAATTCCAAAAGTAGAAGATTTTTCAAAACATATTTTCTTAATTCTAAAATTAAAATTGTCATATTATATGAATTAAATATTAGTTTAGTCATGAATAAATTAATAATAAAATTATTAATAGAATAAATATTATAATTTATTTAAAATTATTATTCTGATAATTTTATTGTATCATAAAATTGGAATAAAAATATTTTGAATTTCAAAGCCATAAATTAATTAGAACCCAACTAGAACCCATATTAAAATAGAAAAATTTTCATTGATCGATTAAATTGACCATTGCTTTCATTTATCATTTACAATTTTCACATTCCATTCAGATCCTCCAATAGCCGTGATCGTCTAGTGGTTAGGACCCTACGTTGTGGCCGTAGTAACCCAGGTTCGAATCCTGGTCACGGCAATGTTGTCAATTTGACACATTGTCACGGATGGAGGCTAATTTTTTTTGTAATTTTTCATAAATTATTATGCATTATATAATAGATGAACTCATATAAAACTCATTGTATAAATTCTAAACAAAAATCCAGCAAAATATGTTTTCTATTGTATCCTTCTATTCTAAATCGAAGTAAATTCATATTAAAAATATAAATAAAATTATTTTAAACATAAATTTCAAATAAATAATAATAATCAATTTAAAAATTATTTTCTTTACTTTTTCTTATCTGAATCAACTTAAATTCTGTTATGTGATTTAAATTAATTCAAATTCTATATAATGAGTAAAAGAATTATTAGAAATTAGTAACAAAAAAGAAAAAATTATTTTAAATTTTAAATAGTGAAAGAATACAATTTATAATGTAGTTTATTATTTCGAATTTTTTTACATTTAATAATCATAATAATTACATGTGTAAAAAAGGGTAAGAATATATTAAATTTCAAATTATAATCCAAAATTCCTTTACATTAAATTAACGAAATAAAAAAAATTATTTATTAAATAATCCATTAAAATTCCATTCTTTACTCTCATTAAATTCTCTAGAATCAAGTTCTCATCAAAAAAGCAAACAAGTACGAAATTACTTCAAACTTTAAATAGTATCATCGATTAAAATTCCATAAATACCATGTCTCGCTAAACCGAAGAAAACGTCACGTTTGCACGAGTCTGGTTCAAGGAACTTCCTAGCGGATCAACAGGAAGTTCCTAGACCGATCTTTACTCGATGCTGCCATGCTAAACCACTACGTGACAGGTCTGGTGGAACGTATAGCGCGTTGCGGTAGGTCCTCGTCGCGAGAACGATAAATCTCATGGCTCTAATATTTGCAACGAGAAATATTCTCCTCACGTTTCCTGAAATCTTAGCTAAAGATTCCTTAGATTCTTATTTGAAGTCCAATACCCTTGTTCTTTCGTGAGAGACAAAATAAATTGATTATAATCCGTTTAAAGATAATTTCAAACAATAAATTTATTTAAATATTTTTATATCATCATCAGTTGATATTTTAGATTAGAATTTTATTGAATTTTTTTATGATGTACATACATTGATATATGTGTTGGATAAAATGAAAAGTGATAATATAGTTTCCCAAATTTACATATTTTCTCTTCTTAAAATCTAATTTGTAATTTGAACTGATTTAAATTTTTTCTTAGATAGATATAATAAAGTTTTGTGGGATAAAATAAAAGCGAAAGAAAAACAGTTGAATGAATATATATTATGAAGATAATTCTTTTTTAGATATTTTATGTATATAAATATAATAAATAGGGATTTTTGATTGATGAAAATTTTAGAAATGATAAAGAAAGAAAGTTCTTCGAAATTTATAAATTTTTTGTAAAAAAAATAATATAAGATGTTAATGCAAATAAAATGTTAAATTTTATTATTATTATTTGATTTGTTTATAATTGAATTGTATCGATTATCGATTATTATAATACAGCGTAGAAAAGTTATTTTTTGAAAGAAAAAGAAAATTTAAAATTGATTGATTTTAATAGTAATCGTTAAATTAATATAAAAATTTATATTAAAAAATTTTTAAATAAAGATTAAAATCTTTAAAAATTCTAAATATATTACGTACTATCAATCGATCTCATCATTCAAGATATACAATATGAACGTTAAAGCATCGAGTTAGCTGGCACAGTTCCATCGTATTCGTTCTCGTGGCCAACATACGTTATTATCCTCGTGGAGCTCGATTTTCAATCTTGTCGCACATACACCGCATTATACCGCGATATTTCTGGTATCCCTAACACCTTCGTGTCCTAAAACTGTTGCGATAAAGAGGCATAAATCACTCGTACCTTGTTTTAATATTTAGTTTTCTATTCTTAGGAAGGTCAAAACACGAATACGATCGATCTTAGCTAATATTAAAAATCTTATTAAAATTCATAAACATTTTGGTAAATCTTTATAAAAAAAAAAAAAACGAGTTAATCTTTAATAAGCTATATCTTTTTTCACTAAAAAGAAGATACGTCTTGTAATAGATTATAATAACAAAAACGCACAAAATATAAATTTATAAATATAAATTTGATATTTATGAAAAAAGAAAAATGCAAAAATGTATTTAATAAATAATATTTCATTTGATATTAATACTTACTAGCTAAAGATTTTTATGAATATTTTCAATTGCACTGTGATCGAATCATAACCTCAACCGTTCACAAATTAACCTTACCCGTGCTAATTTTACCACAGTGGTTTCTCGTTATTATATTATGTACAAAAATATCACGCTTAAAAAAATTTAAGAGAGAACAAAAAGAAAAAGGTGAAAAATTTCTGGTATAATTCGGGCAGTGTCGTAAAAGAACAGAGAATAAAAGAGTGGGGGAGTGCGCAGAGAGAAGTTCGAAAATTGATGGTAGTGTAGCTCAGAAATTATCGTGAGCATTAATTACAATATTTACGAGATGAGACGTCCGCTTGGTATCGTTTGTTTATTAATAACTGCGATAAATAAGTATCATGAAGCAATTATAAAAGACCGCCAGAAGCGACACACACGCACACGCACGCACACACATATATACACGGGATACAAACACATTGTGGTGGTCACTGGACGATTTAGAATAGGGATATGCGCGTCGCGGAAAAAGGGGGCGAAGAAAGTGATTCGACGGAGAAGAGGAATCCAAGCTCGCAATTTATTGGCTCGCGTGTTAGAGAGCGTGGTGGTGCTTGTTAAGCCGCCTTTACATCGGCACGACCGCGGCCAGATACCTTTATCATCGACTATAAATTTCGGCAGCGCCCGATAGAAAGGGTCCGCGCGTTTGTAATTGGCAATAATTCACGGGTCGGAACAGTTTGCGAGAAACGAGCCTGTCGATTCCCGATGCGCCAATCGAGATCATTGAGTATTATACATACGTATGTACCTACGTACGTACAAGCGTATAGTTGCGATACCAGTTTAAAAGGAACGTTTTTTTTTATTTTTCTTTCCCTCTCTTTGCTTTCTTATTCTTTTTCACGTTCTGTACAAATTGAGACGTTTGTATCGTGCACTGTTGTGCGTGCGCGAAATGTACAACAGGATAGTAGGTTAGGAGGAGATAAAGGAGAAAAAACATTGTTAGAGAATGGTAGGTTTAAGGTTATGTGCGTATGGAGAAGATTGAACAACATGGTGTATTGTAATATTTCTTTTAATATGAAAAGAATTGGAAGATCGGATCGCAGTGTTAATATCTTGAGAAGTTTTTGTCTAGCTAGTATTGTTTGGTGAGTATTATAATGGTTAAATTTATTGAAAATTATATTATGATATGTAATTATATATGTTAGTATAATATAGAAATTTTTTAAAAATATTAAATTACTTTTTTTATACGAAAATATATAATTTTCTACATAAATAATATATATATTTTAATCTAAACATATTATAAAATTAATCTATATATAAAAATTAAAATATCTTAAATTATATTTTATTCAACTTTTCTTTTTATTATTCGATTGTGAATTAGAATAATGAATATGAAATATTATTTATCTTATGTAATTCTCTCTGAACTTTTTATTACTTAACAATGTAAATATAAGAAATATATAATATATCTAGTTCACTTTCTAACATTTTAACAAGAAAACAAGATAATTATTACGACAATTAACAAAACTGATTCAAGTTATCTTCTTTTTATTATTATTTTTAGGATATATAAGTTAAATTATGAATTACAGATGTTATAAATTTACTTTAACTTTTTTAATTATATTATTTTGAAAAAAAATGTTGTTTGAAAAAACAACATTCATTAATCAAATATTCAATAATTATTGATTTTGTAAGATATATGCAAAAGTAAATAAAAATCGATAGCAATTACGAAAATACGAAAGTTTCCTCCATCTTTAGATTGATTATTCCCAAAAATAACGTATAATTATAAATAACTTGGAAAATTTTTTAGAAAATGTTACAATTTATCGATCAACTAAGAATAAATAAAACATTATAAAAATCATTTATGGTTTAATCTGCGTTTACAAATCGTTCATAAATCAATATTTCTTACAAGAGAAAAAAAAAACTGTATTTTTCTATCATCGACGTGATGAATTATTGCATGCATATACTAGGAAAAATTTAAACTCGAAGGCGTTCGAGTCGATTAATATGAGATACGAACGACAGAATTATTAGAGGTAGAGACGTTAAGTTGGAAAGAGGTATGGAAGAAAGATAATTGAAGGGTTTGATAGTGAGATTGATCCACGTGTGACTTAAATTGACATTTATTTAATGAATCGATCGAGCAAAATTCTAGGTGGCCATAACAGGTTTTCACCAATCAATAACAATTGAGAAGAAATTTTATACAGTAAATATATCTCCATTATAAGTAACCTTATTCTTATTCATTAAAATTAAAAAATAAATTCTTATTAGAAAAAACACTATTAAAATTATTGACAACAGAAAATATTTACGATTAATTGATTTTTATTATAGTATTTAATTAATATTTAATAATTCAAGTATATTATAAAATTTAACAGTGCTTTTATATAATTATAAAAATTAGATAGTTAAAAAATTTAAAAAATGTGATAAAAAGCAAAAGCTTTATTTAAAAATAGGGATATAAATTTTTTGTAACTACTTTTTTGTTGGAAATTTTCTAGAAAGAAATTTAATTATTTGTTTTAATTTAAATCCAAATATATTATACCAGTATCATTCCATATGCGAATCAGTTACTTCCATCGATTTCAATATATCATTCAGACCATATCGTTCCGCTTGCACGAATAAAAATCGCCTGAATGGACCGATTATCATCGGACCGGCCTTCTTATCTCGTTCGACAAGCCTCCTAACGAGGGTTAAAAAATACGAGTCCGACAGGGCGAAAGCCATAGGATTAGAAAGCCGCATTATTTATGCAGAAATTTCACGCGTTTCTGCCCCCGATTTGCGGTTAATCTTCCAAGGATGCGTATCCCATCGTAAAGTTAGATCGAGGCCTCGTCCTTCACGCCAACGCAACCACTGTCCTCTTCTATTTTCTTTCTTATCCTTCTATGCAACAAGTATGCTGCGAATGTTGTCATTATTTCGAAATTATGAAGTATTTTAGCGATATATTAAAAATATATATTATTTCTTGTTATATCGCAAATTTTTTGAAAAAATTAAGAAAATGAAAAAATAGAGAAAATTTTTAAATTTTAGATATTTCTAATGAGAAAGAGAATTCTTTTTTTAATTTAAAAAATTTCAAACTTTTAACGTTATTAAGCCTAAGCTATTAAATTTATTAAGAAAATAAGAGATTTAAAAATTAGTGGCCTAAATTAAAATATATTTTATTATTTCTTCAAAACATATTGCATTTTTCTTTAGCTTAAGAATTTACAGACATCACGTCTAAAATTTCTTCTATATTTGTTTCAAGGCGAAGGGCCTTGATGCGTCACGAGCCAATAATTCGTCTCCCCCTCGGTGTCATCCTCTTTTTTACCCCTTTCAAATTCTACCCCTGTGACCGTTCATCCGATATAGACTAAGCTGTATCGTTTCTTCCGAAGTTTTTTTTTTTTTTTTCGATCGTCTAGGAGACTATCGTCTAAGCGTCACGTGCCGGTGGAGAATCTGGAAGAACCGGATGCATCCACAGCGATGGCGCGTAAAAGATTCATTTCTTCCTCGCTACAAATCCACGTGGAAAGGATTGAGGCGGATCTCTGAGCCCCTCTATTTTCATCTGTATCCTTGATTGTTGAGTTGCCATCGAGTTGTTTCTTCTTCCTCCCACTATATTGTTTTTCATTCCTAAAAGTATTTTATGACCACTTTTTTTCGTGGCTCGTAAAGAAATATCAATTTGTTAAAGTGTTGTGATCATTGGATTATCTTTTTTCTTCTTTGTGCTATTCCTTTCACTGGTTTTGTTTTCTTTTCCATCTCCTCTTTTTCATTTTTTTTTTTTAGATTAAGCGTTTTTTTAAATGTATATCTGTGTGTGAATGTAGGATCATGTTTTTCATATTTTACTTATGTTGATAGATTTGTTTTGTTTCTTTAATTTGTAATTGATAAATAAAATTAAAGTAGAAAAAATGATTATTTAAATAGCTTATATTTTGTCTTATAAAATTTTTAATTAAATAAATAAATAAAAATATATAATGGAAATAATTATGATGATACAATATTAGTAAAGAAATGTTATTAAATTATATATAAAAATAAAAATCAAAATCCTAATATTAATATCATGAATCAATCAATTGTCATTTCATATTATAAATTAAATAATAAAATCTAATAAAATAAAATATTTTTCATAAAAATAACATCAATATCTATCCAATTTCTCATCTTGCTTTCAAATTTACATACCATTTATATAACATACATTTTTTTTATAACCATATATTATATTTCTTATATTTCTTTATCCTAGCTGCACATTTTGTCCTAGAAATGCAACATGCAACTATTTTAAAAAAATGAAACGAAACGAAACCACAAATACGATAAAACGGAATATATAACTAGCGTAAGAAAGAAGAACCAGAAGCAAAAAAACTTTCTCGATTCACGTCGTTTGCATGAACTTATTTAGGGTTATAAGAGATTCAAAAGTTATCTAAAAAAACTCTAGAAATCTAAGGATATTTGCCAACAATTATGATAAGGTTATTTAATGCAACTATACACATATATTTGCTGAATATAAATCGTCACATTATGCAAATTTCCTTCACAAGCATCTAAATTAAAAAGAAATATAAGAGTTGTTATGTTGCGGATCTATATATTTAAAATTAAAAAATAAACACTATTAAAGAATACAAGTTGCTTCATATTCATGTATATAAATGACAATTACAAGTAGAATAAGACATAGAATAAGACAATTTCAGGGTTACTTATTCTGAATTAAATCGTAAAATTTTCAAATAACAATGATTATTAATGTTGAACTAAATAGAAGAAGAAGATAGTTTCGTTTTAGATTCTAACTTACATGATAAAATTACAAAAAATTATACAAATTCAATTTATTCAAAAGAAAATATATCTTTGTTATCTTATTTTTCATATATTTTTGAAACAATAGAAGAAGAATATAAATTTTAACATTTTTCACCATATAAATCAAACTACACACATAAATACAATATAAAATATTATGCATAAAAATTTATCATATTTGCTTTCTTAAATTTACTTATTAGTCTGAAAAATCAAATTATTTTAAAGTTAATATTGATTTATATTAAAAATAATTAAATATAAATTTATTAAAAATTACTATGTTACCTTAAAAATAAAGTATAATTTCTTAAAATAAATTTTCACTATAATTGAAAATGTATAATATTATATTTTAAAACATCCTATATAATAATATATATATAACCTCGGATAAGTTTCAGTCATCTTCACATTATTCGATCCATTATTTCATAAATCATTTTTTTTCAATCAACTCTCTTCAACACCTTAAGACATATTTATTCTTTAAAAATCCTTCCTTAGTACACGTTAATGCTCCAAGCAAGAAGTGGTTTTGCTCGAAAAATCGAATCGACTGGCGGATATGAGAGAGATTCGAGGTCGATCAGTATTATCTAGCGAGATAAACGTCTGGCCAGTAAATAGAAAGACGAGATGCGGCAGATCTGTCGAGAGAGAAGCGTGCAATTATGCGAATACTTATTAAAACGCTGCCGCTTTATCGTCGCTAATTTCACGTGAAACAGGCAGAAAATTAAGTTTCTTCCTCTGGCCGAGGCATAAGGTGGAGAAATGGGGGAGAAAAGAACAGCGGGGAATGTTGGTTCCGAAAAATAAACAAGAAGATCAAGATGGAGGACACGGCAGTAGGTGGCGCAAAGAGAGCAACATGAGAAACTCGGAGCTGGTTGAGGTTTAATAACCTCTATCCTTTATTTCTTTTTTTTTTTTTTTCTTAGATAATTTATTCCGCACGTGTTTACAAAAAGCTTATTGCTTGTTTTTGAAACGTTAAATATTGGTTATTACAGTTATTGGAAAAGGGAATAGGTTAATTTTTAACGAGATTAATTTAAAAGGAATTTTTATAAATGAAAATAATTAAAATATGAAATATTATTTAAACTCGAAAATATCTTTTGTTTGAAATCTTTGAAAAATTAAGAAATTGAAATAAAATAAAATAAAATAATATAATATATTAAAAAACTTAGTATTAAAAATTTTGAAAATTTTAATTTTTGTAAAATATTTCTCGATCAAAAGTATAAAAATTGTTATTCTTTTTTTGTGAAGTGATTGATGTGATGATAAATGATATCAGGTTAACTCTTGTAATAACTTTCGATTTATTGAAAGTGAAACGGAATCTTTTACCTTGGACAACTTCTGGAAGCTGGTTTATCAGGTTAACTTTTTTTTTCTTTTTATCTCCATTACTTTCTTCCGTTTTATACTGTTATCTTTGTGAATCTTCATATACATATATATATATATATATATACGTAGAACAATTCTTGATTAATATATAATAATTAAGAAACAAAAAAATATTACATTTATAAATATTATAAATATTAATATAATTTTTTTCCTTCAATAAAAATCATTTTAATACAAAGCAACAAAAAGTCAAAAGAATCAAATTAATATTTTACAATTGAGTTTTATTTTTTACCAATAATAGTGCAGCTATTTGAAATTTAAGCACAATCTTAAGTAAACTGCTATTAATCGTTATCATTAAATGAATCAAAAGTATAAATAACGCTATTGCCACGATAATGGCGAACATTGTCGTAGAATCGAATTGCACGATATTGATTTATTTCGGTAAGTTATACACGTTTCAATTTGTCGGATAATGGAATAAGACAACCGGAAGTAATGCGAAAATTTGTGCTTTCTAATACAATTAATTGTTCTCAATGGCCGGTAATCAATTTCAATTAAAGCCGCTTTTTTTTAATGAAATGAAATTATTACAGCAATTAAATCTTATGGGAATCATTCGGTGCCATTAATTGTCGTGGTGTCGCGAATTTCCATCGTTTCGGCACTCATATCGTTTCTTCCGAAATAAAACTGGTTCTCAATGGTATCTTCTTGCCTCGGATTTATTTCTGCGACGATCGAGTGATCGGGGACCAAACGTACAACGAAATTATTCCTCCAATAACGGCGCCATCTACTTCCATGTAGTCTGTTAATTTACATAGTGGTAGTAGCTTAACGAGATTATTAACTTATCAATAAATTATCAAGGGGATAGATTTGTAGAATAAAATTGGCAAATAAGATAAAAACCAGATTTTAAGTATGATTTAATGAAAGAGATAAAACTTGATCTGGTAAATTTGCATTGAATTGAATTATTTTTGCTTGATTGTAATATGATATTAATATAGTAATATATAGTTAGATATAGATAATAAATAAATGGTAATAATATAATTGCAGAGAATAAGTGGTCAAATGAAATAAGAATGGAACAGTGATAGGATTTTGAATGATTATATGTAAATATAATATTATAATATAATTCTTATATGATATGTAATTTTTTTTTATAACCATATATATTGAAAGAAGATGAACAACGTACCTGGCTAAAGTTATTATCCAACCCCAATAAGCAATCAGAGTAAGAGAACATGTAGGAAGCATGGCGACAATCATCCAGGGCATTTCTTGTAAGCCATTTTTTATCAACATTCTTAGAGCTAGAATACAAATGTAACAGGAGAATAGGGCTAGTGGTGTAGTGACTACCAGGTATAATATGTCTAGAAGCATCTGAAAATATAATATTTTTTATTACATTAAAAACTTGTTTTAATTTTTTTTTTTTTTAAATAAAAGTAAATAATAAATTTTGTGAAAAAAACTCTGCTCGACAAAATTATTGAAAAAAATTAGGCAATTTTTAATTTGATATTTGAAAAAATTCATTGCCAATGAACGATTAAAATTCTTACTTGTCGAGTCACAATTACCGAATTGAACCATATCGCAATGCTACGGAAGATGTTATAACGCGGTACTCTTTTAGTTGCATATTTGTATCCACAAAGTTCGCATCTTGTATGACCCGATTCTGTCAACCATCTTTCAAGACATTCTGCGTGCACTAGCGCTACTGTCCCGCGACACCTATCATATTTTGAAATAATAAGATTTAATATATACAGATTTAAGAATTGAATAAAATATGAAATGACATATTTATTAATTAATTAAATTTTTAAAAAAATTAAAATACTTTCATAAATAACTTTTTTTGCAGATCAAAGATATTTATAATTATATACTTACAAGAAAATCTCGAACGTTTAATGGTTGAAAAGGAATTGAATGGTGTACAAATTGAATACGACAATAATTCAAGATGTAAGCCAGATACAATTTATTCCGACTACTGCATGATGTGTACTAATCTGATCAGCGAAATGGATAAATCGCGGTAGATGCAGATAAACTCACTTGCAGGCTGAGATCAAAGGGCCGAGATACGCGTAGGATGATAAAGTCGATGTTTGACTCTCGACTCTTCGAATAGGTTGACTCTGTCTTTCACGAGATGTTCGATTCTCATCAATAGTTGAAAAACTGCCCATGTGACATATTCGACAAATGTCACCAGATGTGCGTGATTCTATAACAAATTTTTCGAAAAATTTATTAGAAAAACATATTTGTACGTTTGGTTATATATTTTTAATATATGTTAATTATGATTAACATTAGAAAAAAAATGCTAAAAGTATTTCAAAAAATCATAAATTATTTTTTCAAATTTATTTTTTTTTTTTATTTTAGATAATCCCAATAAAATTTCCAAAAATTTACAAAATAAGAAATTCTAAAAAACTATGGTTAAATATCTTATTTAACAAAAATTGAAATTAATTTTACTAAAAATATTTTATTAATTATAACTTTACCTAAAGTTATATAATATTTATATTATATAATTTTTAACTATGTTAAAAAAAATTAAATTATCAACCAACCATCATCACTTCCTTTCGAATCGAAACTTTCCAAGATCCTCTTTGTACTCTCCTCGTCCCACGTTCTTTGCTCGATCGTCGCAGCTTTATAGCCGGACGTCACAGCCTGGACGTACGACCGTTTACTAGAGAGATTTCCCAACAGGCTGTTCTTATCCGTAGGCAAATCTGAAACGAGACAAGGGCCCTGAAGCGCCACAGGCTAAAAACGGTAGTTCGTGAAATCGACGCCTGGCGATCGAATCGCTTTTCTAACCTGTACCGTTCGCGGTGTCGTCATCAGGCTGATCGTTTGACATCAAAAAGGCAGCGTCATTGTGCCGGGCCGTAGAGCCGTGAATTTTTTGCCAATGATTATCTGTCGCGATCGCGAGGTCCCGTTGCTTTATTTCGAATGTTGCATCGGGCCTGAACGGATTGTATCTTGATTTGTACCTACCGCGACAATAGGCCGAGTGAATCCATCTTTTCACCGTCTTGAATCTCGCTGCATAAAATTCGACAATTGAAGGCGATCGACAGAAAAGAGAGTGAAACGTAAAATCTGATTCATATTAAATTAAATTTAACAAGCTTAAACTACATTCATATTTGAAAAAAATTATGATATGCAAAACTGAATTAAATACTTATTTATAAAAATGTTTATGTTTGATAAAAAGTTTTGTGATTTCAATATATAAATTTCGATATTTGACTTTTGCGTACAATTTCACGATGTCGATTTCAATATTACTTTATTATACTTTACTATATAAAGTTGCATTTTCATTTGAAATATAGTTTTCAAGATCCAGTGATCTATATAGAAATTTATATCTTTAATTCGTTTTCTAATAATAAATATGATAATTGTATATATATTTTGATTCATTGTAAATTACATCCTATTGTTATGCTATTAAGTACATATATATATATATAAATATATAGAAGAAAAGCAACGACAATCTTGTAATACATTTTTGTAACGTGGTCAAATACATTGTAGCATCAATATAATAGGTGATACTATCATTGTGTAAAATCACGTAAGTAAAAAAACTTTGATGATACCTCATTTAATTGCTTCAATGTAACTTGTTTTTGTTTTTGTTTGTATGAACATTACGATGGAGTTAGAAGATATGTAATTAAGCATACCACTTATGGTTGGTAAAATATTATTATCTAAATCATTAACCTCAACATTACGTGAGTATTTGTAAAAAAATTTTTACTCTTATCTTATTCATAACTATACTTTACAAACACTAACGAAATCGTTTTACTGAGATACATTTTCATATAAAATCCTATTTACATATAATCAAGAGCGAGTGAAATCTAGTCATGCAACTTACAAGTTTTGCACAGAAACTGGTAACCTTCTTAACGTATGTAACGTTGATATTACGCGTATCGATTTATCATGATTCAACGATAATCATCGCAATGCATATACTTGTAGAAAGATATGTATGAACATGATTTCGTTTTGCAACATGGATGTAGTTTATTCATTGAGAAACATTGCAACTTTATAGCCTTTTTGATAGTATGCACTGTAAGTGTGCAATGTTACAAGTATAGAGATGTCCTATCTCGTGTAAATTGTAATAAACTCTTGTAATTATGCCGGTTGATTACATTCATAAGAAAATGTTGTCGCGTGATGTAAATACTATTACTGGCTATTGGTAACGAACAAGATTATTCATTAAGATAAAGTGGAGATAAAATTATTATGTATAGTAATTCATATCTTTTCTTTGATCAATAATCGTACGGAGGGTTAATTGGTGAGTTTTTGCACCATCTTGTATTTTTTTTTTTTTTTTTTTTTTTTTTTTTTTTTTTAGAATTTTATCATTTTTGGTATATTTTATTAAAGACCAAAAGTTTATTTTCAGAAATTTTTTGAAAATTTTTTTAATTTCTACATTTTCATAAAGTTAATTTTTTAAAATTTATTTTGTGTGTTACATAATTGTTTCCAAAATAAAACTTTTGTAATTTTTTCTTGTAAATTATAATTTTCTAAATTTTCTGTATGTTCTATTAATTTTTGAAAAAGGATTTCTTTCGTTATGCAAGAAATTTGTTGAGCTCAATAATTGTTGAATTTTAATTTTTAAACGTTTCAAAGATTTGCAATTTTTCTGTGATATTCTGCAATTTTTTGTCGATACAAATTTTTCCATATTCAAAGCTTTTCTCGAGATTAAAATTTTTCAAATTTTCTATATTTTTCAATTTTCCGATTTCAAAATATTCAAAATGAAAATTTGTATTCGTAGAATACCTCAAGATTTCTATAAAACATGATATACGATTAGGAAAAAGGATTTTCCATCTGGTAAAACTAATTAAGTGGATTCGTGGTAGGACAAATTTTCAACAGGAAGTGGCGGCGCGTGGCTACTATAAATCAACGTGGTTGGGACGATTTCTCGAAATTTCATACGTGTACCTGATGAACGAATCGCGTCACGAGATTCAGGCATGCCAGTCCGGCTTTTAACACTTCCGCAGTCTATCGTCCATTTATTTCGAAATAGGTTTCCGGTGAATTAAATTTGTGCGCGATTATTATTAGAATAGTTTGACCAGCGGTTTCCGGAAAATTAATTTTCCATTTTCCGTTTTCGTTAATTAGTGATTGAATATAGTTTATTTATATTTTGCAAATTATGACTTAAAAATAATATTTAATTTGTTCGATGATTTTTATATAGATAAAATATATTTATTGTATTGATAATCATGGATGTGTTTCACAATATATTTAATTTTCCTTTTTAAGATTTTTAATGAAAATATGATTTGATATTCAAAGTGATTATTCTATCTAAAATCTGGATATATAACTTAAGTTTTATCTTCATAATATCAATAATAATTAACTAGATTTAACTAATATTAGATATTCTACAAATGTTCTTCAATCGATTTTTGAGAAATAAAAGGAAATCATTTAAAATTAATCTAAATATTCATTTTCTAATTACGAAATAGGATCGTGATATAAGAAAAAGCAATTATTCCATTTAGCAATATTTCTTCGTCACAAAATTTACAATACACAAAAAAATCAATAAATTATTTTACATTTTTCATCGTCTACTGTAAATTTCTTCAAATTTTTTTCTATCTCTTCGATGATCTTTTTTAAAAGATCTTAAACGATCAATTAATTATTAAAATAAAGTAAAGGATAAAACAACATAGATAAATCTTAACGGATTTTCTCATGTAACTTAAGTTAAACACGAATGGAACTTAATGGAGATTTAATCTAGAACGCAGGTGCGCCAAGTGAGCGTTTATTTTTCGCTTGTTTCCCCCTTTCCATCTTTCATACCCTCCCCCTTGTCCCTCTAACCGTTGATATCCAAAGGGGTAACGTCAAGTGCCATTTTCACAGTCTTGCTATTTCTGCCAGGTGGCGGGCCAACCGACCGGCCGCCATTTTCAACTGGACGTTTTTGGTTCAAGATTAATTAAATTCATCTGGAAATAGTTTACGACCGTTGGCCATCAAACTGTTGGGTTAGAGATTCTTGGATAGACACAACGATTCGGTGGTGCAACACGCGATCTTAATCTAACTGTGTTCTTTTTGCTTGAACTAACTTGATTTCAAAACTTAGATCGTTGTTACGACTCGATTCGAAGAAAAGTTAGGCCTTTACTTATATAACTTTTTTTCCAAGTCCTTTTGTATTTTCAATGAATAGAAATATAAATATAATTTTTAAAAATATTGATCAAAAATTACTTAAGTTAACTTAACAATCTAATTTATATATTTCTTCATTCATTGATTAATGTAAAAAAAATTGGTATTTTAAAGTGAAGTTTAGTCTTTATTTTTTATTTATATCAAGTCTTGTTAAAATAATTCTTCAATTTGCTTCTTTTTTGCTTTAGTTTTCTTCTCTCTCTTTTATTTTTTGTATAATTTATTCGATTTTATTGTTCTAGTTTAACTTCTATTCTTTGTCTTGTAACTCATATAAAACAAAAAAAAAAAAATAGATAATATAATAGAAAAATAAAATTGAAATTATTGGAATAATTTTCAACTTGATGATATTATTATATATGAAAGAAATGTAGTTCTAACAGACGCCTAAGCTATCAAGTATAGTAGAATGAAAGTGACCAGGTTCCTAAACGAGGATGGACCAAGGCTGGGTCATGTTCAAACTGAATGGATCTGGAGGCCCATTCATAATCGATATACTTATCTACGTGATTCCATTTGGTCAACAGTGCCAACACGAGCCCATTGAGTACTGATCCTCCAATGTAAATGACCTTTTACGCAACTAAACGGCTAGATTCTTCACAAATCAACCTTTCTAATGCAATATGTCGTTTTGCTATTCTATTTTAATAATATCAGAGAAGAAAATTATTTTTCAAACATTCTTTACATTTTTATAACTCATGATATCTTTTTTTATACAATTTTCTTGAAAAAATTTTTATAAACATTTTTTTATTTAAATGATTTATTTTATAATTAGACCGAGTTAATAAAATATTATAAAATTATATAATAAAATGTAAATTAGTACGAGAGGATGTATAACTTATCTAAAAAATTTTGTTCAAATTTCTGATTCAATAATTAAGAATTAACTGATTATATAATAATAATTGTAATTTTATATATTATTAGGACAAATACATAAAATTAGTATTATGATACAGAAATATAAAAAATAAAGTGATTAAGTTAAAAAAGATTCTAGATAAAAATCCCTAGTTAATAATAACAATAACTCGTGTCATAATTCATTAAAACAAAAAACCCATTAAAATTATAAGATAAATGAAAAAAAAAATAAAAAGTAAAATTAATATCATAAATGAAAAATATTAAGAAAAGAAACCATATTAAAAAAATTGTAAAAAGATTTTGGAATTAAAATATTTTATAGATTTTCTTCATTATATATGTTTCTACATTCTTTCTCAAAATTCCTTTCAACTGGAAAAACCACCGGAAGAGGGCGTCAATGTTCATCGAACAAAACCATAAAGAAACAGCTAGTCAAGTTATTGGTGCATTAAGATCGCAAACGACACATTCGACTCTGCTATACTTAGCCGGAATGGAATTTGCATGAACGATTCGCGTGTTCGAACGTCGTTTCTAAAATCGAACCAACATTTGACATATATGCTCGCTACATGAAATTCCATCGAAAATACCATAACCAAATGAAACGAACAGGAATTCGGTTTAAACCAAAAACATACGGTGCAAATAGTAGTAACTCGATATATCGACATTCTTGTGTGTGTGTTGTGTGTATATACCTACAAGAAAACAGAAAATGAAGCGAAGTGTTGAACGTAACATGGGATGGGTGCTGCCCTCTAAAGATAGCATGGACCTCGCTTTGCATGCCGGTTTCCTTTCTCGTTTTATTCTTCTTTCGAGATTGCAATTTATAGAAGCACTCCGCACCTGTCACCTTCCCTGCTACCGGGCACATTTCTGTGGGCAAAACCAGGAATAACCAAGAAAGCGAAAGGGAAACGGAATATAATGGAAGAGAGATCAGTGGTTTAGATTATGATATATATATATATATATTTTCAACTTTTGAAATTGATATATTATAATAATCGTGTGAATTTCGTTTGATTAAAGTAATGTGATTAATTATATATATGAAAATTGTAATTGTGAAAGATTTGTGTTGTATTAGAAATAATTTTATTTTGAATTTTTATATTCAAAAGTTGAATCATATTCAGTAATCTGCATTTAAATTCTAAGTTACAAATGTGTTTGCTAAATTGTGTTTGCTAACAGATTTTGTTTTCATCGTATAAGAAATGTTGGGATATTTTATTTGTAAGAAGCACGTCTAGAAAATACACGATGTTATAAAGAGTGTTCTTGTAGAGAGATCTCAATGATTTTTCTTTTGTGATTGTTACGATTCCAAAAGAAGTGTATACAGACATCACAGATGATCTTTTAATGTTGAATCTTCCATTGACGATACACCTCGTAACGACAATCTCGATTTTAATGGATTTTAAATTGCTTCCAGTTTCTTAATATGTACTCCTTTTAAATTGGACGTCTAATTATGAGTAATTATGAGTCTACCATCATATACGATTTTTATAAAAGGAATAAAACGTTGCCTCAAGTTTTGGAAAGAAGTTCTATGAAGCTACTTAACCTCATTAACTTATTCCCCATTTTAAAGCTATCTAAATATCTTTATATCTACTCTCTTAATTTTATTATTAATTTTAGAATATTTAATTCTAATTTTAATATCACTAATTCATTAAATTTAACTTTAACAACATTTTTAACTTTAAAAAATATCAAATAATTAAAAAATATTTGTAAATATAAAACTTTTACTTTTCAAAATTATTAAAATCTATTATTTCAATTTCCTAATATTATTTTTTTATATTATGATATAAAATAAAAATAAAAGTAGGATAAAGTAGATGAAAATGGAACAGAAGAGCAATCGTTATTAATTGTTTCATTATTTTCTAAGTACAAGGTTTAATTGGATGTCAGCAGAACGACTGGCGTCCGGAAAAGGAAAAGACAAACGGTTATAAGGAAGGTGGAGATCGCAAAAAGAAAGAAGAAAAAGGATTACAGAGAAACAGAAACATCAACTGGACGAGAATCTTTTGCGGAAAATGATGATTGGTTCGCAATTAGAATGGACGTTGTGAACTGATCCTCTTTGTTGCTTTTATCTTGCATTCAGGAAAAAACTAACGATTGCCACGTAATTAGAATGAACGCTACCAGTTGGAAACAATCCGCGGGCTGTTTGTTCTCCAATTCCATTTCTTAGTGGAAGAAACATTGGATTCTGGTGTAGATCTCGTTAGATGATCATTATCTCTTATTTACTTAAACCTTATTTAGCTCGAATTGTGGTTCTAGATATATTCGTAACAGATGCCAGGTATTTTGTGAATTCTATTTGATTTAGCTTGATTTTAAAGCTTTTTGAACAACTGGTAATTTTTCAATTTGAAATATTTGATGATGAAATTTAGATTAAGTTAATTTGGACAGATTTCAAGAGATTATTTTACACTTATTTTCATATAAAAACATTTTAAAAGTATACAAATGAACGATATTCTATCTTGATAACGAATTATTATAGTCTTTTCTCCAAAATTTAGTTGAAAGAATAAATCTGTGTATACATATATCCATATAAAATATCTTCTTTGATATAAATTTGCATAAATATATTTGTATCTTCTTATAAATATAATAATTATTGAGATTAAGTGATATTCAGAGAGTGTAATGAATTTAAACAACACTTTGTAATTAATTTAATATAATTTAATTTAAATATTATGTATATAGAAGATTGAATAATTGAATAAGCATGGAATGAAAATAGATTTTGTAAAAAAACTACTTTTTTATAATTATAACTCTTGTATTTCAACAAATATAAATATATATATCCATATATTATATAATATTATTTTACAAAAATATATTAATAAATTATAAAATAGATATATGTATCTGTTTTCATTCTTTACTAATATTAGACTTTACTTAACTTTAAATCTATTACCCAAATCTATTACCCAATTTATTACAAAATCAATATTTACCGTTTCTTAATTTCTATCTCATTTACGTGATTTTTATGAAAATCTAAAAAAAATAAAAAAAATAAATTAGTCTATTTGACAAAATTGTAAAATTTATATATGTGTTGAACAAATTGAACTATTATTATCATTAATCAATCGTTTACAATTACAATTACAATTAATCAAAATATATGATTCTTAAATTTGATAATATCGAATTCGTCAATTTCTTGCTCGAGTGACAGAATCGATATTATCTCCGATTGGTACGAGTTATTAATTTTTAAAAAATGTCCCCTCACGGGAACTGCAATCAATCGATGTCGATTTCAAGGTTGATCGATTATAAAACCAACACATGCTTTGCGTGTTAACAAAGCACAACCAATTAAAAAAAAAAAAAAAGAATGCGACAAGAGATTTCTTGATATCTTGTACATGCTCGTGAGTTCTCGATCATTTGGAGAATCCTTGAGACTGGATCCTGATCGTAGATTACTGAGCATAAGGATCATTTAAAGGACGTAAACGAATGATTTTGTGATTTGTGAGATTGATATGTAAGCTAATTATTTGATTGAGATAATTAATTCAAATATATATGTTAATCTTCTGTGGTAAAACATTTGAGTATTATATATTTGAATAATCGTTCCTTTTTTCATGATGTGCACGTTAATAAGAAAAAAAAAAATTTGAATAATTATCTTTGCCTTTGATATATATGTTGATTGAGTTAATTATAGACTACTTTAAAATATGAATTCTGGATGTTGGAATGAAATTATCATGTCTCCTTTATATATGAGTTAATTCCATGATTACTTAAAATAAAGGAAATAGATTAAAAAGTTAATTAAGTAATTAAGAAAATAAATTGAATTAAATTAAAAAAAGATTATTTTTCTTATTATTCAATCAAGTGTATCATACATAATTTTTTATTATTTTCTTCCTATGATGTATAGATGAAATTACAACATATAGATTAAGCTAACTAGCTAAGTTCAGTATTTCATTCACTAATTGAAATAGAACTTTTTTTAACAGGTTACAGCTTTCTAGCCTGGATAAACTTTTTTCTATAAAATTCAAATATAAATGAAGTTATTATTGATGATCTTAATGACACAACACAATTTTTTAATTAAATAGCAAAAAAAAATGTATTCACATATAACTACAATTAAAAAAAATGATTCTGAATTTTTAAACATATATTATTTAACTTAAAATTTCGTGTTATAAAGAAAAAATCTGCAGAATATTCGAAATCAATAAAATATTATTAAATTTCTATCAAAAATATAAAATAACATAAAATTTATGATTGGTATGCACGATGAATGCACTAAGCGATCCATCGATCTATCGGTAGCGGGTCAATCAATGCACACCTATTATCATGATCAATATTCCGTGGAAAGCACGAGCAGCTAGTAAGCAATTGAATCACGTAACGCAAGCGCCGTCGCTAATGCTTAAACGGGACCGGGACGAAAACGCACGTCGACTCACGTGGCCAAGCACTTCCTGTTAATGTTCCGTCTGCTGTACTAACAACAGCTTCTATGTCGTCCCTTTGTCGCCAGTCATTGTACATTACAACATAACGCGACCATCGTGATATATTACGTCTTTGATTGAGTCTCGAACTATAGTAAACTAAGTTCTCAGCGAACTAAAATTTATTCGAAATCGATCGATCAATGGCTGGTTCCCCGCTGTTATTTTTATTACGATTATTTTTTTTTTTTAAAAATTGGAATTTCTATTTAAAGCTTCCTAATCCAAACTTTCCTGTATTTATTTCCATGATTTTAATCTTTAAACTTAAATTTATTAAAAATTAAAATTCTTACTTGAAAATTTACCCAAACTTAACCTAGAAAATTGGAAAAGTTAAGTTTAAAGTAAAACGAAAGTTTATAACAGCATAAATATAATTCAGATTAAAATAATAGATCTATTTTGAAATTATAATTTAAGAGAATGTTAAATTCATTATTATTTGTATCTTTTGTTTTTCATAGTACAGTGTTTGATGATTTCAAGGCGACCAACCGTGATGCCCGTTTAGGATCACCGGCTTGGATTATTCGCGGAGCTTAACAGCTCGGTTCGAGCGATAAATGCCACCCGTGTGTCGTTGGACACGGCTCTCGTGTCGTTTACACGACAAACGCAAACACAGACGGCAAAAAAGTGGTCGCTCGTAAAGTGACATGCATCTGTGCTCGTGCAGCCGGCCTCGGCATAACCTCGAGAAGGACAAAAAGGGTTGGGCCTCAATCTTTCCTTTTCACCTGAGTTTATGGATTATTTAAAAGGAATTGGATGATTGGATATACTGATTAGGAAAAGCGAAGCTATGTACAGCTATTGATTAATTGTTAATGTTTTAATTCTACTTTTCTTAATATTCTAAAACGATTAGCAATGGATCATTGAAATTGTTAGGTTAGTATAAGTGAAGTTAGTATAGTGAAAAAAAATGAATGAAGAATAGTGTAATTTTATATTAAAATTATAAGACAAAATATTTAATATCAAATTTTTATAATTAAATTATATTGTATAATATTTATATACATTAATATAAAAATTATTAGAAGGAACAATATTATAAACAGCATTTCGTTAAAAATCATTTAAAGAATTTTCTCGTTGATTGGAGAAACAAAACATTACTTAATAAAACAAAATCCTTTATATGATTGAAAAGAAATATTATTTCTTAAAGCACAGCAAGTTTTTATTCTATAGATTTGAACATTTCGAAAAAATATGCGTGAAACTATTCAAAGGAAAATAAAAGATTAAAAAAAGTAATTTTCCAAAATTATGATGTGATCGATGGATAAAATGAACGATCAGTTATTTTCTATTGATTTTCGATTCTGTTGAATATTTTTATCAATTGCTGCCACAATTTGAAGTGTCGTGGATTGCATAGCAATGAAAATAATGGACATACGAGATAAATTTTTTTTTTGTTATCATTTCTTTTCGACCAATGAAGTCAAGCAAGTTTTACGTTTTTTGTTATTCATTGATTAGCAATTTTTGAAAAATTTCTTTGGTTGAAAGAATTACTTCGCGTTTTAATTATACTTGTATATTATGGGAAGTATTTAAATATATTTTCTGTATTATGTAAAAGAGTTTTTACATAAAGATAAATTGAATTCTGTATAAGTAACTTATTTATCAACTAACCAATCAACAAAATTGACTATGAATAAGTATTATATATATTTTTATGTATACGATGAATTATAATACTTCTCATTTATATAAAATTTAATGGTGAAGTTAATTATTACTTTCACTTTTTACTTATAAAAATAAATTGATAGAGGATTTGTAATTTGCATTTTTATTTTTACAAATGTCATAAACATATGTATGTTGTAAATCAACTTTCACATTTCACTTTTATCCGTCATATATTATTCTTCATATATCATATAAATGATTGGAATTATTATCAGATTCAAATTATCCAATACAATAAATACTTTAGGGATTATAAATTTTTCTTGCCAATTCTTTCAAAATATTATTTCATTATCAATTAAAATTAAAATAATGATAATATAATCATTCATAATATTAAAATAAAAAATTTTAAGTATTGAAACAAAATATAAATCTAATTCTTCCAAAATTATTGAAATTTGAGGAACAGAATCTATTTTTTTAAATTTTACAAAGAATAAAATCATTGAATTCTAGTGTGTAAACTGTTTCACTATGCCTCACAAATAACTTGCAAATTATTAATAAATTTCACGATTTAAATTTAGCGAAATCCAGAATCCGTGATGTATCGAAAACAGAGTAGCAAAAGCATTCAGTAGTCTTGGTTTTGCTACGTAATTGTGATACTCACGACAGAATACTATTTTTGCGGATGCACCAGACAGTTGGACGTCTCCTCCGGCGGTTTCTATTTACGTATCATCGTGGGACCAACGATACCAACAAAACATTTCGATATGGCCTCTTATTGTTCGCGAATGATATGTCTGCGGTTGATCCAATCAAATTCATTCGATGAATCAACTTAACAATCTAATTAAAATTTAAATTTCATCTTGGTTCAAATAATTAAAGTAATATAGATTTATATAATTGTTCTTCAAATACATACTCTATCTGTTTTGTTTAGTGTGTAATATTTAAAAAAAAGAAGTATGCATTTGTTATTTATTTCAGTATAAGTTAATAAATATAATGATTTTGTAAAAATGGAAGAAAATTCTTTTTATATATAAAATTATTCAAGAAGATATAAAATTTACTCTAAAAATATTAGTAAGATTAGATGATAAGATACAATATTTATTTATAAATATATAAAAGTTATAATTTATATTCAAATCTTCACTTTATTATCTTAGTATCATCCAAATTTCTATTTTTAATTTATAAATATTATTATCCTCTTCCTTTATGAATTTCATTCATTATATCTTCCACAATTGATAATTTAATTTTTATAATATCAAGCTAAATAATATTAAAATTCTATATATAACTTATATTTAGTATTTTATGTGAATTAAAATTAAACTTATTATTGCAATTACATTTCACATTTTCTCCCTATATAGAAATTATAGATTATAATTTATAAATGTGGTTCCAAAGCATAAAAAGTAAATTATATTACACATCTAAAAAAAAATACACACTTTATTTATACAACTTATTATTTGTTTTGTATAATACATAGTAAAAATTCAAATATTTTAAATATATATATATAACTTAGTATGTTATGTTATAATGATATACGTCAAAA
This sequence comes from Apis florea, assembly GCF_048593485.1. Taxonomy (NCBI): domain Eukaryota; kingdom Metazoa; phylum Arthropoda; class Insecta; order Hymenoptera; family Apidae; genus Apis; species Apis florea. Next base: position 7,030,611 of record NW_028256549.1, on the reverse strand, counting down.
CACGTTCAAAGTGTTCAATACTAAAGCTCTTACAATCACACAAATCACACCAAAGCTTGCCTGATTCGACAACAATCAGACAGCCATATGCCAAATATCAAACAATGACCAGCTGTTCTCCTAATCAATTACAAAGTATACAGAGGGCAATTACAAATTTGTCCACAGTGATTCAAAACGGCCGGAAAAATGGTAGTTTGGCCGCGAATCAAGCGTTTGGTTTGTTTTCTACTCCATTTTCCCATTATATCTTCTTGAACAAATGTTGTACAATAGTATTCACAAGAGCAGTTTGCACAGAGAAAGTGTAACAGCGTAATCAGACGATGACACATATGCCAGGCTGCATCGGTCTCAGACGTATTTAGAATCGCTCCATATCGTCTATTTTAGATGCTGAAATGTTACAAGGAAACTCGGACGCATCTAGGCAATGGCACCATCTCGAACGGCTATAAATTCCACTGGTCATTGCCCCATTCCGCCATGCTTAGATTCCGTGAAATCCATTGCAATCTTAATGTTATTGTTTTATTTCTTTTGATCGTCATTATCGTTGGATTGGATTTTCATGAACTAAGACAGAATTTAAGATGAAATTTTTCGTATATGCTATTTTCTTAATTAATCAATTTAAATTTAATATGTTAATAATAAATTTAATAATGACATATTTCCATTTTCGTTTTCAATCTCTTAAATTTTTTTATTTAGTTTTTATTATTTAGTATTGGATTAGAATGATTGAATGAGAAATGGAATGTCATTTTAATCATTTCTTTCTTAATTTCTGGATTTTTTCTTCTAATTCACACATTCGTCATAAACGAAAAATATATTTCATATTCAAATATTTCATATTTTCTCATTTTTTAAATTCACTATCACATCGTTCGTTTTCCTTTTTTTTATTTACATTTAATTTTAATCAGTAATTAAACTAATAATATCGATCAATAATTATCATAAAATAATCTAACCTAAAACAAACTATCAACTTTGGCATAATTCATGTATGTTACAACTAGATTCTCTGTGGAAATACTATTACATTTTATTAAATAAAAAAGAATTATCAGGATAAGTTACTTGATTCCAGAATATTTCACTGAATCGACAACGATCGAGTAATTGTCTTAACAAGCACAGAGTTTCGTGTTCAAACATCATTGATGTATAGATCATATACGATCATTACTTTTAATGCGAACGACAAAGATCGTTTCAAGAGCCAGTCTCTGATGTGTCTCTTCAAGAAAAAAATCCTACAAGTTTGATCCTTCGACTTCCAGGAAGTTGATCCCTTTCATTCCATTTCTTTTTGTCAAAATGGACATCGAAATAGATGGAATAACATCATAACGTTGTACGATATCTTTATTGAGTCAACACAGCTGGAGTTCAATGTCAAATGAAACCGGATTTCAGATCGATCCAAGATCGATTTGCTGATGCAGCTTTTGGGCGTGGCCGCCATATTGATTTCGATGATTTCTATGATTCGTTACATGTACTATTGTAAGATATATTTTTTTAAATTGACTTTTATGTCACTTTAAACTTGAATTTTTTTTTTTCTTTTTCAAAATAGTTATTAAGAATAATTTAGAAATAATTAATTTCTAATTTCTAAATTTCTTTATAAAGTCTTTATATATTTATAGTTTTTAATATTACAAATTTTAAAATGTGAAAATAAAATTATATAAAATCCATAAAAATTTTGAATTTAATTAAAAATATTATATACTTAATAACAGATATATAATTTTCATAATTTTAAAGCTAGAAAAAAAATACATACATTATATTCGTGTAAAAATATATTATACCTTTCATATCTTAACTACGAGAAAATAATTTGTATAATAATAATAAATCTTCAGCATCCTACTTTGTACTTACTATCTCACTGAAGCATCGAAGCATTAAATCACTTTGTCGTATTATGGATCACCAGTGACTCACACAGGCGGATAGGTGTCGCATGGAACCAAAATAGGATCATTTTTAATGTTGTACGTAGCCACGACGTAACCGCGAATACCGATATTCGAGTGGCCGATACTCGCGTGGCAGCTGATCCTAAAAGCCTCGTGGTATTTTATTTAAAGAACACCACGCCGATTCGCGGCGAACGAACGCTGCCACCGGTCTAAATCCGCTGTCCCGTAAATCATTGTGCCGGTTTATGGCGTGCACACGCTTTTGCCCGAATGTGCGTGTCGAATGTTTTGCGAGTAAACTGGCAAAATCGATTAATTCTTACAGTTTCGATAGCTATGGGCTGTTCTTAAACTCACTGACTAGATTCATTTTTGAGGAATTTTAAGAAAAGTATTTGGCAAATTCAATTTTATAAAAAATTATAAATATCTTATTTGTAATATATTATAATATATTAATAAATCATCTTTTTTAATATAATAAATATAAATTTGATAATTTATTGAAGTTAATAATTTGTTTATGATCAGTGAAAATATTGTAGTTAATATTTATATAAATTTTTTATTAAATTATTTAAATTTAAGTTTATTTAAAGTTATGTAATGATATTAGAGAATAAAATCAAATCATTTGTTTTTAGGATGTATTGAACAATAGATTGTATTAATATTATTATAATGATATTATAATACTATCTGATATGTAGAAAAGAATTGTAATTGTAATGTAATCTTTGTATCTCTCATACAATAAAAATAATTGATTTGTAAAACATCTGCTAGGAGAATAAGATTTTGGTATCTCTGTATCTCTAAAATATTAGGTAGACATTATGTACAGTTTAATAACTTCTACCAGTTCACTGCTACCAGAACCCTAATAAATCCACACAGCAGGAGCAACTAGACTCTAAACTATAAAGTGAATCAGTTACTACTAGACACTTCCTTTCTCTGTGGTATGTCTGTGTATATGGTATATAGGATAACAACACCCTGAATTCTAGTTACTAGCACTTTAATAAATTCATAGAATAAAATCTAATGAGTATATATATTATAGAATTTAGAGACAAATTGTAGGCTCCAGTACTAGCTTTATATTTTGTAATGTAACTAAATAATAACCTCTAGTTTTGTGTCACTAACTATTTTTGCCTATGTAGTGGGAGTTATTAAATTTTAAAGAAGCTAGTTTAATAAATTTTATAGTATTATAATATATTATATAATATATTATATAATATATTAATAAATTATAAGTTTCTTTTAGTAGCTTTCCTTGATGCTTTAATATTTTATGATCAATTTCAATCTATAAATTATAAACTATATTAATCTTTTAGTATTCCATAATATTATAATAGTATTCCATAATAATTATAATAGTTCCATAATATTATCAGTTTAGCATTAATAATTAATAATGGAAATTTTATTCATAATTCCATATTATATATTTTATTGCAATATTATTTAGTTTCAATATATTTAAGAGATTCAAGAAACCCTATAATAAAAGCATTTATATTCTCAAAGACATTGAGGAAAAAGTCTACTGGTTTGAAATTATCACAAATTTATAACACTAAAATTATATAAATTCTAGAAGATCTGTTATATTTTACAACATATATGTTTATCAAATTAAAATTGATTTATAATATTCTTTTTTTTTGTAAATTTCTTCTTCATATCAATGTCTTTGTTTAATGCTTCTCAACTACTCGATCACCTCAAGATAGAATTAAAGTTATTAAAACGCATATTCCAACTTACATTGACTATATATTTGTCATATCAATTATATAGAAAAGATAGATAAAATATCAATTTTAATAATTACACGCTAATAATTCCTGTATTCTAACCTTTAAATTTTTCTCTGTTTGCGAAAAAGAATAAAAAGAATTACGCGAAACACACAAGCAATCGTCGGCATATCATTTTCTTTCTTGAACTCCTACAGTAATACAGCGCGCACAACAGCCGTTGCTAAATCAGCGTCCACGTAAATCAACGTGCAGCACGTGCTGGCGAAGGAACACGTGCTTGGTCAAAGGTACGTAATACGCGTTCACAACCCATTTGAAGCTTCTTGCTGCTCTTTCTCATTATTTTTTTTTTATTTTGGCACACCTGGTTCTATTAACATGATAAAAAAATATATACACGCGAAATTGTTTTATCGTCTAGGCTATTTGCATTTCATCATTAATGACACGCATTTTTTGGATGCTTGGTTCATTCATCTTGAAAATTTGTATAAAGAAAAATATTAAAATATTGGCTAATTACTGCATATTACATAATCTTTAGAATTTTATAATTTTCTTTATTAAATAATTTAGATTCTTTTAAATAAAATATTTAAAAAACTTTGAATAATAAGTTATTATAACTTAATCGCATTGTTTCATTAATTGCATACCAACAAAGTTATTAATAATGTTCATCAAAATTAATTCAAATTAATTATATAACAATTAATAGCAATTTTAAAAAAATAACAAAACAAAAGAATCATATATATACATAATTATCACTATAAAAATTAATAAATTAATAGTAAAGAAGAAATCTATTTTTATAGAATATTGACGAAAAAAAATTGAACGATAATGAAAAATAGAAAACATATGTGTATCAAAGCATCGTCTGGACATGGACTAGAAGATCGGCACGATGTGTGTTCCTCTGATTTCTTCCTGCTAGATGAAAAAAGGGAAACGGCGTTAATGTCGCGCTGCCTGGTAGACGGTTTGTCTGTTCAAGTCCTTGTCCTGTCTGCCCTTCAGGTTTGAATTTAGACGGACCACGAATTCCCAGAAAAAAGCCTGTTCCTTGTCCGACTCCATGAAATCGATGTTTCCTCTTCGCCCACTGTCGACCCTCGTCGAGGACTCTTTTTTATGCGACTGAAATAACTGACACTTATTAATCGAATAATCGTTTCAATCCGTCAGACCATTGATATAATTTAACGTTCGACGGTTATTGGATCGTCGAATTGAGTCATCTTCTATTTGGTAATTGTTGACTCTTTTGATGGCCCTAGAAAGTCTTCAAGATTAATGATGAAGTGGATAATCTTTTGTGGAAAGTTTGAGAATTAATTTGACATTTTAAGAAGTTATAAAATTTGGAAATTGAATTATATGGAAAATAAGATTTTTTTTTAATTTTTATCGATAAAAAAATTGAATAATAAAAAGAATGATTATATTTTAAAATTTTTTATATATAAAATTTTTATAACGTTTTGTAATTCTTATGCAATGCTTGCATCATTAAAAGAAATATGAAAGAGAAATTTTCATTCTTGATTTTTCAGAATTTTTTTTCAAATTTTTTATGGGATTCAGATTAATTAACGACACTTTCATTTGCGTGAAACATATTTAATTTCGTTACTTTTTAAAGAATAAAAATATCTTGAGTTAATAGCTTCATTTTCTATTTCCATATTATTGCCATAAAATCTTATACATTTAACAAAAGAAAATTTTCATAAGAATAAAATTCATTAGAATTACAAATAATCGAAAAAAGATTTAAATCCTATTCATAATTCTATTCTATAAAATAAATTAAATAATTTATATTTTCAATAACGAAGTTAATTTTTAAAAAATAAAAATAAATAAAAAAATATAATTTTTATTATGATAATTAATTGATTATTTTTAATACAATCTAATCAATAAATTAATTTTCTATTTCATTATATTTTGATATTAAATAAAAAAATACCGAAAATATATGTTAATAAATATAACATAAAAAGTTAACATCTTTTATATTGATATTTTTTTTTATTTTTACTTTAAGAAAAGAAATCTATTCATTACTTCATCACAATTTTCCCCTAACCTCAATTTGAAGTAACATTAACAAACCACCTCAGTTCTTCATGTTCCACTGTCTCTAGCACTTCTAAATTTCAAGAAAGTTTTCCCTTCTAATTATCTCTCTCGACTTTCCTCGTTTCTACGTCTCTAATTTCTTTTGTTTTCTTTTGTTATACTGCAATACCGGCGGCCTCGAGAACGAACAAACATTTCGTGGCCACGGGGTCGATGTTCTGGCCGTTCTAATATGAGCTTTTCGTCTCCTTTTAGCTCGTCGAAAATATAATGAGGATATGAAAATACTCTTTCAACAAGGAGAAAAGGGAAAAGAAAGAGAGGACTGACAAACGTCTCTAATGAGAATAGATGATGAAAATTCAGCTAACAAATCCACAATTTCCGTGCAGATGCGAGTAACGAGCTAGAACGCGGAACTGAGATTTGCTTGGTGAGAATTTTCGTCGTTTAATTGATGTAATACTGCCATTATTGTTGATAAATTAATGAACAGGAGTTCAGTACTTGAGAGACAAAATATTGGATATAATCGCTGTTTGTTTTGGTATTTGAGATATTTTAACACTAATGAATGTGAATAGCTTAGAAATAGTGGTTCATTTAGTAGTATTTCTATATAGATATTTTAAGAATTATCATTTGTATAGAATTTTTAGTAATTTTTAGATAGAATCGTGCATGATGAAAAATTATAAAAAATAAATTAAAAAAGAAAATTAAAAATAATAGAAATAATTATAATTAATTAAAATTTGATAGGAAGATCAAGAAAAATATATATGTAATCAATAATTCAAATATATATATAATCAATATTATAAATGCAATACTTTTTTTTATAAAAATATACAATTTCTTTTTTGTGAATTATCGTGATAAACTGTTATTTCATAAAAATATTTTTATAACAAAAAAATAAGCACTAAAACTCTAACATATGTATGTACTTACATATGCGTAGCAACATCTTAACATATGTAGTACTCACAATGAATAACAACATCCTAAAAACATAACTCAGAATATAACAAGAAAATCGCACGTGTGATTAAGAATTTTCTATTTATCCATAATGAATCTAGGAAGGAAGTCGTAAATAGAAATGCTATGAAGGAAGCGCATCAAGCAAGCTGCTGTCCAGATTATGCTGGACTCAAGTTATGACTGTTAGCATGTTTCTTTTCGCATTTTCTTATTTCACCTCTATCTATTCCTCTCTTTCTCTTCCTTATTCTCTACCTAACATCAATTAGGGACTTCTCGTGCATTTTGATTCATGATTTTCTCCTGACTTTCACACGAGTTTTCCCTCGTCACGTTTCACCAGATTCTTTGAAACTGTATCTATTTATAAAAAGATCTAGTGTGAGAATCGATGAAATGAATCGAATCGATCGTTTCGAAAGTGGTGCTAGGTTTGTTTTTCAACTCTGTTCAGAATTCCCGCGAAATTCCCACGCGTTATTTTTATGTTGATTTTAAGTAATGGAAAGTATCTTTATGTCATTATGTCAAATTGCTTGATAAAATTTCTGCAGTTTTTTAGAAGGAAAATTTTAGGTTAAGTATTGACTTTTTTGTATTTGATTCAATTATTAAAATAAAATAAATCTTATTTAATAATAAAATATATCGAAAACAAATTGATTTACGAGTTTTATTATAATATTAATTGAAACTGATTAGAAATATTGATGATACATGTATATAATTTTATGAATTTTTTGTTTTAAATTCTTTCTAATTTTTATCAAATATATTTATTTATTCGAAATTTTAAATTATTTATTATTCATAATTCATAATTAATATCTCATAATAAAATTTTCTTTTAAAAATAATTTGATAACATAAAAACATAACCTAACTTTTCTATTCTCAAATATGGAAATCAAAATATTCTACTTACTTTATTTTCATGAATCTGTGTCGCAGAAATTTACTATTCCCTTGAAAGTTTCTTCATCCATTGTAACAGGAAAAAATATTTCGATTCCCAATAATAATATTCGTTCGATTCTATTGGCAATGCTTGGAGCATTTATTGTGTCCCAAGCAGCAGCTATATATATATATATATATATATACTTAGCAGGAAGCTAAATTGTATGTCTCGTGTCCCTTAGTACTTTCTTTTTTTTCCCTTTTTCGCAGATGGCAATCGTTTCCCGCTTATACGGCGCCGCTCATAGATTTGCGATCGCGTTCAACTACAAAGAATAGATAGTCAGTGGTCGACAAAACTACCATTTTGTCACGCTGGTAAGTTACAGAAAAAAAGCATGGGAATGTTGGCGAAGATAGAAGGAGATAAAACGCAAGCCGCTTTCGCATTAAATAATTACTTAATGTTTTCTTCTTAAGAGAAATTATCGACATAAATTCTTAGGAAATTTTTATATCTAACGAAGTAATCATTAACGTTCCACGTAGAATTTCTTTTTCAAAAAGACTTCTAAAGAATTTTTGAAGGGATTTTCATTAAAATTTCAAGAAATTTTCTAACCTATGTATTATTTTAGCCAGAAAAATTATATATAGATATTTTTAAAAGAATTTTTAATTTTTTTCATAAAAAAACTTTGAAATTGATCTTTACCTCATACATTACCCGCATTCCTGCGATTACAGTGAAATCACGTGAAATAAATTGCCGATGCTCACAAAACAGTTTCGTCTCGCTCGCGACTCAAGGGAAGAAATCGAGGAATGATGGGAAGAAAAAAAAAAGCAAACGATATATGTGCGATTTTTACTTCGGATAACTCAGGAAACAGAAATTCTTGACGTCCTCGTGGAAAACTGGTTAATAGCCGCGGAATAACGCATTCAGGTTAAATGAACTCGTTAATTGTTCTTCCGCAATAGTGCATTGCAATGCGCAGCCAAGTGCATCGGTTCAAATCCAGTTGCTACTAGTTATAATTTCGTTATGAATTTTGAATCAAAGAAATATTGGTTTGAGTTTATTCATATGATGAACATATAGAAGAGTTATTAGGAAATTCGTGTCGATCATTAATTGAGCTATTTTCTTTTTTTTAAACCGATATTTTCGAGTTTAAAATATATAAATAAAACTTATAAATAAACAGAGAAATTTCTTTAAGAAGAGAATCAACGAATGTTGTTATTTTTCATAATGAAGAGTTTCACAAAGAAGGGATAGAGTCGACGTTAAGTGCAACGGTTCATCATTCCGAGAATAATAAGCTTCTTTTTCTTTGTCGGTACGACAGAAATGCCGATGGGCACACAAAACTGGCTCGTTTGATCTCGCTTGAAATAGTAAAGCTGCACGTCGCGTCGTCTTCATTTCTCTCTTTCTTTCTAATAATCTTCGTTGCATCTTTTTCATCATAGTTAGTTGTTATCTTTTTCAACGGAATTTTAATCTTAAACGATGAGCAATTGTTAATTATGTGTTTTTAAAACAAATATTATTCCAATATATTGAAGAATAGAAACAATTTTTAATATTCGTATAAAATATATATCATTGCTGAAAAAGAATATAGTAAATTAAAACTAAATTAAGATTCCATTTTTGGCAGAAAAATTAATTTAAAAAAAATTATTTTGAAAAAGTATAATTAATACAAATCTTGAATTTTTCAAATATGTATTCAATATTAATTGTTAAATAAATCTTACCTAAAAAGGGAAATAATGAAAAGTAATCTCATTAATTAATATAAAACATAGTCAAGACAAATTTGACGATTTGTTACAAGTAATAAATACAATCGAAACACAATTTTGTAACGAATAATTGAAACTGTGATGAATAATCGTTAAATGGCAAACTTATGATATTTAAATTAAGTTTAAACTGTGATAAATAATTTATATTTAATTTATTGAAATATTCTTTCTCATTTAATAATTACAAATAACTTCTGAAGATAGAATAATTTATAGACATTGAAATACCATCTAGTGGCCAACAAGTAGAACTAATCATCAGATGGCAAAATTGAAAAATCTTAACTTTTCAAGATTTTTGGATTCAATTTTTTAATTTTTAAGATGTTATATTAAGATTTTGATGAATAATTTGTAATTTTTTTTAAATATTTCTAAATAATGAAATGTTTGTTGAAATATTATCTCCATAAATCTATTTTAATTAAATCTCTAAAGGTCAGTGACTTAATGTACCTTTCGACTCTTGTAAATTCATACTTATGTGTAATGCAAGTTACACGCGATATGAATATAACGCTAAGATGCATGCCAATGTCTAATATTTCTTGCATCGTTGATCTTTTTTCCGGCGCTTAATTATTATTAAGTACAGTTTCCGTTAAAGAATCTTGTTTCTTTAAACTATTTATAAAATTTGATGGTTTGAATTTGAATTTTGTCGAATTTCAACTTAATAGATTCCTTAATTATAATTAAATTAATCAATTTTTGGCATTATTTTATCATTATTTTTAAAAAATGATGTTATTCATTTTTCAATAATTAATTAAATTCGATAATTAAATTCAAATTATTCGAATTTATTACTCACTGTAAGAGATAATTGAATTTAATCACGAGTAATATTTTTACTGAAGCTGTGTTCTAAATGTCAAAAAATTTGCGAAATCGTGAATTCAAAATGATTTCAAAATACGATACAATGATATTACGAGAGCAGCGACCTCATTCGTAATTACGCAATACTACTACGAGAGTTGCATTTTCCGCGAAACCGGAAGTTCGATACATGGTGTCGCCTCGACTGGTTTCGCTTCGATTCGATTCATCGAATGGGAATGATGTCTGTTCCCGTGGAATAATTCATGCACTTGAGATTAACTGCAACAGTGTTCGCATGAGAAATCGCAGCGCCGATCTGGCGCCTGGTCATCGAGAATATGTCAGATCGATTTGTTTCGCAGTGCATACAAATTATACGTATGATCGTGACAACTCGAGATCTGTATACAGATCTGTTGTTAATTTGCATCTTTCACAATATTCATTTTTTGATTTTTTGTGCTTTTTACACAACTTGGTTGTTATACCGGTAATTAGATAGATTCTTGTTTGTCCGAAATGATACATAATTGGTTACATGTTCGAATGTTTTTTTTTATAATTTATAAATATTTTTTGCACTGACTTATTTTATTTTTCTATTGAAATCGATAGTTTTTTAAAATAAAAAAAAAAAAAAAAAAAATTCAATTCTTATCAGAAATAATATTTTGAAATATTGTAGATTATTAAAAATTATCAAATAGATTTAAGGTCATTTATCATGGCTGGTAAAAAAAAAAGAAAAATAGAAAAAGATGCCGTTTCTGAAAATATATTGAAACCAATTTTCTACACAGTATGCAATGTAACAAATTATCTAATAAACCATTTTTCAATTTTTCAACCTGATATCTTTGATTTTTATTAAAATTCCTTCAACTCACCTATCACTAGTGAGATTATCTTAAAGTCCATACAAAAATACGACTTTTACTACAAAGTGCGAAAAACATGTACCATCGCCAAATTGCACCACAGGAAATAACTTCAATAAGGAAGAAGATACAAACGCAAGATCTTTGGTAAAAATGCATATCTGCTTTTATTGGAAAAAAAAAAAAAAAAAAAAAAAAAAAAAAAAGAAAAAAATGAAGAAAAAAGATGTCTCCATGTGTACTGTGGTGTCGTGTCTTAGTAAGATAGTCGATCGAGAACTGTGCTTCTAAGCTGGCGATCACGATCGTGGCGACGCGATGCGATCGTCGGTATTACGACGAAAAATATCTTGCATCATTATCGATCCTTCTTTGCTCGTATGGCGAGAACGATTTTATTAATCGAACCATGATTCGGGCAGGTATCGCGTCGAGACACTATATGTCAGTGCCATGATCGTTTTCGCAATTACGGTCGAGGGCAGATATTTTCACAATATCCGACCTTCTCGACGGGGAAAATTCGTTCCTACTATATTTATAGATATACATATACATACATACATTTTATATTTATATAACATATTATATCTACGATTCTCGCTGTGTCTCGAGGAAAATGCCACGCGTCACCCATCTCTCTTGCTTACATTCTATCTAATAGTATCAATTTTTCGCTGTTTACCTCTTTCTTGTATTGAAGAGAAAAATCGCGAACATGACACGCTCGTCTATTAATATATTAAAAATATGAAGTCGACTAGGTGCGCCGACACGACGACGACACGACGACATTATTATTATTATTATTATTATTATTATTTTCCTCTTTTACAACATTGTCAATATCGTACTGCGGTGGCTGCTCTTGTACATTTATATTATTTATCCCATTGTATTTTTTCCCACCATTTTTGATGGTCGTTCATAACAATTAGGCGCAACCTTGTCGCCGAGATCCGAAAAATCGACGAGCGTTTTCGGTCGGTCGTGTGTTTACGCGTATCGGCCGTGGCAGTATTACAATACATATTCGGTCAGTAATTGGCTCGATGCAAAAATAGCAGAATTCTCTTAATGATTAAATTTATATGAATAACAAAAGAGCACATTTTTTTTTTTCTAACTCGTGCATGATTAAAATGCACGCAAGCTACATATCTATTTTGCAATATTCTTCATGGTAAAAATCACAATTTTAAAATCAACTCTAGAATAATGTTGCGCGCGCATATTATGCGCACGCAGTGCGGCCTGCAAGCTAGAATTAACCTTGCGTGCTACGGATTTGCCTACGGAGTAATGTGAACATCCATAAAGGAGAATGATGTTGGAAGTGGTATGCTTTCGCATAAAATAATCACCAGACAATTTGATAATACAATATAATATATTATTGTCTGATCTATGATAAATAGATTGATTTTTTTCGTAAAGAAATAATTTTTCGATCAACATGTGCTCGTATTTAGAAATTCCTATTAATTCTGCGTCAAGCCAATACACATATACGCGCTTGCGCGAATATAGTAGCAGCAGTAGTGATGATAATAGTGGTGATGGTAATAATAGTAATGGTAGGGAGCGTCTAATGTTAGTCAAAAGAAAAATCAATTCGCGGCAATCACAGCAGCAGCTGCTGAAGACGACGATGATGAGGATGACTTCTTCTTTAGTACGATGTCCTTGATGTTGAGATTGACCTTTTCCTTGCGTGGCGGCGGTACCGACTGCAGGCAAAACCTCTTGAATGCCTCTAGTTCGCGTTCCGCATCGTCCATCTCCCCGTCCTCGAGGTCTATATCTTTAGGCGTGAATACGCTCTCTGTAAAAGACACGCTCTGAATACTAGAAATTGATAGGTTTAACGGTGGGGTGGGAAAAAAATCTGCGTTTGATTTAGCTGCTTCTTTGTATTATTTTTATCTTTTTTCTCATCTCATCTTTCTTTGATTTCATTCTTATCTTTTTTTTAAACTTAAAATATAAAATATATATTATGTAAAGAGAAATAAGAATGATTTATAAAATAAAAAAAAAAAAACGAAAAAAAAAATTAATTTCAATGGAAATATAAGAGGATATAAAAAAGGAATCGGGAAACAAATTTTGATTAATGATTCGTGAGGAAAAAATGAAAACGGGTATTTTGAGTCAATATTCAAAAAATGAAGTGTTTTCATTGGCTGATGATAAAAGAAAATTCACGCTTCACGTGATCTATAAGCATGCAACGGTTTTTTTCCATTCTTTGATAACACAGCAGTTTTCAAAACACAACAGGGAATAAGAGATCATAACGTTGGAAAAAATAGATTTGTTTTATTGAAACACGTGATTCAAACTTGATTAAAAAATTATTCATATACTCTAGTTGTTGTCGATCACCTAGAATCGGTTAAACATCACAATTTGAGATTTCAGGTAGATAGTAGATAAAACTCGCTGTCATGGTCAATGAACTTGGCAAAGCGTGACTCTCTCAAGTGATCTACATATCTTTTCTTTATCTTTCTTTTTATATTTTTCTCTCTTTTTTTAGCACATAATCGATTAAAAATTTCTATTTATGTTTAATCTATCATATAATTTTTTTTTTTAAAATATGCTCAATATTCAAAATATTCCGCGTACTTGCGACCAAACTCGATTTTCAAGAATAACTAAAAAGGAAACGGAGAAAGAAAGGGGAATATAGTATAAAAGATGTATATAATCGAGATATTCCTGAAATATAGAGAGAAAAAAGACTGTAACTATCCTAAAATCGAATAATAATTTATCTTTTGATAAAATTACTATGGATAATAATTCGATGGAACAATCACCTGATTGGTCGAATTGAAATATGAAGTCGATGCGCGCGAACAAGCGGAAGGAAAATAAAGAAAAGATAGTGCTCACTATCCCAGAGTTCTCTCTTCCGGTCAATCCCCCTAGAAATTCGTGGTGGCCAATTCGAGGAGATCCCGAAGTGTACACATCCCCGGTACATTTGATTAAATTTTCTCTCTTTCGACCTATAGCCTGCGATTGAGACTTGGTCCTAACGCGGTACACTGCCCTCTCCTGACAGAAAACGAAACGAAAGAAAAACCGTCGTCAGTGTGACTTAACATGGACTCAACCTACACGTTTACACGTCCATAGCTTTTTTTAAATATTTTTTGTACATCGATTGTGTACAAAATACTATCTCTAATTATTGTCTCTTTTTTAAACAAAAGGAAGAAAAAAAAAGAAAAAAGAAACAAGAAAAGAAAAAAGAAAACGAAAGAAGAGAAAGTTTTTTTTCAAACCGGGAGCGAAGAATGCAACCCGGGGGTGTGTTAAGGAAAACAAAAAAATGAAAGAAGCAAATTTACATGTTAAACTTTGATTATTGTTGTTTCTCACCAACGAGGTTCCAGTCATCGCCATATTGTCTTGTGCCGGCTCCGCGTTTTTTCTTTTTCTTACTCTTCCCAGTAGACGACGCTGCTATCGTAGCGTTTATTGCCTCTCGAACTGCTGTTTTTGCACTTTGTACATCTTCCATACTAGGTTCCGTTCTCACTTTCGTTAATGTTACACTAGTTCCTTTCAAATTAATTCCATTTTCTGGTATTGGTTGACCATTTGTTACTTTACTGATTTGTATGTTAGCTAGACCACTTAGAGTTGTGCAATCTGGAGTCAATCTGCTTCTTAATTCTGCCAAACTTGATGGAATAATACCATTAGTATGTTTCAAATTCGAATTTTCTGTCGTCATTTTGGACGGGAGATCGCCTTTCACAATATAATCAGGTTTTGGAGGTGATGTAAGACCTGCATTAATTGCTTGTTGTAATGCAGGGCTCCTAATAGTAACCATGCCATTTTCTGATACTTTTATAATGGCTGCCTGTTGAGTTGGTGGCACTTTCATTGGACCAAATGCAGGATTTCTTATAGTCACCATATTAGTATTTGGGTTATGAAGTATTCTAGCAGGTTCATCTGCATGATCATTCATGAAAAGATCATTATTTTGTACTATTGTTTGATTTGATATATTGTTGGAATTTGCAGCATTTTTATTCTTCTTTTTTTTCTTTTTATTAGTACTGCTCTGATTTTGTTGTGTTTCTTTAGACATATCTGTAATGATGAAACAATAATTTATTGTTATCAAATATATATATAAAATTATATAAATATATATACAATTATATATTAAAATATAGATTATTTTACTTACCTTTTTCTATGGATTTAGGCAAAAGATCTTGTTTCAGTTTTCCTGTATCTACTACAATCACATTGCCACCTGCCTGAGAACTTGCATAACTCGATTGAACACCGCTCATTGGTGCAGCGATTATTGTGGTTTGTTTCGGTGGATTTACTGGTTTAGGTAGAGGTGCAGATCTGATTGGTAAAGGTTTCGTAGGAGCATCTACTTTCGTTATCGTAATACCAGGTGGTAATTTTAAATTTTCTATATTAATTTTAGAATTTACACCAATATCCTTGAATTGACTGCTCAATGGCGAATTAATTCTTTCAGTGGATACTGATTGTACTTCCGATCGTTGTTTGATACTTATCTGATTTGTCATTTTAGTTTGAATTTTTTGAGTATCGTTTTTTGCCTGCTTAATAGTGATATTAGATGTATTTTTATTATTTTTATTGGAACCTAATTGTCCATTTTTATCTTGTGATTGGATTTTTGACTTTTTATTATTTTCATTACTGATATTCAAGTTTTGCGATGACTTTTGTGAAGTTGGCGTTTGAGGTGGAGTATTCATCTTATTCTGCTTCTTTCCAGATACATTTTGTGATTGATTTTTATTCTTATTTACAACGTTTTGTTGTAACACATTTTCTTTATTTTCTGTATTTCTTTTGTCTTTTTTAGATTTCGTAATACTCTGTTGTTGAATCTTTTTATCATCTAATTGTTTTCCTTTGCCTTTATCATTATTTGATTGTTGTTTCATATTGTTCTTACCATCACAAATTTTATTTTGCATTTGTTGTTTCGAATTATTCATTTGTTTATTGCCCTGTTGTAATGAATTATTACTATTACTATTAGTATAATTGTTGTTATTGTTGTTTGCTTTAGTTTTCTTTTTCTTTCCGCTGATGTTTTGATTCTGTTCGTTCTCCAATTTCAAATTGGCGACTTCTTTTGTCTGACCATTTACCAATGTAAATAAAACTTTATCTTCAGCTGGTGTTTGACCTTTTAATGTTATCGTAACTGTTGGTTCCGCGCTATTAGATTCCATAACTCTTTTAATCGTCACAATCTGAGGTTGAGTTTCTGTCTGAACAGGTTTCTTTGTTTCTTCTTTTGCTTTTACCTCTTCCATTTTCTTCATTCTTTTCTTCAACTTTTTTCTCTCTTTCTTTGTTAATTTTTTATCATTTAAGTCAATAGTTAATGATTTCTCCACAGTATTATTTTTCATATTTGTGCTATTGATACTGTTTATCTGTATTTTATTTTTATTGCTAATTTCAGTTTTGTCACTTTTAATGGCTATTTTATTATTTATCTGACCTGAGACCATTGTTTTATCGGTTTTATTAATACTTTTGTTCTTTATATTGATATTCACAGGTGCAGTCTTTGTTTTGGTATTTATACTACTTGTACTAATACTACTACTGCTGCTGCTACAGCTACTGCTACTAGTATTACTACTATTGCTACAGATTTCTTGTTTGTCTTTCTTTTTATTACTTAATTGTTTTATAATCGGCAACGCTACTGGAGGTGATGTAGGTAAAATAGATACTTCAGGTAGATTACACTGAGGTAATAATCTTTGAGGAACAGGTTTTTGTGGATCTACGACGGTGATTGTTACTTCTGGTGTCTTTTTCTGTAGTTCTATTAGTTTTTGTCTTTCTGCCTCTTGCCTATCTCTTTTAAGCTTTTCTTCTAGCTATAACAAATAAAATTTTAAGTTAGATTTTATATAGTTAATGAAGACAAAATATTGATTTCAATTTATATTAACCTTCCGTTGCTTCTGCCTAGCTTTTTTCTCAGCCTTTTTATTGTTATCTTTTTTTCCATTCTGATTACCTTCAATAAATTCTAAAAGTTCCTCCAGATCTCTTTGATCTCGTTGATCTGTTTGAACTACAGATACAGTCGAAACTGGAGTATTTAATCTAGGCATGATATTTGTTACTGTTTTTGTTTCTGTACTTGTATCAGATACCACTGATTCTGAGGGACTTTTTGAAGGACTACATGTAACTTTACATTTCCTAGCCTTTTTCTTTGTTAATAATTGCCGTAAACGTTCTCTCATTTCATTATAATTTCTACTAACGGGCGCTACTGAAGGCTAAATAAATATATTTATATAAAATAACACATTAGTACATGTACGAAATAAAAATGATAAAATCTGCTTACAACACCATGGCCAAATACTTCACAATAACAACAGTCGCAATGTCTACTAGAATCTCTTTGTGCTGAACTACTGGTAGAACAAGAATCCTCCTGACTACTTCCGGAATCTGAACAATCTCCATCTCCAGAACTCACTAAAAAATATATATAATACATATATACACTTTTTTTGTTTAGCAAAAGAAAAAAAAAAGGAAAAGAAAAAAACAATTATGAAATGAAAAAAAAAAAAAAATAGTTCAATGAATACTGACAATCATTACACGAGACTCTTTTAATATGCTCAACATTAGCCTGTTTGTGACAGGCATGCGACGAATGATTGCTATGTGCATGAGATCTATGAGTGGGACCCATATTTTTTACCAAATCTGGAAGAGGCCCATGTGTATGAGAATGAGTGGTACCTATTTAAATTCAAAGAAGATATATTTTGTTATATCTTTCTCTTGAATTTTGATAAAAGTATTTTTTAAAATATTATTTACAAAATTATTTAATAATTGTTTATTTATATTTACCTTGATGCGTTGCATGATTATGAGTGGTATTTGGTGTCTGAGTTGTCGAATGTCGCGTTTGCGTTTGAGCAGATTGTGTAGTACCAGATTTTACTGCAATTTTAGGTGGCTCCTGATTAGTTTTGATAATAGACGGCGATACTGGCTTTGAATGACCATTCGGTACAATCGTTTCAGGTACGCCTAATAGTATTTTTAAATATTTTTACATAATCATCATATTTTAAAACAAAAATTTTGTTATTGACAATAAGAAAAAAAATTTCTTTTTTATAATTACATTTTGTTAGACAGGGACAAGTATCCCATATTTTCCGCTTGGAATTTAATAAACACAAACAAGGTGGATTTTCTAGCACCATTTTTCTTTCTGTTATTTCTCTTACATGCTGATATACACACGAACAAGGTTGTGTATCAGATGTCCATAAATCAATATCTTCATTTGCATTTATTTCATTTTCATCATTTTTTATTTCTTTTATTTCTAGATCTTCTAATTTTTTCTTTACTTGTGTTGCCGAAAAATTAGCTGTATCTTCTATAGTAAAATTAAACAAAAAATTAAACAAAAAATTAAATATGTGTTATAAATTTTACTAATATGTTACAGCAATCTTTACCTAAGAAACCATTTGTGAGTTGTGGAAAAGGATTTTCTAATGGTAATATGATATTTTCAGTATCATTTTTATTAATCTGTAAATTAATTTGATTAATTATTAATATTATATTAATAAATTTTAATAAATCTAGTGTTATATCAATAAAAATAATTAAAATAAATAATTGAAAATTCTTACAGTAGAAGATATTGCAGGTCCTATACACATATGACACTCGCAACTTTTTCCTTCTTCTACATTATTTTCCAAACAAGTTCCTTCGATTTGCGCCCTTTTTGAAAAACATTCATATATTAATACAAAAGAAAGAAAAAACGATTATAATGATTATAATTCATGTACATAATAACAAGTACTTGACTGATCTCATTGCAGATTGTACTAAATGACAAGTTGCACAAGCATAATCAAAAAAATCTTCCTGTCCATTAGTGTAAATGTCTGTAACAGGTTGTGCACCTGCTACATCAGATAATTTTTGTCGTAGAGATTTTACAACTTTACTCCAATCATCTAATAAAATTTGTAGTATCTCAATACTTGGAGGCATATCAGGTGAATCTAAACTTAAATCTGGAGTAGGACTTAGAGACCTATTATCCATTTCTGATACATCAACTTTTGCTTGTGATGTGAGCGTCAAAAGTTGTCCATCTGTTTCTTGAAATTCACTGTAATAAGAATAAATATGAAATCAATGATTTATGAAAATATATGAATTATATTTTATTTTTATATTGACATACTTTTCAATGTCAGGCGTTTTATTTAACATACGCGGTTCCAGAAGTTTGCTAGTTGCTGTGAATATTTCCCTTACTTGTCTAAGATGGGTCATTCGACATGCTTGTTCTGCACTGAAATACGCACCGCTTATGAAACTTTGTTCATAGATTTTCTTTCCTGGGATTGTGATCAGTTGATATAGTTGTATTATTGTTAAAATATAATCACATTATCACTTACTTGTACTTGTCCATCCATGATTCAGTTTCTGCCCAAAGGTCTCTAATTACAGTCATTTCTTTATCAAACCATAAATATCGATGAACAAGACGTTGATATTCCGAGCCTTTTAAAGGCAAAAGTTTTCTTAACTGTAAAACCTAAGATATGTACTTTGTTGTCTATTAGATATTGTAATTTAATTAAAATATTAAAATAATATAAGTTTATTTACCTGACCAATAAAAGGCGGTAAATTATCTTGTATAAAGGGGTCATCATATATATAAATCTGATATAATTTTTTAATAAAAGCAGTCCATGGCAAAGGAAATTTATAATAGAATTTACCCAAATGATCTTTTAAAAGTTTTACAAACTTAGAAATCTTTACAGCTGTTGTTATTAATGCATCATAATCATCTAAAAGACCTAGAAAGAAGATGTGTAAACTAATAATAATAATAATAAAAACAAATTATTTAATTTAAAACACTATATATTTATATTAACCTGTAAGAAAAACTTCTGCTAAATTATTTACATTAAGATCATGTAAAAGAGCTAATAAATGAACTTTTACTTCTATAACAAATTCTTGCGCCAAGCTTACTAATCTCATAAATAATTGATGAGGATTCCTTTTACACAATCTGAAAATAAACATTAAAGTTAAATTCATAAATGCCAATCCATTAATTAGTCATTAGAAAAATTTCTTTTAAACTTACTGCAAAACAATCTTGTGCGTATCATCAGCTGAAAATGGAGTTTGATGAAATTGTAAACCCCCCGGAATACGAGAAGCTTCTAAGGCAACATTAAAGGAACCTCGAATATGTTGACGCAATTCTGTCCATAGATTTTGAAATTTTATGGCCTTTTGCAATTCTTCTCCAAGCAATTCTCTATATGAGAGTAATGATTAAATTTATTCAATAATTAGATTATTTCTTTTTATTTATAACAATTACCTTTTTGCTTTGCATACATTACACGAACACATTTCCTTACCCCTGAAGGGGCTTTCAAGGCTTACAGTAGTATTCGAATTTTCAATAACCGTCTTCGGCCTCATTTGCATCGTGTTCAGTTCCATGTTGTCGGGACCTCTCGCGCCCTTGACAAATTCATCGACCACGCTTTCGTCAAGTGCCACGCTCTGCAAGTAGAACGTGTTCGTGGTTGACGATCGTTGGTGCGATGTGAACATGAAACGGTGTTCACTAGAGGAAAACATACCGCGACAGGAACCGAGTCCGCGACGACAGGAGATCTGACAGCGTCTTCCAAGTAATTAACAGCCCAGTCACTTTCCTGTCGCGTGAAATCGTCCTCAGAGCTAATGCATCCATCATGAAGAATATCGTCAGTGTGTTTCTTAACAAGAACGTCATCCATCGCTACTACGTTGCTTTCTCTCGTCCTGTTGCATTGACCGTCCTCGCCGTCGCTGCCGCTCATTTTATTACCGTGTAATATAATTGTCACACTGAACTAATCGCTTATCAATATTTCAATTGAGTTATACGACAATTGATACGTTTTTTCACGGGTTCTATTTCAAACCGCGTAAACACCTAAACTGCATTCAATCAACATTCGCTCAATATGGCGTCTCGCGTGCTCATCCCGTGGTTCAACATTATATCGTGAGGTGACGCGCTTTGGCGATTGCGTGTTTGCAAGCTCGCTGTACATTGACTATCATCCATGATCTTTTCTTAAAAATATCAATGAAAATATTTTGTTGGAATTTTAAAAAAAATGGTTTCAGATACATTACAAAGATTCTAAATAAAAAAATAAATCTATATTATTCTATATATCTATATATTTATATAATCTAATTCATATATTTAAATATTTATTTTAATATTCATTGTGTAAATAAATTTACTTCTTTGAAACGCATTATCGTACATGATTTGATATATATACTTGTTTATATGATAGAATGAAATACATAGAACTTATCTTAGTAATTAAATTTAATGTACGATATAAGATTAAAGAAAAAAAAATATATATGTATAAAAAATAACTTATCATTTGAGAAAAGAAGGAAAATACATATACTGCCCTCTTACAACTAATTAATAATTGACAATGTATTGCAGAATGTAGATAAAAATGCGAAGTAAATACGAGTTATTTCTTGCTACGTGGGAATAGCCGAGTTCAAGATACGTGGAGACAAATTGTCACAAAAATGACAACAACAAATTACTTGGATTTAGATATTAATAAATTATTTGAAGAGTATACAATAAAGGAGATCGAGGCAATTCAAAAGAAAATCCAACATGAAAGTGATAGAAAGAAAATCGAACTTAGAACTTTAGTTGGGTAAAGTTCTATTTTAATGACTTAAAGTAATTGGTTGTTACTCTCTTTTATTTTCTGTATAAATTAATATTTATATATCTCTTAAATATTAATAAATTGTTGTTAAATAATAAAGTTTCATATATATGATTGTTACCAAAGGTTAATAATTTAATCTTTGAATATGCTTATTAATTATTTACATATTTTTAGGGAAAGATATCGTGATCTAATATTGGCTGCAGACACAATTAGAAAAATGAAGATAACTTCTGAACATGTAATTTCAAGAATCATTGACATTGAAAACAAATTTGGAGAATTACAAAAAAAATATCTTATTGGATTTAAAATTGATTCAACTCAAAATGAAGATGAAAAGTATTTCTAATAATTTCATTAAATGATTATATAATTTTTTCATTTTTTATACTATTATATAATATTTTTTTGTAGAAATGTAGAAACAAATCAAGATTCAATCATTATTCAAATAAAAATCTTGATGGATGTACCTCAATATATTTGGTCTAGTATTGAAAACAAGGATTTATTATTTGCTACACAATTGTATTTAATAGCTCAACATATAAATTACAGTTTATTATTCGAAGTGGGAAGTACAGATTTATTAATTAAATATCCAATTGTATCTAAACAATGGGATGTTATTAGCCAATTTAAAAATATTATATTAAATAAATGTAACAATGTATTACAATCATTAGATGTACAGCCAGGGGTTAGTATTTATTTTGTATTATATTATAAAATTTTGTATATTATTTATAACTTTATAATAATGTTATTAAAATCTATTTAATAATTTTAGAGCATAGCAAATTGTTTAGCAGCATTTGTATTATTAAACGGAACTTCATTCTCAGATTTATTGGATAAATTAATATCAATGCGTAACCAGGCTATTAAATCTATTGTTACAGATGAAAATGATAATAGTGTTAAAACAAAGATAAAATTATGTATTAAAATATTAATTCAAACAATCAATTTAATCTATTCTTGTTTTATAAGTAATTATAACATATATAATGTATTTTATTCTTATTATTATTTTAAATATATATATATATATATATATATATATAATTAAATATTAATTAAAAAATTACAGATTCAGAAGGTGAATTAGGAGGTCTTGTTTTACAATATTTAACAAAAATTCAAGATCAAGAAGCATATTTTTTACTTTCTCAATTAGATTTGAATCAAGAATTATTACAAGAATTTCTTCCTCTTGTGACCAAACAGCATAAACCATTTACTGTACATAATTCTGAAAATTTTTGTATATTAGATCTGCAAAAGAGGATCAAATCTTGGCTTGATTGGGTAGCTGAATTTTGCAGTCATGAAATTACAAAACTTTTAGATTTAATAATATCTATAAAAGGTTTATATTATGTTCGTGAAGAAGCTGTTAATATTAATCTGCCAGAAAATTGGAATGAAATATGGGAAGAGCTTTCTCTTCCAAGAATAACTTTCTGGGTGGAATTTTTTCAACCTTTAATATCTCAAAGAGTAAAATGTACATAAATATGATACATATATTTTTTGTTATTAAATTGAAAATAATAATATTGTTAATATTTTATCAGGTATTATAAATGATAAATGGATGGAAACTATCACTATGTTAAAATCTGATGTAATTGAACTCTTAGGCAAAATTTGTTATGATAAATTTGAATATCCAGAACACGATTTGCGATGGTTTATCTGGAAAGACTCTCCAAATGATATTCCTCAGAAACTTACTAAAAATGGTGGCCTAGATAATAAAAGATCTTTATTGATGAAAACGAAAGGATATTCGCCGAATATTCTTAAATTATGTGAAACTTTTGATACAAGTTTGCACGTTTTACTCGCAGATCTTGAACAATATTTATATGAGACAGAACGTATAATGTCTATTAAAGACAATCTACTATCCACAAATATATCGTTAATTTCAGATTCGTTTTTTGATCGTGCGGAGATTCAAGAATATTTACAAACAATTAGTACCAATATGATTGAAGATTTTATTACTTTTGCGAAAACTACATGTGTAAATGATAAACCTGACTATGGTCAACGTGATGTAAATGCTATTGTAATGGCAAGATTTCTTTTAGCATTAATAACATTGAGTTCAAATTTGAATAAATGTTTCACACTTTCAAAAGTGTCTGGGTTAACTATAACAAATATGAAATGGCAAACAATTTGTGATAAATTAAAAGAAGAAAGTACTTTTATTTGGTCAGTTTGGGCTAAAACATATAAAGTTAAAATAAGCGAACATAGGGAAAAGTTCATATCGAAAGAATCATTACATGGTTATCCAATACATTTGGTTATATCAGAATGGGAGAAAGTAACCATTGAGGAAGATTCAGGAGAGGGTAAAAGAATAAAATCGGAAATTTTAGTACCATATCAGCCATCCATTCACTTGCAGAAATTTTTGACTGCTATTAATAAAGATTTAAATAAAATAATACCGCACACACTCCCAAAGTAAGTTTCAAATTATCATTTATATAAATTAAATTTAAATTTTTTTAATTTTAATTTTTTATCATAGAAAAGTATTACATGAAGTTATAGAAGATGTTGTAACAGAATTATTAAATCATATAATTGTATTCAATGATGTAAATCTTTCTCAAAAACAAGCTTTTCAAGTATTATTTGATATAAAATATTCTAGTCTGCTTATGATACCTCGTGAAAACAAAATTCTAACTGATCTGTCAAATAAGTCATGTGAAAATATATTATCTAAAATCGATCCGTTTGATTATGATGTTTTTAATCCTTTCATTCATACTAATGTGAAGAAAAGTGTTCAAAGATCTTTGGTACGTATTTGTTTAATTCAAAATCAACATTTAATTTAAATGTTCAAATTTTAATTATTTCAATTTTTATTTTCAGCTTATATTAGGAAATCTTATACCTCATTTGGAACAGTTACATTCGATTTTAGGTGCACGAAGTGAATATAATAATATTGAAGGAGTAAAATCGGATTTGCCAACAGTACTAGCTTTATACACAGGAGCACCTTGGTTTCCACCTTTAACCGTAACCGCTCCAGCGAAAAATTTACCTCTTGTTACTGCAACTCTTCCAGAAAAAACACAGGTAAATCACAATTTTTAATTTCAAAAATTTTTAAATATATCTGAATTATATAAAATTTCACTTAAATATTATTTTATGAAATTATTTTTGTTGCTTATTTATACATGAATATTTGTTTGTTTGAATGTAAATATATATAGATTGCTTTCATAGATAGATATTTCATATATCTTTAGATTGCCAGAATATACACATACGATAGTTCGCGCATTTAATTGTGGTAAGAAAACGATCTTACAACTTTACATCTTGTTAAAGTTTTTATGCTTAAATTAACAAATTAACGAAGCATATGTTTCAGATGTGTTAAATTACATATTTACATATAATAATTACATATTACAATTTTTTGTTGAAATTAATACTTAAATGAAGATTTAAATTTTACGTAATATAAAATTTTTATTTAATTTTTTGTATGTTAATTTAGCGCAAAAAAACTACTAGCAAGGAAACTACGAAAAGTGATTCAACAGGAGCTACAATCAAATCTGGGGCAGCGGCATTTTTTGGGGCAATGGGTTCAGATTGGTTTGGTAGTAGTTAATTTATTTATTTAATTTTTAACTTGATATAAAAATTGTAAATATTTACTATATGTATATATACGCTAAGTATATTCATGTAAATATCATAGTATTGAATTGCCTTTTTGACAGCAATGTCAATATTAAATAAAATATTTTATACAGCCTTTAAATCTTTATGATTTTTTTCGAATATTAATTACATTATTTTTTTGTAACTTTAAAAAATTTTTTTTAACATTAACTTTTCAACATTCACTTAAAAAATTTTTGTAAATTACACAAGAAAGAGAAATTAAATAATAAGTTTACTTACAAATAACGTGTTATAATTTCGTACAATCCTGCACATTTTTAATTTTCAAATATTTTCTCAGGTACAGATAGGTTACACCGTATGCTAGCGCCACAACTGGATAATTCTTGTATTAAATTTCAAATGTCATCGATCGTATGTGAAATTGTTTTATAATTTTCACTTAATAAAAACAGTGTAAAATAACAAACAAGTATTCAACTAATGAAACATGTAATTAATATACATAAAATATCAGATCACACTTAATATTAATAGTATAAGTGAATGTAATTTATTTTCCTAAGTTTTGAAATAATTTCATAATGGTGTACGATAGAAATAAATTAAAATCGTTCGTCTTAACGAAAGAAAAAACTCTTCAATTTTTCCGATCGTATACAAATGCATTAAGATTTGTACAATATATGGATTCAATTTCAATTTGATCATCGAGTGCGACGCGTCGATTTATTGTTTAAAATTTGCCGAGCGTTTGTGGCGCCACTGGTGGAAGAGATAAAGATAGAGGAAGAAGACGCATCGATAACTAGATGAAGACGGAACGACTGAAAGTATCGCGGGCAGTTACGCAATTACTTTTGAGGGGCAAGAGGGAGAGACAAGTGGCAAAATACGCCAGCGCAGTGTAGTACACGTTTTGGTATACGGCAAGATGGCCGGATGGGCCCATCTGTGGTGATATCGGTCGTGAGGCGTTCTCAATCACACTTGAAGAAAAAGCAACGATACGAAACCCTCCAACTTCAAGAATATCGCTGGAACACTTTCTATCATCGTAGGCATCAAATGGTGAGTGAGAATTTTTTAATTTCGTTTTGCCGCTCATAAGAAAAACATACAACTCGGTGCGTGCGACGTTTCGCGCGCTGTTTTTGAAATTCTAGCAGACAACCCGGGAATTTGCGTGTCCTAAAAGTCATTTGTTATAGTGGTTGCACAGCATCGAAAATATATCGCGAAATTCGGAATAAATAATTGAATTTAAATAATGCAAACGTTGGAAATATTCAAACAATTTTATCCTATTTGAAAATTTAAAAATATTTTATAGGGTGATTCATTATGGTGCAGCTATATAATATTAAAATTTTTACGAAAAATTTCGATGTATTAAAATTATCGTAATTTTAATCTCGAAGAATAATTTAAGATTAAAGTTGTTTAAATGTTTCTGAAGCAGCGATAAGTTATTGTCGTAATAGCGTATTTTGATTAGCGTATTTTATCTACATTTTTCATCAATTTGTATTGATGTAAAATACAATATTTGATGGTTTTTTATTTTTATTAGGCAATATGAAATATGTTAAAATTTTTTTGTCACATTATAATTCATATAAATAATAATATGCCATAGAATATGTAAATAGTAATCGAATATAAGAGATTAATATGTACGTATTAGCGATAAGTGCATCATTTTAAACTCGAAAATATTACAATTAAATTTAAATTCAGATTATGACATATGAAATATGACATATATACAATGTCTAAAAATGAATATTGAAATGAATATTGAATTGTGCGATATATACTTACTTACGAATATTTATTTATAATTATATTATATTATAAATTAATTTATAATTATATTTTTCAAGAAAAGAAGATAATAATTTATAATAATAGAAAATTGAAATAATTAAATTAAAGCCTTATATGATATGATGAAAATTAATCCATGAGATTTTATTAATTAATTGTTGATTAATTGTTCGAATGCTCGAAAAATTAAATCAATAGGAAACGTTTAGGTTGATGGCCGACTTTTCTTTTTATATGACGGCAAAAATCACCATCAAAACAAACGACAAGAGGTTGGATAAAGGCCAACTCTACGGTAGGCTGCATCGCGAGAACAAAAAATCTTTGCACTTGTGATATTGAGCGGAAACAGTTGCGATGCGGCACCACGCGGTCATTTCCCTGGTGAAATGTTACATTTCACCTTTGCTATCTGAGAAAGAGGAAGTGCGTCAATTGAATCATATAGTACGTATATTTTAAATAACACGTGTCGATCTGTCTTTTTATTAATTCATCTCATAAACTATATTTATCTTTTATTTACTCTATTCATTTAAATCATGCAAGTTATTATTATTTCAAAATATAATTTTTTATTGAATGGTTAAATGATAATTATTATAATAATATAAATAAATGTAAATATATATATATATATTTTTTAATATTTTATATTGTATATTAATAACGAAAAAAATAAGTAAAAAATATTTCATTCATAGGAAAATTTACATTTTAAAAATTTTCTAAAAATTGAATCGTACAGATTTCTAATAAAGAATTTTATAGCATTATATTATATTATTGCTGAACAATTAGATTTATAGTAATAATATATTTATGTGCATAAATTTATAATTTTCTTTATTTTGATAAACGTTTCTCTTTTATTGTCGGTATAACCTTGTTTCGCGGTTCTTCAACTTCTTTATTTGCTCTTAGAAAAATAGATGGCGAAGACATCGGAACAAAGTATTTTTCTTTCCACTTGGCAACATTTACCGCAAACAAATACTGTTTTAATGTTTTCTGTTTTCATATTAAATTGCACAAGGTGGTTAAAATAATGATTCGAGAGAATAATGATACTTTATGGCTATAGGATATTATATATAATTTAACAAAATATATAATTGATAAAATATAATTACATATAATTTGTAATTTTATTAATTTTTATTTATCAATACTTAATCATCAATAATGATTATTTTATTTTTTAATTATTGAAAACTATTTAAAACATTTATATCTTTAAAGAGGTTTTCCATTTTTAATTGTACAAAGTATTATTTTAAAGCAAGAAAAAAATCATTCTATTGAAATCACCTGTTGTATACTCGTTTTTGTGTTTATTTGCAAAAAGTAAATCTGAATCAATAAAATATCTATTTTCAAAATTTCGTCACGTTACAATTAATCTAAATTGTTTTTGAACAATTGAATGTTCTCTTTTGAAATAATCTTCCTATTTTTTCTCGTTTGTTTTACACGAATAATATAACGATAGTGAAGATAATTCATTTAATATATATTTTTTAATTGAGTTTTTATATCTTTTTTTTATGTATTATTTACATTTATTTCTAGAATTAGAATATGATTAGAAAAAAAGATAATGGATTATTTATTTATATTAAATTATTTTTTAAAAAATAATTTTCCAATAATATATCACAAGTAATTAATATTTCAGAATTTATCGAGTTATACTTGAGCTAATCTTTTTATTAGCTTAAAAATTTTTTTATCTAAAATCACACTTTCACAATCAGAAATCAAATTACTTAAGGTTAAGGACTCTTCAAACAATAAAAACAAAAAATAATAAAATAAAACCTACCATAATAGCAAGTTTTTATATACTTCAAATTTTATAAAATTAAATTATGTATTTTTGAAAATAAAAAAATTTTTATATTATATTTTTGAATGATATTACGTATATTTATGAAAAATAAAAATTCAAAATTGTTTATCCCATTATTATTTTAAATTATGATAAAAAATGTAAATTTAATTTCCCTCAAATTTAATGTATGATGTATTATTATGAAAAATGATCGGTTAAATGGATTGGATTTTTATTAGATGGCGTCATTCTCTTTAATCACAGGCTAGATTGTAGCTTATATGCTTATTGCTGAGGAGAATCACTGGATCAATAGCTAATTCTCTGGTATCTGATAGTTTATAATTGTATAATATCATTAATAAATTGAGAATCTTGCAAAATTGTGAAAAGACAAAAGTTCAATAGAAGACATCTCAAAATACTGATACAAAATAATATTAATAAATCATTCTTATATAAATATGTTTACAATGATAAAGCTTAAAAAATTAAAGCTAGTAATATCTATTTTAAGAAAGATAAAAAAAAAAGATTATATATTATAATAATAATTTACAAAATATTTAACAATTAAAATTACCATTTCTATTTATTTTTCATCTATTCCAAATCTAATAATATTTATCAAAATTAATATATATTCTATCAGTAAAATATTCGCAAAGAATATTTTAACTTCAATCGAGTCATTTTTATTCAAAAATACCAAATATTGCAAAAATTTGATCTTCATCATTACTATTTTTACTTACTATTAATTCTATATTATTAATTTATCATCTTACTGTATCATGAAACTTATATACAATGATCTCATATCTATCAAATAATTTATTCACAAAATTATATCTACTTTCTATTTTCATTTTATATCATATATCGTCCATCATTTCGTAATCAAGAAAATTGAACTTATCAATCGATCAAGTTTTCACTACTAACTAATAATTCGAAAATTTTATCTTTATGATATTTCGTGTCGATAATCCTTGAAGTAGACTTTATTTTATCTAATCGGTCGGAAGACTGATGTCGCCAAGCTGAAACGGAATTGAATGGAAAAATATCGGAATGAAGAAGAAAGAATCGATGCCTAAGCTTGATAAACGATCAAAGATTGAAATTATCGCTAATCTGGAATTGGTATCGACTCAAAATCGAATAAATTAAGCAAATTGACGAATCGATTATTTGATAACAATGATTTGAAATCAATGTATAAGAAAATGGAAGATTTATTCCACGAAATTTGGTAAAAAAAAAAAAATAATTACGTTCAATTTTCATACTATTCTTTAGTTTATCTTTGTTTTATTTTCTTGCGAATATTCTTTTTTTCTTCTTTTTTGAAAATTTGATAAATATAGTTTATTAAATCTATTATACGAACTTAAGTCTTTCTATATTTCTATATTCAGTAATAATTTATAGAAAGATGTATTTTCTGTTAAATTATTGACAAAATTAATTAATTGCAATTGTTTCTTATTTTGAATGACTTAGTATGATTCAAAAATATTTAAAATTTGTTTAAAGTATATTAGAATTTCAATTAATATTTAAGTTTAATTAATTAATTTTTTAATTAATAAATTTTCAGATCATTTTAATAAAATATCAAAAAATAGTTCAAATTAGTTCTCATAATCTTACGCATAATTTCTAAAAAACTACATAAATTTCTTTCTCTTATTTTCTCAAAATAATACAATTTTTCTTTCAATCCTCAATCGACAATTCCTTTAACATCATTCGCTATTCCATCGAAAATCAGACATTCGAAAAGACATAGGATTAAAAAAAGGCTGGTTTAACCGCTCCTCGATTATTTTTCCTCCCGCTTTTATTCAAACCGGTCGGATTAAAGTCGGTTCCGATCGAACATGTCGCGAAAGAATACGAAACACGATCGAGTTTCGTCGTGGAAGACGTCGATAACCCAGATCGGATCGGATTTGTGGTTATTTCGACATGCAGAAAACGCGAGAACTTTTAAAAATACCAACAGTGAAAACGTCGATTTTCGTTTCAAATTTAAACAAGCTTCCAGCGAATCTATCTCGTCTCTTTAACGATATTCGATTTCGTAATCGAATTAGGTTAGGTTAGGTAAAACTTTCGTTTATCATTCATATCATTATGAATTTTTTTTCATTCAGTATGAAAATTTGAAATGAAAAGACGATTAATAATCATTTGGAAATGCTTGATGTCTAAGTTATTCAAATAGAATTTGCTTGTCTACTTTCTTTTTATTCGAATTTAGAATAATTTCTGTGTAATTTATTTATTTATTTAGAATATTTTCTATTTATTTCATCAGTAATATTTCAATTTTCTTTAAATTTAAAATTTAATATTTAAACATCCTGTTGGAAATTATTCGGAAAGAAAAATTTTAAAATCTTTTCTGAAATAAATATTATTAATATCGAATTTTATCTAATTATTATATAAATATGTTTCTAATGAAATATAAATATAAACATCTCTATTTTCCAAGATAAATATTTTTTTCTTAAATATAT
Organism: Apis florea; assembly: GCF_048593485.1. Taxonomy (NCBI): domain Eukaryota; kingdom Metazoa; phylum Arthropoda; class Insecta; order Hymenoptera; family Apidae; genus Apis; species Apis florea. Next base: position 6,998,638 of record NW_028256549.1, on the reverse strand, counting down.
TTATAATCAAGTATTATAAAAAATTCAATTTGATCGAATTATTCGAGCCGTTCCACCATTCGTTTGCAAATTGCAGAAATATCAATGGATATCGTGCATCTATATGAATTTGCATGTAATCGATTCTATGTTGCCATTGGGATTAATATTTTGCAAGTACTTTGAAAGCACCGAGGGCAAAATATTCATGCACGATTGTAAAATCGATTCTAAAAATTTATCAGTCGGAATAATTCAATTCTTTTTCAATTTTCCAATCGTTTAACTTTAATTTCTTTGAAAAAATATTTTATAAAAAGAAATTCATACAAATAAAGCACGATCAGTAAAATCATTTATTCGAAAGATTATTTAAAAATTTTCTCGTAAAAAAGAGAATTTTCCTTAAAAATCACGAAAAAGAATAAATATTTATTTGAAAAAAAACAGATGATTTTAAATATTTAATGGTAAAAAAAAAAAAAAAAATTCTTGATTGATAATGATATTAAATCGATATATATCAATGAATTATGAATTTTAATGAATGATATATAATATAGAAATATCATGATGAAATACAAAAACGAATAGAAAATTTAGAATAAAATTTTTGGATATTTTTTTTTATCTTTTATAAATTCAGAAAATATTGATACACTTAATTGATTGCATAGTGTGAATTTTTTAATATCGAAAAGATTAATTAATAATAATAATAATGATTATTATAATTCTTCTCAATTTTTTCTTTTTAGCAAAGTACATAACATATGTAATCAAGGATATAAGTATTTTTATCTATTGAAAGATTTACGATTAAAATTTATTAAAAACATAATTGAAGAATTATCAAATAGTTTTTTCAAGAAATTAAATTTTGTAAATCTTTTGAAAAGTATCATCTTTGTATTTTCAAAATTTCGATCGTGTTTCTAAAAAGGTTGTAATTGGTTTTCCAAAAAATCAATTTATTGCAAATGGATACAAAAAAATAGATAAAAATATGGATAAAAAATTGTGTGATTCATAAGAGAAACAATTAAAAATCTTTGATAAACAACAGTTTGTCGATTCCTTATCGTTATCACTTGGCCTTATCGTTGTATCTTGCTACTGTGTGATCTTCACGTATTTGTTATCGAATTGATTCTGATTCATTCTGATCATTCTTTCAAAATTTCCATATTTTGCAGTACGTACGTTCTTTGTTTTTATTTTTCATTGCACCATTTCTTCAGTTTCTTTTAATGTTTTAATAAATTTCTTTTTTTAAAAATAAAAACCGCTATTTCTATTTATAATTATATTATTAATATACAGAAAATTGCAATGTCACAAGTTGTAATTATTAATTAAAAATATATTAAATATTAATAAGTGTAAAATTAAGAAAATGTATTAATATAAAAAAATAAATATTTAAATACATATCTAAATTAATATATAAATTATGAAACATTAGTTAAATTAAAATAACATTAGTTTAAGAGAGCTCGAAGAACATATTTATTGTACATGAACAAATTTTATTTTGCATCAAAAAAACATTGATAAAACATTATTAATAATATCTGCAATTATTAATTAAAAATTAATTATATAAAGGATTAATGGATAAAAAATATATAACACTACACTAATAAACATATAGCTATATAAAATATTAATTAAAATAGACATGCGTATACGTTATTATCTCTCTTTGCATTAAAAAAACTTTCATAACGCAGAATTGTTATTATTATAAATACTCACGTGATGTTCAAATGAAACAAATCGAATCGTAAAAACGTTGTATGCGCACTACGTTAGTCGAGGACAATTGATTCGGGACGAGTCTGATCACACACCGGAGTAATACTACTGAAAACTTTTCCAGTGATTTTAAATTGAATTAAATGAACCTGACCGCGAGCAGAGGCGCGCAATTTTGATTGGAATTAAATTTCACGGTTATAATTGGACTCCTTTTAACTTTATCAATGCGTGCTTTGTTAAAATTTCAATGGTTTGTTAATATCACTATATTGATTATTTTCTCGTTTTACTAATCATTCATACGTACCTCATTTTGGTTTGCTTAGAATTTTAATAATAATAATTTAATTAATGAATGTTATTTATTTCCTTTTTTTTTTTTTATTAGAGATTGATATTTTGATGCAATTTTTATTATGCAAATGAATTTTGCGGATGTTTGTATAGAGGGATGTTAATCTCTCAGTCGCATGTAAAAAACATGTGTGTCAATAACACAACGTTTTATTACAACGTCATAATCCGGACGATAAGTGTGTTTAACGAGGTGTGCAACTGTTGGTATATCTTATTTGAATCGTGATTAATTGGGCCGTGCCTGTTTAATTCACTACGTGTTCTACTGATGATAGAAAGAAAAGTCGAATACTATTACGTTAACGTATTACTACACGTCATTACTGCTCAAAGTTTTAGAATAGTTTTTATTTTAAAATGGTATTTAATATTTTAATTTTATATCAATTATTACAGTCACACAATCAAAATTATTTTTTAAACAGTATTTTTATAGATATAAATATAAAATAATTTATTTCTCTTCTTTTTTTGTTATATACTTCTCTCTCTGTGAAATTTAAATTTAGTTTAAAGAAAATCTATAATATTATTATTAAAATATAAGTACAAAATATCAGAATAATTTTTATTTTAAATAAACTACTATTAAATAATTATTTTAAATACGAATGAAATAATATTTAATATTTTTTTTTGTAAAGATACTAATATTGCATATATTTTTGAAAAAAATTTGTTTAAATATCATTGTTTAAAGTATCAAATTATATATTTCTTTTATTTTTGGAGAAAATGCAAAACAAATTGTTTCAACACTTTTAAATGTTACATATATGTATATGTATATGAAAATATTTTAATTTTATGTCTTTTGTATAATATTCGATCACAATTTTAATTAAAAACTCAAAGATTGATTAATAATTTTAAAAAGATAAAGAAATTTATCAAAAATCTTCCAAATATCAAGTATTATCAAGTATTATATATTTTAAAATATTTCAAAAAAAATATTCATATTTATAATTATTAAATATTCTAAATAAAAAATTTTTTGTTCCAAGAACATTTTTCAAACGCACAAATTTTTTTAAATTACGAATAATTTTCTTACAAACTACAAATAATTCTCACAATTTTAAAATGTAAAATTTAAAAAATTTCAAATTTTTTAATCGTATAAATACAACTATATATTAAATTACCAATATATTGAAATTAATAATGATATCGATAAAAGTGAAAAATCTTATAAAATAGCGAAATCGAGAAAGAGGAAGTCATTAAATTTTGGGATCAATGGTCGTCTATAATCATCAAGATTATATTAATTAGCATTTAATTTATTTGATCAATTGAGTTCCTAATTGATCGGCACCTTGAACTTTTATCTTTCTTTCGTATTTTCAAATGAAAAAAAAAAAAAAAAAAAGAAATTGTGAATCGTCGTTGATATCGAGGCAATGCACCGACCAGATAAAACCTACGATAGTTGGAAAGCAAACATTGTCGAACTACGTGCGTTTTACATTTGAAACATATTAAAGAAACATATTCCTATGATAGGATATAATCACGTGATTCTTGCAGCGCAATTCATTTCCATTCCTATGAACTAAAATGTAAAGTTAAGTTGCTTAATTGACAAGTCGTATTATGAATATTGAGGATTGAAGAATTTCAACTTGAAAATTAGAAAATACCAATCTATATTAATATTTATTTTTCATTAATTTATTTTTAATCTGAAGTTGAAACAATATTTTATGATTTATAGTTATTAAATTACGCTTTATTCTAGTTGCTTATTATATCAGTTATTTGTTAGAATATAAATAATATATTATTAATCATAAATTGTTAATTTCCAACTATTAACAATTATTAATTTTCAATTTTTATCTAATAACTATTAAATATAATTATTAAATTCCAGTTTCCACTTATAAATTTCTAAATATTAATCTTCAATTTCCACGTTCTATTTATTAATTTTACATTTTTACTTACCAATAATTAAATAATATCTATCAAATTTGAATTATCAATATTCAACTTCTATGTATTAATTTTCAACTTTTACATCTTAATTATCAATTTTCCGCTTCGAATCATTTATTACAAATTTTTTATTTCGACAATTACTAAAGTTAATGAAAAAAAAAAAAAGAAAGAAAACAAATTTTTCAAAATATTCGGAATTTTATTTACTGTCAGTTAATTTCCCTATTGTCCAAACGTATCTCAACTAGTCGAAAGATACTATTTAATTGAAAGTCAATGAATCAAAAATTTTCGAACGACGTAAGTCTCGAAGTTTTATTTCTCGTTTATTTGAGATTATCAACGCGTTCCTTATCACTCGCTATCAAGTTTGACCCCGACTAATGGTGTAATCACGAATCCGCTTCTTACAGCCATAGTTATCAACCAAACACCATCAGTTTTCTTTCTCTAACCGATAAAACATTTAAGTCATTATTTCTTATTCAGATTAAGATATTGATGTCTTCTATTCTCCTTCATATTCTTACATCTTATTTATTCTATTGTTTATTAATTTTATTTTGATAAATATCACTAAATAACTATTATTAAGAATTTAGTGAATGATTTATTATTTTAGCATAGATACGAAGTTGCATCATCTTATTGATTTTAATACGTCGATGCACTCTGTAGTTACTATATGTACATGCGCTGAAAGGATTGCGAAAATAAGTGTTCTACTAAAAACTTGAATACATATTTGCTATGTTATGATATAAAAATTTGCAAAACTATTTTTACTCGTATTTTTTACTAATAAAATTATTTTTAAATCAAATATTCATTTTGTATTATATGAAAGGAAAGTAAACAATTTTCTATTAAATAAAAATTTAGTATTTCTATTTCTATAAATAAACTTTTTTAAATCATGAATTTTCTAATTTGAATTATCTTGATATTAATTTACTTATTAATTTACAGCGATTCAAATTATTCAAAATTTTGCCCCTGATTTTCATTATTGTAATAAATATGCAACGAATCTATTAATTTATTACTATAAAATTTATTGACACTATTATTAAAATTTTTGAAATGTATTTTCCCTTTATATTTTTCTTTTCTTTTTGCGTTTCTTCTTTCGTTCTCTTTTTACAAATATTTTTCTCGTTCATTTTTTCTTTATATTTTTAATCTTTACTTCTGTATTTTTGTTTTTTTCCTTTCATTACATTTCGAAACAATCCCCTTTCCTATTTTTCTTTCTTTCTATTTTCTACTTCATAATAGCGGCAAAAATTCACAAAAATTCAACATTTGCACATCTAATACGATATGACATCAATTGCAGACATTTGAAAACAAAATTAATCATTTAAAATAGTAATTACCAAGTTTTTTTGCATTTTTGGTTGTTATTCTCTTTCATGTTTTTCGCTAAACATGATTCATTATCGACTAATTAGCAAGTCGCTTATCGATTCACGTGTCACGAAAGGTCGTGACTAATTTTGTAAAAACTGGTCCATACTTTTTTAAACTTCCTTATCGATCGTTTAATTTATGAACATCGCAAATTTGGTTAATTAAGATAGACAATCGTACTTCAGATAATCGCGATGTTGCGAAAGAATTTTTGTCGTTTAATAGTAATTAGTTGTGAAACAACTTGTTGACAGTCTACGGATTAAAAATTAGATTAAAAGTGGCGTGTTTCATACCATTTCCGATTCTTAATTAAAAATTTTATTATTAATATTGATTAAATTTATACACCTGGATATGTTAGTTAAATATCTTATTCGCGATTGATCATTTCGAATATAATCTTTGCACTTTAAAAGGATTTAATAATTTAACCTGAAAAGAATTTTTAAAAATCTAAAAACCTTAGAAATTTAACATATATATATAACGATATGAAGATGTTAAAAAAAAAAACTGAAAACAATAAAAATTTAAAGATTTAAAAATGTTTAAAAGCAAAAGAATTAGAAAAAAAAAATGAAAATGATAGATGCAGAAATAAAAAAGAACTAAAAAATGTGATGAAATTTAATAATTCTTAATATATTAAAAAGATTATCATGGTAAAATTTAAATAATTATAATAATTAGATTAATCTATTCTTGAAAGCTAAACAAAATAAAAATATACTACAGAATTTCTAAAAATTTAAAAAATAAATAACAAAATATTTAAGGAATATTAAGAAAATCTAAAAGAAAATCCAAAAATAAAATCCTAAAATAAATATCTTTCTCCAAATCAAATTTCAATTTACCAATTTATGATATAATCATTGAATTATAAATTCAAGATATACAATACAATCATCCTTTTTACTTACTGGTCACAAATTAAGAAATTTCATTGCACGTCATCGATAATTCGTATAACAATTTTTTTTTTTTTTTTTTGCTTATTTTTTTAGATTTTTCTTTTCAGCTTTGGTTAAATACGCATGATTATTGAACCGTATACACGGATAAAGCGTAAAACAATCGCTGAAGTTTCTTCCCTATTTTTGCGCGTGGAAGGCAATCATCGTTCTACAAAATTGCGACACTTTCGTTCGAAACTTTCTCATATAAAATAAACTTTGCTTTTGATCGTCGCTGTTCAATTGTGTTTGTCCTGTTCATATTTTATGTAACAAGTTTTTTGATTGTTTTTTTATGCGTCTGACAATGTGTCTTTTGTTTTTCGTTCGTGGAAACGAATTATTTTGAAATAGAATATTTGACAAATGTGCAGAATAATTTGTTGTATTGAATAACAATTCAAATGGAAAATTTGTGGGAATTGGACTCGATTTGAGAGTGAATATTGTTATGAATGGTTATTTGGAGAAAATATTTTAATATTACAATGAAGTATTGTATATTGTATATTTTATTTAAAATATTCGTTATTCAAATGAAAAATTTAAAGAAGTTAAATGCTTAAAATTTAAAAATTCTAGAAAAAATTAAAAATCTTAAAGAAAAGTTAAAAAATTTTAAAAATCTGCTTAAGAAATTAAAAAAGCTAGAAAACAAAGCTAGAAGATTAAAAAAAGATTAAAGAAACTAAAGAATTTCACAAATATTAAAAAAAAAAACTTAAAAATCTGTCTTTGTCTCTATTCCTCTTTCTTTTTTCTTTCTTTCTTTCTCTTTAAAAAATCAATTTTCTTTCTCAAATATATGCGTATTACAATAGATTAGAATATAAATTTAAGGAGAGAAACAGCAAAGCACAAATAATTAAGAAATCGAAATATCGAAACATTTAAAAATAGCCCCAGAAAGATTAATCAAATATAAAAATTCGTCGATACCAAATTCTTTATCGATATAAAACCGTCTAATTCGAGAATCGTCGCGTAGAAAATTTATCGCAGGTCGTTTCTAGGTTAAGAGAAATCGCGCGCAATCCGGTTAGAATTTAACTCTTCGTCGTCATGCGAAGACAATGATTTATTATCGTTCGTGAGATTAAATTGAACCACGGCTAATGTGATTATATTTGTCTCTTTAATTCGATTAAAAATCTTAAACAACATTATGATAATTAGGCGTCTATATTTTTTTTTTTTTTTTTTTGATCAGAACTAAGCAGAAATGATTTTTGAATATTGAAAAAGAATATTTCTATATTTCTGTATTTTATTAATTATAAAATTTATATTGAAAATATTTATATTACGTTTAATTATTTTCATATTTCTTTGAAATATAATACTAATGCTAGCTTATATAATTATTATTTTAAAATTAATATTTTATTTATACATTATAAGAAAATAATACATCATATAAACGATTAATTTTAACATTATTACAATATAATACACGTTCAAGTCACACTATTATATATAAGATAAAATTTAAGAAATATTTATTTTGTATATTGAGAAATAAAAAATAGAATATAGTCACTTTCGACGTTTATTTTAATGGAAAATAAATATTTTATTTATCAAATCTGAGTATAAATAATATTTGTCTATCATTTAGACATTGAATGAAGTAGTATCTTCAAGTAGTATTTCCTTATGAAGATATTTCAATTTTTTAGTATTTTTTGTTTTGATTTATCTCATATTTTCTCCAGCACTGATTTCACGTTTCTATTATTATACTGAAAAATATTAGATCAAAATACCGTTTCTTCGATAAACGGTGTATCTGATGAAATTCTGGGAATTAATTATCGATGCTTTTTTCTATTGCTAAAAATAATGATATTTAGGTAATTTTAGTTTTACATCTCATCCTGTATAATTGTGATTTGTCTTATGACAATTATAAAATTCTTTTCTGAAAATTTTCGAGTTTAAGCAGTGAAGAAAATTAAGAAAAAAATTGGGAATAGAGATATTGATCTTTTTGCTTAAAATTCAGGCTTAATGATTTTAAATTTTATTACATTTCGTCAAAATTTTAAATTTTATATTTCCAAAATTTAAAACTCAAAATTTAAAATAATAAAATTTCTTTTTCAAATTTTATAAAAATTTAAAATAATATTTTTTCTTGTTCTAAAAATGATTTAATTTATACTTGAAAATCTCAGTAATAATATCTAATTAAATCTAAAAATACTCTTTAAAATATTTCTTATATCGTATAACATTTTCACTGTGATGTATGTATGCGCATTATGAAAATTTGAAAATATTATTCGATATTCGACACAAGCAAGATTCTTTAATGAAATTCTTTCCAATCTTTTCGATAGACAAGTTTTCTCATTAAGAGTTTTCGAAACTTTTTCACGGCGATAAACATGCTTTCCGAATCGATGAGGAAATTTGTCGAGTGGAAATGATTTGCAATTGTTTGCGTACAGGCGACACACAGGTAACAGCGCAACGAATAAGGCTTCCGGTACTTGGGGGGCACACTGAAATCGATATTCGTCGCGAATGGTTAACTGCGTATGCGAAATGTTCGCACGAAATGCACTCTGGAACCGGGTCGAAAATTACTGACACGAAACGGTCGACCTATGTCGATGTTAGATAAACACGTCGGAAGGAAGAAGTTCTACGATTTAATTTGTACCGCGTAATCTGATGTTTTCTGACGTATAAAAATTATATTTTTCACGAATGTGCGTGTACATAATATTGTAACATCGCGTATTTATACTATGGATTATATAAAAATAACGAATTAATTTATTTTTGATCAAAATTCGTGTTTTTATTCCAATTCAAACTGTTCGATTTGTTAAACTTGTTATTATAAATTGAATATGAAATATTCGAGCTTTGATATAATTTTTTGCAAATGTGAACCGAAACGAAATTCTCATCTCTTTTCAGGGAAAAGAAGTTTTCAGCGTTCAAAGATTCATCAGACGTCGAAGCACTTTCAGGGTTATTTCGTGTGTGAGAAAGTTAAACTGAAACGTGAGAATTACACTTTCACCTTGGTATCTTCTTTTTATTTATAGGAACGTTTAGAACATTTATATTGTAGATTTTTCTTGACAGGATTGCAATTATTCTTTTTTCAAACTATATTAAAATTTAAAATTCAAAACATTGAACAATTCTTTTCAATTCTTTTTATTAAATTTTTGGGAAACCATTTGAAACTTCAATCGATATTCGTTTAATTTTATTATACATAAATTTTAAAAATTCCAAATTTTTCCAAAATTTTTTAAAATTTAATCAATCTCTCCTATAGAAATTGAATAAAATCCACGAAATTTAAAAAAAAGAAAAATTCAAATTCATTTATCGTATATTACGAAAGTTGGAACGTTTTTTTAATATCCATCTAAAATCTAGAATATTCATTGAAGTGCGTCATTTCATAGATATCCATAGTGTTATTTAGAAAACAATATGCCACGCGACCAATCTGTGCTCGCCGTATCCCGCGCATCGAAAAGCAATCGTGGCTGTACGGCGCCTAAGTATCATCATTTTTTTCTATCGCTCAAAGCGATAACGTGTCGCCAATGATAACAGTCATCTTAGCCTAACCTCGGACGAATAAATGCCGGGACTTTGCGCCCGAGTAGCGCACAATCCACGCAATCGTTTCACAAATTCACGCTTCTTACACGCTCCTCTATCTACTTTTGTCACTACTTCGTCAATCCAGACGAATATAACCGGTTCATTCACCATGAACCGGAGCTTTGAACCTGGAATCCGAATATAAACCAATCTTTGATAGCCTGATAAATCGATTCATCGATTGTATTCTCAAAATTTTACCGAAGTTAGCCATGCCACGAGTAAATGATTTAATTGAATTGAAATTGAACTGGAACAGTTTTTAATAGAATTGGAATAGTATTGGATTATTAGTGGAAGTAAGGATTCAAGAAACTGATGAATTTTTGGAAGAAGATTCTGTGAAAATTCTGTGAGTTTTTAAGTTGAAAGAAAATCTATAAGTATTGACTAGTTCATGTGGTATATTTTTGTTGAAAAATGTGATTAATAAGGATTTTGCCAAATGATGTTTCGTTATGGGTGGATTGATTAAACACAGTGAATTTAAGTTTGATTATCAATTAACCAAATTGTGTTTTTTCTATAAATTGAATTTTTGGAATGTTGTTGAAATATTGAACAGTGTTGTTTGACTGAAGAACTGAAGAAATTTTTTGAAGAAAAAGACTGTTTAAATTATCATTGATGAATATTGGAAGATCTTTGAAGATTTTTAGATTTTTAGATTCTGTTCTTGTGAAAAATAAGATTGGACACAATGAATTTAAATCCAATTTTGGAATATTGTTGGTTAGTGTTTTTTAAATAAACTAGAGGAATTTCAAAAAATATCTTAATATTACTTGAATAGTGATTTTGTAAAATTATTTGTCATTGATTGAATTATTTGATAAAAGCTAAAAAGCTTTTGAAGATTCTGAGAAAACTTTATTGAAGAATTTTATTAATTTGTAAATGATGAATTTCGTTTGAGAGTGCAACTGATTGAAATTGTTTACAGAAACTTGAAACTGCTGTTGTAAGCAATTTTTTTCAAAGTATTAACAAATTTTTATAAATGGAGAACTAAGAGTTAAAAAATAATGATATTAAATTAAAATCTCCTTAAGCAGATCTGTTACAAGTATAAGTGCAATTTTTCCACAAGTATAATATATATATATATATATATATCTATCTAATTACAAACAATAATAAAATTAAGCCAATGATAAAAATTATTTATATCCAAATATATTAATATAATTATAGAGAGAAAAGTGAAAAATTCTATTAAAAATCAGAACAAAATGTTTTCAACATATTAATAATCAATAATTTTGTCCATTAACATATTATAAAATACATAAAGACTGATTAAAAGTATCCACACCGAAGGCAGAAAGTATTCAAATTCTTCGTATAAATTCATTCAGAGTATTTTTATTGGAAATTAAAATACCGAAAAAGTATTAGAACGCATCGTAGTATTATTTAATTTGGTTCATCGACAATGTTGGATCGTAATGTGGTGATGGTTCTTCGAACCAGGCATGAGAGAACCGAGAGACGCTTGAGGCACAAAAAGGAGGCGAATCCACCCCCCATGGAGCCACCTCCGCAACTGCTGAATAATAATTATCTGTACATCGATTTAAACATGAACTTTAGTGAGAATACTAAGCAACAGACTGCCAAAACAAGAAAGGTAGGCTTTTTTTTTTGATTTTTGATATTTTTTTTCTTTATGTTTTTTTTTTTTTTTTTTTTGGTTAACTTAATTTTCTGGAAACTATTCAAAAATAATAGGAATTGGAAAGGAAAATTTATATTTTTAATTAAATATTACTTGTGTGTCTATTTATTTAATGTGTGTATTTTTTTATAAAGAAATTGAGATATTTTTAATTTTTTTTAAATTAATATTTAATATTTTTTGTGCAAAATCACATTATATTTGATAAAGGGGAAATAATTTAAATTTTGTGTCTTTGATTAACACGAAAAGAATATTTTTACTATCTTTTTCTCGTTAATTCATAATTACAATGTCTTATCTATTAAACAACCAACGAAATAAATAAAGAGATCGATAATAAATTTAAATTAAATTGTATTTTCCTTGCCTTTCATCGTGTAATAAATCTCAATAAATAATAAACTTTATCATAAATCATCACTTGTACAGAAATATGAATGATTTCATATAAGTTTTACCATTGATGAACGTCAAAGTTTATTGCAGTTTATTAATCATCGAGCATAATTTTAATTTTACGTTACATCTGTTTTTTTTTTTTTTTTTTACATAAACTATTATATATTGTACTTGGATCAAATCATTTATGCAAGATTAAATGCAATTTGTAATTTTAATATTAGAATATTACTGATTTGTAAATCAAATAATTAAAAAAAAATAATTGCGAAATTCATTTTATATTATAATTCCTTTGACAAGTTTTATTTTTAGCTTTAATAATTTAAGAATCAATTCTTAAATTATGATATTCTTTGATAATTGATGATCATATTATTTATAGCGTGTAAATATATTATATATAATTTACTCCTGAAACTATCGTGAGTTAAAAAGAAAAGAAGAATGGCTATAACAATAATTCTTTGATCTCACAATTAACGAGATGCATACGAAACGATGCGTGAGAATATGCGAATCATAGTTACGTTTTCCAGGGCCGAATTATTGCACTTTCTCTCAATTTACTATCATCGTGTGAGAATCTTTTTCGATAGAACAGAACGAAAATAATTAGATTTAGAGGCACAAAAACACCGGAAACGGTATAACTCATTCTGCGACCAGTATCATTTGACATTTGTTTCCGGTATATCATTTCTCCTTTTTTATCTATAATTAGAGACTCTTACACATTTATCTCTGTCATTATTTGTTACAATGTAAGATCAGGAAGAAACTTTTCATTTTCTTGTTCATGGAAATAAAACAATTTGTAAACGAAGAAAATATAGAATTGAATTTTCTTAAATTTTACGTATAATTTATTCACATATTATTAATCGAGATATCAAATTAATGTTCCTATTAAAATTATCATTGATAGTTATAAATAAAACAAATAAAATTTCTATCTTGAATCAAGTTTATAAAATTATTTTTTATATCTTATAATATTAACATAAATAGTTTTACATATTCAAAATGAAATATTCATATAATTTTATTTTATATTGTTAGATTTTAATTTTACTTATGTTGTTAAAAATAATCAAGTTTTTCTTTACAATTTCAAATCAGATTTTTTTTGTCCACGAATTGATGATATTTTATAAGGGTGCGTGAAGAAAATGGCAGGTACCTAGTGAGGTAGAATAATAAGACAGAACTTGTAAGACGTCTCGTCAGTCAACAGCCTCAGATATTCATGGGATTCTCCCCTTCGTAAAAGATATACGTCGCTCATAATTTGCCTTACTGTTTTACTCAATATTTTATCCAAGCTTTCACCGCAAACAATCTTTCCTGAACTGTTGTCGAATCGCTATTGTTAACGAGAGTGTTTTCATAATTATATATAGCGCGAAGAAATGTAGAAAATTTTGATAAATTAAATATTTATTTAATTTAATATAATTAAATCGACTCGATTTTCTTCTCTTTTTCGTTAATTTAGTTAACGATATATTATAGTTTAATATATGATAAAAAATATTATCATTTATTATAATATATATAATAATTATCATAATAAGGAAATTTTCTTCACACTTTTATCACACTTTTGAAAGATTATTGACATCAGATTGTAATTGATAATATATATATATATATTAATTTGAAATAATATATAAATTATATTTATATGTGTATTGTGAAAATCGTGATCAACGAAATCTCGAAAATCTTTTTTTAATTTTATTTACTACTTTTTTCTATTTGATAAAATTATCTGAAAGTTATATAATACTCTTTACTACTTAGATATGTATAACCGTATTAAAGTTATATATATGAAATACTACATAAATAAAATTTCAAATAAACAATCTTTTTTTTCAATTCAATTTTTTTTTGTTTTTGTTCTTGTATTCTATGGTTTGAAGCTCTTTTTACTAATCTAAATAAAATACTATTAAATAATTATTATCATTAATATTTGCAACGTTAAATCATAAAAGGTGATAGTTTTTTCCTGTCATAATTGACACAATTTTTTTAATTTTTATAAAAAATAGAAATTACTATTATCCTTTAAATACTTATATATATATATATTAAAAATAATAATTATTATTTTCTTTTCAACATATTTACAATTATTGAGAGACAATTATATAAAAGAACTTATTCATTTTTATAAAAAATAAAGATTATTTTTTTATCAAAAAGAAATCACAGTAAAATGTCTGTGATTGTGCATTTTATTAGAAAAAAATATTTAAACGAAATATTTGCTACAATTTGTATATTTGTACAATATATTTATATACAATATACAATACAATATATTTATTATATTTACTCTTTTCATAAAAATTTCCATGAATCACGTGTCCTTCGAATTGTTTGATCTCTCTACTAGGATTTCGCCTTTTTTTCATCCTCTAGAATGTTACGTACGACGCATTCTAATGCATATGACATACTAAATAAATCCACAATATATAGGTACTATTACAAGTGTTAATCCAAGTGTAATTCGTGATTACACTATTCTTTATTCTAAAAATATTTTCTAGCATTTTTTTATAATGTATAAAAGTGTAATAAACCAGTATTCTTAACTAGTATAAAATGAATAATGAATAAATAAAATAATAAGAAATTTCAAACTCAATATTTTCGATAATAAATTTACTATTATTATTCGAATTGATAAAAAAATGAGATTTTTATTATTTATTGTCAATAATATTTATATTCTCTAATGATTAAAATATTTATATTAAAAATTGTTAGCAGAAGTTTATAAAAAATGACATAACAGTTTCTATACGTAAAATTTTTTTAATGAAGAAGATTTTAAAATTAATATTTATTTCTTCTTTTTTTTTTTCATATACGAAATTTACAGTTCAATGAAAAATTGTATAGCTATTACTTATAATTTGTAAGAATGATAAAGTAGGTTTCGAAGAATGCAATTTTAATTATTATAGGTTAGAATATGCCGATGCAGTGATTTCAGGTATATTATAAGTTCTATGTTTCGTGAAACTTGAAAAACTGGATCAAAGATTTTTTTAGGTCAAGGTTTCAAAGCTAGTAATTTATAGAAATTTATTCGACGAAAAAAAAAATCAATGAACAGTCTTATAGTCTTATTTTATTCGCAATTTAACCTCAAAATTTTTTAAATCAGACAAAGTCTTACATTATAGTAAAAAATTTATTTAAATTTGAACTTAAAATTTTAATATTATATATTTTCTTTAATTATATAAAAATAAACATTAAAAAATTATTATTTTTTATTAAATTATTTTATTATTTTTTATTAAATTAATTCGTTTTAAAATCTCATCAATGACATAATAATATTATATTTGAGAGAATATTAGATTAAAATTTATATTAAATATACTATAAAATCCTGATGAATTTTAGATTTTGTGGATTAAAAAGTTACATTAAATAGTTACGAACAATTTCACGCAGAGAAAGAGAAACACATTTTCTCGGACTATGAATAGAAATTCATAATTAAACCAGCCTACTAATTAACATTTTCAAGGACGAAACGCTTCTTCTGTTCGACATAACGTGACGAATTAATGAGGCGTACGATAATCACCATGATCTATTGATCGTTCTTTCTCCAGAAGTCGTTTATTCATTTCACGCACTATGACTACGAAACCTTCTTTGTCGACAATAGATAGCAATCAAAAATAATTCTAGATCAACGTTCGCGATATCTATTTCTATTAATATCTCGTGATTCACCGATTTCGATAAAATAATAAATTTTAGTTCGATAAACGTAAAATGATGCATAACAATTTTATTGGTTAAAATATATCATAATAAATATCTGAAATATTTTATTAATAGAGAAATGATTTTTATTTTGAAAAAAAGATTCTGCGATAATAATTTCATTCGATTAATTTCATTTCAATGTTATTTTATTCTAAAATTGAAATATAGTTGGAAGAAATACCAATGAAAATATAATTTTATTTTATTTTTTTTTTCTTTATAACGAAATCAACTCAACGTGAACGCAAATCCGCATGCAAAAAGACAGAGAGAAACATGAGTTTTTCATTCCCTAAGGGGTAAAAAGACCTGTTGACGATTCACCAATAGTGTAAAAATAATCTTATTTCTATGTAAAAACAACAGATTCTTTCGTCATCATAGACAAGTTAATTAATCAAATCGATAAGTCATGCCAACTACAAAGATGCATAATGTGCAAATTTAATTACGTAATAATGATTATAACGTGTACAATGGAAAGAAACATAGCAAATTAAGATATTAATGAAATTCAAAATGAATTTGATTTCAATTGTAAAATACTGGATATGGATTTTTTGAATTTTTATAGAGAATCATGTTTGTTTCTTAAGAGAAGAAAGTTTGCTCTCTTCTCTTAAAGAGAAAGATTAAATTTAAGAGGAAATAAAAAATCTTTTATGATTATTAAAATAAATTATAAAATAATTTCTTATATATATAATAAATTCATTATATTATTAATAATTTTTTACTTTAATTGCACGTTTCAATACTACTTTCTCGGCTACTATTTTTCTTAGAAATCAATAGTGTGATAATCTATTACATTGCGTGATAGGAGAAAAAAAGATTGATATAGTAAAAAAGAAAAGAAAGAAATAATAATAAAAATTTTATTTGCAAATAAATTTCCATTATATTTATTTCAATTACAACAGAAATATAGAAGAATAATTTTTTGATTTATAGAAAAATTTATTAATTTTAGCAATATGATTTTTGGAAAAAATTTTAAATTATATATATATATAACTATACTAAAGAAATTTCTATTACTACTATACTAAAAAAATTCATATGAAATAAAAAATATAATACGTATATAAATTTCATAAAATATACAAAAGAATTCATCTTTAATACTAAAACAAAGTAAAACGTTTAAATCATAATAAATAAATTTATAATATAAAATTAGATTTAATCTATATATAATAATATTAATTAGATCTATTAAATAATATGAAATTAAATATTTACATATATCCACTAATGTATCAATTGTATAAAAATTTAAATCATAGCCATAATAAAAAAAATTTAATTATTGCCAAAGAATTTCATCTTTTTTCAAACGATAAATGAATTTTAATTGACTCTTGTTATCTAATCAATCAAAAAATAATGATAAAACTCGTAAAAGATAGAAATCGTGTTTATTGAAATCGTTTAGAAACTAGTATCTTACATAAAGCACCCCTCGAGGACAGCAACATTGCAACGTGGAGTGATAGTCGTCGAGATCGTCCTTAAAAATAAAGTGATCATCATTGTTTCATCTTCTCAATTTTTATTTTCTCATAGATCAAATGAGCATTAGTAATTGGTAAGATTAATTATGTTTTGTAATTTGAACAAGATTTCCTTGCTTGAATCTACTTTATACTTACCTTTGTTTGAAATAATATGATTGCAATATTTTTTGAAATTATTATATAATTTCTTAGCTCTTTAATTGTATAACATGTAATTATTATTTACATATTTGCAAATAAAGCGCATGATTTTTAAAAGACTTAACAACATTTCATTTGTAATTTTGAAAATGAGAAATATAATTTTTTTTTTAATTTATTTTATTCATCTAGTAATATCATTTATTTAAAATTTCTGATTTTAATTTCAAACTAATTTTTGGAATACATATTAGCATATTATTGAATAACGTTTGATATTAGATATGATTAAGAAAAAATAATTGGGAATTTTTTATAAGAAAGATTGATATATATGATCAAAAGAATATATTTTGAAGATATATATGATCAAAAGAAGATATTTTGATAAGTCTAATATCAATACTTATTATTTTTTTATCATTATTAAAAAGGCAATAATGATATGATATTAAAGATAATTTAAACATTGTAAATGTGATGTATTTAATGTAATAAATCCCATTATATTCTATCTTGGTATCAAATATCTTACAATGTATTTTATTATTGGAAAATTGATATTTTTTCTTGTTGTTAGTTCTTGATTATTATATAATTAAAATATTAATATATTTTTAGCATTCAGATATCAAATTCAGCTAGATCAGATCGTAGATTTTAAAGATATTATTTGAATTGCTTACAAGTTATTCAATACCTTACGATCAATCTGACTCATATTTTCTTCATATTCTTTCTATTTTAATTCATTTATTCAAAACAATCGTAATCATACTTTATATTTATCTTAATATAATTATGTATAAGAGAATAAAATCGAAAATGTTGTGTGTGTGTATGTGTATGCACGCGTGCGCGTGCGTGAGAGAGAGAGAGAGAGAGAGAGAGAGAGAGAGAGAGAGAGAGAGAAAGAGAGAAAGAGAAAGAAAAAGAAAGAGCAAAGTAAAGAACAAAATGTTTTAATTTTAATTTAAAAACATCATCTCTCTCGATATCTCCTAAAAAATCCAATTTCTTCAATACATTTTCAATACAATCATGTAACAATTTAGTTCTATACTTTCTAGAATATCCAACTTCCAAAATTATATTCCTTAACATTTAAATAGTCCTCAAGAAAATTCCAATCCAAGAATTCCACTTCTACATTACTATCATGTAACAATTTAGTTCTATATTTTTTAGAATATCCAATTTCCAAAATTGTATTCCTTAACATCTAAATAGCCTTCAAGAAAATTCCAATCCAAGAATTCCACTTCTTTCAATACTTAACCTAAAACAATTGACAACTAACAACAATCCATTTCCATACTTTCTAAAAGATCCAATTTCCACAAATCCACTTTTTAATAATTTAACCACTTGTAATCCCAACTGACAATCCATTTCTTTACCATCCAAAACATCCAACTCTATAAATCAACTTTTTACGTAACGTACTACTTACTCGTTGAGGTGGAGCCGCAATAAGCACGGGGGGACGATACTTGCATGACAAGATCTTGCGGCTCACCACACACTATACCCAAAGCCCAAGACACTCGTGTTACGCCTATGTGTGTTGTCACGGCGTCGTGGATCCGTCTACGGGGATCAAGAAGCGCGGAAAACTCGTCTCGAGGTTGGTTAATGCGCGACAAACACCTTCTTGTGGAGGGGTACCATTACGCTCCTTCTTTCGTACCCTCGTTTGGACATTTTTATATGAGCTTTTAGTGCGGTATCGTGCGTGGGATCGTTAGTATCGCCTTAATTAATAATTTTTTTTGTTTTTAATTATTTTATCTTATTTTATTTTTGTTTCCTTTGTTCTGACGCTTTCGTATAATACGCGCGGAAGTGCGTGTGAACGATGGTGGATATTCGAGGTGGTCGATTGAATTTTTGTAAGGTTTCCGCTAGTGAACCTTCAAAGAAAGTTGTGTTTCATCGACGTTTCGTGGATTGGGCTGGGTGAATGGGACACGTGATCTGTTTTATGATTGACAATTTTTATTCGATTATGAGAAAAGAAAAATTATTATTGATTATAATTTTTTTTTTTGTTTTTTTCTTTAGGAAATAGGAATTGATAATGGAAAAGTAGAAATATGAATATTAGAAATTATGAAAATATCCAATATTTACTGAATTTTATAGAAAATTATAAATATTTATCGGTAATAAGAATAATTTAAATGTTTAGTGTCTTATTGTAGAATGATGTTTCGACAATTAGAATTAGCAGAAACGGATTCAACTTGAATTTTTTAAGTGTGATTTCGAATTTAAATTATACATTATTATTTATAATGTTATATTATTAAATATTTTCTAGTATTTCCTAATCATTTTTTATTATAAAATATTTAGATAATCAATTAAAATTCTTCATTTCTTTACTTTGTAAAGATATTCTTGCTTTTATAAATATTAAAAATTAAATATTAACTATTTCATTATAAATAGAATTTATAATTTGTCTGGTTCTTCAGGAAGATTTCAGTTCTATGTAAAAAAAACATCGAGCTAAACTTTGACCTATTTATACCTACTCTCTTTTTACCTTCAGTTTTTTCACAAGAAACGGGGTCAAGATTCTTCTAATCATTTTTTATTCAGAAACTCGAAAGAAGAGTACAGAATTTAGTAGAGAATATTCAAAGTAGAATCTTCATGAATATTTTTCTTTCGCTTAGTTATCTTTTATTTTTGAGA
This sequence comes from Apis florea, assembly GCF_048593485.1. Lineage (NCBI taxonomy): Eukaryota > Metazoa > Arthropoda > Insecta > Hymenoptera > Apidae > Apis > Apis florea. The sequence continues at coordinate 6,978,332 of NW_028256549.1, read as the reverse complement.
AAGATATAAAAGAATTCAAAAGTATAAGGACACTTATTTAATGAACATTTAAATAAATTATAATATTTATTAAATTTCATGTATTTTATTTATATTACGTTAAATTAATAATTGATATAAATAATTAATATAATATATATATATTATATTTCAATGAATAATCTATTTCATATTTAATTTAGAAATGAAAGAATCAATCTGAAGAATCTTAAGAAATTAATTGAAGATATTAAAATAAAATGTAATAAAAAAATCAGTAATTTCAAAATTTTAAATAATATTGAAAATTTTATCTTTCAAAAACAATATCTATTATCTTTATTTTAAATTATTTTAACAACAAAGCAGTCATTTTGAAAATATCTTTTAATGATTCATCTATAAAATCTCAAGCAACGACCTCCTTCCTGACCTAGTGTCAAAGAACCTTGAGTTACCACAGTATCCAGGAAATCGCGAATCACAGCTCCCAGGCTTCTCCATTTCACTAACTTTCTATCCATAACAAACCTGATCTCTATTTGCATGAAGCGTCCTTCAGATATTTATATTCACTATAGATATAATATGCACAAGATAGAATATCCAGAAAAAAAGAATATCCATTGAATATAGAATTAATATACGTTATAAATTTTATATTTATCACAGATATACTATAGAATATAGAACAAAATATATAGAGAGCATCTATTTAAAAGACTATTATCTAAATTTGAAAGACGTTGTTTCAACTGTCAGTCTTCAATTTATATTAAATTTTCTATTTATCAGAAACAATGTGCCCAAGAATATGAGTATCCATTGAATCCAAAAAAATGTTTCTTCAGCTATAGATCTTATCTATCAAAGATACAGTGTATATACAGATATATTAAAATAGAGTATTCAAAAGAATATCTATTATACAGAGAACATTTATAGATTTTCTATCTATCATGCAAACATTCTTATCATAGAATAGAAATTAGGAATTAAAAGAATGTTTCTTCAATTATAATCCCTTTATCTATATAAATAGGATATTCAAAAAGAACACAATATGTTTCTTCAACTGACATTCATAAATTTTTTATCATAATATAACTAAGAATCAGAATATCCAAATGGTATTCTTTGGTAGCTACAAGTCTCCCATCCATCAAAAGGGTTTCAATTGTCTCTTCAACTGAGACTTATATGCATATACGAGTTCTCCATTCATGACAAAGATCAGAACTATATATATCCAGAAGATATTCTTCCAATTATAAGCCCCCTACCTATTACACATGTATGCACTTGCATACATGACACAAACCATTCAATCCACCGAACTTAGAAGGCGTTCCTTCCCCTATCCATCACAGATATACCGTTCAGATAGGACAGACTAGCCGAGAAATAGAATAAGAGAAATAGAGGGGGAAACGTGGCGGATTATCCGTGGTGGCCGGCCCGATCGAACCTAGAAAGGCGGTTGTTCTAAGGTTTCCACGCCGACTGTAGGAAGCCAACCCGTGGACTGGCTCTCGAACCCGCCAGAGTGAGAATCGTGGCTCGTGGATCGTTAAAAGATCAAGAAAATCGACTTGTGCCACTCCTACCCCATTAATCTGGCCCCTTTCTACCCCGGATGGATCGGAACGAGAGCGCAAACGAGGGTGGAAGCTCGCCGGACACGGTGATCGCGCGCTCCTCGTCCGAAGAGGAGCGGAACAGGCTCGCGTGCAGCACTTCCGGCGAGTACGTGACCGTGGGCGACAGCAGTTCCAGCCTGGACACGGTGACAAGCGTTGGCACGACCACCGTCTCGGCCACCACAGAGGACAAGAAGAGGGGCAGATTCGGCGCGTTGAAGAGCAGCTTCCGCAAAGAGGGTGGATTGTTCAAGATTAAGAAGAAGAGCAGGCAGCTGGACGAGCCGGCTGCCGAGCCTCAGCCGGATGTCGAGGAAAAAGGTTCATTCTTTGGAATCTGCTCCTTTGGGTTTGAAGAGAATTGTTGTGATTTATCTCCCCCTCTCCCTTTTTTTTTCTGTCGTTTCCTATGAAGTTGATTGGTCAAGAGTTGGTGAAGTTTTTTTATGAAAATAGGATCTTTAGAGGTTTGGTTGTTAAGTTGGAGTTTTGTGGTGAGATTTTGTATTAATAGTTGAATTAATAATTGAAAGAGAAAAATTTACTTAAAAATAAAATTTAAAAAATTATTTATATTCGTTGGAAAGAATTTAGGATTCTTGAATTAGATCTTTGAAGAGACACGTTTATTTAAGTAAAATTCAATGAAATTGTCACAAATTGTTACATTGTAGTAATAATTTGTATTCGTAAAAATTATTAGAATTAAAAAAAACTTATTATGAAAAAACAAAAAAGAAAAAGAATTCAATGATTAAAATAAATTGAGAACCACTGATATATTTCTTTGTTGGTCATCGTTTGCTTTGAGGATGATTGGTATTGGTTTGACGATGGCTATTGGTGGACTATTGTTTTAAGGCTTCTTCAGATGGTTTCAGGATTTACTTGTTTTTTTTTTTTTTTTGATGATCTGAAAGAACTCTGTAGAATTTTGTAAAGATTTTTTTTATCTTATTTCATTTATTTTGACTTTTAAAAAAATATAAGCTTTTATAAAGCTTACTTTCTATAAGTAATTTTAATTTCAATTTTAATTTACCAATATTTATAATTATTTTTGTAGAATTGTTCAAGATTTCTTCATATGTTTCTTTCATTTATTTTATAAGTGATTGACAATTGCAAAGAAATTTTTTATGACTTTTATTTATTTTTTTATTATTCTTACTAAAAAAAACTTACTAAAAAAATATTATTTTTTTTATTTTAGAGGTAATTTTTTTTTAAAAAAAGAATATTGGTTCATTTTAATTTAGAACAAGATTCAACATTATACAGTTCTCCGTTTCTTTTTCAAATTGGACATTTTCTTTGAAAGGCATTTATTTTAATCGTCATAATACTTGACACATAAAGTGATCAATAGGATGCTTTTTTAAATTTCTGAACGAATTCCTTGAGATGTTAATCATCTTAATGGTTGCATTGTATCTCGTTTATTATCAAACGGTATTATCAAGAGCTGCTTAATTATAATGGATTCATGTGATCGATTTATTTTTTGATTTACATAACTTCTGGCTCTGTTGATGTGCCAATTTTAATCAATTAAAAGATATAGGAACCTCTGACCCAATAGGATAATTTAATTAGAAAATAATATAATATAAATCTCTCTCTCTCTCTCTACAAATATAACATATTTTGCTCAAGTATTTATTATTTTATTATTTTTAGAAGATAGATAGAGTACTTTATTATATTCTTTTCTTTAATGAGTTTTAAATTTATAATATGCATTATACTTTTCTTAAGCACTATACTTCTTATGCATTTATTACTTTTACCTATTTATTTATCAATGCCCATCAATTGCCATTATATTTATCTATTATATTCTTCTTATTTTTGCAAAATCACAAAACCATTCTCAATTCTTCCAATTCATTCTTTAACTGTTCACCAATAAATCATTTATTATATTTACTTTCACATCATATCCTTTACCAGTCATATATATATCACTTATATTTATATATTCTATACCAATTATATCTATATTACAGTATATATTCTGTACTTAATTAAATCACAAAATTATCTTTAACAATTTTAAACCACTCGTTCAGTATTCATCAACACATATTTATACTTACATTTTCATAACTATGTTCACCAATCTGACATTTACCATATATTTCCATATCTGTTAAAATCATCAAACTAAATATTTACCACTAAAAAAATATATTACTCTGCAAAATATTTACTATCCAAAAATCTATTAAATCAAATGAATAACATCAACTATATCTCCTCAATTCAAAATCATTAGACCGACTCCAACTCAATTTTCCCTAAATCGGGCATCATTCGTCGCTCACCAACAAATTCTTTAAAAAAAAAAAATCCAAATCTCGATACTTTACAATCCCTCGATACTTAAAACATCTCTATGAAATCTGTTCTCTGACCGGAAATCCTCCCCCTCTCTCTCTCTCTCTCGCGTGACAGAGACGGATCGCAAGCAGAGCCCGGTGGAGGAGGAGGATGATCGCAAGGGTGGTGGCTCGGCGACGACCTTGAAGAAGAAAAAGAAAAAGTCGAACTCGTTGGTGCGCAAATTAAGCCTGAATAAATTTCGCCTGTCCACCGAGCAAGAGCCTAGGCACACGCCCGAGGGTGGTGATAACAGCCGTCCACAGAGCCAATCGTCGCAGGAGTCGCCCAGTTTCTCGGACAGCTCGTCCGGGATCGCGAGGAAAAGGCAGGAGGTCGAGAGGCTCGGCCACGAGGCCGTGGAACCCTCGTGCGACGTGGACAGAGAGAAGGGAGAGCCGAGGAAACCGGAGAAGCAAGAGAAACTGGTGAGCACCGTGACCGTAGTACAGAGCAAGTCGCCGTCGTTTACCATCAGGAGCTTCAGTTCGACGAGCGAGCACGGTGAGCGATCCCTCTCTCTCTCTCTCTCTCTCTCTCTCTCTCTCTGCCTTGCTATTTCTCTCCCCTTTTCTACTACCACTCTGTTCTTTTGTTCTGCAACTTTTCTTTCTTCTGGCTCCTAGGTGGACGTGGTAGTAATTCAATGCTTTCTGACTGACTTCCTTGAGTTTTTGTTTTAATTGATGATTTTGAATTGTCAATTGTTATTAATTATTATATAATTTGAGAATTTAAGTATGCATTGATTGATAATTTGAAGTCTTTAATTATGTTATGCGTGTTGATGGTTTGGTGTCTTCATTTATCTTTTAATTAGTGATTTTGAATTATTAGTTGTTATTTGAATGACGATTTCAGTTTGTTACAAATGATGATTTGATTGATAATTTGGAATCTTCAATTGTTACAATTTGATGTCTTCATTTATCTTCTCACTATTGAATTAGAATCATCAATTTGATTGATGATTTTGAATATTGGAGTCTTCAATTGTCATGATTGATGATTTGAGATTTTAAGTTGCTATTTAACTAATAATTGAATAATTTAGATTTATCAGTCATATTGTGACTTATAATTTATCAATTATCAATGTATCAATTTCCATGGGTGATTTAAAGTCTTCAATTATATTCTAACTGATGATTTAAAATTATTAATTTATATGATTTTAAGTTTTCTCTTGCTATTTGATTTGAATAATCTGAAATTGTCAATTATATTGAACGAGAATTTGAATGATAGAATCTACTTATATAATAAAAAATATGAAAGAGTATTGTTTTAGTGTGTTCTTGAGGTTTCTTTGGCTTGTGGTGGTTGGATTAATTTTACTGATTCTATTGATTAGTGGTTGGATTAATATTAGATTAGCTATATTTTCTTGAAAGCCTTGAATTCTTTTGTTGGTATCTATTTTGGTGTTTGATTAAAGAAATATTTAAAAATTTTTGGAGTATTTTGAATTTTTATTTTTATACTTTTTCATTTGATTATTTCCATTAAACGACTGCTTTCAATTTAAGATTAACAAATATTTCAAAAACAGAATTGATTTTTATAGTCATTTTACTACCTAGGTTTAAAAAATAATAATAATAATAAATAAGTTGATGAATTATGAATTCTTATTTAAAAGATTTATGTGTCATTAATTAGTTTATTATTAGTAATAAACATTGAAATACTTTGTTTAATTCAAAACAATTTTTGATAATTATAATGCATTATTCTATTACGAAAAACGATTAATTATCTTATTTTGATATTGTTTTTTTTTTTGTATTGAAAAATAACTTTTCCGTGTAAATCAATGAATCAAATATATGATAGGAAACAATTTATTTCATTGAGGATTTAGAACAATTGATATTAAACAACATTATAACATACAATCATCATTTTTTATAATATTTGTGTAATGATTAATTTCTGTGTAACTAAGGAATATAATGCAATAAACGGATATTTTTAATAGCTTAGAATTGTATTTTTCCCTGTAATGTAACATTTGTCAAATTGTGACAAGTATTCTAGTTATTCGTAAACAAAATCATTTTTGATAATATTTTCTGAAACACATAAAAATCCAATTAATAATTTAAATTCAAGAGATAAAAATTTATCTATTGAATTTTCTATTTATTAATTGTTCTGTCTAAAAAGGACAGCACAAATTATATTTTTCCTGGAATTTTTACTTGTTTACTTGTACTTAATTATTTAATTTACCACATCATTTATTTAATATTGTTAACACCTCTGTCAATGGTTTCATCCAATAAATCACTAATCATGTCAAGAATAATTAAGCTTTAACTTAGCTGCTCAACTTCAAGTAGGATTTAACTTTAGTAGGATTCGTTATCTAATTATTTTTAGTTTTATAGATAACAATACCTTAATTAACTCAATTATAAATAACACCTGGAATAATAACTGCATTATTAAATGAATTATCTAACCTCGGTTACAATATAATATAATACACGTTTAAATTTAAGATTCAAGCATTTAATTTTCCAGAATGAATATTCAATTTCTAATTGCAATTTACAATTCAAACCAAATTTTGTTCTAAGATAATAACACTATTAATACTTAAAAATTCGATTTTACATTAATGAAATCATTTTTTAACTTTATTTTAAAATTTTAAAATGAATCAATGAATAGAACTTAATATTCAATTATTACATTACAATATACAATTATAACAATCTTTTCATTTCAATCATTTTAAATTATCTATTCGTTTGATTAATTTAATTACTAACAAAATTTAATTCTTTGATATTAAAATATTTAAGAAATTACAGAATTCAATCATTCAACTTCAACCTGTTCTTTATCACTTATTTAAAACTTGCTTACTTTATTATCTCATTTCAATTCACCTTTACAAATACCCTTACTCTTCATCACCTCTTAAAATTATTTACTTACATTTCCATTACGTTTTATTAAATGAATAATTAACCATTATAAGCCATCCACCTGCATTTATACTAAACTGAGCATTCATTCATCAAACTGAATCCGAACCACTTCACTTCAACTATTCACCATTGAATCCCATCCGAATTCGTCGAATGAACCTGGTATTCGTTGTCTGGTGCATGCGCAGATTCCGGGCAGAAGTCACCTCGACCGGAAGCGCGGTGCAGCTCGACGCTTCCGTACGCAATTTCAAAATGGTCGGAGCAAAAGGCCTCGAGACCAGCCTCGAACGAACCGATTAAGAAACCGAAACTGAACACGAAATCCGAGTCAGAGTCGAGTATATCTAAATCCTCGGTCCGCGAAGTCAGGCGGAAGTTGTCGTTATTGGAAGAGAAGCGCGCAATATTTCAACGCCGTTTGTTCGAGACTTCTCAGGACACGGATTCCGGCGAGACGGTGATCGCTATTAGCATCGACGACGAAAACAAAACGCCGGCCAAGGAGGAGGAGAACCGCGTGGAACAGAACAAGACGAAGAAGAAGGCGAGGCATATTAGCGTGAAGAAGTTCGACACGTTTTCCACGTTTGAGGGGACGTTCGACGAGGAGACAGGGATCGGTTATCTGGCCGGTATCGAGGAGGATTACACGGAGAGCTACGAGAGGCAGCGCGATAATTACGTGGCCAGCATTACGGGGCCTATGATGGCCGACAGCGCGGTGGAGAAGAGCAAGGTCAACCAGGAGAGCATGGTGAGGAACCAATTGCTCACCCTAACTTTCCTTTCTTTTGGCTCTCCTCTGTATGCATTGGAATGCATTTTTTAGTAGGGATGTGAGAATTCAAAAAGTGTTTTGAAATTTTGAAAGAAAAAACATTTTTTGCGAAGCCTGAAATTTTTTGATACTTTCGAAACATAGACGAAGAATTTTTAGATAAATTTGTATTGATTTGTTATTAATGGGAGTGATTTTTAGCGATGAATGAATTTGTTTTTTTTTATTTAAAACTGATAATAATTGAATTTAGAAGATTATTAAGGTTCATTTTTATCTCTGTGGATAAAAATGAAAATTGTTACCATTGCCTTATCTCTATGAATCTGAGTTTTGAAAAACTTTTTAAATTTATCAAAATTTAATAGAAATTTAAATAGAAAAAACTGCTCTTATTTTCTTCTTTTTACATTTGGATGATTGAATGTTTTTGGGTATGTCTTTGGCTTTTCTTTTAATTTATTTTCTTATTTCTTCGACATTTCTTTTTAAGCTTTTTTTTTCTGCTCTATTTTGGACTGTTTCATTCTATTTTTGTTTTCTGATAATTTTATTAAAAATTTTATTTGTTTCATAAATATTTATATTATATTTTTCTTTGCTTGTTATAGTTGATTATTTATATATAATTATTATATATAAATTTTGTTTGATCTGTAAATATTTATAATTTATATAAAGACTTTTACTACTTGTCTGAAAAAATTTTGAGTTCTACTACTTATTGTAGGTATTCAATTTCACTTGCCAACATTTTATTATACTTTTCATTACCATTTTTATAAAAATATACATATATTCTGCCAAGTAATTGTATTTATTATACAAATGCAATATTTTTTATAAAAAAAAAAGTTGGAATGGAAACAGTAAAATAGATTATTTTATTAAAAATTCTTTAACTTTTTATTAAACTCTTAACTTTTTTGCAAAAACTATAATTAAGAATAATAATCAAACTCAACAATAATTCATTTAAATCATCAAACATTTTTAATATTTTTATTTATATATTTTCTATCAAATTTATTTAAAATTTAATACATATATGTAATAATATTATATATATTATTAAAAGATGTACTACGTGTGTCTTTATTTATGAACAAATATCTTTCAAAAATAAAGCAAATATAAATAAAAAAATATAAAAAGTTTAAAATTAACATTTAAAATCAAATTGAGAAAATTATTATTTCATAATTGTCTTTCTAGATTTCAATTATCGATTTCAATTTTTATAATGAAATTCTATCTTTAAACAGATTGAATTACCAGCATTTCGATTTTTCTCATAAACTCAACCAATCATCAAAAAAAAAAAAAAAAATCTTTCCTTCAAATACAAAAATACAAATACAAAAAAGACAAGAAACTCGAAACTGTTCAAACTTATCGATTGAGCTCTGCTTTTTTTTTTTCGAAGTTATTTTTGCATAATCAGATTTCCCTTTCTCGACATCGACACCTGACACAATTTCAAAACACTAACCTACGTTTCTTTATCTCTATTTGTCCGTAGAAATGTTCTGTGTAACGTTATGACGCAGAAATCATAGCGCGTAGCGTGTTCTGCGGTCCTGGTTTGCGGTTCCAACATATTGTATCTGCCCCCATCGCTTTTGTATATTTTTCATGCGATATTCTTGAGTTACATGGTTTGGCGTGCTCTATCTTGACAGTAGCGCCCTCTATCTTGGCCTAGTACGTCGACGAGAAACCTAATTGAAGCACGTCTCAGCTTCGTCTCGAGAGGAAAATGTGGCGAAAGAGACTCGAATAGAAAAAAGGGAGAAGGGTTATTATATTCAAGAAGTGTTCTTTTTTTTTTTTTTTTTGGTAAATTTAGTATGAATGAGTAATGCTAAGAGGTTATAGAAATTAGAGGTTAGAGAATTATAAATTTGAATGAAAGGATTTTTTAATCAAATTAGGAATTGGAATAATTCTAAATTGGATTAGAAGTTAAAATGAATGGAATTTTAATTCAAAGATTTAGCTATTAGCCATATTGATCATTGAAATTGAAAAGAGAATTTAAATAGAGAATTTTGAATAGTAATAAGAAATATATATGATATAATAAAATATTGGGAATTTTAATTAGATATATGATCAGAAGGAATGATTAAAGGAAATTCTAAATTAGATTAAAAATTGAAAACAAAAAATTAATTTTGCATCAAGTGTAAGAAATAATAAATAAAGGAAACTAGCAAAAAAATAATAAAGAAAATTAATTCTATCTTTGGTAATCTTTTTGAATGATTATTTCATTCTATTTTTCGTATTTATTTTTATTATTATCTATAATTGATATTGATAAATTGTAAGCTTTAAAATGCTTTTATTACAAAATTAATAGGAAAATTGAGTCAAGAATATTTGAAGTATATTTTTCTCCTACAACATACTTATTTATTCACATTATTGAAATTTATAATGTGTCCTCTTTATTATCACTATATTATTTGATATTTAAAATATTTAAAATTGGAATAAATTATTAATATTGAAATTACAATTATAAAAATTATAATTATTAAATCATATAGATATAATCAAAATAATCATTTTTTTTTAATTGCAATTCTTTAATTATAATTTTATACTTTAAAAATTTCCTAAAAATTGTTAAAATTTTAACTATTAAATATATTTTCTAAAGTTTTATCACAAAAATCTTAATTGTTAAAAATTTAAAGGATATTTCAATGGAATTATACGTGACCAAAGTAACATTTGGTTTATTATGGAAAATTTTGAAGAGTCACTTTATCTTTATTTATTTAAAATATTAAAGCTTAAAGATATCTTCTTTAAAAGATAAATAGATTATGTCTATGTTATCTAAAGATTTATAGATATAATTTTTGAAAATAATGTAATACTATTGCATTGGAAACATCTTATTTTATTAGGCACTTTTTAAATGTTGATTTAAAAATCTTAAGATAATATTTACAATTCTTCAACAAATATATGAATAATATAATACTTATCGTACTTCTGTTTGTGTATTTCAAATATAAAGAAATTTAGTTATGGAATATTTTTAACAAGAATAGTAAAATATCTTTGATTTCTTCAATTTAACAAAAAAAAAAATGTAAAAAAATTAATTATTTAGTGTACAGTTATTAAACTTTTGTTACACTTAGTAAATTCCTAATTAATTTATATATAAATAAATAAAAGGTACAAAGATATAATGATTATAATAAATAAGTATATATTTGTAAAGAAAGTTATGAATTAAAAAATTAATATAATATTGAAGTATATTTATATGTTACATGTAATAATAATCATATAAATTTTGCTACTAAATATAGCACGTATAACAGTGTTACAGTATTGTAAAGCATTATACACGCGGTGGAAACATTATGGTTTCCTTTATAACAGATTATTATTATTACTTTCGAGTTTATGGTTACGGTTTCGTGCGGTATTTTCCATGGCGGATTATCCTCACGAGTGTAACCACACGTAACACGGATCACATTTCTGATCGTCGTTTTATTTTATTACAATATGCGACAATTCTATTTCTCTTCTCGATGCATATAATACTTAAAATAATACAGCTCGTTTATTTATTTATAGTTAAAAATTTTAACGAAAGTTAAAAAGAAATTATATATAATAAAGAAACGAACAATGTACGAAAGTATTTTTGATTTGAAGAAATAAGGGAACAATACGAAAACGTATAAATGAAGAAATGAAGAAATATAGAAACGTGATACAATGATATGATATAACGATCGAATTCTAAATCAATAAATTGAAAAAAAAAAAGATGAACAGTCGCGAAATAACCAATAATGATTCATACGATAACGAATGTGAATCCTAATTAAAAAAAAAAAAAGAGAAAAGAAAACAATAAATAATTCACAGTTAATCACACGATATCGAATGCAATAAATACTTACACTACTTTATTCTCATGTAATTAATGATATCGAATGTATTAAAAATATCTACGCTATCCTGTACTTAAATAATTCCAACGCATATGTAAACACTACACCAATGACAGGTCAATACACACTTTGACACAAGACGGCGATTTGCATTCCGCTCGATTCTCGTCGGTGAATCATTCACGTGGTGTTCGTCGATCGGTTCACTAACAATCGGTCAAGTTTCGATCAGGCTACAAACTATTGCTATTCGTGAATTCGAGTGCGCGAAACAATATGGTGGGCGAGCAGAGAAATCGGAAGTTTTCGCGATCTTTAAATTTCTCCGACTTGAAGATAAATCCAAAAAATTGGAAGTGGTGCAGGGTTGGTTGTTTAATTCAATTCTTTCTTTCTTTTTTTATTTTTTTCATTGTATAAAAGCGTTTTTGCAAAATCATAATCGATAATAGATTTAAAATAAATTTACGAAAATTTTTATCGAAGCAAATTGCAAATTAATCTCCTTAAATCTTATTTCAATAATTATAAAATTGTTGCTTTATGTAGAATCAATAGGCAAATTTAATATAGGGTTATTAAGAAGAATTAGTGATAAAATGTATGAATTAACGAGTAAATATTGTTAAGTGTGTAAAATATTTTTACAAATTTTAATTGTGTTAAAATGTTTATTACTCGTTAATCTTCGTTTCTTTTCTTCTTTGTGGCACGATAAGATAACTGAAGTAGTAGTAAATTGAGAAATGTAACATCGTTGCATGAAATTCTTGTAAAATATAGAATCTTGTTAAGTCTTATTCCAATAATTGTAAAATTATTATTTTATATGTAAATGTAAAATTCAAATTCAAATTCAAATTTGATTTATATAAATTTAAATTAATATCCAAATTAAAATTTTAATACAAATATTATTTAAAAATAATTTATTTCTAAAAAAGAATTGACGAGCTTTATTATTGTATTTCTAAAAATATGTTAATTTTATTATTTTTTTTTTATTAATTATACATAACAATTGTGTCAAATATCGAACAATGTAGTTGCATAACAAAGATAAGAGAGAAAAAAAATGATATTCCGTTTTAGTAGCGGAATTAAGACAAAACAATGAGAGTACTTAAGATAACGTCGTTTATTATAATTTGACCCTAATAATTTTTTTGTATATAAACAACTAAACAATATCATTAATTATATTTAATTAATTATGTAATGATGAATAATTATTGAATAATTAATATAATATTTCGTAATAAACACAATAATATTATATATAGATATTATGAGATCGTAAATTACTGTAAATTATATTTAAATATTTTTTTTCAAGGATATATCATATTCGTAAATTTCAAAAATTCTTAATTCAACAAATAATTTACGCTATATATCTTTCAAGAATTTTTAATTATTTTAATAAAAATCATATTATCAATGATAATATATAACAATTTATAAATAAATTTTCTTTCCAATTTACATTTCCAAAAATGTATTTGATATTTTTAATATCGATGAAAAATATATATAACTTAGATAAAGATTTTTTAAAAGAATCTCTTAATAATGATAAAAATTTTATTTTTGTTTGCGCAGTCGTCACAGAATAATTCGCCAAATGCCGGATTAGGCGAGAAACGAGAACATTTGTATAAAATCCTGGTGATCGGCGAGTTGGGCGCCGGAAAGACGTCCATCATCAAGAGATACGTCCATCAATTCTTTTCCCAGCATTATCGCGCGACGATTGGCGTCGACTTCGCATTGAAAGTATTGAACTGGGACCCGCACACTATCATAAGGTTACAGCTATGGGATATTGCAGGTTTGTCGTAATTATCTTAATTTTTATTCTACACACATTAAACAATCTAATCAAAACTTTGCAATCACACAATATATTTTTAGTTTTAATTAAAAACCTTCCAATCTTTTGATCAATTATATATTATTAATTATTATATTTATTTTTGTTCAATTTATTACATTATTGGAATTAATGTATTTAAATGAAATTGATTAAAAGTAAAATAGTTAGATAAGAATGAATAAGTTTTAAGTAAAACAATTTTGAAATTGGCGCCAAACAGCACATCATCTATGCAGGAATTCTGTTTAAGTCTATTTTGTCTATTAGAGAAAATTCCATAGAAAATGTTTGTTCTAACTGAATACTTTTAAGAGAAATACTTTTGATTCTACACTTAACACTTCTCTTATTTAAATTAAATTAAATAAAAATCTCAATCCTTTTAATTTATCAAGTTCACATTTCCATGATTTATTAATCAGAAAGACTGCAACTAGAAAAATATTAATTATATTGAGGTATTAATCAAATCGTTATTTTTTTTTTTTGTTATTAATGTTCAGGTCAAGAGAGATTCGGAAACATGACGAGAGTGTATTACAAAGAAGCAGTTGGCGCTTTCATAGTGTTCGACGTAACGAGAAGCGCGACTCTGGACGCGGTGGTGAAATGGAAACAGGATTTAGACTCGAAAGTTCAACTTCCTGACGGTTCACCGATCCCCTGCGTCCTTTTGGCGAACAAATGTGACCAGCAGAAAGAGGGCCTGGTGAACTCGCCCGCGAAAATGGACGAATATTGTAAAGAGAAGAATTTTGCCGGATGGTTTGAAACTTCAGCCAAGGAGAACATTAACATTGAAGAGGCTGCACGATTTCTTGTTAACAAAGTAAGTGATAATTGTTTACCCAAAGAAGATTTTTATACAATTTTTTGATTTTTAGATTAATTAACACTTTACATCAAGCGATAAATCTATTTTACTTTCAAGAATTCTTGAGAAAAAAAAAAAAACAATTACAGTTCAAGGATTAATATTCAAAATCATTTTGCAATATTTCGAGTGATTCTTTTTTTAAAATTCTAACTCTATTTTTCAATCGGTGAATCAGAAATGATTCTTTCTAAAATGAAAGAATTTTATAACATCAGGCAGCCTATTCTATTATCAACGCCATGAATGAAACATGATAAATCGTAACAGGACGGATAAACAAAGTTCAAATCTAAAGCATAAAATACATATACTCGAGTAATCAATATTTTTTAGAATTGTTTTCATTATTTCGACTGCGAAATTCAATTAATAAAGATAGCAACTCCAAGATCTACGCGCAAGTTATTTGCGGAATATTGCCCTCGCGATTAACAATTCTCGTGTATTATTCGCGCTGTTATTCGTGGATTTATCAATGACGTGTTCCCGCGTCAAAGTGATCGTCTTACGACGCATAGTTAATTTGTTGTTATCCGATGGAAAGTAATTCAGTGCAATGACACCATCTGCGTGCCGATAAGTTCATCTCTGTTTATTCTCTTGACAGAAAATTAGTCGCATATTAAGTCAATTTTATTGGAAGATCTGGTAAATTAGTATATAATTCATTGTTAATTTTATTGTAAATGTTTCTGCGAATCACTCAGATCAAAATATTTTTCTTATGCATTTTGATTCGCTTCAAAACAATTTTTAAAATGATTTCTTGTTAATTAAGTTTGAAAATGCTAATCGATAGTAGGAGAAAGGTTGGCAATCTGAAATTTCAATTCGTATTTTCGTGAAAGGAAATATTTATTTAACTAATATGAATTGAATCCATAACATTGGATATTAATATATTTATGGATTATTATTAGATTATTAAAGATATACAAGAATGTCAATTCAACCTTACTTATTAAATTACAAGCAATTAAAGTTTACGTTAAATAAAACAAGACAGGTTATGATATGAAAGATACAACTTAACTTACATTGCTTATAATTTAATAAATAATTCTCAATTATACAATAATTGATAATTTTTGTATACCTTATGATTGAAATTCTGAATTCTGAATTCGTTTTTGTTATGAAAGAATGTAAAAGTAAGGATTCTTTGAGAGATTTTTAGGTTAGGAACCACTCTGATAAACATTGATTTCAATCTATTAACAAATCCACTACATCTCTCGTTTTCCAGATCCTCCAAAACGATCAACTGATGAAAGGAAACGGTTCACAGGACCAGACAGACGGTGAACGTTTTGCATTAAATCAATCGCCGAATAGTTCAAAGAAATCTTGTTCCTGCTGACGAATCGGTAACTTACCGATAGCAGGATCCGTTATCGTTGTTCTGCCATCACCGTATAGCCATCGATGCCATGACACGAAAATACCATTTCGATTGCTCCATGTCAACCGTCATCGTTGTCGTTGGATTTCATTTCGATCATGTAATCAACGCCCCATCCGTGAAACATACTTTAATGGCGAGTATTTCATCGACCATACTCGTTCTTCGTGAGATGTCGATGATTCTTGGATGAGAACTAACGATAAGTCGTGTGTAGTTCTTCCACTTGACCTTTGTACATACAATATACAAGCATTTGTTGCGGTATAGGTAACATTGGTGGAAGTGGAGCTTGGAATGCTGAGAAATAATGCATTTAGCATTATTTGAATTATTAATTTTGAATTTTGTTATATTTGAGTTTATTGTTGAGTTTGTAATTATTAATTTTAAATTTTATTTGAATAAGAATGATTGTACAGGGTGTTGCAGTAATTTTGATTCAATCTGAAAAGATGTGATTCTATATCCGCAAAAATATGTGGAATAATGTATAATTTTTTATTAAGCATCTCTTTTGAAAGAAAATTTATTTTGGAAACTTATAAATTTAGCGAATTGAGAGGAGGTTATTCTAATAAAAATAAATATTAATGCAAGAACATTTTTTTCATTTCAAATATTGTCAAGAAAATCAAATTGGAAAATTGAATAAGTAATTATGAAATAGAAATACAAATACAAAATGAAAAAATTTTATTATTTATTTATAGTATACTTTTATATGTAGAATCACTTTTTTCTTGGTTATATCATGTGTTTTGTTACATTCTGTGTGAACTTATTTATTTTTATCGTATCATATTAAAAATGTACATATAATTATTATTCTTACTGTCATTATATGATTAGTAATTCTGTTGATGATAAGTTAATAGCGATAAGTTAATACATATCTTAGAAAATTTTATTTGAAAAATTGAAAAAAGTAAATTGAAAATTTATAATGGATTTTTCTTGCGCTTTAAATTAAATATTTAGATTATAAAAAGAATTTTATTTTCCATTTCTTAATTTTAAACTATTTTAACATTTTTTTTTTTTTTTATATATTTTACTTAAAATTCATTTTATATCTTCTATATTCATTTATATTTTTAATTTGTTACACTGACATCATTTTTAATAATCATTTTTTCTTCTAAAAATGAAATAATTTTAATTCTTGGACAAATATAATTGATCTCAGCATTCTTAGCACACAATTTTATATTTAGACTTCCACCTGAAAATAAATGAAAGTGATAGGAAGATTGTAAAGCAACGAATGACGATGAAAGCTCGAAAGCTGAAAGCTTTTATTGGCAATTTTATCGTTAAGTGTTGAACGAAATCAAGTACTGCTTACTAAGACTCTTGCCTCTGTTAACACGAGATTGCTGCGACGAATAATCGATAATAATATATCTATCACTAATAAAAGAACGCTATTCAATGGAAAATGGAATTGAAAAATTATATTATAAGATTAATATAATATATAATATAATAATATAAAAAAATATAAATTAAGAAACTCGCTCAGTGAAAATGTACAAAATAATTTTTCCTAAAAATGATATAAATTCAGAAAATGAGAGGAAAATTTTATTATATTTTCCATACACATTTCAATATTTGAAAGATGCGTTTTTATTAGAGATGGATCTAAATCTAACTTTTAAGTCCATTTTATTTTCGAATATTTCGATATTTACGAAATGCAAAATGTTTATTATTTTATTTCTTCTTTTTCTCGGATAAAAGTCGAAAAATTAAAATTTAAAAAAAAAATTGTAATTTTTAAAATTCTTAATAAACCAATAACTTTTAATACCGATAATAATATTTTTAATTTGTAAAAAATTAAATAAAAAATTAAATAAAACTCGAAATTTCTTGAACTTCGATGATTTGAAATTTCAAGTGTCCCATTCCTGATCTTAACAATTTTAAAAGTCAATACGATTCCATGGTCCAATTGAATAGTAATTTTTAAACAAACTTGTGAATACATTCCTGCTCGAATTGCGATTCTTTGATATTAGAAAGTGAACATTACGAGAAATTGAATTCTACGTTTCGTTATTGCTGTACAGTATTGAACGTGAAAATTTCATCTGTGAAGGAAAATAGGAAAGGCTATTATGAAACTAAGCTATCATTAGCTTAGAAAAAGGAAAAGTTAGAAAAAGATTGAAACAATTTGAGGGGTGGAATAAGAACTATTTGAAATATCGAAATTATAAAAATTGAAGAAATCATGAAGAAATAACGATATTTTTATAATATATTTAATTCACAGACTTTTTTTATTGAATTTTTCAATTGAATTTATGAAAAATTAAATTTATATTATTAAATGAAAGAAAAAAAATGTTAAACGTTTGAAAGTGAAATTAAGATAAATTTTATCGAATTTCAAAATCTAGTCTTAATTTCTACCCCTTAACCGATAAAGATTACTAAATATTAATGTTATAAATAAACTAATTCCAGCCATTTTTATATCGATTTTAATTCTTAAGTTTCATCACTGTTTTTTAATAAGAAAAATGAAAAAGCAACAACGAATTCTTATTTCATGTAATTAATAATAAGATTCTTTCACAGCCTTCACGAATCAACGAATTATTCCTATTGATTTCGTAAATAAAATTTCGTAAAGTATAATAGTTAAAAGAATAAATCTTTTTTTTTTTTTTTGTTTTTTAACTCGCGAACGACGAAAAACTTTGGATATTATTGTCATTTATTTTAACACTAGAAATACTAAAGTTTTTTTTTAGGTTTCGAATATCTAGCAGAAAAGTTTTAATTTTGTCAAAATTTCTTTTTTAAATTTTTTAAATTAATTAAAGAATCTTCATTACATTACAAAAAACATTGTAAAATCATTAATTTTAATTTTTAGAGATAAAATGTGATAACACGATTATTAAAAAATTTATTATGTTAAAATTTCTCTTTTATTAGTTTTGAAAAATATAATATTTTAAAAATAAAAAAACTCTTCAATTTACTTCCCTCAGAAATTTTCAATTTCAGATTTACAATTTTAGAATAATTATGACAAATACGTGATCAAATCAATCCAAATTAACTTTATTTAAAATAAAAAGGTAAACAATTTTTAATGTTTTTTCAAATAAAAAAACGATATACTTCTCAATTTTTATTATTTTATAATATATCTTTGATCTTGAGATTAATTGTAAAATTATTATTAATTTTGAAAAATTTTAAATAACAAAAAATATTTTAGTATCATTGCTAATGGATCGAATAGTGTTTCTAGTGTTAATCAAATTGAAAAGATAATTAACAAAATAATTGATTATCGTTCGTTATAAATATACGTGATATTGAATTTTAATTTGTCGATAAATAATTTATATTCCGTTAAAAAACATGATTATTATGCCTGAAAAATCATTCATTTTCTAATGTATCGATAAATAATAAGTAGTGTTTTTTATACGAATTATAATTAATATATGTATAAAAATATATGTATTTAACAAGAAAAATGAAAATCATGCGTCTCTGCATTTTTTTTATCGTTTTCTTTCTTTCTTTTTTTAGTTGAAGATATACTTTGTTCATACATATTATATATTATAGAGATTATATTTATATAAGAAGCATGTTATATATATATATATACATATATAATTTATAAAGTAAAATGATTCAATATAATTTGTTGTAAATCATTACTTTTCTTGGTTCTCTTCATTTTCTTTGTTTGTTTTTAAATTGTTTTTAAATTTAATTTGTTTGTGAGAAAATATATTTAATTATTACAATATTGAAAAAATTCCATAATTTTTAATAATTTTCTTATCTTATTATATAATTTTTCCATTCAATGATATCAATGTTTTTGAGGATAATTGAAAACTTTATAGCGAAGGTGATGCAAGGATAAATTCATTTTTTATTATTTGAGTTATTAAGTTTAAATTTTAAAGTTATATTTGAAAAAATATTAATTAAAATTATTAAATAACAAATATTGGCAGAAATTCCAAGATAAAAATTTTGTCCAAATTTTGTTCAACTTTGTATTTGGATCCTCTCTTTTTTTTAATATTTTATTTAAAATTATAATTTACAGTTTTCTTAATTTTATGCATATTTACAATAAAAGTTGTCATTTTTTTTTGCAGCATTTTTCGATAATTCTTTTAATTCTAGAAATTCAGGATTATACCAGGTGTCTCACATAATTGTATATCTTCTTTATTTTTATTATTTATTAAAAAATGTTTTGAACAAAAATTAAATGGTTTCGAGATTAAATTGTAATTCTATTAATTTTTTTTTAAAATGAAATCATATATTTTAATATATAAATCGATGTATCTCGATATTCTCTACAAAAAGCATACTATGAAAATCGATAAATTATTAATTTAGGACATAATTAATTAATAAATATTTCCTAACATAATAATTTCTTTGCTATAAGTGATTTAATACACTTTTATATTTTTAAACATGCTGTATCTTTCAATGCATCAAAAAATACATGGTTCTTGTTAAAAAAAAAAATTTGATTTTTATATGACCCCTACACATCTGTCTATAATACAGAGAATAAAAATATATAAATTATATTAAAATTCTTCTTGAAAATATCGAGTATTTATTTAAAACATTTCCTTTGCCACAAAGATAAATGATAATATCATTTATAAAACATTATTTTATTATTTCACGGATTTAAAAAAAAAACTTAAGTTTATTATATCAATGAATACCAGCAATAATATAATAATATTATTATATAATATATAATAATAATAATAATATTATATAATAATAATATAATATTATTTTACTTGTTATAAATATTAATTATCAATCAATGTGATGTGTTTGTAACACATACAAAACAATATAATTAATATACAAATATAATTGGTAAATGGTCGATCGCATATTATGAAAGCAAACGTGTAAGAAAATTGTTTGCATATATTCAAAAACTAAAATCAATCACGTTTATGATAAAAAGTTACTCAAAATAATGTTAAAAAATTTACAATATATTTCAATATTATTAATCGTTGAGGAATCAATTAGTCGACATGTTAAAAATTCCAAATAAATAATAATTCTTTATACGATGAATAAAAAGTTAACGAAAAAAATCGATATTTTTTCCTATAATAAAGTAACAAGTAAAATTCAATTCTATCGATTACGATTAAATATTGTAGTCAAACAGAATCAATTTCTTTTACAATGAATCGAATATTCAATTCCATTGATTTTATTTGAATAAACAGTTGAACAAATAAAAACTATTTTTAATAATAGATAAAAAAAAAAATTAATTTCAACAGGATTTAAAATAATAGAAATAGAAGAAGAATTGTTGAAAGAGAATTTTTATTCTCTATTCGTCAAAAGAATTCATTTCGAGAAATTTTACGAATAAGGATTCACTTCGTTCAGGATTGATTCCCATCAGCTTCGTGCTATGAGCTTGTTCCTTAGGCCATTCATTCGCGATTTCATAGTCATCGCGCGTGTAATCGTTGTTACGTAAAATGGTACTCACGACTCGGCATTCTTTTTCACGTGTTCACTGTGCCGACACTTTTTAATGCGGTGCTTCTCAAATCTGATTCTTTAAGTTGATATTATTATTGAATTAACCTGAAATTCGTTTCTTTATTTTTCAAATCGAATCTCATTGACAGTTGAAAATAATTTATTTAAATTAAACATCATTGCAAGAAATTTCAATTCGTAATAATAAAAGTAAAAATATAGAAAATATAATTTATGTAAAAATTTTAATTTATCAAAATTATTTATTTTTTTAAATTTATAATATATAGAAATAAAATAATGATAATAATAATAATAAATATGTGATAGAAATTGTAATCTTTTGATAATTTTTTTTATTTTAATTTCCTATTTTTTTTTTTTTTTTTTAATAATTAACGTAGAAATTTATATACTTTCATTGTTAATTAAAACGATGTAATAATTTTCAGTGACTTTACCTATTTTCTAATTTTATTTTATAATTCCTATAGAATAATATTAATTACATTTTGATTTGATAATTAAATTATATCTTGATAATAAGTGATGAATTTTACATTGACTTCTCGACATGTTAATTACGTAATGTGATAGATGTTGATGATATGATAGGCGATTTAATATTAATAATTAAATAACGTAATGTAGAATATAATTAGTCATAAGCAAATAGTATTACGATATTTTAATAAATCATAACGATTATTATCTCATTTAAAAAAAAGGAAAGATATGAAAGAAATTGAATTAAAAATTGATTAAAATATCCTATCGATTTTATTTACATCCGCTTTAAAACAAATGTTTTAATTTGAAAAAATATCGATTCGTTAAATATGAGAGCCACTGAGATGATTCTTTCTTGATTATACGCATACGTTTGACATTTAATGGAATTACGTAGGGTACGATAAAACTGTTTTTCATTCTGTCCATGACGATTCCAGAATTCAGTGATTTTTCGCAATTGAATTTCATTCTTTCAAATAAAATTAAACCTACTTACTTTGAAATCAAAATGCATTAACAACGGTACAGCAATTTATATTTGATTTATCATAGGATATGTCAAAGAAAAGAAATTTTTAATGAATTTATGAATATTATATAAGTACGTGTATATATATATCAATGTGATGTGTTTGTAGTCATGTTTTGTTCTTCTTTCAGTTTTGTTTTTTATTAGGCTAATTAAAATCTTTATGAGAAGATTATCTTACAAGTATGAACCACTCAGAGAAGTTAAACTTATCAATTTCTGAGGAATTTTTAATTTTGAATACTAAATGTAGAATTAGTGTTTAATTTTTGAAAAGGTAAAATTTTCAGATATTAAGTGATAAGTTTTAGAAACTACTTTATTATTCACATATTAAATGATTAGTTTTATAGAAGTTAATTTTTCAAAATCTTTACAGAAATGTCTTGGAGAGTCATTAATTTTTTAGAATTCAAACGATTAATATGAGAAATCAGTTCAAAAATAAAATGATTTATCTTTAATAGTAACATTTCAGAAATTAAGCAAAACCAGTAAAATGTTTTTTTCTTTTTAGAAATCAATTTTTTAGAAAGAAAATTAGATTTAAAAATTATATAACTTTTTAAGAAACAAATATTTAGACTGATTAAATTATATGATAATAATTAATCTTTCACAAATTAAATATGTAATTATCTATATAAATCAATTTATTATTATTGAGTTTATTTTCTGAATAGTTTATGAGAATATTAACAAAAGCTTTTGAGAATAATTTACTTATAGAATAATCTATTTATATAAAATATTAATTTCCGATTGGATATATTTGATTTAATTTTGATTATTTTTCTTTCTGAGATTAAATCATTGCATCGAAATATTATATTTGTATTACATACAAAATATTACATAAAAATGAAAAGAAGTTGATGAAAAATTTTTATAATTATTACAGGAAAAGAGTACGAGACAAAGATGCAATTGTCTTCAATTTCTTACCTAATCTTTTAATTAGTTTGTTCTCTACCATGTCTACATAAAGATACTCTTATTCTGATTGAGATAGGGCATGTTTTTATAATGACATTTCATGATAACAATGATAAAACGGCGCCAGTAACCAAGTAGCTAACTTCTAAAATTCATTCATATTACGATTTCTCATAAAACAAAATAGTATAAAAATATTATATATTTTTATAATCTTCGTAATACGATGATTACCGAAAAATTGCAAGATGCTGGAGATACAATAATTTGGAATAATTTGACAGTGACTGTTCATCAGAAACGAGACTTTTTCACAACTATTTACAAAAAATTCAAAAGAAGAGAGTACGAAGAAACTTTGACTATTTTGAAAGGAGGTATCAGTTATTAATTTACACTTTTTTTTTTTTAAATAAAAATTTCGTATAATAATGTTAGGTAATATTATACATTAATTTTTTTATTTATTTCTAAAGCAAAAATTTTCTATTTGATAAAAATTTTCTTAATGGGAAATATAAAACTATACTATTTGAATAATACATATCATGTGTGGATTTTAGTGTCTGGTTATGCTATGACGGGGAATCTGGTTGCTATAATGGGATCAAGGTATTTACAAAAAAGTTACTAATAATTTTTAGTAACTTTTAATCTGATAATTAATTGAAATGAAAAAAAAAAATAAATTGAAAAATGGTTTAGTATTATATTAAAAAATATACAATTATGTTTTAAAATTTTCCAATCACCTTTACAAATATCAAAAATTACTTTTACAATAATATGTAATATTTAAATATAATGAAAGTAATAAAGTGTAGAATATTATTTACGAATTTTTATTTAAAAATATCATAGATAGCATTGATATTATTTTCTCTATTTACAGAAAAAGTTGAATTATCCTATAAATTTTATAATTATAATTATAAAATATCTATTATTATACAAATTTTTATTCCATTGATTTGAAAAAAAACTTTTTATAATAAATGATTCCTAAATAATTTTTTACAATTTCAATGAAAATTGAACAAACAGTGGAATTATATTTTAAAATTAATAATTAAAAATTTAAAAATCATATACAATACAATTGTATCTCTGGTGGTTCCAGTGGTGCTGGAAAGACGACATTTTTGGCCACTCTAGCAGGAAGAATGAAATCAACAACTGGTTCGGTAACAATAAATGGTCAAATCATTTCACGGGCAATTATGTCCGTAATGTCTAGTTATCTACCTCAATTCGACGCTCTGCCAACTTCACTCACTGTGGAAGAACATTTATTATTCTCGGTATTTTAAGTTAAATTTCTAATTAAAAATATAATAAAAATTCCTACTAATTCAAAGTCGATTTCATTCAATTATAAATGCTTTAAAAATGCACATTGGTATAATTAAAAATATAATAAGAATCAGTATTATTAGCTTGTAATAGATTGATGTTTTAGATAATAAGTAAATATTAATTAATTAATAATAAATCAATTTATCCAGTGCTTTGAAGTTATTATATTGATATTATTTGAATAATTGAAAATAATGGATAAATTAATTGTCTCAATTTACGATAAAACAATTGATTTATTTAGTGTGCTTTGAAGACGGATATTAGCAGAGCACAAAGAAAATTCTTGTCGATGAAATTATTGATGGAATTGAACCTGATCGATTGCAAAGATGTGTTGATATCGAATTTGTCTGGTGGACAGAGGAAACGAGTTTCCTTGGCCAGCGAGATGATTAATAGGCCAAAGATACTGTTTCTCGACGAGCCGACCACGGGTAAACGAAATTTATGAAAAAAAAAATATCGATTCGAAACGAAAGATATGTTAGAAGTTGTAAAATATTTTACCGTGTCGTATAATTTTTCTAGGAGAATATAATTTTGGAAGTATTAAAAAATCATTTTAATATTTTATTATTATTATTATTACTTAATTTACAATTTTAATATTTTATTTTAATATATTAGAAAGATATAAAGGATGATTTTTTAATGTTTGATCATATCATTATGGTGATTTTCTATTTTTAAGAAAATATAATTTTTAAGATATTAAAGAATATATTTAAAAAGAGTCGAGAAAAAGTAAAATATTGGAAATTTTTTTTATATTAAAATATCTTAGTTTTATTTTTTTTTAGAGTAACATTTATTTATTGTTTATTATTGAGAAGTTAAAATATATTTTTTCTTTTCTTCTAACTATATTGTTATTATTTTTTTTCTTTTTATTTTTCCTATTAATTTCTCTTATAATGTGAAATTATAATTAACTTTTTTTATTTTATTTTATAAAATTTATTATATGATCAATTGATTTGTGTTAATTTATTTATTCAGGTTTAGATAGATTCTCTGCAATACAAGTGATTAATGCATTGAGAATTATAAGTTCGGAATCTACAGTATTTTGCACGATTCATCAACCAGGAATGGATATATATAATATTTTTACCCATGTCTTATTGCTATCCGATGGAAAAACAGGTTATTTTGGATCTTTGAAAGATGCTACAAAATTCTTCTTAAGGTATCTAATTTCTAACTATTTTTTTTTTTTTTTTTAATTATAACGCAGTAATTATAAAATGAACAACTTTTTAAAATTATCATTTGAAAATTTATCTGTCATAAAGTAATTTCTTAACAAATAATTTCTTCCATTTTTTGTATTAAAAAAATTAGATATATTATCATGAAAAATTTCAAACAAATTTTATCTAAACATAGAAATATAATTGATAAGAAAATATTATTCTTTAAAATAATATACAAGATGAATCATCTAAAAGACCGAACGTTTTAAATCATTAATAGCAAATTATATGGAAAAAAGTTAACGACATTAAATTTAGATTTCTCAAATTTTTACAAGAATTTCATACAATTCTAAATGTCGAAAAAATAATAAAGTTTAGATTACGAATGCCCAGCTGGCTTCGACGAATCCGAGTACTACGTAAAACTCTTATCTCGAAGAAACCCCATAACGTACGCGACAAATCCCAACCCTGAGGACACTGGACCCAATGAACTTATCGATAAGATATGTCGAGCATTCTCACGATCTCCTCTCTCGAGGATACCTGAAATCAAAAACACAAGATACTTTGAAATCGAGCCACAGAGGTGATATGACGAAAGACTTTTTTGGAAGGAGTAATTAATAAATATTATAAAATTAATCTTCGAACAAATTTAACAATGGAAATAATTTATAGAAAGTCTGGATATACGAGACAATTTTTTTGGTTAACGTGGAGAATATGGGTTCAGAATCGAAGGACGATCTTCGAGGGATGGATTTCATGGTTTTCTTATTTCGTAAGTTTTATTTTTATGTTAATTATTTATTAAGAAAAATTGATTTCATTAAATTTTTAATAGTGGCCGAAATTAATTAAAATATCTAGAAACCACTGTTCAACTTTTACAAAATTACAGCGCGTAATAATAAAATTATTAGAATTTTTCCTTCTTTTAAAATCACAATAAAAAAAAAACTTCGAAACATTTAGAAAGATTTTGATGAATAGTAACCGGAAAAATAACCAGAAAAGTAACTAGAATCTAGGGTTCACTTTTTCACAAAATTACGCGATTCGGAGCGCGATTTTTCCGAATATTCTTTCCAATAATGGAAAAAAAAAAGAAAAGAAAAGTGATAAAGGAAATGAACGACAAAACGGAAGAGAAATAGATAATAATTTAAATTAATCGTAGCTCTCCATGGTGGCAGTAGCCACTTTTTACACGGGTATTAATCCAAGGACGCAAGAGGGTGTGCAAAACGCGAGGGGTGCTTTGTACATGATGAGTTCTGAAATTTCGTTCACGGTCGCCTATTCCGTGATTTACGAATTCCCTGGCCAGCTTTTGATTTATTTGCGGGAGGACGGCATTTATAGTTGTGGACCCTATTACGTCGCCACGTTTTGCGGATTGGTAATAGTACAATAATTTCACATTCAATGTTCCAGCTACGATAAAAATTCGTTTCATTCTTTATTTGTCTCTATTTCGTATGAATGAGTTTTATTTGGTTTGTGGTAATAATGATTACTTTATGATTGGATTGTCTATTTTATTTAAATAAATGTGAAATAAATAATAATGAAATTAAGAAAAGAATGTTGTTTGTTTTTTTGTAATAGGTTGTTAATTTTTTATAAGAAAAGTATTAAAATATTTATATTAATTTAAAATTAACTCATTGATATAAAGTGATTACTATTATATAGTAAGTTTTTACAAAGTTACGATAAACTTTTCATGATTTTTTAATATTAAATAATATTAACATATTTTTGCATAAAAATTGATTTCTATTTAAAAAAAATGAAGATCTTTTTCTTCACATAACCTCTCTGTCTACAAAAAAACTATTAATGCTATTTTAATATCAAATAACTAACAACATATTTTTTCATTATTCCTTCTTTAAAAAATATTTCACTACATTTAAGTAAAATAAATATCTATTTACATTATTGTATAATGATAATAAATTCTAATCTGATTTAAATAGATTATTTATTAGTTATTATTATTTCTAAAAAATAGTTTTCAACTATTAAGTTGTAAACAATTGATGTTTGTATTAGACTTAAATTGTTTACAGCTTAATAAATAAGCATTAATTGAAATTTTTGTGTATGTTTTGGCCTCTAGAATACTACAAATACGTGTATAGCCTATAAATGGATTTTTTAGGTACCAAAAGCTACGTTGAAGGCTGTTATATTCACAACAATTATATATTTTATTTTAATAAGTCAAGTGGACTTGTTGAATTTTTTATTCTACTGTCTAATTACATCGACAGCTGCAATTTGTGGCACAGCATATGGTTTAATGTTTTCCATTATGATCGAGAATATCGATGTCGCTACATCAATCATGGTACCTATTGACATGTTATTTTTACTAACTGCTGGGATGTTTTACAATCTCAGGTATTTATATATACTACATAAAAATAAAATAGAAATTATATATATATATATATATATATATATATACAAATTTTTATTATATAAAACTACAATTTCAAACGAACGATATAAATTTTTGTTACCAAATTGAACATATCACATTTGATAATTTTATTTAAAGATTATAAAAAAAATAATTATATCTTTGCAACTTTAAATTTTTCACAGATGCACGAATTAATAATTAAACATGAACGTGATATTTCCTTTTTTTTTTATATATATATAAATGTGGCATAGCTTGAAGAAATGAATTTACTAAAAATTTATAACTATTTCGTTGGAATGTTTAAAATTAAACAGACGATAAAAAGCTTGTACACAGTTAGAAAACGAGCCCGTAACTTTTTTTTACGAGTCGATGACCTATAAAACTGACACGTTGATATTTTCAGGTCGCTGCCTACGTATCTGACGTGTTTTAAATATTTCTCGATATTCTTTTACCTGAACGAAGCTCTTTCCATAATTTATTGGTCACGAATAGACGACATCGGTGAGTACATTGCATCGTTGATTAAATTATTCTCTCTCGCAATGTCATCTGGAGAATTGTCCGTAGCAGAGATATTTATCTGAAGCGAGATATTTCAATCAAGTTATAATTTGATATGTTTTACATCCATTTCGAGAGCAGAAAATTTTAATTCGATTCAAATTTCAATGTTTATTTGAATTTTGATTTATGATTTTTTTTTCTTTTTTACGTATTTATTTAAGGCAAAAAAATATTAACATTTTAATTGCGTTCAATCGTGATAGATATAGTCATCAACATAGATATTTCATATATTGATCAAAATTTAAAAATTTAAAATATACTCGATAAAAATATTTGTATTTTTTCTTTCAATTTCTAGTGATTTTTTTCCCCTGATGATTTCGAATATTAAATTAATCAAAATTTACAGCGAAACGCATTATGAAAAATCAATATTTTATTCAAAATTTACATTTTTCTTTATGAAGATCTGATGATTTATTTATAATTTTAGTGACTTCGATCAAAATTTCGATTTTTTAGATGGAATAGAATTTATTAAAAATAATCATTAATTTATTTCAACTAATTTTCTTACAGATTGCCAAGTATCTAGCGATTTGCCCTGTTTAAAAAATGGAGAACAAGTGTTGTCGGAATATGGATTCAAGGAGACCAATCTTATTTGGGATATGAGCGGTCTCGTGACTTTAACAATTGCAATGAATATCATTGGATATTTCGGCCTACGAAGGAGGAGAAAAATTCAAACGATATTATAAATAACAATAATACAATTATTTTACATAAAATAATTTATAAATTATATACTATAATATTACTTTCATAACCTTTCACCTATTACTATATTACTTTCATTAATACATAAAATACATAATAATTAATTAAAATAATTAAAATATTAAAGTTGCCAATGTTATTTGTATATTACAAACATTTTAGTATATGTCAAAAATGTTTTATAAATTGTTAATCTAAATGAAATCGAAAAATGATTTTAATTACTTTGAGAGCAAGATATTTTAATTATTTCTTTAATTAATTATATAAATTTAGAAATGGTAATAGAAATGAATTATATAAAAATTTGTGCATTTTTATAAAATAAATTTAAGAAGAAAAATATAGGTAACTTAAATTAATTAAGAGTGAAATATTTAATAAACAGGTTCCTTGCGACTTCTGTGCCTGATTACCAGAAAACCCGCTAGATGGCTGAACGAAAAAATTACTAAAAGACCAATTATGTCCATGGTGTAATGAGTTGGCAAGTAACCATATTTCTCTAGAACCCCTAGTCCGCTGGAAATACACGGCTCTTCCGGATCTGAAGAACAATCTTGAACATAAAATGTGTTGAAAAATATTTTCTAATTCCAATTATAATTAATTTTTATACGTTTGATATATTTATATTTACGTAATATTTTTTCGAATTGCATAGCGAAAAGCGATGTAAAAAAATTTTTAATTTTAAGAAAATAATCTGAATAAAGTTAAAATTTAAATTTTAAAAAAATTTGAAGAATTACAAGAAAATTTTTAATGGTATATAATTATCTTATTTCTAAAAAGAAAAGATTAATTAAAAAGTTATATTTAAATAAAAAAATATTAAACCTTTTCTCATGTAAAAATAAATAATTTTCCCTTAAAACTTCTCTATATTGTTATTTTCCAATTTTTATTTCGTAAAAACTAAAAAATCCATAATTCTTTATTTTTCTTTCACATTTTCATCGATCCTCTAATATTTAATAATTACAATCAAGCAAATATTTCCTATACAATTAAACAATTTATACAATAAAATGAAAAATAAAGAGATAATAGTAAATCTAATCGATTTCAACGAGCAATTACGTACTTATATGATCGATCAGAAGCCATTGCGTCAAGGAAACCGCTTCGAGGCCGTAATAGAATTGCGATAGATATTTCAACCAAGCGATACCAGGCGTCAAATATCTGGAAAAATTTCCAACGTTTCCTTTTTCCATCATTACTCATTACTCTTTAATAGAATTTGCAATAATAAATTTGCAATAATATATTTGATATTTCTTCTTTTTTTCTTTAATCAATTTCACTCGACAATATTAAACCTGTGATAAGACATTTAAATTTGATATTTGAGAAGATATCTTGAGAGTATTATTAAGTAATGGATCATAAAAATAAATTGTTACCAATTTGATTAATCTATATATAAAATAAATTTTGACAATCAAATTCTTCTTGATAAAATTTTTAACTGTTTTCTTTTTTCTCTTACCCCAAATGTAAATAGATCCCGCAGAACATCAGACCAAGAAAGTCCAATGGCACAGAAAATAGAGATGCCGTCTCCATCGATTTGAACGACGCCGATAAAAATAAACCTGTTTAAAAAAATCACATCGTCCTTATCAGTCATATTATTGGTTATATAATTAGACCAATATTTTTCAACGCTTCCTGAGATATGACACTCTTATAATAGCTAAATACGCTATTCTATCCTTCATCTTATAATTACATAAAATTCAAAAATCATTTCTTATATAATTAATATAAAAATTTAATAAGATGAAACAAATACAAAAATCTACTTTAAAATTTCTAATATTTTAAGTTTATACGATATTTATAATTTAATACATTCTCGCATAGATGTGTAGAAAAAAATAAACGTTTGAAATTTTTATTGTAAATTATTTTATATAAATTTATGTAAATAAAAATGATTGCAACTTTCGAAAAATTATTTTGTAAAGATCCATAAAAAATTATAGATCGTTAATTTTAAAAAAGCTTATCCCAAGCTTGTAAAAAAATTAATTTCCCAATATAAAATAATTTCCTATAATTTTTGGAATTATGTTTAAACGTTTAAATATTTATCAATTATACAACAATGCAGCAAGTAAATTGATTTATTTATTTATTTTTTTTTCTCCATTACTTTCTTCCCTTTTTTATTACTATCAAATTTTATCATTATTTTTCCTTCAACAAAAATCGATTTATTTCTCTTCCATATTCCCCTCTTTTGCCGAGCAAGTGGATGCTCACCAAAAGCGGATGCTGAAATGGCGCAGACAACAACCGGCAGTGCGAAGTAAACGAATCCTAAAAGTCCACCCTTCAGCCCCGTGATTGCGAATATGAAAGCTGAATACAGCAATGGCTGTATTATCGCCCCAGGTATCTGAAAATTTCCACCAAATCTACTATCCGTACATTGAAATCGGAAATTGGATTCCACCTCTATTCAACGAGGCAACATAATATCTCGAAAGCATGAAGGGGCCGATGTACAATTAAATTATAATCTTTCTCTACTCATCGAAAATTTATTTTTCTTAGCACAAAGAATTTTATAATTGTTGTTTCAATAATTACCTTATTATTTTATTATATTTTTATCTATATTTTTTTTTTAATTTAGATTTATCATTTAATAATAATTGTCCTGTTTAACGTTCACTTATTTCAAATATAAATATAATTTTTATAATTCTGCCAAGTTATGTTGTACTCGCGATTTTCTGATTCAAAAATTTATTTTTCAATCAATACAATATAATTAATTGCTTTTATTTAAAAATGTAAAATATGAAAATAAAATAAAAGAATATAAAAAAGAATCATAAATAATGGCATAAAGGAATATGTCAATCAGTTCAACTAAAATCGATATATTATTAAGATTCTTAAAATACCAAATGCTAAATAACAATATAAAAAGGATCTATTATTTAGATTATAGTATTTATATAACATTAACATGACAAACTTAACGTTCTTAAACTTAAGTGTATTATAAATCAAAAAAATTTTCAAAAAATAACTTGAATAAGATTCTCATTTACTGATTTGCTATTTTTATACATAAAAAGCAAATTGTTTATTTAAATAATATATCTTGGAAAAAATAAATGGTAAAAATATTTTGATATAAAGATCAACAATAATCGAGCACTTATCAAATAAATCTCACCAAAACGATAACCTTGCTGATGTAATATGGAGCTGGACCATAGAGTCCACTAGCGATGTCGCGTAATAAAAGTGGCAATTCCCTTGGAAATGTATAGAAAACGGCATAATTGAAGGTGAACACCGTCTCGACGACCACCAAGTATAAAAGACCTTGCATGTTCTGTATAGTGTCTTGATTCATCGCTTGTCCCGAGATGTTCATAAAGGGCAACCCTATCAGTACTCCTATACACTTTAAAAAGCCGTTTGTCGATTTTTATGAGAATTTAAAAATGGATGAAATTGGGAAAAATTGGAAGAAATCCATACAAATTAAAGAAACAATACCTATCTATTTTCTAATTAAAAATATCTATCATTTTTCAAGATATATTTGAAATTCTACGCTCTTTTTATCTTTCAGATAATATTGGAAAGTCTTTTGTAGAAATTTATTTTTCTAAAGGAAATGATACAATTTTCAGTGTTCTTCTATTTTTAAAATAGAATATATGTATATATTCAAATAGAACACTGTATAATTCAGTCTGCAGATATTGGATTTTATTGGAATTAAAATAATTTAATAAATGATTTAACTTGGAATTTAAGGATTATAAATATAATCTACAAAAGTATTCGAATCATTTGTTAAAAATTTGAAATTTGAATAGTAGAACTATTTAGTAGAATAACTTACAATAAATCAGAAAACTTTTATCTGATCAATATATAATAATCTACTGTAATAATAAATAAAAAAGAATTGAAATATTTTTATTAAATGTGATAAATACATATAAAATTGTATCATCAAAATTTACAAAAAAACAAGGAATAAAAATATGGATTTTAAAAAATATTAACACATATCTTTTCCGTTTAAATTTTTAATTAAAAAATATTCTCACAGATTCTAGTGTAAATTTTTCCATAATTTCATAAAAATAAAATTCAATTCACATAATGATCCAAAATTCATCATAAATAATAGTCCAGATCAAAGAGATTTGGATCAATTTAAATTTCAATTTAAATATATTCCATTAATTTCTTTTTATAAGTAATAAAATAAAAACCAACTAACTTTATTAACTGCCTACAATAAAATAACAATAATTATTTTATTCTTATTATGTGCATTATTGTATTATATTACATTCTCTACTTTAATTATATGCTCATCCCTCAAGAGATTAATTTTTCCTTCAATTTAATATTTAATTTAGCACAAGCTTCTGCAACAATGGCCGAGATTATGATGGAGGAACAATTAAAGCACAAAAGCGGAGGAGCAACCGGAAGGGGATCAGACGACTTAACGTTGGTCAAAAGGGAAGCAGAGCTAACGACAACTTACCATGTACGTTATGAATCGCAAGAAAAGAGTCGTGTAATTCCTCTTGTAGTCGAGATAGATGCGCCACACGAGCCAGTGCAATTGCGTCAGGAGCCGAGCTTTTTTGAAATTTTTCAGAGATAAAGAGACGTCTGAAAATATGGAAGGCAGCTCCATGGACTCTGTGACGCAAGAGTATTCGATCAATTTCGACACCCTCAGACCGTATTTCGATTTCTCGTATTGATCACAGATCCAGTTCACCTGCACACACGTTCATCTTAATTTCACTTTCTATCTGACCGCAGTCGAAATAATTCTTTATTTTTAACGAAATAGATACCAAGAAGAAGAATTTACTCCATAAAATTTCGTAAATTCATTTTTTTGTTGATTTCGTTGCTTAATTGTAATTAAATTAGAGATACATCTCTATCATAAATAATTTTTCTATAATACATAAGAATTATATAAAAATATAGTTTTAGAAAATTTAGATGTTAAATTGTATTATCAAAAATGGTCTTTCATACCAGGAGTGGTATTTTTAAGTAAAATATAAACTTGAAGAAAAAGAAAAAAAAAAGAAATTACAGTTTTTAAACAATATATATTATTAAACTTTATTATAAGAGAATTGCTATAATTTGTCCAATCGAAAAATCAATCATGTCAATTTTTTAATATAGCATAAAATGAATTATTTTATTACTTAAATGCTATGAGGATAAATATATCTTCATAAATTGGAAGAAGCTGCGAATTTTTTGATTTTATCAATTTTTGTTTCGAATACCTTTCTATAACTCTCAGCCTCTTTGTCACGAATAATGGATAGCTGAGAAACGTAGAATTCGGCACTATTGAAAGTTGGAGGACAAGGAAGGTTCAAGCTGTAAATTATATATAAAAAAAAATAATAAGTTAATAAAATAAATTATTTCAAATTTTGAGATCATTGGATCCTCTTTTATATAATATTTGTAAATTTTCAATCCTTCAAGTTATCGTGAAAAGAAATTACATTAAAGAAAAAGGATTAAGTGACTTTTTATGATTTCTAAGAATTAATTTTGAAAAATATTATATTTATATTGTTAATTCCTTAAAAATAATGAGTTTGAAGAAGTGATAAAAATCTTAAAATTTTAACGAAAAAACTTCGAAACTGAATACAGATATCATAAAAATTAACTTTACAAATTGTATAATCTTCCTTTAAAAAACCTAAATAACATGCCAATTTAAATTAACACCGAATGCAAGTTTAAATACCAAATATTCATTCTCAATTCATTTCAAATTTCTATGCTAAATAAAACAATAAATTCAGAATAATTAAACTTAATTTAAATAACAAATATTACAATAAATATTACAATCGAACCTATCGAAAAATTCCGTGGCATCTATAGAGGAGCCTTGGAAGGCGACTCTACCACCAGAGAGTAGTAAAACCTCGTGGAATATCTCCAATAAACCGGAAGCAGGTTGATGCAACGAGCAAATGACTATCCTTCCGCTGGCCGCCACTTCCCTGAGCGTCCTCACCACAGTCATGGCACCATAGCTGTCCAACCCGGTAGTTGGCTCGTCGCAAAAGAGAATGCTCGGCTCGGTGAGTAGCTGGAAAAATTCTCTATTCTATGTGTATTTCATATTAAGGAATTTTTGCGAGCCAATATTAAACGTGAATCTTCTAACACATTTTTCGTCCTATAAAATATTAATTGATGCATATGTATACAATTGATATGATAAAATCGATTCAAAAGTACAGTTTAGTATACAAAAATATCGATTGAAATTTACGTTAGATAAAGCAAGACGGAGAATGAGGCAAATGGCCCTGTCTTGCCTCATCTCGAATAAACTTCAATTGCATAATTTAATGTGTAAGTTTTAAACGATATTTTTGTGTATTAACTCTTTGTTTTCAAAATTTGAAAGTTGAAAATCTTATTATTATGAGATTTATGAATGTTTCACTCGTGAATTTACGTGCGATAATTAAGAAATGATAGATAATTGTCAATAGATAAGACAAATATGCGTATTACTTTATGTTATCAGAGCTTTGAATTGTTTCATTTGCTTTTATCATTGCATTTTTATGATGCATTCATTCCTGACTTTTCAGATCGGGATGGAATTCGAATCTTTGAGATCTCAACAATTGAAATTTTTTTTATCTTCGAAAATTTCTGATATTCCTTCAACTTCCAAAATTAATATAAAAAAAATTTTATATTTGATCTTCCATCCTTGAGAACTTTAAAATTTTTCGAAAACTTGAAATTAAATTGAACTTCCTTTCCCCTCAATTTCCTTTTTTTTTTTTTTTTAATTTTTTAATAGAAATAATTAACTTACCTCAACAGCCAGAGTGACACGTTTCCTCTCACCACCAGACAGAGCGGATAGTTTTGTGAAGGTGCATTTTGCCAGGCCAAGTTCTCTCAACAGAATCGTTATACGTTGCCGTCTGAAGTTGGCCCTCAGCCTTCTGTCCATTTTCATGCACGCCTTGATCGACCAAGAACAATCGCCAAGTTTTAATGGGCCCGAAATCCAATCATTCAACGTTTAAACGAATTAGTCAAATGCTGATGGTCAGTTGAACATTGATAAAGCTTTTTAAGTTAAAAGTTATACACGAAAGTTCATAAAATTCTCGCTTAAATTTTCCATTCAATGGAAACACGAAATGAATTTTTCACCACGGAAAATGAAATATTGAATTTTAGACGAAGTTTCACTCTGGAAATTTGACCTTGAGTCTTTGGATAATATCAAAAATTGAAATTATTTATTAACTAGTATTTAGTAACATTTTTGAAATTATTTCTTCTTGTAATACAATTCTAAACTTTTGCAATATGATTGGATACCAAACGGGAAGATAAATAATTTTTATTTCTACTTTCACTAGATAAGCATTGGAAATAATATTGAAATTAAGTGAATGTGATGTATTTAAAAAAATTCTTCGCACTTTTGTATGTAAATAGTCTTAAAGAAAAGAGAAATACAAAGAATAAAAGAATAAAAAAATGTGATGATCTATGAATTCTTTTTCAATCGAGTATAATTCGATAAACGGAGGAGCACGATATCCCCAACAAAGGAATCCCTGTTTCATTAAATTCAATTACAGGGATCTCGATCTGTCACAGTCATGCAATTTCATTCTATTATACGTGTAACGAATCAGGATATTATGCTTTATACGCGATATAAATCACTTTATCGATCCCGAATAAGAGGCAATTATTTAAAATCGTTAACTGTTGATCGATACGAGTTTATCGAAATCGATTATTCGATCCCCTGTATCGTGAACCGTCCCATAAACTTTGACCAGTTACCGGTTTATTCACGATTCGATCGTGTTTCACCGAGATTCTACCGCCATCGTCCATTAAAGTGAATGTGATTAATGGGGGAGGGATTGGATTTACGGACTTCTGTCGGTCGTGAAATATTACTTATCAAAGAAACACTTTCGACACCTCTATATCTTCATTTAATTGAAACATTTCCAATTATAAATGGGAATAATATAATTTAAAATAAGAATCTTTCAATCTTACTATTCTTCTGATGGATCAAATATCATTTATTTAAAAATTTTCTAATAATTTCAATGATGATGTGTGTATTTCAATAATTTCAATCAATGTATTTATATATATATATATATTAATGTAAAAAAAAAAAATTAAAACAAAAATAATACATATAAATATTCAGATTTTTAAATATCCATCATTATCTGCATATTTGGATAATTTTAGCTCTATCAATGGATCAATTATTATTTTTATCTATTTATAATAAAAGCTGAAAAGGATCGTATCGAAAAGGATATCTTCACATCATTCTGAGAACCAGAAAATTTCTTAAAGGAATGTAATTGGAACGTGAAAGGCTCAAGAGCCATTGTAAAATTAATTAGGCTATTGTAATTGGACGAACCATGAATTCCATATGCTCTTGGATTGTCAGCGATTCGATTGCCAAGTCCGTTTGTGGAACGAATCCAGATATCCTTATCATCTGCTCGGTATCGATAGGCTTCCCATTTAGCAAGACGTCACCTGTCGCTTTGCCTATTGAAAACACATCGATCAAACATCTCTTTGTTTTGATTGGAAAAATTGTAAAAGAGTAAAGAAAATTTCCTATTTTTCTAATTTTATAAAATTATATCTGTTACATTATCTTCTGCTTTATATTAAAATTGGAATTTTATGTAAATGTAAAGGAAAAATGTTTTACTGAACTTAGATTTTTGGAGCAATATTATATAAAAGAGATAATTTTTTAAATGTAAAAATAAATTTATCAAATTTTTCTAAGAATAAATATACAAACAAATAAAATATAGTATATATATATATATATTATTTAATTAAGCTAGAATGAAGCAAAACCATTCAAACAAAATTAATACATAAACTAATGTATTAATTTTATTACTACATTATTAATATTCTTCTTTGCTATGATTTCTAATAATGAACTAAAAAGAATGATATCTTCAATAATAATAAATAATTCATAAATTAAAAATTAAAAAGCAAAAGCCAAGTCACCAGCCAAAAAATTATTATTATTTATATTATTATCTATATAAAAATAATTTTGGATATAAAGAAATTTGAAATAGACTTGGAATACATTGAATTAAATTATTCATTTCAATATCAAATGAGAAAAGAGAAGTTGAGAGAAAATATAGATATTATACATGATATGATGTAATGTATACAACATAACATAAATAAAAATTAAGAAAATGAAAAAAAAAAATACTGCTAAAAACCTATTGTTTAGAAAACCAAAGGATTAAAATTTTTTTTCAAAATTTTTTGGATACAAGCTAACAAAATAAATGAATCATCTTATGAACCTTTGACACGTCTGCTAATAGTTGCAAGAAGGGTAGTTTTTCCAGCGCCGCTGCAAATCGAGAAGTTCCTCTGAATGAAGGAAAAACTTTCAACCCTCTCGTTGGAAACAATTAACCCTGGAATACTAAGCACTCGCAATTTTCACGAGCCACGCTCGGCACATCCAATTTTATTTCCCCTTGCTCTACTCTCCACCCTCTTTTTAAGCATACTGTAATATTAAACGCATCAGCAAACTGTTCCCTTGGTTAAGGAGTAGCGAGAAAGAGAGAGAGAGAGAGAGAGAGGGAGAGGGAGAAACGTTAAAATCTTAATCCAAGAACGTTAAACGTTAACAACTTCTCGAGATGTGTAAATCTTACATGTGAAGCTTTTGTTAATAACGCTCCAATTGAAATTTTAACGATCTATAAATTTGTTTTATCGTCCGGGTTCAAGAGGTGGTGAAAAAAATGTTCTTTTATAGCGTTTCACGTTTCAACGTGTTATATGGAATATAACTCTGCACGAATGAGCAAATCGTTTTGAATGGTTGAATGTAAAAAAAAGTTTCATTGGATAATATGAAATGAATTTGGATGGTGTGCCATTGTGGTGTGAAGTTTTTTTTTAGATTGACAAATTTTATAGTCTTCAAATAACGATTCATAAAGTTTTAAATTCTATAAAAGAAGTTATATTTATTATATTAGAATATAGAAAAACGTATTTTATTGAATAAAATGGAATATCTTTAATATTTACTATGTGTCATTTGATGTATAATTTATATCAAAAGTGAAGGAATTTTTAAAAATCAGACGATTGTTGAAAACTTTTTAATATTCAAATGATAATCTATAAAATCTGAAACTTTTTAAAAAGAACATTTTTATTAAATTAGAATACTATTATTAAAATTCACTGTAAAATTAGTACATTCTGTTGAGAAAATTAATTAAAAATTGATATATCATAGTAACATTAATTAATTTTAATGATAAAGTACTATATGGTAAAGTGGAATAATTTTTAAAATACATAAATTTTATAAGAAAACCATTTTTCACCCATGAAATTAGGACATTGTTAAATCTCATTGCTTAATAATTGAAGGAAACTGTATTAACTATTGTATAACTAATTATTAATTTATATATTGAAAAACTTGAATAAAAACGATTCACGATTCGTATTTAGTATTCCAGAGTTAGAAAAAAATTCTCAATGATTACCTTGGTCCCATAATCGCCATCAACATTCCAGAATTAACTATACCATTGACTGGAAGCATATCAAAGAATTAATCTTTTATAATAATTCATATTTATTGATTTAAATCTATCTATATCTGATTAAGATATTATATTTCTTTGATTTTTCTAATGTAAAATATACCTCCATGGAGTAATTGAATGAGCTCAGTGTATTGGAAACCGAAAATCGCTCGAAGACTGCCGCCATTGGTCTTTCTCTCGACCGTGTAAGAAATATTCTTCCAAGTCAGACACAAATCAGTTGGTACATTTAAAGGCAAAGTAGGATATTTCACCTGCTGCTTCATCTGAAAAAATTTAATACAATTTATAATTACTTATTTCTCCTTCTTTTCTTTTTCAATCATCAAAATTGAATTTAAATGATTTCATTACAAAGCAAATAAATAAATAAATAATCTTCTATATAATAAAATTTACTTTATAACTTTCTTCCAATAAATAATTTCATGAAATTTATTATAAAAATTACTAATTTTTCAATACTCGTAAACTGTATAAAATTAAAAATTTTAAAAAATGTAAAATCTGAAAACTCATGACGCTTC
The DNA here is from genome assembly GCF_048593485.1 of Apis florea. Classification (NCBI taxonomy): domain Eukaryota; kingdom Metazoa; phylum Arthropoda; class Insecta; order Hymenoptera; family Apidae; genus Apis; species Apis florea. Next base: position 6,937,463 of record NW_028256549.1, on the reverse strand, counting down.
ATTCAGAAAATTCCCAAAAAACAGATGAACAAAAGTAAAAACGAAATCGATGTAACGTCCATCGAGCTTCCAATGTGATTCTCGTGTTTAGAGAATGGATAAAACGTATTTAAAATCAACAATCGTAATTATTCAGAATTGAGTCACTATTATGAAACGCAAAAGATTAAAAAAAAAAAAAAAGAAAAGAATAAGAAAAATTCAAATAGATTCATAGAAGATTTTTGTAATTATACAAGAATGTTTATTGTAATGAGCAACCCTTCCACTCAATGTCTCATTAACATAAGATCACGTTCGATTATATAAAACACAAGTCCGGCTTGTGAATCAACAAATATAATGCTGTTTATGTAAGTGTTATCTTTTAATTAAACTTTAGATTAATGTATTTATATCTACTTTATCAATTTTTTCAGAATTAAATTCCTTTTGTAAATAAAATAAAAATTTTCTTTTTTAGTAACAATTATTTATGATAAATATATTATTATTGTTTTCTTTTTGCAATGTTTGTTTTTAAAAAAAATATAATGGCATTAAATTTAATAAGATCTGTTTCACTAAGAATATATGTATAATCAATTGTCTTATAAAAATTCTATTATCCATTGTATCGAAATCGAATATTAAATGAAATCTAAATTAATACAGATTAAAAAAATAAATATAATAACGATTGCTATTGTTTATATGTTTATCTGAGATTATTAAACTGTATTCATATCATATTCGTATTATAAAAATATTGACTGTATTTATTATTCAGTTATTAAATCATTTATTTATTCGAGGAAAATATAAATTTAACAAATAGGTAAATTTCTTTTTAAAAAAGGCTCAAATTTTATTAAATTATATCTTTCTAACAAAAAACATATATATGTAATATACATATAATAATTAGAAAAATTATTTGCACATATCTTTATTTTTCACTAATCTTAATTATATTATTTTTCCTAAGATTTAGAAATTCAAATATAAATAAATTTTCTGATGAATACAGATTTTATTTTTAAAAGAAACTTACTTTATATTCGTTTATATATATATATATATATATATGAGTCAAGTGAAGAATTCTATGAAGCAAATGTATCATGTTTAACTTGCACGCATGCATTTATCAAACCGCAAAACTTTTAAAAAGAAAAAATCAATCATGTACACGAGGAGAATATCCCTATGAAAAATGAGAATATTTTCCTAATAATAATAATACAAATATCATTGATATCTATCTCAAATCGTAAAATAAATATCTCTAGTAAATTATAAAAAAAAAAAAATAATATTTAACATAATATTTTAACATTTTGTTGGAAATTTAAGAAATTTAAATTTTTATTCGAAATTAATATCTTTGCAATCTTCATCTGGGAAAAAAATATTATCCAATATGTGTAAAATATAAAATATAAGAAATATCATTAAACATTATATGTAATATATTAATGTAAATATGTAATATAAATACAATTTTCGAGTGAAGTATGCATGAACAATATAAGAAAAAAAAAAAAAGAATTAAAAAAGTTTTAATTTCAAAACACATTTAATTTTGTCATTTAATAATTAAAATAGAAAATTTCGTATTAATCTTGGAAATAAGTGTGCCTATGCTTAAGTATTTCGTTACACCTTAATGCACATCTGTCTTGATTAAATATTTTGTCTTATTCTTTTTAAGTTCACATTGATAAGATAGTAGACCATACATGTAATATTAATATATTCACAGGATATCTTCAGAAGATTAATTCTATCAAATGCAAAAGTTGGGATGCAAAAATGTGAATTAAGATATATTTATTAAGTTATAAAGAAATAAAGTTTAGACAAAGAGTGATGAAGATAGAGTGTACCTGCTCCATCTAACATAAACTTCATTTGCTCGTAATTTAATAAATAAAACTTGAAGTGATATATATTTGTATACCATTTTATATTCATGCTTTAGCCTCTGAAATCGATCCTTCCAAAAGTATTCAATATAATATTAATATTTTATAAGAACAAATAAGATTTAGTCATAATTAAATCATAATTTATATTTCTTTTATCTTAATTTTATAAAAAAATCATATTATCGTATTAATTTACAAATTTTTAAAAATTTACAAATTTTATACATATCAGAAAATTTTATTATCTTCATTTTCAATTTATTTTTATGTAAAATATAAATTTCTTAAGTTTCCAACAATTATTACAGTCTAAATTCATAATGATATCTCGATACTGTGAAATATTTCATAATTAAAATATTTTCTTGTAAAAATAATTCATATATCATTATGGACAATAAAAATTATTAAAAAATATTTTGAACAAATAAATTATTCTTCATTCTCACCGTTATAAATTCATTTTAAAATCCTTTTATTAATTCCTCTACGTCTTTCATTTTTTCCAAAATAATCAATTAATAAAATCATTTTCAACATAAATCGTTCATGGCAAATATTATATCCACTTACTCTAACCGTATCGTAGAAAATCATCTCGCAGAATCACTATACAACAAACAGTTCTACAACATTTCCACAATAATTTATTCACAAATCACCAACAAACAATAAATTATTTACCCGACAAATTGTTCATAAATAATCGAAAATAGATACATAAATAAGGTCTACTACAATTAATTTTTATCAATTTGAAAATACTTCGAAGATCCATGGAACAACACGTAACCATCATTATGTAACATCTTCGTGTATAATGAAACACAAGATATTAAGTGATTATCTATATAATCGACGAATAATTAAAAAATATCATTAAAACATGGTATTCTAATTAAAATCAGTTATCACTTTTACTATTACAAATTAATTTTAAATAGAATAATTTCCACGAAACACTAAACTAACCGATAATACAGGTTAGTTCTACAGTTTTTATTATGGCGTATCGGTTGAATGAAGTGCAGGAATTAAAACGAGAGACTGGTCAAGTTGTAGTAACCAGAGTGGAGCTTTGCTCGCGACACCATCGCAAGTGGTTTTGTGAAAGAATAAGCGACTGTGTGTCTTATATGGAACGGAAGACCGTTATACAACGACTATAATACAACGAACTCGTTGGTGGAAACAGTGAAAGGATTATGCTACAAGAAGACGTATTTCTTAGCGGATTGGCGGATATTAGAGATGCTAAATCTACTTCAGATGGGGGTGTATTCAGTTGGATAGTTAATGATCTTCTTGTGTATACACAATTGGTTGGAAGTTAAATTTTAATAATTTTTTTTTTAGAAATTAAAGATAGTAATTATTTATTAATGGTTTATTATTGAGGTTTATTATTTTAAACAACTTTTTATGATTATAAATGTGTCTGTTGTTATAGTAAAGAATATTTTTTGTTATATACATAAAAAATTTTTGAAGATAAGAGGTTTGGAATAAGTTCAAGTTAGAAATTGCACCTATAACGTTTGAAATAAATTTAGGTTAGGTTTAGGTTTGGATTGCGGTTGGAACAAGTTTATGATAGGTATAAGTTAGATAGTTTTAGATTAAGTTTGGATTGTGTTTGGATTTTAGGATTAGATTTAGATTAAATAGATTTAAGTTCGATTTAAATTGTGTTTGGAATAAGTTTAGGTTTAAATTAGATTTTAGTTCGATATGTATTATTTTCTTTGATCCATCCACACTTTCTTTTCAATATTATAGTAATTAAATTTAATACTTCTTTATATTGTTTTGTTCTTTCTTTCTTTATTAACAATAATTTGTATAAAATATTTTTTATTACTAATGTTTGGTAAAAAAACATGAAATAAATCGTTCGTGAAGCCAAACATTTATATGTATGATCATTTCTATTTATTTTATTTTCGATTAAATCATTTTAGAAAGTTTTTATTTAAAAAAATAGAAAATAAATGAATCTCTTTAAAACATAATTATACATATATTTTCATATTCTATAAATCTTTATCTTTATTACAAACTTGTTTAAGATAAATGTACTCTAATTATAATTGAATAATCAATATTTATCTTGATTCTATCTGAAGATTGCTCAAATATCGTAACGCGTACTATACTTTTACGCATATTTTTATATTCTATGAATACTTTTCTATGCATATCTAAAACGATCCAACGATCTGATAATCGTCATTGATCGATCGAATCAACGAAAAACGAAAGATGGATAACTTAGCGTGGCATCGGCGTGAGGTTGTCCGCAATCGCAATGAAACGATGGAAATATTGGAATCGGCGCAATATGATTCCACGACGGATCGCGAAATGAAACGAAACAATGTTTGCGTTGCGCGGAACGATGAATCACCCTCTTCCTCCCTCTCACACCCCTGTTTCCCTTGCCCTTTCGCCTCTTCTCAGTCTCTCTCGTTGCCTCTTTCTCCCCGGCTGGGAATCGAAGATTTGTTAATATCGAGCGCCTAGCTAGTGCCATGTCAAAATGGCCGACGTTTAGTCCACCCTTAGTTCCGATTTAACCGAACGTTGATCCGCGACGCGTATGTTAACGGTTTCGATTATTTATCATATGCAAAAGTTTCGATGGAAGGGTTTAATTTAATTTCTGCTAGAGTTTCGATCATTTTAACCCTTTTCAAAAGGTTAATTTCGTTTCACTTAAAATTAAGGGCAGAATTTAGAAATTAAGAAAGAATTACGTACAGGGTGTTCCAAAAATCGTGATTCTATATGCAAAAATTTCGATTATTTGTTGAATTCTTTTTCAGCACTCGTTTTCAATATTTCGTTCCATTAATTTTATTAAATTAAAAAGACAGAATTTAGGATAAGAAAGAATTATGTACATACAGGGTGTCCCAAAAATCGTGGTGATTCTAAATGTAAAAGTTTCGATTATTTGTTAAATCTTTGTATTCGTTTTTAATTTCGTTCCATTAATTTTAAAATTAAGATCGAAGAATTTAGGATACAAATTATAGAATTATCTGAGCGTTTCAAAAATTGTACTGTAATCGATAAATGATAATTTTATATGCAAAAATAAATCGAAGAAAAAAAATGATATTTTTTCACGATCTTTGTTTTCGAAAGAAATAAGTTTAAAAATTTGTTAAGTGTCTATATATTAATTGGATTGATCAGATTATAGTTTTTAAAAATGTTGTAATTTTTCGTAACAGAATGAACTTCAAAATCATTATCATTTGAAAATTTGAAAAACATGACTTATAATTTTATATTAGATTTATCATTATATATAAGTAAAAATGTTTAGATTGCTGATATTAATAAGATTGTCAATTATTATTGCAAAATATAATTTCGAAAATTTTGGGAATTTTAGAGATGTAATAGAGATGTAATAGAAGTCAATGAATTTAAAATTTGACTTTTTTTAATATATTTCAAAATTTTTTATTTTTATAAAAAAAATATTACAGTTAATTATTATTATAATTATAATTATTTTGATTTAAAAACTAAGAATTAATAATTGTTCTAAATAGGCCATTAATGTCGGTAAAATGATATATTAGCAAAGTACGAGAATGATAAGTAAGATAAGATTTGAAAACTGTAACAACATTGCAAATATTAACTTCTACATTGTGTAGATATTTTGTAGATAGTCATACATTATAAGTTTTTAATTAATTTCTGGTGCGATTAGATTTTATCACGATAAATATAAAATATCTTATTTAAAAGAAAAAAAATTTGATTAGAGATTAATAATATATGTGATTATATGTTAGTAATTTTTATAATATATTATGTTGATGAAGTTAATAACAAGAATTTTCATCTCTTAATAAATAATTTAACAAATTTATTCAAAAAAGGAGACATAAACAAATCGTGATTTAACTCAATTTTATCATTAATCATTCAATATTTAATATTACGGATAATATTTTTATTCGATATTGATTTTAATTGCAAGAGATAAATTTATTTATACATAAATATATCCTGTGCCATTCCTTTCATAATATTAATTTAAAATATTCAATATTTAAATATTGTACAATATTTTCTTCCTTCGTAAATCATTAAAAAAAAATTAATCATAACAATTAAATATTTTCTTTTTATTTATAATAAAAAGAAATTTTTAACAATTTTAAAATTATTTTAATTAATTTTGATAAAGAAAGAGGACTGATTTTTTTTTTTTTTTTTTAACTTTTGGAAATATTCCAATTTTCAAATCGAACGATTCAATCAACAAAATTATGATTATGTTCGAATCATTATTTAAAAAAATCCCTAAAAAGATGAAGAAACATACAGTGTCACAAACTTTCCAATCAAGCTGTACGCGTATTCGTGTCGACGTTAAACACTCGACTGTGCTAAACCAGAGCTTAAACAAGTAAACGCGCGAGAAACATCATCTAATCGCGTCGTGAACAGTTGACAGTCGTGCGCATGTTTTGTCGTGTAGTTAAGTCGAAATTACTACTAAACTATTCGTAAAAATTGCATCCGTATCTCACTAATAATATCATCAAAAAAAAAAAAATCTCGATAAACGAATAATTAAAACGAAAAAAATCGAAAATGTGTTCGAATTCGACGACCGTGCTACTGAAAAAACGCGAAAGGACACAAAATTGGATCCCTGAGGAGAAAAACGCCTTATTCTCGTTAATCAAAGGACACGTGAGTGCGATCGAAAACAAAAAGATCGATGCGGCCGCATCCGCGATGAAAATGTTAGCTTGGCAACAGATTCACCGTGCCTTTCGCGGGATATTCTCCACAGACAGGGATATCACCAGAATGAGAGAACAATGGAGAAGAATGAAATCGCAGGCGAGGATGGAGATGTATACTTTTGCGGAAAAGGTTAATCAATTGTTGCATTTCTGTTACATCGATTAGATCGCGTTTATATTAAGCAATTTGTGATCGATCAAATCGATCGACTAAGAGTAAATAAAAGTCGTATTTACATTAGACAACTTAGGTTGACAACCAAAGTTGATTACCAGTTGATTTTCGACGAATCGTATTGTTTAAATATATATATGTATATATGTATATGGCGTGTGATGGAAGAGCAGCGATCCAAAATATAAACACGAAAGGTTAAGTTTTAATCTGTCGATAATATTGTGTATTTGTGTTATTGTTCAGTATGAGAAATATAAGCATTGAAGCTTTGACTGAAGGTTAGTTTGTTTTTATGATTAGATGTAAACTATTCTAACGTGAATCAAATCGATCGAAAATAGATGAATTATTTAGGCTTTTCACAAACGTCAAAGAAAAAGAAAGTTTTAACGTTCGTCATAGCATTATATTATAAAACAGATGCGTATAAACTATACCTTATTTCTGTGTTTTATAATATTGGATTTACACTGCTGTTCTCGAGAGATACAATTGTAATAGTTTACAAACTATGTATTCATTGTGAATATTTTTACGAATAATAAGCAATGTGCAACGAACTAGCCAGCGAATAATATTTATAAACTTAGTTCGTTGGTGAATATACGCCTTATGCTACGTTGTAAAAAGAAGGACATCCGCTTTAAGAGTTTAGCCTGCTTATTGATTTCAATGACTTTGAAATATATTGTCAAAGTTGTGATTTTGAAAATTTTTTTGCTATGTATATTCCTACTTTAATTTCAAATATTTTCATAAAAAAAGTATTATCAAATTTAAGTTTACAAATACATTCTTTCTATATGGTCACCTAATAGGAATTGCATTATATATATAATATAATTTAAACAATAAAGAAAAGTTAATGTTAGATTAGGTTATATGAGATTAAATTTTATTGATTTATTGCATTTTATATAATTCATTGTAATATAAATTACTTTTAGTTCAATTAAAACTTATATCAACTTATTATAATTATTATATACATTTAGAAATTCATATGATCAATTTTATTATGATTCTTAGGTTTCTATTTATTTTTTATCTAATATTAAAATCTACGATTTAAAATTGTTGATCTATCATAAGTCTATCTATCAATGTATCAAATATGAGTAATAATATATTTGTCATAAAAAGCGAAATATGATATATGTTATCAATTATAAATTTAAGTCTAATAAATGTTTTTTTTTTTTTTATAAATAGTTTCTTGGAAATTAAAGTTAATGATACTAATATAAATATAGAAATTATGATAAATGATAATTTTACAAAATATTTCGAAGTTATTAAAATCCGAAAAAATTAAATTTCTAAATAATTGATATTTGATGAATAATTGAGCTATTTTTATTGAACAATCAAAAGTCGTTAGTATTATGTTACTACGAAGAACTTGATCAATTCAGTGTTCGATCAAAAGTTGCCTAATGTAAACGCGGTTTTAGAAACAATAATGATTGATCGAATGTTTGAAAAATGAATGAGCGTGTCTTCAAGAACCTTTCTTTTTGATTAAGAAGTTTTTAAGTGGAGATTATAGTTTTAAATGTTTTGATCTTTTCAAGATGGATTTTTTTTTAATAATAAATGCAATAATAATAGTATCAATTTATTTTAATTTTTATTATTCTAGAATAATTTATATGAAAAAATAATTTGTACAGAAAAATTAAAAAATTTTTTTATATCTTTATTTAATGTTGATGAAATAAATCGGATTTTAAATTTAAATATAATAGGATCTTTTTATAAGATTAAAGAAGCTTTAAATATTCAAACTCTTTTTATTTAAAATTGTGATTTTTCTGTTATGTTTTTATTACAACAAACAAACATGTGACTTTTAGCAATTATTTCACGTTTATTTAAATATAAATGCATAAATATATATATTTGAAATAATTATTTTTAATATGTATTATAAATATGTATTTGTGTATTAATGATTACGTATTTTAATTTAATCATACGACGCTATTATTTTGCACATTTATAAATACACATTTATTAACATATATTTTAATTCATGTAATTTTTAATACCTACGTGAATATCCAATTATTAAAAGCAATTATTATTTATTGGAATAACAAAATAAAAATATTGTTTTACTAATTTCCAGATTATAAGAATCGATAACGAACTTTTCCTTCAATAAAATTTATTTCAAATTATCCTACGTTTTTATACAAAAGAGATATTAATATATTTAATCAATAAGAACAATGTTTTTTAATTGTTCATCATGCCAAAATCAAATTATTTTATAAAGAACCATATTTTATATCTTCTGTGTTAAAATTTTATCATATATATATATATATATATATATATATATATATATATATGATCTTCAAAAAATACAAAAAACAAAGTAAAAACTTTATTATTTTCATACGAATATATACATAAATATAAAATAATCATTTTAACCTACATACATCCAAGTTAATTAAAAATTAAAATATACGAGGAGAAAACACCAAATTGTTTATTTCCTATTAAAAAACGCATTAACCTATAACGCTCAAACGTTTGAGAAAAAAATATAAACATTCTCCTCCTTTTCCTATGTGAAACGCATCACAAACATCGCAAACATCACAAGTTTTATCATTTTACATTTTACACAAAAATAACACGAGTACCGATTACAAATTAGATGAAAACCCTGGGGCCGGAAGAGGCGGCCAAATGTCGCCCATCAGATCTTTCCATCGAAGTATGGAAATTAATGGAAAAAACGAGAAAAAACGACGGAGACAAGGATCGTTCGGACGAAAACGGTCGGAGAAGTCCAGAAAATTTGACGAGTTTGCAGGCAATTTTGAACAAGCTGACGGCCACCACGCCGGAAGTGACTACGAACGAAATTAAAGTTGACGCGGATAGCGACGAATACAATACAGAGGAAGACAGCAGTCAGAGTGAAGTTCTTAAGGAAAAACCAGGTGTCCAGCAGAAAAAACGATTACGGATTTCGGAGGAGGAGCCGATAGATTTGCCTGAACAAGGATTCAATTCTATGGATACTATGATTTACGATGGTATCTATAATTTTTCTCGAAATATATATATATATATACATATATTATAGAGCGTTTGATAAATGGAAGTGACTCTATATGTAAATATAAATAGAAAAAAAAAAACAATAAAATTTTTTTTGTTTGAGATTTCTGAAAAAGTTAGATGTTATTTATATTGATATTATTATATTACTGTATTATTGCTAGAAGATTATTTATATGTGAAAATGTAGAGTAGAGAATATAGAATAAATTTTTTCAAAAATTAATTTTAAAGAAATAAAATTTTATTCTACATTCTTCATTTATTTTTACATGTAGATTAATTTGATGATATATAATTTAATGATAATTGATTTATATACTGTTAGAATTAAAAAAAAAATTGATAAATATTTGATAAGTTTCTAATTCTCGATTTTCTTGAAAACGAAACTTCAAAATATTGTTCTTTTCGATTTATTTTTATATATAAAGTCACCTTCTATCCTGTTTTCCATTAGTTACTTTAGACAAACATGAACATTGTTTTAAAATTTGAAAAAAGAAAATCGTAATAGAGAGTTCATAGCTTTTTTTTTTTAAATATTATTTCATATAGTGAAAAGAAATAAAATAAATAAAACATATGTTAAATATTTTATGATTTTAAAGGAAATGAAACAATTTCGTTTAATTTTTATCTGTTTTTTTTTAATAGAAGATGGTGTATCTACGTCTTACATGAAGGAAAGGAATAGTAGGTTTAATAATGAACAAGATGAATCTATTCAAGGACGAATGTGGATGTTCGACATGGCTCAGAGAGAACATGAGTTGAAGTTAAGAATGTTAAATATTGCTTTAGAAAAGGTAGAGTTGCAGAAACAGACTGCGATCAACGAGTTGAAAACTTCGGAGATCAAGAGGCAGCTTGTGGAGAATCAAGCTGCTGAATATTACAGGTAATTTCATAACTGTTCTATAGAATATATATTCTATAGAATAAATAATAATATTAAAAATAATTATTAATTATTTCTAATAGAAAAACGTTTCAAAGAAATGGAACAAAATTTTATCTAAATTTTTACTTATTTAATATTATTCACGATATTTACATAGATAAAAAATAATATTGATTATATATTACCTAAAATAATTTTTTACAATGAAATTTTTTTATTTTTTTGAGAAAAGTATATATAAAATTTTATCTCAATATTAATTTTTGAATTTTAAGGATTGATGTTTTATTAGAAAAAAAAAATAAATAAAAAATGAATTTAATGAATACGAATTATATTAAAAAATATTTTTTTCTCTAATATTAAATTAAAAACTTCTGCTTTGATCCTATTTTTTGTTTAAATTCTTTACATTTATTGATAATCATTTGTATTATTAAAAACATTATATTTTTTTATTACAAAATATTTTTTTCATTACCAACAGTAATTGTTTTAATTTTTATATTTATGTTATGATAAATATAATAAAAATTTTATATATAAAAAATTGAATTAATATTGCCGCCAAATATGCATCAGAACAGCCATCTCGCGGACATCCTACTGGATTAATACATTGTAATGTTCTCTTTCTTATAATAGTGTATGGTTTCCAACGGAATAGTATTATTTGCTATATTATAATTCTTCTATCCGGAATGCAACGAGTTATTACTACAATTTCTCGAAATATGGCTTTATTGAGGTACAAAAAAACGCATTTTATAAGGATGTTTAATAAATAAACTATATAGATTTTTATATAGATTTCTTTTTTTGCGTAGTTTAAATTGATCCCTTTTGTACAATACTTGTATAATAAAAAGTAACATTTCCATTTATTTTTCTACGAGATAATTCTTGTAATAAATTACATTTAGATTAAAATATATTCTTATGAATTCTGAAATTCTATTCTATGAATAAGTTTGTAAGATTTTCTTTAATTTCACTATATATACTTATGTAATAGTTATTGATTTTATCATTATGGAAAAATGGTTTTATCATGCATATTTTTATCTAATTTTTTTTATAATTATAATTTAGTTGGAATGTTTTTTATTATGTGAATATCGATGTTTTATATTCAAATATTTATTGTATTGACGATATAAATGTACTCTGTGTATTTTTAACTGCTACTATTGTGTCGAAGCTTTTTTTTTGGCACTATTAATATTGAGACTAATTAAAGTTCAATCATTTTTTATTATTTGAATATCGATGTTTTATATTCAAATATTTATTGTATTGACGATATAAATGTACTCTGTGTATTTTTAACTGCTACTATTGCGTCGAAGCTTTTTTTTTGGCACTATTAATATTGAGACTAATTAAAGTTCAATCATTTTTTATTATTTGAATATCGATGTTTTATATTCAAATATTTATTGTATTGATGATATAAATGTACTCTGTGTATTTTTAACTGCTACTATTGTGTCGAAGCTTTTTTTTTGGCACTATTAATATTGAGACTAATTAAAGTTCGATCATTTGATTATTTTAGCCAAGTAAGAATGATTGGAGAACGTGGATCTGGAGCAGGTAAAGGAGGTGGTGGTGGTGGCTCTATTCGTGAAGCTGGAGGATCTTTTGGTAAAATGGAAGCTGCTCATGAAGATCAGTATTTTTATAATCTGGTTAGTTATTACATTTTTTTTTGGTACTAATTAAATTTTTATGATGTTTTACTTATTATTTATTATTTTTTTATATTACAAACAAATATATGATATAATAATTGAAAGGGATTTATTTAGAAGTCTAATTTTTTTGATTTTAGCAAAAAGAACAGTTTAAAAAACTTAAAGAAGATCTTCATGATGAAATTTCTTTCCATGAAGAACAAATTAAACGTCATCAAGAAGCTATAAACCGCCATAAAAAAAGAATTACAGAAATGGATAAGAAATAAAATTATCCAACACTATGTATTTACTTTTCAAGCGATGTTATTCTTTGTAATGTAATGCTCTTCTAAATAATTATATTATTATTAATAGTAATTATAATAGATATTTATGTCTGTATTTTTTTTAAACTGAAAAATTATATATATTATATATATTGAATATAAAATAGACAATTTATTTTCTTCTTGTATTTATAAAATAACAAAGCTTATATATATTATATAAGTTTATATAAGCTTATATATATATATATATATTATTTCAAATGAAAAAGTTTCAATACAAATCGACCATCTCAATATTTTCAATTATATTTATATTCAAATGTTTCACTGTCTGTGACAGAAAGTCGCAAAATTTCTGTTCCGTTCAATTTCATGAGCGATTTGTTTTTCGTAAAATTAATGATATTAAAAATTATAAAAAACAATGTTTCGACATTGTATACGAAAATTTTCGTCCGAAGTAATGAAGATTAAGTAAGTATAATATTTAAAAATTTAATTTGCAATTTGTAGTTAAATTTAAAAAAATTTTTTTTTATGGTTATGTCATTTCTTTTAAAAATAATCCGACAATTTGTCCGGTTTGAATAGTTCTAGGTATTTAACAAGGAAGTACAGTGATTCTAATAAAAATAAAACTTCAAATGACGATATTGCATTTGAAGCTGAATATTATTACAAACAGGTAATTTTGAATAAATTATATAATCATAAACAATAAAGACATTTGATCATTTATTTCCCAGGATAAAGAATTATTAGAAATGTTAAAACAAAAAATGCAAGAAGAAGTAAAATGTATGCAAGATGAAGTTACATCGATGCAAAATAAAATTGACGAATATAATCGTACTATTAATGAAAATCTTCGATTTTTAAAAGGTCTCGAAAAAGATATTTCGGCTAGTGATAAAAAATAAAAAAATATATTTTTTTTATAATTGTTTTTTTTAATAATTTGAGACATATTTTAATAATTGCTAATAATATATATATATATATATACATACATATATATATTGAGTATAATAATATATTATATATTGAAATTAGAAACCTATACTGGAGCAGTATAGTTAATGTAATTCAAAGTTTTACATTTTATAATTAAAAAATGAATCGTAAATACGATAGTTTTTCTTCCAATTCTTATTTTGAGATGAAAAATTTACGTAAGCTTTTATTTTGTGATTTTTGAAATCTACATAAGTTAAGAACACATTTTTTATTATATGAAACTCACCATGATGTCATGCCATTTCCCGCCATTGCTTTTTCAACTTCAACTTATTTTTTTTTTGAATCTTGTTTCAATTTTCTAAAGAAATAAAATAAAATAATTTTAAATTGTTTTATATATAACGTTAATAATTTATTTTGTTATTTTATTTTTTAAAAAATAAAATGATTTTGGTAAAAAAATTAGCAGAAATGTATTTTTGTTAAATTCTTTGTTAATTTCACTTTAATTTTGATTTTAAACTACTTACATATCATAATATTTAATAAATTTTCTTATTGTATACGTAATTTATTAATTTTTTGTTAAGAAATATAATCACTCTCATGAAAAAATATTTTAACGAGTTTAAATTATTCACACAGTATCGAAAGATTGCTTAAGACTAATGTTCGCGATGATCACTATGTGGCGCTGACAATCATTCAAGATGGTGGAAACTCGGCGATGGAAGTGACCGATCGACGCGCCCTCAGTGTCTCGCGGTTCATCGATCAGTGTGGTGTGTGTCGCGTTGTTGCTCCGGTGGATTTTTTGTGGTTTGTTCCTGCCTAGGACATACGCGTATTTTTTTCGTTTGGTTTTCTTGAGTCGACGCCGTGATTATCCAAAGGGCTCGTGAACGGGCCCACCGGCAAATACAAAGGAAAGATGCAACCGAGGATATACTGGATTCTGATCAGTACGGCCGTCATTCTCGCGGGATGCAACGCCGCTACCGAGGTGAGTACGATTACTTTCATAGCCTTCTTTCTCCCTTCTGTCACTTCTTCGACAATCGTTCGATCGTATTTTGCGTCATGTCGTATTGTCGTCTAGCAAGTTCTGTTTTGAAATGATATTTTGTCTGCGAATTCATCGAACGCGCGTTCCAGCGAGTATTCGAACACGCTTTACCGATTCTCCTGTCTGTCCGTCAAGCGTTCTTCGAAATGCTTTCGCTTATAGAATTTCTTTACAGAAATATCGTGTACGTCATTTATTGATGCTTCGCGTTCTCACACGTATTCTTTGCTTTGTACATGTCCAAATTCTAAACAGCAGCACCACAATGTGATTTGATCGTGATTGTTTACGCTTTATTGCCAATTGCACGAATTTGTTTACTCGTTTTATCGTAGCGTGTTCCTGATGAGACAGGATATTTATTTTGATCTCAAGATGGTTTTCAATTATATTATATTCTTCGAATTATTTTCTACTCAATTGTTTGTTTTGCCATTAAAAAATTTCTTAATTTTAAAGAAAATATAAGACAATTGTTGTTAATAAATTTTGATTTTAAATTCTTCTTAAGACATTAAAAATTATGCGATTGTTGAAACGAGAATGAGATATGAAGATTCGATGTTAATGATCCTTTTTGAATTAATTCTTGCAAGATGTACTTTATGAGGCATTTTTACCTTATAATTATATAATATAGTAAATCACGGGAAATTACACGCCTTTGCTCAGTGTATGCCGCGAATCTATTATTTCGAAACTCTTACGGGAGTGAAGTGTCTCGCTTTGATAGCCGATGTTACGACAGGATAGGAATTCTTATATACGCTGGTCGTACACCTGGTCGAACATTATCTGATGCTTTTTTTCTCGCGCCATGCTGTGTCGCACCATCACTGGACCGTTGTTTATATTCTCTTTCTCGGTCGGTCGAGATATCGGAGCACGAGGCACAAAAACATGAGACGAAAAATATTCTGATCTGATGTTGACGAGTAATTCGAGATCATCAGATCTGCACGCCAATTTTTTTATTCGTTTCTCGCAAAGTTACTCAGCTATTATTTGCGTGACTATAGAGACGGTGATGGAGAATGAAAATAAAATTGCTCCGATGAAGTATACTATTTATCGACGGCTGAAAAGTGTCGAAAAATTGTACGAGTGGTCTACATATGTTCGATTAAAATTTATTATTGACCAAGTATCGGACTCTTTTTTTTTTTTTTATGAATAGTAATGGCAAACGGTTCGAGAAACGTGGCGTCAATGGAAAAATTAATGACGGAATGTGCGTTGATTTATAACAGAACGGAAATACGATTCGCGGAAATTAATTGAATTCATTTTAGTTAATTATTGCATATAAACAACTCTCTGTTGGCACTCATTCGTCGTCAAAACGAAAGTTTCAACCTTTTTGCTTTTGTGATTCGTTCGAACGAACTACGTACACACGTGTACGTGCATGTATAATTCGCAGAAATTAATAGTGCCCTTTATTTACACATCGTTACGTGTATTATTACTTAAAGGCATTACATTGAAGGCAAACACAAAACGTCTGAAATCTCATGGGTCTACCCTCGGTATATTCGGTTCACTTGCTTTATTTGTCGTTCTCCGGAGAGAAGTTTTCTTTTTATTTTTTTTTAACATATCGTAATTCATTTAATACAAAGGAAAAGGTTTAAATATTATATTATGGATGTATATTATATTTTATTATAATTATTAAATTCATTATTTTTATTATAATATGTAGATTAATTTAATATGTTAGATTAATTTAAATAGACGTGAATTATTTTAAATATAGGTTATATGAATCACTTTAAATATAGGAAATTTATTTTATCCTAAAAGTTTCAAGAATAAAAAAAAAAATTATATTTATTTTATTTTCATTAGTTCAAGGATTGATTTATAACATTCATATATATTATGTATTATGATAACTTTTTCATAAAAATAGCCCGTAATATATATCGATGTATAGATCATTGGACTCAAAAGTCATGAACTTTTTCATTTTTTAATATTATATATAAAATTATACGTCATTTTTAACGATATTCTTTTTAATGTAAAATATACAAAAATTTCAATTTTCAATATTAATTCTCTTCAATCAAATTTTTCTTTGGTCTGGACGGAGAAAAAAAAAATAAACTACATTGATAAATAAAATACATTTATAAAATAATTAAAAAATACAAAACGAATAAAAGTTAAAATATGAATATTCCGGCTATGAAATTTTAATTCATATAGAAGATTAAATAAATGTAAGTTAAATAAAATTGAACTTATTATTTCATAATATAATAACAACAATATATTCATGTATCAATATTTCAGTGATTAAAATTGAAATATTATTTAAACCTCTATAAAAATTATATCTTAATTGGAAACTATTATTCTATAACTATTTTCATATTTTATCATTATTAATATCACGCTATTTTTATATTAACACTTAAATTATCAAACATGTTAAAATTTCATCTTTTATAATTATTAAAAAGATATTGATTTTCGTTATTATTTAGACATGTGTTAATTTTAGTGTTATTAAAATCAAATTTTAAAGACAACAAACAAAATTTCGGTTGTTTTTCCACAAAATTACGCGACAAGATAAATAAGTTCGAATGTATCGTTAAACCCGATACATTTTATTCGATCCGAAAGTTCGTTTCGCGCGAAAGAAAGAGAAAATCGAGCGGAAGGGAGGTTGGAAACGGATGCGGAAGAACGATGCCCCTGTGCAGTTCCGTTCGTTGGCCATTTCGCAAGGCCGTAACCTGTAGCACTTGTACGCTCGGTGTTCGACAAGATCCACTCGAACTTGGTCCACAACGTAATCCCATCGATGGTTCCGTGTTGGTACATAGACGAATCAGATTTTCACGAGCAACCCGTTATTTCATGGTAAACTTTACACTGACTGGCTCGTCCCTCTTTCTATAAGCGATTGCAACTTTTGCAATAGCCACGCGTTAGCCGATTGTACTCTTATGTATTAAAGAATTGATGTTCTTTAGAATAAAATAAATTTAAGTATATTTTACGAGAATTTGTTTTGGAACTTGGATAGGAGATATTGATTTTTTGCAAAAATTGAAAGAATAAAAATGATCAAACGTAAATAGAAATAGTAGAAATAGATATTAATTTAAATATATTTTTTTTAATTAAAATTCCATATTTTACGGATATTTAAAATTACTTTAAATGCATAGCTAATGATTATCATAGAAAATAGAAAATAGATATTGACTTTTCTATTGTCAAATTGATTTTTTGAATTTTCTTCAAAAATTTAAATTATAAATTTTGTTTAAAATAATTTTGAATATATGAATATTATAAAATTAAAAAATATATCTATTTCTATCTATTTATAGAAGTTATTTAAATGCAAGATATTTTTGGAAAAAAGTATTAAGTGTTTGATCAATATAGTAGAATTATTTGGATAGTAATAATTTGTACAATGATTACATCTGTTTAACCAAAAGCAGTAATCACATTGATAACAAGATAGGTAAACACGAGTATAGAATTTATAATTTCAAATTTATAATAATTATTATTATATTAAATATAATTCTATATATAATTTTAATATATAATATAGTTTTAGTATAGTAGTTCTATTATATTCTTCTTATAATTCTCTCGAGTTACAATGCTCACCAAACATAATCAATTATATCCTAATCCTCCATCATAACTCAAACTTAATCCGTTATACCCAATGGATATTTACAGTTATAGTGTAGATTATAGTTCAAGTGCAAGAAAGACTGTTTATATCAAAGTTCATCCATCATATGATTATATCACTAAGTACAATCATATAATCATATTCATGCTATCCAATAAATTATTTAAGAAAATAATAAGTTAATGAATAAATTCGTTTTTAACCTTTGAACTTTTTCAATCCAAAAAATTCTTTTATCTCTATGAATCATTTCATAAAATATAACATAAAACAAATATCGCATCGTTGATCAATAATCGAGCAATGCAATATCATTAAGATACATTGTATCTTGTGACTAGAAGAAGCTCTCAATTATTTTCCATTGTGTTTGCTAAGTATTGTTTCGGTAGAACCGTAAAATATAAACATCACAGAAAACTACCTGTAAAATAGCGTTTCTGTCTATTGGAATCGATCGTCATAAATATTCTTTCAACAAATTTGTGTGTCATTCTGACAGTAGATCATTATCGCTTAATTCTTATCGTTAAGTTGAACCATTGACTTCCATAAAGTTTTTCAAAAGATTTATAGACAACTGTCAT
Organism: Apis florea; assembly: GCF_048593485.1. Lineage (NCBI taxonomy): Eukaryota > Metazoa > Arthropoda > Insecta > Hymenoptera > Apidae > Apis > Apis florea. The sequence continues at coordinate 6,918,351 of NW_028256549.1, read as the reverse complement.
CTGATTATTTTTATTGCTCAAGACAGAATTAAGAAAAATAAATTTTTGAAGTAGAATATAAAATATTTTTATTTCTCCCGGTGATTCGGAATTTTAAAAAATAAATCTTTTTTGAAATAGTAGTTAATTTTATTCTTCTTTTTTTCCAATATAAAGAAAGTAGTATTTCCTTAATAATGTTTCAAATGAATAATTTTTTATATTATTGCAATCGAATCGAATATTGAAACCATATTGAAATCACGTTATTGGTATATAAGGTAATATAGAAAAAGAACGTCTAAATCTAATTTCTAAGGAGCATTATTTTCGTTTATCGCAAAAAATAAATAAATAATCACTTAAATATTAAATAAAATAATATTTTCATACTTGAAGAAATATTTCAGTTTTACTTGATTTATCTTTCAAATTTTTCTCAATTCTGATTTAAGATGCTGCTGAGTAATATTAATAATGAGTTTTGTTTCTCACAAAAAAATATAAAATTTATCATTTTCTCAATTCTGCTCAAGATACCATACGATTATTCACCTCACCTCCCTCCCCCTCCCCTCCCCCCCCCAAAAAGAAAATATACGAAAAGAACAGCAATCAAGTCGAAAAATAAAAAGAGTAGCTCCCATGAAAGGCTTGTTTTTCGAACCAACTTAAGCTCGATATTCCGCAAAAAGTTGCCCAATGTAAACGTGGCTTAAAGAATCCGCTAGAGGACCGCCTGGAGGACACAATGACCCGGTTCCATGGCTCCATCCCGATCCGCGAAATTCGTGACTCATTTCTGTCGAGAAACAGCCGAGGGTCAGGCCTGGAGCTTGTTCTTGTGGGGGACTTGGGCTCGTTAGGGGCCTACGAAAACCACATGGCGATGTTTGCACAACGATATAACCAACCCCTCGACCATTCTTCCCTCGGTGATATTGTAGTGGAGGTAGCATCGAGTGAATCAATCCGATGCAAACGTTTGGAATGTTTTTTCTTTGATATTTCTTCTAGAAAAAGGGTTGTTTCTAGGAAAAGGATTCAATTAGCTCTTAAAAGAGTTTGACCAAATATCACGTATCAGTGTATGACGACACTAGCGCCATGTGACTACTAGTAGTTTATATAGTTTGTTTATTTATTTGTCTATTTATGCATTTCTTCTCCATTTGTTTATTATTTATAAATATAATTTTTGTTCGAAACTAATCGATGATAGTGTCGATTAAATATCTTGTAACAAAAGGAAAGCGATTCAAATTGAATAAATTGAGAAAGTGTTTATGAAGTTACAGCTGCGATTTAAGATTGAATAAAAAAAAAAGTAATATTGGATTTATTTATTTTAATTTTCGATGAATTTTTTAAATTTGAAGTTCATTTATTTATTTCGAATTATATTATGAAGAATATGAGTTATTTAATTATTTTTAAAAATAAAATATTCTGAAATTACAATTATTTTACAATAATTTTTTGGTTTTTTTTTTTTTTTTAATCACAAAACAAACCAAAACAAATTCCATTTATGTATACTACGAACCATAAACTTCCTGTAGCGACGAAAACAAATAAACGTTCATTACACAAACAGACATTAACGAACGACGGCGAAAGGCAATAGCAATTTTACTTAAGTTTTAATCATTATTAAAGATCTCACTATTATGTCGGTACACATACATAGATGAAAACCTTGATGTCTCATATTTCTATCCTATCTCGTATTCCTATCACTATTTCTATATTACTTTATTCATTTATAAGAATAAAAATTAATTGTTTCCTTCCTTTTTCTCCTAACGTAATCTCTACGATTTTGAAAAACCACGTCTAGTTATTTCACCAACCACTCAAAAAATCAACAAGGGTTCTCGACTCGACAAGCGAGGCGAATGACCGACATTTTATATAACGGGTGATGAAGTTATTATGAATAATTTCGAAATAAAAATTTGAAATTAAGTTAAATATATTATATAAACATTATTATTCATAATTTACATGATAAACATACAAAAATTATTGAATATAAAGTGGAATATATATTTAAAATTATATAACTAGAACTAGAAATATTTAATATTAATTAATATTAAAAAAGTATGTTATTATCTTTTCACAGTCATACTATTGCAATTTACTTTAAATTTGAAAATATTAATTTCGTGATATATTCAAATAAATTCACTATCGCAACTAAATTGAAATTAAAAACTTTAAACTCGTTGTGATGTATACAGGATATCCGCTTTGTACTGTTATACCAGGAATAATTAAAAAAAATTAAAAAGAAGAAAACTATCATTCAGGATCCATAGATACGTTTTTAAATCTTTTTCTTCATTTTACACATTTTAAATAAGCGACAATTTCCAAATGCTCGTAATAATTTGACCACTCACTCTAAATCCACTCTATCCAGAAAATTACAGCGAGCCGAGTGAAACAGGTAGAAATGAAACCACAGATGGCCGTCATAAATCGTTTAAAGAACGTCGAGCCAGCGTTTTCCAATTGCGGCCAATCCTTAATTTAAAGAAACTCTTTTTTTTTTTTTTTTTTTTTGAATTTATTTTAAACGTCTCCTTGATAGGCTCGAGACGAAATATCGCTGGTAATAATTGCCTCTCGCTAGTGGAAAACACCAAGTCGTGTCCGCCATTTTAAGGATGAAGGGAAGGGACAGCTGCTTATAAATATTCGTATCGTATCGCTGCGTGCTGGTTGCGTAACCGCGTCGGTGTGAAAAAGGATAAAAAGAAGAAGAAAAAAAAAAAAAATAAGAGAAAGAAATCACGAGTCTGGTTGCTGCAATCTCGGGATCGTGGTCTTGTTTTCGTTCGCGTATTAAATTCTGCGTTACGATGTTACAATCGGATATAGAGATATTTATTAGATAAATTATTGAATAAGTTTCTAGTGGAGTGTTCATTATTGCGATAAATTTTAAAATAATTTCGTTCTAATTCTTTTTTAATTTAAACAATTTCTATAAATTTTTAATCAATGTATTATTTATAATACATAGATTATAATTATAATTGATTAAAATAGTATAGGAAATAAACGAAAAAAAAAAAGTTTTTTGCAAGAGTAAAAAATTTAAAAATAGTTAATTTGAGTTGTAATAGTTGGATGATCTTTTTCCATTGGTATTTTCTGATCTTTTTTATCTTAAATTTAAAAATTCGCCGAGTTAATCTTTACGATTTTAAATTTTGATATCCTATAAATTGAATAATGTTCATGTTTTTTTAATGAAATTATTGATTCAAGTATTCTAATATTGAAAAATATTCATATAAAATTGTTACATATTGATTTTAGTAGAATAATTTTAAATATCTTGAATATATTTAGAATATTTTAGAAAAATTCGTATTAACGATTTTATTTTAGGATCTTTCACGATTTGCAGAGCTTAGAATTTCAGAGATTTAGATAAAATTTTATTTTTGAATCTTCTCTTTCTTCTTTCCTTTTCAATAATTAGAATTATAATTGGAATGCTAATTAATCGATTCAATTCTAATTCAAATGAATCACACTCGAATTACCATTGAATGTTCAATAAATGATAATTTTTCTTCGTCACGATGATATAATTATTCAAAGATACAATTTTTCCTGTCTATTGTTCCCCTTTTTATGTTATTAATTTTCTCTATGCAAATTGCATAACCATTACTTCAATCCTCCTATTTTTCTCGTAATATTTTGGTATTGGAAAGCACGGGAATGTTGTTCAAACAATTTTCATATTCCCACCCTTTATTTACCTTGCTTTGTTGCATGGAAATTGAGTATCGAAGTTATTCTACCTACCCGATAATTCTTCTCTATGACACTCGTGTATCGAACCGTGCAGTCATTTGGCAATTTATTGGTTTTTCGTTTCCCTCGTTTCATTCTGTTTTTTTCTCTTTCTTTCTTTCTTTTTTTTTTTTTTTTTTTTTTTTTGCTTTTTCTCATCTTTTTTTCTATCATACAATCGAACACGAATTCTTGATTAAAATTTTTAATTTTTCATCGTTTTTTTCGATGTTACTTTGAATTATTATTGTCCAATCACTTCCATTATATCAATCTTCAATCTTTTATTTAATATGTTCCAAAGTTTTCGAAAGTATTATGTAAATTTAATTAACACTTTCGTTCTTCATATTGATCACTTGTTTAAAGATATCGAATTAGATCAAATTTGTTGAGGTTAAATTTTATTTTTAATGTATTTCATCGCAATTATAAGAATCAAAAGTAACAGAAAACAATTCTTCTCAATTTTTTTCTTTTTTTAATTGTAATATTTGGTTACGTTTGGTTGGAATTATTTTTATGAATAATCTTTGGATTGTAGCCAAATTAAAATATTATTCAATCGTTCAGATGACAGTATTAAAAATTTATATTATAATAAATATTCAGTATTGATATCTATATATCATGATCATGAATTTTTTTTCAATAAAGATTGTGAGTCTTAGAAAATATTGCAATGTATAGATATCTGTTACAATACTTACAATATTTACTGTATGTGTACAATATGTACAATAATTGATTATTAATTACAAATTTTAATTTTAATTTATTAAAAATTAAATATTCGTAATATCTATCTAAAAAGAAATATTGATAATTAAGACTATTCTTTGGATAAAGTTAATTGTTCCTTAGAATTGAAATTAATAATATATATTTAAAATTAACAATATAATTTTTTATAAATAAAATTTTTCTCTTCTCATTTATTTCAAATACTTAATTTTCAATTTCATTTTGATTAAATTCCTCAAAGCTTTATAATTAATCTCTTAGTGAAGCATCGTTTAATTGCCTCGTTTAATATATTGCCATTGGATAAATTGGACACGTTATTAACTTCTAGCTAGAAGTTAATCAAGCTTGAAGAATCTTTAGATTAATCGTAAACTTTCCATCGGGAATAATAATTAACTCTAACATTAAATCGTCTCGTTAATTATTTGCACTTTTATAAATCGATATTTTAAATATTTATGTAGCAAACATATAACATTCAAATATTTTTCTATTATTATTTACTTTTATTTGTTCTTTTAATTTCAAAGTGTGTAATACTTACATTATTTAACTCATGTTTATTAATCTTTTATTCTTGTGTAGAAAAAATTGGTATCCTTAGATTTAGTGTTCTTTTTAAATATTTATGAAAAAATATATTTATATATATTTTTCTAGATTTTATAATTTTTTTTCAAAATTTTATATTTATTGTAATAGCTAAAAAAAAAAAAAAATGACATAGATATTCTTACGTAGATGATAGTTAGAATTACTAAATTGATAATGGTTAGATACTTGTTATCAGTAATCGTAAATTTTACGTATTAATATGCGATAAATTACTGTTTATCGTCGACTACGAATAAAAGACAATTCTTAGTTAACTAACACAATATATGTGCTTCTAATTCACAATGAATTCAGGTCTTCTTTTAGCTTCATTATCTAACAGTTTGTCTCATCTAGGATAATCCCACTATTGTCAAGCTTTTAGTTTGCATGAATCAGCCTGTAAATCAAAGTCACGTTATTCAGAGATATTATCATCCTAAACACTAAATATCTTAAAGTAATTTACAAATTGCAGAAATTGTATTTATCGTATCATTTATCGTTAATTTTCATTTGTTGTAAAATTTAGAAAGCTAAAATATTCATATGTTAATTATAATTATTACAAAATTCTTATATAAGAATAAAAATCATAAAAGAATAAAAACATAAAATCGTGTTATTTGTTACTTGTTTAAAAATTACAAGCTACATACAACTATTGATTTATTAATTCTTGGAAATTTTTCTATTTTCTTCTATCTATTCATCTTACAATCAGTTAAATTGTTTACATTTATTTTTGCTTAAGATTAGATTAATAGCATAAATGATTCTCTACTTACAATATATATTCTTTAAAAATCTCACGCGTACGTACACACTGCCCTCTACTTTATTTTATCGCATTATAAGAAATTAAAAAATAATTTTAATTTCTTGTAAATAATTAATAAAAAGATAAGATTGTTATAATTTTCGATATTTTAAATTTTAGATAATTATCCAATTCAATATTCAACATTTGCTTGCATCGATAAAAAGATTTCCATGGTTATCCATTATTGTTTTTTACTTATTTGTAAAAAAACATCAAAGATTTCCAAAATTTTTTCACTTTAGGTTAGGATCTTAATTTATATCAAATGCGCCCACTCCAATAAATCAAAATAACAATTTCGTATTAATGGATACGAGATGACCACCGTAGTCGTTTGTTTACAATGGCAGTCGATGCTCGAGCGCGGTTTATTTCAAGATATGGCGTAAGGCGACAATGGGACGACGCGATGGAATTTAGAATGGAATACATTAAAAGCACGACGTAGTCGTAACCTCTCCCATTGATGTTTAATGTCATTCAAAATTCTGTATAGCCAGCGTATTTACGCGGAGATTCCGCTACTCTCCTTCCTCGAGCGATTTACATTCTAATTTCCGAAGGAGGCGCCTCATGCCTTCGATACGAGTGGCTCCCTCTTTTGTCAATTGCTTGTTTAACCAGGGAAATCGTGACGGGCATCGTTTTGCATACCTCTCGAGTGTTTCTTCGAATGTTATGGAAATTGTAGGGACGAATATATAAATTTATATAGGGAACGTAAAATCTATTTATGAAAGTTAATATATGAATGGAAATATATATATGTGTATTTTTTTTCTCTTTTTTTTCTTATTTTTTTAAATTAAACAGTGAAATTTAAAGATGATTTTAAAATTCATAATGATTGATACGAATGAATGAAATTGTGTATCATTGTCTTTTATTATTTATTTTATATCTATATATATATATATTTATTTTTTATTTTTTAAAGTAATTGAAAAGTGATTTTTAAATGAATAATTAATAATTATAACAAAATATCGTAACAAAATATGGATATAAATGAAAATATTGTGAATTTATGAATTTTTTTTCCTTTTTTTTTTTTAAATTAGTTAGTGAAAATTTTGTATGTGTTTAAAATTTAGATAAAATTAGTTGTATTCACAGTTTTTTCATCATTTTTTCTTTCTTTTTTTTTTTTTTTTCTTTTTTGACCATTCAATTGATGTGTGAAAATATTAAACAGATTTGTGTCGGAAAGTGTTTTAAACAGAATTGTGTTTTGACAATTCAGAATACCCCAATTCAAAATATTTTATAACTGAAGAGAATTGTAGTTAATAATAAACCATTTTTTCTTTTTTTGCGCGTTAGTATGTGTAGTTGATATTACATCTAATAGAATAATTTCAATAAAGTTTTTAATAAAAAAAATTCTCCAACAATTCTTCCAATTTTTATTTTTGCACAACATTATTAATAAAATAAGCAAATAATTAACATTATTACTGTAAAATCCAGAGAAATCTACGAAATTTCGATCAATTTAATTCAATAAGCATAAATATTCCCATCAATCCGCAAAATTTGTCTCATATTGTCTACCAAATAACGATAGCTTGCTATAGTGGATTCGTTTAGTCGAAATGACACCGATTCACCACGACGAATATTAAACGACAGACGTTAATGGCCTTTTACGACGACTCGTTTCAGCAAGCTTAGGTCAGGTTGGGGCAACGTACTCTCGTTGGATAATATATGTAGTCCCTGGCCTATCACAAAATATCATCAAACTATGCTCTTTCATCCGCGCATCGCATTGAAAGGGTTTTTTTTTTAAAAAAATTATAAATTTAGCAAAACCTGTACAAAATCTATAGTTTCATCAGAGAAAAAATAATCAATGTTTAAAGTTGTAATACAAAAAAAATTTAATGTTAATATTAAAAAGTTATTTCAATGATGTATATTATAAAATTTTAATGCAAAAATATTAAAAATTTATAAAATATTTATAAAAAGAAATGGAGTTTTAATATATTGGTACATTAATTAAATAGAAAATTTTGAAAGAATTTTGATGGAAATATAAATTCTGTCATGAAATAATAAAAACAACATGTTTATAAAAATCTTTTTAATAATTACATATGTCAATAACTTTGTGCCAAAATCAGATTTAATTATATTTTAATTAAAACATATTTCTACAAATTTTAATAACCCGTAGAAATTTTTGATAGAATATTGATACACAAAAAGAAAAAAAATATTATAAAAAGGAATTTTCTATAAAAGTTATTTCAATTGTTAAAGAATTGTAGGAAAAATCGGTTTGCTTTGAAAGTAAGTATAAGAAAAAAAAAAAAATTGTGAAAAAACTTCTATCGATGCTGTTTCATCGAACGCAACCGGTTAATTTAAAATTCTTTCGGCGCGAGCAACCCGGCCATATAAGGCGCGTTCTTAAACGGCAAACAACAGTCGACATCCTACGAGTCACGCGGCCGCATCGAACTGCGGAGGCATTAATTATTGATGCATTCCTATCGTACTATTAGCGATAAACGAGGCTTAAAAGCTACTTCCAAAGCTATTTAAATTAAAAAGGGGTAAGGAAAGGATAAAACGAATTAATAAAGAAAATTAAAAATTCAATATTTATCAAATTTTAAGCAAGAAATTATAACATTTATAACATTTGTTATTCTTCATTCTTCATTACTTCTTTTATAAATATAATACAATATTTATTAATTATGGGTATCGAAGTTCTTTAATATTAATCAATAAAGAGTTATAAATAAGTTACTACTAACTTAGTCTTTAGGTTATATAATCCTATTTTTTAAAAAAATTTAAATACTTAGCAAATTGATAGAAGTAATATTCAAATGAATAAATTTCATTAATATTTTAATAATAATAAAACTGAAAAGATCATTGCAAATATAAATAACTGAATTTATGCTAGCTGACTCACATAACCTCAATAATGGTAAACGTTGTAGTTGTTATTATGATTTCCTTGGAAAGATTATTAGTAAATTGATAGAAGTAATGTACAAATAAAGAAATTATTCTTTCATTGAAAGATAATCATCAGTTGTTTTATACAATACATATATATATAAAGTTATAACCATGCTTAAAACGAGCAATTACTAAAACTTTAGAATTCAATTCAAATGTGGCACGAGTTCATATTATCTAATTATTAGATTTCCACTTAAGTGATCTGTATGGGGCCAGACCCCTAACTAAATAAATAAAAGCTAGATTAATTTAAATATATCGGTTAAATAGGTTATATAATATTCGATAGTGATACTATAATGTAACACGTTAGAATAGTTAATAATAATAAATATATTAGATTAATATTTATAGATCGTAAATAAAGTAATAAGTATTTTTTATATGTTTACATATAAAACTGACGAAACAAGTCTGTTTATGACAGTTTTTGAATTATTACTCAATAAAAGATAGGTATCTAAAAAAAAATAAATAAATAAATAAATAAAAAATAAAGTAATATGTTTAAAAGAAATTCTACATTTTATAGTATTGTTTTTATGCAATAAAATGCAAATTCGAGCCATCTCGTGTTAGCAAAAAATAACAATTTTTTAAATATTTCGTAAATTAATGACTGTTCAAAATTTAAACAAATATTTATCAACTCTATTAATTATATAGCACAAAAATATCTACTTTCTTAAATTAATATTTTTCATTTTCGTGTTCGAATCAAAACAATAATTCTATAATCTTTTTTAATTATTACAAATGGATCTGTACTTACCATATCACATCCAATTTTTTATCCTTCGAAAACAATCGATTAATCAATTACGACCAACAATTAATTAAATCACGATCTAATCCATCCTTCCAAGTAATTTCTCGCTATCCGCAAAATCCTGGCGTAAACAAACGAAACGCCCAATATACAATATACATATATATATATATTCTAACAGACAACTAAATCAATACGAGATAAGAGGCGAACACGTGTAATTAAATTGTACCTACATTCAAGTTTCCAACCAAGGATCGCAAGTGGGTCGATTTATATCGCGTATAATCGGCTCTATACACACATGTATATACCCGCATGGCACGCGACCGAACGAAAAGAAACAAAAAGAAAAACGAAACAGAGGGCGTGGCGGAAGAGGTAGAAGCGATAATACCAATGAAATAGGTTGGTATATAGCGGTAATTTTCAGGCGAAATTGAAGTATATTCCGCGAGTCGATGTGTCATTAAACATCCTGCAACCAGTTCCCTCGACACGAAATCGTTTCTTTCTTTCCTTTTTTTTTTCTTTCTTTCCCCCCCTCCCCTTCTTTTTTTCAGAACAGTGAAATTTCGAAGAAGTCGTTCAACGCGAATCGGCCCTAATAAGCAACCATCGCGACGCCCCTCTCTCGTTAGTTGGTGAATTTTCCACGTTGAATACGTGCCTTCGTGCTTGATACGCTATGAATCGCTCATGTTTCAGCTTTTTTTTTTCTTTTTTTCCCTCTTCGACGGTTCAATTGTGCCGTATTATAAGCCAGGTTGCTATAATACGGATAGAAATATTTTTTTTTTAATGCTCAAGTATTGTTTGTGGATTATGAGAAAGGATTAATTGAAGGAATAATTAATCATTTTTTTTTTTTTTTCGTATTATGTTGTATTAAGGAAATAAATATTTTGAGAAAGAAATGATTAAAAGTGAAATGGGAAAAGAATTTTTTCCCTAATTTTTAAAAAATGCATTTTTTTAATTATAATATTGTAGTATTTTTCAGAGAATTATTATTGTAACAAAGATAATTAAAAAATAAAGCTGGAGCAAAAAATTGTTTAAAAGTTTTCTTTAATTAATAATTTGGTGACGTGTATCTAATGTTATTTTTTAAAAATTAGATATTTTTTTTCTAATTTTTAGACAATTTTTCTTTTTATTCTTTTCTTCTTTTTTTTCTTTCTTTAATGATCATGTAATATCTCATATCAATATCTTTTTATCACAGAATTAGTATTACTTTTTGACATTATATCTAATAATTATAATAGAAATAAAGCAGGAATAGAAAATGAAAATAAATTTTGTATAATATAATATGAAACAGACAATTGTTAAATTAATACAGAAGTTATTAAAATTATTAAAAACAAGTAATTTCTATTAACATTTTCCTTTTTTGAATAATTAAAAGGAAAAAAAACAAAAAAATTATTTCTCATTTTTCCTTCTTTTATAATGAATATTAAATTACTTTTTAGAGAATTTATGTTGCTTTTAATTATTAGAAATAATTAAAGACGAAATTAAAACGAATCCTTCCTTCTTTTTTTCTTTTTTTTTTTTTTTTTTTTTTAGAAATAACGTAAACAATTGTATAAGAGTAATTGGCTTTATAGTTACAATTGGTTATGAAATTTCTCGATTACAAAATGAAACGAAATTGAAACCTGTAGGTATATTAAAATCTCCGAATGAAATAATGAATTAATTTTTAATAAAATACCTCTGAAAATCAGATTTCGTAAAATCAATAATTTCTCCAACAGTATATACAATAAAATACAACGTGAAATAAAGTAAAATCTTCTTTCGATAAATAAATTATGAATTATAGAAGAAATAAAATTTCTTGTAGAAGAGTTAAATACAGGATGAAATTTCTGTAACAATAGAAAATATGCAAGTGGCAATCACATCGAACAACAATTTTACAATGAAATGTTTTTATCGATAAGGCAACGTTGATTGTAATCTGTTGAAATTGTCGAGGCAATAATTTTCTTGGTCAAGCGTTCTCCAGTGATTGTAAAACGCGATGGGAATCGTTATTTCGAAATGTATGCTGGCTCGATTACTTGTCTCTACGGTTACTTCGTTAATGCATTTATTTGTTAACCGCCAGTTAATTACCGGCCGTGTAAATAGATAGTTAATCGCGTGGATAATTTGTGCTACCTAGTCCAACCGTGAATTTGGCATACGTTGCAGAAGGTTGTCGTAGATACATAATGGCTACGGGTTGCTTCAAAATTGACGAATATATTTTTTGCCTTTTTTCAAATTTTCATTTATCTCACTTTTTATACTACATTTTCATACTTCAATTTTTATCATATTTTCAAACTTTTTCCTTTTATTTTCTTAAATTTTCATTCCCTATTTTTTTTTTTTTTTTTTTACCAAATGAATTTTTGTTATAAAATTATATATGTAACTTTAAATTTTTTCGAAAATAAGTATTTTTCAAATTTTTATTCACGTACACGATGCAAAATTCAAAATTTAACGTGACAAGATTTAAGAGGTAGTAAAAATAACAGGGAATTAAAAAAATTATACGTATACAAAGTTTAATAACGATGAGTACCTACGAGGAAAGATATAAACCAAAAAACCAATAAAATTAGAATATGGAAGTATGTAAAAAAATAAAAAAATAACGATACTCTGGTAAAAGTTGTATAGTACAAATAAATGCGTTTTTACTCTTAGAAAGAAAGAAAAAAGAAAGAGAGAAATGGAAGTTCGAAAAAGGCCAAATCCAAAAGTTCGAATCCAATAATTTATTTGCTTCCCAATACTTCACCTCTTTTTATCCTTTTCAAGAATTGTCGATGTCGGTTTTCAGGTCGACTGTGCCAACCATTATCAGGTAGAAGTAGAAAAGAGTTGAGAGAGAGAGAGAGAGAGAGAGAAAAAAGAACGAAAAATAACGGAATAGCAGTTTTTAACTCTAAGCAAGCTTAACTACTGTTCGTGACAGATAATTATTCGCTACCAGTATTTTCGCGGATCTAAATCGTTCATCAAGCGTCGCTCCAATTTCTCTCGTCACAAGAGTCACGGGGGACAAGCAATTTACTTTATACTTTGTCATTTGACAAATAAAAGAATCTTTGAAAAGAGAGGAGAGAGAATGGGGAGGGAGGGGGAAAGAAGGAATAAAAATTAAGAATTGCACTCAGATTAATAATCTTTTTGTTTTTTAAATTATTTATTTATTTTTCTTTTTTGCTATTTTAATAATTTTGATAAATTTCGTCGGTTTTATGGGAATAAATGAAACGTGTTATTGAGTTTAATTTCGAAAAATTTTTAATGTATGTATATAGTAAATTTTAATTTTTTTATTTTAATAAAAATTGTTGGCTGTATAATTTAATTTGGAAAATTTTTTAATATTAGAAGTTTTGATCTCCTCTTTTTTATTTTAAGAATAATTTTAAAGATAGGTGAATTTTTAATTTTAAAAATTTTATATTTGCGCTTTATTGAAAAGAAGTGTGTAGATATATTTTTAGAAGAACGAAATCTTTAGTATTAAATTTTTTTAAATCGAACTCTGTTTTCTTTTAATAAGATCTTTTAAATTGTTATTTTAAACGCGGAAAGAATTAATTAATAATTAATTTTACCAAGATTTTTGGATTATTTTTAATCCTTTCAATCATTTCTCTTCTCTTTCTAATGCTATCATTTAAAATAAATTTACAAAAAATTTGTAATTGTTAGAATGTTTATCTGTAAAATCAAATTTTTCTGAACATGATTAAATAAATTAAAGAGATTTATATCATTCTTTAAATAATATAACGTGTAACTACAATGCATCCATTTTCATACTAATTATTCAAATTTGCATAAATTCCTAAAAACACCTTCAGTACGAAAAAGTGCTATTAATATGAAATAAACAGAATTTTTGTAAAAATTAAACAAAATATTTTATCAGAAAATCGATAAGTATTTGCAGATCTCTCTAAAAAAAAAGAAAATTGAGATAAAAAGAGAAAATTTTTATAAAGATACATTATGTATTTACTTATTGGTATCTTATCGACACGTTATTGTTGACAGCAGTATCGAATTTATCAACGTTTATAATAAAAATATAACACGAAGTAACGTAAATTACGTGCGGAATAGAAATAGACGAAATAGAAATATAAAGATTAAATTTTTTTATATAATAATTTCTTTTGACGAAACAATTATTTTTTCATTCTTAAAAATTTTGATTTATTCGTTCTATCCTAGTAAATACAAATTTTTCATGTTGTTTTGATCGATATGGTCATTTTCGAATAGATAGAATGCATATATATTTTCGAATTTCGAACTTGAAATTTAAGAAAATTTAATTTTCGAGATTCCAATAAAGAATCAAGTGAAATACTTTTGAAATCAAGTGGGATAGTTTTAAAAATTTTTTTAAAAATAGGCAAAAACCTCAACATTGGAAAATATTCTATCTCTGTTCAAAGAGTAATCAAACAGTGGTAATTGAAAAATTCCTATATTCAGTTTTTAAGTATTTTCATTATTATAAACTACATTTTTTTTAAAGTGTATGAAATAAAAATAAAAATCTTCTAAAAAATAACAACAGTGCTTGCAATGTTAGTAAATTTTCAATGCAAATAAAAAGTATCTATATTAATAGAATAGTTTACATTAATAGAATATAAAAGATAGTAAAATTTGATTTATTTCTTTGACATTCCATCACTTATATTAACCAAGGATTTTTTTAATGCAAAAGCAAATTTTTGTAATTAAACGAGGCTTAAATAAATATTTGTTTATATTGTTCAATCTTGATGCAAAGTTTTAAATATTTCATGTCTTTCCGCATTATGTAAGTTTTTGTATATTCAAATTTTACGTAAATACATAAATATCCAAATTATCACGAATAAAAACATATTATTGAATTTGTTTCGTCATTATTTATCAATAAATAAGTCTCGAAATTGCGTAAATTTTTCGTTACCTCAAAACTTTCGAAATTCGAATAACTTGAAAGTGGAATCGCCTTTTGAAACGCGTTTTGAATTGCGTTCGAAATTCGAAGATCGACTACGCTTATTTCGCCGCCATTGCGATTTCGTGAACGTCGTCTGGAAATTGGCTCGTTATTTTCGAGTTTTCGCATCGAATCCCCAAGGCTTGGAAAAACTTTCATCCATCTTGTTGCGCTTGTCTCACGAGCGACAACTTTTCTCGTCGTACTTTCCTCTCCTGTCATTTTCCTCATCATGCCCATCCTGCAAAGCTACGCAAAAATGGATTCGTTGACTTTTTGTTTGTTTGTCTTTTTTTTTTTTTTTCTTTTTGACAAATTTCTTAATTTGACAGATTTCACATAATATCTTCTAAAATTTTTATATTTCTATTTTATTATTATGATAACGATAATAGAAGAACGATGAAATTATTGTGAAATTTCAGAGGAATTAATGTTGGAATTGCGATTGATTTTTGGGAAAATTGTAATGAATTCGCTATAGATTTTTAAAGAAACTATAATCCGATACTTTACGTGATAAAATGACAGCAGTTAAGTTCAAGGTAATTGTCAACGAATTGTCCATAATCAAAATGGAATTGTCGTGGTAATATTTTAACAAAAACGTAATATTGTATAAATAAATTGATTGCTGATTTAATTTTGGAGAAGCTGCAGTGGAATTGGCGTGAAATTTTACTGGAATTGCTATAAAATTTCGGGCATATTTCAATAAATTGTTGCTGGTGGAAAAATCATGGTGGATTTAATTTTTAAACGAGTCGCGATAGAATTGCTATTGAATTTCAAAGAAATTTTGATGCTATAAAGACTGTTTCAATCGTAACTTTAATGAAATTACAATGGAAATGCCAACGTAAACGTATATCTATTTTATCAGTCGTGATAAAACTGCGATAATAAGGTAAAAAAGCGGTGAAGAAATTTTTCACGGAAAAGAACAGAATGGTAAGAGAACAAACGTCTGAAGCTCGAAACTCCAAAAGTTTTTACAAGTTTTAAAATATCCCGAAAGACTTGTTAGGAAAAGAAAATCCCTATGGTTATATATTTAAAACGTTCTCTAAAAAAGAGTCTCGGAAAAAAACTCTTAAAAACTTTCGTGAAAAAATATTATAAACACGAAATTGAAAGTTTTCAACTCTGTCGATATGACAGAGAATGTACATACCTGTCCATTATCTATAATAATCTCAGTAATACTTACTCGAGCTACTAGTTTCTCACTCTCAATTGAGCCAATCTTTACTCCAAAACCTTCTCGAAACCGAATCAAATCGATTAAAACGAGAAACCTCACGATTCAACATCGGATTATGATCCAAAATTTAATAAAAGAAATCGGGGGAAAGGGAAGAACGCACGGTCGTCATCGCGATTTCCAACGATGAAATTTAATCCTTTACAAAGTTACGAATATTACATCAGCATCAAAGTTACAGTGAAATTAGAACTATAATGATATAATTTTCACAAATAATTCAAAATGATTCCACATTCTTTGTTTCACCATCATTGAGAGCATAAAATATATTTTTGACAAAATTAATATTACCTACTTGTGACATCATTTTACAATAATCATTTATACATAAAGTAGATATTCAGTCACTAAACGTTTCGTTGTAATAAATTTTGATTGACCAAGAATCAGAATCGAGAGTGTATGTTCCCCAGATCTTTAAAATCCCCATCCCCACCCTTCAACCGGTTCGAACAATCGGCAGGCATAATTAGAATGGAACTGGCGGTCGCATTGAATCAATAGTCGGCGAGGATTTATCTGATTTCATTGTCGATTTAAATCAGGGCTATCGGGAAGTGAAACAATCCGCGACCACTCTCGGCTTACAAATAATTCCAGGCCGGGAAAGGAAATAAGAAAGGAGGGGGAGGGAGAGAAAAAAAAAGCGAGAGAACCTCGCTTAATGCATATTTATGCGCCATGAAACGGTGGGATATCGCGCTTTGCATATCGTGTCCCCGCATCAGATCCTGCATTTTGGCCAAATCGTGGATCCTTCGAGGAATCCTCGATATCGGATTAATCGATGCGTTCTTCCTCCCTCTGTCGGGAAATTTTTCTCAGTCGGTTGGACAGGGTTTTTTCTTCGTGTTTCGTGGTCGAGTTTTTTTTTCGAGTCTCAAGTTGGTACTCTTGCGTTGAGTTTTAAGATGCGCGAGTCGTATAAGATTGCGATTTCTTGGAAAGTTTTTGTAATTTTTATTTCGTAATTATTGGTAATTTGTCAAGTTTAAATTAAATTTTGATATATGAGATTGAATTGCAATTGCATTTTACAAGATTTGTTACAACATGAAAATTTTTGATACATAATATCAGCAGTAAAAAAAATAACGTTTCACGTTTTGCATTAAGAGAAATGTTGCGAGTGTTTTGTTTATATTATTTAAGCGTTAATTTAAATGTAAGTTTTATGAAACTTGCTCGTAAAAGGACGTGCGTGGTATAAGTCACGTACACGCGTTCTTTTGAATTTTAAATTAAAAATTTATATTTATGATATTTTTATACAATATTCTTCAGTTTTATTATATTGGGCCGATTTAAAATTTTTTTATTAATATAATATAACTTATTTGAGACAATTTGAAATTGTTGCACATTTTGAGCCTTTCATTTGCTGTGATTAAAAATGTATTTTTATGTAATTATAAGAGAGATTACAGAAGTTTACTTGATTATTACGAAAGAAATGAAAGATACCAAAGCCCAAATATTTTTGTTTCAACACTGAACTTTCACTGGAATTATTTGAATTGTTTTTCAAAGTTACAAAAAGAATGCAAAATATCATAATCTGAAAAATCAAATTAAGCAACAAAAAGTATTGAGAATATAATATTTAATTAAATGACAATCATTATAATAACAATTATGAAGGGAAGTTGTGTTATTACTCAAGAAAGATTAAGAAACATTGCATTTTAATAATACAATTTACAAAAATCACCATGAAAATCATTATCGTTTCTTATCATCGATAAGCATTCTTATAATTAGACTGCGGATTTTTAAAATAAATTCAAGACAAAGTTTTGTTGAAAATATATGTCAAACAAGATTAAATTTATATAATGTTAATCAGTTTTACTTATTTGAAATTGAAACATTGCAATTTTTTAAATATAGCTTCAAAAAAGATCTTCTACAAAATATCGTGCAGATAACATATATATTGTCCTCCTGTGTCCTCCATCCAAAATATGATTAAATTTATTTATAACATTCAATTTTCATAAATATCGAAAAACAAATATATCTATTTATGCCATTCGTGTAGAAAACATGAAGAAAACTTGTTTCCCATCGAATGTAAATATCTTCTTTTAATAACACTATTACATCACGTTACACGTTGAAAAGAAAAAAGAAAGTGCTAATATCCGATAAAAGTAGAGCAGATATTGAACAACTCTTCCCTATCACGTCACGAAAAATTGGCACAAAAATTCCACTTACAATCGAATGATATCGTTTCTCAGTGCTTCCTTCACGACTCCCTCTTTTTTCAGCACAACAATGGCCGAATCCTAGTTTTTTTCGCGATTTTTTTTTTTTTATATTTTAATAATATAAGTTCTCGATTAAATTAGACGAGATTCGATTGGTTCAATTTAATCTATGAATACCCTACGAATCAGGAGCGACGGATTTAACAGGATTATACTTTTCCCTCCCCCCGCTTTCGATAACTAATCCATAGGCCACGGCGATGAATTCGAACGACGCGATAAATTCCTCCTCAATCCTCGCTCGATGAGTTACCTTTGCAATGCGGGAGGAGAAACTTCCGACCGGAAGACGAAACTATCGCAGACTAACTTCCGCCCGATTCAATTATTTCTACAGGATTTCAGGATTATCTCTCTCTCTCTCTCTCTCTCTCTTTTTTTTTTTAATTGAGAAAGATTCTCGAACTGGGATAATTTTTCTGATGTTAGAATGGGGATGTTTATGCAAAAGTAATTACAATTTTTAGTAGTAGTAGTAGATTTTACTAAATAAATAAGAATAGAAGAATAATAAAAATGGCGATTTCTCTCGCAAAAGAAAGTAATATTACGTTACATTGAATATTATACATAATATGTAAATGTTATTTTATGATTTTTCTCATAAAAATTTCATACGATTTTATCAAATATTAAACACAATTTGTTCCTTAAATACATTTAATTATATTTAAATAGAATAATTCTTTTGTATATAATTCTTTTTAAATTATTGTAATTTAAAAATAACAAATTATGCAATTATCAAAACTCATAAGATAAAATATTCCTAAGAAAAACATTAAGGAAAGGATTGTCTCCTGATCAGGAACAAAGAAATATTTATTTCTGAAGAAGATAAAATTTACTTTGCAATAACTCAGCTACGCCATCTACGTGTTCCGTTATCGACAGAACGCTCTAATTCCTTCTTTTTTATCTGCGTATCCCTTTTTTCATTCACCCCCCGTCGAAGCTAAGAATTCGAAGAATTTCCTTGGCGGAAATTCCTCGTAGACGATACACACGCACACCCACAGAGCCCTTCTCGTTAACTCGTGATATGGATGCCAGAGGCGTCGACGAATCGATACGCATATCGGGGCAATCTCTTCCTTCTTCGATTTTTCATCTTTATTTCGTGCGCGACAGGGAATACCTTCAACTTCCACACGTATTATGGGGAGAAATTTTTCGTGAAATGGCAACGCCTTTCCTATCTCATATCATTTCTCCCTCCCTTTGAGATTCTTGCGTGACCTGATAATTGTTATTACAAAATTTGGATATTTTGATATATAAATTCTATAGCAATGTTATTGAAAATTTACAAAATAAATTACGTTAGATGTATACGTACGTAAAAGAAATTTTTTAATTTTTCCAATTTCTCCATTATTTAAGTCAACATTAATAATCGGGATAACCAAAAATTAATTTTCCCTTTTCCTTCTCCAAACGACTAGTTTGATTATGCGAAATTAAATTGCAAACAAATCTTATCACTCCCCCCCTCCTCGTAGTTGGAGTTATTACTTTATCAGCCTTTAAACGAGCTCGATAGCGAGCCTGGCCGAAGACAAAGTCGAAGTCGTTCGCCGGGTTAATTAATTCCGGTTTCTCGTCGCGTATCGCGAGCACCGCGAGCATTTGCATAATGGGAAATTAGAGGAGGCGCGGCACGGAGGAGCCGTGTCTCGCGTATTACTTCAAACTGTCTTAAATTATCCTGTAACCTAGAGCCATACGCCGCCGTAGTTTCAGACTCCTCGGTTGGAGGATTGTCTTTGGAGAGGAGGAAGATTGATTCTTGGTTTTGAAGAATTGGAGGTTTAGTTTAAAAGTAAGGCTGGGACATCCAGGCGATGGTATGACGAAGTTTGATCAATGTGAAATTAACGTTAGATTTTCTAGATTAGACTCGTCTCATTGTCGAAACGTTTTCCTCTCCGTCATGTTGCCCATCTAATTCCCCGTTATATGCAAATATTGCGTTACTGTCTCGTCGCCGGTTGAAATTAAGGATTAAACGATAATCCTTGTGACCAACAATGTTTGCGTGATATCCGAGGATCAACCAGTCCTGAGATTTATCCCTACAGAATTCGTCCAATCCGTGTATGACAGCTCCTGCTTATTTATTCGACTGTTTGTTTCCGGGCTTGGTGTACCGTCGTCAGTTGGACGAGGGATGAAAGGTGGTCTGAAGGGGTGAGAATTGAAAGACACGAGAAGAATGGAGAGAAATGGAAATTTTTGAGAGAATATATTCTATATCGTGAAACTGGTTCCTCTTTTATTGAAACGTTGTCGTCCAATTTTCTATGGATTTCTGAACCGGTCGAATTTTATATTTCCCTTTTTCCAAATAATAACGTGATTGACCTATTGTAAATTTTGTAATATTTGAAATTCTTTGTTAGAGATTCGGATGTACTCAATTTTTAAGGATCTTTCGTCTCTGTTTTTTTTTTTCGCTTTTTTCGATTTTTAATTTTTAAGATTTATTATTCTTTTTTAATAAAATATTTAAATTAGACGTTTGTTACAGTTGAGACAAACGTATCACGATTTATCTTTCGTCTTTGAATAAATTTAAATAATTTAATTTCGATCGATGGAAAAAGTTATTTTTACGATTCGCCATTTTTAAAAATATTTTTCCTTTCCTTTTCAAAAACAAAACATTCGGTTATCCCGAAATATCTCCAAAACGATAACACGATTTCAATTTTTCCACCGCATTTATCGCCGAAATTAAAATAGAGGGGAAAAAAAAAAAAAAAAAAAACGAAATGCCACTCTGACAGTTGTTTTAAGTGGACATTTTTCTCCCTCGAATGTATCGTAACGAAATATCAAAAAAAAAAAAAAAAATCGGAGGAATTTTATAGCTCACGGAGGAATCGGCCTGTTAACCGGAAGTGAGCGATGCGTGGAATGTTGCGCGCGTCTTGCAAAACGAATAACCGATGCTCGTTATTCTATTCTCCCATACGTATACGATTTTTCTTCTCCTCCCCTCTTATTCTTTTTTATTCACAAGCGAGCTGAAACATTCTTTTTGAGAAAGTTTCAAGCCTCGTAAAAGTTATTATTGGGAATCTTGCAAGTCTCTCGACCGGTTACAAAGAGTTTTTCGCGTAGCACTTCGAAACGAGGTTCGTTCGACGGTTAACAGGAACCGTTTTTCCATGAGGTGGATATAAAACTATTCTCGGTGTGTAATTTTCCCGGCGTCTTATATAGTGGAGAATTCTTAGGTAGAAATAATGAAAAACTCGTTTGCTCTTATTTTCCTTTGGGGACGATATTCCTCTTAATGGATATATTCTTCTTTGAAAATTGAACATTGTAATCTTCTTCTTCCGATGTGAGATATATTATTTACCTCTCTCTTCTCGATGAGAAGTTATTTTTATAGTTAGTTTTATTAGTCATTTTAGTCTATCTACGCGTGTTTAAAGTGTAACAAATAATGTAAATCAATGGAACGAGTTTTATTATCGTCAACAATTTTCTTCCATTATGAAAATCCCTGAATACGGAGAATTATTGTTTTGTTCCTTGATTTAAAAGATTTTTTACTTGTTTATTTATTTTTTTTAAATAGCTGTAGTTTCAACTTTAATCTTTAATACGATAATTTTAATTTATCTTTCAATGGAATTGAAATTAATAAGTAAAAATAATAAATAGATTAAATAGATTAGTTGTTTTCTTATGTCATTTTGCAAGTTATTTATATGTAAAATTTGTAATTGATAGATATAACCTTCAATACTTTCTTTTTTAAATGAAATTGAAAAAAGGAATTCTTCTTTATTTTTTTTTTTTTCTTAGAAGTTTTCGTAAAGAAACTTTATGAATTTTTTAAAATTAATTGTTTAAAAATATTCATTCAAATAGACACAATTAAATATTACCAAATATTCTTTTATATTATTTGTTAAAATTTTTAAATGATAAAACTTTAATATTTTCCGTTTTTAATAAATTTTTAATAAAAAAAGAAACTTAAATTAAGAAAGTAAATTTTCATATCTCTTATTTATAAAACTTTTCAGAATCAAATTATTGCTATATTATTGTTTTAATTAGTTACTAGTATATTTTTATTTCTTTTAATAAAACTTCTATAATTCTATACAATTTTTAAGTAATGCAATTAAGAAGTGTACAAACATTTACAATTAAGAATTATACATATTCTTTTTTCAAAATTTTTTTTATTTTCTGATGAAGAAATAAACTTTATTATTTCAGAGTGTGAATTTTTTAACAAAAAATTATAAAAAACTAAGTTTTATAATTTTAAATTTTATTTCTCCTCATGATTATTCTAACTATATTTATTTATATATATATTCAGAAACTATTCTTTCTTTCTTTTTTCATTTTTTTTTTCTAATCAGACATCAGCCAGACGATAAGCAATCCACGCCCATCCCTCTCACCTCTAAACACAGCACTCTTTGTTCTTTGTTTCTGCATCAAAATTCCAGGCAGATGAGTGCTCCACCTCTTACCTTGCATCACTTATTTTTTTTTTTTATAAAAATTCCATGACAAAGTAGCTATTCTGCCAATGAGAAATCCTTTTCACCTCCTCTCTTTTCCCCATCGAAAATCCATCCATCTGTCCCACATTTCGCCTTCTCTCCATATTCCCGTTAGTTTTTCATCAAAAAATTCCCAGACAAAACACAGATAATTGGCCCTTTGTCCTTCATTTTCAAAAAAATGAATGGAGAAAACCGAAGAGAGAAGAGGGATTTTATATTTTATAATAATTTATATATTAATATTAATATCAAGAAACAAGTGCATTTATCACATTATTGAGCTATAATAATTCAATTGTGCAAAGTAACAAAACTCATTCAAATGTTAAATCAAACATCTAATCTAAAACCACGACAGAAAAAAGGGAGGGAAAAAAAAAAAACATGGGAGGAAGGAACAAAACCGCGCAAAGAAACAATAGAGAACGAAGGCAGAAACGGATACACAAAAGAGAGGAAGCAATTAAACGAGAAGAATCGAGCAGAAGGGTGGAAACGAAAAGGAAGAGGCTATACGGCGAGACGCGTAAGCGTAGACTCGTCGATAACAAGGAGAATGGGAGAAGAAAGAGAGAGATAGTGGAGGTATATGTTCGTTGCGACGGTAAGAAAGAAAGGGAAAGGAAAAATAGTCGGTAAGACAGACAGGAAACGACATGGAAAAGCGTGGAAGTGAAGCGTGGGCAGAGCATGCGTGAGACAGTCTCGTTAGTCTCTCATCAAAACAAATCGCGCCAGCTTAAAATACCGAGGTATCTTCCCTGTTTCTCTTTAAAGGGTAGAAATTATTCGAGGGCATAAGAGAGAAAGGAGATGAAGAGTTTAAAAAAAGAATCTGAAAGAAAATTTAGATACGTTTAGAAAACGGAGATCTTCTTCTTTTTAGAATAGGTAAATAGAGTTTTCTATTTAATGGAAATTATGAAATAATGAATGCAAGCAAGTAAAGTGCAGATATTTTTGTATTTGTGTATAGAAAATTTATAGAATGCACATAAAAAGACACGATATATATTCAAAGTGAAGTAATAGATAATAAGATATCTAAAAAAATGAATTGCTGTTCAAGCATTCATATTTCTAATGTTAATAATAGAAATTAAAGTTAATGTTAATATAATAGAATTAAAAATTAATAAAAATTTGAATTTGCATAAATATTCGTAGTTTAATAATAAGCGTGTAGTAGAACGTGAAATTAAATAATTGACAATTGAACTCTTGATTTCATTCACTTCATATGAGTGAAAAATAAGAAAGAAAAATATTTCTTATGAATAAAATGGAAAAAAGTGTTTGTGTTTTGTTATGTATGATATATATTTTTTTTAGTTTTTAAATAAATGCATATGCATGCTTTAAAAATTGGAGTCAGATTTATTCCCAAGAGTAGCTAGGAATAATTGTGATATTTAAAAGAGAAGAAAGTGTAACAGTAAACTGGACATTGTTATATTTAATTTCATTGATTTTGTAATACATGAAAAAAAAAATATAAATCAATAGTTAATTAAGAAATGAACTAATTACTCTATCTTATTTCTTCCAAAGATTTTAATAATTTTTTTAATAATAAAATAAATAAATGTAAAAAGTAATGAAAGTGTTATAAATGAATAAAATATTATAATTGTATATAACATTATAATATTGTTCATTTATTATTATCTATTTTACAATTTTTATTATTATAATATATTTATTAATCGATATTTTGATGATGAATGATAAGTTGTAATTTCATTTGCTGAAATTTTTTTGAAATAATAGACTTAATTAACACTGTTTAATATTGATGATAATAATTGCTATATATAATATTTTATTCAATATTATTTGTTTTCTATAAAAATTTTTCATAAATATTAATTTTCTTCTCTTCTGATTTCAATTATTTTTGTTTAAGTATTATTCAAAATTTTTCTTTGATCTTTTTGAAATCTTTTATTTAAATCTGTCTTTGATAAAAATTCCACTTCATTTCTTCTCTCTTTTTATTTTTATGTTATTGTTTTTCGATTCTATTGTTTTTTTTTTCCATTTCTTCTTTTCTTTTTTAATTTGATTTTTTTGTTTTCTAATCCCATTTATTTTATGCTTCCAAGTTTCAGCTTTTATTTATTTATTTGTTCTTTTTTTTTTTTTTAAATAAAAACAATACTCGATTTTTTTCTTTTTTTATAAAATGTTTTTCAGCTTCTTGTACGTGATTATTTCTTTCATTTTTTAATCTCGTTCATTTTAATCTTTCATTTTCTTTTGTTTTACTTTCTTATATGTAAAAAAAAAAAATTAATTATTAACTTTACAAAAAAATATTCGTTTCTCTTTTTTTTATTTTTATTTTTAATATTCTTATTCATTTTCTTTTCAAGTTTTTATTAAAGAAAATATTTATTCTAATCTTTCAAGTTCCAATTTTTTATTTATTTTTTAATATAATAGTTTTCTTCTTTAACTCTAGTTGATCTCCCTTTTACTTTTTCTATATTTTTAATTTCTTTTCTTTTATCATTCTACTTTCATTTTTCAAATTTTACAAAAAGTATTCATTTTTCTTTTTCTATTCTCTATTTCTAATTTTACTTTCTCCGTTTTTAATTTTACCTTTTCTACTTTTCTGCCTATTCTAATTTTTCAAATTAATTTTCATCCCCTTTCATCTTCTTTGTTCGCATTATTTTTCTCTTTCTCAATCTTTATCTTTCTCATTTTTTAAATCTTCTTTTAATCTATCTTTGCTCTCTGTACTTCTCTGCAAATTTCATAAAAAGTATTCGTTTCTGTTCTTTTTTATCCTCTTTCATCTTTGCTTTTATATTACTTGGTTACATTATTTTTTCTCTTTTTCATCTTTCATCTTTCCAACTTTTTAATCTCCACTCTCTTCATTTTTACTTTCCACATTCCTCTAATCTCTATTTCTCCTTATTTCCATGTTTCATCGCTCAAACAACATTTCTCATCTTCCTCACCCTTTACGAAGGATTTCTCCCTCTGTTTACCTTATTCTCTTACAATTTGTCCGTGTCATTATTTATTTTCCCCAATCCTTTTGCCTTTGTTTAATTGTTTAAATTGTACATCTTACCTTTCTCGATGGTTCACCTTGTTTTCTTTCCCTTTCATCCTTCCATTCTTTTTCTTCCCTATATTCCAATGTTGATGATTCATGTTGTTAATGCTTCTTCTTCTATGTTAGTGTATTTTATGCCAGATTTTTTCTTTTGTTATTCCGTATTTCAAATTCATCCCTTTCGTTTGTCTTTATAATTGATATTCCTCTTCCTGTCATTAGAGTTCATCAGAATATTTTATATTTTATTTTTCATTTCTCGTTGTTTTCATTCTTCATTTCTTTCTTCCTCTTTAATATTTTTCGAAAATTTTGTTGCAATTTAAAAATTTTTGTATTTTTTATCATCTTTGAGAGAAAAATTAGAATATTAATATTAATAGATACCCGACAGATATCAAGATCATGAAATAAAAGATCAGATATAAATTTTATTAAAAGTTTTATTTTTGCTTATAAGAATTATATTATTGTGATTTATTCTTGTTTTCATTCTTGTTGTTATTTTCTTATTTTTTTTATTTTTTCGAAAATTTGTACGATTTTTTTTTTTTTTTTTTACGAATTTCACGCAATTTTTAAACTTCTTTATGTCGGAAGAGGATTAATTTCAGTTTAAGAAGTTTAATTCTAAAATGAAATAAAAAATTTTGCTTTCTGAAATATTTTAGCAGCTAAGATTATAAGACAAGCGTTAGGACAAGAATTTAAAGAGTTCTAAGATCTAAATTTCGTGAATTAGAATTTAACGAATTTTCGCAATGCAAATTTGTCACGTTGATTCAAGTGATAAGTTACGTTTATTTGATTGTCGCAGGGTAGATACGGTGTTACTTTAAATTCCAATGCCAATTAAGCTAAATGCACTACCAAATCTACTTGAGAGCTAGCAGAAGCCAGTGCAAGCTAGCATCTAGATGCGCGGATAACAGTATAGTACATGTGATACAATTTAGAACCGCTACTCTCGCCTCGAAGACACAATGGCGCCATTTTGAGAGGATATTGAACGAGCCATCTAATTCCTCTTGACAAAAAGGGAGACAAGAAACTTTTATCTCTTGATTAAAAATCTTATCTCCGCTTAATACTATTTCTCTTCGTTTGTAACCACAAACTTTTATCGAAAAAATTTATTTTAAAAATTGTTCGCATACGATTATGTGCATTAAATCTCGTAAATTTCTAAGTTTTCTTAAAGAAAGAGATTTGCAAATTTTTGCGAATTCTACTTGTACTTTTAAAAAGAATATCTTAAGACTATTTGGATTACTTGCTCGAGTTTGTATCATATTTTTAAATTTGAATTATTTTATTATATATATATTTTTTTTATATCAAAGTCTCTTTTGATTTTGTTGATTTTTCTTTTTGTATAATATAATCTTTTTAATTTTGTTTGGCAATAGATTAATAATTCAGATAAATTCAATAAGGAATATATCTAGTGGCATGATATGCAATGTCATAAGCTAATTTTAGACTTCGAACTTACTTCGATTCATGGTATATATTCAAAAATATATTCTAGTTTCTTGCGTGAACGATGCGGAAATGAATGTATAATACATCCTTCTATCACGTAATTGTCCCGATTTAGTACTGAATTATCCATGATTCATTATTTCATATGATGGATCATCTTGTTATATCTTTTAATTCTAAGTCATCTTATGAACTATTATTTGATTTTCTTTTAAATTTGATTATATAAAAAAAAAGTTATAAAAAGATATAGTTATAATACTTTGGAATATAGTTAATTTAATTTAAACATAATCATAAAAATTTTAATGATAAGAATATTAATTTTTTGGGATACAATAATTTATTTTCTAATAATTACAGTTTTCCAAATTTTTTAAATATATTTTAAAACTAATTAGATTTTCGTATTAAAATTGTATACCAGATGATTTTCCAGATAAAAATTTTTATTTATTCGAAATGAAAATATATAATTTAAAAATATTTAATCGATATGTATATCCATTGATTAAGAAAACATGCATTGATTTATTATTTTTTACTATTTTCCTCTCACCTCTTTTATTTCACATCCATAATTTCAGACAAAGAAATTTGAATTATCTAAACATTTCTATCCAAAGAGATCAGATTAATATTATTAAAGGAATATTATTATAAAGCATTACTACGTTACTCGTTTACCATTCCAATATTACTCTATACATTCCTCTCAAAATTTCAAAGCCAACCGATGGTACTTCATAAAAAAATGAATCTTACAAAAAACAATCGCACAATTTTTATTTCTCTTCGCCACCAAATTAACAAAAAAAAAAAAAAAAAATTAATCAATATTCCTTCAAACTTCTTAAAATTGCCCTACACATCCCTACACGTTCAACAAAACAATTTCTAATTATTCTCGAGATGTTCTCCCTCGAGAGCAACGTTCATCAAGCATCCTTCTTGCCTTCCACCAAATATCAATCGCAAAAAGCCACGCATCCCCTCCCCCTCCTCTGCCACTCGACTCTCCATGGAAGAAGAAGCTCGTAAATTCATAGCGCGTCGCCAGATGTTCTCCTCCTTCTCTGTTTCCCAGTTTCTTCCGCAGTTCCGTGGCCAACGTTTATCCCCGCACTCCTTTCTAGTTTCTACGTTCCACGGCCCGCCCTCAACCCCTTTCATCCTTTGTCAGAGCACGGATATAATTAATTCCGGTATATCTGGTGCGCGGATGGGAGAAACGGGGGCACCAGAGGCATTGTTCCTTGACTCTGTCACCCCTTTGTCCTTTGACGGTGTGCCCTCGTCAAACGAGAACCGACCCCTCCTCCCCCTCCTCGCGAAAAGGGAAAGTACGCAGTGAAAGAACGTAGGAGGAGGTAACTCGTCGATTACGAGGAGAGAGATTAGCGGATAGGTTAAAAGTTTTTTAATCGAGATTTTGTTGTTTGAAGTTTCTGGATGCTTGTGACGATGTTTGAGATGTTAGAGTATATTTCAAGTTGAATAGAAATATGTTGCTTTTGCTTTTCAATTGAGATTCTGGTGTTGTTCAAAGTGTGTGGATATTTGTAATGCTGTTTAAGAATCGAAATATCTTACGTAAAGATGTAAATGTGTTAAATATTTTCCCGATGACTCCAGTTATTTGAATATGTGAATTATTTTCGATCAAGGTCTGGATTCAATCTGTTATATCTGGCCTAGCAAAGTGTAATGACTGTGTGTTTCTAAAAATATTAATATCTCGTATTTAGGATATATAAAAAGTTGGATTGAATTTTAAAATAGAAATTTTAGTGTTAAATTAAACATGTTTAAAAATTAGAGTTCATAGTTATAAATTCTGCGTAGGTTTTATGAATATTATAAGATTTAAATAAAATACAAATCTCACGGAATTCATCCATAATGCTAATAAAACTGAAAATACGCAAAATGTTCTTTCTATTTAAGATAATGTTTATCTTGTATCATTAAATATAGAAGAAAAATAAATATAAAGATATTTGAATCTTGATGACTGGAATATGCGAAATAAATAATGTCTCTTTTTCGAAAAAAAAGGTGGAGGTCATATATTGCACTCAATGAATGGAATCTTGATGCGTGATTATCGCGACGATTTTATTACAGTTTCATTTCTAGTTGGAATAACCTCTGTTTCATCCGACGAGTCTTTTCCGCGGGATTTAATGACTGAAACGTCTAACAGATCTATATTCGATGTCCAGGAAACAAGCATTTCGTTCATGAATCGCATTGGCCTTCAAAAGAAAAAAAATTCCGTTAGTTACTTTGCGTTTATATAATGTAACTGAATCTCAATGTACATGAATTTATGAAAAATTTAAATGTATGAAAATTTATAAAATAAAAAAGTAAAATACGCATTGTGATATTTAAGGAATGAATCAAATTTTCCAATTGTTCCACTTCTTTAATTTTTATTTCTTACTTATAACTTAAATATTATTTGAATATATTATTATTAATTACACAAATTAAAACAAGGATATAATAATAATATACGTATATATCTTTTAATACATGTGTATAAAATCTTAAAAGATATTTTGAGTCAGATAAAATAAAAAATTCGTATACAAATTTCTCGTCGTATAAATCGAAGTCGATTCAGTTAACCTAATCAATTCAAATCAAACTTTCCAAGCAATAGTTGAGCAAGTTAACCACGTTTGTCCAAAACCATTTTGTTCTTCTTCAAAAATTCAATTTCTCTACCAAATAACGCAAAAAAAGGAGAAAAAAAGAAAAAAGAATGAAAAAAAAAATTTCAAAACAATCCTTCGATTACGCGCAGTCTCTGTCGTCTCGAGTGTGCTGCTCGAGATAATTACGAAACTCGAAGAGCGAAGAGGACAGACGTAGAAACACAACCGGATAGAATCGGTAGGAATGGCGGTCGAGATATCGATAGAGACGGGTATGCAGTTATTGGGGGAACGTGCCTCTCGATATTGCAGTCTATAATTGAACGCCATTGCCACGTCAACGGAAATAGAATAGAAATTGGTATGGAAATGGCCACGAGAACAGCTGCCGTACGGTACTACTTTCGTTTTCTCGTGCATCCTCGAGATCTCGGAGTCGATCGAAACGAGAAATCGATTCGAGCTCCGCCTAGTGTCTGTATTTTTTCTCTCGTTGTTCCCTGATATCCCTCTGGCGGTGTGTCGATGAATTAATCAGTTAAATTCAGCTCTCGTTTTATTTGACAGTTATCTCTAAAAAGAGTTTATTAAGTGAATATTTTATAAAGTTAGGATCTCCATTTATTGGATTTTTGATTAATTTCATATCAAGTGAAGTTTTAATGATTGAGTTCAGTTATTGAAAATTTGGATTTCTATTATTTGAAAGAGAGATTGTGTTGTGTTATTATAAATTGTTGATTCTGTGAATGAATTTTGCTGTAAGATAATGTTCATGATAAATAGCAAATTTTGTGTTGAATGTGATAAATATAATCAGTTGAATTTGTTTTGTTTCGATGAAGTATTCCAAAGAGAGGTTATTAAAGGTATTTATGAGATGAATTTCATTCATTGAATTTTTGGTTAATTTCCTATTAATTGATATTTTTACACTTGATTTCTATTCTTTGAATTATTAATAATAGAAAAAATTGATGAATTTTTATTATATATTTTTATTATATAAATTGTTACTGGTTCAGGTAAATGGAATTCTTTTATAGGTTAATATAAAATGATTATCTTAATTTGATACTTGATTGTTCAATTATTTGCTATTGAACGTAAATATTATCAATTAAATTTGTTTTATTTTAATTAAGTAGAGATTAAAGATTAGGTAAAAATAAATGGAGATTAACAATATCAATCAATAAATCCTAAAAGAATTAATTTTAATTATTTATTGGATTTTTAGTTAGTTTGTCAAGCAAAATTTTATTGATTAAATTCATTTATTAGGAACTTTAATTGTTATTTATTTGAAAGAGAGATTATTGAGTTTGGGAAAGTTTAAATTTCTACGTTATGTGAATTGTTTATTTCTAAGAGTATGGTTTGGTAAATGAAGTTTTATTATTTATTGGTTAGTATTTTTGATAAAATGATTGCTAGATATTGGTAAATTTTTGTGATAAATATAATCAATTGAATTTGTTTCATTTTAATTAAATATCCTTTGGAGAATTTATTATGGAAATATTATGAATTTTTATTTATTGGATTTTTAGTTTAATGAAAAAATTTAACCAAAATTATTAAATGAATTTGTTAATTCAACTTACTTATTAGATTTAGGAATTATATTATTTGAATGAAAAATAATTAATAGAGAAAAAAATCAAAATTTCTATTATGTCAATTATTTGTTATTAGTCCGTAACTTCTAAAAAGAAACTAAATATGCTAGAAGAAGCAATTAAAATCAGAAGAAATTAAAAAAGAATGATTTTTTATTGTGCATTCTATTTTAATAATCATTCTCTTTAAATAATTAAATTATATATAATTCAATATTCATTCTTAAGATTTCTTAGAAATAAGAAATGAATATATTTCTTAAAATCTATGAATGAATCTCTAAGTTAATATATATATATATAATAAAATTGGTATTGAGTTTTTTTTTTTTTTAATATAAATTTTTTATGAAATATCCAATATGATTAGATACTTTTCATCAAAAACTAATTATAGATAATTTTACATTTCCAAATTATTCATACTAGTTTAACTTATGAAGATATCTAGCTAAAAGTTTAATACAATAATGTAGGAGATTTGTCGCTATATTTTTCATTTCTTTGAGATTATTTTTACACTTTTCAACATATTTACACCACAAGTAAAGTGGCGGCCATTGTTGGCTTATAAGAATTTAATTTCCACGAATCAGTCTTTGTTTAATCCTCGGCTCGTAGCTGGATTAACCTCTATCGAGCCGATCCTGATGACGAAAGTTGCTGCCTTCTGGAATTTTCGGCTGACCGGGATCTGTAAAGAATAAGGCTAGTATTTCGAGGTTTCTTCTTGTCTTTACGCGTCTCATTTTAAATTGGGAATATTTATTAATAAATCAAATGTATACATTTTTTTTAATATTGTATTATTGATTTCACTGATTTTTGTGTTTTTTTTTTTGAGGAATAATTTATAAAATAAATTGTCTTTTATTTTATAATATTAAATATGTATTTTTTCTTTCTGTTGCAGGTATGTGTTAAATGATTTGTAATCAATCTTATATGGAAAGAAATGTGAGTAAAAAATTTTTTATTATTTTTAAATATTTGTTAGAAAATGAAATTTCTTTTTTCAATTAAAAAATTATAACTTATTTTTAATTATGTTGTATCATTTTTATTCTCAACTGATATTATATAAATGATCAATAGTTTGGATAAAATTTGATTTATTTTATATCTTTATTTAATGCAATTTGATTTTAGAGATAAAATATACTATTTTACTATAGTTTACATTATAAATTAAAATGTAAAATCTAGTGTAATTATGATTTGATACCTCGATTTAAACGATCATCAAGTAATTTTGATATATAGTATGTAATTTAATGTAATAATATATATATAATTTAATATTTACAAAATATATATAGTATTGAATATATAATTATATAATTCATATTGAATTATATATTGTAGTTATATTTATATTACAATTTATCTACTTAACTTTTTTAATATTTAACACTGATAAATGGTATACTTTAATATTAAATATATAATAATAATAATAATTGATAATAATTCATATTATTATTCAATGATATCAATGATTAAATTCGCAATAATATAAATACAAACTATACGTATTAATTTTTTTTTTTACATTATACAAGGAATACAATCGAGCAAAGAAACAAAATTATTCTTCATTAAACAAAGTCGATTCGATTTTATACATCAATATTTCTATATTTTTCACCATTATATATTTTCCAACCAACTTTTACCACGATCAACCGGTTAAACTAAAACCAACGGACTAGCTCCGTTAACTAATCGAATAGAGTCTCGACGGGTTAAAATCCCAGCCGTTTCACCGACGCCATAAAGTATTTTCGTACCCTCCACACTCTTGCTCGTTCATATTTCACCTGGCTGCCCTTCTTCCTCGAACTTCCCTTAATCGGATCCCAGTGGCTAGTTTCCAGAGAAATTTTCCTTGTAACCGGACGTAGTCCCCGGAATCGCTTTGTTCCCCTCGTTCGACGAACATTTTCGCGGAAATAAAGCGGAATCTCCCGCATGTAGGAACGTCGATGGTAATCTTGGAGATGTTTGTAGTTGGGATAATATTGTTTTTGGAAATCATTGGGATTTTAGGGAAATTTGTTGATTTTTTGACTTGATTCCTTTTTTTTTTTTTTTTTTTTTTTGCTTTTGTTTTCGTTTTTAATATTTTAATAGTATTGTGATGTGATATATAAATAATTGTGAGGAAATGATCACGTTTTATCAAATATTATATTATATTTTCTTTTATATTGTAGCTTGTAACTGAAATCTGTCATATTTAATGAAATTTATTTACAATCTTATAATGTTATAATGATTTAAATATTTAGTTTGTATTTTTTGAAAGTGAAACTTTCGAAAATTATTTTTTGATATATTTGATATTATTTGATGTGTTCTTCTTCTTTAATAAATAACAATAATTTTTAATATTAATTAATATTATCCGATACTTGAATGTGAACTTAGAATGAACTTCAAGTATATTAAATGAGATTAATTACTGAATAAAATTTGAAATTGATCCTTTATTTGACTTACTCTCATTTTCTTTTTTTCGTTTAGTTAAATCTGTAGAAGTAAATTGCTCAGATAAATATCTGGATTCAACTCCTGTGAACGTTAAAACGCACTATTATAGTTGAATTAAGAGATACAGTAATATCACTTTATATTTAGCTTCCATTTCCAAGAATTAGTGAGAATGACGATGGACGTTATAAAATAGGCAAATATCTAAAATGGATATTACTGTAATTATTTTGAATTAGTTGTTTATTAATTTTTGCTTGAAATAATTGGATTAAGAAATGATTGATTTGGATTAGTCGTATTATATTTTCTCCTGTATTTTACAATTTTAGATTTTATATACTTTAATTATATTTATATATATTTATATTTATTATTAATTATTTTTCTTTTTTTTTTGGAATTCTTGATTATATTGAAACTTATAAATTTTTAATAATTTTAATTATATTAATTATTTTTAATTGTATTGAACAATAATTATTTTACATTATTATCATATAATTAAAAGCAATATTAAGATATTTAAAAATCATATCAAAAATATTTTTTAAAGGATTTTAGAAAATATGACGTACAGGCAGTGTTATATTATATGTCATCAATTTAATATCGAACTTTGAACTTGTTTAATATAAATGTGACATACTTGTTAGGACACAAATAAATTAAAATGTTGACCTCGTACATTACTTAATCTTAAAGGAAAATTTCACTGTTTATACATATATATATATATATATATTTCATATTTCATTTCTTTCGATTCATTCTGCTTATATTTATACGAATTAAGTCATGGAGAATTGTGATAACACTTAGAATTTTCGCAATAAATATACACAAATATATAAACGAATGAGAATTTTAATTTTTCAATCATTTCTCGTTACTTTTCCACACGTTTTTCTAATAAAGATAAAATTACAGTCTATAAAAATTAATATTAGAAAATTTTTCTAAATAAAAATACGAATTGAAAAAAGAGATTAAAATTTTTTATTGAATAATCTAACAAAATATTCTTATATTTTTTATTTCTTTATAAAAAAAAAAAAAGATCACTTTTTACTCTTGAACTCTTGTTTACTTTAATTTTTGAAAACTGAAAAAAAAAAACTTCAAGATTTCGTTCTCAAATATTTACGATATCTGTAAAAGAAAATCGATTGGAGACTTGGTTCCTTCGACTCTAAAGATGATGAGAACCGCTGCAGGTTTTACGACTCGCCCCGATTCCCACTCATTCTCTGCCCACTCTTTCCACGGAACGTTTCATGGAATTAACTCGCCTTGGGCCACGGCTATATTTCAGCCCTTTTATACGAGTCCACGGAACGTATTTGCTTTCCAACCGGGCCTCTGGATACGGGGTCGCGTTTTTAAGGGAGGACGGTGAATTTTAATTCCCGCCTTCTCGAGGAAAAGCGATCTTTTTCTTCATTTCCGATCGAGTCCACGCGTCTTCGAGCTCGTTATTCTTTAAATGATTAAATTGCGCGAGAACTCGTTTGAAAGATGATCGAAAAATATATGTTTAGTTTTAAATATGATTTTAAAAGATACATGAATATTATATCGTGTGGATATTGTTTTTATTTGGAATTTTGTAAAATAGTTTTAAACGAATACAATTAATTGGCATCTTTGTATATCGAAAAAAAAAAAAAAAAGAATAATAATAAGAATTACGTCCGAGAAAAATTTCTCCAAGATGTTATTATTTCTCATTAAAAAAGACACAAATTATCTTATAATTTTCTTTTTACACAAAAAAAAAATCTTTAGAATTATCTTCAATCAAATATCAAACGAAGACACAAATATGGAACAAATAAAATCATCCCTTAAACACAGTAAGCCTTCAATTAACTATTCGAATATGATTTATGAAAATATATCCCTTAAAAGAGTAATAATAATAATTAAGAAAAACGCACAAATATAATAATTTCACTCGTTTATTCGATTACTTGAAAAATTTCAAGATTAAAACGAA
Organism: Apis florea; assembly: GCF_048593485.1. Taxonomy (NCBI): domain Eukaryota; kingdom Metazoa; phylum Arthropoda; class Insecta; order Hymenoptera; family Apidae; genus Apis; species Apis florea. The sequence goes on along the minus strand of NW_028256549.1, from coordinate 6,882,178 downwards.
AAAAACTACTCCAGTAATTCTACAAACCTTGTCCAATAATAAAGTGACCAATCGAACGTTTCAAATCAGGAAGAAAAGCCTTCCACCCCCCACTTCTTCTTCCCCCCAAAAGATTTATTTCCCTCTGTTCTTTCGCCAGTCGTAAAATCGCAATGGTCAAGTGGTTGACAGCAATTTACCGACCGAGATCGTAAACGTTTTCATCGACGGAGGAGGCCCTGTCGCATTCGATATCTCGCGGCAGCAGCCGACGCAACGTGCGTTTATCCTTTTCCTTGGCCCCTGAAAGGAACGCGTATTCCATCCTGCTCCAGTTTAACCGTGGAAAACGGTCGGATGGTTTCCACAGGAATTTCATATCGTTTTTTCGCGGAAGAGCGAGCGAAGAAATTGAACGGGAGAATTTGATGAGGCTGCGGAGATTTTTCTTTTTTGTTTCCCCTCCCGGTTGATGAGAATGAGAATTTTGTTGGAATTTTGTTCTTCAATTTGGAAGATTGGAGGAAGGTTAGGTCGAAATCGAAAGAAATATATAGAAAAGTGGGGGGAAAAATTTAGTTATGTCCGGACGTAATGTAATTCAATAGTTTAAATCGAGAAGTTAGTTTGGATGATGGTTCTTGTTCATTCGTTCCGTAATGTAAATTAGAAATTTGATTGGAAGTGATATAGCGAGGATCAGAAGGAAGAGTATGTGATGAAATTTAAATGTTGTATTTGGAGATAATTGCAAAATTGTAATTAATTATGGATATTATTCTGAAATTATTAAAATATAAAGTAGATATCGATATTGAAATAAAATTCAGAATTCTTATTTTAAGAAGAAATAATATTACAGATGTTTTTCAATAGAATTTAAAATAACATTTATTATATGTAGTTTCGCGTACAAGTTTAGTTTAGAATTCTTATTTTAAGAAGAAATAACAATTTGCGATTATTATTCTCAAAATTTATAAAATAACTGATAAGATATTGAATTGTCGAATTTAAAATGTGTGCCACAATCATGCGTTTATTCCTCGTGTATATTCCTTTAAATAGAAACGAGATTTTCTCAACAATTTCTCGAGAAATGCCTCGAGTAAATGAGATTATCAGGAGAATAATTTTACAACGATTCCAATGATTCGATAGCTAAGAAATTTCAAGATGACGTCCAACGTATGCCTATAACGCGGATCGAGTAATAGTTTTTAGTATCTCCTCGACGAGGAGACGATATCAAAGAGGTAATACGACACTCTCGTAACAGGCAAATAGCAATTGCACTCTCCAAACACTTTAACATAGTTAGCCAAGGTTTCGACACACGTGCATCTTGGATAGTTACACAAGATTAAGTTGGCGTATAACATGTGGGTTATTGCAATCTATGCAACGAAGCAATGTTATCAGTTTCAGGAAACGGTTCACCCACTTGGAAACTCTTGCTAATGACAATTAAAGGATATTTGAACAACCTGGATGTTCTATGAGATAGGGCAATAATATTTAATATTCTGTTATTTTTATGTATCGAAATATTGATAGATCGTTGTGCATATTTTACACGTTCTTGTATACATTATATTTAATATTTGCGAATAATGATATTTTTATTATTTTTATACAATATCTCACTCGAATTTCAATAAATCGTGTATTTTATCGATAACATTATTTTATATTTGAACGAATGAATTGTGAGAGGATTATTTTTTTTTCTTCTTCTTTTTTTTTTTTTTTATACGGCATTACAATATGCGTCCAATTGGAAAATAAATTTATACATATAGATCCTTAAAAATTTAAAAAGTTTCCAGTTCTTAAATGTATTAAAGTGTACAAATGTGTATTTATCGGACATAACGTATCGAAAAATATCGATTAACGAATGCCTTCTTTTCGATTTAAATGTTAAATTCTTCGTGATGAAACAGAATTGGAGGAAAGATTGATATAAAATTATTATCAGGGAGAAATTTCGTACTCGAAATGGTATAGTAGATTATCGATAACAATTCAAGTTTTCGAATAATAATAATAATAATAATAAAATTGGTCGAGAGATAAGGCGAAGATAATGAAAAATTCGTAACAATTTTAAATAAAGTGTTTATCTTTCTATTGTTTATTCAAAAAAAAAAAAAAACGTATGGAATCGTCGATAAACCAAAACCACGTTTCGATTATAGATGCATAGGTATCGAATGATTTCGAATATCGAATTATTTTGGCGTATTACTTGGAATCGTTAATCCGCAAGATATTATCAATTAATTAACGTGGCTACGTGGCGTGGAAGAGATCAACGATCGAACATGGATGTTAAAAAATACCAAGAGATACCGAATTTAATTGGTTTTTTTTTAATCGAATCTTGTTTCAAAAATATATATATTTCGGATCAGCATTCGTTTTTCATTCGATTGCAGATGAAAATGAAATTTGATTACGATTTTAATAGAGGCGCTTTATATTTTTATACTTAATTTTTGTTTTTGGATCCAAAGGGAAAAAAAATGTAATTAAATCTTAGATTAATAACTGTTTTACTTATATTCGTATTCTATAGTACAAAAATTTAAAATTTGCTTTATCTCTATTGATTTCATTTTCCTCAAAATAATGATTTCACTAAAAAAGATAATACGTCTATCTATAAACTTATAAAATTTGTGAAATAAAGATTTAAAAAGAAAGAAAGTAAAGAAATTATATTTTTTGTATAATACTCGAAAATGGGCGAAAAGTTGATATATATTTATTTATACATTTTTCAACATAAATTACAGGATAATAAATTCAATAAGTTTTAAAAAAAAACCTTTTCAATTAAATGAAGAAACAAAATCCATGCTGTCGAATAATTTAAATAGAGAAAAAATTTAATTCTCAAAATAGTGTTCTATTCTCTTAAACATTATTTTGCTTGTGCAAAAAATCAAAAATCAGACGAACATCACCTAAAAACAACGAAGAATAATTCTTAAACGTGTCCATCCACCCAGACACTTTGCACAGATAGTCACAGGCTGGTTGGAAGTTGGAAAGTTTCTTGGTCTCTTAAAAGTAGCGCGTGGATCGATATTGCAAACGGAAATCGGCCCGTTGTCGCGGAAATGGAGAACGTTGAAACGTCCCTCGGGATAGGCCTGACCCAGATTCCTTGGCCATCCAGCCGCGAGATATTATCTATTAATTAACCAAGTTGGAAGAAAAAGTTTGGCTATTTGCATTTTTTTTTTTTTTATTTCGTTTTATTTCGCGTATCTATATTTTCTTTGGCAAATTTATGTCGAAATTTGCTTATGCTTACATGGAGTATTATCGTTTTTTAATTTATTTTTGAACAAGTGATGGTACAAAGAAAGGAAAAATTATAATACGATTTTTAGTAACAAATTTTTAATAATGATAAATTATTGATGTTCCTAATTAATATGCATCTTTTTAAAACAAGCGTATAATATAAAAAAAGATACTTGTTAAATGTTTTATAAATTTCAAATCAAACATCTGATTGCTTTTTTTAAAATGATAAAATAGTAAAATAACCTTCAATTCAAATAACTCGATCAATTCTCGCTAATGTTATCCAAATTATTAAGAAAAAATTTGATATTTAAGCACACGCAATATATTACATGCATAGATCCAAGAAATTTCCATCTTATTCCAAAGCCAAGAGCAGACACTTGCACTGAGATCATCGTTATTCCCCGAAAACCTCGAAGACCGACCTCAAACCGCAAGGACCCCATTCCATGGTTACGAACATGGCATTAATTAGAATTGCGCGAGACATTCTCACGAAGTATCGTCGAGATCAATGAAAGATCATCCAAGGAGGATTCCACAGGAATTCCATTGGACAACGATCGATCAAACGATGGGTAAATCTTGTTTCGATTCGAATTAATATATACTAGGGAATTTTTACTAATATGCGCTAGGGAATTTTGTGGATGTAATCTAGGGGATTATGGAATGTGTTACTAGTAACTTTCAATAATTTGATTGGATTTTATGTCTCTTTGTGTGTCGTTTTAATTCAAAACATGTGTGCTATTTTTTTTTGTTATTTCAATTCTTAATTTTACTACTTGTTTATTGATAATTTATCTTCTTTCATAATGTCAATATATTAATGTTAAAATTATTTCTTACGTTTATGGGTGATTTTATTGAAAAATTATTATATGTTAACCATATATGAATATGGATACATCGTAAAAGATATATTTTTTCTTAAATTTCTACGGGCTAAATATTTTTTTTTTCCATCCACATTTAATTATATTTAATTCATATTATATGTACAATTTAACATTGTACTTTGTATTTATATCATAAAAATTTCAGTATTTTTAATAAATTTTATATTACGTTTTATCGAAAGCTTTTCATTAAAGAGCATTATAAAACGTTATAAAACTCGAAAAGTGCCGAAAAAAAAAAAAAAATCACTATTCTCTCAAACTAACTAAGTACTAAACGCGTGAAACAATTTTAAAAAATCAAAGTAATCAATCCCTCTAAGAAAAACCATATAAAACTACCTAAAAATTAAAACCAAAAAAAAAAAAAAAAAAAAAAAAAAAAAGGAGAATCAGAATGAAACACCGATAAACCAAAACGATTATTCCCCGACAAAAAAACGGAAAGCGAAATAACGAAACTGAAACAACACTTTGGGCGAAACAACGAGATAAAAGGAACGAGGATAAAAAGAAACGCATATAGAGTTACCAAGAAAAAGAGAAAGAGAGAGAGAGAGAGAGAGAGAGAGAGAGAGAGAGACAGAATGCAAGAAAACATGAAAAACTAGGATCCCCGAACGAAAGAGAAAATCCTGGAACGATAGCACATGGCACAATTGCGGTGGAAAGTCGAAAAGCGGTCTTTAATTACGCTTCAAGTTCAACGTTTCGCCGCAATTAAACGAGTGGCGCGATAAATGAACGAGCGGCGTGTTAGCCGACGAAGGCCTTTTGTGAATGGAAAGTAATCGTCGATTCATAATCCCTCTGCTCAGCCTCCAACGTAAGAAATATCCAACGCAGGAAATTAATCCTTTTAGTCGGATGCTTTTACGTAAGATCTCACTTATGACGCAATTTCGGTGTGGGGATTTGGTGGTGATTTTAATTGAAGACTTTGATGCCAGAAGGAGGAAACAAGCTTGCAACATCCTCGTAAAGTTATTGGTTTTCGATAAGGAAGATTTGATTGGAGAAATGTACATGTGTCAATATGAATGAATGTTTATACGTTTTTTTTTTTTTTTTTTCATATTTATTTACACGTTTTTTTTGAATTTTTTAAGAATTTAGAAGCTTTTCATCGCTTATATTTTTTCAATTTTTTTTTTTTTTTTTTTTTATATCTAATGGAAAGAAGAGAGATCTATTTGTTAATGACTTTAGAGAAATTAAAAAAATTGCTCGTGAATTGTTTTGATTTAATGTTGAAAAGAAAAAGAATAATTGAAAAGGGATGTATTTTTATAGAATAATTAATTACTTTTAAATTTGGAGCTTTACATTAAAATAGATATTCTTTAATCGACAATAAATAATAAAAAAAATCGTTTACCATTAAATTGATTAATTTCATACATTTCAGTTAGATATTTTCGTTATTATTGGCCAAAATCTTTTTTATATCTTTTTTATAAATAAATTTTCAAGTCATTTTCATATAGATAGCTTTTACCTTTACATTTATCTTTAGAATCCTTTGAAAAAATTTATTCAAAATCTATATTTAATTTTTCAGATAATGTAATAATCATATAAAATTCGATAAAACATAAAATTTAATAATTCAAATATCAAAATTAATTGAAACATGAATGTGAGTAATGTATCGGATATAAGGAAAAACTATTCACATTAATTTTTATTATATATTTTAATGACAAAATTTTGATATATGAGTATATTATTTTATAATATTTCATCGCGTACGTTTTTATTTTAATTTTCAAAAATTTCAATTAATCGACTCTTCTTGTCCCTATTTTTCCAATCCCTCTTTGTTCTCTTCATTTTCAAAGAGATCCTTCGTTGCCTTTTAATCGTTTACCACTCTCTTTTTTTTTCTTTTTTTTTTTTTATTTTTCAAAGCTTTTATTTATTCAATCTTTCCCGGTGGCTTTGAAATTTGTCCAATCTCTATAAACCCTTTTCTGCTTTCTCCATTCCTTTTTTTATTTTTTTATTTTTTTTTTTTTTATTCGTTGAGTTTCTCCTCTTTTTTCGCGCGATCTCTTCAATGTGTTTTCAATGCCCTTCACCCTTCGATCACTTCACTATTTCTCGTTATTTCATCATCTTATTTATCACTCTACTTTTATCGCCGTATATTTTACCGTATCCTCCCTTCACAGTTTTAGTCTTCCCTCCAATTTATTCCTTTCTATCCCATTTCACACATCTCTCCGCCATCTTCCTTTCATTCGTCACCCTTTTCACGATTTTCAAGCTTTCTTCACCCTCTTTTATTTTGCGTATCGTACAGGGTGTCTGTTTTATCTGAATACAGACACAAATACATTATGTAAATATCTAATGTCTGATCTTTTTGAAAACTATTTTACTTTCTCCCTTTTGGAGATCATGATCTACAAGTTGAAAAACGTGATTCCAAAATTTTCTATTTCTTCTTCTTTTTTTTTTTTTTTTTTAAATAAAAATCTTTTTCCTTTAAGAAAGTCTGTATAATTATTCGATCACAGATTAGAATCTTCTATTTACATTGCAATAAACAGAGTGTCTGTTTTATTTAAGTACAATAATTGCAAAATATTTTTAAAAAAGAATAAATAAATGATACATCATGGATAGCATTGCACACTCGTGAAAATAAGCTAAAAAAATGTAAAATAAAATTTCATTGGAACTCAATTTTAAGTAAAACAAATTGTTCATTTTTTGTTTTTTTTAATCTTTACGCGCCAAATTCGATAATTATTCAAATCTAATCGAGAAAGAAATAGCCTGTACTTGACTTATAATTTCTTTTGACTCAAACACGAAGTTACAAACAATTTTATTCTACGTTTTATTGTTTCAAATAAGAATAATCCTTGTCGTACCACCAAATATGGAACACCCTATACATTCCACCGTGTTCAGATGAAACAAACACCCTATACGTGACATCGTTTCGTCCCCCTTTTATCTCTTCTTTCCTCCCCCTTCTCCGCATTACCATCTTTCCTTTCTTCCCTGGTATTGCCTATACGTCTTTCTCTTTTCTACTTATGTATTTTATTTCTCTCTTGAAATACACACACACACGCACACACACATAGTCGAACTTCTCTTTCCCCGTGCGGACGGAATAATCTCGATGCAAATTCATAAAGGCACACCTCGAATCTCTTCTCCCGAGATGAATCCGTTCCTTGAAGGGAAACGAGAGGAAGTCGAAAGTCAAACGACATTTCGTGGATCTGTCGTTCGAAGCCTATATTAATCACTACAAATCTTCGTTTAATTGTAACGTTCGACTTTCGTCATTAGAGACATCTGGAGACGACTGTTGAATAACTTTGGAAAAGTTACCACATTTACGACAAAATGAATAATTTTACTTGTTCAAGATTAATAACGATAATAATATTTGAAAAGTAGAGAGATAGAAGTAATAAATGAATATATGCACGTATAAATATATTGGGTAGCATAGTTAATAGTTACGTGGCGCTAGTGTCGCTCATGCCACTTTTTATTTTATTGCAATTAATGTTTTCATTAAAATAAAATTGAAGGATTTATTCGTTCCTATAATTTCTATAAAAAAAAAAAGAAATTAACTTTCCGTTAAAATATCCATATTACAAATAATTTATATGCTTCGATGTACATTATTATATTTATTGAATAATTTTCTAACCAAATATCTATTGATTAAAATTTAATTTCCTCCTTCCTAATTATCCGTTTTATTAATTATACTTTTTTAAATCCAGAATGGATTAATAATATAAGAATAGGATAGAATTTTTATTTTATCAAAAAATTAATGAAGCGAATCCATTTACTCGCGACTTACCGAATAAATATTTTGACAGAATTTTCGTTTCGGTTAAAAAAAAAAAAAAGAAAAAAAAATTATTCATCCACGCTTAATTATATGAAATATTCGTGGAAGAACGAAAAAAACAAAAAACCATAAAACAAACGTAAAGATTAATCTGAAACGTGAAAATCAACATTGCACCATATAGATCAAATACAAAATCAACCGATCAAATATTTGTCGTTTATTTATCCTTCGGAGGAAAACGAATATCGAACGATGAACTCGTAATGTGAGAAACATTTCCGACTACGATTTATGAAGCGTCTATTTCGAGCGGAAAAACATCCGGATAATTTTTTTTTTTTTTTTTTTTTTCCTTTTTTTCCCCCTTTTCCCCTAGCATGACGTCGTACCGGCTGGTTGGATACGCGAAAACGCGGTTAAAAACTGTGGCTTAAAAACCAGTTGGTATGTTTATTTACCGTGGAATATTTCGATGAAACGGTCTTTTATTCGAATATCTGTCTGGTTACTCGGGTTTGTTAGATATTTCGTTCTAATTCCAACATCGCGAACGAAGCGCCAACGTTGCGAGTCAGCCTTTCGACTCGAAAATTGTCCTTCGTTTTCCCCGTAGGTGTTGATTGCTTTCGTTTCGTTTCTTTCTTTCTTTCTTTCTTTCTTTTTAATTTCAAATTTCGTTGGATAAATGTAACGAATAGTTTCTATTTAGAAATATAAAATCCTCTCGAGAGATCTTTGGTTTTTGTTACATTGGTAGTAAAGTTTAAAGAAAGGAAAAGTAGAAATGGAAAGAGTAATACTTACTCTGGGTTTGCTAATAGGCTCTTATCGGTAAAGCTATCTAGAAAGTTGATGGCTTAGATATTAGAATAATGAGGTTAGGTCAGTGAATACTTAGACATGTGTCAAGCTAATATAAATAAATAAATAATTTATGAGTTATTTAAAGTGGTTAGGTTATATGATTCATTTTATATCTCACAAATAATGTTCGTAAAGTAATCTTTCATCAGTCATTACATATAAACTTCATCAATTTCATCAATCTTTGAATTTTACATTTTATTTTCTATTCGAGAAATAATATTTATTATACCGTTACAACTTTTTTGATTTTTATTGATATTCATCAATAGCATTTTTATTAATAATTTAAACGCCAGAACTTATTTAGACTTTTATCGTATAAATTAAAAACAAATTATCGCGAATTAAAAATTGAAAAATAGCAAAAGGAGCAAAAGTGTTATGAACCAAAGACTTATTTTCTTCTAACGTAAACCGTGCTCGAATGAAACGAGCAATTAATTAGTGAGGTTAGATAAAACGAAAAGCGACTCGACTTCTATGAAATTAATGCGAAATTAATGCGCGATTAACTGAAATGATCGATGCTTAATTAAACGGTATTTCGAATGAAATTTTATTAAGCGAATCGACGATAAGTATTATCCGTATATAATATTCTTTTCGCGACGTCGTCGTTCGGTATATTTAGAAGTCGCATATCGATTTGTCGCTTGGCGGCGCTAGTGTCGCGTGATTAATTTCGAGACAAGAGTAAATTAAAAAGACATAGAATATGGGGAATGGTTACACGAGATGCATTAATTATTATTATATACGATTGCACGATAGTTTTTTGTAATTATGACTAAGTTTCAGAAAATATATCTCGTTAATTATACACGAGACTTGTTTATTAATCGTGATAACAATTTACGTACATGGCACTTTTATCGATCACTTATCTCGTTAATTGGAGCGTTTTAAATTGCATTGAATTGTAACTATTGCATCAGGAGCGGATATCTTTTAAACTAAATAAGCTTCGATACGCAAATGTCAAGTTAATTACAATTTTTACTTTTTTAGTGTCGACGAATATTTCTTCATTTATTCATATATTAAATTCTTTTTCAATAATAAATTTAATTATCGAATCAAGCTTTTTAACTATATATTTTATTCATTTATGTCACTATTTTTAAAAAAAATTATACAATAATAAATAAATCAATTCAAAGTGAAATCACTCTTGTCGATCAAATCAATCGGCTAAAAACTTAAAAAAAGACTTGATAAGAAGCCAGTTGTTACTCTTGAGAAAAAATTACCTTCAACTTTCCAACCCCAGAACACAAGAAAGTTAACTCCAATTAAAAGAGAAATAAAATAAAAATTTAACAAGAACCCATTACCCCTTTTTTTTAAAAAAAAAAAATTCGAATAACGGTAACCAATTTACAAGCGAAATTACCTCGAACACGCGAAATCGATAACTTCAACCGAGGGAAACTAGTCTCGAAGAAAAGTAACTAGGGAGAAGTGAATGTAACTAGGTAAAAAATAATTACCAGGAAACAATGGATATTCTCGAATAATCATCGTCGGTGTAAATTTCATGGGCGCACGTGACACGATTCGACGCATAAACCGACGCGCGCACAACCGAACCGGAAATGGCGCATTGTGCGGTATATCCCTGTGCCGAGATATCTGCGATTCTGGGGTTGGAAGGCATTCGAACGCCGCGTATGCAGGTGATTGCGCCCGCCTGTGCAATGCGACTCGAACCAGGCATTTCGATATTAGAATAGCAATGAGTTAATAAAGGAGCGTTTCCAAGATGTTTGTGCGAACGCGAGAAAATCCCGATTTTTCATCGCTTCGAAGCTTGGATGTATGGATTGAAAATATTTTTCTTTTTTTTTTTTTTAAGTTAAATTAATCAACGCGAGATTTTATGTTTATATTAAAATTACGTTATTGTCGCGCGGAATGTGCAAATTAACAAACATACGTGAAACACAAATACGAATATTTGTATTTTGTTTAAATATATTTATCACGGTATACGATATTTATCATAGTATACACGTGTCATTGGGATTCCTTTTATTTGATAAAGATAATTGGTAATGAGAGATGGGCTTATATTTGGCATAAATATTATTTCAAGGTATTTCGATCAATTTTTAATATGTGAGGAAAAAAAGAATTGCAATTGATAATTTAATGAAATCGAAACTTGTAACTTGAAATTTTTCGTTCGAATCGAAGAAGAAACGAAGAATCGGAGAAATAGTTTCTATTTCGTAATATTCGATGAGTTGAATTCAAAATTTTTCGGTCGTTTCAAAAGTCATCCAACTCTTGGTGGAGAGATTGATAAAGTTTGATTTCGAGCTCTTGATCAAAAGACGAAAATAACGAGGAAAGATAAACGAGGGAAATTAGTAGAAGGGCCGAAGGCAGAAGGGTAATTCTATTTACGTTAATTTTACTACGGATGCGCGCTTCCGTCGTTGGAGAACGGAAAATAAGGAAAACAGAGGCGGAACGATAATTTTAAGCGAAACTCGATTAACGCTACTCTTGCGAAACTTGTTTGCACACTTTCGTTCATGTCGCGATATTCCCGATAAAAAAAAAAGCAATTGAACAGTAGAATAAAAAAAAATTTCGCAATGTTTATAAAAGGCGATATTGTTTATGAAGATTTTGTACACTGAAAAATATTCTGTGTTCTGTGTAATATTTGTTTTGTAAACAAATTGTTAATTACAAGCCGTAATTTTATGCGCGAGAAAAATATTTATATTATTGAGCTTTAACTCGAAAAAATTTTTCCCATTTTTAAAAGATACTTTATTTCTGATATAATATTCGAACCGTTTTCTCCTTATTTTTATTTATAATCTCAAATTAAATTAATGTTTCTAGTATAATTTCGAATATTACGAAGAGTCTTTTATCCAGCTAGAAATCTGTAGTAGTTATTAATCGGGTTAACTATCGCATTTTCTGTCCACTTACGAAGTTATCCTTGGAATTTTAGTTTCGAAGTATGGCTTTAGAGATGTTAAAACAAAACATAAATACTCAAAGGAACGTTTTTCTTTCCTCCCACGATTCAGTGAAATCGAGCAAGAAACCGTTAACAATTTTCAGAACATTAGAAACTTAACCTAAACCTCGAAACATAACCTAACTTAACCTCTTCGTGTTCTGGTTTAGATATTGCAACAGTTATTCGGGATACAACTGTATAAAATATTCAATATTTAAAAACAGTTAAAATTTTAATGATTTTTTATTTTTTAAACAAATTCAAAACTTTCAAAATTTTGATATATTTATTTGTTACTGTATTTATTTTACTTATAACCTATAAATAAATAAATAAACATATACAAATATACAATATTTAAGGATTTCAGATGAAATGATATTTTATTGTTGAAAAATAATATCGTTCTACAAATTTACTCTTCTTATTATTGATACTTATACTGGTTTTCAATTTTCATATCTCTGAATACGTAATTAACGCGTTAAATTTATGTCTCGAATCGTCTTATCTTGCTTGTTTACAAGCAATGGATGTTCAAACTCGATTATCTTGAAAATTAAATTTAATTAAAAATAAGTAATTTAAATTTCTGCTCTATATTTCTTTCATATTTTTTTCAACTCTCAAATCGTAAAAGGTCGTTTAACCTAACCTAACCTATACTGCACATTCATCAGAAGATGGTCAGACCGTGCGTTCTCATTCTTCATTCCACTTTTCCTGATGTCGCACGCATTCTCGTTATTGGCAAGATCAAAGTGACAAAGATCAACAATGGAAAAACACACCACGGAGATACGAGATAAAATAGAAGTGATTTCACAATATAACCTTCCAATTAAAGAATCAAATTGTAAACAAACAGAATTTCTCTGATTCGAATAGAAGGACTTACTCAATCCTATAAAGTCATCTTATTTCGATCTGTCTCAACTAATAACGATAGTGGCGCGTGTGGTTGCAAAAGAGCAGAGAGCGCGAATGCTCTGCCATCTTCTGGCGAACAGACTGTACTTATTCATTACTTTTCCAATTCGACGTCGCACCAAATCGTTTCTTCATTGTTTCCATCCCCATCGATCACCCCAAACACTATCCCACGTGGATACATATTACGAAACACCCCGTGTATATCGCTCATGAAGAAAATAGGTCGAACGTGAGCATGTCCCGTAAAAGGGAGCCACTCTCCGGGTCAGTAATAATTCGGAACGTACGTGCGCTCGCGCGACCCACTCTCGACGTGCATACGATGCATTTTTCCCGCCGACTTCCGGCCGCCCTCCTCCCCTGGGATGTCAGCCAGGCTAACCAGTGCGATGCTTACCCGGAATTTACCGGGGAGACTGGCTGGGAATTATCTGGCGAGGGTGAAGGTGGGGTGGAAAGGAGCGAGCTTTCGATTCGTAGTGTGGCTGGCGTTTTTCTTCGATGAATTTTATATTTACGGTAGGATCGTTTCCCCCCTGTTATGCGAACCAATTGGAGCAATGAGTATTTTTGTATACAGGGTGTCTCATTTTGATCTATCAACGATTATTTAATTAAATCTATTTGTCTCGTATTATCTTTGTATGCTGAGTGATTATTTTTTTAAACTATGAGAAGAAAAGAGAATGGATATTTTTATATACAGGGTGTCTCATTTTAATCTATTTATTATTAGGTTATTTGATTAAACTTTTTAAATTCTAGATACTTTAATATTTTTAGTATTTATCTCTTATATTGTAGGAAGAGAGGAGAATGGATATTTTTATATACAGGGTGTCTCGTTATAATTTATCCATTAGCAGTTATTTTTCATATGTGATTTTAACTTTTTACTTTGATTTATAGGAAAAGTTTATCAGAAAAGAAATAATTATATAGTGTGGAAATATAATAGAAAGAAGTGAAATGAAGTTACGTGAAATTTTAATAGGAATGAAAAGTTTTGGAAAGTTTGGACACAAATATTTTCTCGGAATATTTCCATCGATATAATATTATTTGCAAAAAGTGTGTTTTTTTTTTTTCTTATTAATTATTTCAAAATGTGTATATAATCCGCCAGCACATCGATACAAATCTGTGACTATAGGCATCGTTTTGCGTCATCTGGTTAAAAAAAGTTTGATCAATTTTCTAATAATAATAGAGACGATCATGTTGAATAATTCATCCAATTAAACTGGCTAATTTTTTCATTAAATGTGAACTAGTTTTAATTTAAATTGAAATGTCATTGTAAATGTAAGGAAATATTATACTTCTAAAAATCTTAAAATATCTACTATCTACTAAAGAAGCGTATTTTTATTACAATTTCGAAAATAAATTTTTATACAATTTCTCTTATTATTCGTTACGCATTTATTTTTGATCCAAGGTATAAAGTAATTTAAATATTATCTTTTTTTTTTTTTTAATTGTACAAAGAAAATGGAGAATCTAAATTCTATCAGGTGTACTTACTTACATATACATTTATTAATATGATACAATTATATTTCATGATATTTAATGTCAAACGTGTTTTTATTCCAAAATTGTGGGAATTAATTAGTATCAAGAAAATTAGAGAAAATTCATATTTATGAATGTGAAATATTATGCATCATATTGATTCACGTATTTATTAATTCATAATAACATTTTGTGATATATTTATGCCATTATCTTCCCGTATTTCCATAGAATGATATTTAAATTTATAGGATGGCCACGATGTGCATATTGTTCATATAAAATCATGATTTATTTTAATAAAAGTACAAAGAATTTTAGGATCTCTGTATCGTTGTATTATTATTTGAATATTTATTCTTATTTACTTCACTTGTACACGTTTAATGAAAAATTAGAACCCGTTTAATTGAAAGGTTTCTCTTTTTTAAATATTTTTTGATCCCGTGTCTGAAAAAGTTTTCTCAGTAATCAATGGCCTTGTGAAGGGATTAAAAACGTAGTAATGTCACAAAGTTTCATTTAATCCGTGAACTAGATCGTTTGTCAGTTAAAACGTTCTCTGGGCATGAAAAAGTTCGAAAAGAAAATTTCTTTGGCGAAATATTTCCATATTTATCGCAATTTGTTCACCCGTTAATTGAAGATTTAACCATATTTACGATTGCAATGATTTTTCTCGCAGTTATGTTGTTTTTTTTTTTTTTTTTGTATCTTCAATAAAAATCCTATTATATACCTAAATTTGATTGAAAAGAATTCTAAGAAAAATTGAACTTGTTTGATCATTAAATTTTTTAATTACAAACAAAAGTTTTGGAAAGAAGATCTAAAAAATTTTAAAGTAGTTTTCGATAAACTGAGACAAACGAACAATTTTCACAAAAGAGAGATGCTTCTGTTGAGAATTCAAAAAGAAAAAGAAATTCTAGCGAAGAATTAAAAAAGATTCAAGAAAGAATATTTTATATTCAATATTAATATTATAATATTATATATATATATTTCCAATGATTGATAAGAAAAAAAAAATCTTCCCAATTGGTTTGAAAAGGAGAGAAAAATCTTTTTGGCTTTTGATAAAAAAACATCCTCTCAAAATAGTTTCGATAAGGATGAATCCTTTCAAAGAAGAATCCTTCTAAAAGAGATTCGAAGAAGAGAAACGGCTTTGAAGGATTTTTAAAGGAAATTTTCTTTCGAAAGATTTTCAAGGAAAAAAGAACAAGGATTTGACATGAAAAAATATTAAAGTAACTTCCAAAAAAAAAAATCAAATGGGATTTCAGAGGAAGAAATCTTTCCAAGAGAAAAAATTAAGAAATCTTTACGAAGTTCCAAAAGAAGAAGTTCCTCTATCGAAGTCTTCAAAATAGAAAAATTTTTTTAACATGAATTCCAGAAAAAGAAACTCTTCCAAAGAATTTTGAAGAAAAAAAAATTCCAGAAAAAGAAATTTTTCCAAAAAAGGAATACAAAAAAAAAAATTCTAAAAAAAGAAACCTTCCTAAAAAGAGAATTTCAAAAGAAAAACTTTTTAAAATTTTAAAGAAATAAACTATGATGATTGATAAAAAATAGAAAACTTTAAAAAAAAAATCTCCAAAAAAAATTCTTCCAAATGGAGTTCCAAAGAAAGAAACTCTTCCAACAATTCTGAAGATAATTCCAAAAAAAGAAGAAAACTTTCCAAAAAAAGGAATAGTTTTTCCCAAAAAAAAATTCCAAAAAATCTCTCCAAAAATAATAAATCAATTCTTCCAAACGAAATCCAATTAAATAAATAAAAACCCAGCCAGCACATATTCATAAATAAATAAAACAAACTTCCTCAAAACTGCCAGAAGCTAAACGATTATTAATTTCCCTTCCGGTGTACACTCCATCCCCATTCCAACTTGTGTTTCCACCGTTGAGAACGAGAGAGAGAGAGACCCCTTAAAACCGATAAACGTGTTTGCTTGGCAGCTGTGGATCGCGGATACGTCGACTTATTGGATTATCGTTGCAGTTGCTCCGGAAGTGTTCTTAAAAGCTCCGCCATATTTTTTTCTCTCCTCTCTTCTCTTTACCACGACAATTCTTATTTTCCTCCTAGCCACATAGGAAATCGTTTTCCTTGTCCAACTACGCAAAAAAAAAAAAGAGAAATCTGTTGGACCAGAAGTTCCAATTTCTTAGCTTTGGCTATTGTTGATCGGTATTTTATTCTTTCTAACACGATTTGGCTACATGTAATTGGTATATGGAGTGAGAAATGGAATCACTTTTTGTTTGAGAAAACTGATATATTGTTGGTTTTTTACATATGGATAGAAAGAAAGAAATTTTTCATTTTGATAATTGATGAAATTTGTGAACAGAGATTTTTCAGAAGATTGTTTAATGGTATTTTTTATTTGATGATATAAAAAAATATGTAGGAATTATTTAAACGTTTAAAAAAGTGATAATGTTGGATAAGATGTTGGAAAATATAATATAAAATAATGTTTCATTTAATTTTTTTTCCAAATCATGTAATCAAAGACGAGGAAGAATTTATTCTTTTCAATTGATACAGTTTTTTCATCAATTTCCTGACAACACCTTTCTGTCGTTGTTTCACCAGAATTTAACAAGCTATGATGAATGATGCCATTTATCAAAATGATTAAAAAAATAAAAAATTACACTTGAGAAATTAATTTAGTACATGCAACAATAAAACTTATCCTTTCCCTGTGAAAGATGACCATTAATCCAGAACCGTGAAAATTATTTCACCTTAATTGAACACGCTCTTGAATCAAGTTCGTGACACTGTGATGACTTCCGGTGATTCGTTAACTGTGTCTATGGTTTTTCGTTATTTTATAATGATCGTCGTGAAAGGATTGGAAAGAGGGAAAGAGGGAAAAAAGCATTATTCTTGAATGAGAGCAAATAAAAGGTCGATATAAAAAGATCCATTAGAGTATATCTGAGTTTGAATTGTATTTATATCGTTCCTTTTTACTTTTTAAACGATTGCTCGCTTCCTGTATCGATGGTTAAATCATATTTCTCGTGGAAAAGTGAATTTTTCAAAATTTGGAAATTTTTTTAATCAATTACGACTCTGATCATTTTAAATTAAATATATAATTGTGTACAATGATTCAAAAAAAGATGCAAAAGAAAAAAAATGGAATGGAATTTTTAATGAAATGATTGAATGAAATTTTTGTGATTCATAGCGAAGTTAAAAATTTGTAACGAATCTTGGATAAGATAAGAAATTTTGAATCAAAGCAGAAATTGATTGAAATTTTTAAGAATAAAAAGTTTGCAATGAGTTTCGTAAAAAGAAAAATTTAATATATATCTCTTACATAAAGAGATTTTTATTATGAATCATAAATTTGTAATAAATTTTGCAACAAAGTCAGAGAGATTAACAAAAATTAAATAAAATTAAATTGATCAGAGAAAGGTGAAAAATTTATGATAAATTGGATCAATGCTTGATAAATATCTAGTGAATCATAGAGGGATCGAATATTTGTAATGAATCACAGGGGAGATGGAAAATTTACGATGATTCATAGAGAAATGCGAAGGTTGCAATTTATTGCACACAGATGGAAAATTTGCAATGATTCAGTAGATATCATATGCATAATTTTTAATGAATCGGGGCAAAAGTTGAAAAATTTTCCAGGATTTTTAAAAAAATTTACAATAATTCACTAAACTGATGATAAATTTACTATAATATATACTATAAAGAGAACGAATTTACAACTATTTTTAAAAAAGAAAAGAGAAAGTAACTATAGTAAATTATAAAAAACTGAAAAAAAAAAACATTACATAATAATATAACAAATTAAACGAAAAATAAAATTTGTATTATTTACATTTTTTGGTACTAATCTCAAATTAATAAAAAACAAATTGTTTATATCAAAGTTTGCACCGTGTTTCTATCGTATAGAAGGGAAGCTGTGTCTCATTTCCGCGGTAGAGGTCGAACATGGACCGTGAGACGTGACCGAGAACTTTCGTCATAGTTAAACGACCGCGTCCGATTAATCATTTTCCCCTTTGAATCGTGTCCATTACGATAAACAACCGTGAAGTCACGTAACGAGAAACGCGTGCCTCGTCTTGCTACCTAGAAACTATGGAATTTCATACGAAAATTACGACAATGCCATGATAAATACTAAAGTCATAAAATCTTTGTATATCTTATACGAGCTCAGTTGATAAATAATGTTACCGTATCTGTTTTACCATGCGGAATTGGGAATAATCGATAAATTATGCAGGCTGTTAATATATTCGTAACTATTATTTAAATTTCGTTAATCCTCGTTACTTGACTCTATTGAAAATATTGTTTCTCTAATGCTTAAGGTATAAAATTGAAATCGATGCGTGGTAATTTTTAAATTTCGAATATATTAAAATTTTCCTTCTTTTTCGCATGTTTGAAAAAAATTTTAAAAACTTCCTGATTTTATTTTTTATACATTTTTTATACGTGCATATCGATTTTTGAAAATTTTTTAATATTTGGATTGCTACTTTTGTATATCGGTGTTTTTTTATTTCCAATATTTTAGAATATTTCGAAAAATTTGGATCCTTTATTCAAGCGCTCTTCAAATATCTGAACGTTTTATTAATGACATTAATAATTGAAACACACGTTAATTTTCTCTTCTTTTAAAAAGTAAATTTCATAGAAATTCACATTCCAAAATAATAAAATTTTCAAAGCAATTTAAATATTTGAAATTTAATATTTTCCTGTCAATTAAAAAATATATAATATGTTCAAGCTATTTTATTTTAAATTATTTTAAATTATTAACCAAAAAATTAAATATCTCTTTATTTCTAAGTAAATATATATATATATATAGCGCATATTAATACCAGTAATAAATAAAATAAGGATAAGATTGTGATTAATCTTTCAGTACGTTGAACCTCTGAGTGCATAGTGAACGATACGTGTACCGGAATAGAGAAAACGCGTGGGCATTCTTGTATACGTCTGAGGCATGCGTTTTCTTACCTTTTCGAACGATATAACGGTATACAACGTGCTCCCACTTCTCCATTGCTCATCTTTATTTTATTTCTTCTTTCTTCTCGGATCTAGAAGTCATATTTATGAAAATTGAAGAACGATTTTATCTTATATTATATTTTAATCTTTTTTAAATTTTATGTAATCTTCATAATAGAATAATAGAAATTCCAATATAATTTATATATTTTTTTTTTCGTTTATGTATAATTAATAATTCTCTCTTTTTTTTTTTAATAATCTTTTAATCTTTTCATTATTCACCTATTTTTTCTATAACTGTATTTATTATTTATAAATTTTATCGTTACATTTTTTATAAAAAAATTCAAATAATTTTGTTCTCCTGCATTTTCTCAATTCCTAATCTTCTAAAAAATTACTATACAATTTTTTCACAATATATATATATTTTATATACCAGAATTATAATGTCTTCAACCTTGCTTTCGAAATTTCTTCTCTCCTTACCTCGTTTTATATCATTGCCAATATTTCTTGGCAAATACACGTTTTCTAAAAAATTATTCCTTCAAATTTTTCCAAATCAATAATATATCTCATATGCTTGAAATCAATATGTCTCGAAAAATCTTCCTCTCCTGACACTTTTGCATCGTCCATTACATATTTCTTACCGAATACTCCTCTCTCGCGCGTCGCAAGAGGCACTTAACGCGCATCATCCCGATGACCATCCATTTATTCCCTTAAATACATTTACTTAGAAGTGGCTGTTACGTCGTACCTGCCTCGCCAACGCTCCAACAGTTTCGTTATCTTCGTCGTGTAACGCTCGATTCCATCGTTTCCCGTTGCATCTCACGCGCTTCGTGTCTCCCTGTGAAAAAGAGTTTATGGCTTCCTTAAGAAAGAGATTCGGGACTATGTTGGGTAAAGAATTTTACGATGGAATTCTGTTTTGCAACGGTGATATAAATTTCTGGGGATGAAATTGATATTTGAAAATTTGATGAAATTTGGAATTTATGATATTTTTTCAAGATGAAAATTATTTGTATTGTTATTATTGCAAGGGTGATAAATTTTTGGGGGAGAAATTGATATTTGGAAATTTGGTGAAATTTGTGATATTTTTTTTTTATCTAGGAGACTTTAGGAGAAAGGCACTTCTTGATATAGGAAAATATGTATCTTATTCGCTAGTGATATCAATATTTCTGGAGTAAAAATTGTATAGTTTAGAATTCTCATAGAATTAAAAATTTAAATTCGAAGCATAGAGATTTTAGTTTTATTTCTTGGTAAATTCACGATCATTTTTATCGAATGAAAGTTTCTATGAAACTCTTACAAGATAGAAAATTCAAGCCTAATAGAAAAGCAAAAATCCCTAATTTATTATCTTCCATTCAATTTCATCCCACTTTCTTTTAGTTGGCATTATTGCGCGCTACCAAAAAGAGGCAGATAATAATTCGAAAGCGTTTCGACATCGTGGTCGTAAAAGAAACGCGTGTCGTTCCCAATGGGGCGCCATGACACCGCCTTTTTCGGTGGGCGTCGTAGAAATTTACGGGGGCGTTGCAAGTTGTCCCATTAATGACGGGGTCGCAGTGGATATAAATGAAATCGAACAGGTTCTCGATAAATAGAATTGTGCACGTGCTTCTGGGACAGAACAACTTTGACAGAAGTGGAACGGTGGAAAATATTCATCACTTTAACGATATATTTCATTCCTTCCCATCGTATTATTTTTATCTCAATCTTCATTGTTATCGTTTCTTTTATATATATATATATTCATGTTATCTTGTATTTTATAATTTTTTATGATCATGAGAAATTTATTTTTTTAAAAGGAGAATTTAAAATTTCAAGCAGAAATTAAATATAATTTCACAGTTAATCTTTTATTATAATATATATATTTTACATGATATATTAACTCTTGATCGGTATTATTGAATAATAAATGACATCCATTTATTGTTCATATTGTTTGGTTTAGTTTTAGGTCATGTTTGATTTGAGATCGTATGCATAATTTTGGAGTATTCAATTTTATTGTTTTATATATGTTTTCGAAAATAAGCATTCAATTTTAATTTATATCCTATATTTATTTGCAGGATTAAATTCTTAATTTTAATTACTACGCCGTATTTTAGTATTTTTATTTGACGTGTAACAAATATTATTTAATTATCCAAATTCCATAAATAATCGCATCGTTAAATCCGCACATTTTTCATATTTCTATTTATCATAAAAAAATATATAAATGTCTAATATATTAAATTTCATGGAATGAGTAAATATATAACAAATATATATCATTTTTATTATTATATTAATAACAATTTGTAATTAAATAAATATTTTGCATCTACATTCAACAATCTGCATATCTAGCATTCAAAAGTAACTCTGACATTCCTGTTTTCGCCTCTAGATGTCTCATTAACTCTTACTTTCTCGAAAGTGTTTACTTTTATCCTATTATATATAATTTTTCTACATACAAATTTCAAATCGTACTATTATATTACATATCTTAGCAGGTTTTTGAAAGTTTTTTCCTGCTCCTCGATATTTTTGTTTTACAATAACTTGCTCTTACTATATCTTCTTTATTTAATATTCTGTTTAAAAGTATAGAGAAGTATTTAATCTCTAGGTAACTCTTTCTGTTTTATTTTTGCAAGCTCTATAGCTTGTAATTAAAATGAAAAAATTTCAAATCGTTCTATTGAATCATCTTTTTCATTCCATTTTCTAACGTTGTCAAAAATATCATAGCAATATATCTTATATTCAAAAAATCTTTCTAATACCTTCATTCAAGTCAATTAAAAAAAAAAGGTAATATAATATTTCGACAAGAGTGTGTACACCTTTTCTCATTCTATGATACAGAGATGAAGAAAATGACGTGGAAAAAACGGGAAAACAGCTTCCACTAGCGAATAAAGGACGATGAACTCGTTCTCATTGTTCGATGTGGGACATGAATTCTTGAAATATATCGACTCGTTCTTTCATTCGATCTCGTTCGATTCTACCTACTTGGTGAACGCAGGTCTGGTACTCGTCTGAAAACCGGTCCTGCAGGGACACGCGACCTTTATAGATCGAATCCAACGCGATCGTTTCCTGATCGTGCACGAATCGTTTCGTGGAAAATGATCTGATTTTTATGTGCAATTTTTTTTTTTATAATTCGTTTAAGAAGAATAAAGGATCGATTCAAAAGGGATTGGAATATTTTAATGCTGACGAAAATTTTTTATTAGAGAGATTTAATAATGAGACGTGAAAATTCTTACTTGTATTAATATTTTTATATCGAATCTAAAGATTCAAATTTCACAATATTAAAATTCTAAGATTTCAATTTCCAAAATTCTAAATTCTATAATGATTTTTGTTAATAATAACGAAGTTTTTCTTGTCGAAATTTTCTGGATTCAAAGGGTTAATTATGATAAGCTATTCATTCATTCTCCATGTGAAACTTGTGTCGCGAATGAAACTTTCTATCGACCATTACTTCCCAAGAACACGTCACGGATAATCGCTTCGATATCAGCTTAATGTTTCCAAGGGATAATAGCAAAGAGGGTTTACATTCGCGATAAGTTTGCATCCTCTGGGTTAAGTTGTCGGGGCTCGATGCTGTTCCAACGGAGTTAAGTCGAACGATTCCGATAAGTGCATCGAATATTGCTACGATATAATTGGACGTTGAAACGTATCGAGAGTCCAGAGGACATAGTTTCGATCTTATTCGAGAATATTTTTTCCTATTTGTAATCTCTGCAATAAAATATAGTTGATATATAGTAATTTGCATAGTAAAATTCAAATTTTATTATCATTTTGACATTAAAATTAAATTACTGTAAATTACTGACAGAATTTTAACATTGAGTTAGGTATGGACATGACAAATAATTATGTATATTATTATTAGAAAAAAGAAAATGGCGAAAGAATCGTTTCATTCGATATAATTTTCGGAATCTTCGAATCTTTGTTTTCCTAAAATCTGTAATTTTCAATTTCATAAATTTATGATAAAGTTTTGTGAATTTTTGGCTAATTCAGAACTTTGATATTGCAAAATTTAAAAGTCTTGACGGTGTACTGGTATTTCAAGTTGAGGAAGGAAGGAAGTTTTGAAAGTTTTTACAGTTTGAAATTAAAAATAATTTATAAAAATAGTTTCCTTACCTATTTTAATAAAGAAGTAATTTTGTACGATTGAATTAATGAATTAGAAATATTTATGGATGGAAAGCAGAAATTTCAGAAATGGAATTTCAGAAAAAGTCCTCTAAATAAAAGGAAAAATTTTCGATAAATAAGTCAGTTCTCAATAAAATTCTCGATGGGAATTGGATCGAAATTATTTTAACGCCATTTGGAAAAAATTGATTTCCCATAGGACTAAGAGTCAAACTGTATCTCCCTCAAGGAATCTCACTCTTTCTCTTATTTTCATTCGAAAAACAGCATTTTGATATCCTATCCTCTTACTCCACATACTCAACAAACGTTAAACTGGGATAAAATTGGAAACCAGGGAATTCCATAAGGCAGAGGGAAACAAGGAAAAGGGGGATAAGATATCGGAACAAAAGTTATTCTTTAAAATTTAAGAACCTGAGAGATAACAAGAATGCTGACGTGATGCCCGATAACTGAAGGAAATTGATGAATTTTTGAGAAAAAGAAAAATCGAGGAGGGAGCAAAAGTGGGTGAGGAAAAGAGGTTGGTAAGCTCTTTCTCGTGAAAGAAAGAGAGAGAGAGAGAGAGAGAGAGAAAGAGAGAAATTGAAAGTGTTATACCGTTAAGTGGGGCGAGAATAGAGAAAGAAGATGTCTCAAGGTTCGATTAACCTCGAGGAAAATTCACGAATTCGTCCGCGAATTCTTGCAATGGATGGATAATCCATTAGAAAAGTTCAAGGGGAGGGGATGAAAGACAGGATGATAAGAGGATGATGTGAGAAAGAGGATAAGATAGCATTGTGAAAGGTTCGGTAAAAGGGAAGAAGGACAATGAAGAAACGGGTGGAGATAGGTGAGGAAGGGGAATGGATAATGCAATATCTGATCGAAATGGACGAACTTGTTGAGAAATAATTGTTGGTTGTTTCTTTTAAGGAGGAGAAAAGAGAAGGAGAAGAGAGACAAGAAAGGTAATTGAGGTTGACCAATTTTCAATGCACAAGTGAAAGAGTTAAACTAACTCTTTGTCCATATTTGAAATTTTTAATAAGCATCGTTCTCGATTTGTGATAATTTTCTAAAAAAAATGTTAGCATCTTAAACTTGAGACAAAAATCTAGATAGTAATTATAATGGTCTTGTTGGTGATCTTTCGATGGAAAGAAAGTAACTAGAATACTTGCTGAAAGAAAAATTACGATTTACGGTGTAAGAGAAAGCAAGAAATAAAATTTTAAAAAAGTTACCAGAAAAGTTACCAAAGAATATCGCGCTAGGGTAATTCCATTATGCAAGATAAGCGAAATTATTGAAACCAATCGATGAAACCAACTGAATTTATCCATCCGAAACGTCTCCAACTGTATCGATCGTGATTTCAAATTAAACTTCTCGCGAAAGAGACTCGAAAAAATTTCGCGTTTGAACCCTTCTTTTTTCTTCTTCTTCTTCGTTTTCACCGTGAAAACAAGCTTTTGAAAGGGCCAGGTGAAAAATTGTTCGCATTAACTTGTTAATGGCCGATAGTTTGGAGGGCATTAACCGGTTGCGGAAAAGTTGTTCTACCCACGCGAAAAATTGCGGCCGCATTTCTGAAATTGTTTCCTGGCTGGCGCCGCGGGAATTATCGATTCCATTTTGTTCGGGCGCGCGCACAAAATGGCGGGAGCTGTCCCGCGATTGGACGTGAGAAGAGGTTAGGTCGGTCAAGTTATGCGAGTCCACGCTGTTTGAATATGAAATTTTCGACTTGAAATCCTTGTATCGGTTTTCACCTTTTATTCTAATTAAATCACTTGCTAATTTTATGCGTAATTTATCGACAACGATCGTCGGTTTGCCGATTTTTTAACGTGCAATTTTTATTTTTAATTGCTCGTCTAATATCGTTTTCCTTTTTTTCATTTAATCGTAGATCGTAGTAATATTGGAAGTAATATTTGAGAAAGAATTTATGAAATATGTATTTTTCCTTAAATTAAAGAAATATATTTAAAGAAAGTGTAATATATCTTCTCTACATTTTTCAATAATGTTGCGCATTATTTTTGTTGTTGAAGTAGATTTATATTATTAATATTTCCTTGCAAAGTTTGAACTCTTCGAGAAGAGAATACGGAAGAAAGTTAAACTTGAATAAATCTGCAGAAAAATGCCTAACTTTAGAAAATTTCAAACCAATTCCAGATCTCTTAAATTCTCTTCAATCTTTAATTCCCAATTTCCAGATACGAATAAAGAACGCTTAACAACTAATAAATCAAATAAATCTCTTCGAAAAATTTAAGAAATATAGGAACGCGTTCAAAGGAAATGTTACATTTAAAAAAAATTCTTAAACGTATAAAAATTTGTTTTTAAATGTATAGAGCGATTACAATATTAAAATGTTGTAAACAAATGCGGTAAATAAACGTGGATCAAGATGATAAAAATCATGAAACTCCAAAAAAAAGTACATATCCAGAAATATTTTACCAATGGCATCGTTAATTTTGATGTCGAGATCCATAAAAACCTCTCGCAATCGAACGAAAGAAATCCCTCCAGGAGTCGAGGTAAATTCCTCTCCCTTCTCTCCCTTTCTCTCCCCTCATTTCACCCCATGGCGGACAAAAGACGGCCCCATTGCGCGATTTATAGCCACGCTTAAGAGGACCTACTTACTTTGGTCTCGTTGCAGCTCGTGGCAAATCGAGTTGACCCTTGAACTTCGAAACTTCGTTACGAGTTCAAGCTCGAATTGGCCGTAACCGCTGTACTTCCTTTCCAAATGCGCCAACCCCCCCTTCTCCTCGCCAATCTCCCCTTGTATTTAATTTCCTTGCCAATTTATACGCCTTATTGCCCAATGAAAAAGAAAATTCGAGAGAATTTTAAATTGCTTAAAAAACCGAATGAAACTCTCTACTTTTGTCGAGCTAGCGAAAATTCGAAATATTCATTTTAAACTCGAGAAAGCTTTTAATTGTTCGAATTGTTCTCAAGGATTTTTGGTAATAACATTTTTGAAGATTGCGAAATTGCGAAACAGGATTATCAATGTAAAAAAATAAAGGAGTGGAATATAAAAGGTGAAAAGTGTAATTAAAAGTATGGTTTTAAGCAAGAGCATTGAAAAATTATCGTAATTTAAATAATAGTTTATTTCAGTCTCCTGTTCAGCATGTACAGATCGAATCTTTTAATTTGTAAACAAGCAGCAGATGACGCATGATGATGCTTATTACGCGCGTGTTCTAATCATTGCACGAGCGAGTACACCAGTTTCGGCTGATAACAACGTTATCGCTGACAAACAGCTTCCAAATTGATAGCCTTTATTAGAGAGCCTGTAATTAAACCGAGAAATATATTTCTCCTGGTTGTATCATTTTCGAAGTTAGAACAAATGTTTCTCACTTCGTCGTGTATTTCTCTTTTAATAAATCTAATTGTTTCGTGAAAAATTGTTATGAAAAACCTTTATTCAAATACTCGATTATATATCTCTTTGTTGCCCTTCAGTTGTATCACCCTTCTTCGATCTCTTGCGTAACCTCATCTACTTCAAAAAAAAAAAAAAAAAAAGAAGAAATTAAAAGAAGAAATAGTTTCGAGAAACAATTTCTCAAACAATGCAGAAAATATTCAAATAAAATTATACCACCACGAAACTCACCATGATTAATATCTGTGTAATTATTTTAATATCTTCTCGCACGAAAGAATAAATTCTCGTCGAACGCAGCGCCATCTTATCCCCTTCATATGTATATATGTGCACAATTTACAAATATAAAAGAAACGTGAATGGAACGATCTTTAACGAAGCGAGGCATAAACGCTTGATGACACTTGGCTGAAACTCCATTTTTCTTCTCGGTCACTCTCTCATTTCCTCCCCTTTCTTTACCCTGTCAACTGGCTCGTCGATTTATTATTCAACGCGGCATCTGGGACGATCGGCGGGGGATCGAACGCAGGCGGGAAAAAATGGTGGACGACCACCTCTCTCTGATCGATTCGTTTCTAAACGCTGTCGACGACCTGGGGATCGTTAAACGAACAGCGAAATATAACGAGCGGACGCGTCGTTTCGACGGGTTTAGGAGGTTTTTTTGATCGGGAATCGTTTTAACAAGAGATCGAAGACATTTTATCGAATTTTTTTTTTTTTTTTTTTTTGTCGAATGAATATATTCGGTTCGGTTTCGAAGTCTAGGCTGAGTTAAATATAGGTCCGAATATAAATCCATATTTGAAAACAAGCTTTGAACTTAATCTAAACATAACCTAAATTGCGTGTGCGTATATAATTAATAAACAGGTAAGTCTAGCCTAACCTGAATTAAAGGTAAATCTGAAACTTAAAACGCGAGATGTGAAAGAAAATTTAAATTCGAGATCAAAGGGAAATGTTGATATAAATTCATCTTTATCTTTCGTTTTTTTATAATCTTATCAAACAACCATCTCGCGCTTTTCATAATTATTTCCATCAGTTTATGCAATGTCAATTCTATCATTGTTGTAACGTTATATAATTATTATTTATGACTTTTATTACGTTACAGTGCAGTGAATCATCTTAATCGATAATTAAGATGATATTAAATGCGAATATTGGAAATATAGGAAACGCTATCACGACGAAATCATGCCAATTTCTATTCCGTAATCTCAAATTTGAATACGCCATAGTAAGAAGTTAAAGCTTATGTTAATCTTCTGATATTTCGCATGCAAATTTCCACGAATTTCGGTGGAAAATTCACCGTGAAATGTGGAATAAACAGAGACTACGGGGACAATAAGAGCGGGTATTTAGCAAGAATTTAAGTTTTCCTTACAATCACGAAAGTTGAGTTAAAAATAATCGAAAATGTTGTTAGATGTTAAGGCGAGTTCGGTTAAAAAACCGCAGTGATAATTTTCCCGAGGGAAAGCACAAACTGGTTTCCTTTTTTCACAGAAATTCTCTGAGAACCAAATTCTCTCTTATCATTCTCCATGATATCGATTTCTACGAGGAATTTTAAAAAAAAAGAATAACGATTGAAATTTTCATTGTAAATATTTGTCATTTGGAAAATTATGTAAATTCATTTTTTTCTTTTTTTTTTTTGGACTTGAAATGTATCCCGAGAAATTTTAATGAAATTAACTTAGTGTTAGTATTAAATTAATAATTTAGGATACTAATCATTCAGAAAATTAATTCTGAATATTGAAGCACGTGTAATTGAAATTTGTATATTTTTGAGAAATTTTAATAACATTTAGCAACATCTTTGAAAAATTAATTTTGGAGGAAATACGGAAATAGTGTCGCTTATATTTTTGAAAATTAATAGGGAATACTAAATTGAAATCTTTGAACATGTATTATTCGTAAAAAAAAAAAAAAAAATACAAAAGTATTAAAAAAAATTTTAAAATGCGAAATTAAAGAAATGTAATTTTGAAATTCGCTCTGAGCCATATTTAATTCCCTTGAAAAAAATGTAATTCCTGGAAAGGACAAAAGTTCGACGCATAAAAGAAAAAAGTTAAACTGTATAAAATAATCTGTTAAAAGCTCCAAAAATTTTTTGGAAAAAAAAAAAAAAAAAGAATCACTTTAAACCTTTCAGTAAATCGTTTCAAAGTAATAAATCCAAATGGCATCTCTTAAAAATTCAAAATCTTCAATCAGTCAATGTAAAATTCATCGTAATACCATAGAATTTAATTCTGTGAAAAAAGAAAAAAATTGAAATTATTCACAATAAAAATGTATAATCGTTCAAAAATTAAGTAAAGTTTTTTAATTCAAATAATTAACTCAAAATTTATCTTTCATATAAAAATATTCGTAAGATAAAAAGAATAAAAGAACAAGTGAAAATGAAAAAGATAAAAAATATGTATTTTTTATTACAGATAATAAAAAAAATAAAATCCTCCAAAAATTTTTCCAAAATTAAAAATCAAATACTCGATCGTTCCAAAGTTTATTTCTCTTATAGAAAAATATTCGTAAAAAGAATAAATTTTAAAAAGGAAAAAAAAAAAAGAGAGAAAACGAAAAATAAAATTAATCGAATTAAATTGCACGATCAAATTTGACAGAAATTGGTTGATTAAATAACGAATAATAGGAAAGAATATAAAAAAAAAAATACTAAAATATAATAATAAATAATGAACGAAATTAAATAATCTAAGTTAGACAATAATTGGCCAGTCAAATAATATTAATAAAAATCTAAAAAAAAAAAAAAAGAAAAAAAAATGCTATTACACGTACAAAAGGGGAAAATAATGCATGAAATCGATAAAAACAAATCGTGCGATCAAACTAGACAGTTGTTGAACATTTGGATCACAAATAACACTAATAAAAATCTGAAAAGGAATTATTGAACAAAAAAAAAAGTCATAAATAATCATTAATTGAATACTAAAAAAAAATAATATAAAATATAAATCTAAAATATATATATATATATGCATATATATTGAAGAAAAAGTGCATGAAATTATCAGAAAAATCGCACGATTAAATTAAACGATAATTGATCGATAGTTGAATAATGAATAAAACTGATAAAAATCTCCAAGAAAAATATTAAGATATAAATAAAAAAGTTATAAATAAAAAATGCGTGAAAGATGCGTTTCACACTAACGAAACAAACTAAACGAAGTAATTAAATAACCAAATAACATTTACAAAAATTTAAAACGCACAACACAAGCTGGAAATAAAAAGTCAAACATAGTGCATCGAAACGAATTGCATAATAAAATTAAACGTTAAATTGATCACAATCATTAAATTCAAGATCAAATAACTAATAAAAATGAACCAAAATAGCTAATAAAAAAATCTCAAAGAAAAATATGTATCTATATCCATCTTATACGCGAGAAATATTAGAAGATATCGTTAAATTAAAACGATCAAATTGGATGCAACGACGGTTCATCGATCGTCGGCTGATTGGACAAAAGCGCCCTCTATTCGACTCGGCCACGATCATATCGGTGGCGAGGAATTGAAATCTCCCCGATTCGACCGCGTCACCGCGGACTTTCCAATAAATCCACCGATCCACCCCCGCCGACCAACCCTTCCGATCGGCGGCTATGATTTGTCAGGAGTAGAAGGTTATCGATACCGCGATAAATTCGGTGTCGCTTGTTTAATTGTTCGACTCGGTGGTCCAACCTCCTCGAGCTAACTGCGAAGCGGGCACGCGATCAAATTGTGGATAAATGGTGGCTTTTGTCCGGATTACGTGTCGCGCGGTGGTTTTCGAGGCCGATATCGTGGATATGGTTTATGGATGAATGGTGGGGTTTTGTGTGTGTGTTTTTTTTTTTGCTTGGTAAATTTTTTAGGATTAGGTGTCCGTGAAATTAAGAATCGATAGAATGAAATTGCAGGGTGAAGACGAAAGATTGGAATTTTTTTTCTTTTTTTTTTCTTACTTGAGTTGATATCAAATTTAAATATTATTTGCATTAGATTTTTTTTTTTGATTGCTGCCAGTCGAGAATTTGTGCGAGTAAAAAAGAAATGCCTTTAATAAATTAATAATAGTGCAAAGAGATGAAAAGAAAGACGGTGGAGAGCCTTGATTGATATATCATTGGAAATAATTGGAAGCATCGCTTTATTGCATTAACATTAAGAAATATTAAATTCATCTTATTCCAAAAAAGTTCCTTCCCATAATTCCTCTTAATATTTTTTTCTCCGGCCCAATCACAGTGAGACGCCCAATCTGTGATCCAAAGAGGAACGAGAATCAAAGAGCTCAGGCACATAATTATTTGACGGAAACTCGGGATTAGCCGAGTGGAAAGGATCCTTTTCGCGAAAGCAGCCACCCCCTCCCCCTCTTCCACCCTTCCTAATTAAAACCGTGGACGAGAGCCGCGCCTCTTTTCGAGGAAATTCCTCGATGTACTAATTATTCTGGATTTTGTGGACACATCGCGCGCACACTCACACTGGATATCAATAACGCGCCGCCCCTTGGCGAGGGGTGATTTAAATTTTCACGGTCGACGTGATAAATCGTAGCTGAAGGCTGTGAAAGGCTGTTAACTAAGAACGCTAATAAAGACACATTGAGGGAAACGGTACACAGTAACAATGGGGTTTGTTTGATGGGGTGGAAATTTAGGGGTTGGATGGAATATGATTCCATTGTTTGATTCTTGATGTATACAGCAGAGGATCGTTAAGTGGCAGGGATTTTCGGTAGATTGCCTGTCGTTATCCTTCTTAGAACTGATGATAACTGATAGTAACACCATCCTTGGATCGACGTTTAAAATGTATTCGGTGTTATGAAAATTTTTCTTTAGATTTGAATGTATTGAAATTGTTAAAATTGTAATTTATAATACAAAAGTTGAGATCATTGGAAGAAATTTTTTGATAATTAAAATTGTTTTTTTTTTTTTTTTTGTCTGTTTAGGTAAGTCGTAGAAGGGAACTAGCGTATGGAATTGGCCAAGAAGAGGCTTGCAGGTTTTTATCTTTAAATAACCGTGTTAATTATTTTACATAAAGTTCAATTGTTTGTTCAAGTTCATAGTTAAAAATACATGAAAAATATTATCCGATCTCCAATTATTTAAGGAAATGAGGATTAAAGCATCTTTTCAAAAAAGGAAATAATAAAAAATGATTGTGTTTTTCAATTTAATTCGAGATTTTTTTAAACAAGATAAAAAAAAATTCAATAATTAGGGAAATGTACGTACGAATGATAAAACGAAAATAAAATGTTTAATTGTTCGAAAAAAAGGAGAGGAGATAAATATAAATATAAGAGTAGAATATTGGTGGTAGAAATACGTCGGAAAAATGAAATTTAATTATGAAAGAATGAATGTAGGTATTGTGATTAAGAAACAAAATGAGAATGAATGATGCTAATAAGGAAAAGAATAAAGATTGATATTGTAAAACGATATTGCGGGAGAAAGATTGATTGAATATTGTGACGGGTTTATACAGAAGGAACAAGATTTAATGGAATATGGGAATAAGATACCAGAGATGAAAAAATATTACGAATTATATCGTTGAAAAATAAGAAACAAATAAATAAATAAGTATCGATAACAAATAATGAAATATGAATACGCAAAAAACAAACACAAAGAAAAGAAAAACGTGAGGAAGGTATGAAAAATTGAAAAACGAAAACTATGGCGCAGAAAAGTTAAAAAAAAAAAGAATACGCAAGCTGTGAAAAAAATATGAAATTTAATATAAAATTCCGAAACCCCAAAAATAAATAGAAACAAAAAATTAGGAATCAACAAATTCTCGTACACAAAAATAGTCATTGTTGAAGATCTTTAAAATAAAAAAAAAAATGAAATTATAGAATTTTTTTCAAAGAAATAAAAAGGAAATTTCTTTGTTATGTAAAATATGTAAATTATTTGATCTAATCTAGTTTAAATAAATAAGTCAAAATTAAATTAATGGTCAAATAACTTTCTTACTGGCAACATCGTGCAATTGCTTCAAAGAGACATAATCTAAAAAAAGTAGATAAAAGAAAATCATTATAATAATGTACAGTTTTTTTTAAAAAAAAACAAATTAGTTACTAAAATTAATTGTTAGAATAATCCAAAATAATATGTGTTATTATATATTTCATATTTTTCTATATTTTTTCAAACAATTGAGAATCTTGCAACGAGGAAGGATTAGATCCCACGTTTGATAATTTTTCAAATTAATACATCCGATCCGAAAAATCCTATCAAGTAGTGTGAACTGAAATGTAGATAAAAAACGAACGATCTATTACAAATTTTGAACTGTTTTATGCAATTTGAAAAAAAAATTCTTTTATCATTTTTTTTCTAACAAAAAAGTAATTCCATTTTTATGAAATTTTGAAATTGGAAAATCAAATCGAAGTTCCAAATTTGAAAAATTCACCAAAAATTTAAATAAAGGCGTACAATCAAATAACTAATAATTAATAATTCTTTCAATTTTTCGAATCTGTCGAATCATTTTATTTACTTTCTAATCTTTTCTAACTCTTCTAAAAAATTGGATTCTCCTGCTCTCATAAGAGTCTCAATTATCCGAAAGGAATTCACCTCGTTTGAAACCCACCCTCCCCCCGCATATAAAAAGCCATCGAGGCGACACAATAAAATGCGTTCACTCGTGGCAAGCGAATATAAATTCGACGTTTTTACGGTAGCTGGTTTTTGTCTAACCGTTTTGTGCGACGGCTCGCGAGCACGCCGGAAATAACCTCAGCGTCGGCGAAAGGAAGTCGCCCTGGACGTTTTTCCCATCCCCCACCAGAGGGTAGTGGCCAACGTTTATTGTCCTGGAAACGCGATTTCATTATGAGTTTCCATGTTGCTCCGCTGGAAATATGCTTGACTGATTGGTTGGATTCCATATTTCAATTGTACGACAAAGTTTCGCGGTTCCATTCGTGGAAACGATGCATCTCTCTCTCTCTCTCTCTCTCTCTCTCGATTCGATGAAAGAATTGGAATTTTTTTCATTCATATTCGAATAAATTGAGGAATTCGAGCAATTGTAAAATTGTTTTTGATTAAGATTATTTGTCATGTTTCCTTTTTTACATTTCAATCTTATCTCCCTTTTTGCACTTCTTTTCACTGTATCATTAAGAATCTTAGAATGGCAGAGTCACGATTTTCATATCTCTATAATTTATCCAGCAGTAATTCGAATAATAAAATATTCTATCTCGTTCCCCATAAAAAACAATTAACAATCAAGAACATAGAATTTCTCACGCCAAAAACCGTAATATTAAACTTTTACTGTCTCAATTCTATTCGCAATACCGTAGACAATCATCGTGCAACAATGCTAAAGATAAATATCGAATTAAAAATACACATTTCCCATCACGATACAATTTCCAAACTTCGCGCCAAAATCCCTTTTGTCCCTTGGCGGCAATTCTATTTACATATTCATGTATCGTGACGGATCAACAATTCCGAAAACCGAATACATACACGAAAAGTACGATTCTCGTACACCACGAGAATCCACCACTCCGTTCACCGTACCGGTCTAAAACCGTCTGAGAACAATGCCTTCCCTTGTAAATCGACACGTGGCTATTGGTACCTTTTAAGCCTTAAGAAGAGGAGTTCTAAGCGCGAAACATCGATTCTCAATTTGGCAGCGGGCGGAAGAAGAATGGAAAGCCCTCTTCCTCCCCCCTTCGCCTTCTTCTTTCTCTCTCTCTCCTTCTCGCCACCTTTCGGCGCCTGTCCTCGATCCCTGTTCCACGTTTCATCGATCCTCGGCGTCGCTCATCCGTGACACGGCTTCTCCTTCCCCCTCTCCTCGCCTCAGCCTTATGCTTTCGCCTCGAATCGTAGCGCAGGAGCTTTCTTTGCCTTCTGTCCTCGTCGCTCCTCCGCGACGTTAATGCGGATTTCAATCGAATCCTTGCTTCCTGCGCGGATGTCGAAGGGATTATCGAACTGGTCACGTTCATTTTTCGCGTTTCTTATATCCTTATTCTCTCTTTCTCTTCTTGCCTTTTTCTTTTCATTCATATTTTACGAACAAAGAAGTAATTTTTTAAAAGA
The DNA here is from genome assembly GCF_048593485.1 of Apis florea. Taxonomy (NCBI): domain Eukaryota; kingdom Metazoa; phylum Arthropoda; class Insecta; order Hymenoptera; family Apidae; genus Apis; species Apis florea. Next base: position 6,846,959 of record NW_028256549.1, on the reverse strand, counting down.
TACTTTATTCTTTGTATCACACGTTCAGTTGGTATTTATTCGTGAATATACTTTGAAACGCAGTTTTTTTTTGATTAAATTTTTGAAGAAAAGAGATAGAATGCAAAAAAAAAAAAAAAGAAATCATTGAATAAAAATTTCGATAAGACAAAAGAGAGAAGCACATCGAAATGGAATAAGAATTAACAAATCCCTCTCGATCTCTCCGTCGTGGCACGTCGCGTCGATTCGAGGAATCGTTCATTCCGCTCGTTTCGCGGAAGTTCGCAGGCGGAAGTTCGTCGAGCGTTTTCCCTTCCACCAGTCGAGTCACTGGCTTCTTTGGATCGGCGTGTGCGCACCGACTTGATCGGCAATTGGGAAATTGCGGGAATTAGACTCCGTGACGTCAGCCGGCCGGACAGTATTACCGTGATTGGACACTTAGAGGCGGCTCGAGCGAAGGTCACTCTCGTGCCCGCGGCCTTTCGTCCCTTGAAACGGCGGAAAACCGCGTGACTATGATCGTTTAATGCGTTTCCAACTCGGTGACACCGGGTACCACGCACTGCTTCTTGAACTAATTGAATAATTAGGATGCTTGAATATGTAGCGTGGCGAGGTGTCAGGCAATTCTTTTATACGTATTCTTTTTCTTCGTTTCCTGGTTTGTACTTTGTTTGTATTTCCTTTTCATATTTTCGAATTCGTTTTGTGCTTGGAAATAAATTAGATTTATTTTGTCCTATTCTTCTTCTTATTATTATTATCACTTATTTCTTTTTTTTATTTCTCTTATTTTTTTCTTCTTCCCCTGTTTTCATTATTTCTTCCTTATTTACTATCTTTAAATAAGAAAGGAACAAAGATTATTTTTATGATCAATTACTATTTCTTTATTTTATCTGTTATTATTAATACTCTTTTTTTTTTTTTTTTTATACATGGAAGAATCTATTTTATTAGATTAATGAATCATTAATAAATTTACTGTCAAGATTCTAACTCTTATAGATAGAACTTTTCCTAACTTTGATAGCTAATTACAGCTTCGAAACTGTTATCAAATAAGATTCTGGTTAGATGAGAAATATTCAAGCTTGTACCATTTATTCCCCCATTTGCATGACTCGATAAATATTGAATCAACTAGATAGCATCGGGGATATATATACTTGGTTAGGTTCCTGTCGAGAGTTTCGTAAGTTTCATCCAAGTGTTGCGATATATCTAAGAAGTTTGAAATTTCGTTCAAATTTCCTCGCCTTTGTCTCGAATTATTTCGAATTAGGAATAATTTAATTTTTCCCTTGTCATTACTTTGATCGAATTACTTTTGATCCATGTGTTTTTATTTGGCATGTTATATTTGTCTGATTAATCATTCTTTCTTCTTTTTTTTTTTCCGCTAATTTATTATCGTTAAGTTTCATGCAATTATCTATTTTCGTGGAAGGAAAGAAAAGAAGAAGTGATAAAATTAAAGTTCTATATAAGGAGAAACTTATGTTTTATACCTTATTAAACTCCAATCAAAACTTGGGAAAGAAAATTGTACAATACTATTGTAGTTATCTTCTTTACTGTGGAAAATTGGAGTCGGAGGAAAAATTTAATACAGTTATTAATGAACTGAAAACATTTTATATAGAAAAAAGTTGAAGAAGAAAACTATCAACTTCAAAAATTATAGCTTTATCTATTATAAAACTATAACTTTATTTGTTATTTTTATATGGAAATTAATTACAAAATTCTACTAAACTTTAAATAAGAAAATTTTTTCTCTACGAATTATATCTTCGTTATCATTATCCATTATTTCTATATGCATGAAGAAAGAAGGAAAAAGGAAGGAAATCCAAATCCAAAGATATCTAATAACGAAATCTCTAAATATTCTACAATCATAATAATCTCAATAAAAAAATAAAACAAGTAAGAAAAATAAAAATCAAATATCTAATAACGAAATCTAAATATTCCACAATTACAGTTATCCGCCATTTGTACAAAAAAAAAATAAGAAAAAGAATCAAATTGCTTATTTACTTAATTCTTGCAATCGTAATTGTTCATCATTTCTCCATAAATAACGTTAAAAAATAATAATAGAAACGTCATCCCTTATCTCAGCTTTCATTCCATTAGCATCTTGTGCGAAAGCAAGATATCCACGTGAACAGTAACCGAAGGCACGTACCGCTTTTTCAGATGCAAATTACGCCGCTTGCACAATAATAATCGCGGCATGTCGTCGCGGAGCCACTCGCGCGCCGACCACGAGCTGCATTTGAATTAATGGCGAGCGAGCCCCTTCGAGATTACGTCTGAATAATCTCGATTCTCGCGCAGGAATGATGGCCAATCGTGAAGAGCGGCCTTCCTAGACGTCATTCGCGCCAACCGGAACCAATTTCGCGTTTCCGTTTCCGCGCCTATATATAATAATTCGCGTTGATATTTAACGTTAAATGCCTTCTTCGGTTTTCCTTCTCTTCCTTTATTTCTTTTTTGTGTCATTCATCTTGTGTACATGTATTTAGTATATGTTTGTATTAGTATCTGTTTGAATTTTTCTTTTATGTTTATTGATTGATTTTTTTTTTTTTTCAGTTTTGTTGTTTTTCTCTTTCATATTTGACTTATTTCTGTATATATATATATATATTAAAAGTTTAGAACAAACAAGTAATGGTTTCAAGAATTTGAAGAAAAGTTAGATTAGAATTTTGTTGATAAAGATTTTATCAGTGTAAAAAACAAAATCATTATTGATATCTGTTAATATGTTCACTAATAAAAGAAAGTAGTAGTAACAAAAGATTCTAGATTTTTTTATCAATTGTGTAGTTATTGTATATGTATGTGTTGTGCTGTATCTAAATACTTTTCTCTTATCTATTGTTATTTATTAATTTTGATTTTTTTTTCTCATCACTTTTTTGTTATTGTATTTTATTTTTTATCTATTGATATTTATTAGTGATTATTTTTTTTTAAATTATCATTTTTTGATTTTTGTTGATATACGTCTGTCTATTGTAATTACGTCACTTCTTATCTATTAATATCCATTTCATTTATACCTGTTTATTTTGATTTATCAATCCATTGATTTCTTATTTGACATTCTATGAATCGTTAATATACTTGTATCTATATTTGCATTATTTACATGTATTATATCTCTTGCTTATTTTCTTCCTTGTCTCTTCTTTCTTGCTTATTGACTTTGATTTATTTTATTAGTTTATTGACTACTTCTATTTCCAAAATTTCTCTGTCGATTTTGATTTATTTGTTTTTTAAAAATGTTTCGAAACTAGATTTTTTAAAAATTCGTTTTCTACTCTTTTATAAATAAAAGCTTAAAACAAATAATATATCGAAACATGTATAAACCAATAGTAATCTAAAAAATAATTTCCAATTTATTTCGTTTCATATCTAAAAAATCAAAGGCATATAATTTTCGAACACAATCAAAATCTAAAATGGAGAGAAAATTATAATTTTCGAACGAATTCTCGACTTTTCTCGGACCATTGATTCTCGATCACCTATACACCATATCGATTCGATTCGACAAACTAGCTTAATGTAAATCCAGCGTCGTCGTGCCAGCCTCGAATCCCGAAACGGTTTTCGCTGTAGCGGTAACTATTGGAACGGATTCAAATTTATAGCCGTACCCATCAGAAATTTTTCATTTACCAAACGCCTGTTCCGTTGAGAAACGTTTGCGGAATTTTAATTGTCGAATAATATTTTTATATAGAACAATTCGAAAATAATTTCGGGATGTTGGAAATTTCTTCTTTCTCTGAATATCATACGCAAATTACAAATTGAGGTACATAGAAATTTATCGATAAGATAAGATTACTTTTTGAAAAATTTAAAAATTTAGTAAATTTGAATATCAGATGTAAATTCAAAATGAAGGAGAATTATGAAGTATCGTTAGAAGATTATTAAAAATAAAAATTCTTCTTTTATTTTACACCGATTGGTGTGTGATGTTTTTAATATAGCATTTTAAAAATTTTAGTTTCATAAAAAAAAATTCGTTGAATAATTCTCTGGAAAAATTTCGATTTTTACAAAAGAAAGGATTTGAAAATAATTTTGAAATACGCAGGAATTTTTACTAAAATTTGATAACAAAAATAATTTTTTAGAAGAATTAAAAAATTATAAATTAATAATAATATATAATATTAATTAATGATAGATTTATTTATATCTCAAATAAAAAAAAATTGTTATCTTTGTATTGCTATCTTTTTTTAACATATACATAATTGGTTTCAAGGTTGATAACATTTTAAAAATTTTTGTTTTATTTTCATTGAAGAAAAAAAAATCGTTCAGCTATTTTGTATATTGGATATTTTTCGTAAAAATTTTCAGATTAAATCGTTCGAAGGATAATTCCAAAAGATCTGCAAAACAATTTTGTGAGAATATCCGTTTTCTATGACGAATTGTGGTTTAAATCTGGATGAATGGATTAAAAAATTGATGAAAATTCGATTACGATTGATCCTAAAAGAAAAAAAAAAAAAAAAAAAAAAATCGTCAAACAAATTTTCAATATATCAGCGATTTTCGTTTTTCATCAAGATTTACGGATTAAATACGATCTCAATACGTATTCGATGAAAATTCAATTATTTAGGATAATCCTAAAGAAATTTTAGATACTTTTATAAAAAAAAAAAAATTTAATTTTATAAATATTTTTAAACGTTGGAAATTATTTTTTATGATGATTCGATTATCTTGAGCCAGTGTAGGTGGATGGAAATGGTGATATCGTTATACGAAATCTTGTTTTAAAATAGAGATAATTTTTAAATCAATTTTTGCGAATAATAACGTTTGTTAATGAATCTTCGTGTCTTATCTTGAAGCTTCTTTAAATTATTAGTGATATTAGGTTATATGTGATTTTTTTTTTTTTTTTTTTTCATTTTTAACTAAAAATTGTTCACGAATTTTTCGAAATTTTTTTCGAGTTTCTCAATCAATAAGAATAACTATCCCATTGTCGTGAATTATTGTAATTTAATTGTAATAATTGTAATTTTAATCTAAAATCTTAAGATCAAAAGGATCTCTAAATTTTTCATTTCAGCCATTTCAAGAATTTTAAGCACATATTTTAAATACAAAATATATTTAATTCTACCAACAAAACTATCTTTTAGTATATATTATTATATTTGTCTTATTTGTTCGTTTTACATTCTTGAGTAATTTCAACGATTGCCACTAGATGTCTCACGAATTTGTACTTTCTCGCAGATACTTTTTATTCTATCCTATATATAAAATTATAATATTATAAAATTTGTTATTAAATTATAGTTTGATTAATAAAAAGTTCAAATTATAATTTAATGTTAATATAATTATAAAAATTAATTCCTGCATATAAATTTCAAATTTTCACGAGTGACGAATAGTGGTTTAGTACTGATTCCATAAAATCCTAATATCCCTTTTTTCAACTTAATACATTTTTCTATGATATCATCTTTTTTTGCTCCATTCCATACAAATACATATATCTAACATATATTTACATGTATAAATACATATACTTTATTTATGGATTCACGGTAATTCTTAATAGACTCTTAACACTATTATATATTCGGTCAAAGAAATATAATACTCACTCAAAGAATTTATAATCCTTTTTTATTTCTCGAATACGAAACTCCACTACAATGTATGATATGATAGAAGCTGGCCAAGATCTTATTCGAAAGTGTTACGAAAGTGCCATTATGCGATCGTAATGTTACACGAGTGCTCCTAATCGGATCACGTTGCGTTTAAGGAGGACGTGTATGGAAAACACGTTCGCAAAGAAGACTGCGAAATGCCAATTTGCGAATGATGAATGCGCTTACGGGACTGATTTCGTGTCGTTTCCATTGATTGCGCGTGATTTCAAGTAGTCGAAATAGGATTAAATGATGAAACCGACTATGAATGGAAGTCATTTATACAAATTTGCTTAACTTTATGATGAAATAATGATTTTAAAAAAATTATTTATTTTGTTGATTCAATTTAATGTATTCGAGATTAGATGAGAAATATGATAATTCGAATAATGAAATTTTGAAATTAGGAAATAACGTTTGTTTCTTCATTCTTCTAAGATTTATTGATCGTAAATATAATGATAATCGCGTAATAATAATTAATAAGAAAGAGTAATATGATATTTGCTGCGTGTTAAGAAAGTTAGTTTATTTTGATAAAAATAAGCAATTTATTTCATACAAAATTTCATATAAATTAATTTTCGAATTAAATATTATTAATGTTATTTTAAAAATAAGTTACAACTGGAGTAAAAATTTTAGAAATCCGTCTAATTTAGAAATATCACTTATTTAAAGTTCTCATTTCAATTGAAAATTATACCGACAAAATAGTTTCGAATATTTAAAAATGGAGTGTAATATTTGACAAGAATCTAATTTGAATTTCATTGCGTGAAATTTGCACGATACGTTATCATGGCCCTGTTCGCCCAATCCGCTTATCTAATTTCCAACTGCAACTTTGGTAATTGCGGATCCTTGATATTCAAGGCCAATCGACTAGCAAGTTTGATTGAATTTCGAACGAATACAACAGGTTCCTGAATGAAAAATAGAAATCGATCCAATTGGAAATTTGTTCGAAACTAGAGTTCGTACAACGAGTCAAGTTAATTCTAGAAAACGGAGTTAAATAATTAAAATCTAGGGAAAATAGGGTAAAAAGAACATAAGCAGAATTTCGATCATTTTTCGCTTCTTTCGTTTATTTTATTCATTTTATTCAATAATATTGGAAAGTACTTCTCAGATCTAGGGAATTTTTATATATCTTGTTTCGAGTATAAGCGAGTAAAACGCTACAAAAATAAATAATAAAATCTTCGTCAGAACTCTTATCTCTTAGAAGATTAAAAGTTTCGTAGTAATAAATTAAATCGAGTTTCGTGTAAAATAAAATTAGCGTAAAGTTGAAACTTGGTGAAATCTGGTGGTGACACGAAGAGGCAGAACTGAAGAACTGAAGAAACTTCGAAATAACAACACATAAGAAGATAATAACACATTAGAAAATATCTCTATATTCTTCTCAAGTTTCAAAACAATCCATATCATCAAGAATTCAATCTTCAAATCGAAAGCTACAAATATTTATAATTATTCAGAATCCAAAATAAAATCTCACTTTCTGACTTTCTGACCAAAAAATAATATCCTGAAATTTTTAAAAAGAGATCTTACAATTTCAAACTACTATGAAAATATCCAAACTAGAACTCAATCCCTAAATCCCTAAAAATCTAGAGGATTCTAGAACCTCAAGACACCGAAATACCCAAAATTCCTAAAATCCCCTAAAAAATCCCCTATATATATATTCGATAACCTTGAAATAGGATGCGAGCCGTTTGCTAGGATAAAGAAAAAAATAACATGATGAAACAAAATAAAAGATGGATCCAAGAATCGAGTTAAAAAACGAATAAGAAAACGCCATCTATATCCTTCGCGGTGCACACGAGTTGTCGTTACAGCAGCAGAAGCTCGACGAAAAAGTGTCCTGGCCAGGCCACTACTCGAGTATTTTCATGTATAATGGATGAGAGACAGGCGCCAGCAACCTATGAGTACGCCTCCAACGACGATGCTGCGACATCACGGTCGACAGCTCTCCGATTATTCTCAGCCAGACACCGAATCGACCTTCCTCGATGCTTATTCCACCGTTCCAGCCTATTCTTCGGCATTTTAATTCACCTCCTCTCTCTCTCTCTCTCTCTCTCTCTCTGTCTCAGTTCTTACTTGGGATCGATTGGAAGTGGAAATTTAAGAGAAAATTAGTGGGAATTTCAAGTTTCTTAGCGTGAAATCGAGATTGGAATAAATGACGATTTGATGAAGATTCATTCAGTTCGTTACGACGAGATGAAATTTGTTCTAATGGGAGAAAGATGTGGAAAGATTAATGTTGACTGACCGATGATTTAACGTGAATCCACTCGGTTTTGTGGTAATGCAGATGTTACGACGAATCGTTGCATCTTCTTAGAGAAATAGATTCTTGGAAGAGTAATATGAACGAGACATTGGAAGTGATACAGTCTTTGAAAATTATGTAAATGCTTTTATATAATAATGTGGAAATTAAGACTGTAATAGATATCCAATTCAGCGAAACTGATACGATTTATGCATGGAAGACTTGTGGAAGGTCACATTTGTGAAGATCTAATCTTTCAAGAATAGTGTAAACGATTGAAGAAGAGGAAATACAATTTCTGAGGATTATGCGAGCATTCTTAGACAGCAATAAATTTAGTTCAATGAGACTGATATAATTATAAATATGAAAGATTTCTATTTAGGGGAGCACGTATCTTTAATGATAGACTTTTAAGATTTATAAGGAAAATATTAAATAGAAATTATTGAGAAGAGAAGAACAAGATCGGGTATAGTTTTTAAAGGTTGTATAAAAACTGTAAATAATTATTTAGATTATTTAATTAAGTGATATGAAAGATCACATGTATGAAAATTTAAGAAAAATAATAGAAATGATTGGAAAAACTGGATGAAGACCAGAAAGACAGTTTTTGAGGATTATGTAAGCATAGATATTTAATTGAATGAAACTGATTAAAACATAAAGAACATCCATTTGAGAAAGCAAATCTTTGAAAACTTGCTTTTATATTGCAGCTTCTTGGATTCGATTAACTTCTTCTTCTGGACAATATTTCTTTTTAATTTTTTAATCAGAAATCTTATTCATTTTTATAATTTATAACGTATTTTAAATATATGGTGACAAATGCAATATCTCATAATATTTGAAATTTATCTAAAGTTATCATATTCTGAAACATGGCAATGAAGTACTTGATTTTTATATATTAAATTTCTGAAGCTAATCCAAAGTGTTGTTCATTTTTATAACTTATGTGAAATATGAGATAATTACTTTGAACAAAAGTAATGGTGATCTACATAATTCAATCCTCAAATCCATGTTTACTTTCTATTATTTATATTTATTATACGCTTTGAAATATTTTACAAGATATTTGATACATTATACCGTTTACAATGATTATTGTATTTACACCATTAATTTCAATTTCCATCGATAAAAAAATTACTTCTTCAAAAAATCGAAATCAACCATCAGAATTAATTTAAAATACAAACGCTTACGATACGTGTAATGATAACCAATCGATTCATTCCTACCCCTGCCAAAATTTTGTACCGACAAACAACTCGTCCTTCGTTTACCATGCAATCGAGTAGTCCCCAACAATTCAAACATTCCCTACAACCCATCCCAAGAGCCCTATCCATCCACTTTGAACCCTCCACCAAAAATACCCCATTCAAATAACTCCTCTATCCCTTGCAAAGGGATAGATCCTAGGGAAAAAAAAGAGAGAGACATATTTCGAGGAAGAAGGAAGAAGCGTGGAAGAAGAGGAGGAGAGAGGGGTCTCTTAATTGGAACTTATTAGAGCGAGTATCGTTCCGTGAAGTTGGTACCAATGAGGAGTAACGACAAAGAGGAGACGTTCCTCTTCTCTCTCCCTCTCTCGTATTTCCCTTCGTTTCTTCGAGAAGAGACGAGGACTCTAGGAGTCAAGGACGCGGAAGAAGACTCTTCGCGCTGCCTCTCTCGCCCTTTTCGCGGTTCGTTTTATGATTCCACGGTATAAAAGTCGGCGGTTGTGACCGTTTGCTAACGAACCAATCAAAAGGAAAGGAAGAGCTTGCTTCGAAGTAAGGTTGAGGGGAGAAGAAGATACGAAACTTTTAGCAATCGGGTGGCGTGGTTTTGGATTATCTTGGATGAGAGTGGTTTTTTGAGAAACATTGTGAAAAGTGGTTCGATTGGATTATATAATATAAATGAAGAACTTGAGATGGTTGAAAATTTTTTTGGATTGTGAAAATGAATTTTAACGAAATATTGTGGATCGTGACGAATTTAAGTAATTGAGGGAATGAGTGGGGAGATTCTTTTTTTTGGGGGGGGATTGAAAAAGAGAAATTTTAATTTTAACAATTAAGGATGAGTGTCGTAAGAAAATTATAGTAAATGTTTTTTAACTTTTTAACTTTTGAAACGAAGGTTATTGCAGTTAAAAAGGAGAAATTTTAATGAAATGAAAGTTTTTGAAGTTTGGTTATATGCAGCTAGTAAAAAAAGAAGGTGAATTCAGTGGATTGTGATGAATGAAATTTAGAACTTTAGATAGTTGAGGACAAGTGAATTGAATCAGATGAAATTGGAAGAATTTTTGAGAAGGCTTAAGTTGTGAAAAGAGAAATTTTAATCATAAAGGATGGAAGTATGGTAAATGTTTTGGGAAGATTAAACAGTTGGAAGAAAGATATTTAGAGTTTTTTAGAAAGAGATTTAGATTTATTGTAAATAATGGATTACAATGAATATTTTAAAACTTTGAAAAAAAAATTATTAGAATTGAATTAAGAAAGAAGAATTTTAATTGTAATGTTGTAAAAGTTTTAAAGTTATATGAGAGATGGAAAATTTCAGATAATAACTGGTGGATTATAATAATGAATTTTTTTTCTTTTTTTTTTTTTTTTTTTTTTGGTTTTGAAGGATAGTCGTGTTTGAAGAGAAGAATTTTAATTACAATAGGGTGGAGATTTTGAATGTTTGGTTATATGAGGGAAATTTGAAATATTATAAAGGATGAATTATAATGAATGTTTGAGGATTTCAGTTAATTGGGAGAAGAATTTTTGAATCTCTGTGGAAAGCTTATATATTTGAAGAGATATTGGAATTTTAATTATAATTGGATGAAAGTTTTAAAAAAATTAATCATGAAGGGAATCAAAGATTTCCGATATTATTTTATTATGGTATAAAATTTTTCCTGTGTTGATAAAAAAAAGAAATACGTCGAAGGGAGAATGAGAAGCGAAAAAGAATTTAATGCGTGTTGCAAGAAATATGAAACTTCAAACAATCTGAGAAATTTAGAAAGTATTTAACGAAGATGAAGAGGAGGAATTTAAAATTTATTCCATTCCAATTTTTTCTATAATAATTCCTTAGAAGAGAGATCTATATTTTATAAAAAGGTATTAATTAAATTTCTAAAATTATAAACATATTTAAAATCTTCTGTATAATAGCGTATCAGAGAATATTGCTGTTATTCCCAAAACTACAAACAATTATAAATTTTCTAATCACATATTCCTATGTGTAAAAAATTCCTATCGATTTTTTTAACAAAGCAGAACAGTTATTATTGCCTTATTATTAATCTTGAAAGAGCTACGTTAATTTCTCTCACTTACTCTTATTTCCCTTGTACAACGATTACGTTGTGCAATCAGGATCGCGTTTCCATTTAACAATTTTCGTTCGATGCTCATCGATAATTGGATTCCAGCAGGTTGGATGCAACATTTGCAGGATTTCGACTCGATGGAGTCGAAAGTTGGCAAAGCTCGTTGATAGTTGGCCGAGTTACCCTATGAATTTCTGATACGAGGATACAATCGATGTTGCTTGTAATTAGCGGTTCACCCTGTTCCCTTCGTTCTCGTTTATCGATCGTTACATTTCACGGAAGAAATATTTTTTATTAAAAGTACAAAAAAATCTTCTACAACGCAGAGAAGAAGGGTGGAGAGAAAAATTATTATTATTATTATTATTATTACAGTTCCAAAGTAATAAGAACGAAATAAAAGAAGAATGAATATAACAAAGAAGAAAAACTCTTGTTACATCCGCAAAGCGAGGACTTACGCGTTGGCTTTACAAAGGAGATAAAAAAAAAAAAAACCAAAGAAACCAAAAGAAGAAAACGTAAGGAAAGTCCGTGTACATCGCATTCGAGGATAAAACCGAGCTAAAAAAAAAAAAACTCGAAAAGCAACGGAAGAAAGGCCTCGTTGAGGCCAAAGCCAAAATGTGAAGGAAGAAGAAACTGAAGAACTGAAAAAAAAAGAATGGAACGCAATATAAATTCCAAAACTGTTTGTCCACAATCCCCCCTCCCCCCCAAAAAAAGAAACCCGCTTGGAATCAAAATGAAAGAAACAACTACGTGCGTACGCACCACTTCGAACGAACGACAAACAACTGGGAGGAGGAAGAAAGGGATCGGATCTTGAGAAAGGTATCGTCGCCCAAGGCGCAACGATCCGCCCTAGAAACCCGGTCTCCAGCAACGGGGTGAGGAAAAAAGGAGGTGAGAAATCCGTGGTGGCCGGCGTCGATTAGAGGCGAACGGAAGCGTTGATCGTAAAACGGGGACGGGCATCGATCGTTTATAAGCGGCGTGGATGGATTAATTAAAAAGCCGGCCTGGCACAAAGGCAGGTGGAGAGGAGGGTGGAGGGGTTGAGTTCACAGGAAAGCCTTGAAACCGGTGAGAAGGAGGGGGATAGGTGGCGAAGGGTGGCGAAAAGGGGCGAGGCTGAAGGAAAGGGGCGCGTCGAGGGTATATATATGCGGGGCAAGTTTTTCGCTTTCACGGAATAATAAAAGGATCGCGTGCCACCTGGAATTCGATATCGGCCTGCTGTCGTCGATGATGCCACCGCCAGCTGAGACGGAACGTGTTTTTTTCTCTCGAGGGAGGAGGGAGTTGAAAGTGGATTTTTTCGAGGTTGCAGAGAAGTTTTTTTTTTTTGCGGGGAATTTTTGATTTTCGGATTACTTTTTCGCGTTAATTAATTTTGAAGGAAAGAATTCGAGACTTTTGTGCACCTGAAGATTTTCAGTTTTAATTTTGATCTCGATTTTTACGCGAAATTTTCATTCCGTCTCTTTGAAAATTTTTTGAATTAGCAGGATGAGGGAGTCTTTAAGGAAGCGAAAGGTGAAGTTCAAGGGTGAAGTTTAAAGACAGAGAGTAAAGTTAGATTTTTAGAGAGGGGGATGAAAGGAAAAGTTCAACGGAATAATACCGATTGTATACATTGTTCGAATGAAGAAAAGTAATTGTGACGTACGAATGGAGAGTTTGAGATTTTGAATGGAACAGTGGGAAAGAAAGGAAACCTCAAATAAAGTGTGAAATTCACCTGCCGATTATTAGAAAATCGAAAATGTTTACGAAACGTTTAAAAATTTAGAATTTATGATAATATTTAATTCGAACGTAAATACGATTAATAAAAAAAATATTACAACAATTTGATTGAATATATTTTCAAAGTAAATTATTTTTAGTATTTTAAATTATTTATACATCAAATACTTGCTTACGAAAAATATATTACACGTCGAAATAATTTTTATTATTATTTTCAATTTATTATATAGAAAAAAATATATATATATTGCCACTTTCGTATCTGCGGACTTAGAAATTTTATTCGTTATTTATAATAAAACAATTTAAAATTCGATATCTTTTTATCCGATTTTTTACTTTCCCTGTCGTTCTTCTATCGTTCCATTTTGTTCATACACCCACGAACCGTTTATAACGTTTTTTCTATACGTTTTTGTATAACTTTTATTACCTCGATTTAAGGTGAAATTTATGCTTAAGATTAAAGTGGCGAGCTGCGATAAATTACAATACTTTTCCTTCGCACCATTGCAAAATTTCTGCTATATAGGGTTAAACATCGAGGAAGGAAACATCACGAGGATTAATGTGTCGATGAGAAAGATTTACTACATGGAGAATTTTGAACGTTTAGGCGATATATATATATATATTGCAGGGGTGGAATCTGTATCGGAAAATCTGGGTCGTTGGAAAGCCAGTGGTTGGAACACGTTGAAAGAGAGAAGGTTGGACGATCGAAAGCAACAGGGAGTAAAAACTTCACTCTGAATCTCTCTGTGTGCTTTCGGTGTAAGATAAAAATTGTTGAAAGTTGAAGGGTCGATATTTTTGAAATATCATTTAAAATGTGATTCTGAATAATTGAAAAAGCATGTACACGAATATTTCTACATTTTTCACCCCAATCTTTTATCCTTGGGTTTATTATTAATTATTAAAAAAGAAAGAAGGATTGTACTTTTTTTCCTGGTAATACAAGACAAAATTGAAGGCCAGATTTGTACACAACCTTCTTGTGTTCTTTCTTGTGCAATAAAAAAATTGTAAAAGCATCTTATTTCACGAATCTTTATCTTCATTTTTCCAATCGTGCTCTTCTTAATTATTAAAATATTTCTTACGAGTATAAACAAAACACGAGAAAATCATTATACTTCGTTTCTCGATCTTCCTTTGTAAATTGATATCAATGAGAAAATTGAAAGGTATATGGATAAAGACTGTAGAGAAATTAAAATTAATTTAAACGAAATAGAAATCTGTGTGGAATTTATTAACGAAATTAACTTTCTTTCGAACGACGAAATTCGATTCGTCGTCGTTTTCCCCATTCAGGGATAAAATTTTTCTGATCGGTGTATCGTGGCCACGTGAAAAACAATTTCGTTCTCCATTCGACGAGTCGTTTTTCCAAACGGAATCAGACAGAGGAAATAATTGTTTCTGTTGGAAATGGGACGACGACCTGTCGAAGCTGCAAAGAAGAGTTCCACAAAAGGGAATGGTGGAAAGAAGAATTTATTGAACCATTTTGATCCGGGTCAAACGTTCCTCTGGATATCCGTTTATGAATCGTATTCCGGTGACAGGCTCGATAATTTTCCTCCATTGGGATGGAAAAGAAAAATAATGAAAAAAAGGGGAGGGGAGTAAGAAAATTTGGATTAAATCGAAAAAAAAAATATTGGAAAAGCGAAATATTTCCATAAGCAAATAGTGTTTGCAAATAGATACTATTTTATTTAATGTCTGCTATATAAATGGTAAAATAATATTTATAATCGAATTCGATGTAAACAAAATATTTATTTTTTAATTTATCACAATGCTTTTTTATTATTATTATTATTATTATTATTTAAATACTGGAAATGAATTTTTATTACGCGTTTATGTACGCGCTGATGCATTGCACAGTAATAATAAATTAAATATTGCTTCTTTTGAGTAGCATTATTTAAAAAAAAATTACTTCGTCATCAATTTCGATGAAATTGTTCCTATTTCAAAATATCATTTTGGGAACAAAATTCGTGGAACAAAATGAAACTTGCTAATTCTCGATCGAGACTTATTTATTATTATTTAAAACTTTCCTTTTATTCGGATTACAATTATTTTTCAGAAATTTAGCAGGATTTCCCCTCTTTTTGAAAAGGAAATATGAAAAATTGATAAAGATGAATATTTATTGTTTAAAGAAAAACAAAGAAGAAGAAGAAGAAGAAGAAAAAAGATGAGATTTGCCGATATGAATTATTTATCGATTCCGATAAATCATTTGTTTATTTTCAATTTAGAATTCTCGATCAACGTTGGAATAAGTTAATAGAAACCTGATCTCGACGAGCAAATATTTACAATTTACGATGGTATTGGTAATTAACGAGACGTATCAAATATTGCCGGTGAAACTTGTTAGACGTCAATTAACGTCAGTTGCCGAGAAATATTCATAAGAGCATTTATTTGTCGAACAGAACATGGAATCGAAACAAGCGCACAACTGTTGATGAATTTTCCACGATATTGATAATTAATTGGTAATACGAACTTGTCAAATGCAATAGGGTTTACGTTTGCTAGGGGATTGTGCCAGGAAAAATAACGAAGAAATTATATTTCCCCCCCCCCCCCCCCATTCAATTTTATTTTTAATACCTTTATACTCGAATGAAATTTTATGTTTTGTAATTTTTTTTTTTTCTTTTTTTTTTTAATTCCTATAAAATATAATTAAACGTGAAAGTAAGTCGAAATATGGAAATATTTCTTGTTAAATGAATTATATTGTTAATTATTATTCAATTATCGATGAAAATTTTAAAGCTTCGAAATTATGTAATTCGAAAAGAATTTGCATTTATATACAACAGTAAAAATTATCTTGTGATTTTTGAAATTGATTCTATTACATGTTTGTACAAAAAACAAGATAAAATAAAATGGAGTAAATATTTTCTCATCTTTGATATCCTTCGACACATCGGTTTTCTGGTATCTTTTCAAACAAGTAAATATGTAAATAAATGAAATGGTGGAAAAACTGATACTTCAAAACCAAACTTTTATTGATTCAAAGGAAAATCAATTAAAAATGCGAAAAATTCATTGCGCCAATTTCTTCGATAAAAATTTCATCTAAAAACGGGAAAAAATTAAAGGTTTTCTATTTGAAAAATCCTATTAAAATTATAAACTTTACATACTTACAATACAATTTTCAAAACCCAAATTTAATTATCTCGAAATCCTCGAAAGCATCGAATTTGCGAATAAAAATTCGACCCGCCAAATTTCTCCATCATCGTTCGAAGAACAAAAAAAAGAAAAAATACTTTAAAAATAATATCTAAAACCCAATTATCCCGCTCAAAACCCTCAATATCCATCAATTTACCCGATTCTCCAACAACCCTTTCGAATCTCGCGCTCGTCATGAAAATGCAATGAGGGATAACGGAGATCCGGAATAGGACAATGCGTTCCCATCAGTGGAACTAATTAAATTCCAAAGCAACGAGGCCGCCTCTCGAGACGTGCCTCCTGTCCTCCTCTCGAGTCCTTTGCACGATGAGCTCCTCCTCTGAAGGATAAGAGTGACTGCGAGAGAGGACGTTGCACCAATTCTCGAGGACGCTTTTCCATTTCCTGGTTGCATACCGCGATAAACGGTATCTGACCCACGGCCACGTTCGAGGACGTTTTCCAAGGCTCTAAATTTAGGCGTCAGAAGCAGCGCTGTGACGCGGTGTTTCCTGCCTGTTTCAGGAAATTGGGGAAATGAAAAGTGGAGGGCCAGTGTCGTCGACTCTTGACACGATGCTTGGAATCGTGTTTCTGGATGTGACGGTGTGGTGGCGCCACGTCTTGATCCTCCTGAATTTTTTTTTTTATAGGTTAGGTTCGAGAGATGTGCTTCACTCGCAGAACGTGATACGGTTGAGGCGAAAGTACTACGGTTTGAGTAGTAAGAGGGATGATAAATGGATACGTGTTGCGCGTTATAAGACTGTTTTTCGAAATTTAACGATGTATATAGGTGGCGCTACTGTAAAGTATTTTTCGATACGGTTGTCGGTTGAGGGAAATTGAGAGAGGAGGATGAAAAATGGCGGGCCATTGTCATTGACCTTTGTCGTCTTGGAATTGTGAAAATGTTTTTGGTGGAATTTGGAGTGGACGGTGATCGATGACGTGCTGATGTCTCCATGCCCTCCAATTTTTTATTGGCTATAGGTTTGGAAGATGCACTATTTGAATATTTGAGGAAGTTAGCATGTTGGTTTAGAGGGATGATAAATGAGATATCTAAGCCAAGATATATTTTTTCAGAAATAAATATGCAATACGTGTAGACTTTGTAAAATAGTGTTGTAGAAAATTGAGGAAAATGAAAAATGAAGCGGGCCTTTGTCCTCTTGGAATTGAAAAATGTTTTTGATGGAATTTTTATGGTTGATGATGTCTCGATATCTTCAATTTTTATGAGTTAAGTGTTGGAAAATTTCTTTTTATAAGAATGTAATCGTTATTACAGATACACTTTCTCGATAATTCCACTAAATTATAGATTAAAAAAGAACCAACCATTTTCTCACTCAACCATTATTTTAAAATAATTACAAAACAACAAAAAAGTCCTTAAAATTCAGTCTTAACCAGGAAAAAATGTTAAAGTAGAGAAGCATCGATGGAAAATCGAGATGGTCAAGAGAAGGATAAAACTTGAGAAAGTGGCGAAAAATTTGTTAAACTCGATACTCGAAGGATTATCTCGATTTTTCGGTCGGAGGAGAGCTCGGTCGGTATTGCAGTCGGCATAATTCGCCATTAAGCCGGTCGCCGTGAGACGCTTGGAAAATGAGCAGCGGATTTGCCAGAAAATCCTCGACTATCCGGCCGAGTCGAATCGACGACCGCGCGATTTGCATGCGATCTCTCATGGGCCGCCTGGGAATTGTATCGCCCCCATTATCCGGCCGAATCGAAACCATTTCGACCAGATTCCTTTTTTTCTTTTTCCTTTGTCGCGCGCGATAAAAACTCGAGAGTATTGAATTATTCGAATTATCCGTGAGAGGAAAAATTAAAAGGAAGGGAAAAGAATGGACGGAGAAAGGAAAAGATGGATGGAAACAAAAAAATGGAAAGAGAGGGGGAAATACAGTACCCTCATTAGACAAGATAAAGGAGGGGGGGGAAAAAAGAAGAAGAAGGGAAGAAAGACGGATAATACTCATTTTAAACAAGGCCAGATAATTTTCCAAAAGATAAAAGAGAGAACTCTTGACAGCATCGCACGAAATAATCGTCCCTTTGACAATCTTTCTCCAAAGGAGGAGTTGGAGTTTCGAAGGATTCTTCTTTTTTTTTTTTTTTTCTTTTTTTTTTGGTTTTTCAAGAAATGTCGAGGCAACGTTAAATTCGAAAATCTCTCATCCTATGGAAAATAAAGAGAGGGGGTCCCGTGGTGTCCGTGACACGCCTCGTTAGTTTAAATTGGCGCGCCGAGATTAAAGGCGGCGCGGCGTGAAGAAGCGCGAAATCGGCCACGTCGAAAATGTCATTATGCAAAATACGTGTAATTGGATTTGTTCCACGTGTATGTACATGAGAATGGATTGGATACACGGAGGAATCGCGCGTTAACGAATTATTGTTCGCCCTTTTGTCGTCTGGCTGTACGATTCTTTACGTTTTTTGGGGGGGAGAGAGAGGGATTTTTATTCTGTTTCGCTTCATTCGCAATTTTATAATATAATAGCGAACGAATTGAAATGCGATAATTGTCGATTTTTAGAATTTATTGAATTTTCTTTGAATCTTGGAATTTTTTTCTAAATTGTTGTTGTTAGAAATTGGATTTTCTTATTATTAAAATTTGTATAGATATTTTTCTTGCAAAATAAATATCTGAACGCAATGCTATTTATAAGTAGAATATTAGACGTTAATTTTGATCAGAAATTATTTATTTGGAATGAATGAATTAAACATTAATTACTTTCTCTCTCTCCATTAATTATAAATAATCATTATTTATTTCAAACTTTATCATTTATGAACGATTATGATCATAAATATCATTCAAAATACATGTTTATATAATTACAATTTCCTTTTTTTCTCTATCAAAAATTTAATTGTCCTTGAAAACGTTGCAAAAAGAAAAAAAAAAAAAAAAAAGTCCATCCAGATTTTTGATCCTTCTCTCTAAAATGGCGCGTCTAATCGTCAGGATAGGTCAGACCTCGTTCAATTATCGAGGTTGTAAGCCGTAAGCACGCGTTATTAGCATCGATTACATCGCGGCATGATTAGTCCTATTAGCCGATTCGCAATCGAAGCAGCTTGAGGGGCTGGGTAACCGAGAAACGTGACGGCAATCTCGACGAGGGGCCTCGCCTTTGTCCGCTCCTTATCGAGGCCGGTTGTCCAGCAAAGCCAATTAAACGATAAATTTGGAGAACGAGGCTGGATCGCGGCCAGATTTCGATCATCGAGTTCGATTCTCTCGAACGGTGTGATTTAGAAATTACGTTACTTCGCGGCTCTCTCGTGATGCCAATGATTATTTAATTCGCCTTCCATCTTTCGAAATTTAGGTTATGTCTGTATTTAAAAGAGACTTGTTTCACTTGTTTGCATTTAGAAGAGGCGAAAAGCATGTCATATCGATATGAAATTATTTATTAATCTTTTTGGAATCAAGTATAACTCGTATTTTGAATGGCAAGAATTCATTTTGTTATGCAATGGATTTTAGAACATTTTTTTTTTTTTTTTATAAAATATATTGAAATAAGTAAAGTTGTAGGGAAACACAAAATCTGTTGACAAAAATTTGAAAAACGTTTTTGATTATTCCAATATTTTACAATATACTTTTTTCGTTCTGCAAATCTTTATTTTCTTGAAATAATAATATTAATAAAACTTAAAAATTGTTCTGTCAATTTCAAGATATATAACATTATAACGAAACTTTATTTTTATAATGTTAGATGCATTATACGATGACTAAATTTTCCTATAATAATTCTGTAATCACATAAAGAAATGAAATTTCCCTATTATTATTATTATCTATAGAATTATCATTCTAATACACGATCATCGTTTAAAAGACTATAATTTCTCTGACAAATCTCTATCTTTTATTTTCAGGTAAGTAACCGGAACAACATGTAATACCGGTTTACGAGATGGATGAAGAAATAGGATAATAACCGTCGACATGATCACGATTAAAAGGTAACACGGAGCGATTACTCTACCGAAAGAGAAAGAAAGAAAGAAAGAAAAAAAAAAGGAGAAGAAGAAGCCAATAAATATCTTCCGGTGAACTAGCTCCTTGCTCTTTCAAACTGTTAAGCAGCTTTTCCCCTAGGATTTTCTTACGGGCTTAAGATCGAGCTTACTCTCCGGAGAAAGTCCAAGTACAATATTGACTTTGGTGTATCGGCGTTCAGGATGCAGCATCGAAATTAGCTTGGCGACCGCGTTTCATCCCTTCCATTTTCCTGTGTTTTCTATTTCCTCCTCTACCACTCGTTCTCCCGAGATTCGTTTTAAATTTCTTTTTAATCTTTTCTCCATAATTTGTATAAAGATACAAATTCCCCTTTTATTGTTTCTTTGTCAATTTTTGTTTCGTGGAATTGTTCTCTTAAAATGTTCAATTTTACGAATCTTATAGAGTGATGATACACTTTTTTACTTATACTTATATGAAAAGAGAATTGAATCTATGTGAGAAATGAAAGAATATAAAAATTCTTAAGAGAAGCAACAATAATAATGGGAAGGATTAATTGAGACACTTAATAAAAGTCCTAAATAATTATACATTAGAAAAAGAGATACGTGCAATTTCATCACCAATATCGAACTTTATTATTAAAAAATCCTCAGACTGTGGCAACAATAATTTCCAGATTCTTCTAGCAAGCATAAAATGTTGCGTCCCATCAAATGAAACGTATCATTGAAAAGCAATTAAAAAAAAGAGTCTTTTCACATCAGATGTATCGTTAATTCGTGGCTTAACTCAATACGCAACTTTCCCGGTTGGCAATTTAATTAAAGAGAAAAGGATAAGGGAAAGAAAGGAGCGTACCAAAATACCAGTAGCGCCCTCGCCTTTCATTAAAGTAACATTATCCACTTCCATTCATCACAAATGTTCCCAGATGGGGTGAGTTATCTTCCCAGAGGGTCTCCTGGTAATTTGCAAAAATTCCCAACTACCATCCTCCGTTACTTCATCCGTGGAACACCCGCCCGCCCCCCTGACGCGTGCTCTAACCTCGCGCTTCTGCTGCATTCTCGCCTGCGCGCGCGCACACCCATGGTAATGAAATATCGCGGTACATTAACGCGCTGTGCAGTGTGTCGTTGATTTGCATAAAGCGGGAACAGGCCTGGTTCTCTGCAGAATGATTTAATTTGGGTATCAAGGCTGGATGCGGGAACAAACGCTTTGTTAGCCTCGCGAGCGAGCACCACCCTTTCCTCTCTTTCTCTTTCTCTCTTTGTGTATTCTCTCTATCTCTCTCTCTCTTTGTTCACGAATCGTATTTCCCAAGTTTGTAATTTGTCGCCCTCCTTTTCCATCCGTGGTCTCGTGGTCCCTCCTTTTCCATCGCCTCGTATCTTGCACTTAATTACGGGCATTAGTAACTGTACACCCCCCCCCCCCGTCTTTTAGTTGGCCGTTCATTAACTCGCGAGTTAACGAAATACGGGAGCTACTTCCGGTTCGACACGGCAATCCGCCGCTTTGAATATTTGATGAAGGATAATTGCAAAAGGACAATGATAGAAGTTGTTGGCTTGCTTTGGTCAATTTTCACTTCGTAGAAAATAATTTTTTTGCAGGTTATGTTTTCGAGAGACGTCGAACGAATAGATGTCTGAAGAAAAATTTAGCGTTCTGTTTTTTTTTTTTTTTTTCTTATTTAAATATATTAAAATTAAAATATGCAGTTTGAATTTTATGGAACGCGATTTCATATTTTTGATAATAATACATAACCTCACTCCCGATGAACACCCGACTTCTGAACGAGTCACTGGATTTAAATATAGGAGAAAGATTTTATTATCAGATTTGAATTATTTGTTAATACAAGAACAAATCGGTTGGATGAATTGAATTGCAAAATGAAATAAATGGAATGAATTCCATTTTTTGCGAAGACGAGGTAATGTAGCAAGGAATGACGCGTTCAACCAATAGAAATCGCACTATCTGTCACGTGATTTCGTTTGTTCGCTTCTTGTCGACTTGAATTATCGAACGAGGTTATTTTTGAATTCTAAATTTGCTAATTTGTTTCTTCGTCATTCATTATATTGAAAATGATCAAAACAAGTATTTTTTTCTTTCTTCTCAAAGAAAAATATTCCTAAGAGATAACTAACAGGATGAAAATACAGGGACGCAGTAGCACTGGGATCGAGGGGGGGGCCCCTGTTTATCGATCGTAAATAACTGGCATATTTTGGTCCTTGGCCAACGCCTAACGATTTGTCCATAGCTACAACTTGGAAACGTAGCTATCGATTCCTCGATTCGCTTGATGCTCGCTCGCTTTTTTAAGCTGTTACACATCCTGCTTTGTAAACATCCCCTATGACGAGAATGGAATCTACATATCAACGTTACATATACCGGTCAAAAGTTGTACCTTTTATTTATTGTTACAAATGAAAGGAAACGAAAAAGTAGGCGCGTGAAAAAGTAACTTTGATAACTAAATCACTAGACAGTAATAAATGATATTGTAAAACAAAGGATATATTTTTCCATTCTGTAAAACACGAAACATACATTGCAACATCGTACATTTTGACATTAATATCTTGTTCTTTTCTTTTCCTTTTTTTTTTTTTTTTTTATCATCCATATTTTTGAGATTGGAATTCTTTGATGGATCTGTGATATCTGTTCTCGCGAGATTGGATTGCTATTGATTTGATTAATCAAATGGACCATCAGAGGTTATTTTAAGGTTATGAAATATGGAATAGATTGTAAAAAAAAAAAAAAAAAAAAAAAAAATTAATAGAGGAAAAAGTAATAAATGGCATGGGAAACTTCGTTTCTCTAGGGTTAACGAAGATCAAAGAACCGAGACGTGGGGGCAAAAATAGTAGAGAGCGAGGTAATCGATAGTTGTGTAATAATAACGTGGACATCGCGATATAATGTCCTAGCAACGCATTAACATGTTCCCCTTGTCGCGAGAAAATTCAAAATAGCGGTAATAGCAGCGACCTTAAAATGGAGGTTCAAAACTTTGCTTTAAAATTTAGCGAAATATTTAATCACGCGACAAAAATATGTTAATATGCAAATGTGCGTGTTGATTTATTTATTATCAATAATTTCATTTCAATTTAATCGTTTTTGATAATTAATAATATAAAATAAAATGTGATAAATTCTTAATTAAAATATATCAGTATTGTTGATATTAAATCAAATCATATATATTTGATCTTAAAAATTGATACTCGATACTTGAACACCTATTTTATTTGATATTTTTATTCTCTTACGATTATTTTTTTTTTTTCTTCGAGGGAATAATGAGTATTTTTTCTTTGGCAAGTGAAGATTTTATCTTCAATTTATATATGAATGTTTCGAAGATGCCGCACAAATGTCAAATTGATGATAGTAGAGAACGAGAATTAGATAATTGCCTATTCTGTAAAATTGAATTCAAAAAGGTATTTTACATCATTCTATTAAGTTAAGTTAATTATGCGTACAAATGTTGACGTAAAGACAAGTGTGCCTGATCAAATAAGGAAACATTTCTCCACAGAACTATGAAATGCATATTTCTTTGTGCCACAAAAGACGAGTTAAACGATTAAGAATTTTAAGTTAGAATACACGTGCTCGTTGAATACAAGTTGCTTAAAATGTTTATTAGGCAAGAATATTTTGCGTATTCTGTAATTGAAATTTTGTTTGCTTATGAGACAACTAATTTTCGTTATTGAAAGTTAAAAAAAAAAAAAAAAAAAACGATTGTTACAAAGAGATTTATTGATACCGATATAATACTATATTTATAACAGGAAGAAATATACTTGAAATAGTATAATAGCAAAACGCATTAAACTCTGGAGATTAGGAGATTAGATTCATTACAGAAACTTTAAAGAGACTTGTTTATAAAAAATTTTGCTTAAAGGAAAACAATAATAATGTGAAAAATCTATGATAAATCGAAATTTGCACATTGTCGCGGAATTTTATTTTTCATATCACGTATAATAATTTCGAAAATAGATCCTCTCCTATTCCCTGAGATATGCAAGATTACGCAACGATGATCAAGGAAGGAACCACCACGAAACGGCAAGGATACACGAATATCCGTCCTACTTAATCCTCGGCGGAAAATCAAAGCGCCGAGTCCCCAGACAAGAAGTGTAATCTCTATCTCGGCTTCCATTTCCACGCGAAGGTGAGGTTGCCTGGAAGAAGCAGCGCGCGGCAGCTCCGCCAGAGGGGAGTTGGGAGCATAAGAGGGAGCCAGTGTCGCGTAGCAAGGAGAGACAGAGAGGAAACTCGACGCTGTATATTTGCCCTGCGCTCCAGTGCAGGCCCGTTAATGTGTTTAAGCCGAATATGGATCGTGGAAATTGGGTTCTGTCGCTTCGCTTGAATCTTGGCCGAGGAGTAAGATAGAAGTGGCATGTAACGAGACGAGAGGAAAGGTCGAGACAGAGATTGGGAGATAGAATGGGGGAGAAAGAGATGGGGAACGAGAAGTGGATGTATTCGCACGTCGGCAAATACGGGTTAGTCCTCTCTTACATCGGCCGACTTCGCCGACTTAGCGCCGACTTTTCGACCCTCTTGCATCGACACAGAAGGGGTCTCGCGACTTTCTCTAGACCCGAGAAAGGAGAAAATTCTATTTGCCTCGGGGGGTAATTGGATTGGATATCTTGTCGGTGATGTTTGGTTGGTTACTCGTTCTCTGTGCTACGGTAGGGATTGGAATGGATTTCTGTCGTGTAATAAGTTTTCTTATGGTGGAGGAGATGGTAGAAATACGACATGTATAGATAAAATTTAAGTTGAACGAAGATCGTAATAACGTTTTTGAAGAAAAATACATGGAGTATTTGAAAAATATAAATGTAATTAATTAATATACGAGTATTAGGGTATTAATAGTTAATAATTACGTGGTACTAGTATCGTGTTATCGGTCATCGTAGTGTTGGCGGATATTTTTATTTTCGTTTCAACAGGAAATTCCTGAGTATGCATATTTAAATTGAAATTATTCTGATTTATTTTGTTACTTTCTTAAAAAAATTAAAACTTGCTTATTAATTGCTTTCAGCTCGATTTCATAATTTATCCCTTTTCAAAGTTATTACTATTAAAATTTCTATTTAATCGAGTTTTGCCTTAATTAAAGAAAAAGTGAAAAATTCAGAAGTTTTTCTAAACTTATTCGTTTAATTATATAAGTGTTTTAAGATATATAATGTATCAAAGGCGAGAAAGGATACTTTACTTCTTTTTTAATATCCACTAATAAACTTTGATGTATATAAATTTATCTAAATTGTCACTTTTCTTCTCTTCAAAAAGAGGAAAGATTTTGAACTTGAAAAAAGACTCGAATAAAAGTAAAAATTACATAATCAAATTGTTAATTCTTGTCGGCCATATTACAATTTCAGTATCGGTCATTTACTGACTTGACGGAAGTTCATACCGAATTCTAGTTTAATGGAAGTTCATGCCGAATTCTCACTGGTTGTTGCCGTCCACAGAGAGAACTATAGCTTATAACCTGGCACATGCAGTCGCAGTTCCCTAAGGTGAAACACAACTAAACTGCTTATACTAAATACGATCCCTAAGGATTTTCCGCCACAATCGATATTATCAATCTAATCGTGTCTTTTCAATTTTTTCATTTTACCTTTTTTTACTTTATTTAGTAAATATTTTCTATAAAATCTCATCATGATTTTTCATTCCATTTAGAAATCTTTCTTATTACGATTTTTTATACTTATTTTATATGAATGAATACGATATGAACAATAATAGAAATAAGTGGTCCATTATATCCATTAGTAGCTAACAAAGTATTCTTATTTGTGGAAATAAAAATATTTTTCTATTAATATAAAAATAAATATATCAAGAATAAATGTTAAAAATTTTGACAGACGATTTTAAAGAAACGATATATAGAATAGTTTAAATTTGAAAAATGGAAGTCTTTATTTATATTACTTTTTAAATTAGTAGATCAAAAAATATAAATCTGAGAGAAAAAAGAATATATAATAAAGATTTGTATGAAAAACAAGATTTGAATAAATTTGCTGTTATTTGCAAATAATTTGAAAAAAGAATGGTCCATAAATAAAAAACTTGATTCATAAATATACATAAACAATAATTTACACGAATGATCGGATAAAATATTTTTTAACAAACATATTTCATTCGTACGAATGAATCAATTACCTGAAAGAATATCCATAAAAATGGACTTTATGCATAAATGCATTTGACTTACTACAAACAATAAAACAATATGAAAGTAAACTTTTCACGTATACATATATTCAATTTCAATTTCAATGAATCACAAAAAGGAATATGAATATAAAAGTAAATTTCCATCACAAATTTGCTTCATTTAAACGAACAATTGTATAAAGATATCCATATATAAAAATAAAAATTTCATTAAATCAAATGTATTTGATTGATTGATATATAATTAATCACAAAATTATATTATAAATGTATAAATTTTCTTTCTGCTTTGCCGTATTTAATTTCATCACAATCAATCATACGAAAATAAATTAAATCCTTCATAAACCCAATCATTTTACAAATTATCGAAAGAAAAATATCCATACAAGAATAATAGTTTTTGGATTTTTTTACAAGATCGGTTAAAGACTTACAACAACTATATCGTAAACTTCTAAAATGCAAAATATCAATTGATTAATCGTCTCTTTCGATGATTAACTTTCACTTGAACGTAAAAAAAAATTTTTTTTTATCATGTATAAAACATGCAATTGTTTAAAAATTCATTGTGAATTCATCTTCCTAACTTCATAGACGGATCCTTAAGTGGATTAACGAGGACAGACGAAAATCGAGAGGTGGATGTCGGAGGGCGCTATGATCGATCCGGCATGTAACGTCTAATTAAAGTCTAATGCGCGAGGCTTCGGTTCGATTTCCGGTAGTTTGGCGTCACGCGGAATCCCGCTAATTGCACCACCAAAGCCACGCCACTCTCTCACCCCTCCTGTTCTATCCATCTTCCCTAACCGGTCTAATATTCCTGTTCATTTAGTTCTGAATGCCACACCCTGATTTTCGGCCGTTTGCTGTTCTCGAAATTTTTTTCGAGAGTCATAAATTTGTAATCGCTTTTTTGATTTTTGATCAATTAATTAAATGAACATTAAATGGAAGACTTTCTTTTTAGATTGTATATTGATTTAATATTATAATAGATCGGAATTAATATTTTTCTTATGTAAAAGAAACATAATGTAATTGCACCGTAATGTTTGCAATTTTTGTTTTATAAATAAAATAATAAAAAAAATTGTACGATATAAGAAGTATAATAATTATGCGATAATAAGAAAATTTTATTGTTAATGAAATGATTAAAATATTTTGAAGATAGATAACTTTAATATATTTTTAATAAAAGAATATAAAGAGAAAAATCAAATATACGTACATTATGCAATACACTAGTACCTGGACGTTTACATTGTTCCTCGTTAACCTTCGAGGAAGACATCCCATGGGATTGTTCGCGTTAGAACTAAGTCAAGCGTGCTCTGCAATTTGCTAACTTGCCTCCTGTATTGGTTATATTTTATTCAGTTTGTGATTAAAAATTAAAAAAACGAAATATTTGATGATTAATCAAATAATATATACAGAATGTGTCACAAGAAAGATATCTAAATGTAATAAAAATAAATAAGAAAATAATTTATATAAAAAATAGTGTATTTTATATTCTTATTTATTATTCTTAATTATCCTCCTTAAAGACAATGTCTTATAAATGGATTTTTTATCCTCATTGAAATATTTCGTTACTTGGTAGCATCATATAGATTAGTCAAAGTCATGGATAAGTCGGTAGATAGTCGTCGTCAACATTCGGACAACATCGGATAGAATCGGATAGCATCGGGTAAATACGCTTAACATCGGGCAACATCGACTAGGCAATATAATAGCTTCAATAGGATTTCAGACAGTGTTATTGAAGCAACCTGTATGAGCAAAGCGATAAACAATATTCAAGCAGCAAATAAGCAACAAATGATAATACTACTGGACCTATTTCATTAATTTTAGTGTCCATAACGTTGCTTTTAGCGTTGTTAATGAACAAATTGAACAGTGCTGGTGTAAACGTTCTAGCAGTGAAATATTTTGTCCATAATATCTATATATCTATGATAAAACTATAAAATATCTCGTTCTCGGTAATGAAAGAGGTTAACCATTTACCAAACATAGTCGCGATAAAAATGAATGTATGTATATACGTTCAAACACCATTGTGTCGCGATCTCGTGGTCCACGATGATAAACTCGAATCGAAGTTAAGCACGGCAAAACTGTTCGATCGACCCTTGTTTTATTCCTTTCGACGCGACCCTCGGTATTCGATTAAACTCCAGCTTATTCAATTTACTGCGCGACATGTTGAAATAAAAAAAAATAAAAATAAAAAATATTGGCTTCGATAGAGAATTGCTCCAGAGAGAAATTGCTCTCTCTTTCTCTCTTCGAACAATCTAGAACCTCTTTCGTGATTTTATTAAATTTTTCTTCGAACCTTGTACCTAGATTTATTGGGTGTTGGAAGATTATACAAAATGTTTTCCATTTAAATCAATCTATCTTCGAATATTCTGGAAATTGTTTATGTATTTTAAATAAAAATTGAATGGTTTTAAAATGTGTTGTAACTATCTTCTTTGTAAATGAAGATTATAACACGAAGCGTATGAAAATTATTGTTAAAATGTTAATTAATATTACTATCTTTTCTAAGATATTTTGGTAGATAAATACTAATTTAAATAAAATATATATCTTTTAGGATCTTTTTTTTTTTTTATAGAAAATAAGACAATAATTATACATATGCATGTATAACGACGAGATATTTGATCCATAATTACAAAAGAATTAATTTAAATTGATTTTTCGCGGGTGCTCGAAGGATAAAGAAGGATCAGTTTGCGAGAGGTGTGTATCGAGGGAGGCAAATGAAATTTGAAGTTTGAAATTTGAGAGTTCGAAGTTGGGAATGATTTGATACCTGCGAGTGAAAGTTGGAAACTCGAATCTGATAGAATTTATGTGTTTGAAATTTAAAATCAGAAATAGGCAGGGAATTTGAAGCTTTGAAATTAAAATCTAAATTGATTCGGAATGATATTTTAGTAAGTTGAAATCTAAACTTTCAATGTTTGAGATTTGAGAAACATCATTTAAGTTTATATCTCTCGATGTTAAAATCTGAATTATTAATACTATTGTAATCTTCTCGAAATGATTCTTTGAAATTAATTAAATTTAATGGCATCATTGTTCCATCGTTATTATACATCTGTTACATTTTCCATTCTATTTTATAAATTATAATTTTAGGTTATAAATATTATAAACCTAAAATACAGTGCATACAATCGGAAAAGGAATAAAACATACGTAAAATCTATGAGTTTTTCGATATTGACAGAAAACGATAATTAATCGTGGAATAATTAACTTTATGACAGCCGCTATATTTTTTAACTTCTCTTTGATTTAAAATTACTTGTGCAGAAAAATGGAAACGAATATTTCTCAACATCGAGCACAATTTTTATATATTTTTTATTCTAACATTTTAAAATTCTAAAAATCACTCTTAAATTCCTATTAAATCTAAAAGATATTTAATTTCAAATGAACCCTCTAAATTGAATCCTACATATCATATTCCACAAAATATTCCACTAACCATAAAAATTCCATTAAACAATAAACCCCAAATCCTAACAAACAATCCTTTAAAAAAATCTCTTCCAAATGAGGCGACTAAACTTCACGATCCTCCACGAAACAAAAAAAAAAAAAAAAAAAAGAGGGGAAAAAACAACTCGAAACTTTCCCTTTCAATGTACAAATTTACTCGACCAGAGGGTGGTTGTTCGAGGTATCGTGGAACGACTCGAAACAGAGTCGATGAACGATGGGTTGGAAGGAAAAGTGGAAAGAGCAAAAACCAACAAAGAGAGAGCACACTGGTCAAAGATTGGCGAAGAGAGAGAAATGGTAGACAAAGGCAGCGCTGGAAATCATTAATTCAAATTGGCAATTTTGAGATCTGGACCATGAAATTCTCTTTCATCCTGTTGGAAGAGTGAAAGGTAGACAGTGACGGTTCCTAATCTGGGGAAAATTAATTTCACCAATGGTGGCCGCTAATTTTATTTGGAAGTCGCGATGTTCTAATCTTGTTATATTTGCTCGAGCTCGAGTTAAGCGAGCATAAAGTTAGATACTTCAATGGCGAGCAATTTGGATAACTGACTTAGATAAGATAAAGAAAATTTTTTCCATCACTTCAAAATACATCGCTTCTTTCGTCCCCTGTAATTTTTATTCCAATCAAAAATTACTATAAGAGTCATCAATTCTCTTGAGACAATTTTTTCGATCCAAAACGAACACGAATGAATGAAAAGGGAATAATCCAATTCCGGTTTGCCTATTCGTTATCTATGTCTATCAATAAACGGAAGCTGACGAAAGACGCGGCTCAGTTTCCGTATAGACGGGCCGGAAGTCCCAAAAGACTATACCTCAATGTTTCTCTGATCATAAGAAACTAGTCGCGGACACGTTCCTCTCGTTATCCTCGGTGCTCCCTTTTCCAGCTCTTGTCGTCCTTTCATTTCGGTCACGTTCGACGTTTCGCGTAGCCCCACGCTCTGCATTATTCACGAGACAGGGCCCTTCGAAGCCCTCTTTTCTCGATCCCCTTCAGAATGGTGTACTTTTCTATCGGGACCGGTTTGTCCTTTTCCAACAGTGGACCATTTGAAACAGTTGGTGGTGGTTTTGATACGATCTTTTATGAATTCGATTAATTTTGTAGGTTACGATATTGATAAATAATTTGCAAAAAATGTTGATTTAATTGTTTTAAGTTTTAAGAAAACATTGACAATGGCGAATGAAAATGGTGATGATTAATTTTATGAAATTTTTATTAAATTGTTAAAAAGATTAAAAAGATTTTGGAAAAACCAAAAGTTATGGTGGTTTTTTTTTTTTTTTCTTCAAAATGAAAAATTTTCTAGCGATTAATTATTCTTAAGTTTGAAATTAATCAAGATTCGAAGAATTTAATAATAATAGTGATATATGAATAATTGAAAAATATTTTTAACCCAATTTGCTAATGTTCTAACAAATTTGAAATTGTAAATTTACATTTAAGTTATTATTCGTGTTACAATTTACATATTTCAATTTAATTTAGAAAATTATTCGAAGAATTCAAGCATTGTATGAATAATTAAGCTTTTAGACTATTGAATGGCGTGGTAGCTTCTATTAAGTCTCGTCCACGATACATCTACTACAATTTCATTAAAACAACTTACCTCTAAAATGGTTTAATCGCGCGCAATCTGTGTCCTGGCACGTATAACACATACACACGAGAAATGGTGGAAACGTGGACAGTTGGGGTGGCCTTTTGCTTTTTGGTTACTACACTCCACTCTGTTTCGATCCACGGAGTTGAAAGGCTCTTAAACGCACCAGGGAACAAGGAAACGTACGTGTATTATGAAACGATCTTGGACAACATCTGGCCAAGACCTTTCAATGGTTTAATTAACTCCTGAAAGAAATTACAATATTGGATATTAACTTGGCCAGTCGCTCCTTTAAACATGCTCTCCACTCCCTCCCTTTCACGTTAGAACGTAATTTCAGAATTCAATTACTTACATGATAATTCACCATAATTCTACACTTTGCTCAATTTTAGATTTGATTCCTTGCAAAGATTCTGTATGCTTAAGCTATTTCATCTTTTTAATCATTTCAAATTCAGATTTTAACAATTTTATTATTCTTGATTACAATTCTTTGATCGTGTTTTATTAATCTCACAATATTATTAATAATTTTAAATTTTGCTTCAAAAATCATAATATTTTTAAAAAATACAACCTTTTCCCTTACATAATGAACAAGTATTGTGCACCTTTTGCAAACGTAATCGCTTCAATTCAACATTCATCTGATCGAAGAATTTCATTCATATCAATCCGTAAAAATTACTAGACGTCTAATAACGTATAAACGGGAGCATAAATCTTCATTATCGTGATATTACCTTATCGTATATTCCAACTCCTCCATAACATCCACTGAGAGAGAGAGAGAGAGAGAGAGATCTTCCTCAACCCCCGTCCAACCCTTGGCATCATTATTTTCAATCTCCCATCCGAAACACGTTGTATACAACCGTTCTCCGAATAAAAAAGGCTCGACACAGTGCAGAGACTCCTCGTTCCGAAGAAAGACGATCGCGAGCTACTTCGACGACGCGATCCATCAACGTTTCCAACCCTCTGTAAAACCTTGAGAGATCGACGACTTGAGGTAATACTCGTCGCGTGTTCCTCGACTTCCATGACT
This sequence comes from Apis florea, assembly GCF_048593485.1. Lineage (NCBI taxonomy): Eukaryota > Metazoa > Arthropoda > Insecta > Hymenoptera > Apidae > Apis > Apis florea. The sequence continues at coordinate 6,814,059 of NW_028256549.1, read as the reverse complement.
AAGAGCACGTCGTGTTTTCACCGTGTTTTCGACAGGAAACGATGGGAGTCTGATAGAAAGTCGTCGCTGTGAAAGGAATTCAGGATGGAAAAAAATTCGTAAAACGAATTCTTCATTCTTCGTAATTTTTTTTTTTTTTTTTAATTTAACTAATAACGTTTTCGTTTCGTTTATTATTGGTTAAAATTTCACGACGATCATGCGATTTGTTGAAAGCTCGTGTATAGTTTTAATAGAATAGATACTTGTTGTGAAAAAGTTCTGTTTTCGACGTGTGATGTGTTTTAATTATAAAATTTAACATGTAACAACAAAATTAATTTTTTAATATAAACTCTTACATTTTTTTAGCATTTTAATTTTTCATCTATCGATTACAAAAAAAGTAATATGTTTATAAGTAATTAAGAAGTATTCGTTAATTGTCAGCAACAGTATCGCTCGTAAATTGCAATTTTTTATTTATTAATATAAAAAAGAATCGTCCTTATCTATATTTTTTTTTTTTACTATAAAATTTCATAAAGCTCTAATGTTCTCATAACATATTCTCACAAATGCTGAAACCAAACCAAATCAAATCCCTTGAAAATCGCGTAAATTTTCGTATAATAAATTTCAACCGAAAAAATAAAAAGAAGAGACAAATATCTGGCAATATTTCTAAAAATAAATCAAAAAAATAAGAAACATCTCTTTACGAAGGAAAAGTTTCTGTTCAAGCGTAGCGAAGGAAGGGAGGCATAAAACCAGACGAAAGGAAGAAGATGGGGGGGAGGGGGGAAAGTGATGAAGAACAAAGGAGAAAGAACGAAGAGACACAGGGTTGATCCTCGATTATTACGAAATTCGAGATGTTCAAAGGTGGACGAGCATTCCGGATTATGCGGCTCGGCATATACGGGGAGGTTGGCTACCTTTTGATATCGAGACAATATTGTCGATAAAAATGGCCGGATGCCGACGTGTCAACAGGTCGATAAAGGGTTGAAACGTGGCTGGCAAATATTTGACCGCCCGCACCTTTCTCGTTTCGTCTCTCTCCCTTCTCCCCTTTTCTCCTTTTTCGACTGTTGCCCGTTCGTAAATATGGATGCCGCTTTGAGAACGAGACCGAAAGGGGATTAAAGGGGGCGGGGGGGAGGTTGTGAATCGTCTGGGAAAAGGCGATTCGTGTACAGTTTCGAAGGGAAATTTTGCAGAGAAACTTGGTGTACTTGCAGGGAAAACGATTGGGTTGGGGGGAGGGGGGGTGTGAAATTAGACGTATTGTGCAAATAGAAAGGGATGTAAAGGGGTGATGGCGAGGAGAGAGAGGGAGAAGGTGGTTGGGTAAATGTAGTTTGTCGAGAGTTTGAGGCGGAGATGGAGGCGGTGGGATAGAGAGAGAGAGAGAGAGAGAGAGAGAGTTGTGAATGGTTTGAGAAAAGTTTGGGAGGGGGGGAGGAGGGGGATAGGTAGGGGTGAATTTGGGTGGACGGATCAGGGAGGTTGGAAGTTAAATGTGTGCCAAGTATCCGAGTGAAATGATGTGGGTAAATATAATTGGTAATGGAATGAATGGTGGCATTGGAAATGTAATGTATACTAGGATGAGGAATGAGGTGGAGAGTTGTTTGTGGTTTTTAATAGAAAGAGGTTTAATTAGAATTATTCTAATATTATATATACAATGTTTGTAATTTTTATCGTAACGAATATTGTAATAATGGCACTTTAATAGTGACGAAATTAAGCAATTGTAATATTTCGATTAAATTGAAAGAAAGAAATAAGTAAAATCAAGAAATTCGAGCCGCAGAAAGGAAAAGAAAAACGAAGGCCGATTTTTCTTCAACTCGTTGCTGAAAGCAAGACGAAACAATCGGAAAAGTTTCCTCGAGAAGCCGAAAAAGAATTGAAAGCAGTCGAATCGGCGAATTCTTTATTTGCTCAACGAAACGAGCACTCAACAATTAGAAAGTTTCTCAAGCGCTCAACGGGAAAAAATCCTCTCTCGTTCGAAAAAAAAAAAAAAAATGGAGGATGAACACGTTGGCCGTTGAGAAACTCGCTAATCTCGTTCGGTTTTTCTTTCTACAATCGAGTTGAGATAAGTGGAGGAACTTCCGTCCGAGGAATTTTACTCGATTTATTCCACTATTTTTTATTAGATATGGATTTATTCAAAAAAAAAAAAAAAAAAAAAGTTTAATAGACGACTTTTATTTTAAAATTTTATCGAAAGTTTTCACAATTAATGTTTCTATTGGCAAAAATTTATTCTCAGTTCTTTGATCCCGCCAATTTTTTTTTCGTTTACTTTCGATTATTTTTCAGTTTATCTTTTGAGCTTTAAAATCGGCTTATCTATTATCATTAACATGTTATTATTATTGAATAATATTGATATTTATTTATATTATTATTGTGAAAATTTTAAAAATAAATAAAATTTTACACATCTATAATAATAATAAAATATATAATGCATAATTTTTATTTCAAAATATTAAATTGTTATCACGACATATGAGAATTGATCTTTTATGTATGATATTGTATTGAAAATTTATTTCTGATCATTCGATATATTTCCAATATTTATTCACCGAATTTTATAGTTTGTCGCGATTTATATTCCGAAATTAATCAAAATTTATCGAAAATTTTCCATTCGTTTACCATGGAAAACACATTATAAAATAGTTTCTTCGTTATATTTATTACGTACAACTTTTTAATTGAAACACAATTTTTTTTTATACTTCAAATATTGAAATCAATTGATATTATTTAGATATATTGAAAATTTATTCTTGATTATTCGATCAATTTCTCGACATTTATTCCGCAAATTTTCTACTCCATTGCGTTTTATATTGTCAAATATAATTCGATTCGAATATAATCGTTGTTTTTATTACACAATTTTTCTCCATGTCATTTTGATCATAAAATTTTTTAATCAAACATGATTCTTTTATCTCACAAATTTTCTATGAAATTGCAATATTACTATTATATCAATATTTTATCGAACGTGATCTATTTTACTTGTATATAATATATAAATAAAAGTTTGATAAAAGTTTTTCTATTTAAAACTGATTTTTATCGTAATTAATTACAATTTTAATTTCTAATCATTGCAAAAGGAAGTTTTAATTTTCATTCAATTATTTCACGATTATTGAAATGAGAGAATATAATAGATACGAAGAGCCGCCAGAAATTTTGCTCCTTTGCATAACGAAACTGTATTTCCTTTGACAAACGTTAATATGTACGAATAATGAATATTTAAAAAAGATAGAAGACAACTGAACTGAATATAAAAGTGAATATGAAATTTTAAACATTGCAAATAAATAATATAAATTCTATGAATTCTTGAAAAAATTTAACCTGAAATTTTTTTACAAGAAATATTCATATTATTAAATATCAATAATATTATAATAAGTTTATTTAAATAAATTTAAATGTGTGGAAACAAAAATAAATAATGATATATGTATAGTTTGTTTCAATAATTAATATAACAATTCCAAGTTTCAATAAATCACAATAATACTATAAAAGTTATATTAAATAAGTTGAAATTATATTTAAAATTATCTTAAATTTTCTCTGAAATAAATTTAATAATATATCTGAAATTAAGCAAAAATTACATTTTAAACTAAAAATGTATCTATAATTACATCTAGAATTAACTTAAAATTTCATCTATGATCAAGTTCAAATTAGGCTAAAGTCTCTTCTAAAATAATAAACGTGATAAAATTACATCTGAAATTAACCTAAAACTTTATCAAGATTTATATGTTAAATTAGCTTAAAATTAATCTATAATTACATCTGAAAACATTAACATTTAAAATTTTTCTTCAAATTAATTTAAAATTAACCAAATGTAGGTAACAATTTGTATAAAATCACGAAACACATTACACGCGAAACAATAGAACCAAATAAAAATTTCCATATCATTAATCTCGGTTTACTTGAAAATCGATTCGAATCGATTCGTGATAATTGATTCGTTGTTTTCATTCGCGACTATCACGCCACCAGATCGTGCAATTCTTTGTATATCCCATTGTCGTCTGCGAATCGAAAAGCTCGAAGATCGAAGATAATAGTCGAACATCGAACGTCGATTGCACTGCCACCTAGTAACGATGCAATATAGATATAGGAAGCAGTGGTGATGCAAGAGGATGGAAAAGGATGGAAGAGAAGGCAGAGCATCGCTTTCATCTCAAAGACAGAAGAGAGAGAAGCTTCTGCGAACGACACGCCGAGGACAAAAGAAACGAACTTCCTCTCTCTGGCCATCGCAATGAAGAAGTGGAAAGGGAACGAAGAAAAATGGATGGCCCTGCTTCGACGAGCCCTTTAAGAGAAGAGAGAGAGAGGTATAGGAAGAGCGAGAAGTAAGAAGGACTTTGGCCGATAACAATAAGGTGTTAATTAAGCAGCTGGTAAAGAGAGGCGGCTTGGTTAATTCCAGAAGTTGAATGGAAATAGCTCAGGGTATGAAAGGGGCGCGTGCCAGCTTACTGCCAGGATACGTTCCTTCTTTTGTCTTTATCCTTTTGCTATCTCTTTTTCAATTTCTTTTTTTTTTTCCTTTGTTCTCTTTTTCTCCAGCTTAAATACCGGGTCAATGACATAGAAATTTTTGTATAGTTTGACACTTTTTGAGGGTAATTGAGCGTTACATATGAAAAATGAATTTACATGAATTGTGAGGTTAGTAATTTCAAATGTCATTTTAGATTCATATTACATCACATGATTTCCTTAGGTTGATTTGAGATATAATTTTAAATAATTTTAATTATTAATTAATTGATTAATTAATTTATTATAAATACAGTTTCAGCTATATTTTTAAAAAGTTTAGATTAATTTAAAATGTAGTTTTTAAAGCTTTAAATTAATTTTAAAAATAATTTTATATTAATTTTAGAGAAGATTAAGTTGAAGTATATAATTTTTAATTTAAAAATTCTTGATAAAATTTAAGAATTAATATTAGAATACTAAATATAAACAATTTTTGTGACATTGCTAAGATTTATTAGAATATTATTTTTCAATTGAATTTTTTATTATATATAGCATTGTATTTTCTCTCTTTTTTTTTTCTTTTCACTTTTCATTTTTAGATTAACTTCAAATATGTTTTAAATTTTGAAAAAGAATCTGGAATTTGAGGTTAAATTATAACACAGATATTTTAATGGAATTATTGAAATATGTGTTCCTTTTATACATTCCTTTTTTTTTTTTTTTTTTTTTGAAAGTGAAATTTGGAAAAAAATTTATAACGATTCTTTTCAATTCTTTTTCAATTCTACTTCAATTTTTTATTTTTCAAATTAATTCGTATTTGACTTATTTGATTTTAAATCAGAAATTTTCAATATTTAATCTATATTTTCTTCGATATTCTCTATACACAAAAAAAAATTAAATTGCAAATAAAAAAAATATTCCAAAAACAATTATTTCTTTATTAATCAAATTTCTTCTTAGAACGAAAAGCATTTTCATCCTATTAATAACACAAAGAGTAAAACAACAATTACAGCTTCGAGGATTGTTTCACGAAATCACTTTCACACTCTGTGAAAAGTGGACAAAGCAGTTCATAATTTCCCAAGTGGATTATAAATTACAATAAAAATACGCAATGAGTTTGCCAGTTTTATTATATTCAGGCTACGTGTAGAAATAAAAAGGGGATAAACAAAAGGAGGAGGGAAGAGAAAGCAGAGAAGAATAACTTGGAATCGGATCGATCATCAATTATCTCGAGGGTTGTCCGTAAAATAGCCGGCAACTGTCGTGCTGTATCAGAGATGAGACGAGCGAGACTAATCCTCTTTTCGCCGGTTTTCCCGCAGCTAGGAAACAAAACCGGGTCTTTCGGATCAATGGCGGACTTGTCGTGTAACGCTCTCGTCGATCGATTCGGTGATTTGAACCGGGACGCCATCGTTCCTCCTCGTTTAATCCGGTTGTTCCGCCACGGAATGGAATTAATAGCACGGAATAAAATGTTCCGGCGTTATTCACGGAGGACAGTAGACCGCAGCCGGAAACCAAAGCGTAATTAAATAGAAGACCGTTCGATCTGCTGTAGTACCGATCGTTTAATTTCGATTTATCGCCTCGCTCGGTCACCGCCATCTTGAAACATGGCGGACTTCCGCGGTTTCCAGGGATGCCAATCGTTGAACGTCTAATATGAGTGGATTAAAAGATTAAACTTGCTTCTTTTTATTATTATTCAGAATTCGATTATAGATTTATTAGGAATTAGGTGATTTCTTATATTATTTCAATATATGATGTGAAAAAGTTGGATTAGGTTAATTTTTCCTTTTTTTTTTTATTATTAGTAAAGTTATTATCATGTAATACGATAAATAAATAATACGATTTTATTAAAAATTAGCATGTATACATGTATGCTAATGTGTTTTGATGATTATAATAATTTAAGTTTTTTTATTAATTAAATGTTTAATTACAACATGTTCAGTGGATTTATTAATTTTTTTCCTCAATTAATTTCTTATTTTAATTTTAAATTTAATATCAATAGCGATTCTAACAGATATTTCAATTTCGAAGATCTTTTTATCAATTTTTTAGTCATTTTAAAACTTTGGAAACTAATAAACCAAAATATAGTACCAAATAATAGAATGTAATTAAAATTTGTCAAAATTGTGGAAATTAAAGCAATAAAAGGAAAAAATTTTTTTCAATATTTAAATGCAACGAATTTATGACTATCAAAAGTCCCTTCCATTGACCCCTTTTTTTAATATTTTCCTCCAAAATTAATTTATTGCAACAGATACCAGGCACTTTGATTTTTTCTTTGGAAATTTCTTTCTTTCTTTCTCTCTCTCTTTTTTCTTTTTTTTTTTTTTAACTCCTTACCAGCCGTTTTCCTGGACTTTATTTTCTCGTAAAGCTTTGCTCTCCGCGTTACTTTTTTAACGAGTAGCTGGGGGTATAAAGACCGTTCCGTGAGAAGAGAAGCTTTTAGGAACACAGTACCGATTCAAAAACTCACTCCGCTAGGCAGGATTTTAGGGACGTCGAGCAATTCAAATTCAGATCAAGGTTAATCTCCTTTCGGCGTAAAAAGGAGGAACTTGGTAGTGACGGGAGTGTCTTTCTAAAAGGAATTCTTTAGTTTCAACGGGAATAAGGATGGGTCTCATTTAAAGTAGTTTCGACATAATTACAGCCACTGTTCTTCTGTGCCGTGTCAGTGAGATTTTTATAAAAAAAGTGCGTATTTTAAAATGATCAATTTTTCGACCATTGAAAAAAAGGATTTGATTAAATTTGATTTAATTCTTCAGTTATTATTTTTACGGATACAGTGTTGCATTGATATTTTGATTAAAACAGATTTAAAGGATTTTTTTGTAGAAATTACACAAGTATAAATTTAAAAGAAGATTAGATTATTAGACAATAAATGAAAATTGTGAGTGATTATAAAGAATGCGAGTTAAATTTAAAAAGTAATAATGATTTATAGGTTAGATTAAAAGATTAATAAAATGAACGGAACAACAATTGAATTTTATCTTAAAATAAAATCACAAAAAATTTCAACGGACAAAATTTCCATCGATCCATCACAATGCTCACAAGAGGAATACATAGGGATAGAGAAAAAATACAAAGGAAAAAAATAAATCAAAACAAATTAAAAGGAGAAAGCAAAAAAAAAAAAAAAAGAAAAGAAGGAACTTCATTATCGACCGATCTCTTCATTCGAATTCCCTTTCAACTCGCGATTTTTCCCGCCATTCTTCCAATTCCACGATTCCGTCAATGCCAGCAGCTTAATTATTCCACATTAAAAATAACCGAGAGCCACGGAATGAAAGCGAGATAAGCAATTCAGATTATTCGGTTCCCTTCTGCCTTCGGTCTCTTTTACCTCTTGGTTCATTGTAGAAAGAGAAAAAAAAAAGATTTGAGGATAGAAAGAGAAAGGGACGATCCGAGGGAGATCGAAAGATAAAGGAGCAGTCAGCGATTAACGTTGCCTCGTGCAAGAAGCGCGGAAATCCTCTCGTCCGGAGGTAAACTTTTTTAATTTCGAACATCCGTGGAAATTATCCACTAACTTCGCGAAGGTTTACTACTAGCCATCGCCACTCTTCTCTGGTCCACCCCTCCGCCTAGACACGCCTCATCCACGGAAACCTGGTATTCAAATTAACCAGAAAGTTCATCTCCTCTATTCGTTTTAATAGGTACAGGTCTAGCAGGAGGAAAAATTAAGTTTCCCTAGAAGAGGTTGGGTTGTAATGAAATAATAAGGCGAGATAAAGAGATTTTTAAGATATGTCCATCGACAAATTGGACCAGCAGGATTTGCTTTACAAAAGGAATATGAAATATGAAATTGTTGAAACTATTAAAAAATTAATCTGACGTGAGAAGAGAGTGAACAAAAGAATATTGTATTATTAAAACTGTTTTAAGAGGTGAATTTAATGCATTATAAGAGAATAAACAAAGGAATATTATATTCTTAAGAAATATATAATTTTATTGGATAAATTTAATGTGTTATAAGAGATTGAGTAATATTCTATTCATAAAATATTCTTAATTGTAAAAAGATGAATTGAACGTATTATAAAAGAATAAATAGAGAAGTATTATATTCTTAAAGAATATAATTTTGATTGATTAAGACAAAATTTCTAGAAATAATAAAAATAAAATAATGATAGACAGAAACATTTATATGATATATTCGATTAGCTAGTGTTAAAGTAAATGGTTAAGACTATTAAGAGATAAAGCTAATGATGTATGATATAAAAGACTTTACTGTTAAAGAATACTTATAACCTTAGTTTATTATTAAAAAATATAATGTGAATATTGATAATATTTATGGGAATAATGCTGGATAAAAGGATTTATAAGATCAGTTCTATTGTGCATTGACAAATTGAATAATGTATTGTGTGTTGATGAATAAAGATTGAGATTGTTGAAACTCTTCTGTTGGGATTATTGAGAGATAAATCTATTGTGTTAAAACTCTTTTACGTATTCTCTTAAATACTATTCTTCTTAGAATTAAATATATTATTGTTATTGATAAAAAAGTAGAAATAAAGTTATGAATAGAGAAATTAGTAAGATATATTCTATTGACCAATTCGAAAATAATTAAAAAATGATACAAAAATAGATGTTAATAACAAAATGAAAAAGATGAAAATATATTGGAATAAAGTTTTAACTTTCGATACAATAATAAATAAATAATCTATCCATCACATTTTTTTCATCTGCTTAAAAACGTTGCTAAAAAATTGTATATCTTAAATACAATTGCATTGTAATGCAACAAATAAAACATTCGCACCAAAAATAGAAACTTCAAATCTAACCTAACCTAAAATAAGAAACATACTTAAACTTCAAAGCAAATATTAAAAATCACAAATAACAATCCAACAACATAACTGTGTACAACAATGTACAACAAATAAGATGTACAACAATACAATACCAATAACTATGCACGTGAAAGGAATAGCAAACATTTATTGTTGAAATCACGAATTCTGCAACGTGAACGAGAAAACGCTTCGCTCGCACGATTTAAAGGGACACGTCGATGTCCATAAACAGTGGAACGATAAATGGGAAGGAGAATAGGTTAGAAAAAGAGAAAACACGAACGATGGAAGGGAGATGGTAAAATCTTGACGGACGAATTGAAAGGGAAAAGTTGCAAGAGTTCCTCCGCAATTCGATTCCATTTATCGTTTCCAACATTCACGAGTGGTCATAAATTTTCGAAAGCATCAGAAATCCCTCCTATCTCCTCCCTTGGTCAGAATAAACGTTGTATTGTTTGCTTCGAAGGGAGGTATGTGTCATTCTGGATAGTTTTCGACTTCGAACCCAAGAAAACAAGAAAACCGATGCAACGCACCGGAAACGAAGTGTAAATCTTGCTGGTAATTCGTTATTGGTGGTACGAGCAGGATAGTTCTTCGTGAAGGGACGAGTTTGATACGCTGTTTTTTACAAAAATTTTGAATTGATTGGATAACAGAATGAAAAAAAGTGTGTGATTATTTTCGGATAATGAAGTAAATAGAAATAAAAGAGAAAATGAAGAAAAATGAAAAAATATGACAGATCTATGAATTCAATTGTATGTAATATATTTTTGCAAAGAAAAATTTTTTGCTTTAAATTTACTTGATATAATTAAAAATATATAATTAATTCCTTGAATGATCAGTATTAAATTTAGATAAATCTGTAATTCCTAATCTCAATTTTGAGGTTAATCCTTGTCCTATACTTTTTGATATAATTACATCTTTTTATTGTTAAAAAATTATGCTATTTCATTTTATTTTTATGTTAAATACTTTTAACACTTTTGATTTAGTAAAATTCTTAATATAAAAAAAAAAAACATGATTAAAAAATTCTAAATTTTTAAATATTAAAATAAAACTAGAAATTGAAACATAAAAATTGAAAGATATTAGAGAGATGTTGATTCCATAATATCAGTCGTCATTAAACATAGCACCATATAAAATATTTCTTTACAAACACTTGAAAGTATAATAACCGGATATTCGCGAACAATGTGGTGAACGTGGCTTCTGAATTAATCGTTTATAAGATAAAAGAGCTCGTTTGACAAAGGATTGATCCTTCGATCGAGTTTTATTCCGTTGAAACGTTTCATCCCGCTCGTTGTAGAATGCAAATGGAAGATGAAACAATCGGTTTTGCTTAGAGTATCGATTGTAAAACTGTTCGAAATTGGCTGGTTATCTCGTTGAAGTGTCGAAATGAAAGGACCAGGATCTTAAATACTGGTGTAATGAAAATGGGCAAATGAATTAATTATTTCTTCGAACAGTGAATAACAAATCGAATGACATCGAATAACAAAAATAATATTTAAGAATAAATATAGAATATTTTAAAGTCATTTATTCTATCAAACTATAGAAAAATAAATTATAAAAAAATAAAGACACACACAATTTGTTTCTTTTGTAATTCTGCCTTGCCATCAAGTTTGAAAAACATTTTACATCATTGATAGTAGTAATCATTTATATTAATATTATCGTTAATAGCACTAAATTATTGCAATGTTATCATTAGTTCGTTTTAACAGAATAATAACACCATCGATGATGTTGATACGTCGTTAAAAAAAGAAAGGAAAGAAAGATTTCGAATAGGATGTAATTCCTTTTTATAATCTTCGTTATTTCTTCGAAACGTTCATTGTTTCCAGGATTCTGTGATCGGTCGGATAAAAAACGATCTTTCGTTACGATACGAATTTTTCGGGGTCAAACGGTTCATTTGCCACGTTTGGAGAATTCCACGGATTCGAAGTAACTTCGGGGAATGAAAAGGGAGGGAGGGGGGGGTGAAAAAAGAAAGAAAAAAGAGAGAATTGACCCGAGAAGTTACGGCCCCGCCACGATCTAAAATATTCAAGAGATTCGAGAACTACGAAAGTGGAAATGGGTCAATTTCTCTTATCAAAAAGTATCCTCCGATCTCTGTGAAAGAAATAGAAATGTGTTACTGATTCGATCATTCGATTCGCGGAAAGAGACACTAAACTCTGATGATATTCAAAAGTAAATTCAAATAAGGTAAAATATAATACAGCAGATGTGAGAATTGAATGTTCATTATCGTATTTTGAGTCAATGAATGAATTCACCAAATTCTTCTTTCGTTCCAAGAATTTAACAAAACTTTTCAATCATATATGAATAATATTATTATTTTCTTCTATGAAAAAACTAACTTTCATTGCTAAATAGTTTATTTTTCAAATTCTCATTAATTTATATTTTAAATTCAATTTATTTCTCTGTATTAATCTATCGTTTCATTGTAATAATACGATCTACGATTCTTTATTCTAAATTTCCAAAAGTTTAATTAATTACAATAATATTCTCTTCTTACATAATAAAAGAAAAAAGAGGCTAGTTTCCATCATTAAAGATAATTTCTAATCTTATTAATCATGTTTTAATTCATTGAACCTATAAATGACTTTCAATGGCAAAAATATATATTTAATATAAATTTGCAGCAATTATAAATATCGCCACAATACGAATAACATTTTTCTGACAAACATTATAAAAATACCCGGGTTTCAACCTCAATAACCTCATTTAATTCAATGACCACTTGCTCTATTCGATGTAAACACTAATAATAAAATATTTCAAATAATATTATATAAATACTTAATACTCTTGCAAGTGTTCTTGTGCTGTTCATAAAGTCCTTCGTTCTGTAAACTTTTTTCCTACTAAAAAAAAAAAAAAAAAAGAAAAGAAAAATTAACACCTCTAACAAAAAACGACAAATCGAAAGAAGTTCATTGAGCTCCAGAACAACTTGTACACCGTGTATCGATCCCGACATAATGTTGTGCGCGGCGACTGACTTATTGACAAAGTGATAGAGTCGGTGGGTGGCTCGAGGATTCAGCGTCGAGAGGGTTGCACACACAGAGGCGTCCCCTTAGGAGTTATGCAGAATTATTTCTGCGTTTGCCTGTCGAGCATCACTCCCTCCCCAAACTCTCTTTCACGAGTTCAAGAGCACGAGGAATCAAGGGTCGAGTTGAAATTTGCGTTGATATTCGATTTGGAAATTAAAAGATGTTCGAGAGGAAGGATGCTTCCGTTAATTTAATTAAGGGAAGAGCGGAAGTTGGGGAATAATTCTTCGCTTGTGATTTTTAACTACCCTTTGCACTATCCCTGCACCCATTCGAGAGTCTCAGAGTAGAGATTCGCTTTGCTTGTAACATTGAACGAAGGATTGGACGATCGAAATCTTTTGAAAGTGAAATTTTTGGAAAATTGGCGCAGAATGGCATCTCGTTTTTGAATATCTTTCACATGAAAATCGATGTACGAGAACATTTTGGATCAGATAAGTAGAGGTGTATAGTGTACTAAAGGTGTGAAGAATTCAAAATATTTAAAGTGGATAAAATGAATTTTACCGCGATGATGTTAGATCATTGTTGTTTTCAATTTTTCTTGTATATTTGAAGCCCCATTTTCGAAGAGATTAAATTTGTTCTAATGTTCTATTTTCAATATTTTCATTTAAATACATATTATTCATTGTCATCTGAATAATATATTACGAGCAATTAGAATAATAATTGTTAATTAATTGATCCAATTTATGGATATTATATACATTCACGCGTATGTCTCGAAGATTTTCAATTTTTTGTGTCAAATTATTGAAGTGGCATTGACAAATAAAAATAAGTGTATCACAAATGCTTTATTTTACGAAGAGTACAAAAAATTAAGGAAACTTTTCATTAACACAATTTAAGTAATGATATATCAAAAAAAAAAAATAAATAAATAAATAACTTGTGTTTCAAAATTAAATAAAACAGAAATGAATGCATAAAATAATTAAAGTTATCTCGAGGAGGAATTTCAGACCGCAGAAACAACTCCTGTTCGAGGATTCAATAGTAATCAGTTCTTAACATCCCCCCCCCCCCTCTTCGAAACCCTTCTCTCAAGCTCCCCAAGCGAGTTACTATTCAGAATACCCTTTCGAAACCTCGCTCGACCCTCCTAAGCCGCCCCAAAACACCGCTATCGTTCCAACCCCGATCCACTTCCCAAAATTCCTTTCAAACACCGGGTCACTTCTCACCCATACAGCCCGATTTTCTGCACCCTGTCCTCTCGAGAACTAGTTCAGCCAAAGTTTCAAAGATCTGTGTGATCCGTCCCTTGGAAGCAGTTGATTTTTTGATCGAAATTTCAGAGAAGTTTTGTTTTTTGTAATTGTTACAGTAATCCTTGGTAATTTTAATTCAATATGGAATATCGTAATCTGATTTGATTCGTGTCATCTTCGAAGATTAAACATATGATTTAAGTTGTATTTTTGAAATACAAAACGATTTTCGGATGAATTATATACATATAAGTTAAAACTATGTTTGTTATTTATAAAATTTGCCATACAAAATAGTTTTCAGTACAATTTCAAAAGTAAAACAATTTTCTATTCTTTGATCATACTTTTTAATTTGCATTGCTTGGATTGCAGATCTAAGGATATCGTTGATAAAAAAAAAAAGGAACATAATACTCGACGATTGTGATATAAGATAATTGAATTATCGATTGAAGCTTTCATTACATCGACTTACATTATTCGTGAATCTTTCTCTGATTTACCTATCATTTATCTATCTAATTCACAATCATCTTTCAACGAGCTTCTTCCTCCATCAGACAAAAGATCTTCTAAGCCCACACTCTCCCCCCCTATCTCTACCTCATTGACCCATTAAAAACTTCGTAGAACCTTCGTACAACGACACGATTGCATTTTCCCCGAAGAAAGGCGGACAGGAGACGAGTAAAGCCAGGAGAGAAGTTACGTTCGAGGGTGGTGTGTCAGTGGGGTGGTTGTGATATCATTACCCTCGAGTCTAAATTCCGGTACACGTAAGTAAGCGTATGGAGGAATATGATACGCCGGCTGACACGGCGGGCTTGTCTTATGAAACGTCGTGCAACCCCCCACGGATGAGCACAATATCAACCCCCGACTCGTGGTGGAATATCTTCCCTATATATAGAACAATGCCACGTCGCCGTTGAATGAAATCCGCCAAGATTTTCGACTCTCGTGAAATTCGGATATATATCAGAATCAAGCAAAAGTCGAGTTATAAAATTGTGAAATTAAAGTTTGTGGAAATGGAAAACTAATATATGCTAAATTTATTCTCTATATATAATTCGTATTAGTGTAAGAAAAAATTAAAAATTTTGTCAAAAATCAAAATCCGCTCAAGAAGTAGGAGAAATTGTGCCGTTGAAGCCAATTTTTGTTTCATCCCGATATCTCAATTGGTTGCTGAAATATGAGGATTCAAAGTATCCTGTAGCGTTTTGTAGAGATTAGGAATGGATCTAGTGACTTATATTTTTCCCTAGAAATATGCGCCACGTTCTCCACTCGTCTGCAGTTTAGGGATAGGTTAATGAGACGAGCAAAAGATCTGAGTGAGCGACAAAGACAAAGATGGTAAACGGAAAAAAAATTAGCTTTTCGTTTACACGACGATATCTTGGGAGCCAGAAGTCGGTTCGGAATGAACGAAAAAGAGTTTTAAAGGATAAGGTTTCACGCTTCCAATGATCGCTTATTCGTTAACCGGAAATCACTATCTTCGAAGTTATAACGATTTGAAGTTTTTCTAATTTTAATAGAGTTTATACGACGATGTAGTCGAGAAGTATCGAAAAAGCATTTTAAAGCGTAAACTTCTAATAGGTTTTCATCTATTAATTGGAATATCAGCGATTTAAATCTTTTTCTAATTTTAATAGAGTTTAATCGTACTTTTAAAATAAAATTGTTGACATATATTTCTTTTTATTTCTGAAAAAATATTGCTTACAACGATCTTGGAGATCAACGATGTTTTAAAGATTATTTAAAACACAACAATCTTTATTAAAGCTTGAAAAAAGTATATTATACTTTTTTCTATAAAAGTAAAAAAAAATTGAGAAAAAGGAGATTTTTATTAATTTAATCAATTCGGAATATTAAAAATATGAATACAGCTTTAGAAGTTAAACTAAAATATTTAAGTTTAAATTATAATTCAACATAATTTTCTGTATAATAATTTGCAATTCTGAAGAAATATTTAATAAAATATTCATTTTCATTTGTTTAGGTAAGCAGTGCGAGGAAGATAAAAATATGAGGACATAGCATGTGTATCAACAACTTGCTGATATATCATGAGGTTTTTATATTATTTATTTATATTATTATTTAAAAAATTAAATAACAAAATATTATACGAAATATTCAAATATCGAAATTTTGAAAACGTGAAGCATGTCTCTAATCAAGAGAATGTCGTTCATATTTAATATGCGATATTAACAAGAACATTGCCATAATTACATTGTAATAAATGCATGATAATATAAATTTAATGAAATTTTATGTATACGAAACATACAACACGTGTTCCACCTTTATGATAAAATAACAAATTCCATGAATGATTACGGAAATATAATAAAATTAGTTATTTTCATTCATATCGTTTCAATATTCGTCAAATAAAATATCCTTTGTAGTAATTTCTTCTTCAAATTTCTCCATATTAATTCTCCATATTTTATGAAATCGTCTACAGGCCACCATTTATTTTCGCGATCAATACAATCAAAGTTCTGAGAATTTAATCAACAAGAAGAAGAAAAGAAGAAATTTAATTTTTTTAATATCATTCCTTTTAATATTAATTTTATTTCATCATAATTTTATTTCTGATAATTTTATCCCTTTCTCGTGTAAAATACAGTTCATTAAATCTGATGAAATTTAACATTTCGTATAAATTTTCAAACAACAAGAAAATTCAAAATTATCGATACTTTATTAAATTATTGAAGTTGATTAAAATTTTAAAAAGCATTCGATAAATATTAATATAATATTATCATTTATTAAATGTTCGCAAGATTATCGACAATTTTGAAACATTGATTAAATATTGAATGTTTGAATCTTATTGAAAAAATAATTAAAAGTTTTTAGTAACCAATTCAACTAATTTGATGATTAAATGTAGATAAAATGATAGAGATTAGATATATAATTTTTAAATGTTGCTTTTCATTTCTATCGCTCTGATTGGAATTAATTTAACATAAATGATATATCCAAGTATTTCACAATAATTTCGAAATTGAACTTAAGTAAAATACGTTAAATAATATTACCTACTTCACGATATTTTATGATCAAAAATTTTTCAAATGTTGTTAAACGAGAAAGAAAAAAACGTATTGAAAATTTTAAATGCCCCCTGCAATTTGATGATCAGAAACTGCACGTCGAACTAAACCGTGCTTTTATATTAATTAATTTTCCAACCGTACATTATTTATCGCGTTTCACGCTCGAAATGCCAATTATAATTCCCAGAAACGTTTCTCCAGCTGCCAACCCCTCCCAATCTCTCTTATTACTCGCTATTAACGAACACATGGTTGCCCCGGCGGCCGCATAATTCGCAAAATACGATAATCTGAACTGCGTTTCGAAAGCGCGCTTTTGTCACCGACAGTGGAGAACAAAATCGGCCGATTTCAGTTTCAATGCTTTCGGCCGGCCGCCATTTTGTCGCGTTTCACGGGTTTTTGGTCCGGAAAAATCGAAAAATCGTTTTCGTTACTTGGAACAATATGTATCCTGATGTTTTGTACAGTTTGGAAACAGAAATTCCCAACTCTTCGATATTTTCTTCCCTCTCCTTCGTTTGGAATTCAATTTTGCTTTCTAATATATTCTTGAATTCTGTATTCTTCTCTTAAAACAATCTTGGAACAATGAACAACGTATATTTCAAAAAGAGCCTAGCTTCTCAATTCTTTTTTTAATCTTTTATCAATTTGTGTTATCTATCCTCTACCGCGCTAGCCTCGATAAAAAGAAAGAGAGATGATCCCCTCCAACTTATCGCGAATTTCATCAGCTATTTTCCATCTTCCTCTCGAAACGAAATCCTTCTGTGTTCAGTCTGAGGAGAATTTTTCGCCGTCTGCGCGGTGGAAACTCAATTTTTTCCTCTCGCGACTTCCGCTCACTTTTAAAACTTTTCCCTCCCTTGCCATTTCTCTCTCTCTCTCTCTCTCTCTGTCTCTCTCCCTCCTCAGCCGGCTCGAATCGCTTTATTCACGCGAAAAACTTCTCGCATACATGCATCTGGAACGAACGGAATAATGATCGTTCGGAAAGGAGATTTTAAATCCGTGTTAAAATCACTGTTTGTGACCGTGATGTAAGAAGATAACAATACTTGGTTATGGAATGAACGGTATTGGATGCTATGGAAGAAAAGAAAAGAATTAGATTAGGTGTTAGTTGGATTTTATTTCTTTTCGAATTTTTGAGAGAAGAATAGAAGCAGTTGGTGTTTGATTAACTTTAGAAGAAGTATAAAAAGGAATTCGAGCGATGGAAATTTGAAAAAGTCGAAAAAAAGTGTTTAAAAAAAAAAAAAAGGGAAAAACAATGGAAGAATGCGCTATTGTGTGGAGAAGAATTTCAGGAACAAAAGAACCGATATATACGAGGGAAGACGTATCGATAATAAGAAAGAATAACAAAGCGTCAACTATAAACGAATCGATCGTTTGCTGGCCCGTTCGATGTGTACGAATCGTTGTATTATTAATAAGAATTTTAACGATCCTTGTAATTAATAATGCATAGTGTAATGTTTGTTTGATGAGTTTACTTTTGCACAAGTTGAGACATGGGGAAATATGTGTGTGCACAGTGAATTGTAAATTAATCGATTTTGGGTGATGTATGATGTATATCCTGGCATCCAAATATTTGTGAAGTGGAATGAACTTATGTTTTAATGGAATATTCTATGAACGATTGAATTTTATAGGGTAAAAAAAAAAAAAAAATTATCGAATTATTGCATTTATTTCAATGTATTATTCTATAGATATTCTAACATTCTTCGTTTCAAGAGGTTAAAAGTTTTTATATGCTGTGTTTTTTGTTAAAAATTTTTATTCGTTTTCTTTTTTTGTTTTTGATATTAATAATATCGGCGAAATAATACGAGAGAAGAAAGAAAAAATTCCCATTTTCCATTTTCCATTAACGAAGAGAAACAAATTCTGGATAATATATTTTTATTTATAATTTTCGATCATTTCATAATCTTTCTCGTACAAGTATAATGAAAAAGGATATTTTCATTTAAAAGAGAAAAACAAATGTAAATTTGACATATTACAATCTTTGTACAATCGAATGAAATAAAAAGGAATAATAATGTAAAACGATAATGTGTTATACTTCAAATAAAATAAAATAAAACAAATCTTCCATTCAACGTTAAGAACAGAAAAATTAATAATTTTAAATATCATATTTTTACCGTTGGATATTTATTTTTCTTAGTTTCGACGAAAATCGAAATCATTATGACAAAGTCAGTCTTGTCATATTTTGAAAAAAGATACTATATATAAAAGAAAAGAAGACAAATTTTTTTCAATCTCAACTTTCATTTATAAAAGAAATCGATCGATCGTTCATAATCGAGTGAAAAATCATCCGTGCTGTGTATAACGTAATTAGAATCAGGCGGACGTTCCTTACTTTCACCGTGGCTTATGTAACAAAACGAAAAGGTTAACGCTCAGATGAGGAGAGAAATATCAGGCTCGATGCTCTTTCGCGATTAACCTCCGTACTTGGAAATTTCTGCATTTTTTTTTTTTTCTTTTGTTCCATATTATCGAACCACCCTTCATTTTCCGCCATTATCCTTTGCAGGCGTAAAATTAGCGACAATTAAAGTCGACGAAATAATGTTATTACGATGGTTATATGGTTCGTTTATTGAGAGAGAAAATTTCTGTTATTGCATTTTTGGAACGTTTTGTAAATAATAGGGATATAAGATAAATCATAGCTACGAATTTTAATAAATTCGTTGGGATAGTTATGCGTTGTTATGAATTATTCATTTATTTCCAGGTTTAATTATTATATTAATTATTGAGTAGTAATCGAATTGGATTTGCATTGGAACATGGTGATGGAACGAGTTTCGAGAATGATGGAAAACTGTAGATTAATTTTGGATTATGATGAATTCGAATTTGAAACAATTTATATTTTATTCTATTGTTGAAATAAAAAAATCGTTTTGACGTGATGCAATTTTTGGAGAAAAGTTAATGTAATAAATTTGAAATTAATGTTGGGGGAAGAAGAATATATTTGTAGTTGTTTGTAGTAATTTTGTTTTAAATATTGAATATAAAATTATGATTTTTAATTCATGTTTTATTAAATATGTTTTTTTAAATATTCATAAATATTTTATGTTATTAAAGAATATAGAAAAGCTGTTAATTTTCATTTTTTTTTTTTTTTAGCCTCTTTAATTTCTATTTAATATTGCGAACACCTCTTGGTTAGTGACAGTGTTAGTTTATGCTAAATGAATTATTGGATTAATACTATATAATAAAAATATAATATAAAATACGAATCTTTATATTTATGAAAATTGTATTTATTATCGATAAAATTATTTAGTTAGTTATTAAAATATTACCAAAATTACTGTAGATGTAGATAATATTCTGTAAATTAGAGAAACGAGGTATTTACATACATGAAAGAATATTAAATTTTCAATTCTAGATTAAATAATAACAATTTTTCTTTCACAAGTTTATTTCAATTTCGCTTTTTCAAATAATTATCCAGAAATATGAAATCGTATTCCTTTCTTTTCGTATCAAACATTTTTTTCAATTTTATTATTAATTTGAAATCGAGCAGATATCAATTAGTAATTTCATTTACTTTTTTAAAATAAAAGAATTCCAATTTAATTATCTTTCAGATATTTTGATTTATATATTTGGAATAATATATTGGTAATACTGAACTTTTTACCGACGGTGTAAAATAGAAGCGAAAACTAACCTAAAAAACGTAGAATGTCGATCGATCGGTACGAAAGTTTTCCGCGAACAAGGGAGGCTCTTTTCTGCTTATTTCGCGAAATAAATCGCCGATGTATCCGCGATCCGGCCATATATTTTTCTTATCGTAATGGAAGACGGACGTGTTCACCGGATCCTGAAGCTGAACAGAATGCAAGGACACCGAAACGTGTCTTTTCTCACCGGGGTCAGCGAAATGGATGAGAATAGATCACACTTATCCTCGTAATAGATCTGTCTCGCGATGCAAATTTCCATCGAAAGAAAAAAAAAAAAAACGATAATTGAAATATTCCCTTACGTTTCATGCTCGATTTTTATTGCATCCTATTTATTATCTCGTGCAATTAATCGAAGAGAAATAGAAGATGAGTGAAAAAACATAACCTTAAAGATATTTTTTGATTTATCAATTTCGGTCAGAAAATCAACTTTCTTAAAATTAAAAACAATTAGATATTTAGAATCAATTTCACATGCTTAAAATTTTAGAGAAATTAAAATTATAGAAGATTGATTGATATATAAAATATTACAAATTTTGTTTCCTTAGAAACTTATTATTTATTTAATCGTTTGCTTAAATTGAACAATTGAAAAGAAATTGTATTGTAATTAAAAATAAAAACAACTAAAATTATACATACCTTGTGTTGAAATATCTTGAATAATGAATTCAATATTTATATAAATAACGAAAATTGAATACAAAACGGAATCGTTTCGATTTTAATCAAATCGAGACAGAATAAAAAATGAAAATCAAGACCGATTTAATCCAAATGGAAATAAGTTACACAATAATATTATTCGTAGCATGTCAAATCAGAAAGGGGACAATTAAGTGTAATATCCACCAAACGTTGATTCAGTAATTGGTGTAGCATCGCCGTAATGAAATTAACAACGCTCGAATTATCAATTTCAATACTAGAATTTCGAACCGTGCAATTATAATGAATTAGAGGTATTATAATTCAATTCAATTAGAATAATACACCCTCTTTAATATCCTGTGTAAACCGGATATGAGGCCAGTTACAAGTAATACGATCAAGTGAATTCGTGAAACTATGATCACAATAATCGATCCGTTCGAATTTTTTCTATCCAAGGCCGAACTTTTTGAAATAATTTCAACACCTGGCCATTGCCTGGATTGAACTCGCCGTTACAAGATTAAACGTTGAAACGTGGCTGAATCATTAATTTAATCATCGTACGTAATCATCGGTTTCCATTAAAATCCGGAATTGGCTGCGTAAACGTTGCGAATCCCGGAACAAGGCAGCTTGAAATTCCGTGAAATCGATGATTGAAATTTACCAGTTGATGCCGTTACGAGGAAAAAGGGGGAGGGGCAGGAATCGAATTAAAAAATGGAATTTTCCCTGGACTTTTCGACGAAGGTAATTGTTAAACCGTGAAAGGTGGGAAATGGAATTAAACGGTACAACAGACGCGAAAAATAAAGTGCAGGAACCAATAAACGCGATATTCGAGTGTATTTATTAAATGGCGGAGAGCAAAGTGTGTTTGTTAAAATGTATTATTATAATGCTTGTTGTCGGAGGATTACTTACGAAGAAGAAAGAGTGGAAAAAAGGATGATAATTTGATAATTTCGTTATGTGATAAGTGTTGCGATAATTTTAGCATGATAAAAATCAAAATCCTAATACGAATTAAATTAATTTGTAAAAGAAATATATTGATCTCTCATAATTATAATTCAAGTTGAAAAAAGTTGAATAAAAATTTTGCTACGTTATTCACGTAGTAATTTGTTCATTTCGCAATAATTTAATCTCTATAATCGCGTACAATCATTGTTCTATGATTGCTTTTCTTGAATACTATATTTTTCGCAAATGACTTTCGCAACGTTTAAGTCTTCGACTTAAGCCTAGAAATTACATAAGAAGCGAACAAAAGAGGAATAAGCGCTGAGAGAAGGAAGAAACCAAAGCTGGATGGAACACACAGTAAGAGGATTGGAAAAAAGAAAATGTAAAAATTAAGGATCCGAAAGGGTCGAGTCATGAGCTGAATAAAAAGAGCAAATGATAAAATACAATTATAAAGATTATTTATTTTCATTTCCGTCTAATTGATAAGTTTTATTCTTTAAAAAGAAAAAATGCTGTTTACAGAAATCTAGGTTAATTTTTATTATTATTATTATTATAAAATTTTCCAAAAGTCGACAAATTTATCCTTAAACACGATAAATAAAAAAAAAGAAACAGAAAACGACTCGACAATTCACGCCCTCTATCGTTATTGTCCTAAAAATAAAGAATATTTCAAAAAAATGTATAATTGTCACGTAATTAATGTACGAATATTTAACGTTATATTTATTAAAATCATTCATAAAACGATTCACTGTATCCTTCTTTAATGCATCCATAGAGAAAAAAAAAAGGATGGACGATCTTAAGCCAATTCTTCGTGGTTGTTCATATTTATCGAACGTATCATTCATAGGAATAGGTTCCAGAATATTTCGATGAAGCATGAACCGGATTTTGGCTCGACCGAGCCGAGCGTAAAGAGTCTTGGCCAGAATTTTCTTGGCCCCGTGTCTGGCCCCATTGAAATTATAAGAACGGCGGTGTCTGGAATACGTCGCGATAATTGCTCCTTCTCAGACAGACTTCCGCCGACGGACGACTTTCCTCCTCTCTTTGTTCCGGAATTGGAAAAGTGCGCTCGTGTCTGTGAGACACGAATATGTTTTGAGACGGTTCCACGACGGCTATTGGAAAGTTGAGGGAAGGGAAGAGAAGAGTTTGTGAAACTCTGGAAGAATGGAGGAACCAACTTTCGGGAGCGTGTATTTGTTAATTCGATCTTGGAGGGAAGCAGAAGTGGATGATTAATGATTTTTTCCAAACGTTGATTAATTAAACGTGTTGAAGAAAATTAAATGTGGGAGAAAAGATTTTATCTTTATCGTTAATAGTGTTATTTATAATGTTCTTTGGAATTTTTAGAAATTTGTTAATACCAGAACGGAAATAGAAGTGAATAGTTAGAATTAATTTTCGTTGAAATACATTGGAGATTCGTAAAAACGTGCAACAGTTAATTAAGGGAGAAATCGAGAATTTTAATTATTTGCCAATACATGATCAAAGAAACGAAGGATTTAACGTGACATTTTTACACAGTATGATGGACGATTCGAATTATTGGGAAAAAATTCCCTAAATGAAAAAAAAGAAACTAGAGAATTTTATAAGGATTTAATCCAAGGATAAAAAATTTAATTATCATATAACGATGGACGGAAAAAAGTATACATAAGAGTGAAACAGATTGTTGATTGAAATCGAAATATCTGAGACGTTGCAAATAAATTACCAGATATAGGGATTTTTTCATCGTGAAAAAAAAAAAAGAAAAATAACTTCTCGGTCCAATCCAATCTTTTTCAAATAATCGAATATGTATAAACAATTATTACGCGCCAACGATCGAATATTTTGCAGCAATTCATTAATATTCCACTGTGAATTTCGCGCGTGATTTGTAACGCTCGGATCTTCTGCCACCCTCTCGAGCGTAACAAATCGCGCGCACGCAATCGCGTAAGTGGCGAGTGAGCGATAAATTAATCGAGCATCTCCGACACGCGAGGACCTCGACTTCCGTCGCGCGGGCCGGAAACCATCGTATCGAAATGGAGAGAGGGGCATCGATCCAGGGGTTGGATGGAAATTATGGAATAGTTTCGAGGAGGAGAAGATGCTGGAGAAGAGGGCAAACGTCGAGTAGAAACGCTGTCTTTGATAAAAACACTGTCTTCCTTGGTTCCAATTCTTTGAACGACACTGGTGACTGGTCAGTTTGAAATGTTCGGGGATGTAAATTCAAACATATTATTCTTCGTTTGTTATGGAGTATAGTTTTTGGGATATCGAAATTTTTTTTTTTTTTTTTCATTCTGAATCTTTCGTATAGATCGAAGCAAAATATCGGTTTGTTTTATTTTTTTATTTATTTATTTATTTTTTCGTTTTGAATTTTCTGCTTTTTGTTTCGAATATTTATCTACGTCGGATTAGAATATTGGAATTAAAATGATTGATTTGTAAAAGTTGTAGCATAAAAAGGCTGTTCGGGAGTTTATAATTAAACAGAATTGGTTAAAATTAGATGTGAAATTGAA
Source organism: Apis florea (assembly GCF_048593485.1). NCBI lineage: Eukaryota > Metazoa > Arthropoda > Insecta > Hymenoptera > Apidae > Apis > Apis florea. Next base: position 6,789,222 of record NW_028256549.1, on the reverse strand, counting down.
ACAATTTTTCGATCTTTCACGTCAAGTTGGAAAGACACTTGAAGTCTGTCTCAAACTCATAATTAAAAATAATCGGTTAATATTACTAAGGCATTATATTAAAAAGTGTCTCGTTTTCTTTGAATCTCTCGTGTCTCGTGTCGTATTAGAAGAAGATCCTCCAACTTCTTTTAACTTATAATTAAACGCAGTCAGTTAAAATTAGCTCTTCCTATTATTATTTTCCCTAAAATTCCTCCTGTTTTTCATTATTATAAGACACAGAGTGGTTCAAATTTATAATTAAAAATAATCCGATAATAAAAAAATCAACGATAAAATTTCTTAATGAAATTTTATACGTTTTTTACTTATTAAAAAAAATTACTAAATTTCAAGAATTCGATTGCTGCAGTGCCAAGAAGATTATAAAAATTTCCAACAATTTTTTATTTATTCAGGAAAAATTCGAAACGTTTCGAAATCATAGGTGAAACGAGAACTTGGCTAAAAATAAATGTTATTAAAGAGAGATACAAGCCGTCTTGAGCCTATCGTTGGAGGCAGTCGGTCGAGGGAGGGTGGCCCTTGTATTGATTCACAACTCTACCCCTCTTGTTCCCTTGGAACTCCGTAGAGGAGGGAGGCGAGCGAGAGGGAATAAGGGTGCAAGTGGTAAGGGAAAACGGCAGTCAGACCCCCTAAAACATTGGCGTGGGATGTCGAACTATCGCATAAATTAGTCTGCGGCAGTCCCCTTTCGTAGGAATTGTATCTCGTAGTTTCTACTTTTCGCTTTCGCCTTTCCTTCCTTTTTCTTTTTGCCGACGTAAGATCGTAAAAGTTGGACGGAGAACTTTTTACAATGTTTATCGAAAGGCATGAGAAATGAAAAGTTTTTTTTTTTTTGCATAGATTTTAATTTTAAAACAGATAACCAAAACATAATTGTAATGTCCACTCTTCCACAATCTTCAATTTGAAAATTGAAGAAAAAAAAATACTGTAAATTGAAAAAATATGTTATACACCAAAATATCGAAAAATAAGGACTTTCTATTCTCAACAGAGAATAAGAGACATACAATTTTACAATTGATATATTGTTATTTCATTCATGAAAAATTTTATTCTCTTTTAGATGCAAGAAGAGAGATTACATTCTTGTTACACAAACCAATAATAATCTCCTAATGCACAAAACGATCCAAATGCATATAAAAAAAATTACTTATTTTTATCAAAATACATCAAAATCAATACTGAAAATCGAAAATTAATTTTAACCTCCTCTTGTCAAGAAAAAAAGAAATCTCGATTTAACAAAAACACCTGCACAAATAGCCAAGCTTAAACCACCCTCGATTCGCAGTCACAATCGAATACCCAATGCAAAATATGAAACGTAAAATGAAAAAAAAAAAAAAGAAAGAAAAAAGGTTCCCTGCACATCTCTCTATCCTTCCGAGCATCCCAGCTCACGAAGACTCGTCAATTCCATGGAAAAAGAAAAAAAAAAGAGAGAGAGAGAGAGAAGAGAGTATCGAATATCGACCGAACTCTTTCCCTCAGCCTCATATTTTCGTTAGATCCGTATTTTCACGAGAGAAATTTCCAACTGAGAGCTTAGTCAGGGATGGTGATTCCAGAGGTTATTTTTCTCCTTTTTCGTACGCTACTGACTCTGCAACGGGGATAAGTAGCATTGAGAATCGGAAAAGGATTTAGTCGGAGGGGCCGGATCCGGAATGGGCGGAATTATCGTGCGGATTTCGAGACCCACCTCTTCGAGCACGCGACGTGCTCCCTATAACTTTCTCTCCCTGCCTTCTTCTCTGCACGCAACCAGCTTTAACGAGGGGACGTCTCGCTAATGACGCTAATTATCGGCTCGAATTATTTTGTCTGAGAAGCGGCCGTGTCCTCGAGAATATGAGAACTCGATAATGAAGAGATCTGTGTGGAATTTTGTTCTTTTTTTGTTTTGTTTTCAATTTTCTGCACGAATTTAACGATATTACATTATAAACGTATGAAAGAAGAAATTAAAAAATAAACAAGATTTAACGCTTGATTCTTTGTTGAGTTTTTCAATTACAAAATCAAATTTATAAAAAAAAAAAAAAAAATCCTTCGCTCTTTCTTTCCAATTATGAAAATTTATTTTGTATCCCTGATTCGCGTATAATTGAATTTTGAAAATTGTAATTACATTCCAATATTAAATGTAATAAATACTTACTAGTGTTGATTTCGCCTCGGCTGCTCCTTACTAAAGGGTTGTCAACAATTTCAACGAGATCCAAAGGGAGGCAAAATCGTCTCTTTGGGTATAATCGGTGTGAATCGTCGGTTTTCGAGAGGAAAACAGAGGGCAAGACAGTCCCTCGATCGAGCGTTAAACGAGCGTTCAATCGAGCAAAACGGACGGTTCGCTCGGTCAGAAAAAGAGACGGGCTTTAATTCGTTCCGGGCGTGCACGCGTTTAGGCGCGAGCAGCCGAAGCGTGCCGCGCCTGAACGATGCTTATCCGCGTCGAAAACCCCCTTGTTAAATAACTGTATTGGTGAATCGAGCCGTTTCTTCGCGAGGCCAAAGATCAAGTAAAATAAACGCGGTGAATGGAAAAAAATTGAAAAATCGAGGAATTGATTGTTCGATTGATGCTGCTGGATAACAGAAAAAAAGATCACTAAGTTTATATGGAGAATTTAAATTGTGGTAATGTTAACATTATGGTATGGATAAAAATAATGCGAGATGTTCATGTTTTAGAACATGATAGTTTATAATATATGATGATAGTAGTAAGCAATATAATATTATGTATTATGTTGTAATATTAATGCTTTACAATGCAGATAGAAGAATTATGAAAACTTTTTAAAAGTTTGGATATTATACAATACATAACAGTATTAATATCTTATATTTAATAGTTAAAGAAGAATCTATAAATATTATGTACAAGTAGTATTAAAGGATTAAAAGATAAAAAGAAAAGAATCTACTAACTAATAATATAAAAAGGATATAAGATTTCTAATTAATATTTAGAAATAATATTAAAGTAGTTGATGATGATTATAGAATTTGATTCATGGTGTACTGATCAGTATTGACACTACATTTTATTATATTGTAATTTATAATGCCGCTATTGCATTACTTAAATACTGTATTAATAATTGTATAAAGTTACAATACTCCTACTCTATAATACAATGTATTACATTCAATAAAATCTGATTGAAAAGTATCGTTTCTCGACTAATGGAATAGTCGTTCACATTCTAAAAAATTCTCACGCTTTCGTTATCCCAAAATCTCTTGTTCCGCATTTTCATCGTGGAACGAATATAGCCGCGTACGTATCTCTCGGTTATATAGTTATTTTTACGTAATTACGGGACATCGATAGAGAACTCGTGCCGATAACGAGTCGAGTGCCTCGATTCAACCAGAAACAAGGCCCTCTCTTCTGTTTTCGTCGCTTTCACCCTCTCGACCTCGTGTATCGACCACCCTCACGTATCAAGGCCAAACTTGAAACAATGCGGCCGTTGAAGTCGGTCGAAGCTTTTATTGGACGTCGAACGAGCCAAAACCTGGCAAAACCTGATGGCGCACACGACGAAGAGAGGGAAAGAGTCGCGGCTTGACTCGAATTCGAGATGTTCGAAGGCTTATTAAGGCCAAGTGCCATTCGGTGCAACGACTTCCTTCCAACCCTCCTAAAAACCCTCCTTTTGGATATCATCCGAGAATACGATAATTTCTCCACCTCGTGGAATTTTTAATCTCGATATACTTGATTAGAAGGGATTTTTAAGTGGATTTTTTTTTAAGGATGGTTCCTTCGTTTGGAAAAGAAGGTGCGAGTATTATGTTGGATAGAAGTTATTTTACTGCGAATTCTTTTTGCTATTAATTGGTAAATATTAATCAGTACTGTAATTAATATATAAATTTTTAATATCAATATAAGAATCAAAAATTTTTATATTATTTTAATAATAAGTAATATCTTTTCTTCTCTTTTTAATTCTTCTATAATTCAAATGATGTAATTGAAATGAGGACAAAATTTAATATAAGATATATTTGTCAAATTCAAATTTAAAAAATGTGACATTTTTTCATATGTATCGGTCCAATATATTACTATATATCATTTTCATTATTTTTTTTATATTTAATTTCATAATTTGCAATACTTGATCTTATGATTACATTATTGCATTATTTATTAATCCTTACAAATACATAAGAATATTTTAATCAAATCTTTTAAAACTTTTTAAATCTTCGAGACCATTATTAAAAATAAATCCTTTTTCAAAATGGATAATCTAAAACCATTTTTCATTTTCTTTTCTTCTCACTTTCTTCTCAATCTTTTCAAAGAAAGGAATAAAAAATTTATCCTACATGTAAAAAGAAACCTGTGAAACATCCGTTTCTTCCAATTCGAATCTCTTTTGTACCCGGTTATTACGTATACTTTAATTAACAGAAAACACAAATATCCTCTTTCAATTCATTTCTTCCGCCAAAAAGGACGAATATCCTTCCCCTCCCCTTCTCTGTCCTTCTATTTACCAAAGCCCGTATTACTTTCAATTAAATTGTCCACGAATCTCATTAAACTCGGAGCAAACTTTCTTCTCCCTTTCTTCGTTCTGTCCACGACGTACCAAAAGTTCTTTCATCCATCCTTTTTATACCACACTACCTCTTCCGTCTCCTCCACTGACTTTCACGAATTAAATGCGTGCACATTCCTCGTTGACGGATGTCGTACGTCCTTGGCGAACTTACGACCTCTCGGAATTGATAAGCTTCATCGAGAAGAAAGCTCCACCCCTTTTATCCGAATGAAGAGAAAACGTCCTTCTCTTTCCTCCCTTTCATTCTTTCCCTCTATTCTTCCTCTTCCACGGACTACCAATTTGTCCTCGCCACTCGACGTCGCGATGCTCGCCTTTTTTTTTTCCTCCTCCCCTCCCCGTGGCCCTTTTCCATACTCATTTAGCCCCTTTCGTCCTACGACGCTCGTTTAAACGGAGAGGAGATCCTGAAGGATCCTCCTAAAGGCCTGCTGGCTCCGACTCTTCAAACGACGCGAATTAGCATGCAGTCACGTTTGTTCCTCCTTCGTAACTAGAATTTTATAAAAATAATTATCGCTAAGATTGCGAGGAATTTTTTTAGTTCGTCTATTCGTTTATGATTTTTGTTGCTTTTGTTATTATCCGATAGTAATTGATGCATAAAAACGAAATACAAAAGTTTGGAAATTTAATTGTATTATATTGATTTGAATGTTATTTAACCTGATATGGTTCCTTATGTTCATCGAATTTTGGAACAATAATTTGTAATTTCTTAAAAAATTTTTATCATATATATTTTGATAGTGGTAATCCAAGTAATAGTCATATAGTTGAGTTTCAAATTCATTATTGTAATAATATATCTATTCTTATTTATCTTTTTAACATAATCTAATCAGGATATTAATATAATCTTATAGTTAACTTGAGCTAAACATATAGTATGCTGAAATTATTAAATTTTAAATAATGTTTAAATCAATTCTTAAACTTAAAACTTTATTCAATTATTTTGATACTTTATCCAATATTATTAAAGAATATACCAAAAAGTTTAAAAAAGTAATATGTCAAAGCTATATTTAAACTTATTTTTATATATATATATAATATCTATTTGTATCCTTGGATGAAATTATATCATCATGTTCATGTATTCATTATTCCAAATATTATTTCAAAGAGATAAAAATTATATTTAATTATAATTTTTTATTTTAATTTATAAATAAAGAATAAATAACTATAATAGAAATATAATAAAAAATTATAGTACATATACAGTAAAAAACAAATGAAACAGTATTTCTAACATATATTGTGGAAAAATTTAAAGTGATTAATTTATTATATCACTTTTTGTTCCTTTCCTTAAGAGTGAACTAATTTATTTTATTATAAATCTTAAATCAATCTTGGAAAGTTAAGAAAGAAGACTCTGTGAAAGAATATAAATTATATATAATAGAAATTTATCACTTATTTTTATAATCAAAATGATAATGAATTAATAGCAAAATTTACAAATTACAAACATTAATAAACCTTTTTCAAATATAATAATAAATATGGCATAAATATTTGTTTGATAACAAACTCTTTTTCATATTTTTTTTCAAAAAAAAAAAAACACAAATCAATGAAATAGATTTATTAAATTATTTTTCTATGATTTAAAAAAAAAAGATATTATATTATAATATACAATTAAAAAAGAAATTGAAAATACCTCTCTGACATATCATCGAATTTTCGAACAAATCTGCTTTTATGAAATTCCAGCCTCTGTTTGTACATTACACCTCGCATTCCGCATCGTTCAACAATAAATTAAACAAATTAAGCAGATACGAGTGGAATCCTACAATATAGCTGGATAATTGATTCGATTAATCCGATCGTCGATTTTGAAAAACAATTCGCCTACGAGTCGTTTTAACTCCTCTCATAAATTATCGTTATCGATACGCCTTCATTAGATGGATTAAAATTAATTTAAAAATGCGCAAAGAAATGCGTCATTAATTATTCATTAACGGGGAAATTAAAGTTAGAGGGATAAAGTCAAAAAACAATTGGCTATGTTTTGACCTGAAAAGAAGATTGAATATTTTATAAAGATATTTTTATGAAATATTTAAATATTAAAATCTGAATTTTTAGCACGTAATCAATAATATTGTCAATATATATATATATATATAGTTATAAAAAAAATTATCTAAAAGAAATTGAGGAAAAATATTGTGATAAAATAGTAATTAAAATATTATTGATCGCGTGCTGCTCCCTTAATATAGTTAAAAGATTCAAATATTTAATTAATATATAAAAAATATATATTACATTATGTAATTTTTCTGAAAAAAAATTAATCAAAATTAATTAATTAGAAATAGCAATTAATTAGAAAGCGACTAAAACTAATCGAAAAAATTTATTGTAAAAATTGTTTGAGAAATTATATAGTATAATACATTATTTTAGACGTATTGTAATGTATAATTTTAGATGGATCTTAATAAGAAAGATTTCAAGATCAATTTTATTAAATGCTACTATACATAACGAAATTTTATAATAGCATTTATTAGAACAAATTCAGACGATAAAAAGGTCATAAATTGTGTGAAATTCTTAAGAATTAATGAAATAAGAAAAGTAAAGAAGAATGCTGTTTTCACTTTGTAAATATATACGTAGTAAGGGAAATAAAGAATATTTCTTCTGCAAACATAAAGGAAATAAGGAAATTTCACAAATATCTAGAAAATAAGGAAACCGTAGAATATTTTTATTTCAAATATTTGGAACTCGAATAAGTGTGGAATATTTTTGCTACAAATATCAACAAGATTCTACAAAAGTCTATGAATATTTAAAAATATTCTTCTCAATTTGTTCGCGAGTATTTCGAAAACAAACTCCATCTCTGCCATATGAAAAAGCTTTCGCTCCTGCATTATTATTATATTCCAGGTTGCGCACAGGGGATTGAACTTTCATCAAAAGATACTCCATTACTCCGTGGCCTCATCTAAGAAACCATAAAATTTATAATATATCCAACGAACGCTTCTATCGTGTCACGAATCCGGAAAATTTACACTTCTTTGCTTATCCCTGAACCAATTTCCTTATCAACAAAATCACAATTTCTCCTAGAAAAACCACGATCAATATTTTCAGATTAAGTAAAATATATTGGTTGATTAATTTTTACAAACAAATTTTTCTTCCATTTTTCAATTATTGAAATTTGAAAAATTATTATTACAAATCAAAATTATTATTACATAAAATTACAATTTTTTTCTAAGAAATCAATAAGAAAATCGCATAAGCAAACCTATAAAATAAGTTCATTAGTTAATTTCTGTAAACAAATTTTTCTTCTATTTCCTTTTAATCTGATTCAATTTGAATAAATAAATTAATAATTTGTAAAAACAATTGATAATTTTTATTTTTTGTATGACGAATCATTCTCTAAAAATGATTTCTTGTTAGCTCTATCCCTCTAGTTTTCTATTACTTTTTAATAAGAAATAAGAATTATTTAGCTTGATATCTCATTCTCTAATTTCAATATTTGAAAATAGAAAAAATACGAGCTACGAAACATAAAAAATAGATAACAATTTGAATAAATTATTTTAAATATAATAATAATAATAACTTTAGTATTAAAATCAAGGTCTTTCGCATATAACAACATATAATTGTATTAAAGTTTACTCTAGAAATTTTAACATCAAGTAATGTTGGAAAATTAAAAAGAAAAACGAATTACATGATATATATCGTTAAGAATCAAAATTTGAAGAATAATTAAATACTCTAAAGAGTATGCAAAATGGTTTCAAAGAAAAGGATCTAAGTCGAATATAGAATGGATCCTTTTTTACGTGTGGCCGCAGACGATGTAGGGAAATATTTGCCTAATTCGTCGCTTAGCATGCAGAGAAGCTGAGTCGGACAGGGTGAACTTTCTTCGTGGTTCAATTCTCCTTTTTTTCCTTCCCTCAATCTTTTCAGACAGTTTTTCTTTTCGTTCCCTCTTTTTGGAGGAATTCTTTAACACAAGGGTGCATATTGGGATAAGGATAGAATTAATTTGATAACTTTTTGTATGTATTTTTAAATTTCACTTGATCTTCATATCTTGATAACTTTTGTAGGTTTATTACAGAATAATGGCTTAAATAAAAATTAAATATTGTTATTTTAAGTTGATAAAAAAAATTTAATGTTTTACTATTTATATTTATATCTTGTTAAGTTCATATATAATATCACGTAAAATTTTGATTAAGTTTAATTAAATTAAGTTAAATTAAATTAAAATAATTTTTAACTTTAACTCAACAATAATAATTCAAAATTAATATTAAATATTGAACATAAATATATATATAAATATTTAATACTAATAGATGATAATAGATATTATAATTATTAAGTATTAGTTTTTAAATATAAATTTTGACAATAGTTATTAAAACATTACAAATATAATTATAAATTAATTAATAATAATTATAAATTAAAATCCATGAACTATTTTATTCATTAAAGACTTTCAAAATCATATAACAAATTCTTATGGAAATTGCAAATTTTCATTCTTATACAAATGAAGTTTTCTTCTAGAAGAATAACTAAAATTGTATTCCAACAAATGAATAAAATTTATAGCAAGTACTTACATACAAATAGAATGCAACGTAATAAATGAAGGAAGTAGTCTAAGAAACCAAAAGATGAAGAGAATCTCTTCCTTTTCCTTCTCTTTGTTTTATCCCTTATTCCTCTCGAATTAAGACTTCGTTCCTCTTTCGAATTTTCGTGGATAATACAACAAGACGCACAGATCCTTTCCTTTTCCTCTCTCTCTCCAAGCTCATTAGCATAATTCCCTTTAACGTTAAGGCTTCAAGTTAGATATTCATTAGCGTAATTCTCCTTAATGTTTAGTGGGCTAATGTCCCTCTTCAGCAAGAAAAATCTCGGTCTCTCGACACATGATCTTCAAGGAAGCGTATTAACGTCCTATTTTAAGATTGAAATCAAAATAAATCTCTCTAATCATAGTTGATAACAGCTAAAATTTTCAGATATGTAAGCCATATCCTTTGGGAAATGGAGAAGCCTATCCTTTAAAAAAACCTTTTGAATTAAGCAAAAAGATTTACATTTGAAAATGTCTGAGCAATTAAAACTGAAGGAAAAATCATTATAATCTCAGAGACTGATAAAATCTTTGATAAATATACTTCCAATTTTCTAAATTTCTAATTTTATTAATTTCTTAATTTATAAATTTATAAATTTATTATAATTTTCTATAAAGAATTTTAATCTTTGAAAACACTAAGAATTTCTTATTATCTAGATTACATCATTATCATAATCTTTTCATAAAATCTCCTGAAAAAAATAATTTCCTAACTTCACCCCAATTTTTCAACAAAAATTTTCATTTTCAATTTTTCTTTTAAAAACAATTCATCTTCTATTCTCTCATCAATCATTATCTAAACGAGATCAATTTTTCTTTATCTTATATATTATCTTAGAAAACATTTCCATCATTATTATACCATTTTTAATCTATTCATTATAAAAGATTAAAACATTTCAGTTTAAAACATATTTGATTATTTCCTCCATCACAACGGATCTGTAGTATTACGACCAATATAATTATAATGATAATTGCTTGAACACGTGATGTATACTCATACTTTATGCGTTTTATGCATATCTCCAGAAGCTCATTAGCAAAATGAAGATGCGATTGCGAGCCTAGCTTGCGTTTCACGCGGTCTGTTTGCTTTTTCTCTGCGTCTCGTCTCTTCTTTCTTTTCCTGTCTAACTATTACACTTTCCATCTCCTATCTTGTTTCTTTTTTTTCTAACGCATCACGTCTTCTCTGCAACTCGTCAGGCGGATTTTCTGGATTCCCTCGGGATTTCGCTGCTCCTTTCTCTCCTAACTTTTGCTTCCTGACTCTTCTCTATGTTCTTAAACTGGTATTTCTTTCCTCGATGAAAAGTGCCATATCTCTCTCTTTGTCTGAAACACAATGGAAGCAACTTTATAACATTTAGAATTATTGTATTATTTTTCGAAAGATTACCTAAAAGTTTAAAGTCGGAAAATAACTCTTTGAAATAAACTTAAACTGTGAGAAAAGTATCAATGAAAAGAAATTAAAAAGAAGAAGATTAACTCTAAAATTTCTAAATCTTGAATTTAAAAATCTAAATCTAAATCGAATTTACATTTTTTCTTACTAATTTATTAAATGAAAGTTTTTTTAAAAATTTCATAATATTTGAAAACTTTTATTTCTAAAAGTCAGAAAAATAAAATATCACACTAAATATTTCCTCTTAATAAAAATATAATTTTTATATTTATTATTAGTTTATCTTAGCTTAATGTATCTACTTTTCAATTAACAGTTAAACATTTCATCTTAATATATAAAATTTATTTTAAAATATCATATATCATATTAACATTTTTCACCTCTAATAATAGAATGATTTTTTTTTTTATACCTTCCTTATTATGCAAACTTTTGTCTAACTCTATTTTTTCTTTAATTCCTTCCTTCCGTTACCCTAAATCTTTCAACTTCTCAACCCCTTTCCTTAATCTCTAGAGTGCAGCTGGATTTTTCCGTGCAGCAGTCGTTTCCCGTCTCCGCACTTTCTTCCTTTTAAAGTTCACAGTCTCACCAAGTGTTCACAGCTAGCTGATTTTTCTTGATTTTTCCGTTTTCTCTAAGGATTTCGGTTTCTCTCGATTTCTTCCATTTATTTTTATTATCATCTTTATCTCTTACTATTCTACTATTTTTTTTTCTTTTCTGAGAATATCTTTCAATAGTTTTATAATGTCTCTGATAATTTTTTCATCATCTTTTTTCATATAAATTTCGGCCTTGGCTTCTTTACAACAAAATTTTCTTTTTCTTCGTAGATATTTTAATCTTGACTCGGTTTTCATTTCAGCTACTCAATATCTCGAGCATTTTGCTATCAAACGTATAGTCTCAGCAGTTTTTGGTCATTTTTTATCATGTCACGTTTGAAATTACGAGATAAATCATCCGACATTCTTTGGAATGTTGTATATATATATTGTATTTTTATTGAAGTTAGTTATAAAAACTACTACAATCTTTTCTGAAATTTTAAAATTGTAAATTATTAAAAACTAAGTAAAACATATTTTTATATCAATAATAAAATTTATTAATTTATTAATTCAAATTTAGTAAATTCAAAATGATTTATCATTATACAATATTTATTTATATTATACTTATCATAAAATATATTTTAAATAAAATTTTTCGATAAACTTATTAAATGGAAATATTGAATTATGGTTATTTTTTATATCTTTTTATTACATTAATTAATAAATATTAGTTTAATTAAATTTTTCCAAATTTTAAAGTATTACCGTTTTATTATATTACATAAGTATATATTTACTTTTTCTTTTTTATGTATATTCGATTTTTAACTCTGAAAGGATATCTTTTTTTATATCGCGGTTGATAACCTCTTATATCGATTTTCGTTTCGTCATCCATCTATCTCTGTCTTCGGCTCTTTGTCGTCAAACAACCCCGATCTTTTTTCTCCTCACCCCTTTTCATTTACTTGAATTATTTCTACGACATCCTTTGATGCCAACAGGATGTCCAGTGACAAAAGTTGTTTAGCTATGTTCGAATTTCACAGATGGAACTTGCAGAAAAAGAGTAAAATTTTCACAAATGCAGCATTTCCCTGTTGAAATATTTCATGATCATATTATTACAAGATTTTCTAATTATGAAATAAAATTAATCAAGCACCACAATGATTTGTATATTTCATAATCACTTCAAAATTATAAAAAAAATTTCTTAACCTCTCTTATTATATAACATATATAACATGAATATTTGCTATCAATTCTATATAATTAGATGTAATTAATACTAATTGAATATATTTTTCATGTATATAGAGACAATTTCTTTGATCATGATGATTATCGTTACTGAAATAACAACAATCTACTAAAAATAAAAGAAATTTCTGTAATGTTATTCACGCCATTCTTGTCACTAACCTTCATTGTCGTCTCTGATTATTTACCATTGCAACAAATCCATTATTAGCAGTAATATATCCATGCACATGAAAGCAATTTAATAAGTTACATAGCACAAACTCGCCGCGTTGTTAAACGTTGTGACCCCAGTTTAAAGCAGGACGAAATTAACCGACATGAAATTGTATTTCATGTTGAACAGGCTAATTTCGTGAAATGGAAATGATGGCGTCTTTATACTTCAGTTATAGCCGATGAAGAGAGAGGGACGATAGTATCGCGTTGTGCATTTGACATCTTACTTTACCAACATGTCAAGATACAAAACAATAATTTATGCGCCTATTTCGCACATTTCGACCAATTTGTTCAATTTCGAATAGAAATCAAATAAAAAAAAACAGCGAAGTTATGCCTCTCATCATTATTCATTGTTAATTGAATTGAGTTGATTCAATCAAATGATTTTAAATGTTAATTAATGTCATTAATAAAACAATAAGCATGTTATTATAAAACAATGAAATAATCATCAAGGAAAAATAATTAATACAATTGATTCTCGGTCGATAAAAATATCATATTATAGTAGCATCTTATTGAAATTTACATTGAAATAAATTTTAATTAATTTAAATTTCATGAAAATAAAATTTTAATACTAATTCTATAATGATAAACATAGAATTGCAAGTAATATTAAAGATTTCTTTTACTGCTAAAAGAAAAACTATTATATAGGAAATTATCTAAAAAAAAAATGAAATATTTGAAGATTGAAGATTTTAAAAGATTTAAATAATTTATTTATCTATATTATTATTTATTTTATTTATATATGCAAAGATAAAAGCAAACATAACTTACCGTGAAATTTTCCATTGATACGATTTAGGTACAATCCATCGAGCGTGAAACAAAATTCAAAGCAAACCATTTAAAACTACAAACTTTCTTTTTCTTCTTTCATGCGAACACACTTATTATCTCATTTACCAATATTCTATTCGTTTTTCTTTTTAGTAGCTCTCTTTCATAATGCAGTATCCGTATTTACTTTGTTACGCAGTTAATGAACTGTTTATGCTCCCTTTATGAAGCCGGAGAACTGATCTCTCACGTACGGAGAACCGAATGAAATCTAATCGGTTGAAATTTCGTTCAGGAAGTTCGCTTCAAGGAACACATCATATACTCTATTTTATAAGTATGAATAAATCCTTTGTTTTTTCTAAATAAATCATGTCTATCAATAATCAGTTGATTTAATTAGTTGTATTAATAATCAGTTGATTGATATATATTATTCTTATTGTAGAAATTTTATAATTATTAACATTTAAACATGCCAACTGATTTCGTGTCATATTTTATAAAAAAAAAAAATCACTTGAAATTATTAATTCTATTATCCTTGCTCTTAGTGGACACGTTTTTATATTTCGCTGATGCATTGATTATTGAGAAATAATAGGCATAATTTATTTTTATTTGACAACAATTATCAATCGATTAATTTGTTCAATTGGTAGATTTTTTATGTACATACAAAGATCAATTTCATTTCTATCTAAAAAAGTTGAAAATAGAGGTTATGTTTTTTGTCAGTAACATTTCCTTTCTCTTCTATTATGGCAGAAATTGCTACTTGCGGATGTTTGATTTATTTCTCTGTACAATATCAGTTTCACCGGAAATTCATCGTCTTGCTGTCTTTCAAACATCCGGTATTTTCTTTCCCCTATGTAAACTATGTAAAATAAAACTGATGCGAGAATGTAACTGACATCGATGAATGTATAAGTAAGAAACGAATCTAAGAAAACGACACTTATCGTATTAAAATCCACGAATTCAAATTCAATATGAAAGATTTCAATTCTATTCAAATATATTGCATTGGTTGTAAGGATATGCCATATGAAGATATTGTATACGTATACGTAGTTGCGTGTTTTGACCGTGGATTTTCAATATCCTACAACAAAAGAATATCGAGCTGATCATTTTATCGTACGACTTATCGTATATCTCGAATCTTATTCTATATCGACTTTGAGAATTTTAATGCATTTGTATCATGTATTACATAAAAAAATAAAAAAAATGAAAATATGATAACAATTTGAAATAAACTATAATATAAAAGATCCAATGTTAAAAGAAATTTAGGATCATCGGTTTTCTAAAGCATTTTAAATTGATGTTTAATTTGCATAATATATATACAAAATATGGATCATTTATACAAAGAATTTGAATAAAACTATGTGATGCTACGGTCCTGGCCAGGTCCTCCCATTTTATATCTGTGAAGGAACTATATTGAATAGCCTGGAGCAGTGCCGTCTACAGGCTCGACCCTGTACTACGTCAGTGCAGTCACCACTTTCCTGAAAAGCGTATCGTATCTTATCTACGAAAAACTTCCCAATTTTTAACATCGAAATCAAAGATATTCACTATCAAGTTCATCTACAAACTCGTGAGTAATCTTATAATCCTATATTCATTTTGATTCTGATTAGTTTTTATCAGAACTTATTAATTATATTTACCGTGAAAATCGTTTAAAAAAGGCGGGACAAGTGGATCTTGAGAACCTTGACCTTAGCCTTTAGTCATTTGCATGCAAACGTAGCCGCATTGTTCGCTTTTCCAACCACGACAATAAGGTAGACGAGAGAAAAATAAATGAAAAAAAAAAAAAAAAAATGCGTAATGCGGCAGAATGCGCGAAAGAGGTCGATAACATCGCGCGCCCGCGCAATTCTTGCGTTTCTTCCGCAGACATTGGCGAAAAAAGTCGAAGAGAAAGCGAATCTGTGCGTGTGGTCAGACGATGTAAAATATCATAATAGAAACATTCGTGAACAACTGTATCACCATAAATAAGCTTTCAAGTTGCTGCGTATAATATTATTTCGATGTGGTGAATAGCTGGCCCGGGACGAATTTTGTATTATCGATCAGCTGCGAGCGACACGCTTACCAATGTATCCGTACGCACTATTGCTTGCACCCGGTGCATTGGCCGCAGATATTACTCTTTTAAATTTTAAAAATAGTGCTAATGTCTGATAATATGGTGATTTAATATTAAATATTTATAGTATAATTAGAATTATTTTAAATGATTACTTCAGAAAATTTATTGATTTAAGATTTGATAATCAAGGTTAGTGTAACAATTTTTGTTTAAACTAGAATTATTGATTAAATTGATTTTATTTTCAATATCTCTATATAAATAATTTAATATCTAATTTAATATCTAATAATATTGATGAATGAATAAATTACATTATATATTTCTCTTCTTACAATTTTATGTCGAATAGAATAATCAGATAATTGATAACTTGTGAGTGACGACAAGCAACTTATAATTTGTAAAATTTATTTTTAAAATTTAATTTGTTTTATTGGAAATTTATTTTATGTAACAAATTATTGTTATGTAACAAAATATATTATTATTAATAACTTATAATATATAAAATTTTATTTATAAAACGATATGCCCACGTAATATGAAATAGTGTTTAATAATTTTTTAATAATTAGTTTTTTTTGTAATGATGCACATTTTTTATCATTTCATTATTTTTTTTCTACTAAAACTATACAATTATTAAAGAAGCTTTATATAAAGATTGCCATTGAATAATTAGAATTATTCGCAAAGATAAAAATTTTAAAAAATTTTAGTAATTATTAATATCATTGTATAAATTGTATAATTTCGTTTTCTGTTATTAATTATTTACATAATTAGACTTTCACACTTTTTCATTTTTGATAATATGTGCGTAATATATTAAACATATTAAATATAAAACATAAACTATTATTACCATATTCAATAAATATTAATTTAACAAATTTACAAATTTTAAATTAACAAGTTTTGGTTTTGGATTAAAATAATTAGATAAATTCACAAAACATACAAATATTCAACAAATATATATTCAATATATACAAATATATTCAACAAATATTCAACAAATGCTTTTTTCACTAGTGCAATAACTAACCTTTATAAACATAGGTACACCAGATGGCAGCTTTGCAGCAACGTGATTAGTTTCTTTTAGTAACGTTGAAATTTCGATATTTTCGAGAGTTTGATCGGTTGCTCGTTCCTATTTGATTGTACAACATGTATATAAACAGTGCATTCTATGTGCACACTTGTACCTCTCTTTCAATCGATTGTTCCCATACATGTCACTGTTTCCGAGAGATACTACAATTCAATAGACTATTTCGATTACTTCGAAAAAGAACTTTCCAATAGAAATTGATTCTTGTTCAATATTAGCTTAAATAAAAAATAAAATATAATTAAAGTTTTTTTTTAGTACAAGTAAAATCTTTTAGTTGTGCACATCTATTTTTAATTTAATGAAAAAATATTAATTGAAATAAATAAATTGAACGGATATTATGAATTAGAGAACAATTGCAATAATCAAATCATTTATTATTCTGGATTTCATTGCATATCATTCTAACATTCCAGTAACATTGATTAACCGGAAACTCTTGCTTGAAATTCCTTTGACATGTTTTGCAAATTTACTATATTAATCATTAAATTCGAGAAAATATTATTTTGTATAGTTTTTAATACAATTTTATATTAATTTATATTTCATTACTATCACATTATTTACTATGATTTTTGAATAATTCTTATTTATAAAAGTGTATTATAAATGGTAATAATAAAAACCATAAAAATTACACGTATGTTTTTATTTCTCTTAATAAGCAAGATACTATATTAAAAAACTATGTAAAAAGAAATAAAATAGTGTTTTCATAACATTATTGTTTTGTATGAAAACTCAATAGAAAAACATACGAGAATTAATGTTTTTCTATGTAAAACCATCATGCACATTTTCATTTTATTAATATTTCTTTATTTTTTTGCTGTTTCTTTTATCTCAAAATATAATTTAATTATTCTTCCAATATTATTTATAAAAATTATTATATTAAAAATATATAAAAAATATATGTGTAAAAAAAATATTAATCGATTCATTCTAGATTAAATTTTTTTATAAAATCACTTTTATAAAATTCTTATAAAATTCTATTCTCTTTATTTTAGAAAGATCAAAACGAAAAAGACAGGACAGCCGGAGGAAGTTCGACGGCATACAATTCCTTTCCGGACGATCTTTATTTGGACGACCAAGAATCTTTGGAGGGTTCTGGTCGAGGTGGCAGCGAAGGTCGCGACGATCTTGAAGCATCCGGAAGCGGTCTTGGTCCGGATGATGAGGACGGCGACGACGATCACGGTGAATATGTTTCACTTTATTAATTCTTAAGAAACAAAATAACAGCAATATAAATATTTAATATCAAAATTTTTTTATCAAAGAGAAAAAAATAAGATCATTAATCATTTATTCCATTTTTATTTGTAAAAAGTACAATTAATATAATAACGTTAATAATCCAAGAAATATGAAAGAAGATTCTTTTTAATTTCTGCAATAGTTTTGCCACAATTTTGAAAAATTCGATATCGATAAACTACAGATCAAACTGGAACGCAATTATTCTCTATTGTGAGTATTTCAGTTTAAAGACAAAATAAAAAAAAAAAAAAAAACAATTGGAGTATTTGGGCTACAAAACAATCGAGCATCAGCGGCGGTTTTTTTCAAAAAGCTACTCATCCATGTGGATTCCATCGACGATCGAAAAGCATGAGCAGAAATCAGCACGAAGAGTTCACGTCCCATCGTTTTGCTCAAAATTTTTTCAATAAAAGCGTAGCTCGCGGAATGCATTGTATGCGGCACACCAATGATGCACGTCATGCGATTTCCAGAAACGTTTCCTCTTTTTGTCTCCATTTTCAAAATTGCCAAGCTGGAAAACGCTTCACGTTTTATCGTTTTCCCCATTCAAACTTGATATCTCTCGATCATCTTTGAACTTGAAAAACAATGAATGAAATGATATATAATCCTTTTATTACGGTTGTATATAGCATATTTATTTTGAAATTTATTATAATTTTTGTTTTATTAATTAAGTTATTGCGAGATAATATATTATTGTTTAATATTTTTATATATAAGATAGAATAACAACTTAAATAAGTGAATAATGAATTATTTTACTATTTTTTTTTTCTTTTTAGACTTTAATAATAATAGGATAGAACCGCCACCTCAAAGGCCAGCAAAAGTACCAAACTCTGTCGACGAACCAAGTAAAACTAAGGAACAGGTGAATATAACCAAAGTTTTTATAATTAATTATAAACTCCTGTCAAGATGCTTCTATGAGATTAAAAATCTTTTAATATATTATCATAGTTTCTAACATAGTGTTATATCAACTATCTTTTCTAAGGCAATTAAATTTGTCATTTCAAAAAAAAAAAGAAATTCCATTAAAGAGATAAACCATTAAAGAAACTATCATGAAATAATTAATTATTCTAAAAAAATTATGAAACATTATATCATTTTTATCTTATGATTTAATATATGATAATACAATATTTTCTAATATTCAAAATCATCATGATTTACAAAGTCATTTATTGTTTAACGATTTCCTTTTTCTTACGCAAAAAAGAAACTCTTCTGAAATATATGAATGTTAAGACAGATTTTTGAAAATACACATCCTGATAAGTATCTGAATTAAACTGATTAAACATATTGCAGACTATCGTCGAGACTGTAAACCGACCCGAAAACGAGGTAATCGAACCTTTTGTCGAGGACGACCACTCGGACAACACCGACGATATCCACGAAGTATACATCATGAATCCGAAACACGAGGATCGCAGCAGCTCTTTCTTTGCTCAGCCAGGTGTATTGGCAGGTATATATTTTTATCATCTTTTTTATAACTCGTTTTATCATCACGAATAAAACAAAAGTGAATCATAATTTTTAGATTCGATTAGATAGATTAATATTAACAATATACATGTAGAAATCTTCAAGATTTTTTTATTGTAAGTAAAATAAAGATTAAATACATTATTGTACATTTAATCATGCTACGATTCGCAAAAAGTAATTTTAAAAATCTTGATGCATACAACTAAAATTATATGAAGGAGTTATTTGTTATTTAGTAACAAATTTCCATAGTGTTAAACTTGAAGTATATAATAACACATGAAAATGATATTTATTCACAAGAAGACTGTAAATTCTAACAAAATTTATTAATTTGGTTAATTTATTTGGAGTCACATATAATAAATGAATTACATAATTAACATTTTGAATAATTCAATGGTATTGAATAATAAATTGTTCATATTTACATAACTACTTAAAATATTTCAAATATTATAAAAGTTCTTTAAAGTTAAATATCAATCATTTGGTATTACAATAAAATAATATTTTGATATAATAAAAATAAGATAATAAAAATAATATTTTGAAAAAATTAATCCAAAAAAAAATAAATAAATGTTTGAAAAAACTTAAAATTCGAAAAATTTGTAAAAATTATTTGCAAATTTGCTATTATTTTTAATATTATAATATATAATATAATATAATATAATATAATATATAATATATAAAAAATATCTTCATACGATGAAATATATATTTATTTATATTAATACAAACTTATAATAAAATAATTAAATTAATATGATCCAAATTTTTATATAATTTATTTAACTAAAATTTTAGATTAAATAAAATTCTTTTTTTTTTCTAGCGGTGATTGGTGGCGCAGTAGTTGGCCTGCTTTGCGCAATATTAGTGGTGATGTTCATCGTGTATAGGATGCGCAAAAAGGACGAGGGTTCATATGCTTTGGATGAGCCAAGAAGATCACCAGCGGCGCAAGCATTCCCTAAACCAGGCGCGCCGCATCATAATCGAGAATTCTACGCTTGAGGCGACAAAGCTTATCTGGCTTTGGCACCGCCCATTTTTATCCCACGATACCATGCCGAGAAAGACGATGTCCTTCGACCGAATTAAGCGCCACCGCCGATGATACGACACATCCGGAATCTCCCACGAGGGTCTTACGAAACACCTCGTTCATTGACCACAGCGAGATTTCCTTCACGTCGGGGAAAAGCATCATAACAATCTCTTTCTGAACTTTCGATCAGGGAATAATTCCCAATTCTTAAATTTCCATTCATCTGAACAGCGTCTTAATCCCTCCTTAATTTATTCACTTTGATAACGTTCGCTTTTATATCATACAATAATTATTGTTTTTAAATTGATCACTTCCTGAGGTGGAACCTCCCTTAAGTATATAGCACTCTATTTTTCTACTCGTATATCATTACGAGTAGTATTCTGAGTTAAGCATCGGTCCACCTCCGAGAGTAGAATATTGATTTTTCTCTCGGTTTTAAATTAATTTATTTTATATTTTCGTACTAATTCATTATTCAATTCTCGGGCACTTAGATTTTTTTTCCCATAACTATCATGGACTGATCGAATAAGAAAGAGAGCGATGGCTGATGAATCGTCCCGTTGCAACTATTCGTCGGCAAGGTTGCGCCAATTCCATATGCATTTACACAATGTGTATTTCAAAGCGTATACGTATCCAGGCGTACGTACACGCCTCCCTGTACAGGACTGAGAGCGTGAAAATTCGTGGGCGATAAACGCTGTTGGTATGTCGTTAATCATTCTGGCCCGGTGGAAGGAGGGAAAGAAAGAAGGATCGTTGCCACCGTGATTTCTCTTCGACGCCAATCCTGTGAACCATAGCCTCGTTTATCAACGTTCTCTGCTGTCTTTTCTTTTTTCTATGTTTTTCATCTATTTTCACTTTGTTTTGTATTTAACGATCGCTTTCCAGATTTACAAGATGTTTTTTAACAGTATGACTGCACAGGATCTTTTGTCTATTAGGATCTTTTCTCTTAAGTTTCTCCAATTTTATAGAACATTCATTACAATTCTAGTAGAAGAAAAATAAGTCATCTTAAGAACATGAAATTGTTTTTTCTAAGATTTGTTTTTCTTTTAAAAA
The DNA here is from genome assembly GCF_048593485.1 of Apis florea. NCBI lineage: Eukaryota > Metazoa > Arthropoda > Insecta > Hymenoptera > Apidae > Apis > Apis florea. The sequence goes on along the minus strand of NW_028256549.1, from coordinate 6,767,472 downwards.
ATTTATAACTTATTTTGATTATTAGATTAGAATTAAATGAATACAATTATAATACATTAGAAGTGTTAAAAATTAAAAAATAATATATTTGCTTGATGATTAGAAAACAATGACTATGTGGGGGAAATGATAGATAAAGATATTAAAAATAATTTAAGATTTTTATTTCTCTTTTATTAATAATTTTATAACTTATTGATGTAGATATGATCTAGGATAATTAAATATATAATCCAGTAAATGAAATGAATGATTATAACGCGTTTGCATATTGGTAAAGGCAAATAGCGCATTATCAATGATTAGTTAAAAAATGTTTAAAAAAAATTTTAAAAATATTAAATCGGTTAATTTAAATTAAATATGTATTTGAATATTCATATCTGAAATTGTATTAATCATAAGTTTATCTAATCTTACATATCATATTTTAAATCACATTAATTATAAAATTTATCTCCTAATCTTATATATTTAATCACATCAAATTGATTTGCAATTTAATTTTATTTCTTTCTTATTTTAAATGTATATTTCATATACATTGAATGATAAATGGCACAAATAATCTTTTGTTATTTTATTAAAAAATTATTTATTTAACGAGATGAAACTTATATCTTTCATCAATAATAGATTTAATATTTCATAGTTTTATATATCTAATTTTAATTTGCATATTTTCTAATCTTAATTTTTGAGATTTTTCTTTATTTATATAATCGAATGTATAGATTATTCAAATTAATTCTTATTGATTCATTTCCACGAATTCTTTAAAAAATAATTGCGTTTGCAATAAGCGAACTGTTCTCATTAAATATGAATCAATCAATTGCCATTTACATAATAAAAATCTCAGTGTGCCATTTTAAATATTTTAAGCGACGAAGTTTTCTGCAACTGATGATTTGATTTTCATCAAAATAAAAGACATTTGTTACAAGAAGAGATTCGCCATTTTATTTAAAAAACGGAGCATAACGTATCCTCGCGGTCGTTTCCTTCTTCCACCGTAAGAAACATTTTGTATCTTAAAGAGAAAAGCTGGTCGAGAGAGATTCTATTTGCCATGGATAAAAAATATCCTGCGTATACGCAAGGACATTACTCCTTCCGATCTTAAAAGAAACATACGTGCGTATATAAATTTATATACAGGCGACTTTCATCTCTGACTATAAGAGATACGCGTATGCCATATTAAAAAATTAATGAAAAAGAAGATAATATAAAAAATGCATACACAGACACACATTCAAGTGTATATCTATTTGTTCTAAGATTTTAATCCGCGATATTTATCTTACGGTCGATCAGTATCGCGCGAAGTACGTTGTAATAATTTATTAACTTTTCCATGTAGGACCAAGCGAATCCCTTTTCTTCTATTTCCTCTCCTCTCTGTCTTATATCCTTTCTTTTAATTTTCCATTAATCTTCAGGTGATCCTGTGGATCGTTTTCCTCTCCTCAATTATTTGAGATATTTTCGGCGTCTCGTTCGCCTCTTTCCAGGTAGAACGCAATTAATATTTTAATTGTCAAATTATAACAAAATGACTTCTTATGTATGATTTGGTAAAGGTACATTTGATTGTGCTACTGATCGATATATGAATCAATATCATTGTAATATTTAAATCTTTATTATTATTATTATTATTATTATATTGTTCATTTTTCTATACAGAGCATTTTTTGTTCTGATTTTAATAAATATGAACAGGCTATGTCAAATTTATTATTATTATTGGAATATAGCGAACAGGAATTCAATTTTTAATCGCACCATGAATATGCTATTCTATCATGTTCCCTCCATACAATCCGTAATATATAGTACTATTTTTTAATGTCTTTTTAGATATTATTTGACATTTCTGAAGAATAAATGTGAATATTGAATAATTTGCATTTCATAAATAATTTTATATATACGATGTTATATTTTTTATAATATCTTATATATAACATTATGTCATTATTATATCCTGTGCAATAATAATATGAATTTTATGTATACGAATTGTTGCATTTATTATCGCCTGAATCGACCATATATATATATATATATAATAAAGCAACATTATTTAAAATATAAACAGATTTAACACGAAATATTATTGTTTGTAATAAAAACAATGGACGGATAAATTTCTATTTTCTCGTGTAAATAAATAAAATTATTAGGATCCTATTTTTTAATGTACGATTTTATTTAAACAATAAGATCATCATAAATCTGTGTTCTACCTGTGTAGGAGGAACACGAGCGCCATTTTATAAAGTCTGATGTATCGGGGTAAACTAAAATATATCATGTCGATACTGCCATGTATTAAATATATAAGAAACACCAATTGCCTAGGAGAACTGTCATAATATTTTTTTTTTCCTTTGATTTAAATGCTTCTTTATTAACGCTATTAACACTTTTCCCAGTTTTTTTTTAAATAATCAACATAATTTATCTTTATTTTATTTTATTTAAACGATCATTGAACGTTACGGGCAAAGCGTTTAAATTTAATCAACGTATCACAATCGATGTTGCATAAGACAATTTTCTTTTAATTATATTAACTTGTAAAAAAAAATATAAATGAACATTATACATATTTGTTGTAACTCAAGAAAACTGCTTATGGCAATATCGGTTTAAATATTTTCAGGTATCGCGTCATTGTTTTTCTAAAACAAGATAAATAACATTTCTATCAATCAGTGCATTTCAATAATGGCACTTGTTGTTTCTAAATCGATCTTATCGATTTGTAAAATGGCTGGAAGCTTTATTTATAATAAAGTATCTAGACGCGTCTCTATGATACTGTAAGAAATAGTAAAAATAAATGTATTGATAGAACTGACTTGAAAGAGGAACTATTTAAATAAGCAATTATTTGATGTACAGGTTATGTCAGAAGCAAAAAATCACAAATAAATATTGATATCTAAGTAAAAAAGATCAAGCTGTATTGATATCTAAAAAGTATCTAAAATATCTAAAAAGTTACGATACATAATGTGTCGAGAAAAATTATTGTGTTTAGGGTAAGTTACTTGCAATAAATAGAATGGAAATTAATTCTCTCTTCTATTTCTCCTAAGATTAATGGAATATTACGCAGTACCTAAAATCAATAGTGTAGATTCTATTCTACACTCTAGAGTACATACATACATTTTATGCTTTGCCTTTAACTCGAAAATCGTTGGAAAGGAAATTTATTCTTGTTATATCAATATAGATATCATACTTCCGATTCAAGCTAAATAAAAAATACTGTCATGATGTATTTTTCATCTTGAATCGGTTTTACATATTTTTAAATTCTCCGTTTTTTCACCTTTCCAAAAAATCCTTTCTTCCCTTACATCATCTTTCTTCTTTCTTGAACTTTCCTTTTCTTCTTCTTTCCTTGCACTAATAAAAGCAAAAAGAAATCTGGAAATCATAATCTTTATTATAATAATAATCGTATGCAATATAGACAAAAAATTGTTTCTTAGATAGTAATTAATTTTTCGGGTGGTAATGCGGAGAAATGTAAAATTTTTTTTTATGAATGAAAATTTAAATAATTTCTTTCTTTCACGAACTAATATTTTTTAATTAAATATAATTTATTTAAATAAAAATAATATATTTAAAATATGTTATAATTGCTTGATCATTTATTAATATGTACGAGAAAATAATTTATTTAAAAAAAAAATATTGTTCGTGAATGGAAAGAAAATTTGTTACAGAAACTTGCATTTAAGACAAAAATACTAGACAACAAAGGTAAAGAAAGTAAAAAATATGCGTTGCATTTTCACGTGGCTCATTTAATACTCGAAATGCGCTGTTCTATGCAACAAGAAACAAATACTAATTGTAATAAAATCTTATTTTATAAGAGGATGTATTCCTTAAAAATGCTATAGTAGTGAGAAGTTTGTCTAATATTAGACATAAACCCATAGGCCAAGTGGACAAATAATTTTAAAATTATGAATATAATTAATAATGATAACAATATAATTAACAATATTATTTTTTAAGAATAAGTATTGTGTATCCTCCGCTCCTCCCCTTTTGGATTGTCCTCAAAACTCTACATAATACATATTACATATGTGTACATATATGTATATATATATATATATGTACTATATATTATATATTCATGGTCAATGCATATATATATATATGTACAAATATATACACATATATGTATTTGTATAAAAAAGATATCGCCTGTTGAAAAAACAAAATTATGATTCTTTTTTTATACTGTTTTATATTTTTGGTCTCTATATAACGATTCCAAAGTTCCTAAAATTTATAATAAACGTCCAATGAGCGAATCAATACAAATAAACAAAACATTTGAGTATAAAATAGTTTAGAGTTGAGAATTATTATTAATTATGTAATAAACGTGCTATTTAGTATCAAATTTGTGCCAGATTAAATTATTCAAAATATGTTTTATAATAATATTTATTTTGTTAATTATGTTTTATTGATATATTGTTATACTGATAACAAATAATTCTAAGATATAATATAGATTAGATAGATTATTAGATTAATATATTTAGAAAAATAATTTTCGATTTTATATTTGATATCTGTTATATCTGTTCTATATAAATGGTTATCATGTACATTTGCGTGTATTGACTCGACTTATTGGACATATTATTATATATGAATTAATTGAAAATTAATATCATAATACCAAAGCGATATCATTGAATTTTATAAATTCCATCTTAATTTTGAGCAATATTATTTCTATTGCGGACGTTTATGTTAATGACACGTTATTAACAAAAATTAACAATAATTGCACTATGTTAATATAATGAACAATATTGTATGTCATCGCTCCTATTCTGTAAATAAACATTTTGCCGTATGAAAAAATCTAATTTTAAAATATAATTTTTTTTAAGCATTTACAGGTTCAAAAAAGTAGGCATTTTATATTTTGAATATAATTTTATTAATTGTAAAAATTGTATACAAAATATCATTCTTTTTATAACATATCTAAAACATTTTATTGAATAATCTATACATTCCGAAAAAATTTTTTGTAAAAATAAAATCTCTATGAAATATTACTGGCAATTATTATAAAGATATTTGTAAAAAATATTTTTTTTTAAATATTAAATATTTAACAAAAATTAAATGTTTATAAAATTATCTTTAACATTGCACGTATATTACAATTATTATATATTAGAAATCAATATTAACATAAGCGATGATTTCTATTTTCTAAATCTTATAATATATGAGAATATTTTTCAATAGAAAGAAGTCTTGTATATATATATTATAATAATTAGCTACTTAATAGAAACTAATTATAAAAGACTTAGAAGAGTTCATTTAATTTTTCATATAAAATATAAAATAATAATTATTTTATAATATTAATTTTAAAAAAAAAATTATTTTTTAAATTAAAATGTAAAAAAAAACAATTTTATAAATTGCTTTTAAGAAATGGTTTCAAATATTTTTCAAAAGATTCGTTCACGCTTTCATGATTTAGAGGACTTTTCATGGCTTCAGTGTACAATCGTTCATAAACATTACCATCATAAGCGCCTAAAGCTGAATTAAGAATTTCATCACAGATATCAAAACTATCAACGATACCCACAGCATTTGGACGGATTGCCATCAATAATTCTTCTAAACGTGATTGAAGTATTTGAACATCATTTTGCTTCATAGAACAAAACTAAGAAAAGACAATGAAAAACTTTAAATTCAAACTTGTTTTTATTAATAGTAGTTAATTAATTTTATTGTACAAAAAAAATTAACTTACTTGAAAAAAATCACCACGTTTTTGTAATACCCAATATATAACATACAATTCACAAAGTTGAAATAGTACTTGTTTTAATTGATCACTAATCGAACGTATTTCTTTAATATTTTCAACGAAGGTTTTTACAATGAAAGCTCGACAGTGTGCCTCTGCACAATAAGCTAATTCAATACTAGTTTGATTCCAGGCATCTTCCGCAGAAATGCCATTATGTATTCTACGATCCATATTTTCCGTTGCTATACGTATAATTCTATAAAAAAATAAAAAAATCTTATAAAAAAAATCGAAGAATATTTATATTTATTTACTAAATAGTTTATAATATTTGAAGAAATTATACCCTGCCGCTACTGTATGATATGCTTCAGCAATATAATCTAAATTATTGCTCCAAGGGCGTTGTATATTTTTTGTTGCATTTGATAGATACTGTACAGTGACTGGTAATTTTTTACCATTAACAGCTTGTTTCCATACTTTTACTAAATATCTAGCTGTTTGTAAAAGTAATACCGTATTTTCTCCTTCATAGGTACAGATAGCTGTCACTAAACCGTAAGTTGCTGGAAGATTACTAGCATCCATATATCCATGTCCACCACAAGATAATCGAACTTGTTCTACTCCAGCTGCTGCATCTGCAGATGCAACTGCTTTTAAGCAACATGACAAAGCATGTAACTACAAAAAAAATTAATAAAATAAAAAAGAAAAATCCTTTAGTAAAAAAGATATAAAATTAGTACCTCTGGTAACCTATCCAATTCTCCATGATCCATTTCAACATTGATAACATTGTACATTTCCCATATCCAATTAGCAGTTATTTTAAATGCAAAACATGTAGCAAGATGAGGAAAAATTTTGTATTGTTGTGTTACGTAATCAAGGATTTGTACCTCAGGTTTTCTGAAAATAAAAAAAAGAATATAAATATAAATTTTTAAATTTCTTTATTAATAAAATATCAAATTAATATTGTCTTCGATAAAAATAATTTACCAATAAAATTTTTATTTGCGTTCATTTAGAAATAGTAATATTTATTTAGAATAGTATTATTTTCTTTAAAAAGCACACAACATGAAAATGTTTTAGATACAAATATATAATTTTTGACTTACTCCAAATTTATTTGACCTTGACGTCTCACTGCACTGTATCGAACCGAAATAGTAACAGCTTTTGATAAATAAATTACGATATCATGTACTAACACTACTCGAACGAATACCATTGTACCATATGTTAATTTATCATTTAATGCTTTTACATATGTTCCATCTTCTAAAACCTATAATGTAAAAAAAAATGTAATATTATAATTTCTAATGATAGTTTCAATTCATGCACAGTTCTATTTACATAGATTATACATATTACCTTTGATGTTCACACTGCCATCGGAAAAATGATTTAGCAAAAAAGAAAACAAGATATAAAAATAAGAAAAATTATCTCATCCTTATTCTTCATAAGATTATATTATAACGGTAAAATTAATTTAATGAAAAAAGAAATAGAACTGTTTTCTTTTTTATAGAATTTTTATAAAATAAAATAAAAATAAATATATTTTCTTTTTTTTTACCTTAGAATTCTTCATCAACATATTCTCTCGTGGTATTCTGAAATTTTCGAATCCAAGAAAACCATTATTGGTAGCATTCATTCCCAATTTTGTACCAATTTCTCCAATTTTAATACCTAAAAATTAATTATAAGTTAATTTTAATTTATGTAATTATGTAACGAAAAAAAAATATTTTATTAGATTTTTCCAAAATATAAATTAAATAATTTTTATATTTAAAGTTTTTACATACCTGGTAAAGGTTGATGTGTATTCACATCTCTTAATTGTACAATGAAGGGATGAATACCTTTACATTCCCCTTGTGTGTATAATTGTGCAACAACTATTGCATGATTTGCAGTATGTCCCACTAGAAATTAAATTTATAAGTAAGTTTTCAATATATATAACATTTTGTTTCACTTCTATTATTTATAAAATTATAAAATTATACTCACATCCTCCTGGCCACCATTTATAAGATGTCAAAGTAGGACTATTCAAAATGAATTCTTTTGTTTTGGGATCATATATCGCTGTAGTTTCTAAACCTCTGATAAATGTTCCATGACCTAGTTCAGTCTAAAACAAAAGGAAAAGATTAAATTTATTATGTCATAAATGAAATTTCATTTCATAATCTTGTATCTTACTTGAGCATATGTTCCTATAACATCACCATTCCAAGATCTAGTTATCCAATATTCTTGTTGTTTTGTAGTTCCTTGTCCCATAATAGATGGTAAAAACATAGCATAATGCAATACCAATGGATTTCCATCTTTTAATATTGCAGATCCAAGTCTAGCTCCAAAAATATGACTGAAAAATGTCTAAAAATACTATTTTGCTATATATATTTGATATAAATTTATTTACTACTTTAAAATTTATAGAAATATTTGAAAAAGTATATAATATTTTGTATTACAGATTTGTATAATCTCTATTACAATCTTTATTAAACATTTATATTCGATTATACTATTTACCATTATCATAACTATCACTATTATGCAATTATCATTTATTTCTTTTTAATTTATTTTATTTTGTTTCTGTTAACTCACAACATATGCTAACTGCATTCATTCATTTATTTACTTATTCATACTCATTTATATCATATATAATGTCAACAAATAAGATATCACTTAAATATTATATATAATATTAATTATAAATTATTTTATTATTAATATTATTATTTTATTATTTTATTATTTTTTTATTAAATATTATTATTATAATATTAATTATAAATACAAATTCTTACATTAATAAAAAACTTACGTAAAATCCTCCATACCCGCTTTTCCTGTTTCTTGCAATTTTCTAAGTTTGTGTAAAAGCCTACATACTCTTCGCACAGCATCTTCATATATCTCTTTATGATTCTTATATTTTACTAGTATATTATTTTGTAATTCTGGATCACTTAAAAAATACTTTTCTGAAAATTAAAATTAATACTAAAATTGATTATTTTGTTAAAAATATATATATAAATTTTATATAAAGATAAAATAAAAAAAAAAAAATTATATGAAATTTATTTATTTTATTTATTATATTGTTATGTATCATGTTTATTTATATTTATTATATTTATATTAATATTATATTTATTAAAAATTATATATAAAAATTATTCTAAAATATAAAAAAAATATTCATACATTTTTTAAAACGTTCATCACCCAATATGATTCAGTTGAATTTCTCACGGGATTCAAATGTTATTGTCGAAAAGCCAGAACATAAACAGAGCGATATACTTAGAAGTAGTTTTAATATTTTTATTTTGTATATTTTAAAATAAAATTTAGTTGGAATATACTTATATAAATCATATTTCTTAATTTTTATTAACCATCTGTAATATTCTGAATCAATTGTTCTCAATGCTTTTACTTTCATTTTTTCGCTCCCTACTTCCTCTATTTTAACCGTTCGGAGACTTTCCAAAGTCAATCTTAAATATTCTGGTTTGAATATTCAATATTCAATTTAATTCAGTTCTATATACGGTGGAAATTCATAACAACCTCCTATATTACCATGTATACCACGGTATAATTTTAGATTTAAAATTGATGATTAGATTTAAAATATGGATCAAAATTAGATTTAAAGTGGTTCGCTAACAGATCATACTTATCCTTCTTTTCTGTTTCTATTGTTTTTAAATTTCAAATTCTATGATTCGAATGTATATTTTATATTTATATTTCAGTGCTTATTCCATTAAATTTCTTTTAAAATTCCGCTTTAATTCTTTGCACTCGTACGTTGCATATAGACGACACAATACGTTTTACCGTTGCACTCGTATAGTTGCTATCCTTTTATTACATTTTATTATTATATATACATATTTACATTATAATTACATATAATATATATATAATTATATTCTAATTTTTATTATTTGATTGGTAACTTTCTTAAATATAAATACAGTACAGAGTACAAAGGATTAAAAGGTAATGTTACCATGAAAACATACCCATCATTTAAATATAACTAACGTGGCGATGAACGTGTTAAAATGGAATTTAATAACAGAATAATTTTTTTAAAATTAAAAAACAATTTGAATGTTCTTATTATAAGAATTAATTTAATAAATAATATGTAAAAAAATTTTTTTTAAATTATTATTGTCGGAATTATAAAAGAAAAATTGTCAATTTTTAACTTTTTTGCGTGAGTCTATAATTTTAAACATGTAAATCTAACTAAATTATATACAATTATTGATCAAAAATTGATGAAAAATTGCAAATTTGAATATTTTCCATTGTTTGCAATTCACGTTATCAATAAACGTCTTTCTAATAATAATTCTTTTAACATCGTTAAGTTATAAAAAGTTCAAGTTATTTTTTACAATTTAAAAAAAATTATTCCGATTTAAAAAATTCATTTAAATACATCAATACGTTTTTTTTCTCTATTATATTCATTATTTTATTATAAATTATTATTTTTTTCAAATATAATTAATGAAGTAAAAAATTCATAAATATTGAAAAAAATAAATAGTAAATAAAAATTCATTCATAAATTTACTATTTATTCACAAATATTTATCATAATGTTTATATTTGCTTTTATATTTTCTTTATAACATATAATAATTTATTCTGTTGCAACAAAAAACAGCCGTCATCATTTATGTCATTTCCATATATATATATATATATATATATATATATATATATATTTTATTGTTAGTAAGTATTAAAAAGACAAATATTCATTATTTGATATTCCATTTTATAACCTTAATGTTGAAAGTTTAATTGTATTTTTTATAATATATAATACATTTATAAGTCTAAAGAGTAAATAAAATGCATATCCAAAAGAAATATTATTTTATCACGCATAATTAAATTAATTAAATTAAATTAAATTAAATATAGTAAGAAATAATGAAAAAGAAAAAAAAAATGTCAATTAATTTATAGAAAATTATTAAGTTACGTTATATTTATAACTATATCATAATAACGTATATTTTATTAATCATTTATAATAATTTTATTTTATAAAATTGATTTTATATACAAATAACAAATATATAAATAGAAAAAAACGTAAAACTATACTTTTATTTTTATAATTGAATTTTAACTTATCTCGAATATTAAAAGATTATCGTTACAATAAAATTTAATCGTGCAAAGATGCATGATTGCATGATATTATTATATATAAAACTATATATTTTAAACTAAAAAACCAACAATGAATAATCGATTTTCTTCTAAAAAAATGTTATTTTTTCTTTTTATTTTTCTCGATATATTATTTTTCCTTTTATATATTTATATTATATATTGTATTTTAAAAATGTTGTAAAAATTATTTGATGAAATGACGTAAAAAGTAAAAAAACTTAAGACTAAAATTAAAATAGATAATTAATGCAATTAAAATTATTTGTATATATTAAATAAAAAAGATTAAAATAAGAAAAAAATAGTGAAAAGAAAATAACAAAAGATAGATGTGAATATAATATAATGTGAATATGTATTAAAAATATATAATAAAAAACGAAAATATAAAAAAAGGTAGATATTAGATAAATTTTTCATAATTTTTTTATGATTATTGTTTAGAAATTATATTATTGATACGAAAGAAATAATATAATGAATTTTAATCATTAGTGCAAATGTGATAAATTAAAAAATGTTTTGAATTTTGAAGCGATATATAAAATATTCAAAATATCCTTTAAAAAGTAAATTTTAGAAATCAATACAAATACAAAAGCTAAAATATCTCTTATTTTTGATTTTTTAATTTTTTTCGTGGTATTTTCAGAATAATTTTAATTAATTAAATATAAATGCAAATATAAATGATTAAAATCTTATTTTTTTTGAAGAAGAAAGCGTCATCCATATAAGGATGACGGACCCCCCGGGTAAGCAGACTCGTTAGCCATATATGGGTACGTGGCGACGAACGTTTTAAATATAAATACAAATATAAATGCTTAAAATCTTATTTTTTTTTTTTTTTTTTTTTTAAGAAGAAAACGTCATCCATATATGGCGCCCGGGAAAGCATACTCGTCAGCCATATATGGGTATGTGACGACGAACGTGTTAAAAAATAATATAAAAAAGAAAATATACTTTCGAATTTTTAAATATTAAAATAATCAATTAAATGTTTATAAAATTAGTATTAAATTATTGATTATATTAAAAAAACATCAGACAAAATTATATAGTAGTATAATTAAAATATCTTTCATTTTTTTTTTTTTTTTTGTTTAATTTAATTTATCTAAAAAAAGAGTTTTCTTTTAGAGAGCCAATTTTGATGATTTTTAACTAGTTTTTAAAATAAGAATTTGAATAACTTTTATTTATGCATATAGCACTATTTAACTAGTTTTCGAAATATTTACAAAAAAATATTGTATTATATGTATTCTATTTATTAATACATATTCTTTTATACATATACGTTCGCAGCTGTGTAAACATACGATTATACTTATCTATTGTTTTTACAAACATATCATAGTAGGCAACTTAAAATGTATAACAAGTGAACCCATAAAAAAACTATTTATGGATTATAATGGACTTGAAATCAAATTCAAAATGGACAAAAATAAAACATAAAACAATTCTTAGATAATCGAAATTAATTAATGATTGAAATTAAAATAATAGCAATATCAGCATTATATTTGATATCTATCATTGTTATTTTATATTTTATTATTATTTTTCGCATTCTGCAAATCTGAAGAAGATTAAATAATATCTTTAAATTTATTATTATTAAATTATTGATTAGGTTTTTTAAAGAGATTGCCATAGATGCTCAATAATACCAGCGGTAATTATTATTTTGGTGAATTATTTTTATTCCGATATTAAATCAATTCAGATCGAATCGTGACAATTGTATCGTGCTCAAATTCGATATATATTAGGATTAAGATATTTCAAGTCCATTACAATTCATAAAGAAATAAACTTTCAATTAGTTCACTTATGTGTTATCTTAATTATAATGCTATTATCATGTACATATACATGTACATATATTTATAAGCATTTTTTGCTTATAATTTTATAAGAATATTAAAATAAAAATATTTACAAAATTATATAATTAAATAATCTAGATAATAAATAATTATGAAATTAAATTGAAAAAGAAAAAAATAATGGAAATAAAATAATGGGATCATTATTTTATAACATATACTTTTTTTCTAGAATATAGAATATATATTTATAGAAATTTTTTATCGACCTCGATCAACGAATAATCCTATTAATAGAAGACTCCATGTTCGATAACAAAAATCATTCCATGATAAGAACATTATAATGTGCGTTTATTAATTTATTTAAAGAAATAAAACTTTATGAAATGTATTAATATTTTTTTATGTATTCTTATAGACTTTATCTTGGGAACTTTATTCATCTAATGGACATTTCCATTAATTCTTGAAAATCTTGGAATGAACATGCTAAATGAAATTTGATGCTAATCGTTAGCATTTCGTCATATATCGATATTTATTTTTCTTTCTTGCTGAGTGAATTCCTAAGTCGTCTTTTTACTTAAACATTCGTATTCGATTCCACTGTGAACTTATTGCTACCTGTGTAATATTGTATTTAATGTAGATAATTATTATAATATAAATAATTATATTATATTAATATAAATAAATGCAATATACGAAATTTTATTTGAAAAATATGATAACAATCTTTTTTTAAATATCTCGAAAACCAAGACCAAGCGACGATTATATTATATTATACATAGAGAAGAGTTGATTAGAATGTTGATTTCTAAAATATATCTAAAAATTATCAAAGTATCTTTTCTATAATTATTTTTATTATATTTTATATTTTGTAACTATATGTTTTGAAATTATAAAAATGATTATTAAATATGTAAATAATTTTTTGTAATTCTTTTTAAAGACATATTTATTGATACCGAAAAATGACTGGATTTAAATGAAATTTTTTTCGATAATAAAAAAGATTACATGATGTAATTTTGATCAAACTCTTTTCTTTTTTAATTTTCATTCGTTCTTGAATCTAAATAAATCTTACCTTACTACCCAACTTATTCTCAAGGATATAATAACTTTCTAATTTTTTTTTCTATAAAATTTCGTAAAATTTTTACTTGCAACTAATCTCATGTATATCTTATTAGAAAACGAGGTGTAAAATCAAGCATATTTTTCTGTTGAAATTGATTTGCTAGTCAAAGTTAATGTGAAATTTTTATAGGAAAAACTATGTTTTGAAATCAAAAATTAGGTCAATTATATTTAGAATATTAATATATTTTTGGAATACCTTTAAAAAATCGATTGATTGAAGTTTATAATGCAAAATTTAATTGTAATATTTAATTTATAATATAATATATAAATCTCAATCAATATTTTTGTACATTAATATATATATATATATATATATATATATATATATATATATATAAATTATATATGACAAAGAAAATACATATTTAAAATACTGTTACTAACTTAAAATATCAATATTAAGATATTTAAAAAAATTTTTACATAAAAATATTGTTTCAGAAATTTCCAGTTTTCGCATTTTCGGAAATTTTGTATATAATTTACTTTACAAAAAATTTAAATCTATAGATTTGATTTTTTAATTTTGTTGAAAAACGAAATAATAGAAGAAATATTGTATTTTTACTTTTATTAATTTCTTGCTTATTTATATTAAGTTAAATTAAAGTTTAAATTTTTTATTAAAGTTTAAATTATCTTGTATTAAATAAAATTGAATGCTAACTATTTATTGAATTTTTAAAATTTTTTATATAAACAATTTTATTGGTGAATCAATTCAAATCAAAGATATTTTATAGTTTACTTTATGTTTTTTTGTTTTCATATCTTTTTTATCTTCAACCAAAAAAAAAGATATAGTTTGTTATAATTATATAAATTTTGCATTCACAAATATTTGTTTTATTATAAAAATTATGCTTTTTATTATTATAAATGTAATATTATGTAATAAAATTAAATATTATGTAATAATATTTTATGCTGTTTACACACAAAGTGTGTCATTCAAAAAAATTCAGCATAAAAAATCAAATATAAAAACTCTGAACGTAATGATTTTCTTAGTCATTCTAATAATATAATATTCATATATTTTTTGCAAGTCATTAAATTATCTTTTGCTTAGATATTCAAACTTTATGATTTCAATTTAAATATATTATTATTAAAAAAATTATTAAAAAATTAATAAAAAGAAAAATATATGAAAATAAAAATATAGCTTACATGAATAATAGAATAAAAATCTACTAGAAAGTGTAGAAAGTAGAATAGTTGCGAGAAAGCGATAGACATAGACGGTAAGAGTAAATTATTAACAATGTATTATCGATGGAAAGATTTAGATAAAGATAGATACAAATTTATAATATATAATTTTATTTATGTTATTGTTTCATTCACGTAACTTTATAACATTTATATTATTAATTGCACAATTTTATATTTCTGCAAAATCAATTAACATATTCAAAAATTCAATTATGTACTTAATATTAATAAATGAAATCTAATACCGATTGTATATTAATTTTAAAATTGAACTAAAATATTTTAAAATTAAAAAACAAATATCAAATAAAAATATATGTAATGAAAAATATATACAATAGTATACAATATATATAATCTCAAAATCACTCAAGATATATTTGTAGAAGATAAAACATTAAATGAAATAATATTAAATCATTTTAACACATAATATAAATAACAATAAAAAAATATTCAATTATAAAAAGAAATTTTATTTTAGTTACTTTTATTTTAACTTATAAAACATATATGTATATATACATATAAAAAAAAGAAAAAATCTATTTTTGTATTATCGAAGATTGTATTATCGTAGATTTTTATAAATATTTAATTTTTTGCTATGAAATCGTGTTTTCGATAGTAAAAACCGCATATCATATCAAAGAAAATTTAGTTTTTTTAGAATTCGGAAAAAATTGTGTGATATTAAATCAACCATCAATTGGAATAATACAAAATTGGAATAACGAGATTTTACTATATATGTATAAATTTTCATTTATTTATAATTTCATATATATATGAGCCATATATATATATATAGTTTTATGTAAACTATATATGATTTGAATATTTTATTAAAGAAAAGTGAATATTTATTTTCGCATTTAATTTATAATATATTCAATTAATAAAAGAAAATTATATAATTACATTTTTCAATTATTTATTAATCAATTAAATATAAATTCAAATAATCAATTAAATATAAACAGAAACATTATAAACATTTGATGATTATACTTTCAAATATTTTTTAATTCTATTCCCAAACTATTTATATAGATTTTAAACTTCAAACATATGAAAAAAATTTAAATTGTACCTCGTTCACGACGTTCTATTGTTTTCTCTGGACCGCCATCGAAGAAATACGTTAATTCAATAGGTTGGAATGTACATTTGCTTCGTTCATATTCTAGATCTTTATTCACTGTCATTTTTTGTTATGTATAATAAACAAGTTATTGCACGTTGTCTATACAAACGAAACGTCAAATCAAAATTAAATATTATAAGTTCAATAATTTTTGCTATTTAAATGTAAAATTAAATACGTTCACTTATACGTTCGTTCACGTTCAATATCAAGTTACGACTAAACATAAAGCGAAATTCACTAAATAATATATACAAATCCCTACTCACTTAAATACATTCACCATTTTCTCCTGATGTACTACCAAGAAAATCACTGCAAATGCTTAAATCTACTGATGACGTCATCGAGATTATTGACGGTTGATGGAAGTCAACTCAGAAATGACAAGAATGTTTTTTTTTCGAAAATACATGATATTATATGATTTTATTATTATAAATTTATAGATTTGATACTATTAGTCAATATGCATGATATTTTTATGAATATATAAAGTCGAGATAAACCAATCACAATTGTATTTTTTTCACAGAATTTCTTATCAACGAACAGTACGAGTAATGCAAAGGAAGTTGGCGGGGAAGGAATTCACATTTGAAAACATGATGCGATTATATAACGCCATCTATCCGTCATTTCGTAATACTTCATAGTTGGTATATTTCGTATTATTAACGAAGTATTTCTTATGAAACTTTATTTCATATTTCATATTTCATTATGTGTTATTTCATGTTTTGTTAATAATATAATTTTTTTGTAATTATAGCAAACACATTAAAAATTTTTTTCTCGTCTAAATTTTAATTATTTGTCTGCATAAAAAATCAAATTTTTACAATATAAAATATATAAGAATAAAATAAAATAACCTAACTCAAATCCTATTTTAGAAATTCATAATATGAACTAGCGATAACTAATAGTCAAATAGATAAATAAAAGAAATAAAAGTATTTTTGCAAGAATATTCATACGCATTTATATAATGTATCTCTGCATATTTCAGTAAAATGCAATTTATCACTGATTTTTAATAGTATCATAACACACTCTGATTCGTTTCACTGTTAAACTAATGATTTTCTGATTGGCTGAAACGGTATAGTTCTGTATTTACTTCAACTAAAAATTGAAATGAATAACTATATAACTATATAGTTCAACTATAAATTTTTATATGTATATAAGTTTTACAAGAATATATCTTAATTAAAAATAAGAATAAATTATTATAATTAATTTAATGTAAAAATTATTCAAATTATAAAGACTGAAATATAAGTCTGAAATTTAAAATAAAAATTAATCAAATTTAAAGAGTATAATATAAAACGTCAAATAATCAAAATAAAATGTACTTAAATTAAAAAATATTGAAACATAACGAAAGAATTTAAAACAAATATTAATTAAACTAAAAAAAAAAAGTTAAAAACCAAATAAAATAAAAAAATTATATAAAATAGAATAGATTTTTATTAACTTTCTAATCTTTAACAAATCTTTTATTTGTTCGTAATTTATTAATTTTATATTATATATATATTATTATAAAAAATCTCCCATATATTATATATAATAAAAAATTAAAAAACTAAATTGCATGTTGTTAATTATTGTTTAATGTTATCCAACGATGATTATAAAATATTTTAATTTAGATCTTAATATTAAAATTAAAATTTAAAATTATATAACCTATTAGCAATATCTGTATCAAAAACATTTTCTATTTTATGCAAAGCTAATATAATATAAAATAATATAAAATTGAAATTTTTTATTCAATCAAAAAAATACTTTTTTACTACAAAAAGTAAAAATTAAAAAAATGAATACAAAAAAACAAATGAGAGAAAAAAATAAAAAAATGAAAGAAAGAAAAAATGAAGAAAACATTAAAAAAATTAAATCAATTTGTCAATCTTAGATTACGATTTATATTAAAATTTATTAAATTTGTCAATTAAGAAATAATTGGATTTGATTTTTAAATAAATTTTTAAATTAATACTTAATAAATTATAAAATAAATTTTAAATAGATATACATATAATAATATTTTTTCAGATTTTTAATAATACTTTATTTATAAAATATCAAATGATATTTTCCTTGTAATTTTTTGCATTAAAAAATGATTATTTAAACTTTATGAGTAAGAGAAAAAATCAAGTTTTTAATAATCAATTGCTTAATAGCTAATTATATAATAGTTAATAGTTTTAAAAATAAAAATTTATTTATATATTAAAAATATAAAACTGAAAAAATTAAGAACACTGTTCTTCAAGAAATTGAATCATGAATCAGTATCAATCAATTGAAATCAACTATATAGTTTTAGAAAATGATCAAATCTAGAAATATAGATTTCTGTACTTTGTTATAAAATGTTTTGATTTATAATTTATATCATTTTAAGTTAAATTTTAATTCCAACCATTATTAATACTTCAATTATTTTCTATATTGAATTAATAACATATATGACTCAAAAAAAAATATTACATAACAATAGTATTACAAAAGTATTACATCATTTTATTTTATAATTCCATGAAATATATTATATTCATATTCTGTATCTTCATGAGATATATTATATTCATATATATTATTCTTATTATATAATTATAGTTATTATTATATTATTTCTTATTTAATTTTTTCAATTTTAAGATTTAATTATTTAAAAAAATTTCACATGTTCCAATTCTTCCAATATCAATTCTTTTCTTCAAGTTTAAAACTTTAATTAAAAAATAATCTTATTTACAAATAATGTATAAAAATATAAAGAAAATATATTTTTAATTCATATTTTAAAAATTTATTTTAAAGTACACAACATAATATACAATTGTACATAAAATATATTTTTAAAGACATGTAAAAAAAAAGAAGTTACGATGAATACATTCTTTTTTTTGATGTATTATAATTTGAAAATTTTATTTAAAATTAATTTGCATATGGAAATAAAGAACACAATGATTGATGTTTTATACTGTTTTTTGAATGCTATATCAAATATTAAAACAACAAAAATAATTTTTAATGAAATTTAGATCTCTGATGGTTTAATACGTAAAATTACAGGAACACTGGTGCATGGTAAAATCGCTAATTCTGTAACAACTGCCGTTACTAAATCGGCTGGAGTAACATCGTACATGATATTTAAAAGATTTAGTGATTTTTTTGTTTTCCAGTTTGTTAATAATGATTTTTCCACACCGTTTTTGTAATCTTGTGCAAGTTCATCTGCATTTCCTATAAATAAAACATAAGGGAAGAAAAAAATAAATAAATAATATTATTATAGAATTAAATAATAAATCAATAAATAGAAGTACAAATATAGTTTTACTTACCTAATTCATTATAGACAATAGAATCTGTTTGTACACGTTCGCAAGATTTGTGAGTCTCACAAGCTACTAAGACTGGAATATTAAAAGCTCTTGCCATCAAGGCAACTTGAGCAGTTCCAACTCTTGACATTACTGCACCATTTGCTAAAATTGCATGGGCACCAAGGAATACTTTGCTTACCTTAATAATTATTATTATCAATAATAATTTTTTAATAAAAATTTAAATAAAATAAAGATAAAATTATCAGTTACTTACTTCAGGCATTACATAACTCAAAGCATTAATTAAAATATAAGAACATTCAATCCCATGTCTTGACAAACGTCTAAGTTGCTCCTTTCCTTCTAGCCATGGTCTTCCATCCACAACAATAACACGAAATTGTTTACCTGCAGTATGTGCATCTAACAATATTTTATGTATTAAAGATGAACTAAAAACAATCAATATTAAATTTTATAAATATAGAAAATATGTAAAAAATGTAAAAATAATTTTAAAATAATTTTGAAATAATAAAATACTTACTAGGCATAAGTTAAAATAATATCTCCATTAGATATTTTAGTTTGAATAGTTATTGATATTGCCTTGTCAGCTAGTTCTATTTGTTCTCGAATATAAGTATCTATTGCAGTACTTAATTTGTTTTTTGCCTAAAATATATAGTTTTTTTTTCATTTTAATTTTATTTTAAAATTATATTTATTTATATTTATTTAAAAATAAATTATTTTAAAAATCATATATCTAAAGTTTAAAAAAAATGACTTACATTTACATCAGACAATGAAGAAGGAAACTGTGTCATTTGCCATTTCAAATGTCTCATTGCATTTTGCATTGACACAGCTAATGGCCTACAATAATGTAAGTAAGCTATAGATTCTTGTAAATTTGCTTCAAGACTTCTAATAAAGTCAGCTTGTGGTGGTCTTTCAAAATCATGAATAAGTTGTTTAACAGCAGCTAAAAGTGCAACACATCTTGCATTGCTACCAACGATTATTTTGTTTGCATATTGTGTACCTAATCTAATTATTGCTGGATGTATATTTGAATTGACAAAAGGAACATTTACAATAGCCTGTTCTCTTTCATGATATAGGTGTTTGAAAAGATTTATTTCATGTTTATTGCATTTTTGAATTGTTTTTATAGGCATTACTACTTTTTTAAATTTTATTTCTGTTATTGTGGGTTCATTATTAGTCTGTTCTTTATTCTTAACTTTATTTTTTTCTAATAAAATTTGTTGCTTGGCTGCTCTTTGTGCTTCTTGCTTTGCTCTCCTTTCAGCACGTAATTCTGCTTTGCTCTTTCCATCATTACTTGTTTCTGAAATTGAACTTTTTTCACATATATTTGTAGTTTCAGTGACTACTAATATTTCATTAGCAGATTCAATATTTTCATTGGTTATAGTTTTTGATGTCTCAGTGCTAGTTTTATTTTTAATATTATTCAGAGAAGCAGATTTATCATTTGAGATATCTTTATCTAATGTTTTACTGGATTTGGCTTTTGCTTTAGCATGTGCTTTAGCTGCTTTCTTTGCTTCACGTTCTGCTTTTATTTCTTCCCGTGATTTTTCAGAAATATTTCCCTTTTTATTAGTCATCCTTCTTGATGTAATTATTCGTTTTTTTAGTTCAAAAATTTCTGTAAACAAATTATATAAATTCTACATAATATTGTATATTTAATAATATTTTTAATTTCTAATATTTTTTATTGTCTATTATTTTATATTAATTATATAAGAAAATAATCGTACATGAAAGAAATAATCACTAATTACATATATTTACAGATATGTTCCTCTTGTTCCATGATCACTGTATCTTTTCTTAATCATAAGAAACATTCAGCTGAAAAAACCAATTTTAAGATATTAAAAATTGATTTTAAAATTTATATACATAAATGCATATATTTGTTCATAAACTATTCATTAATATATAATTTTAATTTTAATATTAATTTTATTGAAAATATTTATTTCATTCACAAAAATGATTATTACCTATATAATAAAAAAAATTATAATTAAAATATAATTCCTTAAATAACTTAATATAAAAACATATCAAATACTCTTCATGTTTCAAAGCTAATAATAAATATTGATATCTGGCATATACAAAATTTAATTTATAAATATTAAATTGAATAATATTATTTATGTAATTATAAATTTAAGTGAATTAATTATATTTTTTATTCATATTATTTATATGAATAAAATTTCATTTTATTTATACGTCAAGAAATTAAACTTACTTTTTAGACAGACATATTGATTTACGCTATTCAAATTTCACAAAGCATATTACGAAATAATATTTATCATTTCATAATCTTATTCTCAAAACATAAACTGTTTTATAGACATACAATATAATATATAATAAATTTGATAAATTATATATTAATACATACAATATTTTTATTTCAAAATTCTATTATTTTATTAATTCTATTATATTAAATTCATTTCACTAACCTATTGCTTTATTTTCAATAACATTATAACGAAATAATTTTCCATTGAACTATCTCGTATTTAAAACAAATACCTTTTGTTCTGTATATTTATTAAGAATGTGCGTATTGGGAAAAAAAAATGCTTTTAGACAATTTCTAACTATATATTTGATAGTTTCGTCATATTTTACTTTAATACGTAATAGTGCTTCCATCTGTGGATATAATTTCATACTAATTTTAAAAATAAATTTTTAGTTTATTCTATTTGCAGAGAAACTAATCATACATTAAATAACTTAAATTAACTTTACAATTATATTATTATATTATGATTTATTACATATATATATTTATATATAATTATATAAAAAATATATATATATAATTGATATGTTTAATTAAATATATATACAATTAAAAAATATTATATATAGAAAAATATTAATACACATTTTATATGTTATATTTAAATGAAAATTAAAAAAGACAAATGGCGATTGAATAAAAATATTAATATTTTTTTTTTAGATTTTATTTATATAATAATTTGTAAAATTGTTAGATCATTTTTTTTGCGCTGCTGCAGCTTCATCTTCTCGTTGATAAGATTGTAACAATTCTTGTTTTTTCGTAGCAATTCGCTCTGCTCTACGCTTACGCGCTTCTCTAACTTTAGTACGACGCGCCTCAGCTTGATCTGAAAGCATCTCGGCTCTCGCTTTTTCAGCTTTCTTTTTATGAATGAATTCCATTAGAACTCTTTTATTCTTAAATACATTACCCTTAGCTTTCATATATAGGGAATGATATAAATGTCTGTCAATCTTTTTCGTTTCACGATATTTTTTTAACAGTCTACGGAGAACTCGCATTCTTTGAATCCATAAATCCTATAAAAACATATATCTCATATTAAATACATTATAATTTGTGTACATAAAAAAAAAATAATTTGAATATGTCAAATTATTAAAGCGATAATTATAAATTTTTACCTTTTGCGGTGTACGAGCATTTGCTGTACCTTTTCTTTTACCAAAACCACAATGACGTCCTTTACGTCTAGCTTCAGTATTTTTACGAACTCGAGCTCTAGAGTGGACAGCAACAGGTTTCTTAATAATAAGACCATCTTTAATTAACTTTCTAATACTTTGCCCTTAAAAGATAATAAAACTAATGTTTTAATAATATAAAACATATATAAAACAAATGCTAAAATTTAATTTTTAAATTATCATACGTGAGTTTGTATTTGCAATTTCGTTGATTTCATTTGGATCCAACCAAACCTTTTTTTTACCACATCGCATAACAGAGGCTGCAAGCCTCTTTTGTAGTTTTAAAGAACTGAAACATATATTGAGGTTATGTTATGATAAATAACATATTGATACTACTTAGTATCACCTTAAAATATTATTTTAATCAAATTTGTGCAAAAAAAAAAATAATAATAATTCAAATAATATTTAATTATGATTCAATTCAAATCAAATTATGTTTTTAAAATCATAAAACCATGTGGTCAATTATCAATAAATTATCAAATATTAAATATGTAAAATATGATGTATTAAATTCAACAATAAGTCAGTACATATTTTCTTAGTAATATTATAAATACAAATTAGATTTGAACTTATGTATTTATGTAATTAAAAATTTTTGAATAGTTCATACCTCATGATGGAGCCTAGAAGTCCCTCTTGGGAAAGAAAGTCAAAATGGTAGAAACTACGTTTCCTATGTACTGAACGGAAGTAGTAAAGAAGAAAGATTTCATTTCAAATAAATTTAAAAAAACGATAATTATTATTATACTACAATTTCCTATGAAAAATTTTATTTTACAATTTTATTATTTTAAATATATATTAAATTATTCTTTCTATTAATTTTGAAATATTTTAAAAGCAAATTTTATAAAACAATTAATAATTTAATTGTATATTTTGATTACTTTGATAAATAAATAAAAACATCAGCATTATTTGAATAAATTATAAATATATATTATAAATAAATTATTGTAAATTTAAAGTTAAATTATTTTAATCTGTCCAATGAAATTAAATTTTCCCGCTAAAAAGAATTAATATATACAATTAATTACAATGCATATATTCTATTTATAATATTTGTGTTGAACATATGGATCTGAAAAATCTTATAAAATATCTCATCTCGATATATTTTGTTTATGAATGTATTTTAATGATCTTTTTTTTTGTTTTAAATATAAAAAAAGAATTTTGCCACAAAATATAATTCTTTTTCTTTTTAATGCATAAAATAATAATATCTAAAATGTAATAAATAAATGAACTCTAATTTTATTTCATATTTATATCAAATAAAAATAAAGTGTTTTATTGTTTAGTATGATAACCTTACTTCAAACATATAAGTTGTTCTTTATTTTAAATATATTTTCTTTTATCTATAATCGATATAAATATAAGATACAATGTTTAAACAGAAATTTATAGGAAAATTTGTCATGATACATTTTAAGAATTTAGTTTCATCTTTTTCAACACAAGAAAAAATTTATGACATATTAACAACACATTTAAAACTTGATTATAATATCATTAAAAAAAATGATAAAATTGAAAAAAATAATTTAATTAATAAAATACCAATACAAAGAGTTATTCAAAATTGTAATATTATAAAGGTATGTATACATTTAAATAATATTATTATTATATTATTATATTGATATTATATAATTATATCAGTCATAATTTCTTATTTCCTTTTTTTTTTTGTTAGAACACGAATGTAAAGATAGAAAAAATTGATTATTTGATACAATGCTTGGCACTTGAGCCTATAGTTATGAAAAACAGAATTTTTATACTTAAGGAATTAGGTATAAATTCTGTGGAACTGTTTCATATTTACCGGTATGTTATGTTTTAAATATGTTATATTTAAAATAAATTCAAATTTTATTCAAATAATTTTTTTATAATTATAAATTGTAATTTATAATTTTTTAATATTAATAATAAATATTTATAATATTTTATTATTAATTATAGTTATTTTATATTTTAGATTTCCAGCATTAATGAGAAAAAAAGTAAAAACATTTAAAAAAATACATAATATACCTGCTACACAAAATATTATGAAAATTATATTTTTTAATATAGAAACAAATATAAAAATTGATCATATTACTAAAAATTTAATGAAACTTGAAGATCATATGAAAATAG
This sequence comes from Apis florea, assembly GCF_048593485.1. NCBI lineage: Eukaryota > Metazoa > Arthropoda > Insecta > Hymenoptera > Apidae > Apis > Apis florea. The sequence continues at coordinate 6,741,882 of NW_028256549.1, read as the reverse complement.
GCAATTATTATCAAATGTGTATGTCATATTATAAAACATATTATTTAAAACTAAATAATCAATCATTTTTTAAAAATAATAGGATGAAATATCGAAGTTTTACAGAAATGTCCAAATTAATATATATATTGAAACATATATTTAAATTTGATGAAAAATTTGTAAGTATGAATATTTATGAAAAATTTAAAAAAAAAAATTTTAAAAATATGGTATGATATAATATATATCTTGCAGATAATAAAAAACTTGTATCTCTTGAATATTAATATAGATAATGTTGAGAGAATGTTGACTGAGTTTAAATATATTAAAATAAATGAAAAGAATTTATTTGATTTAATAAATATATGTCCTCGTATTCTCTTGTATGATATAAATGAAATAAAAGAATTATTACAGCTTTATAGAACATTAGATATACCATACGAGTTATCTCATATAAATATAAAATGTTTATCAGTGAAGAAAAAAGAATTTCTAGAAAGATATAGAGATTTTGAAAATAATGAAGAATTAGCTATATGGTTAAAACATCCACGATTATTACAATTAATTTATTATTATAAATCAGTTAAGAAACGTTTATATTATATGAAATATTTAAATTGCATAGACAGTGCAAATGCTCAAATATATTTATCATCAAAGGAATTCTTTTTCAGGTATACACATATACACGTATATATTTTTGATCAAATAGAAAATAAAATTCATTAATAATTGCAGAATAATATATTCAAATCTTTTGATAATAATTTGTATTTTAGATTCATAGAAGGAGATTATCATGCAAAAACTAGAAAAAAAAATATATTATACATTTTGCATAAAGAATTTGGAAAAGATGTTAATCTATTACCTTCAATTCGAAAACATCCTTATTGGAAATATGTTCCTTTGTTAAGCATTATTAAGTCAATACAATATTTAAAGGAACGTTATTTAATAGAAGATATATGTCAAAATATTCATATTATATTGTATCCAAGGTAAATAGATGTTTATATTGCTCAAAAATAATAAAATATATTTATTTAAATATAGTATACTATATTATGCAGAGTATTAATATATTCATGGGACATTTTCGGAAAATTAATTTTAGATATCAAAATAAACATAAAAATTCATATATTACAACATTTATATAACATTCAATATTATTTTTTTAGATTGAAGATTGATTGCACATTGAAATCGTTGTATAAAAAATATTCACAAGAGGAATACAATTTTACTTCTATTCATTACTTATCATTATGCTTATATGAATTAGAAAAAAAATATTATTTTAGTGGAGATGGAATTTGGCCAAATGAAACATCAGTTTTCAAATCAATTATTTTTGAAGATTTATATGAATTTGATAATTTTATTAAATATGTAAATAACAATAATAACGAAATAAACGATCTAAGTGGAACAGCATGGTTTGAATATTTACTTCGATAATAAATACATTTGAGAAAAATATATATACATATATTTCTTATTTTAATTAAAATATTTTATATACATTATATTTACTTTATATATATTATGTATATGTAATATATACTCTATATAAATATATATATTTATATATGAAAAATGGAATAAATTGTAATAAATTAAATATTTTCAAAAATAAAAGATTTTAATAAACAAAACTTGAACATTAGAAAACCAAACTTTATTGATGAACTATATGAAACTATATGAAATATTAAAATATTATATAAAATAAGTTAAAATACTATCTTTTTAAACAGTTTAAAATTTTCCTTTAAATTTGAATTGAAACTTTAAAATTTGTTTACATGTTTAAAAATATTTAATGATTATATACTTTATATATTTTATTCTATATTTGTTATAATAAATTTATTATTAATAAAAAAATATATATATATATATATATTATTAAAATAATTAAAAAAAATTATAATATTTTAAGTATTTCTATTTTGAGTATTTATTAAAAATTATATTCACATACAATTCCAATATGTAAATAAACAAATTAATACATGAAATTATAATAAATTGTTATTTATTTAAGACACATCATTGTTAAATGATTGATTACATATTTTAATTTTTAAGTGCATTTAGATGCAATTATTTTTAAGCATTACAAAAAGAAAAATAGAATATAAAATTTATGAAATATTCTTGTATAAAACTTTATAAATTCAGATAATGTTTTATATTTTTTTTATATACATGTATATACAGATATGCATATATTTGGTATACATTATAAAATATGTAAATAAACTTCTTACTCAATTTTGCTTAATAATTTTGAAAAAAAGGCAAATAATACAAAAGTACTTATACCTCAAACCTATATTTTTAAGGCACTGGAATGCTCTTATTTAATTAATTTCTTAAAATATTTTCTTTCTTTTTATACATTCATTTATTATAATCGTATATATCGTGATATCGTGTTTTTTTTTTATTTTCTTATTGAAACAAATTAATGATTATCATATTCTTAGCATTAAACTTTCCAAGAAAATAATTCCAATTAATCTTATTGTTTCTAAATCTACATGATACAATATGAAATTAAAAAGAATCGATATATTTACGATTAATACAAATAAAATTTATAAATAAAAATAACTTTCAAGAAATTTCTTTTTATTTTTAGAATTATATATAAAAAATTATAATTCTAATTAAAATAAAACCTTCGATTTTATTTTCATTTCAGCTCAAATAAAAGTAATTTAAAGATGGAAAATCAACAAGCACAGTTTATATACATTCATACGATCTTATCATGAATTTAATATTCCTTTGCCAAGGAAGATTTATTCCAAATCGGAACCACCAGTTGTTCTAGAGCAAATCTAGACCGGAGGTTTCGAGTCAGTTCAGAAAAGGAGGCAATTGCACGTAATTTTGACTAGTTGGTTCGCTCTTCACCATCACTTGCTCTTTCATTCCTTGACGTCCTTGTGGTGAGTGCATTCCATATTCTTGTTTTTGATCTTGTTGTTGTTGTTGTTGTTGTTGCTGTTGTTGTTGTTGAGTGTAATCAGGTTGTTCATGCTGATATTTATCCGCTGGACTAAGACCACTGACATAATCCAATTGCTTATTCTGTTGATGTTCTTCCTCGGACATGGAATTGGCCAGATGAGTGGGTGGTGAGTGGGTAGTTACCATAGTCTGATAGTCGTTACGAGTTAAAGGCGGTGGTGGACTGTTACTAGCATTCATGTAGTCCTGGTGTACGCGCATTGTATTGCCTGATGGTGTGGAAAATAACGAGGCATCGTGTTGTGGAAGCATTGTCGCGTACGAGTACGCCGATCCGTTGTTGCTTGGCCCACCAAAGGAGGTTGAATACGGAGAGTTAGACGGGCTAAGTAGATTTAGATGCGGTGCCAAATCGTAAGCTGGTGAATATGCCCAGGCATCAGGTGGTGCTGTCGCTGTTGTCGGCGAGGCGAATGGGTTAAGAGTATTGTTCAGTGAAGTAAATGATCCTAATAGAAATATGAGAACGAATTATTAGATTTGTAAAAATAAAAGTAATTTTACGAATATTTTTGAAAGTAATTACAGGATATTGAACAATATATAATATAATTTTTATAATCAATTTTAATAATAAAAATCTTTTGTAATATCTGCTTGAAATATATACGTGATTTTTCAACATTTAATCAGAAATCAATTAAATTGAATGTGTTATTTTGAATGTTATTTTAAAAATGAAAAAAAGAATTGTGATATTAAAAGTAAAGAAATAATGATAAGCCATGTAAGTAAGTTTTAAGTTAGCATTTTTATTGTAATTTTTACCTGATAAACCAGGACTTGCTGAACCAGCAGCCATACCATAACCAGCGGTTTTACGCGGAGGTTCCCTCTTTCGCCATTTTGCACGCCGGTTTTGAAACCATACTTGAACTCTTGACTCTGATAACGCGAGTTTTAAAGCGAGTTCTTCTCGTGCAAAAACATCAGGATACGGTGCACGTTCGAATGCTCTTTCTAATTCTTCCAATTGATAAGCGGTAAATGTTGTTCTGAAATATATAGTTTTCAAAATGAAAATGAAATATTTGACAAACGAGAAAGTATATAACAATTGAAACTTCAAATTAATTGTCCAATAGAATATGATTAATATTGAAGAATCTAAAATTTGTGGCATAATAACAATAATCATTTTCTAATAATTGAAATTACAAAAGATAATGATCAAAATAAAGATTAGAAACTTAATTTTAAGTGGATTAAATAATACTATTTAAATTAATTAAAAAAGAAAATAAAAAAGAATAAATACCTAGTTTTCTTCTTTTTGATTCCATTGTTGTCGGTTTTTTTCTTGGAATCTTTCTTGGCTGGTTGTGGTTCGTTACTAACTGTAAAAATATATTAGATTGAAAACAAAGTTAAAAAATAACATTTGCAAAACATCTTGTAGAAATTTAATAATTTAAAGAAAACTCTGTCAAAAACAATTAAATAATCATCTATACAGAAACAAAATTAAAATAATTAAATAGTATAATATTATTTAATAAATATAATATAATATAATATTTTAAATATAAATTTTTTTTATACACAAAATATTAATCAATTAAAATAAAAACGATTGTGAATAAAATTAAATCTTAATAAACATAAATGTATGCTTATAATATATTTCAACAAATATATATCAAAACATATATCATTATAGATAAAGAAATGCGTAATTGCTAAAATGTATAATTAATTAAAGATTAATTTATATCTTATTTATCTTCATATACAGCAATAATATATCAATATATTTGCATTTATTATTTTTACAAATTGATATTGATAATTGCTATTATTTTTAATCAATATGAGTAATATTACTAATTTTACAAAACTTTTTTTTAGTGTATAATACTAACCTGGAGCAAGAGTATTCATTGGATCCTCCGGCTTCCTTTTCAAAGCGTTTCCAAGCTGAAGGCCCTGTTGCAATGTCGTTGAGGTCGGGGTCGCAGTGGTAGACGTCGAAGTAGTAACATCCTGCGTCTGAGGAAGAGGAGCATACATTCCAGCCAATTCCAATTCTTTCAGCTCTTTCTGTTGTTGCTGTTGTTGTTGCAAATGATGATGAGACGTTTGATGATGAGGCGGTGGACTATTCGAAGAATCTAATTTGTGAAGATGGCCTCCGGTCGGCATTAAATCGCCACCGTGGTGTCCACCATGAAGACCGAGCATCACTTGAATACTGTGAACCCCGGAACCTCCTCGACCGCCGAAATCAGAGAAGATCGGATCATCGAAAGGACCTCCGTCCATTTTTCATTAATTGAAATATCCTTTTAGAGTTCGAAGATTGATTTCTCTTCTAAGAATTTTTTAATTTATATAAAAAATAATTTTAATAGATTATTCTTCCGATATTAAAAGGCAATAAATTTCCTCTATTTTTAGAATTTTAATAGGCACATGGTTTCACCAGAATCAAGTAAGTAGATTTTCTTCGTGTTAATAAATACATAATAACTTTTTTAACTTTCGATCTTCAACATATATATTCGTATTTCTTTTTTTTTTTTCTTTTTCTTCTTCAACAGCTTCAACAATTTTCACAGCGAATACGCACAAACTTTTCTTCTTTTTCTTGATCACATATTCCTTCTCTTTCGATATTTCTTCAATTGTTTCTTCCTTCTTTTAAAATTTTAAAATTTAAAGAGCCCGAGAAAAAAATATTATCTCCTTATTACTAATAAGAAATATTCCTTTCTTTTAACCTCCGAACTAAATTCATTTCTTATTCTCGCATCGTCCGTTATTCCGATTGCAATAAATTACGTAGATCAACGGTGACAATTTCCATTCACTTCCTACTCTCTTTATTGCTACCGATTCCCTCGGTTTCTTCTTCGTCAAGACCTCCAACAATCCGGCTGGCCAATTATGCAAAAAGGCGCGCGCAGGATGGCGGTTCGCGCGTCCTCCGTAATGGAATCCAAGCCAATTGCGATCAATTGTTGCCCGGGTTATGATTAATTTTGATTAGTTCGAGCTAACGAAGCTCGAGCCAGCATTGTGTCGTCGACACATGAACAGATTGTAACAGCGAAACCGAATACTTTGAAGGAATCTCTTTTCAAAGAGATTGTATTGAGAAACGTTGTTGATAAAAAAAAAAAAAAGAAGAATATAAAAAAAAAAAAAAAGAAGAAGAAGAAGATTAATCCGGGAGGAATTGAAAGAATCTCTTTCTATATTAATCGTCGCGGGTTTCCCCAATTTTCTTATGTATCGACAAACGGGTGAGGTTGATCGCGCGAAACAACAAGTTGAGCCGCTTAACTAACCAGACACTGTCGCACTAAGCGACGATCCGTTCTGACTCTGGCTAATCAACCGACACTCACACACGCTTATATTTTCAACGGGTTGCCGGTCAGGCCGCCCCCACACATGGAAGCCAACCAATCCTGTAGCACCTACCATGCCATACGTGCTCCATGAGAGGACAGCCGTTTTATGCGGGCGCGGTATGCTGTGCCTCCTGTTTTTCTTCCTCTTTCTTTCTCTTTTTCTCCCTTTTCATTCCGCACAAGATTCATCTCTTCGTCTCTGTTTTTCATCTCCTTGCACAGAGAGAGAGAGAGAGAAAGAAAGAGAGTATTTGCTCTCCACCCCCCTTCTCCTACTCTTCTTTTACTTCTTCCTTTCTTTTTCTTTCTTTTCTTTATCTTTTCTCTGCCTATGTCTGTACCGAACCACTTCGTGATTCTTCGTTGCATCGGGTGTATATATATATATGTGTGTGTGTGTGTGTATGTATGTACGTGTATAGAGAGAAAGACAGAGAGAAGTGTTCATTGATCTTCTCCGTTGATGTCTCTGTCGGGTTGGTCTCGTGGCTATGCCACAACCGCATCATTGCGACCGCCCCCGATGGTTGGAGAACACCGCCTCAGCCCGTAGTGTGCTTTAGATAACGTTTTTAACGAGTATGGAGGGGTATGTGGGAATTGGAGCGGGTTGGGTTGTGCACGATCGGGAGACGTGGTGATGGGAAATTGTGCATCGGAGGCTTCCACTTCGACTATGGACCCCTTGCGCTTGACCTAACGCGACCCCGATATTTCTTGGAACGGGGATCATGGCGGAGGGAATAATGGACTCTTGATCGCTGCCTTAGAGGACAGAAACGTGGTTTCGGGAGAATTTTAATATATGATAAGTTAAAATCTTTAAATTTTAATTTTAATTTGCGTTTTTATATTTATATATATTTTTACGTGATAAAACGTTGTCGACGATTGGAATTTTTACGCACTCATGTTTATAATCTAACGATATTAAATAAAAATTAATGATGATTTTAGAATTTTAATAATAATTTATCGTATTAATTAATGCTTTGTTAAATAATCATATTGTTCTTTATAATATTTTTTAAAATTCAGATTTTAGATAAAAACTAACGTAATACAGCTCTGAAGTATTTAAATACTTGGATTGTGACATTTATCTTATTTATTATAATAATAATGTAATCTTTCGTAAAGAATTAAACTGTCTCTGAAAAAATAGTTTTTATGAGAATTTTTGTAATTTAAACAATGTGAAATAATAATGTAAAATATAATGGAATTTAAATTTGTCACAGAATGTGTCACAATTTCACGCAGAAAACTGGATTAGTTCATGCGATATGTATTTCTGGAACATGACGTTATTTACAGTAATAATTTCTACAGTCGAGTCGAATTATTTAGACCGTATTTATTACTTAAGATTATTATGCAGAATCTACATTTCAAGTTTTATCGCTATGATTATAGATTATGGTTATAGTTTATCCATAATTAATTAAAATAAAGAAACGAATAATTATAGATATAATTCATAATCAATGATTAATATGTATTATTAATAATTGTAATATAATAACATTACACTTTGCACTTCTTTAAATTAAAAAAAAAAAAAAAGAAAAAGCAATCCCAAAATATTCAAATCGAATTTCAAATATTCAAATGCAATTGATACTTTACCTGAACTTCTACTAGAAATTTAATTTTGCGCTTTATAATAATCTCATAATCCGTTCAATTCATCTTGAATATCACACACTATCAATTTGTCAATCAATCTGTTCAACTTCCACAAATTCCACGTTATTTTCATTCTAACCTCAATCACATCAAACATATCCGTATTAGCTATCCGTTTCATATCTGTCCGTTCGCAGAAGTCCTTGAACCGAAACCTTGAACCTCGATTAAACGATTCGAGAGATCACACAGCGCTCTCAGTGATGATCGACGTGCATTCATCGCGTCACAGGTCCTGTACCAAATGCACAATAATTTCATCGCGTCCCATGCACTACCAACGAATTCAAATCATCCCGCAATTTTAACCATATGCCATACGTTCGAATTATCCGCAAGATTATCCCTCTTCCGGTAACCACTCTAGTCGAGATAAGAAATCGAACGGAATCATCGATCGATTCATAAGATGATGGCCGATCGGAAGAATGAGAAAGGTAAGAGTTCCTATACTTTCGAAGAGATCCATGTCCGTTGGCCGGCAGCGTGGCACTGAGCTCTTAAGCGCAGGCTCAATGAAACCAGCAATCGCCAGGAATTGCCTCGAATTGGCCCAATCAAACTACCCCCATTCCGTGTGTACACGCGTATATTAACTGCTAATTTCATCGACAGTAATTAGCGCGCACGAGCGCGCGCCTGTCACGCGCTGATTTAATTGCACTCTCGCGGACACTCTCTTTACTTCCTCCCCCACCAGCTTGTGATGCATCTTTTCCGTTTCTCCGCTTGGAACCGATCGCGCCACCGTTCCCGCAGCTAGCCTTCTTGTTTTGGTCGAATCTAATGAGTTTGTTTATCGCATTGACGAACTCGCGATTAACTAGTGAATAGATGAAAATGACACGAAGAAAACATCAATTTAATCGAAGGGTAAGGTGAGATTGCTTTTAAAAAGATTTAGTTACGAGAAATTTGGATGAAAGTATGATTCTTTGTTAGGGTTAAATTATAGGTTAGAGATGAATTTGTAGAAGAATTGTGTAACTAGAAATTGAATTTAATATTTCATTTTTGTTTATTCGTATCGAATGAGCAATTTCTTATTTTTAAAATGTTTTAAATTAGAGAAAGTGTTTGTAAATGGTTAATTTAAATTTCATTTTTTCAGACAGAAATATGTTTTACACGTAATTTGATTAATATGAAAGGTAAAAGTGGATATAGAATAATGTAAAGAATAAAAACTATCCAATAATATAATTATATAACTTCTATTTCAATTTTCAGATAAATGATATTATCGTAATTTTTGGTGATATTTTATATATTAATGTAAGGAATCGTTCTTTATTGCCATAATATATATTCTTAAAAGTAATTCAAACCTAACCTTAAACCAAATTAAATTTATCGAGCAAGTACCAGACTCCAAGATTCTTTAATTTTATTTGTATCGAGATTTAACTGACCCAATTAGCCTCTAATGAAACTGAAGACGAGTGGATGCGGGTGAATGCGCGCGCGCATGCTTGCAGGATATCCGCGGATGCAGGAGGCAGCCGGCTGGGAGGATGACGGCGAGCGCGCAAGAGCGAGAAGTCGGTAACTTAACTGGCCTAAATGGGTTTAACTCGATGTGATTTTGCTGGCGAACCACTAAATTGAACGAATACGAACTAAACTGAACTCAACTAAGCTAATCATATCACATTACTAGCGTTATTAGCCGAGAGACGATATAAGTGAAGGTCCGATGGTACCAGGCTGCAGTAACGGGTCGCCTCCTGCACTGACCCTCTGTACGACTTTCTTTTCGACCTCTTTTTCTCGATCATGATGTTCGCGTCTTGTATCTATCCGATCTTTGAATCACGGAAATGTGTTTACGGTCAAGTTTTACCGCAGTCGGTTCCGAAACAACTTTTAGGTTAGTTCTTGTAAAAGTTGGATGCAAGTTGAAGTTTCTCGAAGGAAATGGACAATTCTTGATGCACACGAGGTCTGGGAAACGATGTTGGCCGATCCTGGCCGAACAGAAACGCTACCATGGTCGTGAAACAGGAAACACGTGCTCTGAGTGAAAGTGACAGATCACCGCGCGCCAAATTCGAAATAAAGATCAAAGAATCGTATACGATTTTCGATTTATAGTGTCATTCGTGAGAATAAAACAATGTAACATTTTAAAGAATGTGCGATGGAAAGAATTTTTTTCTTATTGAGAATTCTATATAGTGAAATATATGGTGAATAAGTGATATAGTTTATCTTCAAAAGGAATTTGATTTGTTTTTCTGGTATAAATTGCAGAACTATTCTTAATATATATAATTATAATAATCGTATATGGATTTTAAGTTTAAATTTATTTAATTTTATTAAATGTAAATTAAATCAGTGATCAAATTATAATTTTTGAATGAAAGATTTTTTTTATTTAATTAAAATTATTATATTATATACTCATAAATATTATAAAATCATATATTAATTTTTTTCAGATTTATGCTCACATTTATATATTATGGGTATATTTTATATACCTACATTTTTGACAAGACAATATAAAATTAAAATCTTTGCAAGTATCAATGTAATCCATATATAATAAAAAACTTTCTATGATATTAAATTGTATTTAATACTCGATATTCATTCAAATCGATTCAAAATAATGAATCAAGACGTCATCATTATTATATAACAATAAATTTTCATTGAATAAGAATACTACGTTACATGTATTCTGTACAACAAAAAACCAAAAGATTTCATATGTTAGATAAACAAAAGATGGATAGAAAATGGGGGATAGCAAAAGAAAGAAAAAAATAGAATAATTATCTCCCACCAACCATTCCATTGGTAACTGGAGAGGGGAAGAAACCTGGAGGAAAGATAAGAACGAAGTAGATACGATACGTTCCTCTCCCACTACCTCCACTAGCAGAATAGAAGGAGTTCCTCGGCTCCACCTCTTCCCCTTCCGATGGTACTCTCTTTCAATAGTAGAGAACGTTGTAACTTCCACCTTACCACCGTTCCACCCCATAAATATTTCATTATTTACATTTTTCGTACATCAATTTTTCAACGATTGTCCAATTTTTTCAATTTTTATTAAATCTTATTTTTCTAAAAATTAATCAATCAATTAATTTTAATTTAAATCTAATTTTATTTATTCAAAATCAACGATAGCTAATGTAATACATTTCAAACGTTTCAAATATTAATTTATTATCATAATGTAATTTTTACTTTTTGAAAATCTTCTATTCCTTTCCTCACTTTTCCTTATTTTTTTTTTTTTTTTTTAGAATAAAGAAGAGACGCGCAATATTTCCATGCCATGTACATGCATCTATAAATTTTTATGCGGAGAATGGAACAAGTTGATAAGAACTTATAGACAAAGGGAAAGATACTCTCGTTAAAAAAATATATTTAGATCGAACGACAGAAGGAAACGACGAGATGAAGAGGAGAGGGCGAGATCCGAGCGACTTTTTGCACGCGAGCCTCTTTTTTTTTTTACGTCGTAGGTATGCCGACCGGATAGTATTGCCGTGTGGCCAGGCTGACAGGGCCGACCAATTGAGCCTGTTAACGTCAATTGGTCTAAATTAGTTCAATTGGACGTAATTGCGCGAATACGACGGGGAACCTCCGCTCTCTGTTTGCCAGCCATGCTTGCGTTTCTCTCTTCACGCTGATATCGCCGTATTCTCGGGACTTCCTCCAGGGTACAGTCTGTAATATATAACTACTCGAATAGTCGAATAATATTTTATGAGACTGATTTGATACGTAAATTGTTCAAAATACTTAATTGAATATGATCTTATGCGAAAATTAGATTTTATAATAATTAAAAATTATTTGAAAGAATGGTTTTGGTTGATATTTTTAGTAAATTATTCATTTATTTCAAATTGTTGTATTATATTATGTTTGGAACAAAATATTATTTCTTACAAATTTAAATTTTAAAAATTATAATTATAATTATAAATTATAACTCTTGTTTAGGTAACCGAGTACCAGAGTATCTATTTCCTTTAACAATATCCTTTTTCACAATATAATATAATATAAATTTTTCGAAATATCGCAAATTGCTTCGAATTCCTGGATATTTTCATATCGATTTCATATTTTGTACGGAAAAAAATTTATATTAAAAATTTTAAAGAAGCTAAGTTTTATTAATTTTATTTAATAATAATTATTTAATAATTTATAATTTTATAAAATTATAAATCTTTGCTTTCTTGTAAAATTAATGAAATTGGAAAAGATCTACAACACTTTAAATTTATTTCAATCGATATTCAAGAAAAATGAAATCATTCTCATACAGAGAATTTCCATCTTAATCAAGTTTTTCAAGTTTCCCTTAAACCATAAAAATTACAATAATATCAGGATAATGATCGTTAGAGAAGACAATTATGACAATCGTAATTTACGAATTAACGTGCCCACATGAACCGTCGCGAGATTCTTATTGTGATCGAGATCACAATAAACGTTTCTTTCTTTTTTTCTTTTTTTCCACCCTCATGGAAACGTTGGCGAGCAACAGTCCCTCAGTAGTTAGGGCATCATCAGTATTAGTCATTTTATGTATCATGCTGGTACATTTCACGCGTCAAAGCGTAGAAAGATGACCAACGACGAAAACTTGCCGTATTTCGAGGAATATACTGGTGGTCGATACAAAGAGCTTGGAAATTTTCGATATACACGCACTCTCTATTCAAAATCCACGTATGATTCTACCTGAGATTCGATTCAAACTGAATTCCTCTTTTCAGATTCAGGATACGGCCACGTGGATACGGCCAATGTATGCAACAGGTGTATTTGACCCGCGTGAGACACCTGTGGAATAGATATATAGATTAAAGGAGAGGGTGCAAGTGAAAAGTTAGAGAGAAAGGAGGAAAATGGAAGATTATTCGTATCGATCTCTTGTAATAATGAATAAGAGATTTAAGGTTACTTAAAAAAAATTATAAAGCAAGAATAGGAGTTAATGATAAACGTAAAGTGATATGCAAAGAATGTAGAATTACGTATAACTAAATTAAGTGGTTGAACAGGGTGAGATTTCAGAATTGAAGGGTGAAGAACGAGCTAAATTAGATTATTAATAAATGGGATGAAGATATTATTAAAGGGTCGAATTTGAAAGTTAAGGAGAATGAAATGTATACTGTATGAAATTGATTAGATTATTAATTATAGGATTTAAAAGGATTTAATCTTTAAAGATTGAAAAATATATAATTAAAGAATTAGATAATTTGTATGATTAATAATCAAATTTTCGAATTTTTATTTGATAGTATATTATTTAATGATAATAAAGTACAGAAATACGTATTATATATCTACAATAAAATATAATAAATTAAAATAAATGAAGAATTACAACATGTACGTAATAAAAATTTATAAATATTACGATAATTCGAACAAAATGATGTCGTTAAACTGATTAGAATAAAATGAAGTATTTAATAAATTGGAGAATATTATTAAATTATTTAAAATAATATAAGATCACAAAATTGATCGGAACAAAGTAAAGTAATATTATAGAATAATATAGAAGTTTATTTGTTGTGGTATGATCGTTGAGATTTTTCTTAAATTGTTTTTAATGGAAACAAAAATTAAGCTATCATTTAATTGCACTTTTAGATTCGGAAATCGTGATTCAAAGGAGAAAATGTAACATCGCAGCCCGATGACGTCGCATCCTTATTAACCCGACGTAGTCACATCCGTCACCATCCCGTTCTGTATTCACGTGCAGGGTGTTTCTCGTAATGATATCTTCATTTATGTATTGAAACTACCTTATATAAACTACTTATAAAATTATGTATTTCACAAGTAAAATTTTCTAATATAATCGTACATATATGACACCTATCGCTTGAATAAATTTTTTTTACATAAATAACTTGTATATAAAATAAGAAAATGGGAGTTTAAAAAAATCCAATATCCTTTTTCTACAGCTATAGATATTAATTGCACTTTTTTTTTTTTCAAAAGATTTATTACATTTCAATAAAACTTTCCAAAAATAAATACATTGCAATTTTTGATATTTCTACAAACGAGCTTAAGCAATAATAAGATATCTAATAAATAAATATAAATTTATTATATTTCCATTTTGTATCAACATTATATTGTATCAAACTCTTCAAAAGCAATGGATTTGGAAAAGAACCGATTAAATATGAAAACACAGATTCTCACGAGAAACGAATCCAAACATTTCTTCGTTCATAAGGTAGTTCACATTGACGAGTAATTAATCGAGGACCTATGCCCTCATATTTCGTGAGAACGAGAAATTCGGGTTCTGATATACACTACGAGAGGGGGCTAAAAACGCAGCCTATAATATCATCCCGCATAAGATCATCTACTTACAATAATATAACAGGACTGCGGGTGGGAATTTACGAGGACGTTTTTAGATCTGATTACACAGAATTTTGGGTGCAAAGGAACGGAAAACTGCGCCCATATCCAGAAATGTGGCATAAGAATGACGTGACTAATCTCCCCTGAAATCGGTTTCGAATACAATATCGAAATAGAATAGAATGAGAAATTCAATGGATTTGGGAAACGAGAATTTACTTAATTTTCCGATAAATTCAATTTATATATACGATAGAAATTGTGAAATTTTAGATAAAATTTTTCTAACTTTCATGATTTATGTTTGCATGAATATTATTTTACAGTATAAATATTATAATTTCTATATAACAGTAATATTTTTTTTTATCAAGTAATATAATTGGTAAATTGATCTTAAAATTATTAATCAAAAGTAACAATAGTCGAGTAAAATTCTCAAGCATTTTCGAGTACCTATTTTGGATCCCATATATAAACCATATGTTTTTACGTATGATCATGCTGGTGAAGATGACTCTTCTCGACACGCGACCCGCAGCTATCCTAAATACTTAATTGTCAATTCGATTTCACAGAGAGAACGATTTTCATGGAATTTTGCTCTCCAAGATTTTCTCTTCTCTATTTTGTATTATTAACGAAATTAATAATATTCTTATAATCGTATAAAATAAGGTTATTAAAAATCATTATGTTGGATTAATTAAAAGTACCAATAAAACGTAAACATTTAAAGTGATACAAAATTTAATTTTTATAGATAAATGTTTATTAATTTATTAAATTTTTCAATCTTCATATTTTTTGTTTGTTAAGATAACATTATTGATACAATGTTAATTGTAATTGTAATTATAAGTATTAATTATTAATGATTATTAAAATTTATATAA
Source organism: Apis florea (assembly GCF_048593485.1). Lineage (NCBI taxonomy): Eukaryota > Metazoa > Arthropoda > Insecta > Hymenoptera > Apidae > Apis > Apis florea. The sequence continues at coordinate 6,726,506 of NW_028256549.1, read as the reverse complement.
TTTATGGATTAATTGTATATTTACAGTTTTTATTTCAACAATAATTTCTTATTCAAGAATAAGGTTGTATGAAGAGCTCTATGTTATCAACTTTGGTGCAGTAAAATGATCTGTAGAGACATCTGTCGACATTTCTCGAAGTTTCACGATGCATAAGATTGTATCGAACTTATTTTCAAAATTGGATGCAGCAATGCTTTCAATTGAATAACAGTCTTGGTTAATTCTTAATGCTTAAATTAAATAATTTGAAACAATCCATACAATTAAAGTATTAAAGCTTTTACTTATTCAATTCATATTAATTGGGAAAATGTTATTATATAGATTAAAATTATATCGATTAATTAGTATAAAAAATTGATTGAAATCACGATTTTTTTGTGAAAGAATTAGAATATAATATATTAGTAATGTATGTATAATTCATAATTATTAATTTTATTTAATGAAAAGTTTTAATTTTGACAAATGATATAATAAATTATCATCACACAAATACACACATCTTTGATATCTCAGCAAATGAAATATGTATTATATAAATAACAATGATAATATTTAAATCGACAAATTTAAATTTATTCGTGAGATCTCTGAACACTTGTGGAATTAGTTGGACAGAAAGAAATAAAATCCAACTAATGAATGTGAGGGATAGAACAAAATAAAAAGAAGCATTCTCTACAGATGAAACTTTGACTCATCCTACAGACCAGCACAAAACTTATCTTTTATTTTTTGAAAAAAATATTTTCTCTTTTCCAAATGGCTTTTTAAAAAAAAACCACGAATACAAACGTAAAAATATAATTATAATTTTGTATCTCTTCAAAGTATAAATATTTATACTTACAATTCCTTTTTTAAATTATCAATTTTACCTCATACCTTAAAATCATTATTAATTTAAATAATAATAATTTTAATTAGTTTATCATACATAGAAATCTCTGTTTTTCTCTAATTTAACATATTTATCGTTCCTATCCCAGAACCTTGAAGCTTCGACTAAAAATACATCGGAAGGTTTTCGCGGGTGGCAAAGACGAAAGCAGTCGGGGAAAGACGAGCTTTCTTTGAATCGAAAGAGGAAGAGTAGCGGAGCGTGTCCGCCCAACAACAGCGAATCCTCAAGCTCGAAAATAGATCGCATAGTTTTCCCGGTACTTCGAATGCGGTGTATCGTAATAGGCAAGCTAACTGCTTGCCGAATGAGTTGGCTATGGACAATTAAACGTTTATAAACACCGGAGATTCCGCAAAACCTGGCCCTCTCATCATGATGATTTGGCGTGCTGAAGGAGCAACGCTCAAGGCCGTGATAAAATTTATAATATCTCGCAAATTTTAAACCGAAGAACAAAAATTGAGATTTCATGTAAGTATTGCATGCGTTGCAGATCAGGTCTGGGAAAATAGACTTTTGAAATGTGGAAATAAACCGCTTATTTTGCAAACAAACTTTTCTTTAATAATCACATAAAAAAATAATATCTTTAAATTCAAGTATTTCTTTATGCAAATATTTCAATCTTCTTCTCAATGTTTAATTATTTCAATTTATTTCAATTTTTCGATACAGATTTAATTATCTGAAAATTAGATAAATAATTGATAATAGTTTTTATTTTTTTTTTTTTTTTAATGTAAAAATTTATAGGAATTAATAATAATCTACGGTTTATATTGAATCATATGATTCAAATAATAAAATGCATGAATAAATGCTTCGAACATGCAATAAAATTTTAAGCAGCGGTTTCTGATTATTTTGAGCGACGTACGATCGCGAAATGTAAACTTTCAAAGCATTTGAAACGATGGAAAAATAAGCTTCTAGATTTATGCTGCTATTTATCTTGTTTCTTTTTGGTTTAAAAAGTTGAAGAGTTATTTTGTACATTAATGAGATTTAACGAGTTGAAGAGTTATTTTGTACATTAATGAGATCAAGTGTTTCTTGAAGATACAAAAAGTGTCTTGATACATTATATAATAATTTACAAATGATGATATGATATATTTTATAATATGTTATAATATTTGAAACGGAAAGAATTTGTTCATTTCTTAGAGATTATTCTTTTGAATAATCCCTCTTGCTTGGGAAAAAATTTCTTGTTTGAAAAAGATTAAAATTTCATTACATTATTATAGATAGATATCACAGTCCTGTTGACGATTGGTATGGTCATAACAAAGGCTCATAAACTAACAAATCATCATCATTTAGCAGTTCTTACATGAACCAATGACGTAATGCACATGTGCGAGTTAACGATTTTTCGAAGTCGTTTCAACTTGTTATAAGCTTTCTAACTAGTACGAAAATAGTATTATGCACGTACTACGTTCTTTATTCTGAATGTTTTTTTTAAATAAAACTCCTTAACTTTTACATATTTCATATTTCATATAAGAACGTAAGAACAAAGAAATATATTATATTTTATTTTAATAATATATCTTTTTTAATATTTTCGTGGAATTGTTAAAAGGTAAATTATCGAAAAGATAATTATTTAATAAATATTAAATAAATTATTCGTTTAAAGAAGACTTAAGAGTAATTAATAAGTAACATAAATATTTTTTTAATAGAAAAGTAAAAAAAAAAAAAATTATGAATTATTCTTTAAAAGATAATTTAATTTTACAGTTTTGGAAATCACTTTCCAATCATAAAAATTTTTTTATTCAAAAACAACTTGCCAAAATTTCAGTAATCAAAGAGAAAGATTACGAATTTTTATCGCGAGATAGGAAACATTTGCTTAAACTTTCGAATCTTATCGAAAGATAAAAAAAAAAAAAATACGAAATGATAAGTGACGATTAAAAAATTATGAAAAATTAATTTCTTTAATTTCCATCTTAACCGTGTTCTACGCATGTTCCACCAGCATAATCCGAAAAAGCATGTAAAAACATTTCCACGCATCATTGTTAGATTAGTCTAAACTTTTCATTTTTGTTCAATCCTCTTTAAACGAATAATAAAAAGATTAATCGTAAGATTTTGAAACGCCGCAATTGTGACGACGAGGCAAGCCTTAATTGCAGAAATAAAACCTTGCGATATTATGTTCGTTGGCTGATTCTCAAGGAGTCAATGTTTCGTCTCATTCTCCTGTATCAAAATTCTGTTAGCGAAGGGAAAGAAAGAAAAATCCACGGGATAGTAGTTTGCGCAGGTAGACAGGATGAAGCTCCAATTGGCAAGAAATTCTGGCACGATTTTAGAATGGTCGACGTAGTCGATTTCACGGCCAGCGTGCTGCAGCGAGGGAGCGATGTCTTAAGAGATGATATCCCTTGCGACATAAATGCTCTAAACCAGTGATCCCCAATATATATCGAGGTAACTCCCTTTTATAACAGCTGAATAAATATCTTTCTTCTCGCGACTAGATAAACATGTATTTTTAATAGGATAAAATATCTAAATATAAAATTTCACTTTTAGAGATATACTTATATACGGGTGAAAAAGAAATGTGGAAAATGTAAAACGAATTTTTATTAGCATTTGTTTCAATATCTGCCATGATAGGTGATAAATCATTTCTATTTATTTAGGTAGATATATCAAAATAGATAAATGTTAAAAATGTTTTCATTATAAAATTTTCCATATAAACAATTGGAAATGGAAGTAATTGCGATGATTATCTTGGAAGTTGCTTGTATCCATGATTTGAAAATCCATGTTGTAATTGTAATGCCAAGCCAATTACTAGATATATATAAAAATATAGCAACCATATCCAAATACTTATAAGATTTCTTGTTATCCTATTGATCTAATATAAACTGGTACATGGAAAATATTAATTATCATAATTAATATAAATAAATAATTAATTTAGTATTATTTATTACTTTATTATACTTATTATAAATTTGGATTTAGAATGTGAATGTATTTATTTCACATTATTAGATTTTTAATGGAAAGAAATATATTTTTGGTATTTTGTACAACGTTTAAATTTTAAAAATTACAATTGTCAATAAATCAATCAAAATTATTTTAAATATATATATAAATTATATAATTTATAGATGTGCATTCGTATCAAAAGTATTGTATCTTGTTAAAACCTAGATTATTTATTTTTATATAAAATTCAAAATTTTATTTTAAATCAGATTATTTTATATCAGAACCATCTATTTAATTTGCATTCGATTTTCCAAAACTACTTTAGTATAAAGAAAGTTGAAAAGTAATTCTACGAAATGATATTAAAAAATATAAAGATAGTTTTACAGTGGAATTGGTATGTCGTATACCATACGGTTAAGAAGATTTATATTTGCAGAGTATGTGCAGCAATGAGAGATAAAAAACAGTACATAGAGAAACAATTCGAGGAGTTTGTCGTTTAACCCTCGAGTATTTCAGTCCCAGCACCAGCAGGGCCCTTCAGCTTTAGCGCCCCGTCGACTTAGCGAAATTCCTCGCTAAATTTAAGCCCTGCTCGACTGCTAAGATAATTGCGTTTTGCATAAGAGATATACAGTCTTTTGAAGTAATGGATTGAGCACATATGCATCGTCGATTATTCGTGAACTTTTCATCAAGATAATATATGTACGTATTTAACTTGGTTTGTTCAATGATTTCACGAAGGCTTTGACAAAGATGTTTTTACGATGTTCAATGGCAAGTTGTGAATGATAATCTTAAAAACAATTCAAGTCCAATATTATATTTTTTCAATTAGAAAACTGAGAAAATTTTTTTTGATTTTAAGTCTTTCAGTCTTACATTTTAAAATTCAAAAGTTGATACGTAATTTTATTTTTTTAGAGAGATAAAAATTTAAATTTCAGTATTACATTTTCATTTTAATTAGTTGGATTTTAAGTGAAAAATAATATAATAAGCATAATATTAAGTTCAATATTTCTTTTTTAATATAGTTATATTATATTATAAAATATAATTAAATCTAAGATGCGTAAGATACATAATTATTACCGATTATATAATTATTATTGATGATGAAAAAAATTAGCGTTAAGTAGAATTTCTTTCAACTATAGTTTGTGTCTATCAACAGTGACAAGCTTGTTAGGATTTGCTCAATGATGCGCTTAATTGCCTACTGGCTAATTTCATTGGCTATGTATCAACTCGACCTCATCAATTGATTCGAATGAGTTCACCAAGTTGTCGCAGGCAGATTTAAGAGTAAAATTAAAATGTTTTTGTATTTTTCTCAAAAATTAATTTTAAAATTTAAAAAATTGTTTAGATTATTCTCGAGTTTCAATCTTTTGTTCCAAGATTAAATCAAGTTATGGCTTTAAAAATTTTTTAAAAATTATGATCATCATTTGAATCTTTTATTTTCATTTTATTTCTTTCATTTTCCAAATTCTAAAAAATTTTAATCTAACTCAAATTATTAATATAAAATATGATATAATAGAAACATATAAAGAGTATTTATTAGTTATTTTTACATAATAATCTTATTTAATACCATAAAAAAAATTTATACGTCAATCATCACAGTTTTTACGAGGCTTCGTTTCATTTAAAATGTGAAGTTTCAACTGTTTTAACGTTGTGCAAACCCATATGTAAAATATTCATTACCACGATTTATATTATCGTGAATTTAAATAATTATTTTTCAGTATTAAAGAAAAATAAAGATTTTTTTAGAATAATTTTAACATTTTTATTCTCTGTATATTTCTTTTACTAAATCACGCTAAAATTATTTATTTTCAATATTAGCATATCAGTGTTACTTCCCCATCTGAAGTGAAAATGACAAGAGTAGAATCCGAAATTGCCAGAAACTCTCATTAAGGAGAACGTTAACTATCTCCAAATAGGAATATTTATAGGACATACACTGTCGAAGAATTATTAATATTAATTCAGCGAAAACGATAAAAGATCGCGGCGAAAAATCGATAAGGAAGCGGCCTGGCTGATGTTTTCCTCGTTCGAGGTGCCAGCGAATAATCTTGGCGCGACCGGCCGTTTCTACAGAAAACAAGTATATCTGGCATGGCAAAATTGTCGGCCAACATTATGTAATAAACAAGCAAGGTGGCCATCAGCGGTAGCTGATCTGTTCGCGGCGTACGTGTCGAAATTACGGAACAAGCAGTGGTGCTCGATCGATTCTGAGACATTGACATTGAGAACTGCCCTTAGTCAATGGCATCAAAAACCAGTATTTTCAATGAGTATTCAGTAGCTTCATAAGACAAAGATTTATAGTTTTGTTTTCCATTCTATTTCCTCATTTTTCATTCTTCCATTTCTTACGAAAGCAATTGTTTCGTTACAAAAATAGTTGCTGTTGTCAAACATTGAAAAACTGGACGAAAAATATTCGTCATACTCGGTGCCAGTCACGCGATAAATTGCTAGCCTCTCGAGACAGCACATTTAACGTGGTTATTGTGGTATTTAATGCCGGATTTCTATGACTGCGATCCAAGTAATAATTTTTTACCGTCTTTATATACGTGCGATTTCATTTAAGAAAAATAATACGAATATATATTACATATTATATATTGGTAAGATAATGGATATAGATATTTGTATTGTAATTATAGCGTAGAACGTTTAGAAAATGAAACTAGAATATCAAGTTCCAAGTGCACATTGAAAGAATCGTATAACATATATACAATGTGGATATTAATAATTTACGTAATTGAGACTTGTAACATAATATTTACAGTTATAGTTTGTAATGCAATAATACGATTAGATCAGAAAAGTATTTTTGTTAGGGATATTTTATAAGTATCAAGGTCATTTTATAAATTTCAAGGTCAACAGTGGCTTCCTTAAATAATATTACCTCTTATTTCTTTGTTAATTTATTGGCCTTATTTTTTTCAATTTTTTGCTCTTATTTTATTTTGTATCCTATTGTATCGTGCGTATTTCTGTTTCTTACTCAAATTTTGAAAATACGAATACTAGTATTAATAAAAACTATATTAATACTTTATATAATTTTTTACTTTATATATTTTTATACATTATATATTTTGTTTTCAATAATAGTATTGCATTAATATTTTCATTTCAATAATTTTTAATGTTAATGTTAAATATTGAAATTCATTTCTAAAATATTTTTTTTTTTTTCAGTATCGCGTTATAATTATTATCGTACTGTTGAATTTGTTGAAGGTGAACAGATAAACACGAAAAACAAAATCTTGATTTCTAATCTTTATTACTCACACGAATAAAACTATATATATATATATATATACTATCTATCCAATATCAATTTTTACTGATTATCAATTTTAAACTTTTATCAGGTGTTTAATTTTCTTAGATAATTCAGTTAATAATCAATAAAATGATAAATATTAATTTTAAAAAAATCCCATTTACAATATACAATTATATATTTTAATTTTGATTAAAACGAACTATCCGTAAGAGTTAAGCGAAAAAAAGACAGGTTCACAGTTAAATCATAACTGTGGAAACGGCATAAAACACTTCTCAGGATAAAAATAACGGACGAGGAAAAGTAATTTCCTCCCGGCCATTGACGCAACTTTCCTCATCAACTCAGCCAGACTGGCCAACTCAAAGCATTACATAATTCTTCTAATGATGATAATGTGTTATATTGGTGGGATAGAATTTTTAGAATATTTTTTAATAATAATCCCAATGCAAAGTTGTCTTCATTTTTTCTTTCAATTTCAATCGGTAACTTTCTCGTTGAAGCCGTTGTTGCTAATTATACGTATACGTTCCTCTTCCTCGAACACAATAATCGTTCCTTGAAACCGATCGATTTTCAGACGTATCGATTACGGATAATAAGTTTCCATGCTGGCCACCACTGACTGACATTGACTGGAAAGTGAAATCAGAAGAAGAAGTGAAACTTATTTAAAAATATATCCTTTAATTCTAATTATCTAATTATAATTAATGTCAAAAGGTAAATTATATATATATATGTATATATAGTATATTTAATTCTTATAAAACTGATAACAGTTGATTGGTTTACTAACATAAAAAATAATCAAATTAGTAAAAATTATATGTGTAATTTTAAAAAAACGTTAAAAATGTTTTCCAAGTTTATCTTCAATAGAAAACAAAGAATCTCATTTAATAAGTATTAATTGTATTTCTATTGAATATTTATATTCTTAAGAGGAATTTATAACTGAAAATCATATATAATTTAATAATTTTAAAACATGTAATTAAAAAGAAAGACTTAAAAGATCTTGTATTCTTACATTAGCAAAGAAAAAGAGAGATTGTGCATCACACTAAATCTTCCAAAATGTGATTATTATGTTAAACACTTAGATTTATTCGAATAAACATCTCTATAAACATCTCTTATTAAATTATTACCTATTAAAAATCTATAGGTATTCAATTGATTCATGCTAGTCCATTGTATCTGAATATCTGAAACCTACAAAAATATTAAACATTGTAAAAGGTAATTTTAACATAATTAGCAATTTAAAAGGAAGAAAGTTAGTTAATAAATTTGCCAAGGATCATAATTACATTGGATTTCATAGATTAGAAAATTATGATGAATCGGTTTACCTTAGAAGGAGAAAAATTTGATAGATTTAAGAAGAAGGATCATTTTAGACATTCCCATTGGCTCGATAGGGAAGGTAGGTATGTAGGTTTCGTATTGATCTCCACGTTGCGGCGACCTTTAATATCCCCTCTCTTCTAACTCCTAGCCTGTTGGATGAAACGAGAGGAATAGAGCAACGAGGGAAGTCGAGGGGAGTCCTGAACGCGACCTACAACAAGCACCGACAGGCGCACAGCTGATTTCGTAACGACCAGGCGACACTCCCGGAGTTTCACCGTTCTCCGGAAACGTTCAGTGATCTATATATTCTAGGGAATTCAGGGAACAATACGGAAACGGACTGGCTGACTAACTGTAAAATATTCTAAAAGTTCAGCACAAACAAATATTGAATATTTTACAAATGCAAATCTCTGAATCGGATAAATTTTATATTTAAAAATTATTATATTTATATTCTGTATGTAATGTGATTTATATAAAATTAAACTTTGTATAAAAGTTTACTTGTTTCGAATTTAAAAAAGTTATAACACACAATAAGCTATTTTATGAAATTTGAAATATATACGATTACTAATTATTATAATAATAATGCAGAATGTATTAATGAAAGATTATTTGAAGACTAATATTTTTATAAAGTAATTTTCAAGTATTAAGGAGGATGTTAAAAGTGACATCATTTTTATGGTCTCAGAAAATGTAGGGAGACAGCAGAATTAAACAGAGGCAGACACCAAAAGAAGATTACATGTTTTTACAGGCGTATTGTGTCACGGTCAACAAACACGACGTCATAATCGGCTGAAGAAGCTCAGGTGAGAATATGGCATCCGTTATTTATAGACCGTTACATTTGTATAGAGATTGATTAAAGGTAAAACATCGAATAAAAAGTAAAGAGTATAGATAACATAGCCATATCATTATGATTCGATTATATAGAAATTCCTTCTAAAAGTGATTTTTCAGATCATTGAACCTGTTCGTTTTTATACGAATAGTGGAAAAACGACTTGACTATGCTTAGTACTATGATTCATAAAATTGAGAGCAGACCTTGTCTTCTGTAAGAGGATGTTGCGCTGTTTGATTGTTAAACTGGAATAGTTTGGCTTGGAACAATTTCTTTTTCTTTCTTTCGAAATATAATATAGTAATAATATAATAAATATAATTTTCGAAGTATAATGAATTTTTATCTGAAATATAACATAATTAAAAATAATTCTTATTTGCAATTATTTTTCTGACATCAGTTATTTCCTATCTTTTTTTTTTTTTTATTTCCTTTACAGTGATAATAGATCTTAATTAATATAGTTATTCTTTCTTGCTAAATGAGCCATAATTGAATTAGAATATGAGCTGTGTTTGATTTTTATCGAAAAAAAGCATTAAAAAGATTCTGTTATACCTTTCAAGGTGGATAACAATTGAATAGTTATCTTCTTTTTGTGTCGGTTCTTTGTTTCGAGGCCATTGACTTCGACATACTGATCGTATAATTAAACTAGATCGATTATCGATTGTGCACATTGTGCTGCATCGTCTATTGAAAAATATAGCAAATTTGTTTTATGTTAGTAGTATAAAAAAGAATAAATGAAAAAAGTAAAATTCTATTATCCAATTAAAATCGAAAAATCTTTTTTTCGTGTATTTTATATAAAGTTTATCAAACTTTTATAAATATTCAACTCTTCGTGTAGTCCAAGCTGAACTTAGCTTATTTTCGATTCCATCGATCGTAGTATCGATAATTTTCATCAACAATTACTATCTCGAAATTGACGAATGATGTAGAGGAAATAGTTTCTATATCCATTCTTAATTATCTTCAAAAAATTGTTTTTAAGTGTTCCTGTAAAACAATAATTTCAATCATTTTCGTTAGTTATTCTAATGATTTTTACAAGCTTCAAATATTCATCGTAAATCTAAGTATAAACGCTTTATCAAAATTCATAATCATAATTTATCAAGATTTCTAAAACTTACTGTATATGTTCGATTATCTTTTATTTCTTTCTGTAAGAATGTGACGGAGAATAATAATTAGGACGAAAAAAGTCGAGGTAGCAACCAAGAAACCCTCGTAGAAACAACGGAACAGAGGAACGTGGCTGGACCGCGAACCGTCCCTGGGAGAGGATTGAGGAGTGAAGAGGGGATATGTACAAAGGAGGGATGTGATTGGCCGAAGCAGAGAGGAGAGGTTCTCGGCTGTCGCGAGGCGAGTTGATTCCGCGCCACTTCGTTTCCGACTCGTGTTCGCGTACGACGTGCCTCGAGGAATAACTCAGAACACTTCAATTTTCTTTTGTCTGCCAAAGGTAAGCAATATGTTTTTTCACTTTATTATATAGAACATAAGATCTTGTTCTCTAAATATGCTATGAATATTATACCGATGTGAACAGAAAATCAAAATTTATCGGATATGTAATATATTGTGATTATTTTCTGTGATTGTTTGAATATTATTTGATTATATTATATTATGAAGGATACTTACGAAAGATATGATCAAACGAGAAATATTTTGAAGAGACGATATCAATAAACAGTTGAACGATCAACTGTGACCGTTAGGAATCGGCTTAATTTGTTTTCACGATGCGTTTGTTTTAATTTAGCAAAACTATAAAAATTTTGACTTAACATGTTGCGAATTTAGATAATGATTCATCATGCAAATGATCTTCGATTATCTCTGAAGCTATTATACATTATCTTGTGCCAACCGGTTTTTAGGTTAGGCAAAGATCGATCGGGTATACCAATGGTGTAATCAAATAGATTATTCATAATTTAAACTGTAAATTAGTCTTTAGAATATAGTTATTTTCAATAATATTGGTTAGATATATTATTAAACATTAGTAATCTAAAATTGAAAATACAAATAATTTGAATATTTTTATCGTGGTACCTTCGATTCATTGAAATGGCGGATGATTCGTTTCCCAATACAAAGAAAATTATCTTGAATTTAAACTATCAAAATAATTGTATAATAATTTCGGTAAAATATTCAAGAAATTAACAGAAATGTGAATATATAATTTTTACAAGTGAATGACGTAATGGCATCGTGTGACCATATATTCCAATGAAATTATTAACCTTTGTTATTAATATTTTGTGAATAATATCATATAATTCATAACTAAGCGTTTTTAATCAAAGAGACTCGCAAAAAATACGAGATTCAATTCTTATATTTCAGAACTAAGTATTTTTTTAAACAATAAAGAATAATTTATAATAGAATTGAAATTTAAGTTTTATATATTTAAATTATTTAAAGTATATATTAATAGCTTAAAATATTTCATGGATTTAAATCAAATTTTCAATAGTAATATTTAGTCACATTATCGATTTTATGGACTTCAATATTACTATATTATAATTTACTATATTACATCTTTTTAGTTTTTATATTAAAACAAGAAAAAGAGAAATTGATTTTAATTTTATATTGAGAATTAACATATTATTTCTTAAATATTATTAACTGTTTAATCAATAAATTTGAAAAAAATGTAAATATTTATTTTTTACTTATAAGTACAAAATAAATAAATAGAAAAGTTTTTACAATATATATATATATATTATTTTTATATATATATCTTTGAATTGATTTAGTATAATGATTAGTATAATGATTCGAATTGTATAAATGTAAATCGATCGATTCAATTTCCGTCAAACGTTTTCAGAAAAGATTCCAAAGCGGTATAATCTCATTTCTGATTAATCATTACGCAATCTTCCATTTTTATTACCTTGATAAATGAATTTAATGATTAGAAAATATATCGAATATGTAAATCGCAAGGTGCGTTGCATCGGATTTCCGTTGCGGGAATACTGTCAAAAGTAAATTGACAGATTACGGTCAGACCATAGTATAGTAAAACGAGTGGGTGCAGCATGATTACGTAAGGCCAGGGATGCCCAGTGATTCTCAAATTCTTCATTCTAATTTTTTAATTTTTCACTTTTATTTTTATATTAATTTCCATGTAAAATATCACATATATTAATTTAATAAATAATTTATCGTATTAAATAAAGTACATAAAAATAATTTATAACTATATTTTATTATATTTATTTTCTTTTTTTTTTTTCTTATTGATCTGTTAACATTGAATTATTAGGTTTCTTGAAAATAAATTGTATTATCATTACAATCAATCAGTGACATGCTATTTTCAACAAGTTCACAAATCATTCGGAATATTGGTTAATAATACAACATAAACAATTATAATCTTTAAATCGCGAAAATAATTTAATCATAATATAATTTAATATCAGTTAAATCTCTGAATTCCATGACTTTTAAATTTCTCAAAACATTTAAATAAATTATTATTATATCAAAGCTTTGTAAAATAAGTTTATCTACTTTAAGATAAGTCTATCTGCTTACAGATTTCAAGAATTGGCGAACGTTAAAAAGTTTTGGAATGATTGTAACTGATTTATTATTGGTCTAAAATTTATGAACAAAAGGAAGAAGGAGGTGTCTTATTAGCAAAGAAAAGTGCATCGATGCGTTTCTTAGTAGGAGGCTTGTTATGCCAGAGAAGACCGGAGATTCGTTTGAGCGGCGCGTGCATGCGTTATGGCGTTTGGTAATTCAAAACGGAAATTGATAGTTGGCGGTCTCCCGATCGGGGCCCTGCGTGCAAGGAACGCGTCGTTCGTGTTCATTTGCGTGCATGTATGAACGTATGCATACAATTACAGAACCGGAATGCACGCCTGTCTGCCGGCGATGTTTCTCTTTGATCGATTCCTCGCGACACACTCGTATATACTTACACCCTGATATCTCTTGCTTAATCGCGCGTTGAGTTTTTAAATAATCCCTAAGACGCTGTAATTAGTTAGCATAATTAATATAATAATAATTAATTAAGAAGGAATTTTTGCAAATTTTGTTATTACGGTATTCCTTTTTTCGTTTTCTTTTTAAAGCGGTGGCAAAGTTTAAAAATGTTTTTTTTTTAATGTTCTTTAAGTAAATTATCATTAATAATTATTAACGATTAATTTTTGATAATAATATTTTATAATATTATAGAGATTTCTATTTTTTTTTTTGTTACATTATAAATAATAGATATTTTAAATTTCAATTTTTTTTTATTTTTTACGTAATTCTATAAAGTTAAATTTAACTCAAGATATCATTTCGAGTACCATGTTTCCCCTTCTTTTAAGAACAGATGTGGTTTGTTTGCACAAATGACGACGTTGCTAATATCGCATGGACATAATTGATCGTGATTAACTATAGAGATTGCCGATATCGATTCGTGTTATCTTCTTTTCTTCGCACTTGTGATATTTAACACTTTTACAATTTTACGGTGAATGAAAATTACCGCTTTCCTTCGTATAATTGGATGAAGGATATCTTTACTTAAAGAGAGACAACTATGTTTGAACAAGAAAATATCAATGAAAGTGTTGAGGATAAATTTAAATATCGAATGATATTGATTTAATAAAGTTTAGCGAAGTTTCCTTCAGCTATAATAGACGTAATGATTTTCTGTATATGTTCTATTTAAGAATTTGTCATTTTATTCTTATTAGATATAGTAATAGTAATAGGTTTCCTTAGTATTCTCGGATTAGTGTTTAGTAGTACAAAATTCACTGAATAGTAAATACGTACAATTTTATTACTTAACGAGTGTCCACTATTAATCACAATTAATGCAATCTTGGACTGCTTTCCAACGCTAATTTAAAGTGCAATTATTTCTGTTTCAAAAGGTCTTTGAACTCTCTAGAAGACATTTCCGGATCTCCTCGAGTCGATTTTAATGTTTCAACATTGTATATTCATATTTCATTTACTGTGCATTTAATTTCCCATTTAATTTCAACAAGTTGTGTTGTTTTATCATTTATGCTTTTTTATTTTTAGCGTTTCTTTATTTTTAATTCATTTGTCAATCTTAATTACATATATATATATATATATAAAATTATTTTTTAATATTTTTTTGCATGTCATAAATTTTAATTGTACTCTACGATATTTCCTTTCAAAATTCAAAATCGATTCATAATTATTAAAACTAAACTTTTATTATGGCGAATATACACGATCAAAAAATAAATTCCATTTTATCGATTGACCTTGGTCATTTATACATATTTCATTCACTTCTGTCGTGTCTTCGTTGCACAAAAATTTATATACACTGCTCTAAACACATGTGCTATTATGTCGACTATACTGCATTTTAATAATTCATATCTTTAGATTTTAGTTTGTCCTTGGCATTAGCCATATACGCATATATATAAATGATTTCGAAGTGCTTAAAGCCTACGTTAGAATTAAAAATTGCTGAGATTTCAAAGAAATAAACGACACTCTATATTTGATAGAACAATGTAACTCTTTCTGATAACTCAAATAACATCATTTGAACCAAGGTTCATGTGAACGTTATTCAATGCTTAGTAATGCTTAGTATAACTTTTTCATTGTAACTTTAGATAAAGTTTAATATTTTTTAATTGCTTTTGCTAAATTTTATATTGGAATTTAGCAAGTGTTTGAAGTTTTTTTAATCTTATATCTTTTAAATACGAACATAATTTTTCTTCATTATAATAATTATATATTAGTTATATTTATTGTAATATATTACAATTTAATTTCAAATTCAAAAGTTTGCTCTAAAATTAATAATTTAACTGAGCTCAATTCAGTTTGATATTAAAGAAATGTAAAAATTCTGAAACTCGTAGAGTGGAGTGCAATTATATTGAAGTGACAATGAATATATCTGAGATTAAAATCTCGAGTCCAATAATTGAGGCCAGCTATGAAGTTACATGAGTTTAAAAATACAAATTGGCTAACTGTGTTGTGAGCAACGAACGATTTGTTTGTCATCTTCTTTTAGACACTTTGTTAGCATGAACACTTCATGTAATGTAATGCATGTATCTATCTTGAATTAGAATAGAACATTAAATCACGATAAAATTTTTATAAAGTGTTATAAAAATATGGTAAAGAGCGAAAAGTATTACTAACATTTTCGTATATTTTGAGAAGAATAATTATTTTATATTTTAAAAACAATTAAATTGAATTGAATAGTGATCTTTTTTCATAAAGTTTTATATTATATGAAATGAAATATATATTTAAATAGAGATTAAGTATAATATATATTAAATTTATTAAAAAAAAAGATATATATTTTTTATGAATTTTTAAAATTTATCGACCAATACATTTCGAATTATCCCGCGCGCTAAATTTGCGGTAAAGTAACTTTTAAATGTTACCGACAGAGAGCGACACTAGTCAATGTGGGCCTGATAATTATAATCAATATATCGGTAAAGATGATTAAAAAGAAATCGTATTATCGAATCGAATTTAATAATAAATATTTATATAATAATTAATGATATATTTAAACAAATATTTTTAATTACGTTCTTCTTCTGCCGATTTTCTTGATTAAAAAATCAAATTGTACTTTGACGATTAACTTATTGTACATGCTGTTCTCATTCTCACATGATATACGTTGTGAGTAATTTATCTTCATAAAACATGAAACCGGACACTACCTAATCATAAGAACGAACCGTAGAAATTTGCGAAGGCGGTGCTTATGTCGCCATTTTGATGATATCTACATACATTCCAATTGAAAAACTGAATATATTAATTATTAATTATGAATTATGAATTAAACACGTCACATTTTCAAAGATTTATAATCTAAATTAGATATAAAAAGAAAAATATCATGAAAAGAAAATTATTTATTTTGAATATAATTTCTGTACTTATTTTTTATAATTTATTTTTAAAATTTAAATAGAAATTTAATTGATTATTAATATATATTATTCAATTTTATATTATGAGTATATGATATAAATAATTTCATAAAAGTATAATCGATTTTTATGAAAGTAGTAAATATAAGTGGAATTCACATAATTCGACACGATTCCTTGTGTAAATTAACGAAGTAGAAACGACCATCATCCGGCTAATTGTGTAATTTATCCATTCATTTTCTAATTGGAATACTTATGACGAAATACTTCTATCCATTTGTTTCTCTCATTTTATTTAAATTATTCTCCATACTTGTATAAAAATAGTACTCAAAAATTTTAATTTTTTTAATTTTGAATAAAATATGTACAAATATTTTAAACATGAATAAATCTAATTAAACTTAAGTAATCGTGATATCGTTGAAAATTGCGAAATTATTTGCCAGCAAAATTTTTCGTTAAATATTTGATTCGAATTTAAAATGGTCATAGGTTAGTTAATAATAATAGTATTTTCTCTTTAAATGAATTCGATATTCTCTTCTGCTGTCGCGCAATTTTCATCTGTTAAATGTGATTATTCATTGTCAGACTTATACATAAGCGTGACGAGTCAATGGTCCTTGAAGTCGCGTCTCGAATCATTTTTCATGGAATCGTCATTCCAATTTCCACTCTTCGTTGCTCGTAATTAATTGAAGAAACGTATAACATGTTCGTTTTTAAAATTTGATAAATTTGTTATTAATTTCTTTTCTTTTTAATAAAATATTCTAGATTATAACTTATTCTATAAAATGTATAGAATGTATGAGATAAAGTTCATTTAACTTTTAGAAAATTGGCAAATGATTATTAGTACTATTAAAAAAAAGCAGATAGATATATATATGTATTATATGTGAATTATGTAATACATACATATATATATATATATATATGTCTTGCCAAGATTTGAATCACTATTTGATCCCTGTTCAAATAAAAATGATAAAATTTATTTTCAAAATATTTTTTAAACACGATTAAATTTTTTTTTTAAGAAAAAATATACAATGTAATATCATATCAATTCGATACAAAACTTTATTACGAAAGACGAAATTATATAAATTTTTTAATTAAAAAGAAATTAATACTTGAATATAAAGAATTAGGAAAAATTTTTGATATTTTCATATTTTTTAAAATTATTTTTCAACAAAAACAAAAGAAATTAAAATGATACGTTGGTTTAATCTTACTTGATAAGAATTCTAATATTCTTACAATTCCATATCTGTGTCACAATGATCGCTTTGAGTATAATATTTAAAAGAAGATAGATAATGATACAATATTTTTAAAAAAAAAAATAGCAGTAAATTAATAAACAAAAAGTCAACGATAATAAGACGTATATTTTAATTAATAGCCATTGAACAATTTTCGAATAATTTGCTTCTGATTATTAATTTTATTTATTGATTGATAAAAAATAATTATATAATTAAATATTCTTGAATAATTCTACTATTTTAATTATAATTATTTATATATATTATAAAAATATAATATAATCATATTATTTCATTTTAAAATAATTATTTGAAATACAGAAAATATAAATCAATCATATTAGATTATGTTCAATTATGAAAATAAAAAAAATAAATAAATAAAATTGAAATTTTAATGATTTTACTTTTCCTTTAATTTATTCCATATAAATATTACATTATTTTGATTTTATTTTGAATTTAATTGGCCCAAATGAGTTTCAACGCATTGTGATAATGACTGCTTTATTTATCCTGGAGTTTCGCATTTATATTTTTCAAATTGCACGAAATACGAATATCACAATGATAATCGGTCATATTATTGCGGAATTCTTGCTCATATATCAAAGCATATTAACCGGATTTAGAGAAAGTGGTGTAACTTTCGATGCAAGGAGACCCGTGGTTCTCAACTTCTTTTCAAAATTTTAAAATATTCTGAAAGTCGTTGGTTAAATAAATTTATTCATTTTCCTATATTTTTCTTACAAAATAAATGTTACATAAAATTTTTATATCACATTTACATACATCAAATATTAATTCTTACATTTTAATTTAAAACAAATATAAGATGGATATAAGAAAATCTTATGATATTAAAAATTATAAATTAGCAAATTCAATGCATAAAGAACAATATCATTATTACATATAATTAATTAAAAACTTGAATTAAATTATATAATTCCTTTATACAAATATCGTATAATTGATGATAATTTATTTCAAATATAAAATAATCGATATATTTTTTTACAAAATAATTTTTAAAAGATTCTCAAAACGTTTGCAAGCTTTATTTCATAGAAGATACATTTGTTTTATCTTCGTTTCATATCTATGGAACGTCACAACATCATTTTGCAATTCGAAAAGCTTGTAGATCTTGATCATTTGGATTCACTTCGGTCGAATTTATATTCTGAACGGATTCGAGGCACAAATAATGCGACAGTGACGTAACAGGATGTTGCAGCGACGGTACTCGAGTACCATCGTCTGTACAGAGCTTGATTTTCATGATGTATTACTTACGTTACACAATGTTACTTATTTTTTTTTTTTTTTGTATCGAATTTTACTCTACTTATTCTATTTTATTTTTTGTCAAAAAATCTTTTGTTTTATTTCTTTATGACTAAAAACTATGAATTAATAAATTAAACAATTCCATTAGATTTTGTGGAAAAAAAATTTTTAGCGAAGATATTTTTTATATAATAGATACGTATCTTTTGTAATCCTTATATAATCTTTAATTTACAAATTTTTGTTAAGGTTAGAGATTATAGAGGATGAAATGATGATTTCTTATCAAATTTCTTGAAAAAAGAAATTTTTATCAACTTTGTCTGTACATAAGATTTTGATCTTTAGATCTTATCTTTATCTTCTGTAGGGGAAGATAAATTTAATTAGATTTTGCAATATAATTGTTTTCTATTATTTATTAATTAATAACAGATGGTTTTTCTAATTTTCATTTTCTCAAATTGTTTATAATTATTAACGGTTTATTACAATTTCGATTACATTGAGATATTTTTTTTAATTCATTTCATGTTAAATCGATCATGTTAAAAATATCAATGTTAAAAAATCTTTTAAAATTGATTATAAAAAAAAAGATATAAATTTCTATTGTTATAACAACGCAATTAATAACTTTTAATAATCCATGAACTTTTACTTCTCCAAAAAAAAAAAAAAAAAAAAACAAAAAAAAAGAAAATCAAATCAGCAGTAGAAAGAAACCAAAAATCGCATAAATCTCGCGACGATTACCATCTCGATTGTAAGTTTCTAAGACGAAGAAGAGAAACGAATAATAGAATGAATCGAATAGTTGGGGCCTTATCTCGAGCCCGATAACGAAATACGGTGTTACAATCGTTTTATCGGCGAGACGTTCTCGAAACTCAATCCAGATCGTAATCGCTTTTCGTATCATCAACCTTTCTGATTCACTTGTAATTGCAGAGATATCTTTGTTCGTATCGCGTTACACTTGATAAAACGTCTCGAAATTTCGCTACGAACCGTCCTTGATTATGTAACTAAATACGCGATCTTCTCGAGGATGTATTGTACAATTTCCAATATGATCCAGAACTTTGCGATCGTTTCCTTTCTTTTATATTAATTTTACAATGATAATCTTTTTATCCCATAATACTTTTTTCTCGACGTAGAATTTCCAACACGATGTGGAGCTTTGTCATTTGTTTATCCATTTTTTCGATCGATGATATTCTATTTAATATTTTTCGCAAGATTTCCAAAAATATCTTCTTTTTTTTTTTTTTTTTTGCATTAACGGATTCGGATTTTCTGTAAAATACATCTCGTGAGCTAAGCGCGGAGTTACGAAAGCGTTGCTCGACGGTTAATTGGATACTCTTGTGAGTGAGTTAATCAAAAAGATCAGCGGAGACGATTACAGGTTCCCTCGTTGGAGAAACACAAAAAGGGAAAAGGCGGAATTACGCGTGCCCCAGGGTGAGAATACAAGTGGCCGCAAGTCGGCCAACAAACCGAAACAATGAAAACAAAAAGTGTCCGCATTTACCCTGGGCTGCATGTTGTTTCTGCTCGCACCCTCCGTCGCTCTTTCATCTTCGTCGAGGCTTTTCAGTGTAACGCGAAAAACTTCGAAAGGGCAGTTAAAAGACGTATCGTTACTCTATGCTTTCGTCGCATTTGATTTTCGGAGGTATCGTTCTAAATTGATATCAGGCTAGCAATTTCGCACGTAATTGAATGATGGTATTTTATCGTTGAAAATTAATTGATGCATTTTGCAGCGAAATATTTTTTATCATATATATATATATATATATAAAGAGATTAAGAAATATGTAGTCAAATTCTTTTTCCTCATAATTATGTAAGAATGCATTTATAAAATAGAACGAGGTAAATGTATGATAAAAATGTTTATTTGTAGAAACGTGTGTGTGAATCGCATACATATAAAGTGAAATCTGTGTCGTAGAAAGTATCGGCATCTATAAATACGTTTTTTTAGCGATAGATTAAATTTATTTTATTTCTAAGTTATATTGAAATGAATGAATATTTTATAAATGAAAAATTTTCATCATAAAACTTTTTCAAAATAGTAATAACGATACCTTTCGGGAATCGTGGATCACAGATAGAGAAATATCGAAATAAGTTAATTTTTACGTATCAATAATTCCTTGTAGCATTGTTATTAATATCTATAGGGAAATATTTGAAATTTTATTAAATTAAAATTTTAACAATTTCCCGCTCATCATCATAAAAACTCTTCAAAAAATCTTATAAAAAGCTTATAATTTTTTTATGACCAATAAAACGTAAGTGATTAAAGCCGGACAATTTTGTTTCAACAAGAAATTATGAATTTCGTAAAATCGAATCTTCTTTGAAAAAAATCAACTGTAATACAGTCTACTTGCGTTTAAATAGAAGCATTACGAACAATACCTCGTAAACTCGATACATACTGGAGAAGCTTACAGTATTTAGTGTATATATTCGTTCATGGTGAGCGAATGCGCTTTTAACCCATTCCCATTCATAGCTCGACACACGTATTATACGTGAAGAACACGTGTGTATTTGGGATATACCATACCGTATATGTATATACAAGTGAATGAAGAAAACGACATCTTACGATGTCGTTCACACCTCCATTATTGCACGAGACCACGCTCCTCTCGTAGTATAATCATGCATTTATACCAGTCAGTAATCTATCTCATCCCTCTCCACTCTGTGAAATTGCGTATTTAGACACACAGCAATAGGAGATGATGATCCATCTTCACTTGATTCTCTCCTCCTATATTTTATTCGATATTTTATTCATTGTTCGATCACATTCAAACATATTTTCTAACGGGAACGATAATTTATTGGGATACGTTTTATTATCTAATCGAAAAGACAGCTTGACAGCGTGAGAAAGATGAATAAAAATGGTATATTGATAATGAAAGTTATATCATAAATTTATTTCAATATAAAAAAATATATTTCATTCTGTTCTTATGTATTTCGAATGATTGCAATTATTCGAATATTTCTAATGTAATATAAATAAGTGAAATTTTTGTCATTTAATACAAATTACATGTATATTACATTTTAAATATTCGTATTTGAAAGCATATTATTTTTTAAAAATTGGTAATTAAAGGTCAGCTGCGTGTGCTTTTCTATCCAAATCATGTCGATCTTTCGCTAGCGTACATATATATTGTAGGATCAATTTCACCGATCACTATATACAGCACATGAATTTTCACGCATACATAATTTATTGTCGACTTCCGTCAAATGACTTCAAGTGGATCACTTATTAGATTCTTCTATTATCGGTTCTCGTTCCTTTGTTCATCGTAATATATGTACTTACATACATGTTCATAATGTAATTAGTCAAAGTAATTTGAAGTATGCATGGAGATTCTAATTTTCTACTATTTATTCTGCGTGGTTCATTTGGGAGAATAACATTGAATGGTATTGTTACTATTGCATTGATTATATAGCAGTTATTGATTTTCAACTGTGACTGCATTTCAATACAATAGTATATTTTAATATAGTAAAATGATAATGCTATATTTTAGAGCATTATTTCATTATAATAATTACACTTTAAATATTTATTAATTATAATAAATTTTTGTCGATTAAAAATTGAATAAATCGTTTAAAGTATTTACGTTCAATAAATATATAATTATAATTGTATCATTCGTAAATTAAACTATTATGAGAAATTAATATGCAAGTAAAATTAATTGGTCGATAAATATGGCCAAGAATCATTTTTTTTCTCTTCCTAGTCACTTCTCTAAATTGGAAGATCCTAATCTGGATCCAGAATTTCTCGATACACCGGTTTTCATTTCCCGATTCTCGAGAAAAATTTAGAAAGTTGCATTCACTATATAGAGAGTTCATGAAAACGCGTCTTACGACTCGAAGAAAGAAAACAAATCAACGAAATTGATGATAATATTCATTATTGTTTATAATATTCGAGGAATTCGTATAATTTATACGATACTTTCGTTTATTAGTTTTTCTACGAATTGTCATCTTTTGCAATGAACACAGGTTAAAATATATCAAGGCGTTACGTTAAACGTTCATACATTTCGAGCAGAACCGAAAACTGCACCGTTTCAACCACATTGACATGCTCTGTGTATGCGTATAGATTCATGGTGTATACACACGAATAAATACATGCGTATACGTGATTTTCCACGCATACGTAACACGGAGGCTGCTGGCTGGTGTAGGTGTAGGTGCGTGCTATCGACCGGGTATCCTTCTGTGCTGGACGCCGCCGGTGTGCCCCACCCTGAAGTGAGTAGCGAGGGACCGAGAGAGCGATACTTCGCGAGGAAGACAAGGACAGATCGGTCCGCGAGTGGTAGTCGAGAAAAGGACGGATAGTCGCGGCGTAGAGAAGCGAAAGATGTATCGAGCGAGAACAAAAGAGACGGAACGAACACCGTGGAACCAGGAAAGAACAGAGATGATTTTAGAAGAAGAAAATAAGAGTGGAAGCAAGCGGATCCGATGGGGAAAAGCGAGAAAAAGAGAGAGAGAGAGAGCGTGAATTTGCGAAAAAGGGGGAAAGTCGTTTAAAGGTAGACAAGGAGCAATGACAGAGTGACAGGAGTAAAAAGAGAGGTAAACGGAGATTCGTATGGACAGGAAAAGAAAGAGACGGAAAGTTACTCGCGAGAAAGAGAAGGCTAGCCTGGAATGAGAAGGAGAGAGTATTGAAGGGAGGGGGAGGCGGCGAGAGAGACAGATAGAGAGGGAGCAAGATAGAGAGAGATCACGGCACGCAGAAATGCCTCCTGCTTAGTGATAGCGTAGAGACTGTAGTGTTCACATCACACGCGACACACCGAAAATTTTTCGTACGTTCAACGCGTGCCGCTAGAGAATCATTCGATTTCACGACACGATAATTAGTTACGTTACAAAACACGTTACACACATATACTTATGTGTATACATACATTATTATATACATAAAAAGGCACGAGCGCGATCATCTCGATAAACGCACATATATATATATATACACATACGCACAGGACAACGCAGGAGAACAGAACATTGGGAAGCACATACCAGATATAAAGTAATAACAAGAAGGATATTTCTTGTGTCAAACACAATCTTTCTTCGGGAGCAACAATTACGCACATATTAACGACTGTGACCATCTTTTTGAGAGTGCTTTTTTTACAAGAACGTTTTTCATCGAAATACGAATCCTGATTATTCGGATTCTCTTTCCTTCTTACGGTGAGTAAAAGACCATACATTGATTGCACTGGCTGACTATACTTCAGAGTATAATAATATCGTATCATTTACTTTCACCTCGTTTTGACTTTATTGTGCTTCTTGGCGCGTATTTTGTATTTTAATTCGAAAGAATCGCGAGGTTTTCGACCGGAAGTTGAGAGAATTTCTTCACGTTTGCGTACTCAATATCGATTGACGGCCGTCAGAGTTCCCCGGGACACGCACAATCCGCTTTCATTTTCACTCGCGATCAGGAAAGACTGTAATAATAAAAATGTGTAAGAAATTGATTGTGATTTATTATTCGTAACGTCATTTTTTTCACCGATTTTTCATTTTTACCGGTTCTCAAATATTTCTTATATTTCACGATAAATTTTATCCTCAAATTCAAATACCGGAATCAACAAATCAAACCGGGATCCTATCGTGCAAACGTGAATAATCAATCCAATCGACCGTAATCCAACATACAATTCTGTCAGCACCTTCCAGTAGTACTACGCTAGTCAGCCAGTGTAACCGGAACTACACCGTTCAGGAACAGTTAGAGAATTTATATATTCACTGACTCAAATCAATGGAAATCATAGTCTGCGTTAATCAAATAAATATTATTAAAATTTTGTTTAATCATATTTATAATAAGTTACAATATTTATTATTAATTCTCTAACTTTAAATTGATCGGTATTATCATTTAGGGAGAAAAGGGGGAAAGAGACCGATTATCGATCGTTTTTTTTTTAACCATTATTAGGCAATCTCTTTTTGCAAGAAAAAAAAAATATTTCTACAAAAATCCCGTGAAAGGGAATTAACGATTAGGAAGAGACACACGACCTTTGACTCTCTGCCAGGGGTGATTAACCCCCATCGACGTAACTCCAAGGACAACCGGAAGTGCTACGAAAAACACGCTATATACCAAGTTATAGCGTGTTCCGTGTTGGAAACACGCATTCGTTTTCCGTCCATCTTGCCTCGTCGAGGAAGTGTGCCGCCACCCACACCCTCTTGTTCCCCCTCCCCCGTGAACTTCCGGTCTCGAAGATCCTCCTCCAGGACGTTGGAGAAGGAGAACGTGGTGAAGAGGTGAAGTTCGATTATCGAGAGGTGAACACACGAGGTTTACCGCTCTCTGTCAGTTTCTCGCTCGCTGTTTCTCTCGCCGGGGCGTCGTCATCGTTGTCGTCGTCATGGGCGGATGTACCTCGAAGGATACCACGTCGAACGACGAGTACGTATCCATCGAAAATTAATGAGTGTAACAAAAAAAAAAAAAAAAAAAAAAAGAATTTGTTTGTGTCATTACATTAGTTAGCGTGATTTTAATTTTTTTCTTTCTTTGGGAAAGGGAGGAAGAATGGTAGATGGGCAAAACGTGTGTGTATCGGTTTAGTGGTTCGTCGGTGACGTCACTTGGCTCGGTGCCCACCTAGTGACGTAGAAGCACGTCAGATCAGACATTCATGGAATTCGTAATTGATGCATCGAAGACTCGAGAGATGAGTCATTTGAGATATTGTGGTTATTATTTGAGAGGAACATAGCTATCATTGTTTATCGAAGAAAGAAATATTTTTATTTGTTATTTTCTTATTTTAACACGTTATCCATTATTTGAACGAATTATGTTTGAACAGGAATTTTGAAAAAAATCTTTTTTTATTTAGTTGATATATTGAAAAATTTAAAAAAAAAAAAAAAAACAAATTGTAAAGAAAAATACACGTTACATTTATTTATTAATATTTCAAGGTAAAATTAAAAAGAATTGAACTAGTAAAAAGATTTTTTAAAAAATATATACTTATTGTTTGTTACGAAATTTTGAGATATCCATGCTATCAAAGAAGAAGAATCAGATTCGATTCATCAGCGAGTTATCAAAGTTCTCATCGCTCGTTAAAATTCTTATAAGTTACTCAGAACTTAATTATCCTTCGAGTTTCCCACACATTAAGTATCGAACCATCGACAGAGTTTATGTCCTCTGAAGTTTGACATACAGGTCAAAGATTAATTGAAACTTTCGTCTCTTATCTTAGGCTCTTATAAGTTCATTAGTCGAGTCTGAATTAATTAGGAATCGCTTTTCCATTTAAATAGCAAAATAATTTTATTGATCAAACATCAATAGAACTCTTTTTCTTTGAAGCTTATTTAATATTCTATTGTTCGTCAATTAATTGAAATTCTCTTTTTTCTATTTTTTCTTTTCTTCTTCTCTCTTTTTTTTTTCTTTTTTTCTTGTATTATTTCATTTTATTGGCTTAAGTATCAAGAGTGAATTATTTGAACGATCTCTTAAATTCCTTATAAAGGCCAAGTTTATAGTCAGCATTTATAGGGACTACCCCTGTTGGTTCACACAAAAGGGTTAACCTTCCTGCTCTTACGCAGGGGCGTGGACGGGAAACAGGTCGACTGAAAAATTTTATTTGCATTTCGCACGATATATTGGTTTATGTTCACTTCACCTTGTTACCATTGTTACCCTTCCGGTATGAAATATGGCCGTTGGAAAATATTTTAGAAGCTTTTTTTCAACTTTTTTTTTTTTAATCACAATTTTTTTTCTTTTTTTTTTTTTTTAATATCACTCCAATGAAAAAAATTTTTTTTTTAATTTTAAAATACTTATTTTACTTATTTTTTGAAAAGAGAAATTCTCAACTTTTCCCTTTTTAATTAAAGGTACATACAATTAGTATCGTAAATATAAGAAATCTTGTACATATAAACATATAAATATAAATTTAATTAAGATAATAAATTAGGATAGATATCTTCATGAGATAAATTAGAAAAATTTGTCAGATTATTCTTCAGCGAATGAAATATTTATGATTCACTGTTATTCACACGTAAAATACAAAAGAAAGTTTAAGGTTAATAATTAATTGAAGTTATGGGTAAAGATATTATCCAAGAATATAAGAATGCAAGTCATTTCCAGTAGTACATGAAAGCACAAGAAATCTGTCAGATAAATTATATATGTTCTAACACAGGTTATTAAAAATTGTGTTTCAAGATACATTGTTAATTGTAATTAATTGAAACAGACTTAATTTATATGTTAACTCTACTATTTCAAAATATTTAATAACTTTTTCTATTAGGTGAAAGAAAATTTAATAGAAAGCAAATAAAATTATTTTCTACTTCTTTTTTATAATATTTTTGTATAGATAAAATAATAAAAAAATATAATTTTCTAATTTATATTTTTAATATTTTTTTGAACTCAATTTTTTATAGATACAGTAATCATATAATTTATCTCTCGTTTATCTAAATACAATTCTAAGAAGACATATATTAAGTATTAAAATGGATTTAAATTCTAAAATATTTTTTTTTAGAATTATCGTATCATTTTTATTTTATCATACATTATTATCATTTACTACTATTATTTTTTCTTAAATTTTTTTAAATAATGAAAAATTAACGATCTATTGAAAGATATCTGGATTTATTGCATTAACATAATGATTTAACATTATTTTTCAATAATTTTAATGAAATATAATAAAACATAGCTTTTTTTATGTATTATTATGTTAACAAAACTGTTTAATTACATTAAAATGTTTGCAATATGGAATATAAAAATCAATAATTGTACATAAAAGATACGCGCAATAATTTTAAGATTCATATCCTACGAATCATCATAATTTTTTTTTTTTTTTAAATAAAAATACCGAAGTTTTAAAACCATCATTGATTAAACTCTGGAATAATACAAAAAAAAAAAAAAAAATAACATATGTTATTAGTAAAAATTGATACGGATATTTTTCAATCGATCGATTTAATCGATAAAACGTACACAAATTTAAAGATAAAAAAATATAGACCACTTTTAAACTCAAAAACGCACAAAAATAATTTTAATTTATCACTGTAAAAAAATGTCCTCCATGTCGTCGAGTCTCGTTTACAGAAGAAGAAACGAAAAAAAAAGAAAAAAAATTTTCGCGTTCGTTTCCACGCGGCGAAAAAAAAAAGAGATAGAAGAAATCCTCGCAGAAGCGATGAAATCGTATCATCCTCATCCTGATCGACGTCGGTGGCATCGTCGTGCTGCAACTGTAATGTCTGCCCGCCTGAATTCTTCCTCTTCGTCGTCGACGGTTTTATAAAGAGAAGGAGAGGATCGACCGTTAACTGTTCGTGTCGCTTATAAATAGGCGCATAACCCGGGGCGATAATCGAGGCATAATCGGCGCATAATCGTCGACAATGGGTGTATGCGCGTCGCTGGGCATATGCGAATCGTCGGACGAAACGAACGTCGAGGTCGAGTACGTATTTGCTGTGTTTCGAATCGGCTGAAAGGCAACCGAATCTCGCTCGAACTTGCCATTTTATTTTTGTGCATTTAGAAAAAGAACGGGAGGGGGGAAGGAAGTCAACGAAACGATCGTTTGAATTATTATTATTATTATTATTATTATTGTTCTTCTTGCAGCACTTTTCTTTTTTGGTAATCGAAAAAATATTGAAAAGCAAAGGAAGATTAAATTACTTAATGGATCACTACAAGATATAAAGGATAAGATCAAGGAGTATAAGAAGGTAGAGAGAGAGAGAGAGAGAGAGAGAGAGAGAGAGAAGGAAGAATTTGAACTGTTAAATATTGAAAGTTATACATCTGATAATATAGGAAAAAGGGGAAAGGGGAAAAATTTATAATTATTGACAATTATTAGAATGTTTAAATATAATGAAAAAGATAAAGTGTTCTTTTTTTATAAAATAAAGAAGTGGAAAAGAAGATTAGTACGAGTTAATAAATATTGAAAATTTTTCAAATTTTTTTTGTAAATAAGTAGAAAAAAGATTAAGAGTTGTATTATATATATAAAAGAAGAATGGAACAGAGGAATTGCTCTACTTTGTAAAAAAGAAGAATTAGAAAAAGTAGAATTTAATTTAATTGTAATTGTAGAAAATTATTTTAATTTAAAAAGAAAAAAATATATATATAAAAATTTGTAACATTTATGATTGTAGTATCCTCCATTTTGTGAAACGATATATAAAATGAAAGAAAAATGAATTTAATCAGTGAACATTAAGAATTAGATATTTCTTTAAAAAAGGGAAAAGAGTTCGAGCGATACACTA
Source organism: Apis florea (assembly GCF_048593485.1). Lineage (NCBI taxonomy): Eukaryota > Metazoa > Arthropoda > Insecta > Hymenoptera > Apidae > Apis > Apis florea. The sequence goes on along the minus strand of NW_028256549.1, from coordinate 6,697,015 downwards.
TGTGTATAATTTCAAAAATTGCACCAACATCAAAACACGCCTAATTATCACTAATTGTGTAATACACTTTGCTCAAAATAATTAATTTAAAACATTTTTTTATTTGTATATTTTATATTAACTATGGTATTTATAAACTACAATAATTATTTTATCACAATTTGAATGAAGTATTTAATTATTTTGAGCAGAATATTTGGCACTTTGCAAAACAATCATGGCACCGATAAAAAATATGTTTTATTGATGTATTATAATCACGTACGTTATAATTTTATCTTGCAATATTGTATCGTTAATTATCAATATTATTATCTGAAAATCTTTCAGATAATAATATTAAAGGAAAACTATAGTATATATTTAAATGATTAAATGTTTATGAATCCATAAAAGTTTTTGTTGAATCAATTTATAATATATATATATATATATATATATTGAATATTAATAGAGAGAAATATTTGATTAAAAATTACATTATTAAATTTAATTATAATCGTTGTTACAGAATATTATCGGTTTTTTATTGCCATTTTGAAGAATTATAAATTTCCTCAAAATGCTTCTTTATTTTCTATTCGTCTATTAAAAATAAAATTGAAATATTTTTCGTTATTGCTTACAATATTTAATTAATAAAAAATATATATATATATATAATTTATAAATTAAGAAAAATGTTCCTGAAAGATATCTCTAATATAAATATATATTTTTATATACAATATAATGTAAATATACAATATAAAAATTTCTAAAAATTATTACAAATATATGTTTTCGAGATGTTAGATATTTCATCTAAATTATTGAAAATTGGTGCCACATTCACATCGAAAATCGATTATTCTTATTTCTTGATCGATAAACATAAATAATAATGAATCCTTTTCTGAAATTTGCACACAAAATAGCACGATTAAAAAATGTGCATAAAAAAAGGTAACTATGAATTTCCCGATGACACCTATACTTAAAATCTCTGCATCGAAGAATATGTATCTTTCGAAACCTCGATTCCTTAATCATTCTATCAACTGTCAAATTGTCAAACTATTTGGAACAAGGATAGTGTGAGTAACGATGATTTCGAATGATTTTTAACGATTTTTTAACGATATTTCGTTAATTATTAGATGTTATATAATTGTTGAATGAAACTTATAATTAATTATGATCATAATAATTATAACATTATTATAACATTATTATATGGAGCGTATGCAAAATTTATTGAAGCATTATCATCGTCGTCGATGGGATTGTTTTGTAGTGATAGTGTTATGAAGGGGTTGCAAAAGTTGAATAATGCCGAGGGTTGATGTTACGTAAAAGTTATATAGGGTGTATATATATATAACGTTTCAAAGGAAAATAGTCAATGATCATAGATAAATGAAAACAGATATAATATAGTTATTTTCCATGGAATTCGATGTTATTATATTTTTCTTTTAATAATTTTCAAACGTTAAAATGTATAAAATTGTTTATAATATTTTCTTGATATTATTAAAAAATAATATAAAAATTTGTTTGAATAATAGTGTATAAAAATTATATGAACAGCAAAATTAAAATTTTATTCGTTATGTAATTAAAAATCTTTGATAATTAGATTGTTTGTATTCTACTCTTTATCTATTTCTCATTCTAAAAAAAAAAATTTAATATATAATATATATAAGAAAGCAAATATTAAATTCCTCCTTCGATACAATAAAAAGGAGAAGAATTAATATATTAAGAATTTTATAAAATCTTGAAATATTCCATTTGAAAAAAATCATTTCGCGATTATCGTAGACAATCTGATGCAAATAATACGCGCAAATAGATATAATTTTCGTGATAAGGCATGCTGATAAAGAATCAAAACAACACTCATATAAAATTTTGATTGTCTATAGAATAATCATCAATCTATCTATTAGTATAGAAATCGACATGTATCTAAGTGCAAGAAAAGAAAAGCTAATTTTTCTGTTTTCACTAATTTATTTAATGTTTTTTTATCTCATGTAAAAAATAGTTAGCTAAAAATATTAAAATTTTTTTATAATTTGATCGGATCGATCTTAATTTCCTATTCATAATTTTTAAATTTTAAACATTTAACTTATATTTTATTATTATATTAATCAATGTGTAGAAAACGCAATAGAAAATTATAATATTCTTTTTTTAAAATAAATTTGTAACAAATAGAGAATGAAAAAAGAAATTTCAAATATTATTTTTTCTATGTTATGTTTATTTCTTAATATTCAATTTATATATTTGATATAATTTTTTTACAGCAAAAAAAGCAGCAATATGGTTGACCAAGCTGTTTTGGATAAACTGGAGACCGGTTTCACCAAATTGGCTAACTCAGACAGCAAATCATTGCTAAAGAAGTATTTGACCAAGGAGGTCTTTGATCAACTAAAAACGAAGAAAACTTCCTTCGACTCTACTCTTCTAGATTGTATCCAATCTGGTGTAGAGAATTTGGATTCTGGTGTTGGTATTTACGCTCCTGACGCTGAGGCTTACACACTTTTTGCTGACCTCTTCGATCCCATTATTGAAGATTACCATGGTGGCTTCAAGAAGTCTGACAAGCATCCGCCAAAAGATTTTGGAGACGTTGATTCTCTCGGCAACCTTGATCCAGCTGTTAGTATTGAAAAATATAATTTAGATATAATTTAATAATTAATTAAAGTTGATACAATTAATTTCGATTTTATATTTTCTATTTTTTCAAATTTTCAGATAAATAATGCTTATCACATATATTTTTTTTAGGGTGAATTCATCGTTTCCACTCGTGTAAGATGCGGTCGCTCCTTAGAAGGTTATCCATTCAATCCTTGCTTGACCGAGGCTCAGTACAAAGAGATGGAGGAAAAAGTCTCTAGTACACTGTCAGGCTTAGAGGGTGAACTCAAGGGAACTTTCTATCCTCTAACCGGCATGAGCAAAGAAATTCAACAAAAATTGATCGATGATCACTTCCTGTTTAAAGAGGGTGATCGCTTTTTGCAAGCTGCCAATGCTTGTCGCTTCTGGCCCACTGGTCGTGGTATTTACCACAACGACGATAAGACTTTCTTGGTCTGGTGCAACGAGGAAGATCATCTTCGTATTATTTCCATGCAGATGGGTGGTGACCTTGGACAGGTAAAAATAAATATCTTTTTAATCTTTTATCTTAACATCAATAATTTATAAGTTTGTAAGTTTAATGTAATTGATTAAAAAAAAAAAAAAAAAACATTTATAGGTTTATCGTCGCCTGGTACATGCTGTAAACGAAATCGAGAAACGACTTCCGTTCTCACACAATGATCGTCTCGGTTTCCTGACTTTCTGCCCGACTAATTTGGGTACTACAGTCCGTGCTTCTGTGCACATCAAGCTGCCTAAATTAGCTGCTAACAGGGCAAAACTTGAGGAAATCGCAGGAAAGTTCAATCTTCAGGTTCGTGGTACTCGTGGAGAGCACACTGAGGCTGAAGGTGGCATCTACGATATTTCTAATAAACGACGTCTTGGTCTGACCGAGTATCAGGCTGTGAAGGAGATGCACGATGGAATCGCCGAGTTGATTAAACTCGAAAAGGAACTTTAAATAACGCGCCAGAGACAAAGCAACACGCGATCATTTCCCTTTATTCGTCCTTTAGACGTTCTTGATACATCGAGGATCCTTTCTTTGAAAAAGACAACATAAAGATTTTCAATTATTACATCATTTTTTGTAAAAATTGAAAGAAGCGATGAAGTGTTCGAAAAGAAAATTCGAAAATCGTAAAAAATAAAGTATTATAATTCGTTCTCGTTTCCAAACGTGAGAAAAAAAATTAAAAAATAAATTCAGAACTATGACTCGTTCTGAAAAATAAGCAAAGAAACAATTTCTAAAAAGGAATGGGGCATTTTTTAATTCACGCATTTTGTTACGTGAAATAAAAAATAATAGACAATTTTTGTCTTCTAATTTTAAACAAATCCTAATCCTCGATGTGCTAAGATCTTTTCAACGCAGCTACAAGCGCGTACTTCTTAGAGTTCTGAACGGAGTCGATGAAAGCTTGGTTCACGATGAAATAATTTCTAGAAAGGTTCGTCTAGTCGAAACCAAAAAAAAAAAAAAAAAAAAAAAAAAATTAATATGACAAGCATTCTGAATTTTGAAAGATATCTAGGATTGTTATCGTGAATGATAAGCTTTACACGTCTCCAAGGTCTCCATCTTTTCTTTACACACGCGTTATGATTATTATTATTATTACTACTACTATTACTATTATTATTATTATTATTATATTAATTAATATTATTACTACTATTATTAATATTATTACCATTATTATTATGTCTCTTACGTTGAATCAAGTTCCTTTTTATCAGTCCATATGAACAAAATGAAAAAGAGAAGAGCAACTTGTATTATATGTTACATATAATACGCATTATTATATTTTCAAAAGTATTTTACTTTTGTTTCATCCTATTTTTTTTAAAAACATGTAATCCAGCATGTAGAAAAAATACACGCAGTATTCTTTCATTTTCTCTATCATTTTTTTATTCTTTTTATCTGTAACCTTCTTTTATTTTTTTTTTTTCTTTTTTTTATCTTTTTTTTTTTTTTTGTATTATTTACTGGAATCCTTATATCTACACGTGTTACTTCGTGAAAATTCTTTAACATTTGTAATAATGTTTAACGAGGAGGCAAAGATGAATTACATCATTATATAAAAATTTGCATTGATTGAACGGATCGCGATGCTTTCCGCTTAACACGTTGAGGATGTTTTGAATTTTGTACGATGTTTTGCAAAAAAGAAGTCGATTTCAATTCTATTTAATTTTTTTACAGCCATGAACAGATTTTTTTGTTCATGTCGAAATAAGTCGAAATATCATTTAATAATAATAAGTATAGAAAACAAATTTATATGAACAAAAAAGTAAGAATCATTTTTTCAAAGAATATTTCTAGTATTCTAGTATTTAATTATATTATTCAATATTTGAACTGTTATCGTCTTGGTATCCTTTAAAACTTTTATGGAAACGTTAATTTAACGACTATATTATCTTTTGAAAATGAAGGTATATTTTGTAAAAGTGAAGGAATTCTTGCTAACAGAATCTATATAAATTTTTATGTTTATTATTATGTTTCTAAATAAATATCACGAATTTCATTTTGAAATCTAATGTACAAATCCGGTCCTTGATGTGTTAAAAAAAAATGCAACAAGTACAATGTCTGCAACATCCCGGCAGCAGTATTCTAATGTATGTAGGAAAGGATGTTACACGCATGTTGTTTTTCCATTCTCATTTTTTACCAAAACCAAGAACATCTGCGACGAATATAGCATACTAAATGCTGCAGCTGAGGCAGTAACAGTTTCACTATCAGATGTATGAAAATGTGAGTTTAAAACACGAATAAAAAGACATACACAATAATGTACTATTTTTTTCTTTAACTTTACCTCTTTTGGAAATTAATAATAACTGCATATTTTTGAAAAAAATTATTAATTTTATTTTGTAAATATAGTATTTATAATATTTTTATATAATAATATTATATATATTTTATATAATAATATTATATTGTAAAGTTATTTAAAAATTTATGAATTGAATAACTTATTTAGTCTTTTAATAGAAATCTCAAAAGGTAAATCTCACACAACTCGCAAAATCTCACATTATTAAATATACTTTGAATAATGAATAATATTCATCATTCAAATTATTTACTAAAATACAAAAATATCAAATCAATAATAATTATATATCAAAGTCGTTAAAAATATTGTACGTTTTGATATAAATATTTCTTTCTGTACTGTAATATTTTATTTCATAGCAAAATACTTTGTCTTCTTCGTTTATAAAACAAATCCTGAAACATAAATATTTATAATATTAATAAATTTATAAATACTAATATCCAATCGAATTTTTGTGATTGAACTTACGAGTAAAAAACAAGCGCCAAGAAGAACACTTTTAATTTTAACATCTAAATCTAAAGGAAAATTTATATTGAAATCATTAGTGGTTATGTCGGTGAAAGGAATGAAATAATTCATTTTAAACGTCATTTTAATTTGTCCAACTTTATGTTTATTATCTGCAGATTTTATCTGAAAAAAAAAAAAGAAATTACGTATTTACCAAATATTTATATATATATATATATATATATACGTTTTCTGTATGTTAAAATTAATATTTTTACCTTATACACTATGTTATTACAATTTGGAAATCGTGGTCCTTTTAATTTTAAAACAGTTTTCCCAGTCGAATCGTTAATAGAAAATTTTGGCCTTAGAAAGAAACAATTTTGTGAGACAGAACCGAGTAATATATCTTCAGAATATACTAGTAATCTCTGCAAATAAATTAGGAAATTCAAAATTATTAATTAAATCAAATTATTAATCTTAAAGCTATATATATGTATATACACGATTAAAAAAATATATACATATATATAAAGAATAGCGGTAATTTCGAAATAAAATATTTATATATAATATATAATTTTATGATAATATTATGAATGTTATACATATTCAAGCAACTTTTAGCATTTACTGAAGAAAAAAATTAAATCATATTTAAGTTGAGTTTCAACAAGAAATATTTACACTTAATATTTGCTTTAAAAAAGTCATATACATTTTTATATATAGATCTATTTCAAAGAATTTACACAAAATGAATAGTCAGCATTATGCTCAGTTATCAATCTTTTTATTTTGCACATTATGTGAAATAGATGTAGAAATAGATACAAATTACATTAACCATTCGATATATAAATCAAATTTAATTTATTTCTTTTATAACTTGCACATATAATTTAAAAGAAAATTTTATAAGATTAAAGACTATCTTTAAAAAAAATAAATTTCATTACTTTACGAACGATTTTTGTAATAAGAAAGAAAAATTTTTCACAAGAGAAATTACATGTAATTACACGCTTTAATTCACGTAAAATATACGATAAATTATTTTGACGATTTACTTTTTCAGTTGCTTTGTATTCAAAAACATTTATAACCGATGTATATCAAAGGGTTTTATTCCTAATGCTCTCATATAGGATCGAATGAGTGAGGTTCTTCACCGCACACTGAAACAACACGTCCAAAAGCGTCGGTGAGCGGTGCTAGTCAAAGAGTATCGATCGTGACTGGCTTTTCTAATGGGCCGAATAACTTTTCGTCAAAGGTAATCTACAGATGGTGCGCACGTGTGAAGAAAGTTCGCGCGTTGTGTGCACCGCATGTTCTCAAGAAACTCAAGCGAACATTTCGCGAGCTGTATCTATTAGCCCATCATAAATAAAGAAGCAATTATGGTAACGTGGCTGGAGGACGTGTCCTTCATGAATTAACTATTATGATTGTTTCATATAAAATATGCTTGCATCGTCATACAATTGCGAAAGTAAGATACAATGCAATTGTTATATAGGAAAAATAAACAAAAGAATCTATCAATAGATTAAATAATGTAAATGATAAAACTCATAAGTTGTGCAATTAATGTCGAGCATAAAAAGAAGCAATTTAAATAATTAGCATCTAAATCTAATTAGTTATTAAGAAAAATTTTTCATTATCAAAATTACAATAAAGATAAAGATATATAGATATAAAGATTATATAAAGATATTAAAATTTCTAATTGATATGTCGTGATTCGCATTTCTTTTTTTTTTTTTTTTCGAATTGTTGCCACGCGTTCGATTATTAATTCAAATATTTTTTATAGCATGAAGATAACAAAAATACCTGAAATGAACAAGTAAAAGGTTGAATCATACGTAGAACTTCTCTTCCATAAGTATCAGTCACGTGAAATTCACAAGTACGAGAAGCACCGAAACATAAACGTCCCCACCAATCTGATTGTTCCGTAACATTAAATATTGTCTCTCCTCTGATATTCAACACGAAGAATTCATTTTTAGCATTCCAAAAATGGTCGACTGTAATTATTTCATTGATTTATATACACGTTACAATAACTGTGAATTATAATGAGAAACATAACATATTTGTTTTAAAACCAACCTTCTATCGTATTTTTCAGCCGTATGCCTAAATAATCAAGGACTGTAAGGTATTCCAAGCCGGTTGGACAAGTCATATTCGGCAATGATAAGCCACCTAAAATAAAAAGCATATTGAAAATTATATTTCTTCTTTTATATTATAATTAGATTAATTAGATTAATCGGTTGATCGTTTTTTTAAATATTTTTGCATTTTCACGAACAGACTGAATTTCAAAATAAATTCGAATATTATTTTAATCTAAATTTAATCTAAATTCAAAATTGAATTCAAAATTATTTGAATTTTTACTTTCAAATCAGAATTATTAATTTCACATAACGATTAAATTTTCGTTAACATTATTTTATCTGATCAATTAGCTTTTTAAATTTATTCTTAGTCCATTTAATTAGTATTCAAGCATGTAATAAAATTACCTCTTTTCCTCATCTGTAAGAAATCTGGTATAACCCTTTCTCTTTGATCTATATTTTTTTAACGTGTCCCTAAATAAAACACGAATTCGTTTTCGTATTTGTTGTATTTTTGCTTTCCAAGAAATTTCCAAATATTCAGACTCCATCACTTATATACTTTTTCACAACCAACATTCACTTTTAGTTTTTCTCAATTATAAAATAAATATATCAAAACATCTTATCTAATTGTTTAGTTCTATTTTAATATTATTATTACCGTATTATTTTTTACCGTCACCACTTGTTCTCATAAATTCTTTCTCATTTTTAATGTATGGAAATATATTTCATTCATTTATTTAATGCAGGCACGAATAAAACTGTGTACTGAATTATTGGAAGCACTAAATACACTAACGATCGTTTGTTTTCTCAAGTTTCTCCTTCTCAGCAAAATGATAAACTTGTGTATGTACTTTCCTTGGGACAGATTTACCTCTTCAAACGACTCTGCGTTTCACGTTATCTTTGTAGATAAATAAAATAAAATAAATGCTTTCCTCTAGGTTAAAACTTTTCCAGCTATAATATCTTAAAATAATTTAAGATATTTTTATCCTAACATACTTTTTCTCTTTTTATTATTATTTCTGATAATTTATTTTAACAAATAAAAAAAGAAAGGATAATATAACAATTAATAGCGTAAAAATATTTAATTAAATTATTTACAAATTATAATAATTTTAACTTTATTTAAATTATATATAATTATTTTATAAAATAAATGATTATTCAATCAATTGATCAATTTGTAAATGTATATCGCAAATGTCAATATTTACCAATAAAATATTGTATTTTGAACATCGTATTGTAAAAAAACAGATGTATTAAAAATCTTCATGTTATAAAATAGAATTTTAAAAATAATTTAAAATTCTAAATAATTTCTAAAAAATAGAATGAAATGTAATTACGAATAATTACGTTATTCATCGATAGTAAATTGTCAATCCGCCGACACATGTTCGAATAGACGAATTATTTCGTAAATTAAATAGAACATTATTTAATTTTTACACATTGTTAATTAATTATGAATCATGAATCAATAATATTACAGAATTCCCATTTCATTTTATCGCCAAAAAAAAACATTTTTGAAAACTTCATTCAAAGGAAAAAATTTTTTCTTTATTTTTTCTTATCTAACGATAAGAGTTCATAGAAATAAATGTGTTCAAAATTCAAGGTTTCTTCTGGCGTCAATTGTATTCATTTCATTTGTATTCACCACAACTTCATTCTTAAATTACTTATCCGTAACGTGAAACCAAAAGAAGCAACAAAATAACGAATATAGTAATAAATAACATATTTTTTAATGAAATTTTCATATCAGAAAGATTCGCTTTTAGAGAAATATACGAAATGCAGCAATCATTTAACATCTATAAATTCTTTGATTCATTATATACACATAATTATATACATAATTAAATATCAACATCATTATAATATTAAAAAATTTCAATTAATCGAAATTTTCATTCAACACTTGCGATTATAATTATATAACTATTCTATTATTCGTATAAAAAAGAATGGCAATATTATTAACATAAGATGGTATACCGATATTTGCACAATGCATTTTCACAAACAATATTAAATAATTTAATATAACGACACTCATAATTTATAAATGAATTAGTTAATTCGTGTTTTTCAAACAATTTGAACATCGATCGAGATTCAGTTGAGTTGCGCGTAGAGATACGATTAATATTTACCGCCCATAAAAGAGCGAAACAAGCGAGAGGCACACGAAACTGGATGTCACTTATCCCGCTTACGTGACGTTTCCATCAACGAAGACGACTATTATCTACTTACTGATCGTCATTTGACAAACAGCGTCTATCGTGCGAATTTCTTTTCACGTGACATGTACTTTGAATTTATCATTTATTATAATATTATTTAAAATAACTACTTACCTAGTTAGTGAAGAAATTTTATTTTATTATATTTATTTAATTATATTATGTCATAACTTATTTCTCTTGTCTCTCTATATAGTCTATATAATCTATATATCTCTTATTATATACGATAAAAATATTTTTATTGATAAAAATAATAGAAATAATTAAATAAGATAATTTCTAATTAGATAAGATAATAAAAATATTTTGTATTTTTTATGTTAAAATGTTTATATATTTATTGACAATATAACACGTATATAATATAAATATACATATTAAAGAGAAAAATTGCAGCAATATAAATTAAATTGATACTTATATATATATTAAATTATAATTTATATATGTATAAATCTGTAATTAAAAATTTAATAATTTTTTTTTATATATTTGTACATATTCGAATAGTTTTTATATAATAATTTATAATAATTTTATAATCTAAAATTATAATTAATAAATATAATATTTAAAAAATAATTTTAAAATTAAATAATAATTTTAAAAATCTGATAAAGAATACACATATACATATCTTACGAATTTCAAAAACAAAATTTATACATATATTATACTTAAATAAAATCTTTATCAATGAGGAAATTTTTATCAATAACAATATATAAGATATATTAAATATATAAGATATATTTAAATGTTTATATATAAATAGCAATAATTATCAGTACATAATAGAAATATACATATAAAAAAAAAAATATATATATATATAGAAAAACATTAAAAATGCAAATAAATTTTACCTTCTCGTATTATTGGCATTTCGGATTGCAGAGATTCATCTGGTGCAGTTGGTGAAAGATGAAGAGAAGTCATATTTATTTACCTATATGCATATCAAAATTATTTTATTATATATAATATCTTAGAATATCTTAATATTTTTATTGATGTATTTATAAATATTTTTTAAAATATTCTATCTAGAAATTATAAAAAAATAATATGATTATTTTAATATTTAATTTTATTTATTTTTTTAAAGCTGAATAACATATTAATTATAATATTTTTAGAGCATTTTTGTTAATATATAAAATTAAATGCATCTTATAAGAAATTTATTATAAATTATTAAAAGAATTATAGATTACTTACTTATATTAATTGTAATTTACTTAATGTATAAAAACTTAAATAATCTAACTTTACATAAAAAATCAACAATTAAACAAATTTCTCTTCGATTTGTTAATCTTTTGTTTTGATATTTAGGTTATGTTTGATTTTCCTCAATCGGTAATATTCTTTATAAATACCTCCTTTATCAACAAAGCAGATATACTGAAATTTAGTTACGAACAAGATCGTATGGTGACGAATCCAATCATTACATTGTTTATGTTATTGAAATTGTCAGGTCATTGTCCGCTCATAAGGGTCGTTGTAACTGAGGACATAAACTATATAAACTATAGTTGATAACTTCTTTTTTAATTGATAACAATCCTTTGTCTTTCGATATGTCTATGATCGATAAATTACATGAATATTAATGATTAAATACCAATTAAATATATTATATTGCAATTACTATATTGTTATAAATAAGAATAAAATGTATGATATTATAGACTATTTTCATATTTTTACTATCATTCATTACTATTGTTCATGCATCAATTAAAAATATTTTTCATATTGGAATTATTTAGGAATTGTTTACAATTATTCATATATTATTTTACATGTTGGATGATTCATTTTAAGTATTATAAGCTATTATCTCGAGAACCATTAAGGATAACAGGAAAATTTCTTTAAATGTCATATTCTTTTTGTCAACAAAATGAGATACTAATAAGTTAATAGTTTTTTTTTTTTTTTTTTGATAATATCATTAAATTTGAAAAGATAATTTTCTCATATTTTCTAAGAAAATATCTTTAACACTTTGTATATATGAAACATGCTATATATTTCTTGCAGTTCTGTATTTTCACTTTATTCATTGTCAGTTTATTTAGGTTATAAATTTGAGTCATTGTGATACATATAATTTTCATTGCTTTTTTATATAATAAATTATTAATAAATCATTAAATTATAATAAATTAATATATCTTAGATTATATATACAAAATATATATATATTTATTATGTGTATATACATATACATATTATTATGTATATAAACATAAAAAAATATATATAAATAAAAACTTTTATAGATTTTGTTTTATATTTTTTATTTTATATTTATATTATATAATCATATAATAAAAAGGGATATAAGATAAAAAATCAAACAAAGAAACAAATATGCAGAAAAACATATGTAAAAAAATTTACTACCAATTAAAAAAGATCTTAAATTTAACTTAACTTATCTTAAACTTGTTTCCATTTCATTGCACTATTTTTTAATAGTGTGAAATTAGGTTTCATGAGACCTAATTGATAGTTTCCTCGTTTGTTACGAATAACTTCGAACAACTTTTTTTTTAATGCATTCATAACACGCACTGATTACACTTTTCACGGTGAACGAACGACAAATTAAATTAATCAAATTAACGCTATATAATCGAAGCGGTAAATTTCAATGTTGCTCCAATTAATGACATTGAAAATCATTGATAAGCATGTCAATAAATGTGCATTTCAAGATTACATTTTCTGTTCAAAATTGATATTTTAAATAAATCATCTTATTTGCTTATTCGTATAATTCATTGTTCTAGTTTATAATCTTTTTATTTATTAGCATTAATATTTGTAATAACGTAACACATTGTAAATTTATATAAACTTTTAATAATATATTATTTTGTAAACAAAACATTTTAGTATTACTAATTATTATTTATTTATTATTACTTATTATTCTAAATTAAATCGATATTATTATTAAATAATAATTATATTTTTTGTTTTTTTTATACAAAAGATTTGACTAAAATCAGAAGTCGTAATATTGAAAAAAAAAAATAAAAATTAGCCTTTATTATGAATAACTAATTATCATCACTAAATACGTATACCTAAAATGATGCATTATTCAGTTATGTACACTTTCATCGGATGATGTCATTATGTCTCACATGTATCTACGTTCGCATACCACAAGGTCGTCAGCGCCATGACTGCTGGAATGACGTATTTACATGGCACACTAATGCATGGTTACGCCCTTTGATGGTGGAAAACGAAACATGAAATTTATATATCATATTTCTTCATTTCCTTCCTTCTTTTTCTCACCTATTTGTTATTATTTGATTTTTTCTCAATATAAGTCAAAAAAAAAAAAAAGAAAAAATTTAATACTAAAAATATATAAAAAAAGTAAATTTAATAAAAAATAGATTTTAATATTACACAAGTTTCTTTCTAAATTGTTTTCTATTAATTTATTTTAAGAATTTGTACATAATTATACTATATATATATATTTATATAATCTTGGAAAAAATTGTAAGAAATTTTGTATAGTTATACTTCCGACAAATAATATTTTTTATTTTATTCTGTAACTTAAAATTATATAATTATTTATTTATAAAAATATTAATCAAAATTAATAATATTATTATCAATAATAATTTATGCCTAATAAATCATTTAATGAATTAATACAATATTAAATTTTTATTTAATCATAATACATGGAATATAATTCAGATGATTTTTATTAATAAAAAATAATAATTTATAAATAATACTTGAAGAGCAATTTTTAATAATCTGATAATAAAAATAAATATAAATAATAAATAAAAAAAATAGATAAATCATGATTATTGTATAGAAGAATGTTTGAATATTAAATGAATATTAATAAAACTTACTGAACGCTTGAAAGCGTGAGATCGTGGATAGTGTTGTCTGGAAGATAAGGGAATGACATTTGCATCCGGTAAAGGGAGTTTCCGTGATTCTTCTCTTACTATTTTCCTCGGGTTCAATTATACACAAAGAAAGAGTGATCGTCAGTCTTCTCATCCAGCACTGTGATTCGTCCAACTTTTCCAATCCAATCGGTATTCACCAATCATAGAACAGTTCAACAGAGGAAAAAAGAGAAATACTAGAAAATTTGAAAACACGTCTTAAAAGTTGATTTTAGATCTTATAAGATAAATGCTAGAAAGATATGTATTGGATATATGTAAACTAGTAATAGATTAAAAGGATAGAAGCAATATTCAATGTTCGCGCAGGAGCTTCGAAGAAAATCCAAGTATGATAAGATGGCGTCACGCACGTCAGACCTAGGGAAGAAGTGAGGGGTAGAGGAAAGACAGGAAGGAGGCAGGCCAGGCGAACGTCGCCAGGGGACTGCGGTGTGTGACAGAGAGTGTGAATACGGTGCTGTCATGTCTTCTTCGAGCTTTAATAACGGCTATATTTCGATCACGGTGAAATCTTGTGCACGATCCATTGTTTAGTAATATTTTCAATGTCTTTGTTCGACAATAAGAACTGTTCTCGTTTTATCGTATTCATTTCTACAATACGAAGACGGAGTTAATAGCGGCAATCAATCCTCTTGTGTTCGAGAAAGAACAAACGTGCAACGATAATCAGTTAGGTACTCTGGAGAGAGAACCTTCCTCTCGGTCCTGGACACGTCGAGGAGGAAGAGGAGACGGAGGCGAACTGCCAAAGAGATGCGCGAGTTCAAGGTAGTCGTCCTCGGTTCGGGCGGGGTAGGCAAAAGTGCACTTACCGTGCAATTTGTTTCGGGATGTTTTATGGAGAAATATGATCCAACAATCGAAGACTTTTATCGAAAAGAAATCGAAGTGGACAATTCACCGTGTGTACTCGAAATTCTTGATACTGCCGGTACTGAACAATTCGCAAGTATGCGCGATCTTTATATAAAGAACGGCCAAGGCTTCGTCGTAGTTTATAGTCTGACAAATCATCAGACTTTTCAAGATATCAAAGCGATGAAGGAATTGATAACACGCGTCAAAGGTACCGAAAGAGTACCGGTATTACTTGTCGCAAACAAGCTAGACCTCGAACATCAACGTGAAGTGGATACTGCTGAAGGTAACGCTTTGGCACAACTCTGGGGCTGTCCATTTGTTGAAGCATCTGCAAAACATCGCACAAACGTCAACGATGTATTTGCGGAAATTGTACGTGAGATGAACGTCAGCCCGGAGAAAGAGAAAAAAAGCTACTGTTGTTGCAGCATCCTCTAATAATTAATCAAAATCTTGAACCAGGCTAATCAAGCCATGTTAGGTAAAAGAAATGCATATAGTGGCTGATCGCAGTACACTAGGTGAAATTTAATATTCATCTGGTGGCTACGCTCTCTTTCTTAGGCTCAATGTTGGGCTTGTGCTGTGAATTCGCCAATCTGTAAGACTAATACTATGATCATACCCAGGATTTTTGTGAATTCAAATATGTCAAAGACTCATGCCGTCTCTTGGTTCTTTTTCTATTGGAAAATCACAGTCTGCTGTTTGGCTGGCTGTTAAATATTTTAATATACATGGATAGTATTATGTGTAATATTATTGTAATATATAATAGTAGTTATAAGTGAGCAATGAAAGAGGTAACTCCGTCAGCAAAGGACCAATACTCGAGAGAAAAAGAATGAGAAAAAAGAATAGCAAAATGGAATAGGAAAGGATACAGATATTGTCAAGGGTGATAACAAAACTGCCCTATGGTAGTTTGTATTTGTTAACAGCGATATCAAACTCAATATCTAGCTTTCTGCTCAATCTAAAAAAAGCACCCATTGCATATTTGTTCCAGTCCATAAACCTCTATTACTCACAGATTAGATGATAATTAACAAAACATCCAAATTATTTGCAGATATTGAAGGAATCACTGTGGTGGTCAGCCATTTTCAAATAGTGAAAAGAATTTAAAACATCTAAATATATATACTGTTTACCATGTACAGAATTGGGAAGAAGATAGATTGTCTTAGATACATTGTGCAATGATTTCTATTAATGATATATTATCTATGCTCAATTGTCAGAGGCTGCAGTAAAGAATACATTTTATAAAGGGCTCGAATGGTGTGTCGTTAATGGTATTGGTATTGATTGTACAGTTTTAATAATATAAATACATTTTATTGAGATAAATACTAAAAATAGTCCCTTTAATTGGTAGAATTTTATATTTGAGACTAGGATATTTAAATAGTTGTTTTTTTCATCACTTTAATAATATGATTCCATTGCATACTACATATTGTTTGTATGTATTTTTATTTCAATAAGAATTATCTTGAGAACTCAACGTATAATGTCTAATATTTTAATCAATCACGGCATAATGATGAAAAACATAAGAAATAAAGAAGAAAGGAGATTGTAATAATATTTATAAAAGAATGTTAATGCATAACGTCAATCATAAACATAATTATAGAATTTATATGATAAAATGTAAAAACAAAAATACAAGATCTTTGTATAAAAAGTTTTATAACCAATTTTAAACAAAACCAGCAAGAGAAAATGAAATTTTGAAATATATATATATATTTTTTTTTTGTAAAGGCTTGCTGGTACATTGATCCCTTCAACTGCAAAATACATATGTGGTATTCATAATAATCTACAATATATCCATTGCTTTATATAAACAAAAAATCTCCTTTCGAAACTGATTATCATTGAGTTCATGAATGTAAACGGATAAATATAATAAAAAAAAAAAAAAAAAAAAAGAAGCAATGGACTCCCTTATAAGTAGTAGTAGGTCGTGTGTAATTTTTCTCGTGTGATCAAAAATCATATTATCCGATGTTAAATATCGCTTTTATACCATAACAGTCATTACATTAACTCGATATATTATTATTTAACGCCACCATCGAAGTCATTAATTTTTGTGTAATCGCCGCACAACGTACCTTAACAAAAATGAGGGTTGCTTGATCGATTTTTTTTTTTTTATTATTATAAATTTTACCGAAGGATATCAATCCTAATTTAATAAAAAAAGAACAAAACGTGTATTTATAGTTTGTATAATATCTACTTATTCGCGTCTCAATTATCCGTCTTTCGGATCGATGTTAAATTGTACACGACTGATAACACTTCCTAATTTGAACATATCGAAGGACTATGAAGTGAAGTCGAACTGAAAAATTTCAAATGAACTGATGTACAGTATTTCTATCATTGGTAATTAAGTGAAAAAAAAAAGAGTCTAACGATATAGAATTCTTGGGAAGAGTTATCGATCGTACACTTAATTCGTTCTTTCCAATTGTCGGTGCACTTTTAAAAATGTCATTTCACAGCGAATATGCGAGGTTGAATGTTTTTCTTTATGACATCACAAAGCATTTAACTTTGTATATACGATTTCTTTAAAAATTTGTTTTTAATTTTCAAGATTAAATTTAATTATATTAATTAGATAATTTGTTATTTCTACTTTTATTTTTTATTCTCATTTCAAAATATCATTATTTGTAATCTCATATTTTACAAACAATACACGATATACGTTAGAATAATACTTGAATATAAAAAGAAAAAAGAGAATTCGAAATAAATCTCGCATATTCGTCTAATAAAGGGTGCTAATACGTTTCGTCAGTTTAAGATTGATGAAACGTATATTACCGACGTAGCGAATCGGTCATCCATATTTCGTTATTGTACTCGAGTGTATAAACAGGCAAAGAACAAAAAGAAAAGGAAAAAGCATGGAGGGCAACAGATATAATTACTCGTATCCTGTATTTTATCACTTGGAAAATTCATAGTCTCGCTGTGATCCCGTAGATTATAACCGCAGTTTTTCTATTAAAAGACGATGATAATGACCGTATAGAAGCCTTTCAACGGCGAATCAAAGGGCCTCTTTGTGAAATGTGTAATCGCTCTCGCTCCTATTATCGTTACGTTTTTTTCGCCCTCCTGAGTTTTTTGTGCTTTGCGAAAACCATAGATCGACAAAAAGGTAAAAAACAAAAAAAAAAAAAACAAAAAAAACAAAGGAAAGAAAATGTAATATGAGGGAATAAAAGAAAGAAAAATAAGAACGCTCATTGACTGCCCGCAGGATAGCTTTCTAAGTATTATACATACACATTAATGCACAAAAACGGAATAAAAAAAAAAGAAGTTTCTATATTTGTATCGCTTCTAAATGTAACGCACACGTTTTTCTGGTGCGGCATCGCGTTTTAACAATATTTTTCTAACGAATGCGCTGAAAATTTTTGTATATTTAAAAGAAGAAAAGAAACCCCAAAAAAAAAGAAAGTAATAATAAAAAAAACTGTCCTCTACTTGGAAAGCTATCGAACATTAAGAAAAAAAAAATCGAGCTTCGTCTGAATGAGCATATCAATTGTCAAGGACCAGGTACGTTTCCTTCCTTGTTTTTTTGGCCAGCAAATTTTTTAGTCGTTTTGAACTTTCTTTTGTATAAAAGAAAAAGAAAAAAAAATTAAGCAAAGAAAGCACAAAAATTCGCCATCTACAAACGATTCGCATACGATTTTATAATTAGATATAAATAAATGAATAAATAAATAAATGATATAAATATATAAATATAAATATATAAATATATATATATATATATATACATACAATATATATGTATACATGCAGATTTGTTACGCAACTGGGTCACATTAATTCGAAAAACACCACGATTTAGATATATCGGCCTTTCAGTACTACCTGCGTATAATATTGAGTACGAAATACGTTATATTTTTTACAATGTGAAGAATCTGTAAATATTATAGCGTCGAATTATATAATAATAATAATAATAATAATAATATTAATATTAATATTAATATTAATGAAAGAAAAAAGAGATGAAGGAATACTGATCTGATATTCGAAAAGACAACAATGAGAATGGCTTACAGTAAAAAATGTGCATTTCATTGACAAACGACATTTGTGAAATATAATTATGTTTCTTTGTTGTTTTAGCGGTTTTCCTTTGGTTCGTTGTTTTTTAATCGGATTAAGCAATAATATCACTTGGGTAGACGAGAAACGGATACTCGAGACATTCGTAAACGAACACCATCTGCAAAAATTGTTTGCTGGTATTTCGATTTTTTTTCATTTGGTTTGTTCGCATTGAGAAAAGAGAAATAAACGAAATATGAACATGCATTATTTTTTACCAGTAGAAAAAAAGAAAAAGTAAAATGTAAAAATATGTGATTTTCGCATATTTCTCTATTTTTTACACAAGTGAAAACAAACAAATATCTCTTGTTACAAATATTCTCATTCTTGATTTTGGTTATTGTCAAATATTTTTTTATTTGAACGTTTCATGTATTCCGTTTATATTACCAGCATAAGAATCTAGTCACTATAGAAATCTTGTAACTCAATGACATGGAAAAAGATATATGATTAATATTGAAAAAAAAGTAACAATTTTACTATGAGATATATAAAGATCTGTACTATCCTATTGTCTATTTCAATCAATTTTTAAATCAAATTATTTCAAATATTAATTTTCTAATATAACTTAAATAATTTAGCATGAATTAAAATAATTTATAATTGTTGATTAAAAAAAAATTAATTTTAAGACAATAGGCTGATACAGCAATTTTATCTAATATAAAAGATCAATTTTTTCCATGAAAGCATTGAGATCATCCAGAGGAAACTACCCACTTGATTTTTGCCTGTCTCAATACTGGTGCACATTTTTTCTTTGTATGCAATTTTTTCACATTTTTTTATTACTAACCATTGTACTGGCATTTTGGAAATATCGCACAAATATAATATAGAATAAAAACAAATAATAATTTGTATTGATTTTTAGACACTCCTATAATGTAAAAATTAAAAAAAATTTTAATTTTAAATATAAAATTAAAATGGTATATAATGTTTTATTAATAATATATGTAAAAAATTTCTATTACTTTTTTAATTTTTTAAAAAATTGTTTTACATAAAATAATGTAATAATAGAATAATTAGAATTATTAGTAATTATTAATTTATTAATTATAATAATATTTAATATCTGTGGTAATTTATGTTTGTCTAAATGATAAGATTTTAATATTTATCTAAATTTTTTTTTATTATTAATCATAAAAATATTTTTTAAATATTTTATGATTTATTATAAATTTTATAATAACAATTTATATAACAAATTAATAATAAGTGCAAATAATTTATAAATATATTAATTTTAATTAATTATAATTAATATAATTCTTTTCAATATAAATATTTAAAAATATTTAAATAAGAGATCAGTTAATAAGAAAGAGAATAGACTGAATTTTTACTTTAAATTTTAAAATTATAAGACGATAATAAAAGAAACTTTTTAAAATTATTTTTTATCTCTAATTAAATAAGTTCTTTAAGTAAAGTAAAATAAATTTTATGAAAAAAATATAAATTTAAGATATTGGTAAATAAGATTTAACAAAAAATGAACTCTTGATCTGCTTTTTTATTTACAACATTTGTTTTATTTTTCATTTACAATATTTTAGATGCTTTTCGTAATTAAAGATAATTTAATTCAAAACAAATAGTTCATTCATTTTTTTTATGCATTCGTAAGCTTCTGTTGCAGGCACTCTCATACAAGCAGAAATAATTTCGTGTGTTATATAAAAATTCGAAACTTTTAGTGAATGAGGTATTTTACATGTTATTTCATTGTATTCATTATTGTATTCAAGACACTGATCGCTAAAATGATGAAAAGTATTTAAAACATCTTGCAGAAAATGTACAGGATCATTTTCTGTATAATTATTTAAATGTGTAAGGCAATTAGTGAATAAATCTGCATAAGGACTATGTTTTATACTTCCATCAAGTTGATTAATATTTTTAATTAATGATTGATATACTTTCTCTTGATTTTCCATTCCTTCAACCAATACAAATGTTCTACAAAAACGTATAAAAGATTTAAGTAAAAATGCAAATAAATCGTTTCCACCGATGGCTGGATATTCCAAAGATAAACAACATGCTTCCATCGTTAAACGAAGAAAATGATTGTATGCATCAATTTCATCATTCCATCCGAAAGCGAACCAATATATTATAGTAAGCTCTGAACCTAATCTTTGATATTCTTCTTCGGTTGAACGAATAATCAAATGACGCAAAAAATCTTCTCTCAATAAACTCAAATCGGACAAATAATGTCGTAAATTTTCCGAAGTTTTTGGATCTTCTTTTAATCTATTTAAAACAACAAAACAACGTCTTTCATAATCTTCTATTATATCGATTACGCCTTTATGCATTAAATACCAAAGGGGAGCAAAATGTAATGTGTCGATTGGTTCAATTATAGATTCAATTCCATCAAAGATCTCTTTTTTTATTGAAACAGAACAAATTTTATTTTCTAAAAAATATGGCAATATTCTTGTTATTTGGACAAATATTTCACTACTTATGTATTTTGATATACTTGTATTTTTTCTGAGGAATGACATTTTTTTTGCAAGAGCTATTATTAAATCTTTAATATTCGTTTCTTTGGTACATTTAATTTGTAGTTTACGAATATTATTAAGAATGGAATTTATATTTGATACATTAAAAGTATCTTCCTTTAAATACGGTATATAAACATTATTTATCAATTCGTATACTTTAATTATAGAATTATCTAATATAACATTTACAAAGTCCACAAACTTTTTAGTGTTCCATTCTGTATTTTCTATACAAATAATTTTTAAGACACTTGTTATTAATATTTGATTATTACCTTCTCTTATTTGCATAAATGGTGATAATAAAAGTAAATCATTAGGAGAAATCATAATATTTGTATAATGAGAATAACCAATAGTAATTTTCAAAAGTATTGTCAATATCATTTTAGGATTTTTTAAAAGGAACAATAAAACAGTTTTTAAATTTGTAGAAGTTTGTAAATTTGCATTTCCCATAATGAATTCATGAAATGTTTCTTCCAAATGTGGAGATTCTAAGTAATTTTTGCCATCATACTTCGTTAAATACATCATTACAATTTCGTAAATATCTGGTATATTTTGATATGATAATATTTTCATAATTAAAATATAACTTGATTCTTTTAAATCTTCTGCAGTTGATTGTGTAAGAATAAAAGTAAGATATTCTAACAATATTAAACAGTCTTTTTTTTCTAATGAAGATCTATTATTATAAACAAAATCAAGTATTGTAGAATCCCATTCTTTATATCTACATAATAATTCTTTCAGGAGCTCCTTTTTGCCACTGGATATGGCACAACAGAGTTCTGATAAACTTAAAACAAAAGTTGATTGTTTAGGATCTGATTTAGATGATAATTGTTGTAAACATTCTATTAAATGAATGTTTTTTGATAATTCTTCATCATTTGTTATAAATTCTATGAAATAATAACATTCAATGCCAATAGAACGTTGTAAAGAAATCATTTTGTTTTCTTCATCATCCAACTCTGCCCAACTTAAATAAATATTACAATCAATTTCTTTGATTTTATTTAACAATAAATTCATCAATTGTTGATTTAATGTTGATATAGTATTTTCTACCAATGTATTTTCATATTGTATATATGATTCTCTTCCAAATGTAATGTTATATAATTTTTCAAGATTATTAAAAGTAGATGGTCCTTTAGTTTTACATTCCAAACATCTCTTTATTGTACAAATTAATTTTTTTAACATGATACCATGTCGTTCATATTTTTTTAAATCTGATACTTCTATTAAATAAGGTAATTTTGAATTTGTTAATAATAATAAGAATTCTTCAAAACTTAATAATAAATTTTGTATACTTTCTTCAATATTCTTGGATTGTACACTAAGTTCCTTTAATTGAAAGAACTTAGTATATATAATAAATATCAATTTATATATACTTTTAATTGATCTTTGAAAAGGTAATTTATCTATATGTTTTGTAGCTACTTGCACTATCTCTGTACAAAGATCAAATGGCATATATAAAAGAGATTCAATTAAAATATTCTCATATTCAAAATTCCATAATATTTGTATAAATAAATATGGAGATAAAGGTGGACACATATCAACTAAATGTCCACTAACAATATCTTCTGCCAACCGTTCTTGGTTTTCAAAATTAGTATTCAATAATAAATATTTATATGATTGTACACATTTTTCATTATTTATTGTAGTTTTTTCTCCTATAGGTATATCATAAGTTTTAAATATATTTGTTATTGATTTACATATGTCATCAATGTGATTATTATTTTCATTTGTTATACATGAAATAAGTAATTTCAATTCTCCACATTCTTGATTTTTTTTCATAAGATACATTTGAATTCTTTTGTAAAATTCATTCAATTTATCCATTTTTTTAAATAAAATTAGATTTAAATTCTTTCTTTTATAGATAAAAATTTATGTGTAGATCTTTTTATAAAGATCTCTGAAAATTTAATACAATGATTAAAGTTATTAATAAATATAAATTTATAAAATTAATAAATATATATATCTATAATATAAAATAATTGAATTGAAAATATTAAAATTAAAATACACAAATAATTTAAATAATACAAAAATAAAATACATAAGACATTAAATATCAATATTAAATTTTTATATTGACAATATTTATCCTTTACATATTTAAAAAAATAAATAAATTAAAGATGTAAAATTTTTAATTAAAAATAATATTTTAATATCAATTAAACAAATAATTTTGTATGTAATCCAGTAAAAGAACAACGTACCGGCTTTATATATATAGTAAAGTAGATAGTTACATATTAAGGTTACGTCACTAACAGATATAAAAACTACAATCAATCTATATGAATTTGTTCATAAAATAAAAATGGTTCGTGCGTGGTACATGAATAACAGTAATGTTGATCAACGATTAGAACATCATAAACAACCACCTGAATATATTTCTATTGAAAATTTATTCAAGATAACAGGTGTTGAATATTTTCAGGTTAAATCAAATTTATTTATTTCATTAAGATTTTTTTATTATTAAAATTAAAATTTTATTAGTATCTTTAATTTTGATTTTTATTGATTATTTTATTTTGATTTTGATTTCATTTTATATTAAATAAATGCCCCTATTAAAAATTATATAAAAGAAAAGTTATCTTAAAATTTAACCTTCATATGTTATTGATTAAACTAGTTAGTTAAATAAGCTATTTTATATTATCATTTTATTTCTCATTTAATTTAATAACATTATTATAGATTAATTATAAAAATTATAAAAATGATAACATATTGACGGAATTAAAGAAGAAACGTGGTTATACGTACGAAGATGAAATAGAATGTTCCAAGAAATGTCTTCCAAATTATGAAGAGAAAGTAAATTAAATTCAAATTTTTAATATTTGTCAATGCATTTAAATTGTGATTTATAAAAAATAAAATTATAACAATTAATAAACATTATTTTAAATTTTTAGTTAAAAAATTTCTTTACTGAGCATCTTCATACTGATGAAGAAATAAGATTAATCTTAGATGGATCAGGATATTTTGATGTCCGAGATAAGGATGATCAATGGATACGTATTGAAGTTCAAGCTGGAGATTTAATAATTATTCCTAGTGGAATATATCACAGATTTACTTTGGACATTAATGTAAGAACTCTAAATACTTAAAAGATTTTATTTCAAGATTTTATCCATCTTCTTTTCATTGTATAGAATTATATAAAAGCAAAACGTTATTTTGTCGGAGAACCTGTTTGGTTGCCTTATAACAGACCAGCTGATGATATGGAATGTCGTAAAAATTATTTAAATCGTTTGAACCATGGTTTTAAAGTAGAAGTTCTTTAATCCTTATTATAAAATTTATACAAATAAATTAATATTTTTTTGAAGAATAATATAAAATATCAACTTATATTCAAAGAAAAATTTTAATAGTGTAAAATTTACACAATTAATATAATAATATATCATTTATATAACATTCCAATGTATTAAAGGTTCTTTTATTCAAATATAACTGAAATATCCAATTTGTATAATATATATGTACAAATTATGTAACATAATAATTGTTAAATATAAATTTTGTAACTTTTAATATATATAAAATATACAAATTATATTAAGAATTAAGATTTCATATCCATTATTTATTCCTATTAATTTTTCTTTATTAAATTTTATATATATTATATACATAAAAAAAAATTTTATATAAATACTGTTGATTTATTTTAATTATTAAATATTTTTTACTTTCACATTTTTAAATTTCATTCATTCGTTAATTTCTAAATTTCCTATTAATACACATTAATACACATTTTAAAATAAAATCGCACTTACATTTTAATAATAATATTCCTAATATTCTTATTTAACAAATATTAACACATAAAATAATGTCACAATAAATGTACAGTGTTATAACTTAATAAATGTAATAAACAAATAAGTCCAATTATTTATCTCTACATACATATTATTGTCAAAATATAAAAATTCGAGAAAAATAAGTTTTACAATTATCAATTTTCGTCTTTATAATGTACACTTCAATTCTAATAAATGAGAGAAACAAAACAATAAAAAATATTTTGTGTCTCAAAAAAATATAAATAAAATGATCAAATGTTTTGTATATAAATAACAAAAGATCTAAAATTATGTAATTCTTCATTTCAAGAAAAAGAATAGTTTACCATATTATTTTTGTCTTGTAAATTAAAATTCAGCATTAACAGTAAAATTACTTTCAATTCTATCTTGCATTACTCCCCATTTTTGATATTCTCCCACTTTTTTTTCAAAGAAGTTTGTCTTACCTTCTAAAGAAATATGTTCCATGAAATCAAACGGATTTTCAGACATATATATCTGAAATTGAAAATCTTTTGAGTTATTACATTTGATAAATATTATTATTAAAATTATATATATATTTATATTATTATAATTATATATATATATTCTTACAAACCTTTTTACAACCTAATTCTACAAGTAATCTATCTGCAACAAATTCGATATATTGACACATAAGTTTACAGTTCATGCCTATCATTTCAACAGGTAATGCATCTGTTAAAAATTCTTGTTCAATTTTAACAGCATCCTTAATAATTGATGTAACTCGTTCACAAGATGGTTTTTGTACAATGTGTTTGAACATTAAACATGCAAAATCACAATGTAATCCCTAAAAAGAAATAATTTTAATTGAAACATTTAATATATTTTCTATTTCTATCATTTTAAATATATAAATTAGTTTCTTTATCAGATATTTTTACTATATGCACTGACCTCATCTCTAGAAATAAGCTCATTGCTAAATGTAAGTCCTGGCATAAGACCTCTTTTTTTTAACCAGAAAATAGCGGCAAAACTACCACTAAAGAAAATACCTTCTACTGCAGCAAAAGCAACCACACGTTCAGGAAAAGTGGCACTTTCATGATTTATCCAATTTAACGCCCAATGAGCTTTTTTTGCAACACATGGCAAATTTTCGATAGCATTAAATAAAAAGTCTCTATAGATAAAAATAAAATATCAAATATAATAAACTAAAATTTAATAATTTATTTAAAAAATATTTTATTTATTTACCTTTCTTTTGCATCTGCAATGTACGTATCAATTAACAAAGAATACATTTCTGAATGAACATTTTCCATGGCAACTTGAAAACCATAGAAACAACGTGCCTCTGTTATTTGTACTTCTTGACTAAATCGTTCAACAAGATTCTCATTGACAATTCCATCAGATGCTGCAAAAAATGCTAAGACATGAGATATAAAATGTTTTTCACTGGCAGTTAAATTATTCCAATCAAATACATCCTAAAAATTACATAATTATTAATAACTTATATACTTTTTTTTATATATAACAAGTTAAAAAAAATTATACTTTAGAAAGATCTACTTCTTCCACTGTCCAAAAAGATGCTTCAGCTTTTTTGTACATTTGCCAAATATCAGGCCATTGAATAGGAAAAACAACAAATCTACGTGGATTTTCTTTCAATAATGGCTCTAATTCTGGATTAAATTTATTTTCTTTCAAATACATGTTTTGTATAGCTTTTGCATTTACCTGAAATACAAATATATTATTAAAATATTATAATAAATTAATATTATCATATAAAAACAAATCGATCATTTACCACATTTTTACTACTATTGTCTTGAGAAATAGTTGGTAAAGTACATAATTTCTTTGGAGAAGTCTGAAAATTAAAATATTAATATAAATATAAAAAAATTATTTCAGTAAATAAACAATTGAATATAATTAAAAAGAATTTTTACAAATAAGAATTAAAAATTACATCAATTAATTTTTCACTCACAAAAGGTATAAAAAATGTTTTTAATAATATTTCAAATAATAGAGATATATAAAAAATCATAAAATTACAAATTTCATTATCAATCATCATCAATTGCATAATTGCATGTAATAATATTTGCACACTTAAATTATGAAGGAATAATTATGATAACCTTAAAACATATAAATATTATTTTTTATCTAAAAATATAATATATAATTATGATAAATTGTTATAAATAATTATAAAATAATAAAGTTTCTACAGAACAGTTTTTACTTATGCAATATATATAAATATATATATATATATTCATATTTATATGTTAAAATTATTTAAAATATCAAAAATTTCTTATATTATATACCATAAAATTAATATTTAATTATTAACAATATTAAAATATTTTTTTTGTATTAATATTACAAAAAATTAATATTTATATACAAAATAATAATAAAGAATTATGACTTATCTTTGTTAACAGAACATATAAAATTAATAAATACAATTTGATACTATTTGATATTATTTAATTAATATTCTAAATTATGTTTTTATCATATGATGAATTCTTAAATCTTTTATTTTATGCAATAAGTATAAATTTTTAATTTTTTACAAATCTAATATTATGATCCAGATTTTTAATTTGATATTAGAGAAATTATTTATGTTGAATTTTTTTGCAATAAATATTTAAAAATATAATTTAAATAAATATTTTAAAATATAAATATATTTATAATAAGAATGAAATAAAAGAAAAAATATTCTTATTGATATTAAGAATTATTTAAAAGCATAAAAATAATTATATATTAAAAAAATTAAAAATATAAAAAATATTTATTCAAAGCATGTAAATAATTTATTTAAAACTGTAATGGTGTGTGTGTATGTAACACATTATATATTCTGGATATTTTTTTATAATTTTTAATAAGAGATATAAAGAAAATTAAGAAATTATTTCAAAATAGAAAATATTTAAAATAAATCATAATTGAATAAAAATATTAATGAACTTACCTTATCTTTTAAAGAAACGTTCTCCAAATGTTTACGAATATTTTCTTTAGTGGAAATTTGAAGAGGCATTATAATAGTCAATAATTATGATAGAAAAAATACATAAAATAAATTAAAATAAAAATAAAATAAAGTAGAGTTACAATAAAGTATTTCTAAACTTTACTGTAGCGTATGAAAAGCAGAGACTCAAATGCTAAAATGTAATACCAGATAGAAATATTCTTCATTAATACCATTTCCGTCTATTTCGCGCCAAATTATAACTAACCAATCAATGTATTATTTTTTACCGCCAAAACGTATTTGCATCTATAATATCAAAACAAGCATAGATTTATGAATAAAAATTTTTAAAAAATTTTTTAAAATAATCTTCTCAATCTTTTCAATGATAATAAATATAACAAATATATTACATTATCATTGATTTTTCCCGCTTATTTCTGAGATTGCAAAAAAAAATCACTATTGCGAACTTAAGACATGATTTTCATTAAACATGCAACGTAATAATTCCATCACTTATTTGTTATCTAATTTAATATATTAGCTTAATTTGTTATCTAATTTAATATATTAGATTGAATATTTATATTTTTAAACAATTCTTATTATTATTTTCTTAATTTTAAATATTATTTAATAATTAAATATAAATATAAGTTAATTTTTATTTAATAAAATTTTTTATTAAATTATTTTATAAAAAATAATTGCAAAATATTATTTGAACAAATAATAAAACTAAATTTATATAGCAATAAAAATTTAATGAATATATATATTTATTGAAATTGAATATACAATTGAATTAGAATTAATAACAAATTTTTAGTTTTTAAGATATTATGTTCTTAATTATATAAATAAAAAATTTACAATATATATATATATATATATATTATAATTTTCGAAGATATATTTTAAAATAAATAATCATAAATATTATTGAGATTATATTGATATTATAAAATTTTGAATATTTATAAAAAAATATATTTTATTTGTTAGAATTAATTAAATGTTGTTATTATAAAATATGTGTAATATATTATAAGATATAAATGCTTGGATGCTAATAAAATGTCAAATTTATAAGCGCCATTTTATGTTATCATAAAAGATTTGATTAATTCTATATTTTTATGAAAAATTGTAATTTGAATAAATATTGGCTTTTTTTGATTAGCATTTTTATCATTAAATATTCTTTTTAATAATATGCTTAATTTGAAAAAATAAGTTTTCGTAAGTTAAAAACAGATAACATTGAAACACGGTCGCATTCTGTACGCTTCAGATTTTAGGTTAGTATCGAAATCTAAACAATTTTGTTTACTTATATATTATGAAATTATAGTTAAATGTATATTCATTATATTGCATTATTATTACTATATCATATAATAAATTAAGAATATTATTAGTTAATTTATATTTTTATATATTACAATATAAATTTAAAAATAATTATATGTAAAAACAATTATATATATTTATCATATAATTTATATTTAGTATGAATTACTATAGGTGACAAAAATATAAAAAAAAATGGCGTTACATAGTGTACCGCCAAAAAGAAAAGAAATTTATAAATATGAGGCACCATGGCCATTATATAGTATTAATTGGTCTGTCAGACCTGATAAGCGATTTCGTTTAGCTCTTGGGAGTTTTGTGGAAGAATATAATAATAAAGTACAAATAGTTTCACTTGATGAAGAAACCTCTGAATTTAGTGCCAAAAGTACATTTGATCATCCTTATCCAACTACAAAAATTATGTGGATACCAGATAGTAAAGGTATTATTGCATTGAGATAATTAAGTAATAATATTTCAGTTTTTATTTATTATATTGTAAATTATACTTGCATATTTTATTATAAATGTTTACAGGATTATTTCCAGATCTTTTAGCTACATCTGGAGATTATTTGAGAGTTTGGCGGGCAGCTGAACCAGAAACTCGTTTAGAATGTGTTTTAAATAATAATAAAAATTCAGATTTTTGTGCTCCTCTTACATCTTTTGATTGGAATGAAGTAGATCCAAATTTAATTGGTACTTCTAGTATAGATACAACATGTACTATTTGGGGATTAGAAACTGGTCAAGTTTTGGGTAGAGTTAATATGGTCACTGGTCATGTTAAAACACAATTAATTGCTCATGATAAAGAGGTATATGATATAGCATTTAGCCGCGCTGGCGGTGGTCGCGATATGTTTGCATCCGTTGGTGCAGATGGTTCTGTGAGAATGTTTGATTTACGACATTTAGAACATTCAACAATAATATATGAAGATCCCCAGCATACACCACTCTTGAGACTGGCATGGAATAAACAAGATCCTAATTATCTTGCAACAGTTGCAATGGATGCGTGTGAAGTAATTATTTTAGATGTTCGCGTTCCATGTACGCCAGTTGCGAGACTTAATAACCATAGGTATATAATAATATATATATTTATTTGAATCTTAATTTTTTATATATTTTATAAATTTTTTATTTTTATATTCCTTCAGAGCAAGTGTTAATGGTATTGCCTGGGCTCCTCATTCTTCTTGTCACATTTGTACAGCAGGAGATGATCATCAGGCATTAATTTGGGATATACAACAAATGCCAAGAGCTATAGAAGATCCAATTCTTGCTTATACTGCTGCAGAAGGAGAAGTGAATCAAATTCAGTGGGGTGCTACACAACCTGACTGGATTGCAATTTGTTATAATAAAGCAGCAGAAATTCTTAGAGTGTAAAAACAAAAACATTTTTCATTAGATTTATGACATTTTACGTATCAAATTTTTCTTTTCAAATTTTCTTTTCCAAGTCATTTCTAAAATTCACTAAAATTCATTAAATCATATATTGCACTTCAGTATTTGTACAGAATTTCATTCTTATTATAAGTTTTTTTTATACTTATTTTGTACCTGTAAAATAGACATGTACAAATATTAGTTATTTTTGAAGACATTAAGATATTAAAAATTATATAGATAGAATTATCTGATGTAATTAATGGTTATTTTTTAATTAAAAATATGTATAAATTTTAAAACAATATGGTTTCATATTCTGTAAATTCAAATTATTAGAAT
The DNA here is from genome assembly GCF_048593485.1 of Apis florea. NCBI lineage: Eukaryota > Metazoa > Arthropoda > Insecta > Hymenoptera > Apidae > Apis > Apis florea. The sequence continues at coordinate 6,665,028 of NW_028256549.1, read as the reverse complement.
AAATAAGCCTAAATTGATTTGAAAATATCCAGTATATGTACATGTTAATTTAATGATAATGCAATATTTTATTTTTATGACTATTTTATGTATCTACAAACTTTAGATTTATTTAAAAATTATCATATGACTGACTAAATCATACAAATTTATAAAGGAATTCATTAAATAATTATAAGTTAAATAGTAACATAAAAATGAATATAAATAGCGACAAATCATATGTATATTTATAATAATGTATATGATCGTAATCGATATATCTTATTTTGTGATGATAAAATTAATCTATTTCTTCTAGAAGAAATATTGAATCAATTAATCAATTTAAACAATCTACATGAAATGAAACAAAATAGAATATATCTATTACGTTATATAATTGTATATATGTTTATACTTAGACTTGATTTTGTAGAAAAAAATATTATAATAACAATAGATTTTCATACACTTTTACAATATAGGTTGTTAAAAATCATATGCAAAAATTATTAAAATGCAATACATATTTGTATTTTAATAAAAAATTATCAAGTTCTTTTATTAAATTAAAAAAGTTATAGCAGTAGTATTCGTGATACTAGTATTAATAATAAAATGTTTTACATGCGATTTTTTGTAAAATTATGTTTTGTAAAAAGTAAATCTTTTTATATATTTATTATTTTAATAGTTTTAAATTAATCATTAAGAACTGAGAATTATACCTTTTGTACTCAGAATAACATGATGGGATTTGTAATTAGTACAATTTAAGTTTTAGAAAAGTACGATTTATATTGGTACTCAAATATTTTATAATTTACAACTATAATGAGCGAGATGCATTATTTACAATAATGAAATGTGTATGCGAGACAAAATATTAGCCAATTAATACATTCATTTTCCACAATAATCTCCTGTTGATTTTTCATGAAATATCTGATAACTTTATACAGATATAAGATTAGACTATTATAATACTATCACTACTTCAATAAATATTATTAACTCTGATACAGAGTAAGTTTTTCACTACCTATTTAATTAATATAGTTGATGATCTTGCGTTTTCTCCTTTTTCTCAATTTAATTAAGTGCATATATAGCTATGTCAAATAAATTTTTTAAAATATTATTTCTATCAATAATTTATATTAAACTTTGGCAAGACTTATTTTATCTTATTTTCTTCTTCAAGAATATTTCTTTAAATTTCGTATATATTCGTTTAAAAAATAAAGATTAATAGTATATTTTCTCTCTTTCTAAATTGCGTATTTTATTTACTAGTCCTATGATTCATTCATTCTTTAGACAACCAAGTGATTCTCTTACATTTTAATCGGAGGCACACGCACGATCCACAAAACACGCACATTACACTTTTTCAGAGAAAAAAGGAACAAACAAAAAATTAGGTAATCAATGTCAAAAAACTAATCATCTTGCAATTAAACATAAAAATCTTATGTTTATCGCTATTTGTATAACGGTACATTTTTATTATAATTAATGCATCGCGTTAATAATAAATTAACAAGTCATGTTTTTTAGAAGTTCTAAAAATGCTTTCATAAATTATACTGAACACTCATTCTACAGGTATATAGATCAAGTTCAGCTTTTTTATTCTCCATGAATAAAATATGGAGAAACGTATTTTAGAATACTCAATTCATTGTTGATGGGCAAATAATCAGCCTCATGGCTCTTATTTCTTTTAGAGAATACATTTATCTTCATTAAATATCTTCTATAGTCTAGCAGTAAATATTAATAATGAAATCAATTAGCGTTTTTTGCTAATATAATTACATAATATAGTTACTCTATAATTAGAGGATTCTTAATACAGATATATTCAGTAAAATTTATATTTAGTGATGTTTTTAAAGTACGCATAATTTATTAGCTATATAATGGAGGTGTAGCACTGTACATCCCATAGTTAGCATATTTCCCATTGCTATATAAACATGGATGCGTCTAAAAGCTTGATGAATTTTTAAATAGTGAGGACAGTGTTTTAGAGGACCAGGATTATGAACACCAATCTCATTGCCAATACCAGCAGCACGTTCCAAAGTGTTTTTTTGAACTATTAATCGTAGAAGAGGTGGTGTTAAATAGAGTCGTATCAATAACTCCAAGAAGAAAGCACTGGACATACCACCAACCTGAAAATATGTAATTGATTATTAGAAGATATCACTTCATAAAAATTAAATAAAATAAAATGTGTTATATGTTAGAATGAAATATTAAAATTATGTCTTGCATTGTTTAAATTTTATGGAGTTAATTTTTAAATTTTGATTGATTAATTTACCAACCTGAATGGCAATTTCAGTATTCCAAGTATGTATAGGATGATGCTTAACAAAAATAAGAAGTGTGATCAAACTGAGACACGCATTGATAGTGAAATATCTAGGGAACAAGATACGCTGCACTTCTCCAAACGTGTGTCTTGGCAATGCGAAATACAAGGAAAGACCTACATATTTAAAAAGTAATTTTTTAAGTTTCAATGATAAAATTGAAATTGAAATTTTAATTTTTGTTTCTGTTTTTTTTTTTTTAATTTAATTACCTGATATAAAAGTCATCCAAATTTGAGCACCAAGATGCATCACGAAGGAAGCTAGATAAATGAAGGATGTTGCTCTTGATTGAGGATGACCAACGTGCATTCTGTCTTTAGTTGGTACAAGAGCCGATGTAACACATAGTACCGCTGCGATCATAATTACATGAGCCGGTTGTGTTGTATAAAACAAGATTCTATAAAAAAAGAACTTTTATATTAATATTTCATATTAATAATAGCATTAAAAAGTATTATTATAATTTTTAATTTTTTGATATAATTTTTATTACAATATTTATAATATGAAAATAAAATATTAAAATTATATTCATTTTAATATCAAAATTATAGATATATAGAAAAAAATCTTGATTAAATGAATTGTTAAAAAAATTAATAATATATAATTTATTTGAAAGTTTTCAACAATCTTACGTATAGATCAATTATTTTTTCAATTTAATAAATATAATTATGTTCAAAAAATATATTTAAAAATTTTTTTATTGTTATGTTAGGTATTATTTTTTTAAAATCATTTAAAATGTAAAAGATTAATATTTTGATTATTATTGAATAAATAAAAAATAAAATAAAAAAATTATTTGAATTATGTTTTAAAAACTATTTCAATAATTATTTTATTTTATAATATAAGTTTTTATATTCCATATTATTTTTTAAATAATATTGACAGTTTCATGATATTATTCTATATAATTTCTTTTAATACTTTGTTGAAGTAATTAAAAAGATTTGTATGAGTAATTATGTATCGTTTTGAAGGATGCACCATTTACGAGTTAAAGACTTATAATTTCAGAATAACAGTGATCATTAATTATATTCATTGCTATCGTTCGTAGAAATCATCCCATTAATTAAAAGAGCCTCGAATATTCTTAATTGGAAACAACAACTCGTTTATAAGTTAACTACAAGAAACATTTGTATTTGAAATTTTATTACAAACTTTGTGCTAAAATATTTTAATTTTAATTTTCAAATATTATAAATTTTTTACAGAAATTAATATAATATAATTTTAATTTTAATTTTCAAATATTATAAATTTTTTATAGAAATTAATATAATATAATAAATATATTATATTTAATATATTAAATATTAAATATAAAAATATTAAAAATTAGTTTAAAATATAATAATTAAATTATTAAAAATATATTAGTAATTTTTGTATTATATAGATTTATTTTGTATTATAAGATTAATTTTTGAAAATTATTCAAAATTAATTGTAAATAATTATAATCTAATATACACACATACACATACACACACACACACACATATATATATAAAAAGAAAAATTAAAATAAATTAAAAATAATTACAATATTAATATATTAATATATGAATGAAAATATTTTTTTTATAAAAAAAAAAGAGAAGTAAAATATTTTTTTAATATCCTTTTTTTTGAAAAACTATATTCACGAAAAAAATTACAATCAAAAACTTGTTTATTAGTTTATTTACTTTCAAAAAATAAAAGAATAAAAATTCATGAATAATTTAAATGTAAAATTTTTTCTTTAAAAAAAATAACTGATCAAATTTAATTAAAAATCAAAAGACAAAAGAAAAATATACAATAGCCTTATCATCGATACAATTTACATTATTCGTGATCACATTTTATTATTGGAGTCAGATTTAAATCAGACTCATGAAACTTGTGTGATCTCATCACAGTGGTCTCAGGCGCCACATGATGCTAAAATAGTACGATATCTTGCAACAATTTCAGCAAAGAAGAAATTCATTTATCTACTTCTGAATTAAATTGTATCATTCCCTAGTCAAAAAATAATGGAAATTAATAAAAGATATAATCAAGGAAAAAATTAATAAATTAAAAAAGAAAATATTAAAAAAAAATATTAAAAAATCAAACGAAAGGAAGAATTAAAGGAAAGAATTAAATATATTTTACAATTAGCAATTAAATATATAGAAAAATCTAAATGTCTAAATGGTTCTAAAAAATAATAAAAATATTTTTATTTATTTTTTAGTATAAAAATTTACTTTTTAATTTAAAAATATTTGATTAAGATATTTAAGAATGAATTTATTAAAAAATGAATAAAATTTTTTTCATATATTTAAATATTAAATTTTATATTTAAATATACTGAAAAAAGTAAATTAAAATATTAGATCAAAATATTAATATATTTCACAATATTTATATTTATTAGAAGTTTTTCGTTATTTAAATTTATTTTTTAAATCTATTATTTTAAATTTCTTAATTTTATTTAAATATATCTTTGTATTTTTGTATTTTTTTTTTCTTTTTTTTGATAAATTGGAATGAAATGATATAAAATAGATTATGGAATAGCAACTTCAATCTTCCATTAACAGATTATTTTCTTTTTAAACGGGAAAACACGCATACGTGAATGATGAATTTGCTAACTGTTCTTTTTTTAAGATAATACTAAGTGAATGTTGTAATATCTTACGAAATAAAAATCGAAAATATATGGATCAATGAGTGATAAATGGCGTAATCATTTTCAAAAATATTATAATATTAAATGAAAATAAAAATAAAAATAATAAAATAACATAAACAATAATATATATATAAATATATATATATATATATTTGTCGAAGGATAGAAATAGTGTCAGGAGCTTGAGAGCATTCGTTATATATATATATACATATATACATATATATATATATTTGCCGTGTGCCTTCCATATCGATGTAATCAATTCGCACGTAGGCGATAGAAGCGGAAAGTATACCGTTATGCTTAATGTTTTTACTAACGAAATTACAGATTTACCTTTCCAATATCTCTCTGAAATGATACAAACAATCAAAAATTTAATATATTAAGATTTTTTGAATTCTTAAAAGGAATATTTCTCATTAAACAAAATAGTTAAAAACAACTTATTAATTTTGTTAATTTAAATATATCACAAATAGTTTTATAGAATACTTTTAAAATAAATTCCTAATAAATATATTTCTTGTAAATTTCTGAGTAAATTTGAATTGTAAATATAACATTGTAGGATATTTATTAACAATAAATTCTAATTCTAATTTATAATTTTTTTATACTTTTTAATTCAAATATTTTACATTAATATTTATTTCTCTTATCTTTTTTTAGTAAAAATTAATAGAAATATCTATATCTTGATCAAATTTCTTCAACTTTCACTTTTCACAGATAAAAATAATATGGTTATTAATATTTATAATTTTTTATTGTATGACAAACAATTATTAATTATTTTTAATCATAAATAATATTTCTCCATTTTTTATATTTATCCAATAATTTTTTTTATTACGAATAAATTTTATTATAAATAAAATTTGTTACAAATGAGATATAAAATAAATGTTTATATTTTATATTATATTTTTTGTATTACAGGATTTTAAAGAATTTAATCTTTACCCATTTATTATTTTCGTATTATATATAAATTAAATATAGATTAAAATAATTATTTTTTAGAAAATTCTCTAGAAAATTAAAAAAAATATAGCAAATTATTTATAATAAATTATTAATCTGAGAGATACTTAATTATAATTAAATATTTTATAAATTATAATAATTATTATAAATATAATAATTTTTTAACTTGTATAGTTAAATATTTTTTTATAAATAAATATGTAAATATATCGATTCATATATCATTCATTAAAAAAGTATAATTCAGTTAAAAAAATAAATTTGATTTTCGGACATTTCTTATATATTATCTATAAAAAAAAGAAATAATAAAAAAAATAAAATCTGCTTCATATAAAATTATGCAATTTTTATTTATATTTATTTATATGATCAATATGTCCTAGGTATCCTACATAATTTTATTATTTAATAATTTTATTATTATTGTTTTTAAAGATATTAAAAAATGTTTTAAGTAAAAGTTGCTTGATTTGCAGAGGCGTAATGTGATATAATTATTTTTTTGGAAGACATGAAAGTCATATGAAGATCAATTTTATTTTTTAAATAAAATCATATATTTCATAATTTATATAAATAAATAATATAAATAAATATTATAATATAATATAATATAATAAACACATTATTATTTTGTATGATTAAATTATTTATAACTAAAAGTTATTAATTTAGCGGATATTTAATTATTTCATAAAAAACTATTAAATTTTATAATAGCTTTCATTGATATAACTTAATATTTCTTTTTATAGAAAATGTTGAAATATATCGGTTTATATATTGAAAAGTATATGATTCTATTTAAAAAAATAAATAATCGAGTTCCACAAATTTTTAATATTATCTTACTAAAAAAAATTAAGAATAAAACTTTTTTAAAACTATTGAACATTTATTTGAAACATTTCTAATATTATGAAAAATAAACGAAATAAACGAAAGATATAATGTGAATACTCGATATATTGTCGAATTCTGTATTAATTAAAAAAAAAAATGGTTAAAAAATGGTACTACAAAAAGATGAAAGAAATAAATAACTCTTTTATAAAGTAAGTATGTGAAAAATAAGCATCTTTAAAATGAAGAAAACTACCTCGATATTTCTAAAAGAAATTTCGCGTGTTACTTCCTATTAAATTATATTTCTATATAATAGAATCTTATATTCTAATACAAAATTTCAGTTTTGGAATTCTTGGAAAATTTTTATTAAATTTTCTTATAGAATTGGAATTTTAGTTTAATAGCAAAATTTTGTTCAAATTTTATATTTGAATTAAGAAAATATAATCCTAGAAGAGATACATGAAGTTTTTTTGGAATTTGATATACTTGTTTTATTATTTAGTTTGTTTTATATTTTTATATTTTTATTTTGTTTTATATTTACATTTTAAATGCTGCCATGTTATTAGGAGTCATTTTTATCTAATGGAATATGTATAATTTATTATCTATATATCTATATAATTTTATCTTTTATATGGAATATCTTATTTGTTTTTCATTATATTAAAAAATACTTCAGATAAAAGTTGAATAGTTTCAATCAAGTTATATTTTGATTATATTTATTTTTGCATATAAAAGAATGCATAAAGAATTTTAAAGAATTGCAAACTTCATTTTTTTATAGAATCAAATGTTTTTTATGAGTCGATGCAGCTTGATATTCTTTATAAAAAAAAATAGTTAAGTCATATAAATAAAAAAATTATTAGTTACAGGAGATAATCAAATATAATCAGACTTTTATGTAACTTTCAAATTTACCAAGAATTACATCATATTATACTTCTTTCGAAACCATTTAACTTTTTTTTTTATCTGATGTTTTTAATATTTTCAAAAGCAAGCGAGATATATAAAATATATATAATATATAGAAATATGTAGCAAATCACAGAGGATGTAAGAAATGTTTTTTTTTTTTTGTAATCAATATTTAAGAAAATTGATATGAAATTTTATAGAATATCATATTTATCTTGTATTTTATCTGTAATAAAAAATTACAAAAAAAATTCAAACGGAATGCTTAGATGTTAGAAAATGTTAGAAAAACGATCAAAGCGACAATATTTATAGAAAGTTTAATATAATATATAATAAGTAATATAAAGATAGAGTGGTTTGCATGCATCTAAATGGATGTATTTTTATTTTATTATACGTTATGTCTGGGGTTTGCTTTGTCGGTATACATTACATCTTCTACTATTCAGTGGTCGTGGTCATCATTAAAGATGTTGAGTTACTTGATCTTATTTATGAAATTTACAGTTTCTTAAACTGTTATTCTAGATTCTATATGTTTAATATTAATACTCATCGATAAAATATTGGAATAAAATTTAATTCAAACCAAGTTATTCTAATAATGATATTCTTTATTTCCATATAATGTGATAAATAATGTAACAGAATATAACTTTAATAAATTTACATTGTTTTTGATGAGTAATTGTATACTTCATTTGGAAATGAAAATATTGCTGAATATGTTACTTTGAATATCATATGAATTGTAAATAATGAAAGTAGAAACTTACTTTGACAATTTTATCGAATTTCTTTTTTTTTATTGTGAAAGTAACAAAAGAAGATATCGAGTTAATGGAATAAATTTTTTTTTTATCATATTTTGCATATAATACAATAAAAATGAAATAATAATGACTTAGATGATTTAATTAAAAAAAATAAGAGATTTAAAGTATTAAACAAATATTAAAGTGACAATGCAGCAATAAATCTGCAGCGATAAGGCGAAGTAATTAGCAAGTTGCATCACTGTTCCCGTAAGCGTTCAATGAATTCGTTTCAAAGTTGCTAAATATATCTTATAGCGGCAGATATCTCTTAAGAACTTGACATATACAATGTTCCAGAATTAGTAAATGTACATACATAATAAAATAGTAGAATTATTCTATATGTAAACATGTAAGTAAATTAAATAATAAAAAGAATAATATTTTCTTTTATTTGAATCCTTATTTTGAAAAAATTGGAAAATTTTTTTTTTTGGAAAATTTGTAGTAAGTCTTATAAATAATGTCGTTTTAAAAATAAATATAATTTCTATAAAAATAATAATAATAATAATATCTATGTATTTTTTTCTATTTCTATGTACTTTTAATTGATTAATTATTTATTATTATATGGAAGATTATTTTTTATGATTGGTATAAATTTGATTCCTTTGCATAATAAATTTCTTAAAAATTTTTTAAAAACCTGTTTAATGTTAATTTTTTACATTTTTAAAGATTTTACTATTTAAAAAATTTTCTAATAAAAAAAAAAGATTATAAGAATACAATAATTCTAATATATATATTAAAATTAATTAATATATAGTTTTAATTAAGTTTCATACTATTTAATTTTTTATTATCAAAATGGGAAAAAACTTTTTTTAAAAAATTTTTTAATAATAAGCATTTCTTCACAAAAACTATATGTTATTTATTTCATTTTTCCGCTATAAACTATTCTCATAATAATTATTCTAAAAGCTTGCAATAAATAATTTTTTGAAATTATAACTACAAATTAAACATTACTTATGTATAATTTAATTTCTTATTATAACAAGAGCAGAAAAAGAACAGGCAAAATAAATCGAAAGTATAGAATAATATCCTTTCATTTCTTACGTGATGAAGGACATTCTTATACTTCTTACTTGTATTGTAAAAAATTTATTATTTTGTATTATAAAAAAATTAGGAAAATAAATGTGAACTCTCACGCAAGGCTCTGTCTTGTAGCAAGTTTCATTGGAATCCTTATTTGTTATATGTTATCCATTGTTTCTCAAAATTAACAAGAAACTATTTTTGAAATGTATTGGTCGTGTTTTTAGAACCTATATTCTTAAGTTTTTTTTCTTCTCTTTATGATGTCAGTCATTCCTTAGCTGAGGTCCTTAGCATCGTCCGAATGAAAAAAGTATTTGGAGGCACAGTTGAATTTCTTAACAAATGTTTTCAAAAAAATTTTTCTATTTTTAGCTAAAGCATTTTATTTGTCCAGAGAATATTTTAACGTAAGGTAAGGAATGAATGACGTCTAGAGAGAAGAGTTAGAGATAGTGTAATAATTTCTCTAAAAAGTGTGAAGTACATTACAAAATTAAATTTAGTAACAGAAGTACATTTAGAAATTAACAGTTGTTTTCTTATTATTTAATAAAAATAAAAATTAAAAGAGAAAATGAAAAAGTTGTGTGATGATATTATTATAATTAATTCATAATTAAACAAAAAATTGCATGTATGTCGCACGAATTTTCAAAGTCAATTTTTCAAAAATCTCTCTTTGAGCAAAAAAATTCAATTCCTTGTTTTCGACTTATTTTGCACGCAAAATCATTTTCAACCCGGATTGTGTCCATTCCAAGATATATATTTCGTACTTTGAATCGTGGAGCTCGTGCGGTTCGTTGAACAATACATATGTGTTTCACGATGAATGGAACACAAAGCGTGCCCAATTGATCATCATAGGAAACACGTTTACATCACGTTTCAAGCCTTTCAAATTACTCTTATGACGTTTGTGGTTTGCGTCATTTGTCTCGAAACTGGTTGATACAGAAATCACTTCCTATTTGCTCGACATTCTTTATGTCATATCTCGTAATTTTGAAATCACGTTTTTGTGATTTATTAATCGATCACGTAATTAAATGTTTTGTATGTCAATAATCAATAACATTGAATTGTTTGTATTCCGAAATAATGGAAAATATTATTATTCACGTGTGTTTAAATTTTTTTTTTTATTAATATTCGTTAATTTTTTTTGCGCAGATTATTTTTTATTATCCATTTTGATGTGGGAAAGGTGCTTGACCATCAAAGGAGTGCCCGAAACGGAAAGCCATGTTCGTGACTTGAACATGTATTTGATTTACAAAGAAATGGCTAAATAATGCAGAAATAACCTTCAAACAGTGCTCGTTTATTAACGGGTAATGTAGATATATTTTACAATATAAATTTATTAAATTATTAAATTATAAAATAAAATTCGATATTTTAATTAATAAAAAAGATTTTGTTACAATGAATATATTGCTCAAAGGAAATGATTACAGATTTTGTTCAACGTATAAGATTTATAAAAATGTGGAATATTGAACAAATCTTATCATGAGGTCAAAAGGGTTAAGTGAGGTATGTTATCAGGTTTTTTTCTTAAATAAATTGTTTTTCTTTGGAAAAGAATTATATGTGTTATATATGAAGCTTAATGTGTTAGATAAATTACATGTAATATTTATGCGTACATATATACATACGTAGATATTGGAAAGTCATGTAATCCTGTTGAAATTCCAAGAATCATATTATACTTGACTGCTACTCGGGTCAAGAATCTCTTCTTTCATTGAAAATTTTTGCACGTTTTATATATGCGTTTAGAATAACTGTTAACAAATTTATCCATAATTTTCTATTACTCGGTTATGTTAATTAAAATTCTAATTTCTATTTCTTTTTTGAAAATAAAATGTTTTAATTACAATTAACATAATTTATTTTACAAAATTTTACAAAATTAAGGTCATCATATTCTTTGAAACTTCCAATTAAAAAATTCCATCGGTATTTAATTGAGAAATTTTTAATATGAATATTAATTAAATTGAAAAATATTTTCAAATATGAAGGGATAACAATGATAACGATTTATCAATAAAACTGTGTAGACAGTACTGATAAGAACCGTCTGCGACAAGTTTCATCCCGCATGTTTCATGATTACATCAATCATTTAAGATCATTGCACGGTGCGCCAACATCAACTCTCTCTCACATCAATTATTTACAACTGGATTCGAGGTCGAGCAAAGGCGTTTTTATTTCACCCCATAGTTTTCTCTCTCTCTCTCTCTCTCTATATATATATATATAAATAGTTTATTTCCTTGTTTCGATGTTACTTTCAATGAACGTGAAATTTTCCTTTCAGAAATGTATCAAGCATTATTGAAATAAAAGAGGACAAAGAGAAACAAGCAGGTCAGTCAAATTCTGAATGAGCTATATTTATATTATCTCAACTATTTGATTTATATTTTTTTGCAATATTAGACTAAAGATGAATGAGATTGAAATTGACATTCAATATATTAGAATCGTATAAACATCTAAAAACTTAACGAGCCATTGATTTAATTGATATTTGAATATGTTTTTCTAACCAGTCAATTAAGATTCTTATCCTATATAAATATATAAATTATAAATTCTAATTAATTTTATACATGTTAATATATGTTAATATATTCATGGGATATTTTTATTGGAAGATCAATAAAACAAGATGAAAACAAATATTGGTATACAAAAATTTCATTTGAGATTTATTTATTAAATTATAAACAGTTTAAGTTCACGTTAAATAAAATGTCCGTCTCCATCTTGCCTCATTTAACGCAAACTTAAATAAACTTTTATAAACTTAATAAATATATCTTAATCGAAATTTTTGTATACCAATTTTTGTTTTAATTTCTATATAAATCGATCCTCCTAATGAAATGCATTAACATCTTGCATAAAGTATAATCAAAGCTCAACACTGATATTCGAATAAGCGATATCTAACCAGTTAATTAAGGTTTTTTTAACCGTGATATAACTATGTCCAATTATTTCTTCCTTTTCCAGGTGAGAGAGGAAGGGACTATCCAGTTGCGAAAGGGAACTGAATCGACGTAATTCGATGCGTGAACAGGCAAACGTTTCAGCCAACGAGCTGTCCGCTCGTATTCTAAAGCAGAAGACTGCAGGTATAGAATACGGCTGGCATTATGAGCTAGTTATCAAGAGGCAAGCGGGAAACGTGCGAGATGGCACGCAACCCATCGCTCGGATTGCACGCGCGCGCTAACTTGCATACATGCACCGGCTTTGCAATTTCACCTTCCTGATTTAAACGTTGATCAAACAATACCCCCTTACTCTGTACGCCTATATTGAAATCGACGGCGGCGCCCGCCCGCTCTCTATATAACTGAGTAAGTAAGTACTTCAATTTCATGGGACAAGTGGGAGTTGTGTTATCGAACTAAGCATTCCGTATGCATTTGGAAACTCGAATGGTAGCTAAAGATTTACTCTAAGATTTTGAATCATTATTATAACATTTTTGTGTTCTCGAAAACCTTGTGAGTATTTAAAATTTTTTAAACCATTCGAGAACTTTAAAATTTCTAACATTTTCTAGAATAATTTCTAAAAAAATATCGATTATTTGAAGACTTCAAACATTTTTAGTGCTTAAAAATTCTGAAAAATCCAATCCAAGTTGGAAACTCTAAAAAATTATGCAACTTAAGAATTTTTAAGAAAAAGTATTTGAGAGTGTACTCTACAATTTTTTAAAACTCAAAAATTAAATGATTTAAAAAATTTAAAATTTTAAAAAACATTAAAATTTTAAATTTCAGTATTTGAACTCTCTAAAATTTCGAAAATTTAAAAATCCAAATATATATCGAACATTTGTGAACTCTAAACTTTTGAATATTTGAAAATTCTAAAAAAAATTGAATGACTTTATGGGACTTTAAATTCCATTACTTAAAAATTTCTAGTATTCGAAAGACTCGAGAATTCGAATAATTGACTATTCCATTAAAAGTCTTTAAAAATTCAAATTTTTTTAAACTTGTCAAATTTTTCAAATAACTTCTAATACACATATAAAATATCTAAATAGTCATTTGATTTCACTTAACTTCGTTTCCTTCAAATGTGTGTTTAGCACATTATCTGCAAGAATTTCTCTTTTTTTTTTTCTGCAAATATAGCATTTTATCTTATACAGGTCAAAATCAAAGCATATATTTAAACCTCAATGTAAATTGATAAGATTAAATTGTTTCTAAATAGATATACGATTCTGCTTTTTATAACTTCTTTTTAACAAATTGAAAAAAAGAAAGACCCTATTACGCTTCATAGAATTTACACAACGAACATAGTAACGATTATTTTCCCAAATAGAATATCGTATCGTAGTTAACAAATATTGACAAAGTCTCTTTTTTCGCAATAACTCAAAGTCACGATGTTTATATTATATTAATTTATTTTATGGATTCTAGTTTAAATGCAAAAATTTGGAACATGTATTCGCGTAGGCATATGATATTATTGATAAACGATTTTGATTGACGATTTCAATATATGAACGATATGATTGTTGTTATTGCAATGTCACTTTCATCTCTTCTAAATTTCATGATGTGTCTCTTGACCAAGCGCCAGACTAAGCGTTTGAAGCCAGATGCGCCTTGGGGATTACCGCCATTAAAATTCTTGGACAACTACCTGCTTTTTCTTTTGAAACTGCAATCCGTCCGTCAAAAAAAATTTTAGTGACTTGAGAGTTTCATGAATAATTCCGGTCACTTTGGAATTTTCTGCCTTCATAGTAGTATATATTTTTTCGTGAATCAGTGTCGTCTGTGATCAATAACAAATTAAAGCATCGACAAGATGCATTATGATTGATGCATAATTTTATCTTTTTTTGATAATTTTATTATATATATTGAATTGAATTATTTCTTTGAACAATAAGGATTTATATTGATATTTAAAAAATATAATAATAGATTTTTTTATTCATCACACATAACCTAACCAAAAAAAAAATAGAAAAAAATTTATATTCTTTTATATGGAACATTATAAAAATATATAATTATGATTCTTTTATTCCTAATACTTATATATCTGAATATATATCTAAAAATATTGTTGAAAAAAAAAAACACTATGAAAAAAAAAATATTGTACAGAATGCACAATTAATACTTTAAATATACTAATAGATTTATCAACAATTCAAAAATCAAATTGTTTTAAATGATCCACAAAGTAAACGTAAAAAGATAAGAAATTATGCGAATTAAAATTTTCCGACAAGTATAGGTTTTACTATTATAGATTATAATATAATATAATATTTTCAACTGTTATGAACAACATATTGTTTTATAATATTACAATCAAAATATAGATATAATTATAATAGATATAATATAATAGATGAAATTATAATAGATAAATATAATAGATGTTATTAGATAACTTCAAAATTTTTTTCTAAATTTTATATAAATAATCTACAAATATGGATTTGGCTACTATCTACTTTTACCTCATTTAAAACCTCGTTAATCTTTATTGTCATTCATAATCAATTTATACACTGTCATTCAAATTTTTCTCGGAAGATAAAAAGAGCTGACACAAAATAAGATAAAAAAAGAAGTTAAGAAGTAAAAAAAACGCTGAGTAAATCCTTGGATTAATTTTCTAGTTTTTCGAAAGTGACATGGAGAAAGTAGTGCTATGTTTCGTAATGCGTTAAAATATAATTGCGTTTTTTTGTCTCTTGGAAACTGTATTTTTGATTTTGAAAACCAGCCAAAATATTAAGATATTTCGTATGTTTAAAGATTCTGAAAATAATTTTTGCAAAATTCATTCAACTTCAATGAAATTATATGAATTTGCAAGTTATAATAATCAGTTATTTAGTGACTCTGATAGAATGTTGTATATATTATATGATGTTATTCTATTAAATTTACACTTCTTATATAATTATTACGATCCATATTACGCATATTTCACGCGTGCAACGAATGTATGTTTATGTGTCATTTGTTTTATTTTTACGCATGCGCGAAACATTATATTCCATACAGAGTTAGCGCGCACATGCTGAATTCAATGTTAGAAACATAATTATTATCTATTATTACCAATTTTAATCGGAATGCACTTTAAACAAAAACAATATTTAAAATGGTAATATGTGTATTTATAAAGATATAAATATGCATGTTTATATGAACAATAAATATGTAATCAATTACACGAGTTTAGGAGAGAAACGATAGAAGGTTGAAAGAACATCTCTTGTATTTAAATTTATTATAGACATATTTGTCAATGCATTCGTGTTAAATATTTAAAAAAATTTTAAAAGTCAATGATATACATAACACATATGTATATTATTACATAATTATAAGATAATAGATTAATAAACAATTATAAGATATAAATTAAAATAGTATGTATACAAGTATGTATACATATGTATATAGTATGTATACAAAAAAATGATAATTCAGATTAATTTTATCCGATCGTGAAAAGTTAAATATTCAAAGTAAACATTTTTAATTAAAATTTTATTTTATTTTAATTGAAGTTATTACACATTTATCGCATAATATATTGATAAAAAATTATATCAGTTTCCACTTATTTTATGATAATTAATATTTAATATTAATTAAAGTATCTAATAAAATTGTGAATAATCATAAAGGTAATTGTAATCTATTTGTATAATATATAATATGATAAATATGATAAAATATATATATTATATATTATTGTATATACACAATAAAAAATATATTTTTTTACATTAGAAAATTTCATTATAATTTAAAGGATTATGAGATTATATATGTATATATAATAAATGATAAGATTATATATAATAAAGATATCTACGAAAATTAATTTTCTGTAATTTTAATATTAGGAAATTGAAAGGAAGAAATTTATCATCTATAGGTAAATAGAATATGCATATATTTGTTATATATTAAATTAAATTTGTTTTTATTATAGTTTATGTATAAATGAATATCATTAATATATTTGAATATGAAATCGCGTAGCATTTTAAGTTCCGTTTTACAGAACCTTTTTTTTTTTTTCATTGTTGCAACGATAATATTAATTGAGCCTTGAATTATTAAATGGAATTATGTTGCACTATCTTTTTCCCCCTTGTCCTTTCTCTATTCCTAAGGATCTTGAGAAATGCACTGAGCTATTGCAATATATTTTTTAAATAAATGTAATATATTGTTCAAAATATTCAAATAATTTTAATTTTTAATTAATTTTTAATTTAGAAAATTATTAATTAGAATTATTCAATGAAAAAAATTTAACACATAAATAAAATTACATATATATTTTTAATATTCTCAAAAATATGAATATTAAAATTTAAAATTAAAATTTAAGGAAACAATAAAAAAACTATTATTTAATCTTTTGTCATTATCATATCCATAATCTTTTTTTATTCAAATTTAAACTTTTTATTTTTTTTATTATATATGTATTTTTTATTATATATTTTGATATTAAATATTTTAAAAAGTGAAAAAAGAAAATATAAATTTGTAATGATCACGTGATGTTTAAATTAATTCTATGAAAAATGGATATGAAATATATTTTATTATCTCAAATTACAGTAAAATGGCGCTATAATTTTGATCAATATCAAAGAAGTAAATAAAAAATATTTTGATTTATCTAACGCGATAACGATTATAATTATCTGTATTTCAAAAATGAAGATTTAACTTTCTAATCGTTGATACATATAACTATAATTCATTAGTAATTATAAATAATTACTTGAAACCTTTATGATTGGTAGTGAAAAAAGAGAAAAATCTATTTCGTTATATATAAAATAATTATCATTTATCAGTTACTTATGTAATTTTAATTATTATCTGTCAAATTAATATTAAATAAAATTTTGATTTATGTTTCATGCTTCAACAAAGTGTCATAGTGACTTATCAAATACTTTAATAAATTATAACATTATTTTCTTATATTATTCAATTTTATTAATTAAATAATAAATAATAATAAGTAAATAAAAATATTATATTAATTAAAATGAAATGACATGAAATTTAAAATTTGCTAAATAAAAATATCATTTAATATATTGTTTAAAAAAGATATTACATTGCTAATAAGTTAAGTTAAATATGAAAACTGCTAAAACAAAATATGTTTTGAGAAAAAAAAAAGATAAAATTCCATATATAATAATATTAAATGACTTATAATAATAATATATATAATAATATTAAATAATTTAATTATAAATATAATGCTAACTTTCACTTAAAAAAATATATTTACACAAATTTCATTGAAATAAAATTTTATGTTACATATTTTATTCATTGAGCTAATTACATTTTGTATTAAATAATTAATACAAATACTTTTTATTGCTATGTAAATCACAGATAAAAAAATAAAATAAATCGGCAAAAAACATTCATAAACAATTATGTTTAATCTATCAAATATTTACTATTACTTTAATATAATATAATTACTTTAATTAATATAATTAAAAAGACAATTAAATAAAAAAAATAACTTACTTGAAAATTTTAGTCTGTTGTATTGCTTCATAGTATTTCGACAAAGCTTTCAAAAGTGAACTGTAGTTTATGGTGCTGGCCCTCAAGATGTCATCAGCTAATTCTGGTATGAAGACCGTCTGATTTTTTCGTTGTTTAATGATCTCCAATTCTTTGGTGACTAAATCATCATGTAACTTTATATATTTCTCTTTTGTTTTTTGAAGCTTGTTCTGATTATTGTATACCACAACCGGCTCGTTACTTTCGGTACCGATCAACGTACGTACACACATGGTTCTTCGTTTAGTAACCGTTTGTTGAAATCGAGCGTAATAAAAAGAAAGTATATTATGTTTCAAAATATGCCGAATCGTTTATACCAATTATGCATAAGAATGTTATTAAATTTTATACAATGTTTCAGAAGCAATTTGGAAATCGCGACACGTACCGACGCGAACACAAACTTATGCTATCGCACAGTGCGCCGCTCCGTGGAAATAACCCCGTTTTATACTCCCCCACCAAAGATCGACGATCGACCAATCACGAGATCATATAATCGAAAGGATTTACTATTCGAGAAATTTATGATGGATGAATTCAGTGATCTATGAAAATTTGATTCAATTATAATTATTATATCAAAAAAAAAAAAGTAAGAAATTATTTTTTATATTTCATATTACATATTAATTCTATTTTTAGAATTTTATAGAATTAATTTTCAATTTTGTTATATTACAATATATATTCTAGTTTTTTGTAGCATTGTATTGTTGATTTTATTAATTAATTGAAAATCAATTATATACTTAAAATGATAACGATTTAAAAAAAAAATGATTAAATATTTTTTGGTTTTTACAAATATTTAATAAATTTAATATAATATAATAATTTCTTCAAAGTGTATCAAAAGCATTCGCAGTTCGATTAATTTCAATCAATCGATGTAAATAAAAGAATACATTTTACATTTTCTTTTTAAATGATTTCTTTTCTATTTGTACTATTTCATATTTATTTTTAATATATTGAAATTAAGAAATTAAATTGAATATACCATTCTAATTTGATAACGAAATGCAAAAGACAAGATCCATTGAATTTAATTATGATTTATCGATAAAATCTTAATTTATAACATAAGATTATATTTTTAATATAAAATTTTATTAATAGAAATAATATAGATTACAATATTCAATGGAAAATTTCAATATATATATATTTATTCTAATATTTTCTTTTTTAGATCATCTATCTATCAAACAATATTTAACATTCAATATTTATCATTTAAACACTACTTCAGATTTAGTCATTTCATATCGTTATCTGTTAATATCGATATTTTTATCCTTCATACATTTATTATGAACATTATTGAATATTCAATTATATGATTATTAGTATTCAAAATCTGTTTCATTATTATAATTATATGATATTATGATGATATAATTCCATATAAATTCATAAGATTAATTCAGGAATTTTTAATTTTTTATTATTTCCAAGAAAGAAAGAGATATATTATTTAAATGTAAAAATTATAAAGAAGAACAAAAAATTGTGGTTGTGGAAAAAGAAGAGGAAATGAACAGGCCGGATGGCACATTTCGACTATGCACTAACGTTATCCGGCAATTGCTATTTTTTACTCACTTGATTTCAAATGAAGGGGTACCATCAAACAACACGATGATGAAAGATATTCGAGTAATAGGCATATTTTCAAGCTGCCCTTTCATCAATGACACTCGCGTGAAAGTATAATTTTAAAATCTAGGAATAACACACATAAAGCTATTGTGATACATCAATTGAAATGAGAGATTAACATTTTTTTTTCATAAATAAAAATTAATTTTAATTAATAAATCATTCATTTTTTATTATTTCGTAATCTTTTCTATGATCCTTATAATAGATTATACACAATATTAATTATATTTATTTAAATAAAATTATAATTTTATGAAAATTTTAATTTTTTTATTCAGAAAAATTGAAATATTTTAGAAATTCAACAATTCAGTACGATACATAATCTAATAAATAGGATAATGACAAATATTTTATTTCGAGATAAAACATGAATATATAAGGAAAAAATTATTTAATATAAAATATTCATTTCATATGGAAAATAAAAAGATAATTGATAACTAGGACCAGTTTGATTGATCAGTGGATGGTACGTGACCTGTAGCATCGCACCCTAGGCATCGTTAGCCAAGTTAAAAGCAATTTAGAATAAATGTGTACGTGATTTCTTGCAACGCTAGAAATTTTGGTATCCTACGATTCAGAGAAACTTTTATATATACACGTTACAATTCTCACGTATCAAATATTTGATTCAATATCAATTTCTAATAATAAGTTGCATAATTGCTTCTTTCTTACTAATTTTCTTTTCTTTATTATAACTAATTTCTTGTCAATCATTACTTAAATAGATATTAATTATCCATATTATTAAATATTATGTAATTGATTCATTGTATATAAGTAAAAAAATTTCTTGTAACAATATTATTTTCTATTCCATTTATTATCTATTTATTAAATTAAAATTTTTTATGATTAAGAAATAAATGAAGATTTTCGAATAGAAAATATAATTCAATTTTTTAAATAAGTGAATCAGTAGATGATTGCGAAATTTATGCATGAGTTCACAAGAAAAATAAATCTGTAATTTTATGGTAAATAATTTAATCAATTGTATAACGCGCTTCATCTTACAATCATCATATGATATATAGCAATATACTTAAAATTATTAATTAATTAATTATTAATTAGTTCATTAGATCATGTACGTAATATGTTTCTTAAAAATAAATTTAAAATACTCGATTTCATTAAAAATAAAATGAGTCTAAAAAAAATAGAAAATTAAATAGAACAAATAATTATGAAAAATTGTAATAAAAAATTTCATTTCAAAAAATGAAAAAAATTATAAAAAATTTTAAAGATAGATTATTTATTTATTATCAATATAGTTTCTTATTTTTATATAATTTATTTATTGAAGTATATTCTATCATATACTTCTGAAATAATCTAATGAAAATATTGATGAATATTGAATATATCAATGATATATCATTATTCATAAATCACGAATTCTATAAATTCAAATTACTTTTAAAATACATTTTATATATAAACAATATTAAAAATAAAAATCTATAAAAAATTCTAAAATTAAATCTAAATTCTAAAAGTAAATCTTAAAAAGAAATTTTAACAGTAAAAGGAGGATTGCTATGAATGAGGAAAAACGTAAAATACATTTGAAATGCTATTTAAATAGGAAAGCTTTAATTATTGAATGATTATTCTAGCTAATAACCGATTTTAATGATAAAATAATCGAGTTACAATTGCAAGATTAAAAGCTATCGATTACAAAATATTTGACAAAGTACCACTAATACTCCTTAATCTCTATTTATGTTTGCCTCGCATTAATTATTCATATAAAATATTTTTGATTTTTTTATTATATGAAATACATTTTTAAATATTAATTGAAAATATTTTAGTTATAGTTCAATTTATAAATGAATGTTTATTTGGAAAGAAAATAGAAAATAGCCTTGCTAATAAATTTATTGATGAATCATATAAATAGGTCATCAGATGGAACACATATGAGAAAATCAATATTATTCAAAAATGTTTTATCGATTTGTACACTTAAAAAAATATTTAAACATCTATAAACGTTCTTATTATAAATTATGATATATTTTTTATTATAAATTATAATAAATATAATCTGAAACAAAAAATTCTTTTATAATATATTGTAAAATTAATTAAGTCAAATTAAAATCATATTTTTGGTATTATTTATTATTAAAAAAAAGATTAATCTGTCATTGTAAGATGCTTACAATTGGCAAATTTATTTTATAATTTATACATGGCGTATTACATGAAATCACATTCATTTCGAACTACAGTTCAGATCGAAGATAATAATGAAAAAATAACGTATAGAAATAAACTATGAATAATATGATTGTGGATGCTTAGCTAACAGCGATCTATGTAAAATACAAAAAGTAAAGTCATAGACATTTTAGCTCTGATCCATCACATTGGTTTCATTTACATTACTACCAGTACAATCTTTTTGGATTACTTCGAAAAGTGGTTGAAGTTCAGGTGTTGATTTGATCTGTGTTACAAATTCGCTTAATGATGGATTTTTATCTGAAATAGAAGAAAAAAAATTTATAAATTAAATAATGAAATTTATCTTGATTTGTAAGAGACTTTTATATTTTTCACCAGCATCTGGAATAGTTAACAATGCTGCTACAGCTCTTAATGCCGAGCGTTTAAGTTCATCTTGTTTTTCATATTCTTGTTTTACAGAATTTGCTTTTACTTTCATTGTACAAGTACTTTTCAATGGTTCAACTAACCGTTCCAACCCTATATATAATCAAATGTGTTATTAATAAATAACAATTAACTAACACAATTTATATTGTATACTTACTCTGTAAAACTGCTGTAGGGCATAATTGAGCGAGTCTTGCAGTCATTAAATAAGTTAACATCTTAATATCATAATGATCTCTGAGACCATTTTCTACATGATTTAAGAATTCAAAAACATCAAGACGATCGAGACAGGAATCGAGTAATGTATACATGCATTCAAATGCTGCTTTTCTAAGATCTAAACCATCATCTACTGTATGTTTGAATGGACCCATTTCAACTTCTCTTATTAATTCTTTCTATATTTAAATTATTTGTTATATGTAAAATATTTTTTTAAATAAATAATTTCATAAAAAATCATATTTTAATATTATTACATAAGTTATCTCGAATACCTTTATTTTAGTTTCAGCATAAAGATGTGGTAACACAGAATCTAATAAATCTCTTATGAGCATTGGTTTATTATGAGCTGCTGAATTAAATGCAACTAAAGCCACTCTTCTCACATTTAAATCAGGATCTTCTAAAGCAACTAAGAAATTATCCATACATTGTTTTAACATAACATCAATTTGTTGTGGCTGTAAAGAATTTCATAAAAAATTAAATAATTTATTTTAATATATAAGATTAATGTATGAGATACCTGATCAGAAATAGTGAATTTAACAGCAGTAACAGTAGTAGTTCTCAAAAGTGCAGAGGTTGATTTTAATGATTCTTGTAATCTTGGTAACAAAGTAGCGGGATCAATCAAAGTAAGTTTTCCTAAACACTCAGCTACAACATTACGAGTACCTTCTTCTGTGCATTCGCAATGCCTATACAAAAGCATCCAGATTGAAGGCACAAAGTTTTGCAAATGAGATACACCGGATGGACTAGCAGATTGACATGTAATAATCTATAATTCATTTAATTTTTAAAATATTTTGTTTTCAATAAAAATAAACTTAAAATATTTAATAAAGTTTACCTCTTTTAATGAATGTAACAGAAGATATTGACGTTTTGGTTGTGCTTCAATTTCTTTTAATATGAATGGTAAATATTTTGGAAGATTACCGACTGCTATATTACCTAATGTATAACTAGCTGCTGATTTTACTTCTTCTGAATGAGAAGAAAATGAATTTAAAATAATATGTTTCAAAGAACTTATTCCACTCAAATCCCTAAGTAAAAATATAATAATATATAATTTTTATTAATATTATTAATAATTATTATTATTAAATTTTTTTTATAAATAACATAAAATATTCAAATTGATATAATAAAATATGCTTACACATGTCTGCCTATTTCACCAATAACTAATAATGCAAAAATATGCTGTGCATCACTCTGAGGATTTTGAACATCTTTTAAAAATTGTTCTACCACTGCTTGAGCTTCTTGATGCCATGTGATTGTTAATGCTGCTGCACATTTTGCAAGAGAATGATAAGCTTGCTTATGAAGTACAGATTGACTGACTGGAGCTAATAACATTGAGAGCAATTCTCTATAACCAAGACCTGGTATATCTGCTTGTACTAATGCTTGGAAAAATTCCAACATCGAATTCAAAGCCACTCCTAACACATTAAACAAAATTGATTATTAATATTTTTATTATATTTTATTATATAAATACTTTTTTAATGATTAAATATATATTACCTTGTAGAAGTGGAGATTTTACTAAAACTAATATTTCTGGAAGGATATTATCAGAAACTCGCGTAAGAGCGACTGGATGTAATTTTGCTATGGTGGTGAGGAGATTAAGCGTTAATTGTGCAATATGTAAATCAGTTTCATTTAATAACGCTGGTAATTCTGTAGTCACCTAATAAGATTTCATTATAATTTCAATAAATTATTTCATTTAATTGATTAAAAAAAGTATCAATCATTATATTTTTTTATTACCTTATCCAATAAATCTGCATGAAGAGTAGAGCTATAATTTCGGACTAACGTATCCAAAAGTGGAAGAGAACATAATTTTAAAGCTCGTTGATTTTTTCTTAGAAAAGATCCAAGAATTGGAATTGCTTCTTCCTATAAAAAAATGTAATAAAATTAAACAAATAAAAATCTTATAAATCCTATAAAAAATGTAGTAAAATTAAACAAATGAAAGAGTATTGTTTTAAAATATTTATTAATATTTATTATCAATTATAATTTATGTACCATAATTTGATTAAGATCTACTCTTAAAGGAGATGCTGCTATACATGTTAAAGCTTTTACTGTCGTAAGTCGAGTAATTTCATTACGGAGTCTGTCCAGAAATATAGGAAGGCATATATGCAATTCATCGAACAAAGTATCTCCGAAATGTGCGAGAATTTGACCCATACAAGCAATTGCTCTTTCTTTTACTTCTTGATCAATGTCTGCTGTTCTCAATCTCATTAATGTGCACCGATATATTTCTCCAGATAATGATGTAAAATCAAAATAACATGTTTTATCTAAAATAAAATTTAAAGATTTTAATTTTTTTTAATAAAATTTATTAATAAATAATTTTTTTAACTTACCATGTGGTCTGATTACTTGTACAAGTTGTTGTAATACCAACAATGCTTCTGCTGTAATTTTATAAAACGGATCTCCCACAGCTGTTATAATTGGAGGTGCTAAGACTGCCATATGAGCATGAAAGACTTCCGGTTGATGAGTTATTAATAAAGTATGTACAAATGCCAATGTATCGATCTTCATATTTGATGAAGAGTTTTTATCCCCCAAAGAATATTGTATACCAGGTATTAATGCTGGTATGTGATTACTCAAAGCACCGGGTAATACAAGAACTAATTCTTTTAATAATGAAAAACAATCTTGTCTCGTTTTAATACTCTTTTCTTTCATTTGACGATGAACAGCTTTCACGATTAATGGAACTTGTTGTTGTAATAATGCAATAGGTCCATCGTCATCTTCCATTGCATCAGGATCAAGAGGCACTCCGGTAGCTGGTCTTGTTTGTCTTAGAAGTGCAATGTATGCGTGAAAAATATCAGACTTTACATTTTCCTCTCTTTCTATAAAAATATATATATAATCTATCTTTAGATCTAATTATCTATCAAGAAGATCTAATTAATTTATCAAGAATTAAAAATATATTGAATTTACTACTAAACTATTTTATTATATGATATTATAAAAAAATACCTTTAAATCTTAAAATCAAAGCTGGAGAAACAATCTTATAAAGTTCAGGAAGAAGTTCCCGTCTACTAGATACAACAGCTTCAAGACATTTTGCAGCTGCTCTACGAACTTTCCAGCTCATGTCATCATCATCTGAATATTCATCTTCTGCATCTTCTTCTCCATCTTCTTCTACTTCCATCATAACATCTTCTCCATCAGACATATCGTTCATATCATCATCATAATTATAATTTGGATCATATGTGATATAAACCAAACAAATTTCTATAATCTAATAAAAAATTTTTTTATTCTAAATAATTCCAAAGAATTCAAGATATTAAAGATTTATTTATGAAAGTTTACTCACTTTATTTATATGCGGAGTGATTTCTTTGGGACATCTGTATACAAATGATTCAAATGCTTGCAAACAATATTCTCTCAATTCATCATCATCTTCATTACTATATTGTACAATTAATGGCATAACTTTTTCTATTTGTTCTCCAAATCTGTGTCCTGCTTGACGACTAAAATTTGATAATAAAAATAAAAATTGTATAAAAAAATTTTTCATAAAAAATACTTACCAAATAGAAGCAATGCATTGTATATAAGTACGTATTACATTTTTTGCTGTTTGTGTATAAAGACCTTCAAGTAAATGATCTACAAGTTTATTATACAAATAATTATTGCTCGAAGTTAGAAGATGACTCAGTGCTATTATAGTACGCTTTCGAACTGCTTGACGAGGAGAAGAAAGTTGCGGTAGTAATGCAGCCAAAATGGTGGAATGAAACGTAATTAATAAAGCACCAAAACGAGACAATAAGTCAGCCATAATATCAAGTGCCTCAAGTTGTACAGATACATCCTCCTGCTATAATATAGAATTATTTTTTTTTTTATCTTGATGAATATATAATATAATTCTTTGAATGTACAATTTTACTGATAACTTCAAAATATGTTATTAATTTGAAAATATTAATTACTTTTTCTATAGCACTACTTAGTCGACCAGTTATTCGTTTACAAACATTTGCAACAAGTGCACTGGATCCCAAAGGAAGTTCAGATATTACAGTTTTCAAACCAATACTGGAAATATCTCTTAATTGTTCTTTATCCGATACCATGTTAATACATAGGGCATCTACAATAGTTTCCACCTGGTACTCCTTTACCTTATTGACTAGTGGGCCCAAACTGAAATCGGACACGTTTCTGTAATCGTGTCCAAATACAAAGAAAATCTTGCAAACATAATACGCGTTTTGAACATATAAGCAAATATATATACTTAATTTTTAAAGGAAAATATTTTTAATATTCAAAAATAATATACAATACTATTATAAATTTTAAACAAAAAAAATGTATGATTTTAATCTAGACATTACTATACCATTTTACAGCAAGATTTTGTACTTCTCCATTTTTATCTTCCAATAGTTTTAAAAGCATTTTCACAACTTTACGTTCTGAATCATCATCCAATTTAATATTGTCTTTCTGGAGTTCACTCATTAAATCATTAGTTGCCATAAATCTAAAATCCTTGTCAGTGGATGTCATCTAAGTCATAATAAAATATGTATATAAAAATAAAATATAAAATTATAATAAAAATTTTGAAATTAAAATTATTATAAAAGAAATAAAAAAAAATGATATCTTGTATAACAATAAAATACAGCAATATGCATGCATGCACGTACGCGCGCGCGCGCACGATGCGCACAACGCACGCACACATACACACATATTATAATTAATAAAGAAAATAAAATTATTAAATTAATAATAATACACAATGTTTAGATATAAAGACTAATAATCATCATAAGTGCATAAAATTTCGAATTATTTACATAAAAAATTAAAATAATAAATTATAATATCTTTGTGACAGATGCAAACACCTTTGTTTCTTGCTGACAATGAATTTATGAATGTCTACATAATTCATAATAATGCACATAATTCATAATAAAATTTTGAAAGAATTAATAAAGATTAAATATAACATTATTATTTATATTAGAAATTATTAAAAAGTTTCTACAAAAATAATTAAATATTTTTTTAAACAATAAATGGAGGTTATGTAGAATTTAATATTATTGTCATATCAAGTATAATATATTTTTCAACTTTATTTCAAAATAAACAATGAAAAAATTATTAGTATATATTTAAAAAGATATATTACATACCTTTTCTAGCAGGTTTGCAATTTGATAAGAAACACTAGCCATGGTTGAAAACTTTTTTACAGCCGGTTACAGTTGTCGTTTCAATATTCTATGTTATAATGAAACGAAAAGAAAAAAAAATTACGAAGTTCTGTCGAAGCAGACGACACTGAATTCGATTTTATTTATTTGATAAAAAATCGCGTCAGAAACTGTATTTTAATGAAATTTCACTGTCGGCAGCATTTCAATACTGCGAATCTTTACCGCAACTTGGACTGCTAAAATTTTGATGGTAATTGCGTTCCTAAACTCAACAGAATAATAACCGCGGAATGAAACATCGGAATATAGTTACGATTGGTTGATTTCTTCCTTATGTGTTTAACTTTACTTAAATTAAATTTTTTTTACTATATTTTTTTTACAAAATTTAAAAAGTTATTTGATTTATTTGATTAATAATATATATCGATAAAATATTTAATACAAAAAAATAATTTACAAATAATTTAGAGAAAATTCATTTTATTAGAATAAAAAACAAATATTTATTTCATATTTGCTAATAATAATTTTATTTAAACACATTACAAAAATTCTACTAATTTTAAATATTATTTATTAATAATATATTAATATATTAATAATACTTCAAATGTCAAATAAAAAAATATATTTATTTTTATCACTTAGATACTTACTCTTTTTATCTTTTATTTATTTGTTTTAAATTAATTAAAATTAAGGAATCTTTTTATTATTTAAAAATAAAATATAAAATAATTATCTATATTATTTTTACGAAAAATAATCTTTTTTAATAACAAATAATAATATGATATTATAATTGATTAATAACATTATTATATATTTTCAATCCGATTCATTTTTTACTTCTTTACTAGTACCTTCACCACCATCCTATCATATTAATAATGTATTATTTGTTGTTTAAAAATACATTCATTAAACTACATGCCAATACTTTTTTTATATACCTGAATTTTTGAAACATCTGCAGATTCTTTCAAAAAATTTTGATTAAGGAAACATGTAATAGGTTTTTGCCATTCTGGAGTTTCTCTTGGATGATATGGATTACCACCTGAATAATTCTTTCCTAAAATTAAAAATTAAAAATTTATTATTTTTGAAATGATATCTATTTTTGAAAGTATATCTAATTTAATAAAATTAGAGATTTTACCTTTACCATTTGTTTTTTTGACTGATGTACTTTTTACAGATTTATGTGGTGCTTTGCTACCAACAGCTATAAATAATAAATATTAATAAAATCAATTAATCAAATTATAGTAATTATTAAAAATAATATAATTTAAATAAATAAAAGTACAAAATATTTATAAAATAATAATAAATATAATAAAAGATTATGAATTAAATCGTATTAAAAATGAAAGAATAAAGAAAAGATAAAAATTTTTTAAATAATTTAATGAAGAAAATGAATTTTAGAAATTTTTCTTACCTTTTGTAGGAACACGATCTGCTTTTGTTCTTACCATTCTTTAAATATTAATAATTAATAAACTTAATTAAAACTTAATTAAATTAAAATAAATATAAAAAATACAAATAATATTAAAAAATACAAATAATATTAAATTTATTTTATTATAATAAACGTTTCGTTATTTTATACGTTATACGTTTTCTTATTCAAAATGAATTGTAAATCCTTAATACCAATAGAACATTAGGTGACATTAAACAGGAAAGCCAACATAAAAAAAATTATATATTAAAAACAAAAAATAATTTAAAACGCATTTTAAATTTATCTTCTATTTTGAATTCAAATTAAACATATTAATATGTATATAATATATAATATAAAATATGTTTTAATATATCAAAAATATTACTTTAACATAAATATAAATTAATATTATATCAAATATATTTTTAAATTTTTTATATTAAATGTACAAATAAATCTATAAGATAATCATTATAACAATAGTATTTTTTTTATTAAAAAAGAGAATTATTGCGAATTTTAACAATTTCACTTAAACAAAATACATTCAAATAATTTTACGTTCCTTCGAGGAATATTTAAAATTTTATTTTTTATATCTTTATATCGTATTTGAAATAATATTATACATTTTTATTCGTTAATAAACTTTTTTTGTACAAATTACTTTCAATAAATTAAATTATATTATAATTTTTTTAATATAGTATATTTTGTAATATACATTTTGTAATATTTTGTAATATATTGTATATGTATTTATGTAAATGTAAATGCAAACAATATGATATAATATTTTTTTACTACGTAATCATATTATGTTTACATAATTAGTATTATACTACATTGTAATTTGATTATTTATAATGGTATTTTATTTATATTATTAGGGAATTGAGAATTATGAACAACTTTTGATTCAT
This sequence comes from Apis florea, assembly GCF_048593485.1. Taxonomy (NCBI): domain Eukaryota; kingdom Metazoa; phylum Arthropoda; class Insecta; order Hymenoptera; family Apidae; genus Apis; species Apis florea. Next base: position 6,634,425 of record NW_028256549.1, on the reverse strand, counting down.
CAATAAAATAAAAACAAATTAAAATTACATAAAATAATTTATATATATATATATATATATATATATATATATATATATATATATAACTACATGTATCTATATTACATAACAGGCCATTTTTTTCCTTTTAAATGAGATATAATAATCATATCTCGTATAATATTTCAATTATAATAATTTTTTGTGGATGATATAAAAGATTTCATTTTTAGATATATACTTTGTTAATGTCATATATGACTTTTATATGAAAGAATGTAAAGTACACTTTCATGCAAAAAATATGATTATATCAGTTATGTATACAATACAATATATACATTTATGTATATTGTATACAATGTACATATGTATATATGCATACAACTTAATTTTAATACTGAATCACAGAAACCCATTAATTGGGTAAGTAATAAATTATGTTTTTAAAGAAGTTTATATATTTTTTGAAAACAAATTTGTGCTTGCATTAAAAAATAAATAATATTAATTTTGAGTAGATAATTTAGCAATATTTAAAATATATAAATTATAAAGAAAGCATATTCATTTTTTTTTCTTTTTTTTAAAGAAGATGAAAATATTCCAAATATTGTGTAAAAGAAAATTTCAATGAATTTTTTTTTACTTTACTTATAATAGAAATATATGAAATACGAAATCAAATATGATTCTAAAAACAGCACATTATAATTTGAAATTATTATATAATCTAATTATTACTTTCAAATATTATTTCAAACATTTAGCAATATAAATATATTCTCGTAGTTTTCTTCATAATATGCAAATTATAATTTTTACTAAATTTATGAAATTGAAGGTATTTCAAAATTAACGCTAAGATTTTCAGATTGTGCTAATTTGACAATCGTTGATAATTTAACTGCGACTCGAGCAGCTTCATCCAAATCATCAATTGGTACAATTTTTAAACCTGCATTCGCGATAAGAGCTTTTGCTTCATCTACATTTGTACCCTGAAATATATATTATATAAATAGATAAATAGTTGAATAATATTAAATTTATATCTCAATTATTAACTTCAATAAAAAAAAATATTACTATATATTTAAAATTATACCTGTAATCGAACAACAACAGGAATTTTTAAGCTAAGTTCTTTTGTTGCAGCAATGATTCCTTCTGCAATAACATCACATCTCATAATTCCACCAAATATATTGACTAAAAGAGCGTGAACCTATATTGAATAAAATGAAAAACATATATTAATTTTATATCAAATGAAAATATATATATTTTTATATTATGTGACTTACTCGTGAATCAGATGTAATTATTTTAAATGCTTCTTTTACGGCAGATGTAGATGCACCACCACCTACATCTAAGAAATTGGCTGGTTCTCCTCCATGTAATTTTATAATATCCATAGTAGCCATGGCTAAACCAGCTCCATTTACCATACAACCAATATTGCCATCAAGTGCAATATAATTTAAGTCATATTTAGCAGCTTCAACTTCTTTGATATCTTCTTGAGTCCAATCTCTCAAGGAAAATAATTCTTTTTGTCTAAATTCAGCATTATCATCAAATCTGCATTTACAGTCCAAAGCAAAATCTATATATTAAAAGTAAAAAATAAAATCTTTAAATGTTACATTATATAATATATAAAATACTTTTTTATGAATTGAACTTACATTGACCATTAACATCTTCTGCCAGAGGATTTACTTCTAGTAAAAGAGCATCTTTTTTAAGAAACATTTGATATAAATTCATAATGATATTAGAAATATAATCTTTAACATTTTGAAGTCCAAGTTTAACAGCAATACGTTCTGCTTGATCTTTTGTAATACCCTTGTAAATATCAATAGGTTCATACATAATAGCACTGGGATTTGTTGCAGCAACTTCCTCAATATTTACACCACCTTGACTTGAAGCTATTATAACTGGACCCTTAAATAAGAAAATTTTTACTTACTTTAAACTCATTTTATTTTATCAATTGAAAATATATTTTCTCAACAACTTACACCAAAAGCTCTTTCCATCATAACAGCAAGATAATATTCTTTACGAGGAAACATGCGTTGTGTTACCATTACTGCATTGCATATTCTACCTGCTTCACCTGTCTGTTTAGTAATTAGTAATTTACCTAACATTTGACTGGCTAATTTTTTGGCTTCTTCTGGTCTATAAAAAAAATTATTTATTTTATATACACATACATATATATAATAAAAATATATATAAAACATAATTGTTATTGTGCATTTAATAACTTACGTTTCACACATCTTCACACCACTTATATTAGTTCCCTTAAAATGTCCTTTTCCTCTGCCACCAGCTAAAACTTGTGCTTTCAAAACAATATCTTTAGATTTTAGGTCAGCAGCAAGTTTTGCTGCTTCATCTGGAGTTTTTGCAACTCCAAATTTAGGAGTTGGAACTCCGGCTTCATTCAATAAACTATAACTGATATGTTCATGAACATTTAAATTCCTCACTTGTTTTACTAAGTTGATTTTGCATCCCAATATCTATATGAATAAAATAAAAAAAATGGATCATTAGTAACGAATAAAGCTTTTATAAAATATCTATATATAATAATAGATAATAGATAGATAAAATAATAAAATAATAAATAATAATAGATAAAAACTGTTTGATAGATTATAAATTTAAATCTTATGACTTAAAAATATTCTAAACTCAAAGATCAATTAGTGATAATGACCTATATACTTTTATATCACATCCTTGACACTTATAGTTTATTTTATCTTTAGTATTTCAATTTTATATGTAATTGTATTTATAACAAAAAAAAAATAACAAATAAAAAATATAGCTATTAAAATTAAATAAAATAAAATTTATTAAAAAAAAAGAAAATAATTCAAATAATCGATAGTGATATTCAATTATTTAAATTTTGAACTTTTAAAAAAAATGACAATTGTTCGTAATTTGACAAGTAGTATTTATTTTCGCATAATTTAATAACTACTAATTAAATATAAATAAACATAGAGTTAGTGATGAACAAATCAAAAATTGATCATAGAAATATCTACGCTCATATTATACAACTATCATATATATATTTCGTAAAAAAACTAAGTTTAATATAAGGTTACTATCTTTGGCTTCGAATCGTCTGACCCTGGCGCCTAATTTAGCAGACTACAGCCATCTAATATAATGATTATCTTACTTGTGAATCAATGACGTAGATATCGAAAGATTTAGAAAAATAGAATTAAAGGATATATGCGAATATGAATTCCCAAAAATAAATGATATAATAATATATGATATAATAAAATATAAATCATACCTTCGATCCATTAAATCGGGTAAGATTTTCAACGAGTGAGATAGTCCGAGACAACATAGTAGCCATCTTACTAAACAATGGCAGTGGACTGCGAAACGTAACCTGCGCCTTATGTCCCCACCTTTCTTGATATTTACTACAAAAACATGACGCAAACTCTACAGTAATGAAGATCACGATGGCAGCACTATTATAAATACTTCTGAAAATTTAATTTATTTATTTACGTATTTATAACATATAGAATATAATATATATTTTATATTTTATTTTTTATTAATTTCTTTCAAATGTATAATTTTACTTTTATAAATTATCTCTATAATATATTTTAAACACAATTGAAATTCGAAAATTTTAGAAAAATGTAAACTAGAATATAATTACTATAATATTTACATTTTCGAACAAAAATATTTATTCTTTATATTTATCTTTTACATACATTCCATATAAATTTATATATCATAAAAAAGAATAAAGAAAAAATATAAATGTTTATGTTTTTTACATATTATCAGCTTTAAAATAATTGCTATAAGATATTAACATATCCATGAAACACTTTTGGAGAATTGATTAAAGTTGTACAAAAATGTCAGTTAAGATTTATTTATTAAATTATAAGGAATAGAAATTTGTATTACAAGAAACAAAAACCACTTTGTTTCGATTATATTTCTATTATATTATCTTTTTTACTTAAATTATTTATAACTTAATAAGTAAATCTTTGATATTTTTATTTATTAATTTTTATCTTTGATTTTTAAAATCAACTCTCTAAAAATGTTAATACTTTGTATATATAAAATGTAAATCGAAAATTATTTTATCTTACATATTCAAAATAATTATTATATATATCTTTCAAATTGTAATTTTAAAAATATAAAATATTTCATTTTATTTGCTAAATTTATTTTTAATTTTGAAATCCATTTCTAAATTCAAAGAATTTGCAATTTTTATTACTGAAGCCAATTTTACAGCTGCTATTGCAGCCGTAGAAAAATCTTCTTCAACAAAAACTTTCAATTGAGCATCTTTTATTAATTGATTTCCTTCTTTTACTCTAGTTCCCTATATAATATGAATAAAATTTGTTAATTAAATACGGTCTTTATTTATATGTTATCAATAAATTACCTGCAATCTTACAACTATTGGCACTTTTATCTGTAATTCTTTGGATGCAGCAATAATACCTTGTGCGATTATGTCACATCTCATAATACCGCCAAAAATATTTACGAATATTGCTTCTACCTAAAGATTTTAATGAATTTTATATCGATTTTATTTTTGAATAAAAAATTTATTTTGTTTACTTTTAAATTTATAAGTACATTTGGATCAGATAGTATTATTTTAAAACCTTCTGTTACTGCTTCTCTAGTAGCAGAACCACCAACATCTAAAAAATTAGCCGGAAAACCGCCATTCATTTTTATTACATCCATAGTAGCCATTGCTAATCCAGCTCCATTTACCAAACATCCTATATTTCCATCCAAATGTATGTAATTTAAATTAAATTTAGTTGCATGAAGCTCACTAGGATCAACTTGTGATATATCTTGTAGATTAAATAATTCCTTTTGCCTAAATTCTGCGCTATCATCAAAAGAACATTTACAGTCTAAAGCAAAATCTGAAAATGTATTGTGAAATGTTATTATTTATTATTAGTTCAAATTTAATTCAAATTAAAATTAAATAAATTTTTAAAACATACATTCTTCACAAATATCTAGTGCAAATGGATTAATTTCAAGTAACAAGGCATCTTTTTCAATAAATAATTCATAGAGATTGCAAATAATTATCGAGGTGATTTTTTTTCCCTCCCCTTCAAGACCTAAATTATCCACAATTTTATTTATTTGTTCAAGTGTTAAACCTTTCATAATATCTATTGGCGTATACGATATAGCTTCCGGAGTTGTAGCAGCAATATCTTCGATATTTACACCGCCTTGCTTAGATACGATTATAACAGGACCCTAAATTATATATATTTTTTTATTTTGAATAACAAATTCAATGATTACTTTTTAATGAAGAATAATTTACATCAAAAGTGGTTTCCAACATTACTGACATATAATATTCTTTACGTGGAAACATACGTGTCGTTACCATTACTGAATTACAAATTTTACCAGCTGGTCCAGTTTGTTTAGTTATTAACAATTTGCCTATCATACTACTAGCCACAGTTTTAGCTTCTTCAGGACTAAAAAGTACGAAATAAAAATAACATATATAATAGCACAATTGATAATTATATTATAAATTATATTTAATAATTAAATTCACCTTTCGCACATAACAACACCCCTAACATTAGTATCCTTGAAATGTCCTATTCCACGTCCTCCAGCAAGAACTTGAGCTTTTAGAACAATATCTTTTGTTTTAAGATTCGCTGCTATTTTTTCTGCTTCTTCTGGAGTTTTAGCTACTCCAAAGGGTGGTGTTGGAATTCCAGCATCTTTCAATAAAGTATAAGCAAGATTTTCATGAATTTCTAGGTTTCGAGTTTGTTGAATAGTGGCAGAAGCACGATTTAAAAACTGAAAATATTTTCTTTAGTAATTGATATTTATATTTATCATATATAAATATTTAAATTATGTTATCTACCTGTTTCTCTATTCTTCGAATATAAAATGACATAAATGGCACGATGACATTTATAGACATATTGCCGACAATTAATTTTAAATAATTTTATAGCTATATAAAAAAAGCTTACTTAATATATTAGCACAGAAAATTGTTTAGTTTGTACGAAATTACGCGAAAAAAATGTTTTTTTATATACAAAATATTACAAGAAGTATGTTTGCAAAAGCATTGTACTTGAACTTGTAACTTTAAGTGATAATATTAAATTCGAAGTCAAGTAGGCAATGGATATAGAATTTTGTAACATTATAATTATAATTATAATATATATATTATAAATAAAACTAAATATTTAGTACAAATAATATTTAATAAAAAGTTCACAATACAAATCTCAAAAAAATTATTATATTTATGCATGTCATCGAATAGAAGATTTATAAATCATAATATTCAATAGAATAAATTTCAAGAAACTATACTATACGTTTAATAAATATAACTTTTATATTTTAATGAAGATTCAATGTTTTTATTTTTTATATATGTATAGGATATTAACATATTCGTAATTTTTGAATAATTGATTCTAAAACAAAAACAAATACAGAAATTAGTATACAAAAATATCGGTTTATTTATTAAGTTATAAGTAATTTAAGTAGATGAAACGAAATGAAAATAAAATATGAAAGCAAGACAGAGTAATCTCATTTTATTTCCATTTTGATTCATCTAATAAATTTCAATTATTATAATTTAACAAATTTTTATTGACATTTTTGTAAACTATTTTTTGTATTTATTTTGGCTACAAATATATCCTATATAATATATACACATATTTAAAAAAACATATGTATTATATTACATTAATAAAGTAAAATGTGAAAAATCAATTTATATTATACTTTATATATGATTTTTTTACAAGCACTTAAACTTATTAAAATATATAATAAAGAAAAAAAAATTATGCTATATCATAGGCTTATATTTCATTAATATATTATATTCAATATATTTCAAATGTAAATATTTCTTGTATCTATATTATACATTTATTTTTAGACTCAATATTATACTTACTTTAGGAACTACATCCTTAACAAAATTTTTAATTCTTATAATTTGAATGTAATTATAGTGTTTAATGATTGAATTTCAATCTTTTTATTAATATTATTATATTTAATTTTTAGATAGATAAATTAAATGTGTTATTGAGGCCATATTTTTCTAAAAATATATTAAATTTAATAAGAGAAAAATGAAAAAAATTATATTGAAATCATACGATTTCAAAATGCAAATTTGAGGTCAAAATATTATTAAAATATTAACAAAATCTTGACTTATTAGACTTGACTTAAAGAATCAAGATTTATATTTAATATTCAAAAAATTCTAGTAATTTCTTATATAAAATTTTACCATGAAATTCATTTTCAAATATTAAATTTATAACAAAAATTTGTTACAAAGAAAATATAAATCAACTAATCTTACAAAATTTTTATGGTAAAATATTATAAGACAAAGTCAAATATATAAGATAATGTAAATATTGAATTTATTATAAATTCAATATTTTTAATATTTTGAAATATAAATTTTTTATACTTTAGAACTTAAAAATAATTTATATATTGTTTAAAATAGAAATAGAAAAAATAGAAAATATTTGAATTAAATGAATTACTTTTTACATGAAGCAACTTTACTATCAATACAATTAATAAGACAGAATTACAATATTCGATATTTATGTTTCAAGCAATAAAATGTCTGGCCTCAACAGTCTTATTTTCTAAATACAAAATAAACTTTAATTTAAAAACTAAATCTATCATTAAGTGTTCTTCCTGTAACGCCAAGATTTCCAGACAAGCTATACATGACTTCGCTAAATGTACGATCATCAACATCTGCTCCTGTATCTGATGATGGAGTATTACGTGTACGAGAACGGGAACGTGACCTTGATCTCGAACGCTGTCGACCAAACATAGGTGATCGACCAACCTGAAATATATAAACTTTGTTATATCAAATATATCAATTACTCAATTGATACTCAATACATATATCAAATACTCAATTTTATTTTTTTTAATTTTCTAATAATAAATATCATACCATATTTAAACTTTGTACACTTTGTCTAAATGGAGATCGTCCTCTTGGTAATGGGCGTAAACTGTTTACAGCACTTCCGTTTCGATTTGGTGTAAGAGTAAGAGGGCGTTGGTGCGTACTAGGACTATACTCATTTCCCAATGTACACATGAAGTTTACATTTGAGTTTGTACTTAATCGCGAAGAACTACAACATTGTATGATTTCAATAAGATTCCAATACAAAATATAAGAAAAAATAAGACTAATATTTTAAAAAGTATCCAAAGTCTTATAAATTTTTTGTATACATTATTTAAAAAAATAAATTATAAAATATGTAAGCATACTTCATTCTCATTAATTTTTGTTCATATTGTGCTCGTCTTTGTGCACGGGCAATTTGATCTGATCGTAATCCACCAGTAGTAAAACGACGTTGAGAAGTTAAAATTTGTTGTCTTCTATCTGTGGATCTTTGTTGGAGTGATAATAATGATTTTCCAGTTTGTGGAACCTAAAAAAATAAATAATAAAAAATTAATTAAATATAAAATGAAATTATTAATTTAATTTCAAATTTATTATCTTTATAATTAAGTGCTTACATGTAATATCAACTTACTCTAAATTGATTTTGCAGAGATAATTTCTGATTCTGTCTTTGAAGCAATAACTGTTTTGCTCTTTTAACACGATTTCGATAAGCAATTTGGGCAGGACTCTGATATCCCAATCGATTATGAACTGAAGTTGGATCGCGTAAATTTGGTAAACTATTTGTTCTTTTTAATGGAGTCTTATTATTGGTAAAAAAACCTCCTTGTGTAAAAGTCAAGTTTGTACGACTTCTACTACGAGTCAGACCAAATCTATTGCCACGACCACGGCGAACATTAAAAGCTCCTCGTGTATTTGATTTTTGATTTAATGTTAAATTACTTCGTGATCGAGTGAGACCACTATTTTTCTTATATCGTTTTCTCACAAAACCACCACGCACATTATTATTATTATTATTATTGTTATTATTATTATTATTTTGTCCAGCTTGCCATGTTTGTTCTTTTTTAGCAGTTCCAGCATTACGCTTCACTCTAGCACCTCTACCCCTGAGTCCACTTCGCCCTCGCGCACTTCCTCGAGTGCGCTTAGCACCAGATTTTCCATTAGCAGTCCCAGCCTTTTTCTTTTTCTCCTTTTTCTCCATCTTTATGATCTCATCTTAAAAGGAAGAAAATTCACAAGGTTTAGTGAGCGTACAGTGCATGAAGTTAATTTGTGTTAAGCTTTAATCTGGAATATGTGAAAAATTTCCTCTTGTATGGATGATGTTGAAAGATAACTCAATATGGCTAATTCAGTTTCTATTTAATTCCTTTAATGATATCAGTTTTTATCAATATTTATTTATTTTAATTATTTCCCTGATTTTCTTCCAATATGTATATGTTTTCAAAATAATCTCATCGAGTATGGTCTAGATACATACATATCTATCAAAATGTTTAAAGTAAATACAATAAAACAGTAATTTAGAATTCCTGTTTATTAATCAGCCTTTAAAATTAAAATGTGTAAATAATTTTAAATATGATATTAAATAAAAAATAATTAAAGTCTCATATATTATATTAAATAAAAATGATAAAAGTATTGAAATATTACAATTCTGAAGATAAAATTTAATTCTTCAAAAATATAACTATTTTGCATAAAATAAATTTATATTATATATTATATATATATATAGATGTATAAATTTTATTAGGTGATTTTTATATATTTTTTCATAATATACTACTTTAGAATTATAATTTTAATATAAAATTTCATTTTAAATGAAGAAAAAAAAAAGAATTATTTGTTACTATGCGAAAAGTATTATTGGCCAATTTAATAAATAACAATGTATTCTTTATTCTTTTTTGTATAAATTTCTGTATTTTATATAAATTTTCTTTCTTTTGTATAATTTTTATTTTAATCTTCCAATAGTGTCAATTATTTTTTCTTTAATATTGATATATATATTTTCTTATATATTGACAATTCTTCATGCTTTTTACATTTAGGTGTTTGACATATTTCAATTTTTCCTTTAACTCAATGTATATCTTCAAGATATAATTTTATTACATTGTCTGTTGAGATTATTTGTTCCACTTCGTTTTTCCACTTCAGTTCCATTTATTAAAAATATTACCCAATGTTCATTGTTTAAGGAAATATATAAATATTATACTGCTATTCAGATAATATTAGGATATTATATCAATTATACTGAACAAAAATTAGAATTGAATAGGCATATTATTGATAATATGTTGTAGTAATATTATTTCTTGGAATATTGGATTGCTTCAAAAGTAAATCTTTGTGAAAATCATCTCCTTTTGTATCTAATTATTCATAAAATCTTCATATATAAGCATTAATATAAGCATTAAAATCCAAGAACATATTTTTTCCATTTTGCTTTTAGCAAAAGTTTGTCAAAAAATTCGGTTTCATCTATTGAATATTGAAATGTACCACATATTTTATTTAATAATTAACTTATTAAATAAGTTAAGATATTTAATCATGGATCTTCTTGAACTTTCATGTATTTTTATTCTTTAAATAATTGTTAAACAATCATGATCAGTTGAGCTTTTTATTTTTGATTTTTTGTTTAATAAAAAATGCTTCTGCTAATTCTAAATATCATGAAAAATATATATATATATATACATATATATATCAAAGATAAATTATTCTGGAGTGCAGATTCATAAACATTTCTTTTATGAAAAACGTTTCAACCAGTTTCTTTTGTGATTTAATTAAATTTCAAATTCAACAATGAGTATTACTTGTCACAAATGACATTTCATATATTTTCATATCAAAACACATGGTGCATTGAAAATAAAATCGATTCGAAAATTTCAATGTTTTTATCTCATATATTTAGCGTTTCAAGTCCATCACATCAACAAAGAGAAACTCGAGGAACATGATAGCAGAGATAAAAATACGACTAAAGTTACGCAAACGTATATCTCACGTAATGAGAAAGTTGACTTCTTTTTGTGAAATTATAACTTTGTTTGCGTTATTATCCAAAAGCGTCTCGTTCATGTTCGTCAATTTTCCATTCGATAAATTGTCGTTTATTATTAAAAGAAATCCCTTTCCACCAATCCTAAATCAGTATTTTTCTTAAAATGCATAAATCCTTCATGGCGGCTATACTTTTCTTCTTTATTACTATCCGCCGTAGAAACCCGTACCGTTCGTTCCTATTATATGTATGGTAGAAATTGAATAGTTCTTTTAAAAATCCAGAATGCACACTTATCATCATATTGGTTAATCAATCATCATAAATAACAAAAACATTTTCTTCCAGCAATTGAAAAGACGCAACATATTCTCCCATAAGTAAACAATGATTAAAACTTGTCTGTCTTTTGACTTAAGAATTAATTAGGGAGATGAAACGATTCTGCATCAAAAATTTGTTCGGCGACTGATATAAATTTTTTTCCGAGATTTAGTACCATTAGGTATCAAACGAAGGAAAATAAATGTAGATCTACGTTGTATAATTTCATCGCCATTTTGAATTCGTGCAAAAGAAGAAACAGTAGCCGTACGCTCACCCAGGATTATCAGCAAAACTGCTAGATTTTCGAGACTTTGGCCACTTACCAAGCGACATGTTCACTTTTGCGTCAATCTCAGACATTTTGTTCGTTTTATTTCTGTTTATTTTTCTGAACGCGAAATATACGAGGACTGCAAATAAATCACCCGAATATTTCCGTAACGTCACCACAAATCACACACAACCATATCATACGACACACCGATCGCGAATGAACATAAATGGCTAGTTACAGGAAGTCATCGTCAGATCATACCGGAAATTATGGTTGCTTTTATAATTTGGAATTGATATGAATGCTACTTTTTATAATTAATTTAAATACATCATTTAATTATTTATATATTAAATTTTAAACATACAATTATGTAATTATATAATTATATTGATTTTCAAGAATTTATAATCAAAATTATACATATTCTTTTTTATGTTATTTAAATTTAAACAAAAAAATGTGTTACATAATTTATATATACATTTTTTGAAATATCGAATCTTTTATTAATAAATAAATAATATTTATAAATAAATCATTTATATTTTAATTTTTAAATATAAAATATTTTTTTAATGAATTAAATTTTTTAAACATTCTGATTCTATGTTTTTAATATAAATATATTATATTATGTTTTAATAAAAGGTTATAATTACTTTTTAAATATATTCGTTATAAAAATTTAAATAAGGTTAAACATGGATGAGATAATAATACGTAAAGCAAAACGTGAAGATTGCAAAGCTATTAGAAATTTAATACAGGTAATTTTAATATATAATTTACTTATTATGTATTATAATAATATCACAAAAAAATTTTAAGTTATTACACATTTTTTTAGGAATTAGCTGATTTTGAGAATATGTCAAATGAACCTAAAATTGATTGTACAAGTAAAAATTTTTATTACTAAATGTAAATTATTATTGTTATTGAATATTTAAATTTATATAAAAATATTTATAGTTTTGGAAACTGATGGATTTGATACAGAACACCCTTTGTTTATATGCTATGTAGCAGAGACTAATAAACATATAATAGGATATACAATATTATATTACACATATTCAACATGGTATGGAAAAGCCATGTATTTGGAAGATTTATATATTATACCTAATTATCGAGGAAAACATATTGGTAGCAGATTATTAAAAACCATTGCTAAAGTACATTTTCTAAAATATGTAAAAAAGTATATTATAATAAATTACATGTTAATATGTTATACCCATATATACATATTTGCAGGAAGCAATAGACAATAATTGTTGCAGATTGGATTTTTCAGTTCTTGAATGGAATCCTGCACAAGAGTTCTATAAAAATAAAGGAGCAATTAATATAACAGCAAAAGAAGGATGGCATCATTATCGTTTTTCAGATGTAACTTTAAAAATTTTAGCACAAAATTTATAAAATTTTTATTATGTTATATAAATAAAATTATTTTGATAAATTTTGACAAAATTTTTTTTTTATATATTTGGTAACTCTGTTTACATTCAATTGTTAAAAACAATAGAAAATTATATTAATAGTTTTAAATGAAATAAAAAATAATTATTGCAAAGATATAAATAACTAATGTAGTGTTAAATAAAATAATGGATGATAAAAAAGTAAAGTTATATTTTTGAAATAGATTTACAATATTCTTATATTAAAATTATATTAATATTCATGTAAAAATTAATTTCTATAATTTTAATTACAGGATAATTTTTCTTATTTATTTTCTCCTTCGGAACCATTATTTATTGATGATGCTGTTAGTAAAATTTCTATTCCAGAAGAACCTTTAAAAGAAGAAGATACATTTATTGAAGATGATTCAGATCTATTGTCACATAATCAGATGTGTTGGGAAGAAAATACATATATATCTTATGAAATTATATCTGATTTAACATCAATTGCAACAGATACTTCTTTCAATGTAACTTTTGCTCTACATAAATTTTATTTTGACATAATTGAAATAATTAAAATTTTTTCATTTCTATAGTTTGATCTTCCATTTTCATTATTTGATGAAAAAGCAATTACACTAGATGAAAGGGTTATAAAATGTGTAACTGAAAGTAAATGGAGCTCTCATGCTTTAGATTTTACTTTATGGAATGATGATAAAGCACCTGTTATAAAATTAAGAAATCTTAAGGATATATTATTTGATGATTTAGAATTCTGTGGGTTTGTTACTGATAGATTAATAGGAAGTGGAAAATCATTTTTAACTAAATCTCCTGAAATTGGTCTTTACGTATTAAGTAAATGTATTATGAGAAATATGGTATATTATTTTATATTAAAAAATAATATTTTATAGTATTTTAAAGGATATATATTTATATATATTTTTATATTTATAGTCACTTTCAAATATTACAATGTTAAGTTATCATCGTTATTTACAATATATTGATCTTGCATACAATTATATTTCGAATTTATCACCTTTGGAAGGAGTTCCTTATTTAATGTATTTAAATGTAGCACATAATAGAATGAATACAATTTTAAATTTTTCACCTCCTTGGTATTTGACATATGTAAATTTATCATATAATTATATAACAAAAATGTGTGATATTAGTGATTTCTGGAGTATTGTTCATTTAGATTTATCACATAATGCAATTGAAATCATTACTGGTTTGCAAAATTTGAAGTAAATATACGTCTTTTTATAATTAAATAAAATATAATAATTAAAATATAATAAATAAAATAATTAAATAAATAAATATAATTTTACTTATATATAATATATATATATATATATATATATATATATATATATATATATATATATATATATATATATATATATATATATATATATATATTTTATTTTTAGATATTTGAAATATTTAAATTTATCATACAATTTAATTGAATATATTGAAAATTTGGATAAATTAAATATTCAAGAATTAAATTTAGAGGGTAATTGTATACTATCATTTAAATGTGCTATACCTGGTTATGGTATAAATATTTTATCCCATTTGCGAAAATTATATTTAGGATATAATAAAATATCTTCTTTAGAATTTTTAAAGGTAATAATTATAAATTATACATTTATATATATTTAATAATTATTTAAATATTTGAAGTTTAAAAAACATTTGTTTCATACTTTAGGATGCATACAGTTTGCGGGTAATAGATTTAAAATTTAACAGAATCAATGATTTGTTAGAATTATTAAATTTGAAGGGCTTAATATATGAATTAGATTTTAGAGGTAATTATTGCACAAAATGGCCTAATTATAAAGCTGTACTTCTATTTTCTTTACCAAGTATACAAATTATTGATGGTAATAATGTATTTAGTTCAGAAAAGGTATATAATTAAATATCAAATATTGTATTACTCTATAAGATGATGAGATATTTATTTTAATAGATTGCTGCTGCAACTTTATTTACATCACCAATAAATTTAACAGCTGCTCGTACTATCACAAAATTAACTTTATTAGAACAATTAAGCATTCCTAAAATTGACTTACATGTAACACCATATGATGAATTGAGTCCACCTTTGATAATACTTACGGGTCCAAGTGCAGTAAAAAAATTGACCTTGGCTCTTCATATTGCTCAAACTTTAGCAACAAAAGTAATATTCTAATACTTCTTAATATATAAAATTAAAATAATAATTTGTCATAGGTCAAATATTGTCCATGGTATTCAACAAAAAATTCAGAAATGGTTAAAACTGAAAATCCATATTATATTTTTGTAACTAGAGAAGAATTTAATGATATGTCTCGTCGTGGAGAATTTTTAGCAATTCAAGAATTATTGGGACATAGCTATGGATTTCGTTAGTCAAATAAATTAAAATAACAATATTTTTTTAAACATTTTTTCATTATTTATATTTATATATAGATCACAGTGAAATTATTTCCTTAAAATTAGAAAAAAAAATTGGTATCACACAAACAGATTTACATGCAACTATTCAAATGAGTAAAAGATATTCCAATAGTAAAGCAATCCTTGTTCTCACAAAAGATTTAAAAATTCATCATGAATGGATAAAAGAAAAATTTTATGTTTACACTAGTACACTACAAGATAATACAGAAAAAAAAAATAGCAAAGAAAATTTAATTTCTGAAGAAAAGATAATATCTACAAAAAGTGAAATAGACTTTATTAAAGACATATTAAATAATGTATGAATAATTTTATTCTTTTACTATAATTTTTGTAATTTTTATAACTATCTTTATAAACTTGTTTATAGATTATAAATAATCTTAACTTAACTCCAAATATTACATCTATAAAATATATTGATGAAATAGAAACTGATATTTTATTTAAAACATTATTTAATAAAAAAACAGAAATAGAAAAACAGAATGTAACAGAAATGGAAAACAAACTATTACATGATAATAAATTTCCACAACAAGGACTTTTTTCAGAATTAAAAAATTATGAAATTTTGTTAAATGAAAATAAAGAATTACGAGTATTTGTTATTATATAAGGGTTTCTTAACATAAAATATCAATATATCATAATAATTATGTTTTTTTTTAGGTAATTTTAGATGAACAGGCAAATATTATAGTAGAAGATGAAGAATTAAAACGTAAAAGACATCAAGCAAAACTTCTGCAACGTCGTGATACATTAATGCAATTAGATCCAACTGGGGAGCTAGCACTTATTGAATCAATTTCTAGTGAAGAATTACTAATAGAAATAGTTTGTATTAAAAAATTCACTTTTTGTTTTATTAAAATTACACTTCATTTAATTAAAAATATATATGATCATATAGATAAAAATATAAATTTATAATTTATTTTAAGACACCAGAAATGGAAGAACCAGAATATATGAAGAATTTTTATACAAAATTAATATTGCAATCAAGAAACATATATATGGATCAACATCTTAATAATCCTGGATTTTTTTCTGTAGTGGTAAATTCTTTTAATATATAAACAAATTAAATATAAAATTTATCAATATAAAAAAATATATTGAAAGTTTTTTTATAATCATAATTTTTTAGTTATTAACAGATGAATATGATAAAGCATTTAACACACTTATTAATTTTATTCATGAATCCTATATAAATTATTCTTTTGAAAAAGCTGAATCTTTATCTGAATTTACTCATTTTTCAAAAGTTGCTTTTACAACAATGATTAATCCTATTGTCAATGAGATAAAAGAGTAAGTTCTAATTTTTTTTTATGTTGATTGTAAAATGCAATATTTTTTATAAATAAATTTTTAGGTCTTTATCAACATCTATATTAAAAAAAAAAACCTTATTGCGAATGTATGGTGTTAATTCATGGAAAGATTTAATGCCTAGTCAAAAAAGTTCAATTAATATTGATAATTAAATATAAGGTGCATGCTTGATTATAAAATTATACATTCCATTATATTTCAAAATATATTCCATTATATTAATAAATTATAATATTTTATTTTCAATTTATAATATTTTATTTTTATCTTTACTAAGTTATTTGTAATTTTATTGATTGATGTACTTATTTAATTATAACAATAAATTTTATAAATAATAGTTTACATTAGTATAATAATAAATTTTATGTAGAATGAACAAATTTTGTTAAAAATACTTTTATATAAGGAATTCTTAATTTATTTATTTATGTTATGTTATTTTATTCATTTAAAAAATATAATAATATAATAATACTATATATATATATATAATTTATACATTTTTAATGTATAAATATTTGCTAAAGAAATATAAAAATAATTTTTTATTTTTAATATATTAATATATTTTTAATATTAATTTTAAATTAATATACTTTATAAAAAACAAATGTTACATTTATTAATTTTAATAATTATCTTGTCAATTAATGTTACATATATTATTATATTTTATATATATTAATAATTAATGTTATCGATTTATGAAATTTTTTTTTGTTATTATAAATATTATCAATATTAATTATATTAATATTAATATAAATATTATTAATTAATTTTATATATAAATATAAAAAATATATAAATATCTTTATTGTAGTTGCATGTGTTCTTTATAAACTTTTCTTTTGATTCTACAGAAAGTTCTACAGAAAATATTAATGATATAATCTTCATTTGAAATACTTATATTTTGATTTATATTATCTATATTATCTTGAACACAATGTTGTACTGTTTCTTCAATTTTTTTTTTTGAATGATTTATAAATGCAATGCTCTTTTTAAACTCATTATTATTTAACTTTTTTCTTTATTTCCGATATTATATTAATATTGATATTTAATTTTATAAGAAGTAACAATTTTATAATAATTAGTTATTGCTTAATACCTTTTCTTTTTTCAGTAGCATAATATATTGTCAACATTTCACAAATGTATACTCAAAAGAGATTTTATACTTGTTTTAAATTTGAAATAAATTATAATATTGTGAATAAATATAAATAATAATTCAGAATAGCTACACGAAATATTCGTGATACAGAATTTACTAAGGATTTTTTATATGAGAGAAAAATGTAGAAAATATATTTATAGAAGATGAAGATGAAATATCACGATTTATATCGCATATTAAGCAAAATATATTACATATTGGCATTATTTTTTTCACTAGAAAATTATAAAAATTTCTAGTTAATTATTTAACTTTATTTTTTATAGCATATATTATTATTTTATAATAAATAATAAATGTAAATATGATTATTTTATACAATATTCGTAAATTATTTTATTTAGGATAGTGTATTTCATAAGTTCTATTACTTTGTGAAACATATCATTAATAATTTTATATATGACATAAAAAATTGTTGAATTATTTTCTATTTCATAGAATTGATAAAAAAGTAATAAAATATACTATTTAAAATGTACTATTCTTTAAAATCATATATTATATATTATCAAATATAAATAGTAATAATAATACATATTTAAGAAAATTATATATAATTTACATTATAATTCAGATGATATGATAGTTTATAAAAATCTCTACATAGTATTTACATATATAATGCATATACAATTTTATTAAATTTTTTTTACAAAATAATATTAAATTGAAATATTATAAATATTGATAATGTCATGTTAATATTTATATTATCTAAAGAAATTTGTTTACTTTATATATATATATATATTTTAATATATATATATAGAAAGAGAAAGAGAGAGAGAGAAAGAGAATTTATATAGTATAATAATATTTTCAAGTATGTGGATATTAGTTTTAGTTTCGAAATATAATAATCATATTTAAAATCATATTTAAAAATAATTGATATTAAATAATTATTAAAATTTTTATATCAAAATAGATTAAATATATTATTAATATATTATTTTTATATGTATATCATAATTTAACAATAAAATGTTTTGATATAAGAAATATTTTTGTTTTTATTTGTTTCAGAAATAAAAATTATTTACAGTAAGTGAAATATTGACTGCATTATGCGATAATTATTTTTTTTTGGTCTAATAGACTAGATTACAAATCAATAAATAGAAAATTATTACATATTTTATAATTATTATTTGTTAGTATTAAATTAATATTATGTTTCATTTTACAAAGAGTATTTTTATTCAATTATATTTCAAGATAAAAACATTGTTTTGTATAGCTGTAAATTTGAAAAAATTAAAATTATATCATATTTAATTACATAATATATATAATTATTATATATATTATATAGGATGCGATATAATGTATAAAAAGTGCGAAATAAAATTTTTTTGTTCGAAACTTAATTTTCAAAATAATCTAGCTGAAAATCTATTATATATGTAATTAAGATACGATTTTTCATGCAAAAATATTGATTTGCAAATAATATTTCAGGAATTTTAGAATTGCAATTGAGAAAAAATGATATTTTATCATGAACATTTTATTATTAGTAATATTGAAAATAATGTTCTTATTCTCGACATTCTCACCTAATTGTTCTTACTATTAATATTTGTATTTTTAAACTTTAAAATAATGTATTTTCAATTTTCATATCTTTGAATGGGTAATTAATACATTCTATTAATGATCTATATTTTGAATGTTTTTATTATTGTAACTAAGATCAGTATTATATTACGGAAAATCGTATTTTAGTAAATGCATGTATATAATAGATATAAAATTGATTATTTTGAAAACTAAACCTCAAACAAAAAAATTTTATTGTATATTTCTTTTTTACAAGAAAAAAAGAAATATGTCTCAATATCTCACATTATATAAATCTTAATCTAAATCTTATTCTAATTTTAAAATTTTATCTATGTCAGAATCTAAATCTGATATTTCTGATACAGATTCTGCATGTAAAATTTCAGATATTTTATGTGTTAAATTATACGATGCTGGTTGTAATAATTCATTTGGTTTTTTAGAATATGATAAAGATGTTTGAACTGGATTTATTACAAAAGAACTTATACTAGTAGGATTTATTTGTTCAATACTCTTATTTTGATTTTTTTTATTTTGTATGTAGTTTGAAGAAAATATTGTTTCAACAGATCCTATAGGTTTTTGTCTCACCATATTTAACTGAAATAATATATTTATAATTGTTAGTATTAAAAAATAAATAATTTTTTAACATTTTACCTGTATTTCAAGTTTTTTTGATAATTCTGCTATTTTATCACTTTGTGTAGTTTTTAATCTGATATTACTTGAATTTTTATAATCTTCTAATTGAGATAAATATTTCCGCTCATCAGAATTACTAAATAATTATAAAATTAAATATAAATTAAAATAAAATATTTTTTATTTATAAAAAAATATCATTTATTTTTACATACCCTAAAGTGTTCCAATTATTCTCACATAATTCTTTTTTTTCTTTATCATCATCAGAATATGATTCTTTATCCTTTTTATTTGTTAGATCAAAAATAACTCTTTTTTTTATCAAACTATTTGTTGAACCAGTTGTAGATTTTAGAACACTTTTATTATGTTTAGGTGATATAAAAATTTGTGATTCCTGTTGTATATTTGAATTATTTATATCATTGTTTTCAGTAGATTTGTTATTTGATACAGTTTTATTATTTGATATTATTTTGAATGTTTCAGAATTGAATACAGATTTCATTTCATTCAAAAAATCTTTTTTTATTAAAAGCTCTTGAAAATTTGTAGCATGTTGTATATTTTCCAAAGATTTTATTGAATTAGGAGAAATATCTATTAATTCTTTTACAGTTTTGTAATTTGTAATTTGTGTTGTTATAGGTACTGATTCATTTTCAGTTATATTTTTAACAGAATCTTTAGTTTCTAGTGCAGAATCATATTCATTTAACGTTATTGCTTGTAATGAAGAAATATGAGAATCTAAAAAAAATAAAAAGAGAATCTAAAAAAAAAATTAGATTTATATATATATATATTGAAAAAAAAAATTATAATTACCAGGATTTTGTTGATTGCTTAATTCTTTTATTATTGGTCTATATAAAGATGGTTTTTTAAATTGTTTCATATTTTCTATAATTTTTTTTTTTCTTGATATTTTATTGAGAACTTCTTCGATTATTCTTAATTTAATTTGATGATATTTTGATAATTTCTGTGAATAAATAAATAAATTTAAAAAACATTAATAAGTTTCTAAGCATCATAAACATTATAATAATATTTTACATATTTTTCTTACTTTTGTAGCTAGTTTGTGATGGTGTTTTAAAATATCCATTTTTTGTTTAAAAGTTGTTTTTGGTATTCCTTGCCATTCTGGATCTATTCCTAAATCTTTTAATTTTTGCTCAAAAACATTCATTAAACAAGCTTGCAAACTTTTATAATTGTGTTCTGTTATTTTTTTAGATTTTAAAGAAAATGGTAATTGTGTTTTATATTCATGCAATGAGGAATCATTGTGAATTGTATCATTTTCTATACTTGAATTAGAAATAAATGATTCTGAATTTGTTATAGAAGATAAATTCTCTTCTATAGATTTCAATGTTTTGATATTTTTAATATCAGATAAAAAGTCATTAGATGTATTTTTATTAATAACATTTTCTTGCTTACTTATATCAGATTTGTGTAAATCCATTTTTATAATTGATTGATTATACTTTCTATGTTTAGAATTATTTTCTTCTTCAAGTATCGAATCTTCTGAATCTGAAATATTACTTGAACTATAATATTCTAAATCTTTTTTGATAGTTTTTATATGATCGAAATTTTCGATATCTCGAGTTTCTTCATATTTTTGTTTAATATTTCTTTTATTTTCATGAATAATGAATTTGTTTTTGGAATTCGAAATTTGTGTATCTTTTAAAAACGTATCTTCTATTGTTAATGGAAATACTTTATTTGATAAATTTGAAGTAATTGTAGTGTCTACTGTATTATTTTCAGTAATAATTTGTTCAATTGTTGTATCCACATAACTTTGTTTTAAATTATTTTCATCAGATTTTTTTGAAATTTCATTAGATTTGTCTAACATTATAGATGGACTACATTTTTGTAAAGAATTATTTTTCAAATCTTTATTTTTTTCATTTAATTGTGAAATATTTATTTCATGCGATAAGGAATGTAATTGTTTACTTTGTTCAATTAAAATATTTGATTGATTTGCCGTTTGACGTTCTAAATCGCTAACTTTTGCTTCATATTTAGCTTTCATATCATCAGCTGCATTTTGTGTCAATTTCAATTCTGTAGTAAGTCTCTCAATATCTTTATGATGCTGACTTTCTAATTGTTCTATTTTTGATTTCCAATAATTTTCTTGATCATATAACTTTGTATGCATGCTTTCTATATCTGGAGTAAACTATAAAATATCAAAAAAAGTAATCATCCATTATATAATCATATTTATTATATGAAAAAATTTTTTACTTACTTTGTCGAGTAATTGATTTTTTAATTTTTGAAATTCTTTTTCTTGTTGATTTATTAATGCTTGGACATTTGTTTCAGATGTACGCTCATACATAATGTTTTCTTTTTGTCTTAAATTCTGTTAAAACATTTATCTATTATTATATATTATTATATAACATTTATCTATCATTTAACATTTATCTATTATTATATATTATTACTTAAAATATTGTAAAAGTTTCCAAATTTATACATACATGTATTTCATCAAAAAGCATGATTTTTAAATTTTTTATTTCTTCTTGATATTCTTTATATTCTGAATGTTCTTTAGATTTGTTATTATCATATTTAAGATTTTCAATTTCATTTTCAGTTTGCTTTTTATCATAATTTAATATTTTTTTATCACAGATCCTTTCAGATTCATTTCTTATTACTTTTTCTGTTTCATTTAATCTTTCTTTCAAGTTTTTTATTTCATTATGTAACTTTTCAGTTTCATTGCGATAATGCTCATGTATAGGAGAAACAGACATATATAAATCTGATGTATGTGTATGACGACGTATAATATGTGCACTAACAAACATAGAAGATATGAAAGATTTTGGACAATGTGGACACTAAAAAATATTAATAATTTTGTTTAAAAAAATAAGATAATAAATAATAAATATTTTTACATATATAATTAAAGCTTTTCTTTTAAGAAAAATATATTTAAAGTATATTTATTATGCAGTTTTTCAACAAGAATATATATTTTATCTATATTATATTCTTAAAAAAAAACTTTATTTATAATAAATTAATATTTTACAATTTTCTTACTTTATATATTTCACCATTAGTATCTCCAATTTTAGTTTCTATTAATTTACTTTTTTCTTTTACTTTTTCTTTCATATGTTTCATTATTTCTTCTAAAGTAGATATTTCTTTTTTTAATTTAACATTTTCTTCAATTTTTAATTTTAGTTCATCTTTTAATATCATTACACTATGATCTAAATATTGTTTACAATATAATAAATATTCAACTGCTAACTGTGCAAGACAAAAGAGTTTTACAAAATTTGGATCCAAGATTTTAACATCATATTCACTTTCTAAACAATAATCTATTACATTATTTATATTTTCATCAATGGAATGGAAATCTCTTTCTCTTATAATTCGATCTATATCTATATTACCTAAAACAATATAGAATTATAAATAAATTAAATAATACTATTGAAATCATTTACATACATACTTATACGATTCCAATCTATTCTTAATCTGGATCTATGCATATTAAAATAAAATCCAGATTCCTTTGCCAATTTTGGAAAATCATGGTACCATTTGGTACCAATACGAAATGAAAATGCCATTATTATATTTAAGTTTAATGATACACATACATTATTTCTGATTGTGATTTTATAATTATTACTTAATTAAGAATAAAATTATAAAATGTATTATTAATATCATAGAATATTATTAATATTACAAATTTCCATATTTATAAATAAATAACATTGTTATAAGAAAAAATAAATAAAATAATTATTCGTTGTTTTTATACATTTTAAAGGTTAGAGGAAAACGTAAACAAAATTTAACAAATTTAATTTCTAGGGGATACTATCTATAGTATATTTATAAGTTTTATTTTTATACTTTAAAATTTCACTGAAGAAGAAAATAATAAAATGAATAAAATAAATCAATTAAAATATTTAAAATATAAAAAAATTAATATTTGTTATTATATATTATTTCATAAAAAAATTTTATTAATAAAATTAATAATTTCATTAAATTTAAATAAACAAATTCAAAATTTAAAAAAATGAAGTAAAATTATATTGAAATAATGTTACATGATGATTAATTTATTTATAAAAATATAAATGAAAAAAATATTGCAAATAAAATTTAATATTTAATTTTTATATATCTTGAATAATAATTTATACATATTTTATCAAAAAATAATTTAATTTAATTAATTCAGTATATTTAAAATAATAAGATAAAGTTAAATTTTTTTTAAATATAAATTATTAATTTATAAATATAAAAAAAATAAAATAAAAAATATGGTACGTAATAAATTAATAACTGTATAAAAATATTTGATTCGTTCAGATTTTTTAACGTTCTTGGTTTTCTATATATTTCATGATTTTGCTTCTTCCCGACCGGTACCACCATCTTGTTTGTTTCATCAATAAAGAGAGTGTAAGACTTAAAAGACGATTAAAGTTTTTAGAAGTGTGTTTTTTATTTGTGTCTTGTATACAGTAAATTATAATACAAACTTTGAATATGTCTCACGGTGGTAGAAATGAATGTAGAATTTATGTAGGCAATTTACCTCCCGATATTAGAACGAAAGACATTCAAGATCTTTTTTATAAGTTCGGTAAAGTTATTTTTGTTGATTTAAAAAATCGTAGAGGACCACCTTTTGCTTTCGTCGAATTTGATGATCCAAGGTATATTGATAAATTATAATTACGTAAAAATTTTTCGTTTTTTGTATTATAATACTGAATATATAACATTGAATATCTATTATATCTATTGTTCTATAATATATTTTTTCTTAATTAAATGAAAAAATATTTAAAAAATTTATAATTTAATTAAAATAAAATTATGTCGATATTATCGAGTATTAATTGAAGTTTGGATTTAATTTTGGAATTACATAAAAATTATATTAGATTTGTTACTTTATAAGTAATTTTTTTCAGAGATGCTGAGGATGCAGTACATGCAAGAGATGGATATGATTATGATGGTTATAGACTACGTGTAGAGTTTCCAAGAGGTGGAGGTCCTAGTAATAATTTTCGTGGTGGTCGTGGAGCAGGAGATAGTGGAAGAGGTGGTCGAGGTGAAATGAGTAATTCTCGAGGACGTGGACCACCTGCAAGAAGATCTCAATATAGAGTTCTTGTTACGGGTCTACCTCCTTCTGGTAGTTGGCAAGATTTAAAGGATCATATGCGTGAAGCTGGTGATGTTTGCTTTGCTGATGTTTTTAAAGATGGTACTGGAGTTGTTGAATTCTTACGATATGAAGATATGAAGTATGCTGTAAAAAAATTAGATGATTCAAGATTTAGGTCTCATGAGGTATAAATTTATTTAAAATAATATATGATTTAATTATAAATTTCTAATATCTTATATTTTTGTATTACATAATTTCATTTTTATTTTTATTTATAGGGTGAAGTAGCATATATTCGAGTGAAAGAAGATCATAACAGTGGCGATAGGGGACGCAGTGAAGATAGGGAAAGAGGTCGAAGTCATTCACGAAGCTATAGTCCACGGCGTCGTGGTTCACCTACCTATTCACCATTACGACGTAATTACTCGCGATCAAGATCTCGCTCCAGATCTCGTTCATACGACTAGTGTGTACGTATATGTTTCACATGGTAATATAAGTAAAGGCTTATCAATATTTGCTTTACCATGTTTCATTATTACTGATTTAAATTTCACTTAAAGACACCTTCCAATCCAAACCAATTTTGTACAAATTATAAAATTATTTCTATGTTGCTTGAATTTAATAATTGTATTGTACCTAATGTATAGTTAGAGCACGGTTCATTTTACATATATCAAAACTGTTTTTTCAAAGATTTTGTCATTCTCTATTTAAATATTCCTAGCTTATATCTATATATTAACAATTAATCTAAGAATATATTATCCTTTTATAAGTCCACAATTAAAAATGATTATTTAAATAAACCTGAAAGAGCAGTTAGATTTTCCAACAGTAAATATTGACAAAGTTTTATTATCTTAATTTTTTGTCTTAATAAAGAAGAATCGTGCTCATATTAATTGCATACTATTGTTGAAGAATATTGATTAGAATTATTTTTATGTTTGAAAATACATTCCTTTATATTTTGCAATTCGTTTTGACACTACAACTATAATTGAGATGTGTAACAATTTTGAAGTATTACAAATGAAAATTTAAAAAGAAATAACTAATATTATTTTGGTTATTTAATTAGTGTTCACATTGATAGTAGTATTTATTATATAGTTACCAATATAATCTACATTCAGTGTGAATGTTTTCTAATTTAATATATGATCATTCACATTGTATAATATCATTGGTAGCTATATTATAATACTGATGTGATCGTGATTTTTTTTTCATATATTTATTCAAATTTGCAATTGTGAATACAGCATTTTATAGCATATATAACATGAAATTTTTTAAAGCTTCTAATGCTGAATGCTTATCATATATGTATATTCATAAAGCTAACACTTTTTTAGTGATAACAATTCTAAATTATTTTACATATATTAAAAAAATAATTAATACGATAATGTTAATAATAAACGATAATATTTTTAATAAGCATATATAATATGCAAGATATATAACAAATATATTGTATTAATTATTTAAATTTTGATTTCATTAAAAATCAAAAAATTTTTCAATATAATTATGCAAAAACTTTAAAATTTTTTCTTTTATATTTTCTGCATATAATTTTAAAATATTTGATAAATAATTTGAAATATAATAAAAAAATATATATTTAAAAAAATCTTAAATTCATTATAAAGTTATATTTTATTTTATATAAACAAATTATAATTAATTCTTACAATAATTATTATATAAATAAATACATCAAAGTTGTTTACACGGCTCATCGTCGTTTAAGTTATCACACAAATTTAAGTACGTTTATTTTGACTATCTAGTGATGACAATACAAAATATTATATGTATTAAAAATATAACACTTAATATCTAGGTAATGTAATACATCGATACCTATCGACGGATGGTCGACATATAGAACATATTTGATAAAGATAGATCAAAAATTTATTTTTTACTAATAGATTAATATTTATATGACCAATTTGCTTTGGAAAAACTGATATAACTCATTTATTATGCATTGATATTGTTCATTTAATATAACAACAGCTTAAAATATGTTTTATTTGAGTGTCCTTTAACGACGATCATTGGGCCATCTTTTTGATTTGATAAAAAAAGCTGTGTGTTATGTGTCACTTTAGAAAAAAACAAATATCTAATTCATATTGAAATTATTATTAAGAATATAATAATATGTCTGTTATTTGAATGTCTGTGAAATATTAAAGTAAATTTTAAGTTATACACGACATATCCTGAGAAATGTGTTTTTATATTTGGCACTTGCAAATGATACTCTGCTACACATTTCTCGTTTTCCTTTTAAAAATTATACAAACGAAAATTCTATAAATTTTGCAATGCCTAAAAGCATACATTTTTTTTAGAATTCTCGATTGTAAATTAAAGATGTTGAAGGAAAACAATGATTTCGTGTATTATTGAGAATATTATTATTGCAAATTGATCTTGTGATTTCTGTTTTCTTTTTACATTATTTAATATGGATATGTAAAATAATTCTAAATTTAAATTAAGCAGATACAAAATATTGTTCTGTATAGTATTTGCTCAATTTATAAAATATAATATTTAAATATTGTAAGTCACAAGGATTATATTTGCAGTAATAAATTTTATATATAACATTAATGCATATTGTATAAGGGACTAATGTATTTTTTCTTCTTTTGTATATTGGATTGGATTGTAACACAATGAATGAAAAACTGAAATCGACACGATCTTACTTCTTGGATGGATATAATACACATTCGCTTGACGGTGGGATGAGATGGAATGCGTTTTGGATGGATTTATGTATGGAGCATATATTATAAAAAAGGATTAAGAGAATGCAAAAATAATGAGGCATTAAGGATACTTTCAAGAGGAAATTCAGGATCAGGAATTCAGGAAAGGAATTGGATGAAAAACACAATCCGTTTCATTCAAGGATTCTCAATTAGCTGGATTTTCATCAGAAAACGTTGGCAAATCCATTACAAGGATTCAAAATGATTGTCCATATTTTTCTCTTTCGAATCGTTAAACAAACTTAAAAAAAATTATCTAATCGTGATGTAGCAGTGTTTCTGCATTGACAAACTAAATGAAAAAAAAAAAAAAAAAAAAAAATACCGTAATTGAAAACGCAAAATGAACATCTTACTAATATCTTAATGACGTGGTTATATACAGATTTCTTAATCGTTTCAGTGTTTCGGTTTTATTACTCGATTTATCACGCGATTTTAACGCTAATAAAACAAGAGAAAAAAAGAGGAAGACTTTCGCGATTTTTCTCTTACGTTTTACACGCTCTAAAAAAAAAAAAAAACAAACTGGTAATGGAATGTCAACATTATAAAGTTTTATTTTATATGAAAGTACTCACTTATAGCTTCTATATCATACGTTCGTAAGTCGAGAATTATTTTTATTATTACCGATATGATAATTTTGATTCTCATCGTCAAAGGAAAACGTTGTTGACCGGGGTATATCATACGTTTCATCCATCGGCGCTCAGTGATCGATGATTCGTGACAACTTATATGAAAAGGATATATAAAACTGGTGCCTGGTTCAACGCGAGGAAATCAGCTCGTTGAGAAATCTTCCATATTTCTCGTTTGACTTGTGTAATTTAAGCATTAGCATAGGCAATTACGATTACGATTGAACTATCTAACTTCGTGCTTAGCATTCCTCAGGATCGTGCAGAACGAACGAGGAGTCCTCCAAAAGAAAACTATCGCGTTGCAAAAATAGTGTTTCTACGGTTTACTTTCTACCTTGTGATCAAACATCGTCTGATTGCTCTTCTCTCAATCGTTTTGATCTTTGATTGTACACATTAATCGTGACCGTGTGTATATACAATTTTGATATGTGTGCTATAGTAACAATCTACACCTCGTTCTTCAGGACTTTGATGCATGTTCAAGAGGATATTTACGTTCAGGTCGGAAAATGAGACAAATCCTTCATCTTCTAACAAGGACCTGGCTCTTCCTAGTTGTAGAGGATCTTCTGGAATGAAAAATAAAGTATATATGTATATATACATGAAATAATAAGATGGAAAGACAGGATTTGACAAAGATGCGGTGTGTGGGATTAGGATGCTGACAGGATATAAAATTAGTGTTAATGATGGATATTTTGGATAAATGGATAATTTGGCTGGAAATATTCTACGGATTCTGTAAATAAGCGGATTACTTGGATCTTTGACCGGACAATATGTATATATATATATGATAACGCCGTTATATTCATGGATTTGGATTATCAAAATATCGATCAATTATATAAAAAAGAGAAAGCAAAATATGTGGCTGTACTCGTTTCACAAATAGGTTTCTTCATGGATTATATCTCCTAGGTCGGATATGGGATTTGGACTTGCACTTATCGAGATCAATACAGGAATTTAAAAAAAAAAAAAAAAATAGTCGGATATCATTTTTCGGATAACACGGACGATCGGGAACGGATGATTCGCACACTCTCGCTGTAAGGTATTTGTTCAAGTTTAATATCTCTGCCGCCCCTTCGATATATACATATTTTTCTGCATGCAATTCTTCTAAACGATATGACAAAAAAAAAAAAAATCCTATAAAAGAATCAGAAAAAAATCCATTTTTTAATTTTTTTTATAAATCCATTTCTTTACGAAACTAACTTAAAAACGTGTAACAGATATAATATTCATCTGTTTGAAAGATCTGTTTCAGTGTGATTAATCTTTCATCATCATCATCTTTATGTTTAGCTTTTATCATACGTATATGTACAAGATGGATCAATTCATGTTATCATATTGATTTACATTATTATCCGTAAAGAAAAATGAATTAAAGTAAAGTTGTATAATCTGAGAAAGATATAAAATCGTATTAAATGAAATTTTGAAAACGTAGCCATACCTTTTTATATTTTTTAAAATTTAAAAATAATCTTTAATTTTAACTCTTTATAATAAAATTTTATAGTTTCCATACATAAAATCAAATCAATCTTCAAATCTTTAAAGTAATAATAATTAAAACATTTTATGTCATTTTATATTGAAATTATGCAAATTTATTTTTTTCCATTTTCTTTATTAATAATTATATTGACGTAAATCAAATTGATAATATCATACGAATTATCGCACAAATTTTTGAATCCTTAAACAAAAATTTTTGACAGAATGAATGTTTGTTTCCCGATAGTAGTATTAATCCCTCTTTAATAGTTACCCAATCATTTCTTTAATTAGAAATTTTACGTTTGTTATCTCGATGATAAGAAGAATTTTATAGAAGTCCTAATCATCGATATCTGTTCAGGAAGCAGGAATAAAAAATGTTTGATTATTTTATTATTGATACTATTTTTGGATAATAACCTGAATTCCTTTCCTCAACTAATATTTATGTTGAAAATATCTCTATTATTATTATTATTATCACTATTATATAATTAATATCGGTAGATTTTACACTTTTTTTTCATGTATTTGTTCAAGAGAGCAAGAAGAAAATAAATACGTGAGTATAGATTCTCTTCCATAAAATATATTATTATTTTTCCTATAATATAAAAACAATAATATTAAAAAATTGATGATTAATCAGATAATTTTAATAATAGGAAAATATTAATGTATTTATAAGGAAGAAAAATGTATTATAAATACATTTATAGAAATATTTTTTTTTTTTTTTTACAAAAAAAAAATAGGAATAATTTTTTTTAGATAAAAATATTTTATTTTAATTTTTTTTTTATTAAATATTTTTTTTATACAAAAATTTATTAAAAGTTGTCAATACTTTATAGAAATGTTTTTCAAATGTATATGATTGAATTTTAGGTGAGTAATATACAAGAAAACAGAGAATATAATGAATTAATCTTTTATTAGTTTTGTTCAGATGATCCGTCGGATCAAGAGGAGAATGAACTTCCGCTGCTTCTTGGATTAATGAAGTGACCGTTTTGTAAGATCGTGATATCTAATAGTATTGCAATTAATATTTGTTACGAAAATTCTATATTTGTAAATTCTATATTATGTAAATATCCAATTTACATAATCTATTTATTTAATACTAAGAGATAATAGGAATTTAATCTTATTATATTATAAATGTAAATCTTATTATTTTATTTTTTATCTCATTATATTACATGATCGATAAATAAAATATTCTTTTTGCCTGAATTATATTATTCTGTATTTAATAATAATAATGTTCCATAGAGAAAGAATTAATATTACAAATCTTTAAGAATAATCAATTCGATATTGACAAATTTTTATTTTGTATATTTACAAATATTAACTGTTATGTTTTTGTTAAACATATAGAAAAATAATAAATGATATTTGATCGTTTTTCTTTATATCGTTTCACGATTCGGTGTGACCACCAATTCTTTGATCAAGACATTGTCAGGAGTTTGTAAAGCGAAGAGAACACAATCGGAAACATCTTTGGGTTTCAAAGCCAGACGAGAATTTTCTTTTAACCATTGTACAGTCATATCGGTTTCCACTAAATCAGGACTAATAGACTAAAATATATATTATCAAATTTAAAATTTCGAAGACATAATTGACAATTAAAATTTATATTTTTAGATATAAGAATGAAAATAATTGAGAACTTACAATGACTTTGATATTGGATTCACATTGTGCTAATTCAGATCTGAGACAGTCTGTCAAGGTAGTTAATGCACATTTACTGGCTAGATAAGCTGGACGATTACGATTCATCGGTAGTAAGTTCAATCCAGAAGCATCATTGATGTTTATAATAATACCATTATTAATTCCTAGAAAATACAATAGTATGAGAATATGAAAAATTTACATTTTGAAATAAATATAACATATCATAATTTTCTAAGTATTTATTATATTTCAAAAGTGAAATTTTACCTTTTTTCTTCATTAACTTCAGAACTTCTTGGATCATGCAAGTTAATCCAAGAAGATTTACGTCAAAAATTTTCTTCCAATCTAACACTTCATCATTTTGCAGTGTGATATCGATATTAATAGCTGCATTATTGATGAGAATATCTATAGCTCCTAGATTCTTCTCGACCCATTCTATGACTTTCAAGATATCGTTCTGGTTGGAAAGATCGCATTGAAGAGGAACTAGTTTTCCAGGTTTAGATTTTAGTTCCTCAACAAGAGTCTATTTAGTAGAAGAAGAATAAATAAAATTTAAATTTTAAGAATAAAGAGATATTATTTTTCTTTAAAGAAGAAAGTAAAGATTCGAAGATTGAAACTGTTCTAAATCCAAATCTATTAATTTGATTGAATGAAATGTTTTACAATCTATACAAATTAAACAACATAATTGAATGAAAAAGTGATGAATCCATAATATAAAAAAAAAAAAAAAAGAATTATTATAGAAAAGATGTGTAATTTATTATGAAGTTTTATTATTTATTAATTATTGCTTGTTTAAGAAAAAATTTTTATAAAAAATCTTATATACCTTCATTTTATCAACTTGTGGAGCAATTCCAATAACTTTCATTCCTTTGCCAACTAAACATTCTATTAGGCATTTGCCAATTCCTGAATTAGCTCCAGTAATTAAGGCAACTTTGTCAACCCAATTTTGTTCCATTGTGAATTTTTTGATATATTAAATTGTGCTTGTTTTTTTTCTTTTTTTTACTTGTAATCGAGAAAGAACCGTAGAATTGAATAAAATGTATCTGAAATTTGAAGCGTCGATGCTTCTTTTATACTAAACTGAAATTGTGGCCCAAGATTATCGAGGTCGCGTTAATCTTCAGAGATACTTTAACCAGACCTTGTCTTTTTAACTAATTTTAACTAATATAAGTAGACAGTTGTTTTATTATATTGTAGATTAAATATATTTTAATTTAAATTATAATATTCGTAATATTTTTTAGAAAAAAAAAAAGATTTTCTTTTTCAATGTATATTTTACGTGATTTTATAGTAAAATAAAATTTTAATAAATTTTATAAAGAATTTTTTATTGAAAATTACAAAAAAGATTTTAATCGAAAAAGATATTTTTAGATCAAATTATTTAATTACACAAAAAATTATTATAAATATGTACCATCATAATATTAACGTAATTTTTCTTAAAATATGTGTTTACTAAAAATAAGGATAAGTGATAAAAAGAGATACAGGCATTTTCTTGTTCAAGTAACATTTTGCAAATATTGCATCAGATGTGTATTTTTAACATTGCTTCAATCGATACTTCAAGTTTACGTAATCTTTTAGCCTCGAAATAATAATTTTAAATAATTGTAATATTATAAAATTCCTTTTCTCTCTTTTTTTTTTAAATTTATGTAAAAAATATATTGAACGGTAAAATGTACGATAAAATTTATTAAGAAAATTGCATAAGGATTTTTAAAGATCGAGGTAATTTTCGTTGTGGTGCAAATCGATCGATAACTCCTTCCATATTTCTATCGTTATATAAAACTTGATACAGATCCGGATTTAGTTCGCGAGCAAACCTCAAACTATCAGCCGCAATCTCGCAACTTTGTTTTTTCCGAATCACTTTTTTATTTTCTATTTGAAATAGACCACGAGCTTTATGGATAAGGGCACGACTACGTTGTAAACGTAATTCTTCTAATGGTATTTTATCTTCATCAAATATTTGAAGTATTTGTTCAGCTATATCGATCGCTCGTTTCGAATCTCTATTGTTTATCGCCACTTCTGCTTTATCGTTCAGGATATCGATTATTCGTTCCGCCAAATCGATAGTCTTTTGACATAATGGTAACTTCAGTTTGCGCATCTTTTTGCGACATTTGAGGTATGATCGTAGTGCCAAATTAATTTCGTTACGTTTGATGAAACAGTCGCCTAATAATAGATATGATTCTGGATATTGTTTAACGAGGTTACTTTTCAATACAATTTGTATTGCCATATTGATTTTGTCCTCTAATAGACATTGCATTGCCATATCATATCTGTAAACGAAGTGTTCGAAAGTTTTTGCCGCATATAGCGTGTTATAATTTATCAATATTATTATTGATGATGTAACAAGTTTTTTTTTACTATTTAAGCTTTTGTTTGATACGTGCGTTTTTAAAAATGTAAAATGGATCAAATATGGAATATTAATGATATCTATTTGATTATTTGATTATTGGAATTTTGAATTAAAATATTTATTATATATTTATATTTTTACCGTATTAGATACCATTGCTTGATCAAATGATTTCTTGTTTCTCTAATCGAAAGCTTTCCCATGATCGATTTTTCTTTGTCTCTTGTCGGTTTTATTAGTTTAAAAAAATTTTTGTTAAGACTTTCTAACCATATATTTCCTTCTTCGAAACGACCAGACAATCGTAAAACTACAGTTTTTAATAAATTAAATCCTGGATTGTACGGATTACAATCCAGTGCTTTTTCGATTGTGACCAAACCTTTGTCGTAACAAGAATGCATGCACCATAAGACGGTATAGGCTGATAACGCATGACCAGTACTAAATACAACCTGTTTGTATGTGTGATATGATAAAAATATAACATGTGTAATATATTTAATTTCTAAAAGTTACAAGAAAGTGATAAAGTAATGGATTTTTAAACTGTTAAATTTTTTAAATTTTGTATACAATAATTATTTAAATACATAAAAATAATAACATTACATAAACATTCGAATATTAATAATAGTAACTGTAATCATCGAAATAATTTAGCAAATTTCAAATGATAATAATTTTAAACATGATAATATAATATCAAATATTAAATAATTATATAACTTAATACTTTTTTTTTTAGAGATTATACTATATTAATTAATACATCAAAATATATTTAATAATTA
Organism: Apis florea; assembly: GCF_048593485.1. Taxonomy (NCBI): domain Eukaryota; kingdom Metazoa; phylum Arthropoda; class Insecta; order Hymenoptera; family Apidae; genus Apis; species Apis florea. Next base: position 6,598,900 of record NW_028256549.1, on the reverse strand, counting down.
TATAGCAAAAAAAAAGTGAATGCCACTGAGCTTTTGCTCAGATATACGAAGAGTTGATAAACAAAGGATAAATAAATTTATTATCAATCAACTTGATATTTTGATTACTATCATAAATTCAGGTAAACGCGAGGAAAAATCGAATGATACTAAATAAGCAGTATTTAGTGTGCAAAAATAAAGAATTATTGAAAATAATATTAGTATCTTTAAAAATTGAAAAAAATTGAATTACAAATATGAATAATAAAAAATTTGAATTATAAAAAGAAGGAAGAATAATGAAATTGCTATATATATATATATATATTCAATATTTTGGTGTATATTAATTAATAATTATTTATATCTTTTTTAATTTTAGAAATCAATTAAAAATAGTTTTTTAATATTTTTATGTTAAAAATATAATTCGTCTTATTCGAAATCCATTACTTTTATCTTGAAATTGATTTAATGTTGATTTCTACGTTATCAAGTTTTATTTTTTTATCATAAAAAAAATGAAAAATATCAAAAATTTTGAGATTTAATTCAATAGAAAAGTTATAATTATTTTAACTCTATAATGGCACACTGAGGTTGTTCGTTATCCTAGTAAGACATGTTGAACATCTTTTTTAAAAAAAAAAGAATTATCTAAAAATAAATAATCGAAAGCTATCCTAATGTTCGATGAATTATGTGTAAAATTGATGATGAAAAAAAAAATAGTGTGCTATTGCAGAGTTAAATATTTTTATCATTAAAAGATTACGAACTTGTAATAAATTTTGAGCTATTTCATTATTTTTGTTAATGCTAAGAGCTTTCAGAAGCATATGCCTGGCAATTGCCATTTCTTTAAGATGAATCTTATATTCTGCATGTATAGCTAACAAATCAGAAATCCTCATAGGATCAGGATTCATTATAAATTGATCCCAATACATTCGAAACTTATCGTATTTGTGCAATCGACGAAGAATTTCTAATAACCTATCCTGATAATTTATGTATTGCAATATACAATATATTTAAAATTATTTTTAATCAGTACTTGTTAACAATAAGGAATTAAGATCATATACTTGTATTTCCATTATGTTCATTTCAGGTATTTTAAATAGAAAAATTTGTTCATAATCACTCAAAGCTTCTAATAACATATTATTTTCACAATAGAATTCACTTCTTTTTTTATAAGCATTGACTAATTGATCATTGTAGATATTTTTTAATTTCTCTTTTGTCAATGTATAATCATCTTTGGCAAAAAGCTTTGCGTTTTCATAGTTCTGGATGGCTTTTGTCCATTTTCCTTAAATTAAATAATTTTTTATGATTTTTGTGATTATTATAAATAATAATATTTTTTTCGAAATAGTTTTTTTTTTTTAGTTTTTAGTTCAAAATGGTTGTAAATATGCAAAAAAAATTATGAAGATTGTAAATTTGTATAACAAATAGTTTTTAGATGTGATATATACGTTAATAAAACATAAAAAATTATTTTTCCTTGATATTGTGTAATAATATTTATTATAGCTTGAATTTATGAAGATAAGACAAGGAAAATGAAACAAAATTTTTAAAATTAAAATGATTTGAATTTTTATTTCTTTCATAAAAATTTTCTTCTTTTAAATATTCATACATTACATACAAATAAAATTATAATACATTTATTTAATAAAATAATAAATTTAATTATTAATTTCTATTAATTTATCTATCAATGAAATATATATTTAATATATATATATATAAATTATAAAAATTCAAACTCAAATTTATTTCTAATATATCGTATATATTAATACATAATATTTTCATTCCAAACCTTCAGAAAAATGAATGTCTCCTTTTATAGCATGAAGCGAGTGAAATCTTGGATTGTGAAGCAATCCTTTGTTAATTACACGATAAATTTTGTCCAATTTTTCCTCAATTTTTATAAGATGCTTTGCTTCTCTGAACAAATGTCTCGCTTCCTGCAATTCTTGTCTCTTGGTAAGCGTCTTGGTATAATTCCATAAATCTCGCAACTAGTTCAACAATATATTTGTAATTTAATGAAACTTTCAAACATAAAATATTCAATTTTTCGTAGTATAAAATATTCAATGAATATTATTCTTATATTACTGTTTTAAAATTTTTAAAATTCATAACTAGTATTTTACTAGAATTGTCTAGGGAACTCTAAGATTTTGCCGATTTTAATTTTCGTAATAAAATAATATTTAATCCCTAATTAGTGAAATATACGAGAAATGTAAGAAATAGAATTTTCTATTATTTTAATTTTTTTGATAAATTTTTTTTTTTTTAATAAAATCTGAAATAATATTCTTTTATGCAAATAAAATTTACAAAATTTCATATGAGAATAAAAACTAACATTCTTTTGATTAAAATAAATTAAAAATCACTGATTTATAAAATAGTATCGATTTATCTCACTTTAAGAGCTTCTTTAAAGGGATTTTTATAACGTTCTTTTGGGTGCGCGAAAGCCTTCTTCTTTTCGCCAAGCTCAAATATCTCCATCGCGAGGAAATATTGAAATGGAATATATAGGATGAATGGGTTATGTTATGTCATTTGTTTTTATCATGAATAATCGAGAAATTGAAGGAAATAGATGTATAAAATATGTAATTTACATGTATCTCTGCGAACTTCATCATCTTTGATACGTATACTATTGGATAAAAATTTAATAAAATTTACAATTTTTTTATTTTTTTTTTTTTACATTAATTTAAAAAGACTTTCTAAGCTGAAATTCTCATGAAAAAAAATTAAAAATTTTAATCAAAGGATAAAAGTTAAAAAATTTCAAATAATATATTGGATGTATTAAGTTAATTTAAAGAATTTTTATAAAGTATAACAATTATTAATTAACAACTAAATAAGTGCTTTCAATTGATAATATGTATAAATATTTTCTTTCTCTCTATAACAATCGTTTGTGCAATAATTAGAAACGAATAATTCTAAAGTATAACTAAATCTTGAATGGTTTCATATGTTTATTACCAAGATTCGCCCAAAGGTCGCAGAATAATGTCTTGAACCTGAAAATATAATTAAAAATGATATTAACGCATAATGCATAGAATATTTCATATATAAATATAAGATATTATAATACGTACTATCGTCAAGATATGATTTTCTTAAAAAAAAAAAAAAGAAAAAGTTTTGTTTTAAAAAGAATCGATTTTGAAAATATATTAAATGTATGTATTGCAAATTAAAAAAAGAAGAGAAGAAATCAAATTGGTAATTCATTATCACGTGTATCATTTATGTGTTTAATACTTGTTGATTCAAGTCTGCGTGATAATCTGTAATAATATATATGTATATATATATATATTTTTTTTGAAGATTTTTTATATCATTCTAAATTCTCGTCAATCATCTAAGTGTGAATAATTATACTTACGACAACATGCGGGGCGCATGATAAAATATATATTGCAGCTGTTGCGACGTCTTCTGGATCCAATGTGGGGAATGATGCTAATGCTTCCTCGGAATACGTGCTATAAGATACCATTAGCTCTGTGGCTACTAGACCTGGGCTAATACCCTGCAGGAAAAAAAAAGAAATTAAAATTTGAAATGTTATTAATACATTTCTCTTTTTTTCTCACTTCCTTTTTTTTTAAATATTTTATTTAATAATTATATAGTAATTTACTAATTTTGATCTCAATCTGATCCTTCAGAAGCTTTATTTTATCATTAAAATAAAAAATCAATCAGAAGTATTTAAAAAAATAATATTCTTTAGCTTTTACGAAATATATTTATGAAAAGTGAAAACATATATTTTTTCATAACGAAATAAAAATTCTTCGATTAAAATCTATTGTGCGAATGATGAAACAAAGTTTTTAAAAACAAAAATTGTAAAATTGAAAAAAAAAATCGTTAAATTAAACATTTATAATAATATTTAATTATAATAAAATTATAAATCTTTCGTGTCATAATTGATTATATTTTAATTACATTGTATACTTAATGATAGAAGTATTTAATATAATATATAATTTATTATTCATTTTTTTTAAATAATTTTCCATCATTCCGCCTGATTTGAAAATAATTTAATTTTGAATATAATTTATTGAAAAAATAATAATTGCAAGTACCGTAACTCTGATTTGGGTTCCCGTCAGCTCGTGTCGCAACGTTTGTGCCAGAGCAGCGATAGCTCTTTTTGAAGCTGGATAAACGGAGAATCCAGGTATGAAAGGCACTCTTTCACCTGCAAGGCTGTTTATGTTTATTATGACACCTTCGCCTCCTGTTTCTCGCATCATTCGAATCGCTTCCTTAGTGCAGAGGCACAATCCGAAAACGTTCACGTCGAAGACAGAGCGCCAATCTTCTAAATTGCCATCTGCAGATTTGATATTAGGCTAATCGATCAAAGGTTTTTTGTAATTAAGTTAGCAATTACAAATTAATTTGGAGATTGATTAAAAATTAGAAAAAATATTTTCTCATCAGTTTTTTAAGTATAACTAAGATTCAATATAAGTACAATTATAATGTTAGTACTATTAATTGTAATTTATATTAATTTATACTGTTATTAATTATAAATTATTGTTATTAATTATAATATATGTTCTTTGAATTGATGAAGATTAGATTCAAAGTCAAGTGAATTAAAAATTTTTTCAATAAAAATTCTATTATTTCTAACATTTGTATTTTGTTCAAATTAAATTGAAAATATTAAGGGTTGAATGAATTACCTATAAGAGAAGATTCTTTTGTTATTCCAGCATTGTTGATCAACACATTTGCAGGGCCAAGATTTTCTTGAACCCACGCGAAAGCTGCGATCACGCTTTCCTCTTTTGATACATCGCATTCTACGGCGTACAGCTTTCCCGAACATTCTTCCAACCCTTGCTCCAATTCTTTTATCTTTTCTACTCTTCTGGCAAGACCTGCTACCACCATGCCTTGCAGAAATTAATTAATCAATATATAAATTGCTGCGATAATTGTAAAAATTATCAAATCAGATTTTTAATTTCTTGTTATTAAAAAAAAAGTTTTATGCGTTATCCTTCGAAGAATATACCTCGTGTGTTATTCTTTCCTTGAAATTTTTTATTTTTCATTTTTCATTCCTTTTCATGGTTTAATACAAAAATATCGAAATTTTGAGATGAAGCATGAAAGAACAAAATATTCATAAATAAATAAATTTATAATTTTTTTTTCTATTGAATAGACTAAGAATAATAAATAAAAATATTTCTTTCACACTTCAAAATATGATCTTTTATTTCATTATTTTCAAAATTTAGAATTTAATTTTAAAATATTCTTTCAGTTACGCAATCTTCGTTGCGTAATTGCTAATAATTCTGTAAAGGGTTGCATAAACGTTAAATAAAAAAAATCCTTTCATAAATTTTAATATTTTCACAGTATATATATATATCGGCCAAACTTATACTTAAACTTAAATAAATTTTTATTTTCCTTCTGGCACAAACTACAAACAAGAAAGGCCCATTGCTAAACATATCGGATAGATACATCCATTCGAAGTACAAGATTCGTTGAAATAACTAGTATTATAAATAAATTAATTTTTGAGTTGAATTAGATATAGGATCGAAACTTTCTAAACAACAATTGGAAAAAAATAAGAATTTTTGAATTACCATGAGTGAGCAATTGCTTGACGATCGCGGCCCCAATTCCGGCACTTGCACCCGTTACCACGGCCACCTTCCCTGCCCATCTGTCCATCCTTTCTATTTCACGTATGTCTCGCGACTGTTCGCCGTAGCTCCGGTAATAAGATCGCTTATAAGTCTAGAAACCGATAGGTAAAAAGTAACAGCGGTTAAAAATCGATTGCGACTGGTCCGGTGGGAAATCCGATAGTCTCGTGGTAAACCCATACCTAGCCTTCGGTCTGACATGTCCTCGGCAATTAATGTTGTTTGCGAGATCTCTGACATCCTGTCTGCGATCTATTCTCGATTGTCGATTATACGATTATACGATTCGTGTGTTATTATTAGAATTTCGAATTTCATCAGAGACCAAAAAAAAAAGAAAATTTGGATAAATATTTGTTTCTTTAAATTTTTTCTTTTCATTAAAAGAATATTAAATTTCATAAAGAGAGAAGTAGAAAAATATAACAGGAAATAAAAGTTTAGAGATATTTGCTTGATAAATGATAATACAAAAGTATATCATTACCAATTGAAAAATTTGGAAACACTTTTCTTTTATAGCTGTTACATGTACTTTTGATAATCTTTTTATTAATTCTAATCGATGCTATAACTACTAATAATGATTTTCTTTACTTTGACTTAGACTTTTAATAAAAAAGTTTTCCTCTTTAGTTTCTTTAGTTTAAGAATACATATTTAACAATTCCAATTTCTTTAGGTACTAATATATGTATATATATTGTATATATGTGATGTAATGTAGTGTTAAAAAGAAATTGTTTTTAATGATTAATGCAGACATTTAATCGTTAATTTTGATTCATTGATTACTTACTATATCCATTTATAACTCTTTCATGCTGAATGTTATGTATGCATGAAACAATATCTTACTTACTTATTAAATAATTAAATATAAAATATAAATATATTTCTTTTCAACGAAACAATTTTAATAATAGATATGTTATATATTATCTATTTTTTTAAAAGAAATATTTTAAAAAATTATATTTCTCCTATAAATAATTGAAAAAAAAGTATCTTATTTCTAAAAAAATTTGGTTCCAAAAAATATATAATACAATATTACAATATTGAATCAAGAAATTCATCGCAAACTTTTATTCTTCTTATTCTTATAAGTAAAAGGAATAAGTTAAAGGAATTTTATTGCAAAAATACATGTGTACTTACACAGGATGTAAAAATTATTTTTTGAACGACACTAAATTATATTATAGACAAAACGTTACAATCGTTATAAGATTTTTCAAAAATTTTTCAGTCGATTGGCAGTCGAAGCGACCACGATGAACTTCTTTGCACAACTGCAGGGTACGGTTTGCGATTACGTGCACGGACATAGAACGTTAATTGAGAAGCCCTTGTCGGCTTGTTCTTTATTGTATTTCTGTGGTAGATGATAGAATAACATATTATGATTGATATTGATTTATCATAAAGATTATTAATAAGTTGAAATTTTTCGTTGGAAATATTTCTTATTAGCTGCTATATAATTATATAATTGTATTAACATGTGCACGAGTAATTGTTCCGAAGTTAGTATCCTTTGTTTGCAATACGGAAGCATTTCGTTAGTGAATTAAGGCTAACGAGAGACTTTAGATTGCGAAATCAATTTATTGTCATATGGAATATTTATTGTTCTACAGAAGAATTAATTTAAGGATGAATAATTTTTAAATTATAATATAATAAAATAATAATATTCCTTAATTTTTTAATGTGGAAATTACAATTATTAATATAATTAATAGTTAATGGTAAATAATATTTATTATTCTTTAATTATTTATATTTCTTAAATATTTTATATTTTATATCCAGTTCTTGAATATACAAAATTACATTTTTTTTTTTTTAGTTATATATCATACATCATTATAATATTATAATATAATTATTAAAATTGTTATTTAAATTTTTTTGTAAAAAAAAGATAAAAAGGATCATCATGGGATATAAAATATGAACACAATTTGTTTCAAATCTACAAGTTATTTATTGAATATAAGGCGCCTACATTGCTGAATACTATGCACTTGAAATTTGTATCGAATCTGTCTCCTTCGGAGCTCTAATAAACATTTTTTCTTTTAAATTCATTATAATTAATAATAATTATTATTATTGTTTTTTTTTTTTATTATTCCTTTCTTTCTTATATTCTTAAATTCGTTACGTATCGTCGTGGAATGTCGACAATGATTCGCTGAAAACATTGTCTAAGCGTGGCATTAAACAGGAACTGCTAAACAATGGCATAGAGAAAGAGAGTAAAAGAGAATGAAAGTGAGAGAGAGAGAGAGAGAGAGAGAGAGAGAAACAGAGACAGAGACAGAATAGCGGAAGTCGAAATACCACCCCCGGATTTCTATATTTCTGAAACAGTATTATTTCATTCGAACGAGCGTGACGTTGATTTTTCTTATAAATAAAATAGAATGAATCCATTGGTCATTATTGTTCTTATCTTTTTTTCTTTTTTTCTATCATATTGTAATATTCGATAATTATTTACAAATCCTTTAAAAATTATTGCCTCTTCTTCTCATATACAACTACGTTAAAGACTTTTAATTTTATAGAGAACACACGTTTTATCTTTATAAACGTATAATAAATCGTTCTGCGTAATCGTTATGCGTAAAATAAATAAAACACATCCTGAATGAATTATCAATTGAACGCTCGGTTTTACAAGATAAATATGTCGCGTATGTCAGAAGTGTAGATATCTCTCGAAAGATTCAATTACATGCTAATTTTTTAACAATATTTATGAACATAATCCGATTCCGGAGATTTGAGGTTTAAAAATAAATAGCGAGACATAAATAAAAAAATTAACAATTGATAAAGAGAGGAGATATTGCAAATTGTGAAAGAAATAAAAGAAAGTAGAATAAAAGTGAAAAATATTATGAAGCTGTTTTCTAAATTATTTCATTGAATTTTTAATTACAAATTTAATTAATATATTTTTAATTATATATATTTTTTAACTAAATAATTACTAATATTTAATTTACTGAAAAATATATAATAATTTTTTTTTAGTAAGTTAAATATTATTGATATAGAATAATATTTTATGGAGAATCATAATATTTTAAGAATTTTAAAATCTTGATTAAAATTGGATTTTTAGAAATATTTCTACGCTTCTGACAATAAAATTTTCAACTTCAAATAATAAATTTCGTAATAATCAAATAATAAATTTCAATTGCATTGAAAACGCGACTCAAGTGCGGAGAGAATGGAGGAATAGAATGCTTATAGATTTCCTCTTACATACGAGATATGTGAAATTTTATTTTTTTATTTTCTTGTTGCAGGGGGGAACACGTTGAATTTCGGCCTCATCGATTCGACAACACGGTCTATCTACGAAACGTAAGTAACATGTATATGATTTTAAGCTTTTTTTTTTTTTTTTTTTTTTGCATCTTCCGTTGCACGTACATCACGAAAAACATAATAAACTTAAATAGTAGGATTTTTACAAAATGTAAGATCACAGATACTAACGAGATATAACAACAATTATTAATAGATTATATAATACTTATCATAAACTTTGATGTGTCATATGAGAAATAATGCATATAAGTTCTGAATATAAGTTTGAGATTACATTTAGAATTGAATTGTGTATTTTTAGAATGGAAGAACAGATGAGTCTAATTATAGTTGTCAATTATCCAAGAGGAGGATAAAATGCTTTGGTAATCGTCTTAAGTTATTAAATTCTTCAAGTTATTATGCGGAGAGATATAAATAGGTAATGAGAAATATAAATAAAATTTATCTTTTAATAGTCCAAATTTTCAAATTTTGAAACTTTTATTTTTGAATTTTTGAAATTTTCTATTTTTCTTTTTTTAGTTTTCCAATTTTTGAATTAAATTATTAATCTTAAATTTTTGTTCACAGAAATATAAAAGATCTAAAAGATCTTAAAGCTTAAATCGAACAATCTCAAACTTATAATCAATAATGCTTACGTCGAAATTTATAATGAAATCATAAATTAACGCTTTATACAATTATTTTACAAGATAGATGTAAGAGATTGAGATGCGACATTTCATTATCTCGTACATTCATGACTGCTTTTTCTATTCGCTATGATATCTTTAGTAGATTAAAAAATTTATCGAATTAGATCATTTTTAATTTCAATCAATAATTTGAAAAAAAAAAAAAAAAAGAACGAAAAAGAAGAGACAAATCGATGCTCGTATTCGATATTACAAATATACATTAATATTTTACATTATTCGAGTCCATACTAAAATATAATATACGCAATTATAATATATTATCTTAGTACGACCGACTCATTTCTTTCTTATCTCTTGATTGATTCTTATTCCGTTTTATCATGAGGTAAAATATGTAAATAGTCAGCTTTGGAGATTCGAAGCCTGTTATTTTAAAGAATATTATTTATTTTGCTTATAATTATGTTCATTACTTTTTTATGCATATACTTTTTATTGCAATTCCTGGAACTGAATACTTTATTGATCCAAAAATAGAAATAATTTTAAATATTTTTTCCTTAATATATCTATTTTATAGATTTTTTCAAGGATTAAATATTTGGATTATTGTTACTACAAAAAAATCAATATTATTTATAAATTGACTATTTTTTTGAACTTTTTGTTATTAATTAAAATATTTATTAAATGTTAACTTTGATATAATTTTAACTTCTTGATTAGAAAATTAACAATATTAATTATAATTATAATTTATAATATATATAAATTAATAAATTTGAATTTTTTTATCAATAAATTATTAATATTAATTAACTCAAATTTGAATTTAAAAATTTTTTTATTTCTTTAACTATTAATTTCAAACAAGAAATCATTATTACTTTTCAATTGAATTTTCATTATTCCATAATTGAACTTCAAAAAATGAAATTTTCTAATGTTCAAATTCTAAAAATTCAAGAATCTTCAGATTTTAGAATCAATGTATAAATACCAGAACCTTTATAAAATTTTTTGACCTCTCCAGACCGACTATTTATCAATAAGTTACATTAAACTTTTGATTAAAATTGATGAAAATAAATTCAGAATAAAATATTTTATCTTTCTCAACAGATTGAATTCTCATAACGAAGTTCTCATAACGATACAATCGCACGAAAATGAACGATGATTTGTGTATACAGAGGGAGAGATGTCTATTGTATCGATCCTATCCGAGATTATATTATAATTACTCTGAACTATTTCATGCGGCCATATGAAATTAAATAGTTTAATCTTCATATTCTTCCATCTTCATTTCCCATCAAATTAGATAATCACAGTTACAGTCTGTTTCGATGTATTTTATACAAAAATTGTTCCACCGATTATACGAATAGTTTTCCTTTTTTTTATTATTATTATTATTTTTTTTTATTTTCTTTAGGTATCTCGTTTATTGTATCTCATAATTGCTTTACGTGCTACTCATAGAAAACACCGTCAAAACAGACCTTGATTACTACGTTGGTCTTCTTCGAGACATCGAAGAATATTTTTAACGACGGTATAATAGATTTATTTTTGTGAACGATTAATATATTTTTTTTAACTGGTTGCTGGAAGAAATTTAACGAGACTATAATGAATATAAATTTCTTATTTTACAATTTTTATATTACAATAATTTTTCCTAATGATGATTAAAATAATTATATACATAAATTGCACTTAATATTGCAAGAATTCAAAATCTTGTATTTTTGATTCTTCTTTTTTTAATGTTTATTTAGAAATTATTTTTAATAAAATATTGTATAAGTAAAATATTTGTTATCTCATAAATAAATAAAATAAATAAAAAATTCAAATATATTTTTCATTATATATTTCGTTTTAAAAATCTATTACTATACATTGTAACATAAATTTGTATAATTCACAAAAATACATGAGTGCTTTAAGTATTTATTGTATAAAATTAATTTTGAATATAAAGAATAAATATAATTCAAAATTTATTATTAATAAATACTTATTATTCTATTCTATAATGATTAAATAATAAATTAATATTCACATGTTAAAAACTTTTATAATCACATTATAATCACAATTTATGTATGTATATATTTAAAACATTTTTTTTTATATTATATTTTATATAATTTTAAATAATTTCTACAATATACATTCCATCAAGAGAATCAAATTATTGATTTGATCAAGAGATATTTTGCATATTTTTTAATTAAGTCTTTATCTTTTCACAAATTTTCACAAATTTCTTCCTTTAATATCTGAAAAGTAAATATTTTAATATATCTGTTCATTTTTTTTCTATCTCGTTGTATTTCTACCAGCAATTATACAAACTTTATTACTTCATGTCTCTACACGTGCACATGACGGATATATCAAAGAATGAAACTCTTAGGAAACTGTTTTTTTTTTTTTTTTTTTTAATATCTTTACGATCTATAAAAAGATCGTTTAATTCATTCGATACGATTTTCTATTTGTTTGTTTAAATACCACTCGGATCCTTATTTGCGAATGTACAATTGCCACTGTTATCTTATTACGTTGTCGGTATTACTATTACTATTATTATTATTATTATTATTATTATTATTAATATTATTATTATTATTATTATTATTATTATTATTATCATCATCATTTGCTTTTGAATTCTTTATCGATGATATATTTTCAATGTCCCTCGATTGAACTTTTGTTGAAAAAATGCTTCGTAATTCGTTTTCATCATCGTTTATTACACCCAACCCCCACTTTGCAAATAATTACCACGATTGTGTTGAATTAATTAGCCAATTTTTTCGCTATTGTTTTCATTTTTAATTTATATTATTTTTTCAATTAACGTTTTATAAAACGTTTAATATTGATTACCATTTACTAATGAATAAGTCTAAATTTATTAGTAAAATTATTAGTAATAAATTATAATGATTTAAGTAATTAAAATTAATTATATTTTTATAATATAATATAATATATTTAATTCATAAGTAAAATAATATATTTATATCTTTAGAAATAATTATAGTTCTCTAATTGTAAAATTCTCTTTACATAAAATAGAGGAATTTTTTAATTTAATTTTTCAATGAAAACAAATCCAAAATTAACATGGTAATCAATATGTTAATTGTTATTATTTTTCAACCCTCCTATTTAATACCAACAAATATTAATCGCCTCGTTCGATTCCATCGAATGCTTTTCTCGAATAGAATACGAAACAAGTTTTCCACATTTAGAGGAAACTTAGAATTGACTTTCTAAGAATGATCGGAGGATGATACCGTGCAACGATTATCAATTTTTTACATAGTTGAAGATCGAAGTTGAAACGAAATGATTTTCACGAGATTTCAAAATCAAAGATTCTTTTTAGATTAGATTTTTATGCTCGTTTCAAGATAATTTCAATCCATTTGCATTGAAAATTTTTTCTGATCATCGCTGATCAAAAAAATAAAATTAGGTCGATGCAACTTATGAATTAGTTATCATTTCCTTAACAAATACAATTCGAATCGCTAGTTTCAAAATAACAAAAATTTTGATAATGCAAATTATCGATATTTTTCCTTGCAATTCCTCTTTTAAATATCGTCAAGCTTTTGTAACAATTTTTAAAATGATTACTTTCTAATTATCAATATTAAATTCAATATTAAATTTTACAAAGGTTTTGAATTGAATATAGTATTTTTATTTTTGCTACTGATTAAACAATCTAAACAAACTAAACAATATTGACTATAACTAATTAATTTATTAATTTTTCAAACTTCTATTAAGAAAATCTATCGTTAAATTTCTCAACAATGCAAATGGATTGGCCGTGAAACGAAGACTTACACCCAGGGTAGGCAAGCGTAAGGAGCACACTTATTGTAATTATGCACAAATGGGAGCGAGTGTCTGCCTCTGTGTCAGTGATGCTTAGGAAAGGAATCGGATTGCGTGTTTCTATGGCCTTGGTTATTTTGGCCGGCGTTACTACCTGAATGTTGTTGGCTATGAGATTGCTGCTGTTGACGTTGCTGTTGTTGATACTGTGCACGTTGTTGGGTTTGCTGGTATTGTTGAGTTTGCTGGTATTGCTGGTGTTGCTGTTGTTTTTGGTGTGCTTGTTGACGTTGCGATTGCTGATGTTGCGGTGGTGGTTGCTGTTGTTGGGGTTGGAGATGGAATTGCTGTTGAGGATGTTGCTGTTGATTCTGTTGTTGCTTCCGTTGCTCCATACCAGCGGCCAAGTAAGAGAACACACAGAGAACCGAGTAACAGATTTGATCTGCCTGAAATATTTTTTTGTATAATAGCATAATTTAATTAATTTTTAAGGAATTTTTTTAGATTGTTAGATTGTTAATCTATTTAGATTGATTTTAATATATATGCATTTATATTTTGATAATTTGAGATTTTAACTTTAATTGTTTTGATTTACTTGTTTATTTATTTGATGTATGCATTTTTATGTATTTTTGAATTTGAAGATTGTATTTTTTATTTTATATTGATTACCTATTATTATTTACTCGTAAATTATTATGCGAAGAAAGTCCTTATATTTTCGAAATACAAAAAAAAAAAAAATTAAATTTGAAGATTTTGTTTAATAGGTAATGGTAATTTGTAATGGTAAAATGTAATGGTAAAAAAGATATCAATAAAGATTTTAAAAGAAAAAATAAATGAAATTTAAAAAGAGCAACGAAAACTTACGTTGGAAAAAGAAAAAATAAAAAGTAGCAAGTAAACCTTCATGCATTTTCGTTTTCGGAGTTGGCATCAGAGAGTTCAGATAACGTAAAGGCAACGGAGAATATCCTGTGCATGCAGTGGCACAATTCATTGGCCTGTTATACAGTATATAAAATATCATAAAATATTCAAACATTATAAGATAATATAATAATGTAAAAAAAAGTAAATCTATAGGAGCAACATATAACACAATAAGCAATTTAAAAAAGGACTTGTTGACACGATGAATTAAAAAATATATGCATAAATTAATTAATTATTTTTAAATATTTTAATATTTTAATATTTATGCTTACCATTTGAGACTTATATTTACGTTGAATTACTTGTCTAGTTTTAGGATCTGAAAAATAGAAGAAATCGATATAAAAATTCGAAAGTAAATATTGTTCATAATTATTGAAAGGATATTTTATTATATTTAAATTTTGAAATTTAAAACTTTTACTATAAATAGAAAAAATTGAAAATATGAAAAAATTTTTATTTATACAAAAATAAAAATATCCTTCCATCCATATTTACATTATATAATAAAAGTATTACTTTGCATAAAGATAATAATATACTTTTCTGTAAAAATAAAAATATTTTTTCTATTTTTGAAACATTCATTCTATATTTTTCTTTTTATTCTTTTTTTACTAAAAAAAAAAAAAAAAGTTACTCACTGAATTCTTCCAATACAAAGATCCCATCCTTCTGAGTAAAGCACTTGCGGATATGATCGAGTCTTACAAAAAACTGCAAATAACGTTCATCTTGCATTAGTTGTGACCGGAAATTGTGGGATTTCGCGATCTACTTATACATGCACACTTGTGATTAAATCCTCTATGGCCTTTTATGCCCCGGACAATATAAACCGTGTGTGCCAACAACGATCTCGGAAAGAAAGGCGTGAAACTCGTTCGAGTAAAAAAATGCTTAAAGTTCGATGGTGGGATCAAGCTCTGAATCGTCGACGTCTCATGTACTATCGTATCGGCTAATACGCATCACAGTGCACCTTTTTTTTTTTTTTTTTTTTTTAAAAAAAGCGGGATTTTGCTGCAAAGAAATTTCTCTCGAACCTGCATTCTGCATGTTCTAATTTAAAAAAAAAAAAAAAATATTCAAAGACATCTTGCTTTTCGAAGAAATTCCACACTTTTAAGGGAAATTTTAAGAAATTTTAAATATTCATAATATTATTTTTCTTTCAACAAATTTTCAAAGATATTTTGTTTTGTTTTTGGAGAAATTTATATGTTTTGAATAGAAATTTCTTTTAAATTATCATGTTCTGTTTTTTCCAGTTTTCCAGAAAATGTTTCATCGAAATTAATTTCCTCAATCATATCATATTAATTACAGGATTTATAGAGATATTTCTTTATTAAGATAGTTAAGTCATTTACCAAATTTCATTGTTCTATTCATTAAATTCATAACTATAATTTGAAAATTGTGCAATGAAAATTGGCATTGTCTTTTATTCAATCTTTTTTTCTTTTTTCTTTTTCTTTTTTTTTCATCTCAATTTCATTACATCATTAATACAAAGAGAAAAGTTGACGGTAGACGGTTTGCAACTTTCCTCTGAACATAAGTTTATTCAGTGTATCTTTCGAGGGAACCATCTTTCCAAATTCATGCACGTTCTCAAGTATACTCGAATCAAAGATTTTTCATTTATATTTTAGTTTATATTTTTTTTTCTGAATAATCTATTCAATTAGATTTTTTTAATTTTTATCATACAAAGTATAAAGAAATATAAATTAATACATAAAAATATTTTAAAATTATATGAATAACATATATTATTGTGGATATTACAATATTAATTAAGAAAATGCATATACATGATATCAATTCAAGAAAAATCATTAATTCTCATAGATCATCATAATTATTTATAAATTTTCTCTTTTTAAGGATCTTTTTTTTTTTTTCTTTCTAAAAATTTTTAAAAAATTTCTTCGAAACATTCTCATTTATCTTTTTCCCTCTTACAAATTTTTAAACATGGTATATCTTCTTTTTAAAATCTCCTTCTTCCCTTATTTTCTTTTTCGATTCGTGTATAACGAGAACGTATCATATTGGCGAACATGCAGGGATCAACGAGCACGATAAAGCTGCACACACCATGCATCATTTCCTTCGCTAATTAAAAGCCAAGTCATCCATTAGCATTTCGACTTCGACAAAGCGGGTCTTGAAAGCTGGAATAATCGCGAGTATTGGCCGCGGCGAATCGTATTTCTGGCTGCAACAAGGCGCAATAACATAAGCGATATTACAAAAACGGTTCAATAAACTTCTAAGCAGAAATATCACAGAGAGCAGCGTCTAACAATCGTAGCAATTTTTCGTTATTATTTATATATATATATTTTTTTTTTTTTTTTTAAATAGTTCAGCGGCAAGCAGGCAACTCTGGAGATGGCCTAAATTCATCAAAAAATGTATAAATGTTATCGATTGCTCGGCGTCGATAGATCTGCTATAATATGTGCAATTTGTATATCTAAAATGCGCGAAATTGGATTTGGCCCGTTTGATTTATGTCTTTTTCTTCTTCTTCTTCTTCTTTTTCTTCTTCTTCTTGTTTGTAAATTGTTTCTTTGTTTTTGTTTAATGATGCACAGTTATGAGACGATCGATCGATCGTAGTTAAAGAGAGATATATATCGTGTACTTGAGATCTAGAAGATCGAAATATCGTGTACCAGCGGTGCCATGCTGTGCTACAGTGCTTTTTGAACTGTATCGTGTGATTTGTTTTTTTGATAATGATTTTAACGATGATCTCAGAATTTATATTATATTTTCTGAAAATTCGTAAAATTCATTAATTTAAAAAGCAAAGTTTTCAAAAAACTTTTATAAAGATTATATTATTAAATAATTAGCAATCAATAATTTTTTTATAATTTAAACATGAATAAATTTCAGAAAATTTAAATAGTAATAAATTCTATAAATTGTATACGATATTTTTTTTCACAAATTTCTGGGGGGGGGGAGAGGAGGGGAAATCAAAATTCTTAAGTTTGTGTTAAAAAAAATCACTAGAATCAAAAAGTTCGAAAAACACCGTACATAGAAACATGTGTATATAAATATATATAAGTGTGTGTGTGTGTGTGTGTGTGTGTGTGTGTATGTGTACATGAAAATCGAAGATGTTGGTGTCGGGCTTCTTTCGAGTTGCTTTTCCACGAGTTTTGGGAATTTCATTCAATCAAACATCACTATATAGCACGATACCATTGCTCTACTACATAACTGGCAATGTGAGAGTGGTTTTATAAATGGTTCTGCAAAAGCGGGCGACTTTTCTCTATCGTACATATATATCGAGATCTACTCATTCATGCAGTGCATTCAAATTTCCCTAGAGACGTACATAAACATTCACCTTTGTTATATCATATCCCTAACGAGAAAAAAAAAAAAAAAAAAAAGAAAAAAGAAAGAAAGAAAGAAAGAAAGAGAAAAATATTTTCGATTAAAAAAAAAAAAAAGGAAAATGATAAATTTTGACGATAAAACTGTCCTTTTTAGATTTGGTAAAAAAAAAATCAAATTTGTGTTTCTTTCATTTTTAATTTTTTGATTTCTTCTTTTTTTTTTTCAATGATCGTGTCCGTCACCCGATTTTGCGCGAAAATTAAAAATTGATAAAAAAACAATTTTTTTTTTTTTGATAGAAATAAAAAATTAACTACGATCGTTCACTACGTATATAGATTTTCATTAATTCAGCATATACTTCTACGGCCGTACTCCGAAATTTTTCTCACATGTTTGACATCTTCGAAAGATTGGTGAGAAATATGCTTTTGCAATTTATAATTTTTAATTGCAATATAAAATATGAACATGAAATAATGAAGCTTATTTCAAAATATTGTTTGGTAAATTAAAATATCAAATTTCAAAATCTTAAATCTATCATACTTCAGAAATTAATATCATTTAATTCAATTTATATAAATTATTAAAAAAAATATTTTGTGTAAATTTTACTAAATGAAAAGTATATTTAATTTGTTTAAAATTTTAAATATATATAAAATAATGATATAATATTCATTTCTGCAAACATACAAATTTAAAATACATGTTAACATATTGATAACAAATCGCCAAACTACATATATTCATGTCGAGATAGATTACATATTAATTATTGTAGATTGACTTCAAGATTTCACGAGCAACACGATTTTAAAAGCATATTTCAGAACCCATTAATAATTATTATGCTTTTTATACATTATTATGCTATATATACAACGTTTATCTAATTAATGTAAATTATGTCGATCGTTTCTTTAATTTTTTCTTTTTTAATTCTACATAATTCTACATAATTCGTTAAAAAATTTCGATACTAAAATTATCGATATTAAATCAATAGTATATACAGAATATCTTGTAACTAGTGGTACAATAAAAAAAAAGTAATTCTATTTGAAATAAAATAATAAAAAATATGAAATAAATATATTTCGAATTAAGCTTTGCTTTTAAGATATATTTTGGAAATTGATTGTAATTTGTTATAAACTAATATGTTTTACATAAATAATAATTCTATAATTAGTTATATTCGATAATGAAGGATATATGATAAAACAAAAAAAATAGAAATTTTGTAAATTTTTAAAAAAAGTTTTTGTTCATTATTATTATTATTATCTTTGCATATTATATTATATACAAAATAATCTTATCAAAGATTAGAAGATTATGAAAAAAATCCCAAAAATCTAAAATTTCAATAAAACAAATTATTGGAAAAAAAATCTTTCATTGTATGAAAAAATTGTATTCGATATTTTTCATTAATTCTTTTCTATAGAACAGAACGATTCTAGTTATTACCATTAGTCACTGGATACCGTATTATAAATATTGGTAAACATGTCGATGTATTTATCTTCTCATGAATTTTTTTTAAACACATTGCTACGACTTACATAAAAATAAAAAATAAAAAAATTGACGATATCGAAAAAATCGAAGAAAATTAAATCTCATTGAAATGACAACAACAATTGTTTTCAATTAATTTTATAGTTAATTAAATAACTAACAAATTAAAAAAAAAAGTTTTATTCACGAAAGAATAAAAATTTAATAACATTTTCTTTTATTTTTTTCAACTTCATTAAACTTCTATTGTCATATTATTCTTTTTCTCTCTATTTATATATAAGTTGAAACAAAATTGTTAAGAACCATCCATGTAAAGATATCACATCGATAGATAGATTAATCTAAGAATTTAATTTAATTTTTTCTACGATCAACATCTAACTAATTTAAATGAGAAGCGCTATAATGGCGCGTGGAGAACTGAATGATGTTAAGAGTCCCATAATGTACGGGATGACGTAGAAGGTTATATGATGAAAAATAATATATATATGTATATATATAGTTGCATTGAGTGCACCAAAACATTGCTCTACAAGTTGCACTAAGACACTACTCACAAATAATATTTTCATCTAAAGACAATCTTATATATCGAATTCATATATCGAAATGCAGCAGACACTGTTCTGCGTATTTGTGTATATATATTATATATATATATATACATAATATATAATATATATGTATATAACATATATACATACATGGATCACTATGGTACCTGAGTCAATCTCATAGTAATATATATCATAGGGAACATATAAATGTATGTATATATATGTACACTGTGTGTAATTTATACACATGTATGTGTATATATATATATATGTACATATATATATATATATATACATAGACGTATGTATGTCACAGTTAACATCGATCAATGGTAGGAAAACAGTAAGGTAGATAGAGCAGATTAGTTAAATTTAAATGCACTGGTTAAGAGTGTAGTAGTAATAGTATAGTAATAATAGTAGTAGTAGTAGTAGTAGTAGTAATAGTAGTAGTAGTAGTAGTAGCAGTAACAGTAGTTGTAGTAGTAAAAGTAGTAGTAGTAGCAGTAATAGTAGTAGTAGTAAGTGGTAGGTAAGTAATAATAGATATATGATTAATAGTAATACGGCTAAAAGTAATGGTGAAATAAAGAAGCATTTCCGGAACACGGCCAACATTGATTATAATTAATATACTGAGTTCAATATAACAAACAGTGATTTAATTTGATTAGTACCTCGAAATCCTGTGTATGCCCAGCCCAGGGGCAATGTCGACGGACAGGACAAGAAAACAGAAAACAGAAAAACAGAAAATTAAATTTCTGCCAACAATTAATAATATAATAGTCCACTCAATTAAAATTATGTTAATCCAGGGCTCAGTATTACGATGATAAATATACAGCTAGTTATATTACCTATACGTCATGGCCAATTTTTAACAAATCAGCAGTGATTGTTCATTGTTCAAGGACCATCTCAAAAGTTCCCCAAGCTGAGAAAAGTCTATTGATTATATTTAAGTTATATACATTCGTTTGTATCTGGATCATTCGTTTTAAAATGCAACAATCGTCGAAATTTCGTCATAACATTACACATTTTTCTTTTTCTCTTTCTCTTTCTTAATACTTTTAATTAAATATTTTTGAGGCGAAATAATACAAGTTAATAAATTCCTTAAACAATTATAATTAATAATTATCGCTTTATCATTTTTTTTTTCATTCCTTTTTCTTATTTATTTAATTTTTCATTGATTTTTTCGAATGTGAATAGACTTTCCTCGCGTATGACCACGACAAATAATGATAGAAAAAAGAAACAAATTATCAGACTTAAGAGAGAAAAATATAATATATGGCATCCAACATTCAATACAAATTATAATAGATATTATATATATATATATATATACACATATATGAATAGTATATATGTATATGTATATATAATGAAAAAAGTTTCTGTATATATTCCCTAACCCTTATCACTTATATGAATGTGTATGTATGATAAATGTATAATATGATTATAATACAGATAAAAGAGACTGCAGCTGCACATCGAGCTCCATGCAAGAAAACATTGATTAACGCTTGAACGAAAATATTACCCAACAAAATGACCGATAATTTATATATACGTGTATAAATTGTATATATGTATATGAAAATACATACATATATATATATGTATATATATCGAAGTACCCCTGTCACTATGTAAAATACAATTACCATATAATAATAAATGTTAAAGTATAATTCAAGTATATGTAAAAATAAACGAATATAATATGAGATCAATAGAATATATTACAATAAAACCAGCTTGTCAGGGGCTGCTCATCCTGTATGAAGACTTATTTTTCTTTTTCTCTCTCCTTCTTTTATTCTTTTTTTTAACGGTGTGTATGAGTATGTGATCGTATGAATATATGATTAATTATTATGTTTTCACTGTTTTAACGCATTGCCGACACTTTTTATGTAAATAGATATACGATATTTTATACAAAATATCCTTTGTACAGGATAAAACATATCTCGATACAAGTAGAAGTAATTATTTGATAATTTTTAAAAAATTCAGACAAAATCGGGATATATTTACTTTCATTGCTCAGAATTATAAAAGTTTCGTTTTAGGATCATCCGATTTTATCCGATCCGATTTTATCTGAATTTTTTCGACTTGTCCCAAAATTCAAATTTTCAATCTTCACACTTCTATCATTCTCTCAAAAAAAAGTATATCGTATAAAGATATGAAATATTATTGCATTATTATCAAATCGTAAATAAATATTCTTATACAGTGTCTTGTCGCAGAATTTGAAAACAGATAATTTTATGAAAAGTATTTATCTTTTTCAACATACGAAGTAATTTTTTCTTTTTTTTTTTTTTTTGTGAATTAATTGGCGAGATAAATCTCATCGCGTAAGGATTTTTAATCTTTTTACTCTTTTTACTCTATTTAAAAATATTTCTATTATATTTTTATTATATTAAAAATTTAATATCTAAAAACCAAACTAGAAATTATTTTCCATACAGGTCAGCAATGTGTTAATTATATTATTTAAATTATTTTAAGTACATATATCAAGGCTTGATCTTCCCTTTGTTCTTTCTTCATCAGTCTCATTCCTCCCCTTGTGTACATGTGTCTCATATGTGTAACGTTTGTCTCGTGATTCGAACTATAGCAGCCTGAAAAAAAAATTCTAATTTTCCCTCAAACATGGTATATTTTATAACGATGTATAAAATGTAAGATCCCCAAGGAAGGATATGTGAATATTGTATTCGATCGAGATTATATATCTTTTAGGTTTAATTTGATCAGAGCTTCGTGTGATCCTATTGGTCATCGTACACCTCACAAACTCATACATAAGAGTCGATAAAGATATAATAATACGTACAGATACAAAATTAAGCAGATCGTGGTGGCTAGCGATGGGAGATAATATTGAGTGGTCCTTGCATCAATGCAATAAAACGGAAGAAAGGAACGAAAAAGTAATACACAGAGAGAAGATTCAATAATATCGAAAGAATATGAACAGTAAAAAAGGGATTTCTAGGATGGAGCTACTGATTTGCTCCCCTAATCGTTCACCTCGATTCAATTTTACTATTCTTTTCATTAAAAATTCAATTCTTTTTATCTTGCGAATATTTTTTCTCAGACTAATTCTATCTTTACGCGGAATAAAAATTTGTTTAGTAACATAATTGAATCGAGGTGATTTAGCAAATGAACCCCCGTAACAAATTCTCAGACTGCATGTATTTCGGTCGCTGAAATAAATACGTGGTTATATCGTGTTCGAACATGTTATAGTCGAGACAATAACATCGCCAAAGAAAAACATGACATCGTATATATATATATATATAAAAAAAAAAAAAAAAAAAAAAAAAAACAATAATGGATAATATATATATATATAAGTATAAAAAATTCGCTATAAAGAGATATATGTATATGTATATAAAGGAACGTATATATGTATATATAGTATATCCAATATATGATGGAGAGAGTAACGGATGCGCTTCAACATTACATGAACAATTGGACAAATGTAAAGAAAAGAGATAGAGATAGAGATATAGAGATAGATAGATAGATAGAGAGGAAAACAGGTTTTTTGCAACAACCGGTTAAAAGATTCGAAGATTCCATTCTTCTTGCAGTTCGTTTCAGAAAACGAATGAAACGCTTGATATACTTTCGAGTGCGAATCATACCTTGCTATTCGCGAAGAGGAGACCCACGCCCTCCATGCAAACCTGAAGAAGACCACCCTCACCGGTGCGCATGTCCTGAACCGGAAATTCACCTCCAAGTTCAGCACCCACATTCGCGCCACGTCCACGAGCTGCTGCCTTCTCCATTGCATCTTTTATGCAGTAATATAGATCCTTGCACTTAAAAAAAAAAAAAATATTAAACATTTATTTGTAACATTTATTTCATAAAATTGTTTATATTTATCTGAACATTCATTTAAATTTATTATACCTTTCTCTATATCAACTATATCTTCAATTTGGTAGATTGAAGTTATATCAATATTAAAATTCATTATATTATATTTATTTAATGATTTACTAAATGATTAGATAATAAAAGTCATCCTTGACAAAAACGATTTATAACGTAGTATTATGATCGATTTAGAAGGAATTATTATAGATCAATTATGTAAAAACGAATCTAATCACATAGTAAAAACTTCTTTATATATAGAAAATTATATATAATAGTATTATAGAAAGTTAAGTTTTACAAAAATATAATACAAATTCGAACTGTATATTATATACATACCTTTTTGGTATAATACTTGTGCAGTTGTGTTTGTCCACCGTTTCGTCGCCAAAGGCACAATACTTTGTTCTTCGGACTGTAAGTCATATTCACCAAACGCTCATACCACCATCTTTCGACGATCACGCCATTCACAGATCTAAGAACAAGTCCGTCGTGGCGAACCTCGAGGAATCGTAAATCACCTTCTGCATCGACACCAGCATGCACGGTGAACGATTGACGGTGCATTTGTCTGGATGTGAGAGGCTTTAGATCTATATCGTTTCCATACTGAAACGTGGAATACCTTTTGTTAAGATTTTTTTATTAAAATTTAGCATTTTTCAACATTTTTTTTTTCTCTTATATTATTTATAGAATTATAGAATTATTTCATTAAAATTCTAATCTGTAAAATTTTCAGAATTCTTCAGTTTTTAGAAAAGTTTTAGAATTTTTCAGAAATTTTTCATCTCTTTCAATACTATATGTATATAAAAAATAACAAATTTTCTTAAATTCTTCTGATATCCAGAGGAAGCCAAAGCAATATGGAACTTAACTTTTAAAATACTTCAATACAGCAAAAAGTCTTTGAAGTATCATCATTTTAAAGAATATAAAATTCTTTAAATATCTTAAAGAATAGAATAATTTTTTTTTAATAATTCGATTTTAATTTTATCTTATCCTCTTCTGATAATTTTACTGCATTCCATTATCATTTTTATCATCCATTCTTCTGCTTACAAGATTATGTATTTGGTCGAGAAGTTGATTGAGCTCCTGACTGTAGATCAGTCCGATGTGACTTTTTCCCAATAATCTCCTCACTTTACGTTTCACCTCGTTTTTATCCACATTCAGCATTACTAAAATAGCAGTCAAATTGTGCAACAGAGTGCACAATAATCTATCTTCGTCGTGTTCCAATCGTTTCTTTTCACTTTCGCTCAAACTCTTATATCTGAATAAAATAAATTCAAAATAGAATATTCGAATCTTTCTTTAATGATCACTTAAAAACTGAAAAAGTAATTTCATTGCAAAAAATTCTGATACCTTTCCATCATTTCTCCTGGACCTTGATCCATGCCGATCATGTCTCTTTCTTGAGACACTGCATCCAAAAATGCATCCTCCCAAAATTGCATCTGGTCCCAAAGCGACGATCTTTCTTTCCCCAACAAACCTATATTTTCAATATTATTATAATAATTATATTACGTCAGAAGTATTCTATTAAAGACTAATTAATAATGAATTGCGAATATCTGTAATTTTTGATAAATCTAAAAATTTAAAAATAGAAAAAAAAATAAAAACATAAAAATAGAAATTTTTCAATTTTTTAATTGTAGTTTTAATTTTAATTTTGTAAGTTTTCTTTACTTTAATAATTTCAAATTTTTATAAAATATATAAAATATACAAAATATTTAAATAAAATTTTTATTTAAACTAATAGAAATTTGCATAAACATTCTTCAGTGGCTATTTTACCTAGCTCAATGATCATTATACCTTCGAATAAGTATGTTCTTGCAGCTTCAGGACTAGGAGCGGTTGTAGTTGGTACCAAGCTTCCTCCATGATATCGAAAACCGGTGCTCAAGGAAGATTTACTGGACCAAACGCTTCCGGTTCGTTGCTTCGGTTGTCGTGAAAACTGAAATCATGAGGTTATATAAGAACATTCAAATGATTTTTTTATTTAACATCACATTATTCGATACAAAATTCGTGAAATTGGTTAAAGCTTTTCGTTTCTTTCTAAAGTTTTTAACAAATAAGTAAGCTCGATTACTCTTCTCTACAATTAAATTAAAGGAAAGGATCACATTATAAAAAATTATGTGAATTATCATTTCTCGGTGCAATGATACAATAATAGAGTGTTTCCAAGCGATTAAGTGTCATACATGTCAATTTTGTAATCAAAGTATTAATTAAATTCTCTTTGATGAATAATAAATTAAGCATATCTTAAAAATTTTTTTTCAAAAAACCATTAAAAAAAATTTCTATGATTTCTTTGCATTGAGATATTATTACAGTGTAAAAAAATATTTCCTTTGTGTAAATAAATTGTGTATAAATGAACAACTATTTGAAAACAATATATATTATTTATATACTGGAAAAATTTAAAAAATAAATCTGATTTAAAGATTTTAACTGAAATGATATAATTATCTTCTTCAGTATCTCTCATCCAAAAAAATTTTCAAAAATTGCCCAATTTTTAATTCATCAAATGTAATTCTTTTAACTATCCAAAGCTCGTGTGTTTCATCGTGTACTAATAGCAATTGCAAAAGCTTTTTTCCATTAGTGCAAAAACTATATCTATTTTAGCAACATGCCGTTCTCGATCATCCTCTCCAGCTAAATTCAATCTTTTTTTTTTTTTTTTTTTGGATGACTGGACAATGGATCCATTGCTGGACAATTTTGACAAGATGCAAGTATTGCACAAGCACAAGTTTTCTCCTCAGCATCGATTCCCAACTAAATACTTTATAATATTCTATAAGCTAGACTATAATGTATATAAAAAAAATTTTCCATCTAGAAATTTATTTTGCAATTTCATGAATTCGTTCATCTAAATGAACACCTGATTTCGATTTCTACTAACTAGATATATATATATATATATATTTTTTTTTTAAATTCTATATATGTTATAAAAATAAGGGAATATTATAAGAAAGAAAAAAAAAATGAAAAAGATTGATTCAATAATGTGATCAATTTACATTGCCTTGTTCGACTTCGCTATCAGAGACAGTGCTTCGGAAAGAAGCCTGGTGCGCTTGACGAAAAGCAGGATTAGTGATTATGCTACCTCCATCTGTGGATAAAGCTTCGCTGCTTCCTGTTCCACCTCCCCGCCCACTCTAAAAACACATGACGCCTCTATATAGCACAATTGTATAGACCAATTACGAGACAATGTATCGCTAATTGTTTAGAACTTATTCCACGGAAACCCTGTGCAATGATTCGTCGAAAGAAAAGTATGTTTAAAATAAAAAAAATTATAAATATATTTCATTATTTCTTTTTTTATCATATGACGAAAAATAGATAATCTTTAAGAAAAAACTTAATATACAAAATTGTGTGTAATTGTTAATAATCCAGAAATTAATACGATTTTAAATGAGAATAAAAAAAGAAATATTATTTTTAATGAAATATTCCATGAAGACTTCGATGAATTTATATTTGAAAGTAAAATATATTTAAAATGAAAATGACAAAATTAATATATATTTCATTATTATCATTATTTTCTTTTTTCTTATTATGTGAATTTTATTTTAAATAAAATATTCCATGATGAATTGAAAATATGCTAAAAATAAAAAATTAATATAATTTTTACTTTCATTTGCTTATTTTTTTTTTTTTTATACGAAATGATATATAGTTATAAAATATTGTATTTGTCTCGATTTATTTTTAAATAGAAATTTCGAATTTAGTAACTAAAATCATATGAATCGGTGTTATCGATCCCTTCTCTTGGGCAATACTTATTGTTTTATAACAATTTTCATGCATGTACTTGTGTATTATTATACAACACCTGTTTCTCCTGTGTGATGAGGTATCATCAAAGAATTAACTTTGTTGCTGTTTAATCGTACAGAATGTTTCATTCATTTCTTATATTTTTGTTTTCTTCATTGAATTGATCATTAACGATAATTTTTAAAAATATTTACATATATTATTGTTATATTTATTTATAGTAGCGATATAACATTGAAATCTAAAAAAAAAATCATTGTTCTAAATATTATTTTATCTCAAATATTGGTCACTAATAATCCAATAGTTGATACAATGTTAAATATTTAAAAAAAGAAAATTTTAAACATACATGTATAAAAACTTATGAGGCAAACATTCTATACGAATATCAACGATGAACTTTACAATTGTGAAATTGTACGCGTGAAATGTAGACAGAAAGTGAAACCATAAAGAGAAAGACACCTTTGCTACCTTCGTATGCCACGAGGTAACGTTCTGACGGAACTCGTTGCTTTTACCTCAGAGTCGAAGGACGTTAGCCTGCTGAGGAACTTTCCTTTTTTAGTGAACATGTCGAGGAACATGTCTGTCGTCGATTGGCTACTTTCATGCGCTGTTGAATGACCGTGTGCCATTTCCAAATGAACTTGAGGTGCATCTGTAATCAAATAATACGATAAACGTTTCAAAATAAAATTAATTTTAAATATTGTGATCCATTTTAAATTGATAATATTAAATAGAAAAGCTACAGTCTTAAGCATGTAACAAAGTTTTAATTAAATTCAATTAAATCGCTTTCAAAATTTTGTATTATTTTTCGAGTTCCTAAAATAATAAACATTTTTTAAATATGATTTTATGAATTTTGGAATTTATTTGAATTTTTTACCCGATCTTTGAGATGCGTCTGAAAATTCAGGGTGAGTAGGAGACTGTGGAGACCTCAAGTTTTCCTTACTGCCAAATGGACTAGATGTCTGAAAGAGTTACAAAAAATTACAAATAATTAAATGAATATTGATAATATTCAATAAAATGGATAATTTTTGACAAATAATACCTGAGACATTAAAGAACTATCGAAACCTCCCTCTGAAAGATCCTTGCTCCAATAGTGAGTATGTGCGATTTCCATTAATTGGTAAACCGATGCCATTCCTCCTAGGCCAAAATTATTGTAAGTGTGTCCAAGACCATGAGCCACTGCTTGAAGGCACTTTAGCATTCCCTTGTAAACTGGCTTCGAGATACACTATTTATAAAAATAAGAAAAATTTACTAATATCTAATATATGAATTGTACAAATTTTAGAAGTATAGTTTCTTAATATTTTATTATTTTAAAAATATAAACTTCTACAAATTCTCGAAATCTAAATAAAAACCTTATAAAAGCAATATTATAAATTCTAAAAATTTAATAAATTTTAAAATTTGTTGAACTCGTCTTATTATATTTACCACATCATCGATATGATCATCAGGACTAATTTTTTTATTAAGTCCTTTATTCAACTTCGTCACCACTAAGTCTCGATAGCTTTCATCCTCCATTAATTTTTTTAGCCTGTTTAATTTCAACCAACCAACGCCTTCACCGGTTAAAACTTGATTCACCACCTTAAATAAATTCATAAAAATTATAATTTAATACACATTTTTAACAATATATTTTCATAATCATTAAGATTTTTAATCTAAAAGAATCTTACGTCAGTCAGAAAAGCTTGATTGTCACTATTTGTACTAGATCTCTCTGCATTCTGCATCCTCTGGATGTCTTCTTGATTAGCTTTGTTCGTCGAATGTTTTATCAATGATGATCGTTCCACCAGTCCTGTTTTACCTGAAAACAGATCGATTAAATTCATTTTTTGTATAAACACATATATTATATAAAAAAAATAATTGTTTGAAAACATAATTGAATAATACTTTTAGGAAAAGGTCCGAGTATCGGTGTCTTCCTATCTGCTTTTTGCGACTGTGAGAAACCGGTATTTCTAGAACTATTTTTACTGCCTGCAAATAAAAAGAAAAATTTTTTAAACATATTATATCTTTTATATTTTTTATTTTTTATAGATGATAAAAAATTGCTATTTTTAAGTTTTCCTTCATTTTTTTTCTTTTTCTTTTTTTTTTGTAATTTTGAATTACTTTATTATTATAATAAAAAATAAAAAAACAACTCTTTAAATATAATTTTTTGTTTTAATTTATTCAAAAATAGAGAAAGAAAAAAATGTTGTTTACCAAATAAATCGCTAAACATGTTGCTCGTTTGCGTAGCAATGCCATTTAAATCACTACTAATATTGCTGAAAAAATCACGTCCGATTTCCCGCCGTCCTGCGCGATTATCCGAAGCGACCAATTGTGTACTACTCGAATCCCTTCGTTGTAATATTCCAGGAGGCGATGGAGGTGAATGCTGCGTATCGCTAAGGCCCTAAATGATTTTTTTTTTTTTAATTTTCTTTATTTTAAACTCCTTATTAAGGAATTAGAACATTCGAAACTTTGAAACCTTGAAAACCTTTGAAGCTTAAGAAATTATGAGTTTTTAAACTTTTTCTTATTTTTGTGATTCGAAACTCTTGGAAACTAAAAATAGAAAACCTTCAAAATTCAAAACTTTGAAAATCTTCGAAAATTAAGAAGTTTTTAGAGTTCTTAAACGTTGAAACTTTTTGCGATTCGAAATTTTTGAAAAGAAAATATTTCAAGAAGTTTGAAAATTCGATTTTCAAGATTCAATTTTAATTTATCTCTTCACTTGTAAAATTACCTTGAGTAAACCCTTTTTCGCAGCAACTTCTTTGGCACTTTTCGTCAAATCTCCAAAAGTGCTCTTGCTCACATACGTTAAATCATCAAGTGTATTTTTGCTGACTCCAGCTGCAGTTTTGCTCGCCTCCAAAGCGGTTTTCGAAGCTTCTTGCACGGATTTCGTTGCCTCTCCTACAGCTTTCTTTGTCTGTTGCGTTAACTGTTTGATATTTCAAAAAAGTAAAATTATTTTTCATAGCTGAATAAAGTTAAATTATTAACCATAAATATTTAAAAACGTAGTTGGAAATTATATATACTTACTTGTTCCAATGGCGCAAAGAGACTATCTTCCCCAGCTTCTGTGATCTTCTCTTTTGCCTGATGTTTTAACTATTAAACAAACGAATTGTCTCTCTATATTTAAAAAAGTTCAAATTAAAAAAACAATATTAACAAAAGTAAAAGAAATCATATAATATTATTAATATTCATTATTAGAAATTTAAAAATCCAAAAACTTCATTTTCACATCGACACACGTTGTAAAATCATCATTGTGACGATTATTATAATTTTAAAAATTTATCAAGGATTTTTTTACGTTTGACATTGCATTTATGTTTTACAATTTTCAAATAATCACAATATCCAAAATTACAAAAATACCTTGTCCATCTGAGCAAGAATTCCATCCTGACTGCTCTGCCTAGTAGTCTCTCGAACCAAATCCTTCGCCTGATTGGCTATTTGTTCGAACAAGGATCCTTGAGAACCTTGTCGCAGAACACCGTTTCCAGTCACGTTGGAATTTTGCCTTTGCACGCCCTCGTTGGCTTGCTTCTGTCCACCGGTGCCCAATGAAAATTGTCGAGAAACCGTGGACGATTCGCTCTCGTTGCTGCTGTTGCTCGTCTGTCGAGAAAATGGCCCTGTACCAAAACTCGACGCCCTCGCCAAAACGTTACCAACACTTGGATGACGCTGGAGACTTGCTGCGCTTGGTTGTATCTTTAGAAACATATTTAAGTGAAACATATTTTTTAAAAAATTTTTGAAATTTAAAATAAAAAATTTTGTTTTTGGAGAACGAAGATCCTTTGAGTAGAAAGATAGAAAGTTCAAGTTGAGACGTTAATATTTACGTTGATATTTACGACATGTATGATTCTGATTTGATTGATTACTGAACGTAAATTAAAAATTATGATACTTAAAATAAAATTTTGGTGATAATTCGCGTGAACCATACATATTGTACCGAAGAATTATTAAACTGAATGAATGGTACTTGAGTTCATAAATGCAGAAAGATGACATGCATTTATTATTATTTACTTGATGTTTATAAGAAATTGAAATGATAAAAAAGGAATTGCCAGTCGAAGCTCAAAATGCAATAGATATTATTTAATCTAAAATAATTTTTAATAAAACTTAAATTTGTATAGAAATTTAAAAAAAAAAAAAGGGAGGGTTGAATAAATTTTCACTGTAGAAACGTAAAAAAAATAAAAAATTTTGTAAGAAATTTTGTAAGAAGTTACAAAAAAAAATTATATTTAATATTTAAAGGATTCCAAAAGAAAACGTTAAAAATATTCAAAAAATCTACACTATAAAATTCTATTTATTTTCAATAAAATATCAAACGCAATAATTTATAAATCGTCAATAAATATTAACAAACATTTTTAATATATACTAAAAAATAAAAAATATATCAAAATTTAATAAAGAAATGTCAAACGAAAAAAAAGGGGGGGGGGGAAGATTTTCATGCTGGGGTACATCGAATGAAGAAACTGTCTGCTTTTCTGATCGCACATCGCATGCAGAATCCAAACGATATAAAAAGATAAGAACCGATAAATAAGAAATTAATCGACAGATTATGTTAATACACCAGCAGAGACCACCAATGAAGGATGAACTCACTGGAACGACAAATCTACTGAGACGGGAAGTCCTGTAAGATGTGGCGGGACGTTCGGTGTCGTTGATGCTCGACGTTGCTAAAGAACGTCTCTTCCCTACTCCGAACTGTCCCACCGAACTTTGTGCGCTCAGGATTGTGCGTGGTGTTATGGTGGATGCTGAATCTGATTCAAAGCTACCACCCTCCTCTTTATCCTATGATCAAGCACTTGGTTAAGATGTTGAAATGTTTCGTAGAAATTTTTGATTTCGTTACTTTTGTTTTGAAGATTGGTTAATATCAGATTGATGGACAAATATGGAAAAATGAGAATTTGAGGAAATTATTTCCTAAATCAACTGATAAATTTTCATAAACAAATTTGATGATCTTGTTCAATTTTAATATAATAAGTATTCGGTATTTCGAAGTGTAGGAATAAGATATAAAAATGAAATATTACTTATTGCGAATGAAATGATGAAAAATTGGTGCAAGTTAATACATCGATTTATTCAGATTGATAGTAAAATGATTTGGAAAAAAAATGATTATTATATGTTAAACTTATTATTAATTTTTATAACTCTTTCAGAAAATTATTTCTTAAATTAACTGTTAAATTTTTTTAATAAATTCTTCTAAGACTTTTGATACTTTAAGTTTAATTTATTCAAAAAAAAATAATAAATATGAGAATGAAATATTTATGAAATGAATTCTAATTATGTTTCGAATGATTTTTTAAAAGAAGTTTATATCATATATAAAAATTAGTTTATATATAAGAATTTCTTATGATAAAAATTTTGAAAATTAAAATTTGTTTAAAAAAGAAATTTAAAAATATTCTTAAAAAGTACTCACATTTGTCGACTGTGAGCCTTCTTGAACTTTGGGATTTAACTCGAATTCAGAATCCCTGTTGAAGCTGGGGCTGCTCAAGTCACTGTGACTGGAGGAAGTACTTGGTGGACTTTCCGGTCTTACTGTCGATTCTTCCTCGACTCCAGGATATTGCAGTGAACTGGGTGGATTGTAAACATTCGTTGGATCTACAGACAAGGCCATTTGCTGAGGCTGTGCCACTTGCGAACAATTGTAACCTATAAAATAAATTACATAAACAATTTTTGATTATTTTTTTATTGTTATAATTAATTATTTAAAATTCAATCAATAGGAATTTCTTATTATTGTTAATTAAAATACAGTATTTCTCAAAAATCATTTTTAATCATCAATGTTATAAAATGTAGAATTTACATTCTTATATTTAAATAATATCTCTATTTGAATATTTGTATAAAGATTTGTAAAAATTTTTTAAATAAGTTAATACAAATTCATAAATATTAGAAAATTAAAATATTTCCATAAGCAAATACTAATAATCGAAAGTTATTATTATATATTATTATTTTATTTAATATAATCTAAAATATAAGACAAATGTTATTTACAGTATTATCAAATTGTATGTATAACAAATAAAATATTTATTTCCTTTTTAATTGAAATGGAATAAATATCAAAAATGATCATATTTTATTTTTCATTTAAATGATAAATTCTTATTTCAAATAAAATTCTATATTTATTTCAAGAATCTATTTTCCCTTCGATCAACTAACGAGAGAAAAACACTTACTCGGTGACAAGTCCGATGACACCATTTCAGAAACAAAATCGCTCAACGAGGAATAAGAAGAGCTTGTGCTTTCAGCACCTTCCGAGTCAGATCCACTCTCATCCGTCGGTTGACTTTCGTGTTCCTTCATTGCCTTCAAAGCATTGGCTAACGAGCTACCATTGTCCCAAACGGGAAAATAAATAGGCTCGAGACTCGAGGCGTACCATTTCGGCTTATCGCCTATCTGAGTCGGATCGAACACTCCTGTTTGCACTCTCAAGAACGCCACATTGCTCGGTGTAAGAGACCATTCGGCCAAAAACTCGACCGCCTGAGTCCTGGCAAATTTGTTCAAGAAATGACTGGTCCGTGGTCTCGATCGGAGGAAAGAATTGATCTGAAACGCAACCACGGGTCTGGGATATAGCCTCAAAGTCCTTGTGTGCTCAGTAAAATTCGCCAAGAGATTCTGCGAGTTGAAGAAGCGAACCATGGCCACCCTTGTGGCAACGTCTACCGAGTCCAAATCGTTTCCATAGATGAAAGGGTTGAAAGATTGCATGGTTTGGGAGGAGAGCGGTTTCTGGGGCGACGAAGAACCAACTGATTGAGACATGGAGGTGCGACGGTGACTGGAAGTCGCACCGGTGCCTGGAGAACTCGCTGGACTGGGATAGTGGTCGATGCTTGGCCTATGCTTCATTGAGGACACGCTATGTAGAGCAGAAATTTATTTCAAATGATAATTTAAAAATAATTATTTCCAATAAGCTAATTTATTATTTGATAAATAACATGTTCCATTTGATGTTAAATTAGTTATTTAGTTATAGTAATTACTATTTTTATTTTTTAAATTGTTAATAATATTAATAATTTGATATAAAAATTTGATGTTACATGTTGAGAAACCAGTTATTTTCATCAAATATTAATGAATAATAAATAATTACAGCAAATAATAATGACAAATGAATCATTTAAATACATTTTTTACTTTCTTTTATTCATTTATTTATTTATTGCTGTTTTCATTTATTTAATATTGTTTTTTTCAAATAACTTTAAAAAATATAAAATAAAATAATTTTAAGATAATTTAAAAGATCTGTATCATATAATCAGTTTAAATTTTAGATCAATTTTAGTTAAAAATTCTTGATAATTTAAATTTCTGTACCAAACAATATAATTTTAAAACATTATAATTATAACTTATATTATCATTATATAAAATTTTTATATAATATAAAAAGTTCTACAAATAAAATCACTACCTCAAGGTAGACAAATGAGAAGTTAGACTCTCTCTTCTGCTAGGAGCTTGCAGAGAAGTCCTGGGAGAAGTATCTTGCGACAGTGTTTGTGGAATTGACATACTAGCCATTGCCTGAAAATAAAATATTATCCATAAGAAAACTATAAAGTATAATTTTTTAGATATCTCTTCTCTAAGAACTTTCTCTATTACGATATATTGCTCAAGCAACTACATCTATTTTTCTTCTAATCTATGCTTCTTTAATTCTATGCTTCCTATTTCGTATAATAAACTTCAGGTCTCTCCCTTGGAATTGAGACAAAACGTGCTATATTATATCCTCTAATTAGGATTAAAAATAAAAAGAAAAAAAAAAAGAATCTCGTCGTATCAGGAAAAATTAATCCATGCTACTGTAACTACAACACAAGGGATAGATATATTTATCAGCTAGATATATTTATGCTACATGCAAAGAGTGGATAAATGAAATATTTACACCAGAGCCGGTTTGGTCCATCAGTTGCATTGCCTGCGGAACCGATTAAATGAGGAACGATTAAAATAACATTGATGTCATTATTAATCGAGTATCTATTATAGAAGTATATATATTTTTGTCTCTTTTTTCTAATTTTTAAATATTAATTTCTTTGCAGAATTTTACAATGATATGAAATTATATTATTTATATATTTGTTAATTACTTCTATTAAAA
Organism: Apis florea; assembly: GCF_048593485.1. NCBI lineage: Eukaryota > Metazoa > Arthropoda > Insecta > Hymenoptera > Apidae > Apis > Apis florea. The sequence goes on along the minus strand of NW_028256549.1, from coordinate 6,562,725 downwards.
TTGAAAATTTAGAAACCAATAAGATTATAATTTGCAACATTCAAATTTAGTGAAATATTATTATATTTATCTTTATTTTTCTTAGTTTAATTTCTTGAATGCTATAACAATGCTATAATAACTTAACTATTTTATAATTTTAAATTTAGAAGATCTTAAATTATCTTCATCAATTCCTGGAATTAGAATATTTCTCATTTTTTAAGACAACAATTCTGATTTCAAAAATTTTATTAACACAATTTCGCAATATTTCCTTTAATTCTTCTTAATTTGTTCCTTGTCAGGCAATAAAAGGGTTAATTTTTATCGTATTAAGTGGCGTTTTATTTACCTGTTTCAAGTGGTTCTTTAGTTCGGTGCCTTCTGGTTCGGGCAATGGGGGCAATTGATCACCCAAACCAGTAGGTGGGTTTATTTTATTGCTGTCTAGATCCACTAGCCAAATGTCATCGGGCATTTTAAAGTTCGTTTTGTACAATAAAAAAGTAGCGGGTATTCCGATAACAAATGGTGTAGGTGCAAGCAACAATTGTTCCGCGCAGCTCATGCACGTGGGTAACAATGGTATCGCAGGGAACATATACTCCAGAGGATAAATCATCGTAACGAATGCCATTACGGACATCGACAGGGCATTGTAGTCGCGGGATTGTAACACGATCTGAAAACAAATATTCAATTTATTCATCGTAATTTGTTAGTTGCATTTCTTTCAAATTTTTTGTTTTTTTAATTTTAATAGAAAAATAATAAAATATAGTGATAGAAAAATTAATAATCGTTAATAATGTATAAAACATTTTTAAATAAGATATTTTTAAATAAGATACATTTGAAAACTGCTGCCAAAAAATTAAAGATAAATATTTACAAAAAAATACATTCCAATTTTGATAATTTTTTAATATTTTAAAATCATAATAATATTAATTTAATATATAATTAAATTAATTTAATGACTATTATATATAATTCTTAAATAATTATCAAAATTTGTTCAAAGAAATGCAAAATAAGTGAATTAAAAGAAAGTAATAAAATCTAAATTTATAATAATAATAAAATTGAACGATATTGGCATAATTTTTGTTCAAAAATATGAAGAATGTGAGATTAATGAGATAAAATCGTGAATAAAAATTAATTTTCAAAGAGATACATAATTTAAATTTAAATAAATAATTAAAAAAATAGAGGATTACCTTGTGCTCCAAGAGAATCAACGTGAGGACTTTCAAGCATATGTCAACGCCAAGAAGTTCCAGGGGTAGATGCAGAGGGAAATCAACAAGAGAAAATCTAGTGTGATCTGGGAGTGCAAAACAGAGTGGTGGCTGCATACTTTGCGACACGATCTCGATCTCGACGCGTGTCTTTGTTGGAACTGGAACAGGACTGCTCAACAATCGCAATATCCACGTCTCAATTTCACGGACATCGTGTAACACTATCGATGGTGTTCCCTCCAATGTTTGACCCGTTAAAACGCTCCACACTGTATCTCTATTAATCATAATAAACATAATTTTTCTTTTTTAATAACATATTATAAAATATTTATATACATTAAATTATCGTCTTTAAAAAATTTTTAAATCTTTTTTTTATATTGTAATAAGAAGATCTTTTCATATTTGTGTACAAGTATTTTTAAAATTTAAATAATCCTAATTATTTTTTTTAATTATTCTTTCATTTCCATCAAAAGGAATTATTATTTATCAAATTATAACTATAAAATTTTTTAAAATAAATATTTATTATTATACATTAAATATATTTAATCTATTCTTAATACATATTTACACATATATATAACATAATACATATTTAAATATTCTATATTTCAATCAAAAAATAATTTTAATTATTACTTTAAATTATAAAAGAAAAATAAGAAGTTTACATAAAATAATTACAATAAATTATGTGTCTTAATATATAAAAATTCAAATAAAAAAATAACATTAAAATAATCAAAAATTAAAATAGTAAAATTAAAATAGTACATTAAAATAATCAAAAATTAAAATAGTAAAAAAATTTTACTACTTTTATATATAAAAGGTTTATTTCCTGACTATCATTAAAAAATAACACTATAATAATATTTAATGAAAGAAGAAAGGAAAGGTGAATAACTTGTACGAATTCTAAAATGAAGATTTGAATGTTCACAAAAGAAAAATTAATTAAGAATAAATAATCGGGAAAAAAATAGGTTCAAGTTTTTGCAAATTATGGATTAATTATTATTTTACCTGTTAGTTTGTCTGGAAGCACCAACTTTTTGCGGTGAGGAACTCTCATTACACGCGTCGATAATCTTTTTCAATACGAAAAGGCATTCCCGGAACATTGAAAAGAACGGATGATGAGAGATGATACATAACGATGTGAGCGAGTGATTTCGTATTCTCTGAAAGCATATGAATAATTGTAAATTATCTCGTATTCATTTCGTATCGATCGACTTATTAAGTTCATTTACCGAACTTAATCTAAACCTATTTCGAATGAATAGCTTGAATAATACAATAAGCTTGAAATAACTTTCCGGAGAAATCAAAATTAATTCATTCTTCCATTCAGATATTTCATTTCTATCAACTGGATATTGACAACATATATGCTCGTATATAATTTTATTGCATTATTTGAACATTTGTAAAAATTATAAATTTTCTTGAATAGCATGGAAAAGAATATTTTTAATTTTTTAGAAAAATTATTTCTATTATTCTTTGATTGTATCTAGAAATATTATAATTATTAAATTAATTAGTATAAGAATCTTTAAAAATTAACATAAATACAACTGTATTATAATTTTCCATTAACTAGAAATTTCAAAATTGTTCAAAATTAATTTAATTAAATACTTATTAAATAAAAGTTCTATAATTATTTTAGAAACAATTCTAAAGCTGATAAATTAATCACATTCATAATTTAATTATAATCTATTAATCAATCAGCAATATTAAAATTAATAAGCTTTTTATTTATAATTCCAAATTTAATCAATAATAATTTAATAATAAATTAATTAAACAAAGAAATAGAAATTTTATATTAAAGAAAATAATAAATATTTTACAATAAATAACGAGATACGAGATTTACCTGTCGTCTACGTGAAGCACGTGGAGATGGAGAATGACTTCCTCCACTTTCACTGTCTCCGCTTGGTGCAGTGATACCTAATCTCGGTGCACTTGGAATATGTGAAGTGTCAGAGTCTCTTCTACTCGGACAATCTTTTTCAGAGTCACTAGGACCAACTGCACTGCTCCTATAGTCGCTATAAAGAACAGCTAGAGATACAGTCTTATAATTATAGAAAATGTTTTCTTCAAATGGTCATACAATATTTCATTATTCGATATTCGTAAAATTTCCAATAATTTTTTTTTTTTAAATTTGTTTCGTGTTTTATATATATTTGTTCTTTTATTAATAATTTAAATATTAGTAAAATTCTGGTATCAATTTTGAATAATTTTCTAAATATTTAATCTTATTTTTGATTTTGAAATTTTTTTGTAAAGAAAAAGAATATTAGTAATTTAAAATATAAATTTAAATTTTTCAGTTTTTTTAGTTAGTTTTTTCAATTACTTTTAAAGAATAAAATATTTGATAGGAAGATAAAAAGTGACAGAATAATGTTTTATAAAATAAAATTACCTTTTATAAAATACAATTATAATAAAATAATGTGTTATATTTCACCTAGAAAAGGCAGAATCTGTGCTCTTTTCCATGCTTTTCCTCCAACTTTCCCTTCGAAATGTAGTATTGTATTTGTCCCTTTTCATTGAGACCCCACTTCCAACTGCAACTCCTACCCTTTCTATTGGTCGATAAAAATTTACACAGATCCCATAGCGAGTTTTCCCTAAAATAACATATTATATTTTATGCAAAAATATTTTATATATTATAAACATAATATTTTAAAAAACAAAAGAAATATGTATAATTTTATTTGTATTCCTATGATAAATAGAAAATGAATTAAAATATTTACACAAGTATTCTATAATATATTTTATTTTAATTCATTTTATTTTAATCTCCAGATCATTGATTTTTAATCTATTTTAAATCAATAGAACCATCAAGTTCTCATACAGATAAATGATTTAAAAAATTATATAATATTAATTATTTTATTTATTTATTATAAATCTCTTCTCTCAAAGTTTAAAGACTGTTGTCATAATCAGTATTTTAATTTTTAAATTTCTTTATAAATTTCAAATTATATTTTGAAAGTCTTCGATAACGAAAAATTATTTATATATAACGAAAAAAAGTTTGTGATAAATAAGTGATTAAGAATCATTATTGTAAAATAATATATTAATAATTATAGAATAATAAAAAAAAAAAAATACCAGAATCTTTATCCGTGAGTGTAAAGGTAAAGGAAGTAGCCTCTCGTAAAGCTGTGCGTTTCGGGCCCACGCTAGTGCAACCTTCAGGTTGGCAAAAATAAACCATATCCAGCGGCAATGGAAAATCTTTGTGATCTTCCACCGGATATCTTCGCAATAATTCTGGAACCTGTAATCGTATACATATTCATGAATTTTCCAATTAATGCAAATATTACCCACAAATCTTAATTTTGTATTAATTTGTGAAAAAAATATTTCTGTAATATAAAGCTATATATATAACTGTATAAAATAATAATTTAATCATAGATCTCAATTATATTAATTTCTAAAAAGAATATTTCTTTACAAAAATATAGATATTATTATATTATTATATATATTACAATTAGTATAATATTTTATGAATTCAAGATTTGAAAATTTTTCTTTTTTTTTTTAAATTCTATTTTTGATATTATAATTATTAATCTCATTTTTATTTTTATAATCTTAAATATCATTAATCAGTATTTCATTATTTCATTAATATATGAAATATAATATAAAAATAATAATAAATAAAATAAAATTGGTAAAAAGTATTAAAGAATATTAAAAAAGAAAGTCGATTTTGCAAGTTAATAAAAGCAAAATAGATTGTTATAATATATTATATTAACAATATTAACAATTTTATCACTTATTCGTAAATGATATTATTTTATAACATTTATTTCTAAATAATTAAAGTATAACAAATATTTTTCTCAAGAATAAGTTACATTTATATCTTTTTTAAATTCATACAATATGAAAGATTGAAAATAAATTTGGCTTTAATCCAAATGCTAAAACTATTTAATTTACATTAATGTAAATATAAAATATTATTTATTAACATGTTGTACAAGCCATTTGAAATTGTTTATTTTATTGAATAAAATATCTATACAAATCTTCCAATCCAATATTATAATTTATTAAAAAATATTCTATAGAATTTATTTCAAATGTGTGAAAAAAAATACTGTTTAGATACATCTGTAAAATTGAATAAAATTACAAATTAATGGTTATAAAGTATATAAGTATATACCTGCACAGGCTGACGAGAGACTGAGGGCAATCTGGCCCCCACAATGGCGAGATAATCCACCAAGCGGGGGCACAGGTGCTTTTTCTGTATATCCATCGCTGTAATTTACAGCTCTGTCACCGTTTTATGCAATGTGCACAAGTCATCTGAGCCATCGGCCTTCTATCAGGATCGCCTCCTGATCGGTTCATGGCTGTATCATTCTTCACTTAGTCTTTCACATCTGGAAACAAGAGAGTCGATTATTAAATTGAGTTTTCTTCAGAAAATTGAAACCTATTTAATCTACTCTTTATCCTTCTGCACAAATCTCAAGGAAAGATTTGCCTTGACATCGTGTCTCCTTTTATCTTCTAATCGATTCCTTCAATTTGAAAGAATTTATTAAAATATTTCATAATTTTTCGTTTTAATTTTGTATTTAGAAAATTTCTATTTATATTTTTAGAAATTTATATTCAAGAAATTTTTATACGTGAAAAGTTTTTTTTATTTCTTATATTTTATTTACCAATATTTTTATTTTAAAAAATTTTCTTTGAAAAAGTTCTTGTTTCAAAATTTTCTGTATTGAAATAAAAATTTCAAAAATCTACATTTCAACAATTTGTATAAAATTATATATTTTGAGAATTTATTTTGAAAATTATGTAATATATTATATACACAAAATATAAGCTATTCAATGTAGAATTAAATATATCGTTCGATATCGATACAAAAGATAGATACAAAGAATGAATTAGACCATGGAAGCTTAATTGACAGTACAGTCTAATAGTACGAGAAATAATATTTGGAGCACGAGGCTCATTGATTTCTTGAGCCTCGTGACCCATATCGAGTTAACAAGAATCACAAAAACGCTCGAGCAACGTGCGCAAGGTTTAAGTTGAACTCAGCTTTTTTGAAACAATATTTAGTTGAAGATTTTCTCAAAACGCAAAATTGACATTAACATTAAACAACATTTCTGAATTTAATCCAATTACAATTTAATAAAAAATATTATTAAAACTATTCTCTTATCATTTTTTCTAAATAGTTTTCTTTTGAAATGAAATTTTATATTTTCAAGTCAAATCACTCTTGTAAAAATGAAGAAATGTGATTTATATCTATAATTAAGTAAATAAATTATGTATGAGTATATATAAATATATATATAAATTTATAACATTTGTAATAAATAAAAAATATTTGATTATATTTTTTATAGTATTATAATATATTGTATAAGTTTTATGTAAGAATCAAAGATTTATTAAAAGTCTATTAATAAATTAGTAAATATTTTTTTCATTTGTAATATTTTTTTAATAATCTTCAAAATACAAATAAAAATATAATAAAAAATAAACTGCAATAAATCTATTGATAAAAAAATAATAAACAATCTATTTTCATTTTATTTTTTTTCATTAATTTTGAATCTTGGAATGTCATAATCCTGAATTTTTGAGTATAATTGTATAATTTTCAATAATTCAAAATATTTCGCATTTCACAATAATTCAAGTTAAAAATAGAAATTTCGTCCTAAAAAAGAACAATTCACAATCGATATGTTCCTTAAAAGGTCCTGCGCATTTGCGCGAGATAATATGCTGGTAGTAACCAAAAATATTTTCACAATCTATCTCTTTTCTTTAATCTATATTTTTTTATTTCATTTTATAATTTTTTTGTAAGATCACACACTTTTTTCACATTCGTCTAGAAAAGAATAATATAAATGGTATTCTCCGCCATAGATTATCCTGTTTCCGGTTTTGTCCCGTTATTTCGAACAAGATAAATGCAAAGTGAGATGTAATAATTTTCTCATGTGACCAAAAAATTTCAATAAAAATCGAAATCAAAATTATTAATTTGTTGCGAAATGGTCGAATTATTAATCAAACTTTCAATGTTTAATTTTATTAAAAATAATATTAATGAAAATATAATTGAAGAAATTTAAGATAATTTGATCATATATATGATATATATATGATAGAAAATAAATCAATTAATTATATTTAAAATATTAATTAAAGTCTATAATTAAAAATTACTAATAACTTTTATTTTATTTTTAGCTATCTAAGATTAGAGTCTTTGTTGCAACATTTTATTTATCACTTTTTTTAAGAATATTCTATATATCATTCAATATGTTGTTGTAATCAAATAAATCATATTTCTATAATTTATTACATTTTGATATTAACATTTTCAATCCTAAAGAAACTTCATTCAATCCACTAATCAAACTTCAACCAATTAATTGTACCAATGAATTCAAAGTTTCAAAATTAATCTTGGAGATTCATATCAAAATTTTACAAAATTTGCAAAATAGATAGCAGATCTTTCTCGATTTGAAATGAACGTTTTCAAAATATTATCCAAAGATGAATTTTAATTATTCAAAATATTTTAATATAACAACTTAAAAGAATTTTTCAAGATATTTAATATTGAAGAATATATAAAATATTTAAACAAGCAATTTTGTTACGATTTTGTATTATTTTAACTCTATTATTATTTTAACTCTATTTTTAAGATGCAATTTTAAATGAGATTGAATGATCTAAATATTAAAAAATATAAAATTGTGAAATTTCATTGAAATTTTGCAACAATGATCTTATATATTTTCAATAGATTTATATTTCTAATTTAATTTATATTTTTATATTTTTAATTTATATTTTTAATAAGTAACCGTAATTATAATATATGACATAATTGATTTATATATATTTCTAATAGTAGAGTAATAGTAATTATTACGATCCTCTGTATTATACTATTAAAAATATAAAACTAATAAATATTAAATATTAAATTTAAAATCTCAAACCAATACGAAATAAATAATAATAATAATAATAATAACTTCTATGTGATATAATTTTAATAAATAAAATTTTATTTCTATTAATATTTATATAGTATTCATATTTTAGAGATTTTTACTTTCTTATCTTATAATTATTTTAGCACATAAGAAGAAGGTTTACATAATAAATAGAAAACTTTAATAAAATTAAAATTAAAATTGAAGTTTGTTACAAATAACTTTTATCGAATTTTAAAATTGTAATAGAAGTTCTTAAATTAAAATGAAATTCGCACAATAATGAACTAATATTATATTTCGTAATGTTTCGATATGATAATTCAAAGAGACATCTTTGAAGAATTCTTAAAACTATCGAATTAAAGGTATATCCATAAAATAGTTCTTTTCTATTGCGAAATTTTAACGTTATATTATTCAATCAAGCTTAAAGAAGATTCTGAATATAAAATATTCGTAAGAAATATTCCATGAATTTTCAATAATATAAATATATAATTTTTGATGTGAATAAAGAATTCTACTACCTTTGCGAATATTTCGCTATTTCGCATGTCTGATCCTTGAAGTTGTCAAATCGCATAATGTCAAAACACATCAAAATTTCAATGTAACGTCTACACTAGATCTTATATTTTTAATATCTAAATCACAGATTCTTGTCATTCCATTATTAAAGATATAAATCGCATAAGAAGTGATCTATCCTTGCAATTTAATTATATAATTTTTAAATTTATTATTTCTAATAATATATTAGATATTCAATTGTTAGAAATAAAAATCTTCCAAATTATATATAACATAATATCATTGTATAATGGATATTTTTTCGATATTCTTTTCAATAATTCAAATTTATAAACTATTCTATTTCATTATTAGAAATATAAATCAATAAAATTCTACGATTTTGCAATTTACGAACTTTATATTATTAACAATACAACGTACATAATAGAAAGAAATATATAATAAATATAAATTAGTCAAAAAAAACCCAAACCTTACCATTGTCATCCACAAAAGAATTTCAAAAAACATCATTATATTATTATTACTTACGAATCAAATCTGTCAAATTTAACAGCGTCACCAATATCGTTAAATTTCGACGACATTACACCGACCATATTTATTTCCAATATTCAATCATTCGTACATCGCACATTTGAAAACTTATGTATAAATTTACATCCAAAATACGAAGAAAAAAGGTTCATTGAATATAAGAGATCGCAAAACATCGGATTTAATGTGATTTGCTATGCAGAGACTTACGTATCGTTGATAACGGGGATTCAAGTGGAAAATCGCAGTTTTCATCCACACGTCCACAAGACTACACTCCGTATCGCCTAAATGGCGATACCACACTGGCGATCGTTCGCGGCGCAGCTACTAAGCAGGCGTACAACCAGGGGCGACATTTGGAAAAGGGAGTTCCCCTGACGTCTGCCCGGGACCGTTTTTCCATCTTTTTAATTGCCCTTTGGAAATTTTCGATCGATAGGACGTTAAGGACATAAAGAAGAAAAGTGTTTCTGAGCAAGGAAAAGCCCGTGCGTTTTGAAAGATTTTTTTCTTCTTTAAGAGTAGTTTCATTGAAAAGAATCTTGCATGGAAGTGAAATTTGGAGAAAATTAGAAGAAGAATTGGTGGAAGAAGAGGTGTGAGATTTTCTTGGTTTAATAGAGTTTATGAGAAAAATTTTTGTTTATGTAATTGAAGAGATTAAAAATAATTTTTTGAAATATAAAAAATAGTAAAAGAATTTTAATTTTTAGATTAGATTGTATGTTAATGAGTGGAATAAGAAAGTCTATATTTTAGATTAATATATATTTTTCTAAAAAAATTTTTGATTATGTAATTCGAAGAAATGAAAATCTCTTAAGAAATGAGAAATGATGAAAAAATTTTTTAATTAATTTATTTTAAAATTTATTTTTTTTTAATTAATAGAAGAATACATTAATAGAATGAAAAGAAATCTAAGTTAGATTCGGATTGTAGAATATTTTTAAGTATGTAATTGAAAAAGTTGAAAATCTCATAAAAAATTTTAATTTAATTATATGTTAATAAATAGAATGAGAAGAAAAATTTTTCTTTATGGTTTATATCAATAAAAAAAAATTAAAATTAATCTATAATAGAAAAATATTAGTTTTTTTTATATATATGTATATGTATTGAATAAAAAAAAATATGAATTAGATTTTTCTTTGATTTGCGAAAAACTTTTGGTTGTGTAATTGCGAAAATTAGAAATAATTTTCTTAGAAACAATTGAAAATAGTTATTTTAAGAAAAAAAAAATAATGAAAGAATTTTAATTTCATTATATATTGATGAAGAAAAAAAAAAGAATATTTTTGTTTAATTTGTATAAAATTTTTATTATATAATTGGAAGAATTGAAAATAATTTTTTAATAGAAAAGATGAATTATAAAAAAATTTTAATTAATTTTATAATTTGATAATTTAATAATTTAAGTACATAAATAGGTAGATTAAATAAGAATAGATAAGATTAATAATAATAAAAAATAATAATAATTGTAAAAATAATATTAAAAAAGGAATAAGAATATTAAAAATTTTATATGTTTCAATATAAATATAATAAATATAAAAATAAATTAAATTAACAATGTGAGGAAAAGAAAGATAAATTTTATTTTTTCAATATAATAATTAGTAATTTAATATTGTATAAAGAATAAACAATGATAGAAATATTTGTTCCAATTATATATGACCATAGAAAAATGAAATTAATCAGTATTAATTCATCTTCGTGTTTACAACATTATTAATAGTAAAAATTTAAGCAATAATATGAATAATCATTTATTTGAAAAAATAGATAATCACTTTATCATAAAACTGTATAACTTTTCGATTTTAAATGTTTAAATGCTGAAAAGTTTGCTTTCCCAATGCAACTACTATGTAATTCTGATGGGGATGAATTAATTATTCAGTTCAAGGATAATACTTGCATTCTAAGTATTACCTTGACATAGAATAAGTAATAAGAATAATAAAATTTTATAATATATATAATATATAATAATCATCTAATACAAAATATTTTTGTACTTTAGAATCAGTTTTCAATTTATTGATTTTTTATGATTTGAATATATAAATTATTTAATGAAATATATAACTTTTTTTCTATTTTTAATTTTCTTTTTCTCTTTCTGTTAATTTAATAAATCTAATTAATTTTCTTTCTTTCTAATAATCCTCTTTCTCTTTAAAGACTCATTCTTATAAAATGTATTTATACTTTCTTTATTATTTTATTTAATATTTATTATAATTATAATATGTATAAATATTATATGTTAATTATATATATAAAATAAATTAAAATTTTATTAAAATTAATAAAAAAAAAGGTCATTGAATTAATTCTAATTATATTTAATATAACGTTCGCATGGAAATATAAATTTTTTCATGATTATATCAAAGTGAATGAAAAAATTATATTTTTTTTACTTACTAGTTGACAAATTAATTGCCACTATTGTTCCTCACAATTTTTACTACTATTGCATATATCAGCTTATCAATGTTATATAATATATTTATCATCTATATACATATATGCACAGAAATATGCAAATCGTATCTATATGAGTATTTCAATGCCTATTAATTGATTATTAAATTTTCAAAATTTGATTATACCAACATCTATAATCGAACAATAGAATAATTTCCCTAAATCAATTGAAATTTGTTCAGAATGAATCTATATGAAAAGTTTAAAGTGTAATTAATTATATTTGGAAATTATATTAAAATTTTTTCTGCAAAAAAAATTTACGAATCATTAACATAAATGATAATTATATCTATTTGGAAAAGAATTTTGATTTTACTATAAAAAAATTTTCTAAATATAGTTTTACATAATTTATATTTTATTTTATAACTAAATTTTTAAGGCTAAAAAATTTAATTAAAGAAATTATTATAATTATATTTTATATATATATCTTTGAAATCTAAAAATATATTCCAAATATATTTTATATCACAATTTTCTATATATATATATATATTTTTTCAGAATATATTTATAATTTTCAGAATCTATATTTCTGATATATTTTCTAAAAGGACTGAAAAGTAATTTCATATTTGCTTGAAATGTAAAAGTTTATAATGTCAAATATATATTTATATCAAAATTATAATTTTACAGTCAATTATAGTTTTTCCATTTGATACTTTAAAAAGGATGTAGAAAATTTTCTTTTATTCTTGAAATTATCTCTAAATATTTATCTTCTAAAATTTTCTGATTAAAAACAAAAAGAAAAAAAAAGATTATCTAAATCTATCTTATATTATATTGTGTAAAAATTTTGTAAAAATAAAAGTTGCATAAAATATCTGGAAGTCAACTTCAAGTATATGAAATTTAAAAAAAAGTTGGGTAAGTTTAACATGATTAAGATCTACGTAAGCAGTGTCACCGACTGCATAATACGATGTTAACACCTTCTGAACGACTATCCTGAACACTTGGCTCAAGAAACTATTTACAATTCTCGGGAATAGATGGCCTCATTGCATAGACATATTCCATTACCAGTTGGATCAATAACGCTGACAAGCTTAGCTGGAAGTTCAGGAATGTGGAGGTGGAAGAAGAACAGGGACGTAACCACGCTTGAAAGATTCGAGAGCTCTTATAATTAAATTGATTAAATAATAATCAAATAATAAATCAAATAAATCAAATAATAATCATTGTATCTTGATTAAATTTAATAAAAATTATAATTTGAAGAATTATATAATAAAATAATCTATTTAATTTTCAATTCAATACACCTCATGTAAATATATATAGGATTGAAAATGAAATAATATATATATAATATATATATAATATATATAATAATATATATGTATATAATATATTTGATATAAATTGAAGAAATTGTCATTTTCATTTTTTGTTTTGATATTAGATTTTTGCGAAAATTATTTTGATGTGATATTAAAAGCGAAAGTGATATTGAAATTTGTCTTATAAGTATTAATAGTAATATATAATTTGTATTATAACATTGTATTAAAGATAATAATAATAATAGTAATAATAAAAATATTATTTATTATTAATATTTAATTTCTAAAAAAGAATGTATATTAATGATTGAAAAAATCTTTTATATATAAATTATCAACAAGAATGATATTAATTCATAAGAAATTTAAAATCGTACCGAATACAAACAATGATCGCTCGAGTGTCGCCGAGCGCTGACTGATTCGTGCCCGACTTTAACCGCGCATTTATATCCTTCTTAGTTTATAATGTATGCGCACGCGTACATTAATAATATACCGCAGTAATATATCATTTAACATATTTTATAAAAAGAATTATGTTACAAATTTAATTCTTTTGCAAAAAAATATTAATTCTTTGAATTTATAACACATTAATTTTATTAATTTTAGTAATTAATTTTCTTTTTTTATCATGCTAAGTAAATTAACATATATTCTAATTAAATATTTATTTGGAATATATAATAATAAATTCTAATAATAAATTAATAAAATAACATAAACATAAACACAAAGATTTTCTTCTTTCTTTTAGGTATTGATAAAGTTATATTAATTAATAATATTTCGATTTAAGAGAATTTATCTATCTTTAATATTCTAACCAATAAACAAAAGGAAACTCCATCAAATCAAATTGAAAATCATATGATCTCATTATAACTTGATTTTAAAATTGATTTAAAATCCTTAGAGAAGGAACATATTCCTGTAACGTAAAATATTAAGACAAGAGCGTAGCCCAAGCAAACAAGAATAGGGAGTGATGCTATAGCTTGATCACAAATTTTGAAGTCCTGAATTTAATGAAAAATAAAAAAAAAAGAGAATATAAACTACTAAAATTAAGAAAAATATTTACGTAATGCTTTTTCATTGATTATAAATTTCATTGTAATGAAAAATTTTTATTCTTTCTCTACTTTACTGACATATTGACACATAAATAATATACATCTAAGGATCAAGAGACACGTTATGCGCTGCTGATCAATATCACACTACGTAATGTTACTTAACGTGTTATATAGGGTATCCTGTAAAATAATATTATTAATCATTGTGATTTAACCATAAAAATAAATAAAATAAATGAAATAAAAATAAATTTATTTTATGTATGTATATAATGTATATAATGTATATGTGTATATGCAGAAGAAAATTAAAATTCCTTATTGATTTTAACAACACAAAAGATTATGTAAGAAAATATTTTTTTTTAGAAAAAATTTTTATTTCATCATAGTAAATGAAGAATTTTTTTTATCGTTAAAATATTATAATGATGAAAATATATAATTTCTTTTATAAAAAATTCATTTGATCTAAAAATCTCAAATATAAGAAAAAAAATTTCGCAATAATTATTTTTTTGAAATTATATATCGATATTCTCAGAAGAAAGACTTAATTAAAAAAAAATAGAAAAATTTAATGATTAAAATGATAAATATTGAATACCTTCAAAAATTGTTCTTTTTTCTTTAAATTATTATATAAAATATTAAATTATTAAATGGGAAATATATTTTCTAATAAATACTTAATTATAATATTGTAAATTATAAATAAAAAATTAATAAAATAACATATATAATTATATCTTTGTAAAAAATTCTTTTTTTTAAACTTAACATAAAATATGATAGACGACCGAATTCCCAGAAAATAGTGATTATTCCTGACCCAATTTTCAAGGATTGAACCAGTTTTTAATCGTTATTCGAATTTGTTCCATTTTGAGAAAATATTCTAAACAATCAAAAAATTTATGTAATTTTAAAATTTACTAACGAACAAAAAAGTAACAAAATGATAATAAAAGTTTTATTTGATTGCATAAATTACATGGTTCGTACTTTATAACATAGAATCTCTCATACCTATATATATATTTAAAACATAAGATTTTTCATAAAATTTACTATAATCAATGTTATAACTTTAAATTACATTAAATTAAATTAAATTAAATTAAAAAAATTGAATCTCAAGAAAAAAATGTAACTAATTGTTTTTCAATACAAAATTATTTCTACTATTCTCTTTATTTATATTTCCTATCGTTTGTGATTTTTTAAACTTTATTCAAATAATTGAACTATTATCAAAGATAAGAAATAATACAAATTCTGTTAAAAACTAAAGATCGTCGTAAAACCGACAAAAATTAACAAGTATTCGCTTTGTATTATGCTAGAACTAATACATAACTATTCAATATTAATTTTGACAATATTAAAAAATATTAATCTTCAATCTCTTGAAGAAGTTAAATCATCTTTTTTACATATATTATATATTATATATATATATATATATTTATTCTATATATATATTTCTCTTCAATTTCTTCCATTCTATATTTTTTTTGTCCTTTAAAAAACCATTCTATTTTCATTCCTTTATAAAATAAAAATCTCTAAATGTTTTCAGTAATATATATGTGTATGTATGTATATATATATAAGTCTTATCTTACAATTCGCAGTGTTTCTAATTGTAATACGAGTAATTATGAGTCTTTCGTTGTATAATTACCGGTAACGAAATTGTACTTCATAGTGTCCCTTTATGGAACTGTTACGGGATCTTATCTTACTTTCGATCGTCGAAAATATTTCAATTGACCAATCTCATATAACGCAAAATACATATATATCGATAGAATTAAAACTCTTTTTTTTTTTTAATTTTCTTCTATTTCGCTGCCAAAATTTCGACGCAAAACTCTTTTTTAAACATCTTTTTCTATTTCGCTATTATACAAATAAACTTTTTCATTGTATCACATCGTTTATGATCTTTCTCCTAACCAAATTCAATATCTTTACAAAAAATTAAATCACAGAAATTACATATGTTTTTACTTTAATGATATATCTCTATTACGATCTTCATCGTAGATAAGGTTGTATTTGTTTTTTGATTGAGAAAAAGAATCATAAAAGTTACAAAAAAAGAGTTTTGCGCAATCCTGTTCTGCGATATAATTTATTTACGCTAACGAATATTTTTTCAACCGTCATATATCGAGAGTAGTATCAGATCCATGATGATGATAATCCTCGTCTAATAGAGGCTCTTGTTCCACCATCGTTCGAACTGTGAACAAAACTATTCATGCATACAAAAAAATAAAAACATTAACGAACGGTATGTGCGAATATCTTGTTAGAATATGAATTTTAATAATTCTATTATATATTCATTTATTATGAAATATTATTTATCATAAAAACAATTTAAACAAATTTTTTTTAATATTTAGTGCATTTGATTTGTATAATTAGAAATATGATTATACGATTAAAGGTAAAAAAAAAATAGATATCAAATTTCTAAAAGTATTATTATGTCATTCGCACATACTTGAATAATATATTATGATATATATAATTCTATTTAACATCAGAGAAATATTTATGTAATTTATGCCCATTTATGTAACAGATCACGCATTATTATTAATACTAATCAAAAGTTGGCAATTAACAATTATAATATTTATAAAAAAAAATTATTATAATCATTTTATATTTTCAATAAGATGCATTAAAATTATATAGTTGCCAAATTCTTCTTTCCATTTGACATTGTTTTGTATCAATCAACGACCGTATCCAAAAATCTTTTTTTGATTTTTTTTGTACGTTTTATGATAAAAATAATTTGTACATGTTGAAATATATTAGAAACATAATTTTTAAATATAACATATCAAACATATTTGTTAGAACTAAAATATAGGCACAATCATGCAAAATGCTATCTTTACATGTCATTAATTCTTTACTTGCTTTATTGCGTACCTCATAATATTTATATTTATTTCGTATTATTTTGAATATTCGATAAATTATTTATTAAATAGAAAGAAAATAAAGTTAAAAATCAAATAAAAAAGAAATTATATTATAAATAAAAAATTTAAAAAATATCAATTCTTCGAATATTTAATATTAAATTATATAAAAATATTTTATAGAATAATTTATTTTGGCTTATTATAGTTTATAGTCAACAATTTACATAAAAAGAAAATATTTTCATATTATTTATAAAATAATATATAAATTGAAACGAATATTCGATAATAAAAAAAACAAATTTTGCAATTATTGATTGAAGTAAATGAAATTTAATAATAATGAATGATAAAATAAAAGAATTAACTTATAGAAAAATTCTATAAACATGCCAAACATTCCACAATCGAATATGAATTATTCATGCAAACTATTATAATACCATTACAAAATTATAAGTTCAGATAGTACTAAATTTAGATATTGTTACAATTCCATTATTACATATAAAGAATTTTGTAAGAAACAATACAACAAAAAAATTTAAAGTCATACTGAATAAAAAAACATGCAGATTAATATTAAAGCTTATAAAGGTACATTAGAAAGCAAGATCTAGAATTTATCTTAAAAAAAATCACCTTCGCAATCCATTTTGAAAGGATTACCATGGATTAAATCTGAAGATAGGAAAGTGGGACACTCCAAATGTTTTGATCATTATATCAAGCTTTTTTCAATGAAAATGTACAAATAAAAGATAGCATGATAAAAAGATTATTTATCGAAATAGTATATTATACTTTATGAACAAAAATCAAGATACGGTACATTTGATTATTAGATACATTATTTATTTTATTAGCCAATATTGAGAAAATCTCATAGAATATTGTCATTCAATAAAAATTTAAAGATCTTTCAGAAAGATTTTTATAATTAAAATATTGTATAATGTTTAAATTAAATATTATTTGCTAATTTCTTTGCACAATTCTTTTTTTATGCACAATGATTCTATTTTATTAATAATCATATTTTTGAAGAAACTATTTCTTGTACAGTTTCAAATGAAATATATGTATATTTTAATGTTTAATGTCATTGTTTAATGTCAAAACATCATTAAAAATTTAAGATCTCTTTTTAAATAACATACTCTAAATCAAAAAAGCTTTTAAATGACGCTACAATACGAATTATATTATAAATTATGCATACATAACGTACGTACAATATAAAATTTACTTTCCATGAGTTAAGAATTACAATATATTACAAATCTATATATATAATATATTCTATTTCATTAAAAATCGATATTAGCAAAGAAATAATCATTAGTGAATAACTTTTACGATTAATATTAAATTAATATGCTATTTTTTGCAAAAAAAATTTTATAATACCCATTTTACTAAATTGATTTAAGAATATTTTTTTCATATAAAATTATTATTCAGTTGCTTTATGGCTTATTGGAAATATTTTATACAAATGAAATCAGAAACGCATATTAAGATTTAAATTGAAAATAAATCATTATAAATTAAAAATATACTTATCAATTTATATAAGACGAAAACAATATATATTCTCTATGTTATGCACTTTCGCTGACATAATTCTTTATCCAGTACAAATAAAAATAAAAAATATGTATGTTATATTTAAAAAAAAAATAGTTGTAATTTATTGGCTAATAATGTTTTTTTGAATTTTTTGTAATTTCTCAATTATATAAAATTGAAATTAAAAAAAAAAAATAAGAAAAATCATAATCATTTCATGAATCAACTCAAATGAACTATCTTTGGTAAATTACTTATGGATTTGTTATAATTGACTATAGAAATATCGGAAATATTCATATTATATATATAATTACGTATACATATGTTACATGTAAACTAAAATTATAAGTTCTAACAAAATAATCATGTTTTCTCTAATCTTAATCGAACTGTTATAATATTCTATGAGATCATGACATATAATGTTGCATCCAAAAAATAACTTTAGTATCACTAAACACAACCTTTAGAAAACGATTATTGTATTTTTTTTTTTTTCATTTGAAATTGTGCAAAAACTAATATCTTTTGCCAAATTTGCCAAAAAGTCATTAAAAGTTCATCAAAAATTTAAAACGAAGTCATTTGTAATTTTAGCATAACCAAATATGAATTTCATACAATTATTAACAAATGAAAATTGAATAAATCATTCGCATTCATTGATTTAATTAAATTACTATAAAACTTATAAAAATGATATAACGTTACTTAAAGTTTATATCATGTCTTTTAACTATTTTTCTTTGATAATAATTATATATCACTTCTTATATTTAAATTATATTATTTTATGTATCTCGTTATTTTATCGATTTTAATCGTAACTTTGATCACTAGGTACACAATATTTTTTTCGTCGATAACAAATTGCAATCGACGGTAAGCAGTGAATGATTTTTAACCAACATGTTGGTGAGATTTTTCATTTATATTCAATACTAATCATATACGGCAATAAATAATTACTGTGATAATAAATGAACTGTACTATTCGTATTTTCTATATATATATATATATATATATATATATATATATAACATATACATATACATATACATACAATAATATAACAAAATTTATCAAATTCCTATATTTTATATTAATTTTTCTTTATACAAAAAATGAATTGTACAGCACATTCATTATCACAAGTAAATCCTAGTGATGTTTCTTTTGCAATCTATTACGTTGGGACCTATTAGTACCATTTTTCTCAGCTGTATTAGAAACCAGGCTCATTCGATGATCTCCTAATGGTATCCTAAATAGTTTGATCTTCATATAATCACAAATTTCAAGACAAATTTGAGAACTATATCGGAGTAAATCTAAAGTAACCCAAATCTAAAAACAAAAATAAATATAAAACATATAAATATGATATTTAAAAAAAATTCAATAAAATATATTCAAATATTAAAAAACTTACAAAACATAACCATAGAACATAATATTCTTTGATAAAGAAATTGAAATATTGATTCAAGAATAGCATTGCTGGTCCAATTAGTGAACTATCTAAATATTCCATTTCATTTTTTGTCATATGTGCAACCTGTAATAATGAATAACAATACCATAAAATATTAAACATAACATAAAACAATTAATAAACAAATAAAACAATCGGTAATAAAAAGTTAATATAATATACATACCACTAATCGATTGGTAACTTTAGCTGCAACCATTCCAAATGCAAGTATGTACAATGCAGGATGATTTTCATACACATGTTCAGCACTTTTTCTATAAATTATAAAAGCTGGTACTACCACAAAACTAAATGGAATAATTGGAGATAAAACTGATGTTCCCTGAAACGGAATAAATATTATAAAGATAATAATAATTACACAAAAAAAATATTCAAATTAATAATATATTTACAAATAAAATATCTAAAATTTAATATTTAAGCATCTATTTATAAATATAATTATAAATAAAGAATTGTAAATATAAATATTTGATAAATTAATAAGAAAATTATATAAATTTAAAAAAGACAAATTTTATTATTTAATAACAGAATACGTAATTTAATATTTTATACACAAAAAATAGTTACTTTACAAAAATTAATTTCTTCTATTTTATATGCAAGAAATAGTTATAATAAAATAAAATAATAATTACTAAAAATTATATATACAATATACTATATATATATTTATATATATACATTTATATATAACTATATATACAATATACATTTCATTGAAATTTTATATTTTTATCATTATTAGAAAGCTATAAATCATTAAAATTACCAGCTTAAACATTTTTATCCCATATATTTGCATATAAAATGCAAATCTTTAAAGAAATCTCTAAAAAAAGCATCTATTTACAATAATATAAAATTATATTAAAAATTTATAAAAATTAGAAAAAGTAACTTAATTTAATAATATAATATATTCTAAGCATGTTATAATACATAGTAAAAAATTAGTTGCAATAAAAGTAATTAAGCATTACTAACTAAAATTACTGTATTAATTTTATAAAATAATATATATATACTTTTATTAATAGTGCATGCAGATTTATATATAAAGTAAGAGTGCATAGAAATTGATGAATAGGAATATAAACTGGAAGATATGTATGATATTCTAATATATATTCTTATATATTTATTATATATATTTAGGAAAAGGTGTTAACCAAAGTGAAAACAAAAATACAGTAAACAGTTCTGTGTGATGCTCTTGCAAAATTTAGACCCATACAAATAATTTAATGAATAACATTAAACATTTTTTCTATATTATAATTAATTATATACAATTCTATAATTAGAATTGATTCGTTTTTAATTTAAACAAGATAATACAAAATATTTTTAACATTATTAATTATTTTTCTGAATATTACTGATATATATAATATATATATTATTTATAAATATATATAATGTATAATAAATTATGTATAAATAAATATAATAATATATATTTATTTTATATCAATATATCATAAAATACATAAAATACCAAATTCTGTGTATTATTTAAAAAGTAAATTGTTTTTTATAACATGGGCCTAAATCAAAGGAAAATGCAAAGTGCACTACACGATGATTTTATTACTTTTGAACTGACTTACTGCGACGGTGGAGCCATTTTTTCCGACACCACCGGCAAGAATGACGGAAATGCTGCTTTGTGCAAGTAAAATAGCGATGCCCACAGCAGCCCATAATGGAAACACCTTGACCTCTGTGCCAGTATATGGCAACTATGCAACCGATACGAAAAACCTTTCTATTAGTAATTTTTAAATATTTTTAATTTCTATTTCATCATATATTGGTGAAAAGAACTTCTTGCTCTTGAAACAATTTCAAATCTTCAAAATATATTTAAATAATTTGCATTATCTCGCAAAAATAAGTCAATTAAAATCAATCAATTAGAAAATCTGGAGTTTTCTAATTTCATATCAAACTTACTTATAAATAATTTAATTTAAAAATTCAAATAAATTCATTTTATATTTTTTACAAATAAAATCTTTAAATTGATTTTTTTTTTACTAATTTTTGTATAAATTAATTTGTTTGAATTTTACTTTATTTTTAAAAATTATATTATTATTGTATAAGACTGACAATTATTTGTACTGAAAATATTTCAGGAATAAATAATTAATATCCTAAAAAAATATAGTTATAAGCATTTAAATAAAATGAAAGATAAAATAAGAAAAATTATATTTTAGAATAATATTAGAATATAAGCCATATTTTTTCATAATATATCATACAAATATCTTATATTATGATAAAATAATGTGCATATAGATTATAAAGTAAAATTTAGTAATGCAGAAATTATCTTTTAACATGAATAATAATAACTGAATAGTTTAGATAGGCAAGCAAAATAAAAGAAGAAAGATCACTATACTATAGTGATGTAGATATATATAAAAATTTACATATATATATATGTAAAATATATATATATATATATATATAACTGACGAGTTTGAATTTTTAAAACTTACTGCAATCGTGGAACCATTCTTTCCAATCCCACCAGATTCAAAGACTTTACAGAATTCAAGGAATACATGAATGTAGCCTGCATAAAATAACACTGCTACGTAGTTACTGATTGTGCCTACACCAAGCACTGGTATCTAAACAAATGTACAAAATCTCGCTCGTTATAAATATTGTAGAAATGCAATTAAAATTTATCCTATATTTATTCTATATTTTATATTTTTTAAATTACTTGTAATTTTTCAACATGAAATAGTTCCATTAGTGGCTCAGTATATATAATACAAAATGGTAGAATAGTAAATTAAATTATTAGGCACGAGGGAGCCGCAAAATATAAATAACAAGTTCCTCATTTCTTCATAAATTTTTAAATTCATATAAATGTTTATATTATAATAATACAATTTGTGATTAAGATGAAAAATTGTATTTTGAATCAATGGATTATGATTATGATAAATTTTATGATAAAGTGTAATTTTTATATGAAAATATTTGCTTACTGTTTGAAGTTAATGCAAATTTTTTAATGTTAGTTTTACTTTATTTTAAAAAATATTAAGATATTATTAAAATATTATGTTATGATAATAAATATATATATTTACATCACATTTCATATTTTTTTGATAGAAATTGTTTCAAAAGCACAATTTAAAATATTAAATATAAATTGAATTAGATAGAGCTTTTAATAAATACAACAAAACAATTCTTAAAATATAATTTTTAGTATGATATATTCTAATAATATTTTTTATTATACTATAAACCATAATTTGAGAAACATTTGAAATCAAAGAGATTATATAATTTAAAATAAAACAAATATCAAAAATAACAAAATTACAACGAAGAAATAATCATTGTCTCAATTGCATTTTTGTTATTCTTAATTTTTTATTTATTTTGCACCATAGAATTTCTTTGATTTCTCTCATACTACAAATTTTGGTTTACTGTATATATTTTTTATGAGAATACAACAAACTGTAAGTACAAATACAAATTATGATACATTTATGATGAATAAGGATGTAATGCAGGAAAATAAAAAAGAAATGGAATAAATGAAAGGGCATAAGTGAGTAATGAGTAAGAAATTTAGAAATAAAATGCATGTTACAATAAGTTTCATAGCAAAAAAGATAATTTCAGCACTGCTCCTCATGCCATGCTGCTCCCATTTCCACATTTCTAAAAACAAAAGTCTAATTGACTAACTTACAGCCACAGTCGAACCATTCTTGCCCACTCCTCCGGTGAAAATCACCGAAAAGATGGAATATAAGTTTGCCACTGCACAAATTACTGTCATAACTCCTATTAAATATTTAAACATAAAACCATCTATGTATGGTATCTGTAAGAAATAATCTCGTTAGACTCATGCAGAAATATTTTCAAATTTTTTATAAACATGAGTCTTGAGATAAAAAATGACAAATTTACCAAAAACTTTAATTTTTATTTATATAACCAATAGTTAAATTGAAGAATAATTAGTTAACATTCTAATTATAACAATTTATTCCTATATTATTTATCTTTAATTTATAAATTGATGGAATAGATGAAACATAAACAAATGATATAACATATATACAAAATTATGATATAGGTAACAATAAAAATTGGACAACATTTGATGAAGGTTCAAATGGAAAATCATGATATAAATAAATATAAAAAATTAAATTTATGTTCTTAATATCCTATAAAAATTCATAATATTTTATAATTATAACTCTATTATTAAATTTTAAAAGTAAGTTAATATCATTAGATAAATTTAATATTAAAAAAGTTCAATTTATTTAAAAAACTGAAAATAAAAATAAAAATAAGACAAATCAAATATTTTATGGTAATCAATTATTTAATTAAAATTTGCAAAATTGTATGTTTCAATTTTATCAATAATAAATAAATTAATCAAACATTCTACAAGTATAATATATTATTAATTATAAAGTTATAATATATATATATTATATATATCTTATATATATCTTATTGATTGATATAAAATAGCTTAAAATTAAGAATATTATTAAAATAGATACAACCTCCATCATCCATATTTTGGGTCCAAAAATTGCAGAAATGAGATGAATTATTATAATGGTAAATTGTGCTTCTGTAACATCTATTTTGCCAAATCTTAAAGAACCTAATTAGAAATAATTATATTATAATATAAACAATTTTGAAAATTATTCTTATTAATATTTATGAATAAGAAAAAAATTTTTTACCTGAAACATATGTTTGCCAATGAGCACAATAAAAAAGTGTCATAGCACAAAAGCATTGAAAAAACATCCATGTTGGATAATATCCTAATTGCACTGCTATACATGCTGATAAAGCAATAAAAACTAAAAAAATAAAAATGTTATTTTTTTATTTATAATATAACAAATTTAAAATTACAGTATATTGTAAATTATAAAATATATTTTATGTTTAAATATTTAATAAAAAAAATGTACAATATATATCTTTTATTATATTTTTAATATGGATTTTCAACAAAAATTAAAAACTCAAAAAGTTATTTAACATACCAGTTGATATGGAATCACATCCATGATCAAATAATTCACCTAATGGTGTTGAAGTTCCTGTTCTTCTGGCTTGTTTGCCATCTATGGCATCCAAACTTTGATAAATAAACAAACCAAGTGCACATAAAAAACATGCCCATCTAGGTGCCTAAGATAACATTAATTACATTTTTTTAAATAAATTATTTATTTTATAATATGTTATAAAAAATATATATATATAATTTTAAAATAAATAAATATATGTATATATATATATATATATTATAACTATAAATATTTATGGAATTAATAGAATTGCAGTAATATATATAATTCAAACATTCATATTATATATAAAATTTGCTTTTAATTAATTTTTAATAATTTTATATTTTATTACGATAATTGCATATATTTATTTTTTGTTTGTATTTATTCTATCCTCTCTCTTCCTTTCAATAAATAAATAATAATGAATAAGTATATATTAGCTTTTTAAAGTTCACAAAAATTTCTTATATTTTCACACGGAAAAAGATTCAAGAATAATAGGTTATGTAAACGATACCTCAGTTTTAGCATCAGGACTGTAATACACAAGAACCAAAGTAGTTGCAATGTTGACGATTAGACCTACGATAGTGATTAAATTGGGTGCAAGCCAAAGTGGTACTTTACTAACAAGCCAGTCCCACCAGGGTTGAAGAAATCCATCCAAAAGACTGCTTGTCGTACAACTATATTTGTGTTCACTAAGACGTTTCAATTGCCCAGGCGATAGAAGTTTTTCCTTATAAAACTGCATAATTCGACGTGGCCGAATTACTAAAAATACTAAGAATAATTATAATAATTCAAATTCAATCATTGATTCTACACAATACAATGGCTAAACATAACAAGTAACTATTCGCGAACATATACCGACATCTCTTTACATACTGATTTGAACCGGAACTACAAGCGAAGTCTACAAAATACTACGATTCTTCCGTATGTGCAATTAGTTTTTAGATATTGATTATTACATTGATAATATATATTACATTAAAAAATAAATATCATTAGAAAAAAATCATAAATAAAAATATTTATATAATATTAAATAACGATGATTTTTTAATATATTTTATTTTCGAATATGAATATATTGAAATTCGTTATTTAAAAATTTCGCGCGAATCCTTACAATTATTCCTTCATATTTTCTGATAAAAAAAATCATTTTTATTCTTTTCTAATATATTTATTTTCTGGTTTCATAAAATATACCTATAATTATAAATATGGATCTCTTAAATTTTTCATTCTTAAATTATCAAACAAAACAAATATGTAGATAATAAATCATGGCGACACTATCTACTTTTACAGGATTATTTAATTTTGTTACAAATACCTGTATCAAAAGAATTTTTCCGACTTTAACGTATAAAAAATACTATCCAGGTTTGTTAATATTTTATATAGAAATAATATAAAATTCATTTATTTATTTACATCAAATTTTAAGTTATAACCTCACTTTTATTTCATAAAATTTAAAAGAAATTGTTAATATTTATTTTTAAATAAATTATATCATAATTAATACTTTAACTATTTTTTCTGTTAATTATTTATATATGGATTTTTATCGTAAAATATGATTATTTTTAATATTTATATATTTATATATTTTATTTATTTTATTACTATTGTAAAATTTATTTATTATTATAATTATTAATAATTAATGTCAAATTATTAAATTAATATAACATAATTTTTTATTAATTTTTAAGAGTAAATAGAAATAAATAAATATAAAATATATAAATAACGAATTATTTATTATAGTATCAAAATTATGGGAAATAAGAGTAGCTGGATATCGTACTCGATATAAGTTACCTTGGTTCAATTCACCATCAAATTATCAAGAAGAAATTCCTGAACATGATGAAAAAAAAGAAAAAATAGCAATTGGTAATTATATGGAATAATATATGTATGATATAATATTTTTCATTAATTATTATTTATTCTTATATTATCCATGTAATTATATTATTCATGTAATTTTAATATTTTCTTTTTATTTTTAGATGTAATCAATGAAATTAACAAACAAATAACTACTAAATCGACTGGTCGCTTATTTGCAGTCATACATATACTAGGAAAACAATTTAAAGTCACAGAAAGTGATATTATAGCTATTGAAGGTAATTGGCCACCTCAACCAGGAGATGAAATAAAATTGGAAAAAGTATTATTAGTTGGCAGTAAAGATTTCACTCTCATTGGAAGACCTGTTTTGAACAGGGAATTGGTATCTGTTGATGCAATTGTAATACAAAAAACTTTGTCTCATACAATAACAAATTTCAAAATGAAAAAAAGGAAACAATATAGAAGATTAAATTGTAAGATTAATATTATTTTATAATATAACAAAAATATTTTACAATTCCATCTAATATATTTGTTTATTTTACAGTTTATAGAATACACAGAACAATGCTAAGAATAACTTCTATAAATATTAATGGAGATATTGACAAAAAGAAAGAAGTTGAAGGTTTAGATAAAATATATTAATTAATAAATAATATAATGTAAAATGTCACATCATTCAAATATATTTTTTAATCATTAATAATAAAAATTTGTTATTGTAAATTTAAATATATTTAAATTATTAGATTAAATATAATAGAAATAAAAAATATATATATAAAAAACATTAAATGCTATTAACATTAACTGCTATTAAAAGATACAAAATGCTATTAAATACATTGTATTAAAACAGTAAAATTAAAATAAAAAAGAATAAAATCCCAAAAAGAAATAAAGTACCAAAAAAGATATAAAAACATGTTTGAATATATAATTTCATGATGTTTCGCGCATGCGTAATATTATTGAGAAAACAGAGTGGGGGTTATATGTGAGCGAATGAGCGTTAGGGAAAAACAGTATATTAGAATGAGTTGAATAGTAGGGATCATATGTGAATAGGAGAAAGAAATAACAATACAAAACACAAACAAGAGAGATAGAATATTCGAATGACGTCATAAGCTGCAGTTTCAAGAAGGTTTAAACGAGAGTGGCAGTCTTATTCTTTACACTCGCATATTCGCGATAAAAATTAATGCCGATAGTTTGTATTCGTATTCACAATCTCATGACATTTGCTTATAAATCTCTGCATAGAATGAATCGGTGTTTTTCTTTTAATAATATACGAGAACGGTATTAAGTAATTCATAATAACATATAAAAAGAAACTCTCCCTCATCCGTGTATTAGCGTCCAACGAATGTAAACGATTTCCATTGAGCTGAGAATTCGTGTTTTCCATTAAACTATCAAAATAACCTGAGTGTTGTGTATTATATATAATTGAAGAAAATGGTGCTTTCAGAATGTTATGGATTTGTTAAATATTCATTAGTCTGCATAAATTTTATATTTTGGGTAAGTGTTCATAATTATATATCAGAAATTTTAATAATTATAGCTGAACAATTGTTTATGATTTATTGATATAATTGATTATTTTTTCTTTATGCTATAAACTAATAAATTCATAGAATCATTCAATATATGAAATTTTTATATTTAATTTGGTTTTTAAAATTTAATTAACTTAATAAAAAAATAAGATCAATAAATAAATACTACAATACTAATATTTAGTAATGTTATATTTATAATAATTTGATTGATCAAAATTATTACATATCATTTAATAATAAAGAATAATATAATTTGCGCATATTGACTGTTAAGTAGATGTACAATGTAATAATGTGACTATTACTTGATGAATAAACTTAAAAAATTTGTATATGTTCATTTTTATAATTTAATTTTTTAATAAAAAGAGAAAAATTTGAATAAAACTTAAAATTTAATATAATATATATAATATATAAATAATACATTAAATATCATATATAAATATTATAAAAAATTATGGATAATTTAAATAATTTCTCATTTAATTTAATAATATTTAATTAACAGTATAATATTTAACATAAAAAAAATAAAAATTTCATTTTATTTATTGTCGAAATAAAAATAAGAAAGAGAGATAAAGAATAAAAAATAATAAGAGATAAAACTAAATAATTTTTGTATCAATAAATTTATTTAATTCACTCTTTACAGTTGTTAACCCGGTGACCTGTAATTTATTTCAAATCGCGAATTTATTTCGAAGATAATAAGAATAAGATAACTGAGTTTGTACTATAATCGATTGAATTAAAATAATATTATCTAAAAATTATTACAATAATTGCAATAAGGTAATTCATTTATGCAATTTTCTTTATAAAAAAATTAATATTAAACTTAAAATTATCAATTTGAACAAATTGCACAATACTTTTTTTATATTTTGTATAATATATATAATGTATAATTGTATAATATAATAATTTTATTATAAATTTTTTTTTACATGACAAAATTTCTTTTTATAAATTTAAAAATATCTTGAAATAAGATCTTTTGCATAGAACAAAGAATCGGATGTTTTTTTATTTAATAAATAATTTTATATAAATTTTTTTATTTACAAAAATGAAATATCTTTTGTATATAATATCGATAAAAAATCTAAAATATGAATTGCAACAAATGTAAAATGGGATAACAGAATAATAAATTTTAGAAATTTTTTCTTACTTTGCTATTTTACAATCTAATAATATAACTCTCACAATACTGCATCGATTATAACTAAATGCATAAGATTCTTTTTCTTACAAAAATACAATTTTTAAAAATTTTTATATTCTAGAAAAATAAATTGTTTAAAATTTGTAATGTTTTATAACCATTTTCTTTTTTTTTTGTACAATATATTGATCGAAAATTAATTAGCATATTAGAAAAATCTACTAATAATAATAAATTTTAATGATTAATGATTATTTTTTCATTAAATCTATAATAACATTTCGAATGATGATCAATAGCTGTAAAATGTTTTTTTGTAATTAAAGTAATAATTTTTGAACTATCAAAATTCCTTTAATATATAAATAATAAATACTGTAATTTTCCTACGTAGAATATGAGTTAATTTAGGAAACAGCTAAATTAATTTCATCTGAATGATGTGTATATTACATTGATTACTTTTTGTTCTAAATTTCACCGATTCATATAATCGACTTATCGATTTTGGTTTTATCTAACGAAAAATCAATTAAATTGTAAAATGATTACATAAAGTCAATAAAAATACATACTTATTGATATCATTTCAATTATCATAAATATTGAAAATATTGATCTTATCAAAGAAGAAAATCTACTAACGCGTATGAATCATGTTTAATTTATAATATTCTAAATTCGCATCATTTTTAGAAATTGCGTTGTAAAAATTAGAAGTGAAAAAAAATGACTCAAATTTGTTCAAGTTATTAAACTACAATCGTGAACATTGATCGAAACTATTATATATCAACATTTGTCAGATATTAACAATAGTGCTTATGTCAGCATCGAGACAAACATCGCATCTAGTTTGAAAATGTTCAACGAGGAATAAGTGCGTTTAAATATAGATTTCCAGTCAGAGAACGAATATGTTCTTCCTACGAGTTTGCATCCTACACTACGACCCAGTTTCTTCTCTTGTAATTCCCATCTCTTGTAATTATTCATCATATCAATGCGCACACTCGTTTTTCATGATGAGTTGCATCTTGCATCTTGAAATTGATTGAAAATCAAACATGACAAAAAAATTATTTCATAAAAATAATATATGCATTTTTAAAGAAATATGTGTAAATATTTTAATTATGGTTATTTGAAACATTATATGAATCTCATTAACCAACAATGTTGAACTTGGCATATTTGGCATCGAATAAAGGTGCCAAATACTTTTGAAGAAAAGATATGATATATGTAACTACATATATTTCAATTCTGAATTTTCGAAAACTTAGTTTAATAAATTTAAAAAATGATATTTAATTAATTTTCTACTATTATTTTCAATTAATTTTTTATATTAAATATTTGCAAAAAAATTAATAGATGTTTTATATAAAAAAAATTGATGATGAAAATTCAATTATTTATTTTTATCGTTAAGAAATGAAATCATAGAACCGAAAGAAAATCTGACAATTTAACATGTATATTTAAATTGTCTATATTATTCTGATACTAAATGTGTGTACTGTACTGTAAGTGTACTGTAAGTGATACTAAATCTATATATAATGAGAAATGTTTATACAAGTATTAACAAATTTTTTTCTATAAAATCAAATAAGTTTAGGTATTATTTAAATGTGTCTTTTTCAAATTGATTAATTCGTTACATAATTTGCTACATAATTTTATCTTTTAATTCGATATTATCAAAAAGAATATAAAACATTAAAATACGAATTAAATAGGAATGTAGATGTTAATAAAATTAAATAATTATTTGTGCAATATACAAATTTATTATATATTTTATATATTTTTTATATATAAATATTTTTTAAATATTATATATATATTATTTAATTATATATATATAAGTTATGATAATTAATTAAATATAATTATTTTTGAATATATAATGTAAATTCGTTTGAAAAAAAAATATCAAATCATTTTAAATAATTTTAGTTATGTTTAATTCATCAATCCTATGAATTTATAATATAATATTTATTATATTTTTAATAGATTCAATTTTTCATTAATAAAGTCAATGCTTAAAAAAAAAATATAATGCATCGAATAATAAAATTTACAAATGAAATAAAAGGAAATGTATTCGTTTCATAAAAAAGCAACTTTAAAAAAAAATTAGACATTGAACATAAATATTCTTAGTACATTTTGATAAATTACATTTTCAACATTTTATTTTATATTAATATATTTAAAAACATTTTTCTTTGTCTAGTAAAAGTTTTACTTCTTTTGTTTAGTTTTATTTATAGTATATATTATGAATATATACATAGTATATATTAGTATACATAATGTAATATTAAATATTCGATCGCAACAACTTAATTATATTTTTAGAGCCTTTTGTTTCAATATATATTCAGTTAAATATGACCTATCTTGGAATTGATATTATGCTATGTCTGGTTTCTGATAGTATTGGCAAAAAATCTACTTGTTTAAAGCAATCCTCTTTTCAATTCTTGCATCTGTTTCTTACATCACATTCGCAACCCGAATGATTCGAGACACATCGAAAATATAGTCCTCTGTTTAAACGGCACGCCTTCAGCGTGATTACACATTGAATGAAAGTCACGAGTATGTTTCGCTGCTTTAACTTATTGAACCTTCAATCTTGATGTTTATTCCTTTCCATACACATTATATTTAAATATAATATGATTTATAGCTTATTTTATTTAGAGATTTATAAAAAAACCAAGTCAGAAAACTCTATATATGACAAAACATAACTTAGTTATGCTAATAAACATATGTAATTTATTATGTAGGAGATGTATCTAATATATATATTATACAATAATAATTGTATAATATATCTTTTACATTTATATATTTTTTTTATATGAATGATGTAATTATTTGCTTAGTATTTAATAATATTTCAGTATTCTTTATGTTTTATAACAGTTTTATAATAGTAACTTTATAATAATAATTTAGTATATATGATTAACAAGAGAACAAAATTGCATCATTTCATTTATAATTTTTTTCAGTTGATTTATTGTACTGATTTTTATTTTTAAATATTATAATTATAAAAAAAATCTAAGAATTTATTTAATTATAATATAATAAATTTAATACAATAAATATATTTTTTGTTATTATTTCTTTTGTGTAAATGGTCTTACAATAATTTTATAATTAAATATAAATATTCTATAATAAATAAAAATTCTATAAATATAATAATGCATTAATATATTAATAGTATATATTAATATAATATATTAATAAATTATAAGAAATTTTTGCATGTTTTACAGAATAATTATTATTAATGCAATTAAATATTATTTGCAAAATAGCAAAGAGCAAGAGCAAAATAGCAAAAATTTTAATTTTTTTATTTTAAAATCTGATAAATATATAAAAGTATAATTAAAATATTTTGAGTTAAAAAAATTCTTAGGATAAATATACGGTTCTCTTTGCAAAAAAGAGGAAATAAGAAGAATTAAGCGTTCTAATATGGAAACGTACACATCTGGTAGATAGTTTATTGAAAAGAACCCATCCTTTTCTGGTTCATTTGTTTTGCAAGAATACTTCATTATTTATCAATATAGTGCATTGTGAACAGTACTTAAACCAGAATACATACTCGTTTTCTGCTTTCTCTGTTTCAATAGAGCCAAGAAGGTCATATTTTTATAAGCGAAGTAGTGTGTTTTATCTTCATACATATAATAAATTGTTTGCATATATAGTATTATTTTTTCAAGAATATGATTCATTAGAATTCATATAAATATTAATAAATATACTGTATAGAATTAATTTAAAAATACAATATTTATAAAATATTTATAAAATTGAAAAAATTTTTATTTTCTATATTTTTATTTTTATTTTAAGAAATTTTTTTTTATTTTATTAAAATTATTAATAAATTTTAAGATTAGGTTTTTTTATAATGTACAATGTTTTATTTTTGTTTATTTTCCAATAGTTTTTGTATTTTAATTTTTAAATAAGAAAAGTGCAATAATTATTTAAAAAGAGTTATTTAAGAATGTAAAACTTCTATTTACTATTCTCTTTAAAACATGTATTGTAATTTCCTGTTTCCTTTTGAGAGAGCCAGACAACGGTATCCCATCATGAAAAGGGCCTCAGTGAATTTTGAAATACTACCGTTAAAAAAACGTTATCATTATCTATAGTAATATTTTTCTTGGCAAGTTTATCAAGTAAATTTACTATTCTATTCTATATACTAATCTAAATTTTTATTAATTTTTCTACAACAAATTGATAATTTTAAACAATTATTTGAAAATTATTTGAAAATTATTTCGAATCTTTTATTTATTGTTTTTTTGTTTATGAATTTGTATTTTAAATATTATAATA
Organism: Apis florea; assembly: GCF_048593485.1. Lineage (NCBI taxonomy): Eukaryota > Metazoa > Arthropoda > Insecta > Hymenoptera > Apidae > Apis > Apis florea. The sequence continues at coordinate 6,528,229 of NW_028256549.1, read as the reverse complement.
TAGATAAATTTTTAATTTAAAATTCTAATTGTTTCAATTGTTTTGACTTCCAATTTATTTCTTTTTTTAGAAACTAAATAAATAAATCATTGGTAAAAAATATTGTTTAATTAATGACAATTTCTTATTTTCATTATATTACATTTTATGAAATTTAAAGTTAATAAAAAAAAACTAATTATTTTTTATAAATAACTTTAATTTTTTTAAATTAAATATTTTTTGTAAAAAATGATTCAGTCAATTGACTGATTAAAAAAAATATTAAAAAAAAAATAAATTTAACTTATATATGTTATGCACTTACAAAAAAATGAATTTTATCAAATTATATCCTTATCGAAACTATTTAATTTCGAAATTATTTCAACTTTCAATTCATTTTTTTATATAGAGAAGAATATTATTAAATAGAATGATATTTTTCAATTATTAACAAAATAAATTAATTTTCAGGCTGTAGGTCTAGCAGCAGTAGGTCTTGCAGTATGGATGTTAACAGGACAAATGTTTCTATTGTCCTTGGCCGAGGAACAGCATAACCTCAATGCCGGTCTTTATATCTTGCTCTCAGCAGGAATCCTAATGTTAATAGTTGCCTTTCTCGGTTGTTGCGGTGCTTTCCGTGGATCCCAGTGCATGCTGGTCGCTTTCTTCAGCTGCCTGCTAGTGGTAATCGTTGCACAAATCGCGGCTGGAGCATGGTTGTATACCAATAGCAATCGTCTCGAAGAACTGGTTAAATCTTCTGTAATAAATACTGTTAAGGTATTAGCCAATTATTTGATTTTATTATAAAGTAAATTTGTACCACTATTCATTAAAAAGAATTTATAATTAGTTTGGACTCCTCGTCCTATTCGTGCTGAACATCAATATCCATTCGTCTCAAAATTGCTTGGTTGAATATCTATAATTATTCTATTCATCATATTGTATTAGACTCTCATTGATGCGTTCAAATGTTCCTTTTTTCGTTTTTTGTTCATTTTATTTTATTTACTATAATATAATAATATTATATAATATATAATATAATAATATTGAAATTAAACATATTACAAGTCATCAGTATTCTAATTATTAGAAGATTAAAAATTTTATATATTTTATAAAATTTCATAAATTTTTTAAAAAGTTTTCTAAATTAATTTATAGTTTATTGTTATTTATCAAGATTTTAAAATTTTATATATATATAATTATTATAAACAGACGATTAATTTATTTTTCATTTTAGAACAAATATGGCGAGGACAGTGCTCACACAGAGACTGTGGATGCTTTTCAATCAGATCTAGGATGTTGTGGAGCTATAGGTCCAGCGGATTGGACAGGTAGTAAATATGCAACCAGCGATTCTTCATTTCCTGTCAGTTTTACCGTTTCCGGAGACGCGAATAACATGTACAAAGTACCCGAGTCCTGTTGCAAAAAAAAAAACAGCGCTGATTGCAAAGCAGGCCAAAATATTAAAGTGGCTAGTGTGGTTAGTTCGGCAATTTACAACGAGGTAATATCTTTTTTTATATCTTATATCGAATTTCACAATAATTTAAAATTAGTTTCAGAAAATTGATTACTTTAAACTTTGAATGTTTTTTAAAATGTTAATGTAGATTTATATATATGTATAAAATAATTAATGTAATATTATTTAAAAAATTTAATTTTCATCTTATAAAAAATATTTTTGAAATGTTTATTGTTCATTCACAATTAATTATTTAATAATTAATTCATTCTCAACAAATTACTATTTTTTATATAATCATTTTTATATAATAATCATTTTTATCACATTGCATATAAGATTTTTCTAATTCTAATTCTATGAAGTAAATTATTGTGATTCATTGGAATCATGATTGGTTGAACATGCCTAATGCACCAATCATTTTGAAAGCATGATCCTGATTGAATTTCATAAATTTTTTTTCTTTCAGGGCTGCATAGATAAATTGATGGATGCATTAAACAGCCAGAAGAATATCGTGATAGGAGTCACAGCTGCTATAGCTATTCTAGAATTACTTGGTTTGATATTCTCTTTGGTGTTGTGCTGCGCAATTGATTCTTCCGATAGATATAAAGCTTGAATATAATAAGTTAATATTATAATATAATAAGTAATATTATTAGATATAATTTTTCGTCACATATTATTGTGTCACAATTTTCTAATTGATATATTTGATCTCTGTGCCAATTTGACTAGGTTTCTTATATCTATTTATAGAATCCAACTGGAATAAGTAAAGAACTAAAATTTCAATTTCACAAATAGGATTCTGTTTTGATATTTAAATAGAATCTCATTAACAATGTTCTAATTACGATTTCAGTATTGAGTGTTTATATTTAATTCACAAGATTTTTAGACATTGTATTATTACTATCCTGCTCAGGGACGAAAACGACAGATTTTTTATCTATATATTTAATATGTTCGTGATTTTTTTTGAACATACATACAGGGTGATATTATAAGTTAGCAACCATTTCACTGTTATATTCGCTAGTTATAAAGATTCACCCTATATATTTGTACTCTTCATGAAACACAAATTTACTTTCATAATTACAATAATGAATTACAATAATGAATTCAAAAAGGAAACAATCAGTTTGATATCAAAGATGTATACAATTAATGTATATAATTTAATATTTGTTTTCTTACTGCCAAATGCTCTTTTCGTCTGTAAAATTTTTTCTATGCTAAATGAGCATTTAATATATTATAAAGTACCTATGATTTATATTTTGTTAGGCCAAAGTAGCAAACCAAACTGATGTTAATATACTAATAAAACAAAAAACGAAAAAGAGAAATAAAGAGAGAGAAAAAGATGATTGATTGATGATTTTACATAAACTATAAACATGATAATTCTTTTTTGCAATATGCAAAAAAAAAAAAAGAATTCCTTTGTACAGTTATAAATTCTCTCTCTTTATTCTCTAAATTGTCGTAATATAACTTTATTCTTCTTATATAGTTATAAACTATTTCCAATATAGCACAAAATAACTTTGCGATAACTTTTTTTTTTGTTATTTAATATATATTTTTGGAAACATTTTTTAAATCTTCTTTAATTCATTTTCATGAAAAGAATAAAATCTGACCAACTTAATTTTTTATCACTTATTATATTGAAATAATAATAAAAAACAAATATTTTATTGAAAAAAATTTTAAAAATATATATAAAAAACAAGAATATAATATTTGATTATTTTTACTATTTAAATATTGTTTCATTTAATGCATAATTTGCAAAAAAGTTGAAAATTTTCACAAATAATATGAAAAACAATGTTGTTTAGTCAAACTTATGAAAAATTATTTCAAAATTATTTATTTATTGCTAATATAATTACAATATATATATATTATAATATAAAAACTGCTCTAAAAAAATCAATTTGATGATTAATATTAATGTCCAAATGAGATTATATTATTGTAAGAATGCTTACTTATTAAGTGGTTTTATCTTTTGTAGTGTTATAGTTTATCCATGTTATCTTTAAAATAAAAAGAAAGTGATAATTTTTTAAAAGAGAGAAAAAAAGAGGACATAGCTAAACAGAAACAACTAATTTTATAAAAATTAGCTTGTTATTATAAAAATTCTATTTTATCAGTGTTCAGTGTTTTCTGAACACAGTATTTTTTTAAAAAAAAATTTTAATGAATGAAATTAATAAATAAATTGATGAAATAAACAGTGAATCAATCAGAAATATAAATATATTATTATATAAATTATAAATGCAAAATTTCGTAATGTATTAAAATCGTTACTATTGATACATATGCGATAAACTAATTGTATACATATATGTATTAAAAATAATACCTTAAAAAAAATTAACAATCATATAAAAATTTAAATGTTTTAAAAAGTGTTTCAATATAACAAATAAGAGTTACTTTTGGAAAAGTTGTGTCTTAATAATAGTGATTTATATTTGATGATGAATATTTTAGTGGATAATGTATAATAATATACAAATAAAATAAATATTTAACTATTTCACTAATATTCATCGTCAAATGAATTAGTAAATTAAAATAAAAAAAATTTGCACATTTATTCTGGTGATGAGTATCATGGTACAAAATAAGATTGTGAAAATATTAAAATTTTTTTTTTTATATGTTGAACAAATCAAAACATAAAGATCATAGTGTCTAGTCTATAAAAATTGAATTTCTAATTTATCAAATTTATTTATTTTTTTTTTTTAATTAACACGTTGTTTATTACATTTATGATGAATTAATAAATCAATAAATATCAAAAAATGATATTTAATAAAATGAAATATAATTATTCATTTTAAAAAAATGAAAATATAAATTTATTAGAATAAAAAATTAGTAAACAATGTGTTAATTGATTATTTTATTTTTACATTATTTTTTGCTATTTTTCTTTCTCTTTTTTATATATAAAAAGTTATTAACCAGAAATTCTTAAACTAATATAAAGTTATTTATAATTTAATTTTTTTAAATTTTTAAATTTAAATTTTAAATTTCTTTGTGATTGTAATATTTAAGAAACTCTGGTTAAATTGATAAATAATCGTATATATATATATATGTATATATGTATATATATATATATATATATATATATATATATATATATATATATATATATACACATACATACACACATATATACACATATCCGATGTTATGCTATATCCGATATATAGAATTAAGAATATGAAAACGCTTACATTAAATATAAAAGAAAAATGATTGCCCAATAAGCAACTCAAAAGATGGAGTTTCTATTATTATAAATTACAATAGTTTTATAATTTCACGCACATGTACAATTATCTTTTATATGACTTTATAAATCATAAATTTTTTTATTATATTATTTTTTTCAAAATAATTGTTATTTATTTATAATTGTAATATTTTTGAAAACAATATATAACAATGATATAACATTAATCTCATAAATTCAAATCCAAAAATATTTCATATTATATCATTCATTATTTGTTATAATAATTTTGAAATTTAGAATTTTAATTATATTTTATTCTAGGATGAAATAACAAAAATTAGAATTAATGATTGTGATTGCTATTGTATGTATATCATCATTGTTTTGTATATGTGTGTTAATTATTACAAATTTCATTGGTTTTTGCTTGCATGATTTTTCTTATAAAAATAAAAAAAATATATATGAGCAATAGATACGATTTTACATAAAAAAATATACAAAAAAAAAAGAAAAAATATATTTGGAAACTATAAACCTATTTAAAGATTTAAATTTATTAAATATATTGATGTTATAATATATTTAAAAAAATTTTCACATTTAATATTAAACAAAAAGAAAAAAAATTATATTCATAAAACACATGAAAGATAATCATTTGTATAATATTCTTGATTTTGATATTAATATACTCTTACATAAACATATACAATTATCTTTTATATATACATATATATACGTATTTTTTTATTGATTTTTGAGCGAAATATTTTCATTGTCACTCATTTTATCATTTATTTTTTCTAAGATATGTTTATATATTATCTATTATATGTTTTCTTGAAAAAAAAAAATACAAATATCTCATATTAATATAATTCTAAATAATAAATAATCAGCGATAAGATGATAAGATATATTAAGAATTAATTTTTCATTATCTAAAAATAATCAAATCTTTTTTGTACATTTTTGAATATTAAACAATGAAATCAATTTCATGTTTTAAGTTACGAAACAGAATTAGACATGACATATTTTACATAATTTCTAAGTATGCGTTCATTTGCAAACTTATGTATGTATATACGCAAATAAATGTTACAAAAGATGTTTAATATATACTTAATGGAACTATTTCGAGTTATTTTTTTATTTTATATCCTATAAATTTTTTTCATTTTTTAATGATAATATTTTATATGAATTTTTATATCTTGCTGAATTAAATATTTGTTTATTTTTTAATGTTTCACATCATTCATATCATATCAAGATACGTTATGTATTTATAAATCAAATATTGTAATGTATAATACATAATGTAAAGTCGAAAATTTATATTTTTTTATATTATAAAAATTTTTATAATATGAAAATTAAAATACATTATAATTTTGGAAGAAAATCGATGAAAATATATTCAGTTAATATGTATTTGATCATGCATTAATTATGAATAGAAAATAAATAATAGGAAGAGAAAGATAAAATAAAAATTGACTGTCAACGCCATCTGTTGAATGAAAATATTTCTTTAAAAAATCTTAAGAGATGACACTCTTGTTTTCAATTATTTTATTTTATTCTATCTTTAAAGAAATGTCTTTAATACTTAAAATGACAATAAAGATCAATTCTTATTTTCTTTATCTTTCTCGTACTATTTGCTCTCCTTATTTACATTAATTTCATCTACGATATTTAAAAATAACAGATTCAGAATTTTTATTTTATCTCTTATTATCTTTTCTTATTTATATTTGTTTTATAAAATTTATGCACTCAAGAAAAGCAATAATTCCAATATCTAATTAACTTTATTATTTTTTTTTTATCTAACCTATATAAAAATCTTAACATCAAATTTTTATATGCAAATATATATATTTTATATGTGTCTACTTTTGTGTGTGATACATATATGTTAATATATATTAATATATATTAAAATTATTAAATGATTTATTGTTACTTATCATTTTGTTAAAGAATAAATTATTAAAACGTTCAATATCATACTCAAGCAAAGCTCAAAGTATAAATATATAGTATAAATTTCTATGGTATAAATTAAATATCATATATTTTTATTATATCATATTATATAATTTAATATATATATTATATATATATAAAATATTTAAAAAATAATATTATATTTAAAAAATGTAAAATTTAAAAACAAAAAATTAAATTCTTAATAAATATCTTCCACAGAAATCTATTTTATCTTTGGTAGGATAAAAAGAAAAAACTTACATTCATATATCTGTAATTAAAGATCACGTTATAAGGCTTGAAATTTACTACTTTTGTAATAATTAACATTTCATAATAACTATTTTATTTTTTATATTTTCATATTTCGTATTTTATACTTTTATCAATTATTGATTTTATATTGTTACTAATATTTTTATTGTTGTATATATATATAATATTGTTATTAATAATTATTATTATATGTTTTCTTTTCAATTAATTAATTTTTTTAAGCTAATGCAAGTAGATTCTACTTGATAATATTGTATAAATCTTTGTCTATACTTATATTTCATTCTATTTTGTTTGTGTCAAAGAAATTTCTGAATTATAAAATATTATTTATTTTCTACTTGAAGTACATAACTAAATTTAGTTATCTTGATAGTTATTTATATCATCAATGATTATGATTAATAATTAAATTATTTGTACAATAACGTCAACAACATATTTAAATCACAATTAATGTAATAAAATAAAAGAGTAAAGCATTTTAATATCAATTTTTGATTATTAAAATTTATCTCATTTTTAATCGTCTTAAATTGGAATATTGTAACATGCATATAAGGTAAAAAAAAATATTTAGAAGATAAAATGAATCGTTTAATCACTAAATTATTCTTATATAATTATAATATAAATATTAATTTATTAAAATATTATATTAATTTTTTGATTCTATATAAAAAATTTGAAAAAATGAAAAAATTTTAATTTTCTATTCATCTTTTAACAAGAATTTTAGAAAAATCTCAATTTTACTATTATTTTTTAATGAATAGAAAAGTAAATTTTTAAGAAGAACATCTTAATTTATCTTTTATCTTAAAAATTATGTAATATAATTTATTATATATAAATATATACGAATTTCATCAAAATTAAAATTTTTACATTTATTTATATTTTCATTTAATCTCATAATTTTCGACAACAATATATATTTTCATGTATATATCTAAAGTAGCAATAGTATCGAACATATAATTTGCATCAATCTCATGATCTCCAAAAATGAAAACTCTAAGGAACATATGGTTAGATAAAAAAAATTAAGGAAAGAAAACGAAAGAAGAAAATGAAAGATAAGAAACAAGTCAGAGAAAAGTATGTATGAGAGCTCAACATTTGTGGAAAAAGAAAGAATACGAAGCAATAAAGAGAAAGCGAGAAAAAGTATAGGGAAGGGTTGGAAGGAGGGAGCACAGGTGCGGCTGCTATGTCTGGGGCACCTCCAAGTGTAATACTATCCGTCGTGAGAGAGGAGTACTCTCGTTCCAGTCTGCCATAATATTTCGAGCATCCAGTGAATCGTTTCAGTGTCGCGTATCTTTAACAGGTTGTTCGTCCACATTGCTGGCCAGCAAAGTTTTACACTACTTGAGTCAGTGAAATTCAAGTCAAATTTAAAGTGCCATGCGTTATTTTATTGAAAAATTCCTAAATATTAATTTAAATTGAAAGTTTATCGAAAATATTGAGGTGAAATTGAAATTTAAAAACTCTGATAAAAGATGAAAGCAAAAAAATTCTTTTAGTGATTCCTGTACGAATATACCGGTAACTTGGATGAATCACGATTTTGTCCTTCCTCCTCCTTCTCTTCCATCACTATCTCTTGCTTTGAACAGTGAGTACTAATGATGGTTAAATAATTATTTTTGGACTATCCCTGAATAATATTTATAATTAATTTATAAATAGTAAAATTGATAATTCTTTTTTCTTTTTTGAATAAATATATTGTAGCTTTTCTTCAATTATTAATTTTATTTATTATAAAAACTATATATTTTTTTTATGAAAGTAAGAAATAAAGTAAAAAATATAAAAGCCTTATTATATAATAATTTAATAAAAGAAAAAGAAAAAAAGAAAAAAAAAATTTTTTAAAAATGATTACTAAAAAAAGATTTAAATTAAAAATGAAATAATTTAATCGAAATTGGTAAAAATAAAAATTTAATTTGTATTTAATATTTTACCGATTTTTTAAATTATATAACGAATTATTTTGTATAATTAAAAATAATTGTATTTTATATGATAATATAAACAAATATAATTTAATTATTGTAAATAATTTAAAAATTAAATATCTTAAAAATGTTCTATAAAAAAAAAAACAAAAATAAATAGTTTTAAAAATGAAGAATTTTTTGTAAGAAAATATTTTTTATTTAGTATCACCTGTTGCGTGGGTTGACGTTTTATAAAGAGTATGACTCGACGACCTACTTCAGTTCTATCATTGATATGCTACATCTATTAACGTCTTAAAATAAAATAAAAATATTTTAATCACAAAATATGATAAAATTTAAAAAAAAATTATCAAATAGATATTCATTTAAAGATAAAAAATATTTTCACTTATAAAAATAGAATGTTTATATAATGGTGATAATTATAATAATCATATTGTAAAGTGTTATTTCTTGCAACTATCACTTAATATATTTATGAATACTATAATTTCTTTTTTTATACACAAGTATAATATATAAATATAATATATTTTATTGCATTTTATTTGATATACAATTTTAAATTTATTTAAAAAAAATTAATAATAGAAAAAGCAATTCACATATAATATTATTTATTAAATTATTTCATTTTGAAGAGAAAACATTAATTCACTCTAATTTAATTTTTTTATTGGTATTAGTGTTATTGAATTTCTATTCAACTGAAATTTATTCATTAAATATTCTATCGTTGCATGGTCACACGTCGCGTTTATATTTACGTCATCCTTGATGCGTTCAATGCATGAATCAAAAACATTTTCTCCATCTCTATTTATTGTTGTTTTAGTAGTTGATTTATTTTCAAGTTTCAATTTTTTACTTTTTGGATTGTAGTTCTTAAAACATGCATTCATAGAATCTCTTGGTCTTTTATTTGATTGTTTCTTTTCAATAATAATTTCGCAAGATTTTTGACTTGAAATATAGTCCCTTTTTTCACATATCTTTATTTCATTTGTATTTTTTAAGATTTCTATGCTTTTATTTTCATTTTTTTGTTCATATTGATTATTATAAGTTTTAATATCAATTATTTCTTTTAATTTAGAAGATTTTGAAATATTTTTTTGAGAATCTTCACAAGGTTTTGAAGATATCTCTTTTCTATCTGAATTGTATTTATTTAATAAAGAATTTATTATCGCGAGTTTGTTTGTCTCTATCGTATTAGAATTATCTTTTGCGCATTTTAATGTATTTTTTGTATTAATTTCAATATAATTTTTTTCTAATTGTTTTTTAACTAAAATATTTTCAATAAACAATGGTTTTTGTTTGTCTTTCATTAACTTATCTTTATATTGTTCATTACATAGTATATCAGTATTGTTATGTACAATATTATTACTAGAATTTTCTGATATTTTCAAACTGTCTTCTACTTTTTCTATAATGTTTAGTTCTATTTCTTTTTTCTTTACGAATTCATTAATATCACAACTAAGAATTGAAACATAAAATTCAAAATTATTTTAAGGTTTCAAACTTGTGTACTAATAATACTTACCCGTATGTGATTCCTTTCATTTTTTCTGAATACATAATAAATTTAAATGTTCTAATCATTACCATTTCCTCATTTATACAGACATCGCAATTCATTTTACAAGACGATATTTTGTATCCAAAATATTCACTAATGATTTCATGTCGGCATCTAAGAGATTTTAATATTTATTTTCGAAAAATTATGAAAAAGAATTCGAAGAAATATCTAATTTAAGCTCCTTACTTTACAGAAAGACAATAGGACACAAGTTTTTCATATTCGAGTAATCGTTTTTTGATATGATCCATATTGTTCATTAATCTATGATTTTCAATTACAAATTTTACAGCAAAATATTCTTTCATGCTAAAATATATTCTACAATATACACGATTATTGTTTGAACATATTTGTGCAGTTTCTTTATAATACTTGCTAATATTCTCAGGCACTGTCCAATAAACTATACATCTAATTAAATAAATAATTTTACAAATCATTTAGAACAGAAAATTAATGATAAATTTATTATGATATATGCTTAAATTGATTCAAACCTAATTGATTTCTTGTGAATAAATCCATAATCATATGTTGTAATGATAACATGAATTTTTCCAGATATCCAATTATTTTCAATGTTACATTTTGTATTATTATTTAATTCTAAAATATATCATAAATTAACTTTTAAATATAAGGATATAAGTAATTAATTTATAATTTACTTACTATGGTGATAAGTAAGTGAAGATATGCCTAAAGTATTTAATTCCTTTTTTAACAATTCTGCAGTAATTATATCTCTACAGTAAATAACGCCAAATTTTTTATGTATCTAAGTACAGATAATCTTCATAATTATGTATCTTATAATTTCATGATGAGACAAATAAATTTACCTCCTGAGAAGATAAATCTAAAAAACCAAAGGCTTGTATAAAAAATTTTCTAAGATGATCAAATGGATGAGAAATTATATCTAAAAACCAGACATCATAAAGTATATTGATTTGTTGTACAGGCATTCTAAAGATTTTTAGACTTTCTAATGGTAATAGTTTGCAAACATCTTCAATTACCTGTCAAAATATTTTATTCAGAAGAATCAAATATATATATTTAATGACAATAATTTGAATTACTTTTATTACCTTATAAGTAACAGTTGTAGTTATTAGAATTTTTGGAATATGTTTATATATTTCATGAATTTTAATAATTTTTGCATAACAAGGTATATATTCATATCCCCATTCACTTATACAATGTACTTCATTGAATACAATATAAGATAATATTGTACGTTCTTTCAATGAAAGTATAAGTTGCTGTCAATATGTTTTTAAATTAATTAAAAATTATTTTAAAAGATTTAAAGTATTATTTACCATAAAATATGTCATTGTCCCCATTTCAGGAGTTGCATATAATAATGATATTGTTGGACATTTTGATGCTAAATCATTCAAAATATTATCTTTTTCCTTTGTTTTTGACTTTTTACTTAAAAAAGCAGCATTAATCTGTTTGCTTCTTAAAAATTCTACTTCTTTCTAAAAATATATATATGAGTATTTAATAAATATTGATAAAATTAATTAAAATGTTTATTTTATTATTTTTTTCGAAACAGAATTTTTACCTTAATAAAAGATAATTTTGGAGAGAAAATAATTCCAACTTTGTTCTTATGTAAAAGAACTGGTAATTGAAAACAAAGAGATCTACCAAATCCAGGAGGCATTGATATAAATATATTTTTAAAACCTATAATATTTTATTCTCTTTTTATCAAATTTTATAATAATGGCGGGAAAAATCTCATTATTTATTTTTAACAATATACATTTTTTATAAAATAATTTTTATTTTATTTTACATTAAAAGCATTATATATACATAATAAAATATTTTTTATTTTTATCAAAAATTTATATAAATAATAATATAGTAGTTTATAAAAAAATTTAATTCAAATACTAACCTTTGCAAATAGTAATAATAGCCTTCTTTTGAACATTATTTTTAAAATTTTCGTAACCAAAAACAGATTTCAAAATGCTCACAGTATTTTTATCAATATTCATATTTACTATGTAATTATAATTATAAAATTTATTTTTATTTAAATGATATTATTACCTTAATGTAATACATAACTTGAAACTTTCTTGCACACTTGATCGCAAGAAACTAACCTTAATGATCACATGGAATAAAATTCAAAATTCATTAATACCGCCAATATGATGCAACCAATTAGAAGTCATGATTTAAAATATAATTTCATAATAATATTAAAAAATTAAATTTTTGTTAAAGATATAAAAAAAATTAAAACTTCAAACAATGGATTTTAATCTTAACATTTGGGAAAAAATTTTTCAATAAAAAATAAAAAAAACATACAATTATATAAATTTTTATTACATTTTGGCAAATGAACTTATACGTAAGTAATACAAAAATCAAATAAAATTATTATCAATATTTATAATATTATTTATATTTATATTTATATTATATTATAATTTATATATTATTTATATATAATTTATATATATATTTATATTATATTATATTTTATATATATATTTTAGATACATAATGAAGAGATTTTATGCAATATTTTTTTTAATATATGCATCCACTGCACAATTATCCAATGAATGCAATGATCCTAATTGGCACACATTGGAGACATTACAAAGTGCCAAATCAGACTGCGGGCCATTTTTTGAAAATCGTTGCTACTGTATGAGAACATGTTATGAAAATCATCATCAATATGTCGTTAATTGCACTAATTCTGGATTTAATACTACGGCACCGCTATCACATTTGCCGAAGGAAACACAAGTAAAATTATTATATTAAATTCATATTCTATATTCATATTTATATTCATATTTGAATCATATTTTTATAATTATAATATCATATATTAATTATATATCAAATATTATATATTTTTATAATATTAAATATTATTAAATATTATATATTTTTAGGTACTCATTTTCACCGGAAATTATATCGAAGAACTTCCATGGAATGTATTTGGTACTTTGGATAGTTTACCTTATTTAAGAGTTATCGATATGTCAAATAATAAAATAAGGGAAATTCGAGGAAAAGCATATCATCATGTTCAACGTGTTGAACGACTTATTTTAGATTTCAATAATCTTTCATTAGATCCTGAAAGAAGGCATCCTAGAATATTCTCTAATTTTGTGTCTCTTTTGGAACTCCATTTAACTGATGCTTTCGAAAATGGACCACCAAGAGATCTTGCAGCGACATTACACGATATTTTTGTAAATAGGTATCAGATTAATTAATTTCAATTGATTCAATAAATTTATAACATTATTAATGAAAATTTATTATTATTATAGTAATTTAACACAATTGATAAAACTCCATTTAGAACAAAATGAAATATCAGAATTTCGAGATAGTAATGTATTCTGTGACCTTCCAAATCTTTTGGATCTCTATTTAGGAGACAATACTCTGACTGCTTTGCATTTTAATATATCTTGTCTCCACAAATTACATTTCTTAGATCTCCAACGAAATAAGTTTACAAAAATTATTGAACGTGATCTGCATACCATGGATACACTTGTTAAACATAATCAAAACATAGCAGTGGATTTTACTGCAAATCCATTTGAATGTTCCTGTAAACTTAATCCATTTATCAAATGGTTGAATAAAACGAAAGTGTTCGTTCGTAACAAAGATAATTTGAGATGTTACGAAGGTATCTGGATTACATAAAAATTAGTATATACAATCAAATATAATATGAAATAAAATATAATCATTTTCTTTATAGATAACATATCTCATGAATTATATGAAACAAAAAATTGCACACCAAAATTATTCTCATTAACAACACGTGGTGCAACTATTTTACTGTTTTTACTTTCAATAGTGTTAATAGGACTAATGTGCGCTTTAATTTATTTACAACGCACAAAATTACAAAAGAAAATTGAACCCATATTAGACTCAGTAAATAAGAAGGTGCGATATACATCGATAGCAACCGGTGATACACGTGAAGATGTATAAATAAAAAAAAAATTCTTAAATTAGCGATTAGAAAAAATTTAACAATTAATTAAATTGACATCTTTTTTAAAAGAGTCAAATATTTTATTTTAGTAAAACCACTAAGTTAAAGAAAAATTCTTTTTTTATTGTATAATATATACTTAATTTCTTTTGTATTATAAATAGTTTAAAATTCATAATATAATGAGGCATTAATATTTATAAAATACATATAACAATTAATTTAGAATCTAAATAAAAAAAATAGATATATTTTTAAGAATGTAATTTTTCAATTTATTTGTTACAATATTAATGTATTAGATTTGTTGAAATAACAATTTTGATACTGTTATTTTCTCAAATATGTTTAATAGCAAATAAATGTTATTATATTTGCATTATATGTGTATTCACTTATCGGATTTCTCTACTTATTTATTGTCTTCAAAAAATTTATAAAAAGTATATAAATACATAATATTTTTAGCTTTATTACATCTTATCGTTAGCTATCAGATCATTGACATCCTTAACAAGATTAGATAATGTTATAGCTTCAATATCCGCAGTATGCATTGAAAATTCTCTTATAAATCTAAATGCATCAGTGAATCTAACTATATAATTTTTATATAATAAAGAATGTCATCAGTTAAACGTCTTCGTCTCGATGAAGTCGTTACATCATTTCCAGAACTAGGACCCACAGTTCCAGATGGTGGTTATGCATGGATTATTCTTTGTGGAGTTTTTTTAGTTCAGGTATCTAAATCAAATATGAAAATGATTAAATGATTACCATTAAAGTGATTATCAATTTAATAAATAATTAATAAATATTTTTCTTAATTTTTTTTAATTTAATAATATTTATTATTACATATTATTTATACAGATAGAATATTTAATAAATAATTTATTTCTATGATAAAAATATAACGTTTTATATAAAATAAAAATTTTTAAAATCTAAACAATTATTCTAATCTAAAAAACAATCTAAAATAAAATAACGAAACTAAATAATTTATTTACTGTTTTTTTATAATACAATCGTTTGGCAATATAAATCGATATTTTTGAAGAACCAAAATGAATTTCTATTACTTCATTGTATTACAAATATATATAAATATTAATTCTTTTTAAAAATTAAATATAAAATTTTCAATTTATAATATTAAATTTTTTTTAAACATTTTGTATAATAAATGATATTATGAATATTAAATCTATGTATCAATTTTTAAAAAATTTTTAAAGTTAAATTTGTTAATAAAAAAATTTTGTCATTATTTTTGACAGATGACTGTTCCAAGTATACTAGCAATGTATGGAATAGTATTAGCATATATACGTGAAACTGAATCCATCGATTTTGATATATGGAATGAAAAAATTATTTTAACACCTATATTATTTACTGCATTTTGGAACATAGCTGGTAAACAACAGATAAACAAATTAAATATAAAATTTGCTATTTTATATATAATTGTCATTTAAAGTTAATATATAAAATTGCCATTGTATTATATAGTTTTTAATCTCTAATACTAATTCATTGAATTTATTTTTTAGATCCGTGGACACGGATGATTGTGAGTATGGCGTCTATGCCACGTTTAATAGGCATAATAGGAATAATTCTCTTAGTAATTGGAATTATAGCATCCGGATATCTTGCAACAGGCGGAGTTGGTGCTTATTTGGCCAGCACCAGTGCAGGTGCAGTGATGGGTATTGGTGCCAGTTTTATTATTTTATTAAGTGACTATGTTTTAAGGAAATATTTCAGAAGGAAACTTCATTTAGCAATGATGTTGAGAAACATTGGTGTTTCATTCGGTCTTTTACTCATTCCAAGTATAACAAATTTGCTATTGCATGAAGCTAAATTGAAAACTGGCTTACAATTGATAACCATGATATTATTGCCTACTGTATTTGGAATATTGACTTTTCGGTTGCCTCCTGTTCAACAAACTTCTCCTTACAGGTCTTTTGTTAAAAATCTTAAATAGCAATCAATAAGAAATAAAGAGAGAAAGAGAAAGAGAAACTTATTATTAATATTTAAAATAAAAATTTAATCTGATATTAACTTACAGTCTTCTTTTATCAACTGAAGATGATACTGAACTTCCTATAAGAATTTCTTCGAATCTTCCTGAAAATTCACAATACGAGGATAGTCAAGATAACATAGAAAATTTCCAATATAATCAAGCTGATGAAAAAATAAATGCAGGAGGATTTTTAAATGAAGGAAATAATATTTATGCTTATGAAGATTTAGATGAAGATGTAGATCTATTTGTAAATCCAGTAGTTCATTTGGATAATAAATGGAAACAACAATTTCGAGTTCTTAAGGATTTTCGATTTTGGGCTGCAATAATCGGCTGGATTGGAATGAAAACGTCTATTCTTTTCTTTTGGCTTTTATTGCCAATTTTATCCTATGACATCGTGAATAACTTTAATCTTTCGATGTTTTTATCCATATTAGCTGGTTTTAGTACTTTTTTATCGAATCTAATCAGTTATAAAGTATTAAAGTTTACAAATCCAACTAGAAGATTATATTTTGGCATAGCATCTTTGTCTTGTAGTGTCAGTTTAATAGGTATATAATAAATTATTTACATTGTATTTTTATACTGTATTTACACTATATTAAAAGATATATTTTAATATATTTACTTGCTGAAAAAAAAATGTCATTTTTAGGTCTAACTCGTGCAACTAACTATTTATGGATAATGATTTTTACATTTTTTGGTGGTATTAGTATTGGTAGTTTATCAAGTTGTCAGGATTTGTCTTTGTATGATGTTCTTGGTATTGAAATGATACGTTCCATTTACAAAGGATTTTCAACCATTGTAGGTTTATGCATTCTTGGTTTTTGCTTTATAAATAGTAAGTTCTCAACAAAATTTTATTTCGATAAAAAATCAAATTAAAAATTACAAATATAAACAAATTAAGAGAAGAAATTAAGAGTTATAAACAAGTCATACAGAAAAAAATGTTTGATTACAGACACAATTCTTTGTTTGAGTCTCGTTGCGCTATTACAATTTCTTGGTGGACTTTATTGGATCTCGTCGCCTACTTTGAATTTAATTAAAGCTACTCGTTATAAATCTCATAAAATTAGAGTAAATGAAGACGAGATATGATGTGAAATTAATATACATAGATATTTAAAAATTACTGTAATTTTATCCTAATTTAATGATATTTACAAAAGTATTTATATTAATCACAATAATTTTTGAATTTTTTTAAAATTAAAAATAATATAGTGTATATAAAATCGTAAAAATAGACATTTCTTAAAAAATAAAAAATAGGCATTAAATTACGCATTATCTATAATAATATAAAAGGAATAAATATGATCTCGTTTTACGATAGTATCTCAAATGATTTTTTTTTATAGATTGATTTTATATTATTTGTATGCACATATATTTATGTCTATATATATACGTAAGTACATACATACGCATATATAAACATATATGTATACACGAATAAAATATAAGTTTTTTAATATATGATATGATATTCTATGCTAATTATAAAATAAATATGACATTTTTATTTCTGTAAATTACTTATAAATATTTTTGTATATATACGAAATAAATTGATTTTAAAATAAAAATTATTTTATTGATGTGCGTTCTTTAATGATATCTTGACTTAAAATATAGAAAGAAGAAAAAAAATAAATTTTTTATCTAATGTACCATTCGAATATACATATCATATGCATTTTAGATCGATCTCTTATTACTTATACAGACTTACACAACGATTTTGTACCTTGTTTGCCAATTTATATAATATCTCATTTAATAAGATCTTAGACATAGTGATGAGTAGTCTTAACTCCATTATTATAATCTTCAATTTTTTTTATATAAAAATAAAATAAATATAATTAAATTTTATAATGTATATCACTTCCAAATTTACAAGGCACTTTTGTATATAAAAATCATTGATTATATCTTATTCTGTTAAAATTTGTTATTTTAAGTAAATAAAAAAAATTTGTTTTATATATAATTTTAAATATCACAAAATCTTTTGCATAATTTTGATATACCGTTATACTTTTTTATCTATTTAAATTAAGATACAATTTTTTATCTGTTATAAATCTATTATGAATATTAATAAAATATAATCATTTTCTAAATAAATTTTTAAAAATCAATTATGATATAACTACTTATTTTAAATAGATTATTTATCGATTATATTGCATCAGATATTCTATTGTATTTACTAAATATATATATATATATATATAATATATATCATATTATGAAAAGAAACAGTCCAACACATTTAGGATAATAATTATGAGTATGTAATTTCATAAATATAATATCCATCTAACTATTCATTATATTATTATTTAACTATATACATGCATATATACTGAGCAATTGGAATACATTTATATTTTTGTTTCACTTATTTGATATTATTTTAAGATTTTTTAAAGATTTTCTTGAAGGCTCAGATTAATACATAAAAATACTTGATTTTGATAAAAAAAAACTAATTATTTAAAATTTTTTCAAAGCTTAAATTAATATATGAAAATTTGATTTTGATATGAAGAAATGAGGAAATGAAGAAATTATTTAAGAGGATTGTGATATATAACATTTAAAATTTGTTTCTTTAACTTACATCGTAGATATATATATATATTATATCTAAAATTTAAATTTCAAATTTAACCTGAGTTCGTGAATTTTTAAAAAAATTTACATTTTACCAAGTTCTGAATCTTTATCTTTAAAATTACTAGGTCCTGCATTATCTGATGAGTTTGAACAGAAACCATTCGGCATTAAGTTGAATTGTTTGTAATTGCTAATTGGTCTTGGATTATTTAATTGATCATATTCTGATTCGTCGTTATTTTGTTTAATTTCATCATAAACGTGTTCAACTTTTTTCCCATCCATTTCATCAATGCTATGATATACATTAAGATTTGGATTTCCCATATCTGCATCTCTATTTTTCAAATCGTATCGATTATATGACCCTAATCAAGAATAATTAAATAAAACATAAATATTTTCCAAAAATATAATTTGATGAGTTTATTATTTATAATAATACCTTTGCAATCATCTTCATCATCTGTACAACTATTCATTCCAAGTCTAACTTTTTCATTATTTATTTTTTTATTTGTTCCAAGATTATTTCTAAATTGGAAATTATTTAATAGAGTAGTTGTTCCATCATCAAATTTCGAAGAACCTTGATATGCATATACGGGATTATCGAATTGAGTTTGTTCTAAATAAAATATAGAAGTGATAATTATAAAAAAGAACATTTCTAAATAATTATAAATAAATAACTTTTTCATATATACCTGGCTGAGAAGGAGGTTCAGCAATATATTGCACTTGTGCAATTTCATTCTTTAAATCTGCTACTCTGCGACGATGGTATATCCATCCAGCTAATACCATTGCAATAACCACAAATGCAGCAAAGAAAAATCCTGCTATTATACTACCATAACCTGTGTCATCTTTTTCTTGTATATTATGCGAAAATAATTCTTCATCACAATTTGGACCTAAAAAAAATAATTCATTATTAATCAAGATATTCTAGTATTAATAGATTTAAAATATATACCTGTATATCCATGTCTACAAATACATCCATCAGCAGGATGACATATATAGAAATCGTTCTTACAATCGCAAGGTTCCATACAATGATCACCATAATATCCTTCCGGACAAACTAAGTTTTTAAAGATGAAAAATTTATATTTTTTCATTAATTTTTCTTTAATATAATTAAGATTTTATTTTTTTCATTACACATACTTTCAGTGCATTTAGTTCCAGTCCAACCAGGTGCACATCGGCAATGACCATCATTAGATCTACATTTTCCTCCATGTTGACATGTACAATGTTGACTGCAATTCATACCATATGTCCCTTCCATACAAGGTGTTTGACAAAATTCGCCTTGCCAACCAGGTCGACATTGACATACCCCTGAAATAATATTACATATAAGACAGAAACACTAACTTATTTAAGATTAATGACATTTTGTATATTTATAATATTCCAAAAAGAAATTATTATAAAATCAATAAAAAGATAATTATAGAAAAAAATATATAAAAATTAAACTGATTTAAATTTAAAATAAAATATGGATAGTTCATAAAAATTATTAAAATTTAAAAGTTTATTAGTTTCTAATTTATTTTATAATAAAATATTGGTTTCAAATAAATTATAAAAGTAATAAAGAAAGTTTTACCTGTCACATGATGACATTCACCACCATTTTTACAACGGCAATGATTAGCACAATTTGACCCATAACGATTAGGTGGACAAGGATGTTCACAAGTTAAACCTAAGTATCCAGGTCGACAAATATATTCACCAGTGACATGATCACATGTCATGTTACCTGAAAAATTAAACATTTTATATTGAATAAATAATCATAAGTAAATTATAAAAATGTACACATCTTATATTAAATAAATAATTTTAATGTATTAAAAAATGATAAAATATCTATTCTGTATTAGTTTATATAAATTGTATTAGAACAGAAATCATATAATTATAACTTACCATTTTCAAAATTTTTGAATAATGATATAAAGATAAATGATGACTAAAGAATCAATATTTTTTATATCAATAACATAATTTCACTAATTTTGTGCTTATTATGAACATGCTTAAATACTATAGATTAATTTCTATAATATATATGCAAACTATATCAAACAATTTAAAATATAAGAATATATTTCATGCAACTAGCTAAAATTGTTAATGATGATTATTTTTTAATAGAATTGCGAAAGCTTGATTTATTTTACTTTTATTTAGAATTGTTATTCATACCTTGTATTTTTTCTGGACACTTTTCCTTACAACGCATTCCATACCACCCTTCTTTACAGGGTTGAGAACAATCAACTCCCTCCCAGCCTCTGGCACAAATACAAGTGCCTGTTTCCGGATCGCATGAACTATTATTCATGCACTCGCATTGCGAGTGACAGTCATTACCATAAAGACCTTCTGGACATTTTGTTTCACAACGAATTCCTGTTTCATTTTGTTGAATATTCATATTGTTGAAATCGCCATTAAACATATATTTTTCCTATCTTTTTTTTTTAATAATTTTAATCATTTTCAAAAAAAATTTAAATGAAATTTTAGAATAACATATTAATGAAATAATATAATATATTAATGATATATTAAATAAATAAATAGAAAAACTATCTAAAACTAATAATTAATGATTTTCTTTTTTTTTTATGATGAAATGATTTTTTTTTATGATTATGATAATTAGAATATTAAAATGTTATTATCAAGAAAGGATAAATATCAAAGCTTTCTTGTATGACAAATTAAAAAAGAAAACAAACCTCGCCATTCTGGCTTACAGATGCAAAGGCCAGTGGCAGGATCACAGTTTAGACTATTCTCTTCATGACAATCACAGGCTTGTGTACATCCCAACCCAAAAAATCCTTTTTCACAATGATCTTGACAAAATTCACCAGTAAAACCAGCTGCACACGTGCATGTGCCTGCGCGTGTTTAAGAAAAATAACGTATTTTGATGCAGGTGCAAAATAAAAATAGAATTATAAAATTAAAAAATATGAATCTCAAAAATATATAGAATCAAATTAAAAGAAAAAGCATTAATAAAATAAAAATAAAAGAAATAATAAAATTGAAATAAAAAAATGATATTTATTAAGAAATAAATAAAGATATTAAAGTGATTAAAAAATCTATACAAATTAATATTCTTTTGTTAATGATTTAAAGCATTAATTTTTTCTAAAACTAAAAAATATTGCAACCAGCACCTTACCATTTTGTGGATTGCAGGCAGCATTATTAAAGCATTTGCATTTGCTTTCACAGTCCTTGCCAAAAGATTTATCATCGCATGGACGATCACATGAAACACCAACCCATCCTAGCAAAATGTAATAATAATACATGCAGGAATAAAATTTAACTTAAGAAATGATAAAAGACATAATTGCATTGAATAATTCTTACCGAATTAGGTCTACTTACCTTTAGTACTTAAATAAATATATTTATAAAATAATTTAATATTTAAAAGAGTACAATCCACAAATTTATAAATAACACACAACTATTAGAAATTACAGTTAATATTTTACAATTGTTCATGCTATTTACGATCGTACAACTAAAAGTTAAATCCAAGCAAAAAAAATAAAATAAAAATACAAAAACAATAAATTATAAGATGCTTTTCACTTTAAAAATATCTTTCTTTAAAAAATATTTTAGTGACTCACACGCATAACTCAATCAAAAAAGTTGCATCTTTTATTTTTTTATTAAAAATTATTTATATTAATATATATTAATTTATTAATTTTTGTGCTCGAGTCAATAATACATTACCTGCTGTACAGTTACACCGGCCATTCTCGGGTGAACACGTAGCACCATTTTTACAGACACATTTTTGTGCACAGTTTTCACCGTAAGTGTTGTCAGGACAAATTTCGCTACAATCCTCATCTCTATATCCTGGCGCACAAATGCAAGTTCCATTTATAGGTGAGCATTGTGCATTATTTTTACAATTGCAACGATTTTGACAGCCTTTTCCATACATATAGAGAGGGCAAGGTCTGGTACAAGTATCACCATCCCATCCTGGTTTGCAAATGCATTTTCCAGTCCAAGGATGACACATTTCTGTATTATTCTTTTCACATTCACAAATCTAATAATATTTTTTATTTTATTTGTATTAAAAATAATATAGGAACATGAATATTACATTTATGATATTATTACATACTTTTGTACAGTTGGATCCCCATAATTCATCTTGACAAACACGCTTATTGCATTTTTCACCCATCCAACCAGGACTACAAGTACATGATCCATCAATTGGAGAACAAATTGCACTATTTTCACAAGTACAATTGTTTGTACAATTCAAACCAAATGTCCCCTCAGGACATATTTTCAAACACTATAAAACGTAATTATTTTCAAAATTATAAAAATTATCATTTAAAAATATTATATTTATCAAGAAATCAAAAATTCATTTTAATAATTGAAAATTTCTGAAAATAATCAACCTTTTCATCATAATAGCCAGATTTACATTCACATTTTCCAGTAATATGATGACAACTAGCTCCATTATAACAATCACATTCTTGAGAACAGTTTTTACCCCAAAAACCTTCTGGACATCGACTTGCACAAACAGAACCCTATTTTTAAAATTTAGCTTAAATTATATATTCATATATTGATATACTTATAAAAAAATGATAAAACATTAATCAATTTACAGTCCATCCAGGAGTACAGTAACATTCGCCAGTTGTAGGATTGCAGGAACCACCATTTTGACATTTACATTCTGACTTACATTCATCGCCATGTTTTCCCGGTGGACACAAATCATCACAACTAAGAAAAGAATTATATTAGAATAATTTAAAATTTGAATTTTGATATTTAATAAAATTAATAATAGAATAAAGAGAGTCTTACAGAGGTCCTGTATAACCTGGAGCACAATGGCATTCGCCAGAAATGTGATGACAGCTTCCACCATTTCGACAGCGGCATTCTTCGCCACAATCTTGTCCATATCGATTAGAAGGACATTCTTGATTGCAATAAGTACCAGTCCAACCTCTATTACACAAGCATTTACCATCAAATGGGTCACAAGTAGCTCCATTTTGACACATGCAATCCATTTCACAAGATTTGCCCCATTTTCCAGGTGGACATTCTTAAATATAAATATAAATTTTTTTAAATTATATTTTTAAAAAACTTGAACTATTCATAAATAATAATAAAATATATAAAATGGTCATTAAAATAGAAAATAAAGCAAAAAATTTTTTTTTTATATATTTAATTTAATTATTACAATAATTCCAAGAAATATATTAGATAAATAATATGTATAATCTTACAACTTACTATAGTCACACAATGGGCCTCCGTAACCTGATTCACACTTACAGACATCGGGTGCGATACAAGTACCATGAATACAATCCTTGGAACAGATAGGAATGCAACGATCGCCATCATTGGTTTCCGTGTAACCTTTGCAACATTCTTCCACGGGTCTCTGTTTCTTTAATTCCTAATTCAATGAAATTCAAACATTAAAAAGACTTTCTTTTTAATTAATTATTATTTTTATTCATTTATTTATCATTATTTACCTGTTCCTTAAATATGGTCTTGAATACAACTTTATATTTGGAGCATCTTGGTGGAAAACTGAAGCACCAAGTATTCTCTCGGACAGTATAAGGTTTCTGCTCCGATATCCTCACCGTTACTGTGTACCTGACACCAAACACGTGTAAAAAATGAATGGTTGAGTTATGAAAAAGACAGATAGTTTAATAAGATTAATGATTAAAAAAAAATCATTTTAAGTTTATTATTACTTGCTTTCGTTATTATTATTTATTATTATTTATTGAAAAATTCATTAATTTAGGAAGAAAACATAGGAAGAAAAATATAATATTAATAAAAAATGTCGATTGTATTTTTATATTTCTTTTTTTTTTTTTTTTTAATTATTTAAAACATATGCGAATATACTTTTAAGAATTTTTAACAGAAATTCTGAATAATGATAATAATAAATGATTTATAAATGATTTCTTTTAAAATTTGTTTTTAAGTTCTTTAAAAAAACAAAAAAAAATAAATAATATAAATAAAGTAAATAATCATTTATAACTTTATATGTATTATTTTACTTTTTTCTCAATTAAATATGTGTTAATTCATGTACTTACGTTTCTTGTCTCGTGCATATATTTGGCCCTTCTAAAGCATTAATTGTTCCCAAAGCTGCAATGGCAGCTAATAAATAAATCAATAACGTCATTCTGAGTTATCGTTTTTTAATATAAAAATATAAATATATATAGTATATATTTTCATGTATATCACATTGCTTTAAGCAATATTTCTTAATGTTTTCAAGTATTACACGTGAGATTTCTTTTTTTAGATAATTTTCATACATTCCACATAATCAAAATTTTTCTGGGTCTGAAAAAAAAAGTTATTTATTAATAAAATATTAATATATTATTCAATTTCTTTTTATAATTGTAGAAATAAGTAATAATATGAGTTAATTTTAATATAAAATAGTCAACTAATAAAAATATTACTATTAAATATTGTATGGCTATATTCAGAATATTATCAAGCATCAAAGTGAGAGTAAAAATATTAACTTAATAAAGAAAGAGAATATAAAAATAAAATAATGATGTTTCAAATTCTAACATTAGATTAATTCAGCGATTTCGAATCTTTATGCTACTACGCCTCCCTAAAAAAATTTTTTTTTTCCACGTCTCCCTATCTTTTAATAGATATAATAATAGACACGTTTTAAATAATAATAACTTTATTATAAAAATATAATGAAAACTACAATTAACAGAATAATAACAAGGTTCTGCTATTTTGCTATTTTTAAAATCTTCCGCTGCGGATAATTTTTTAATTTAAAGGAATTAAATGAATTTATAAAAATGTAAAAAAAAAATAAAAATAAACATTACTTCACTGAATTTGTACTGTTACGTTACGATATGAAGTTTAATTATTTGTAAATTTATGAACACTAATTTTTCATTAAAAAATTTTTTTAACACCTCTCCTGGCAATAATCTCCTGGGAGCCGCGTTTTCCAAGTTGGAAACCGCGAAATTAATTAATTAAACATTTTTCATATTTTTTAAGAATTGAAAAATCATTGAAAAAACAAAGAATAAATAAAAAAAATAATATTAAGACACGTAAGTTCAAAGAAATTTCTTCTAACTTTAGACTTTATACTTTGAACATATCACAATTACCATATCACAATTTATTTATTTTAATTGCACTCTCGACTTGTATAATTCGTGACAAATTGCATATTTATTAAAATGGAAACAATTTTGTAGAAATATATTCAATCAATAGGAATTTTCTTTCTTTTTTAATTTAGAAAATCGAAAGATCGGAAAAATCATCGCTATGAAAATTTTCTTCGGAAAAAGAACAATACAATATAAAAATTATTAAATATTGTTTTTTATAATTATTAATAATTACAAGATTTATATATATTAGTATATGTTGTTTTGTTTAATAGGAATTTAATGTTAATTACAGATATATTATATAAATTTATCAGAATAATAAAATAATTTAAGAATCCATTATATAAATAAAATTAATTTATAGATAATATAGCAAAAATAGTAAAAATTTCTATCTATTTCTTAAGGTGTATTTTATGGTAGAATATCAAATTCCAAGAATGATATCTAATCTTTGCATGGAAACTTTCTAGAAATTATCAAGTAAGTAGTACGATTATTGAGTGCGACTCAAATGTTGCTGAATAGTTGCTGATGAGTACATTGTTCGTATTATATGTTGAGTCACACGAAGCTCGGAAAAAGTTGCATACAACTACTGAAGGCTGGCTACAACTTCCGTATTATTGTCTTCAATTTGCCAAATAGAAAGTTTATCGTCAACCATGCCTGCAGTGCCCAAGGAAAATGTAAATCATTAGAATATGAAATATCTGTCATTTTTAAATTTTCACGGAGATATAGATTCAATTTTTTAATATTACTTAATATTATTGGGTAGAATATTTATAAGAGCAAAATTGTAATTAAATCCTGTGAAATAAATTCTTGTCAATTAAATTTATCTAAATGAATTTTATGAATTTGTATAATTTGAATATCAAAAAACCATGAGTTGTAAAAAATCGATAAATTTTTTATTTTATGAACTCTAATTATGAATTAATTATATTTGTTTTCTTCGAATTTAAATAAATAGAATGATATATAATTGCTAATACTTTATACTTTTTTTTTAATAATACTTATTTTATAATAATATATTTTTCATTCATTTTTCATTGTACATCAAGAGATTTAATTTTTTTATTTTCCTTAAATTTATTTGTTGCATTTTCATTTTTAAAAACTTTTTTTCTTGTCTTATTCTGTTGCATTTCATCTGACTTTGTAATATTTTTTTTATTATTAAATTATTTTTTTTTCATATTTTAGATTTTTTTCCTTTTTGATATATATTACTAATATTTATATAATAGTCTAACATCATGATAGTTAATAATTACTCGTCTACACAATCGAAGTCGCAAAAGGTCACATTGTAGTATATAAGTATACTAAGCCCACTAAAAATTGAAAGAAGATCAAAATCACGTATGGATCGAATTTCAAACATCCATATTCTTTATCCGGATCAACTGGCCTTGAATCGCTTCAGTAAGACGAGTTCTTTCTTCTTCTTTCTTTCTTTCTTCTTGGTTGTTTGCGTTCTGTGCAGGTCGATCAAACTTTACGTAGCTCAAAAGAAATTACATGAGTAAAATACCGGACTTAGAAAGTAATTTCGATAGTAAATCTTGATTATATTTATCAAATTCAATCTTATAATTTTATAATTTTATTTAGTTCTTTAATTATTAATTAAATAACTTTAGCTATTCATTATTTTTTTAATAACTTTTTATTTATTTTTAGTAATTGTGTTTATATTAATTATAAATATACTTAATATTACAACATTATAACATTGCTTAAGAAAAGAATATTAGTAATATATATATATATATGTAGTAAAGAAGTTAAATGATCTAGTAAACAAAACGGAAAGTTAACAAATCTAATTTTATCATTTAACCACAAATAACATTTGATATTAATTATCATAAGATAACGAAAATTAAAATTTATCTTATTGACAATAATGATCACATTTATTATCATATCTAAATCATTAAGTATCTATTATATAATCTTAAAATCAATTGTCAATAGTCATTCGAGTTACAAAACAAAAACTGATGATGCATTTAAATATAACATAAAAGATCTATAATCTTAAAAAAGAAATTGTTAATTCAAAATCAATAAACTTCATATATTTTGTATTTATATTGAAATAAAAATTTCTATTTCTATTTTTTTGTTCTTAACTTAATATTTAATTACTTTATTATTGTATATAACTCTATATATAAGTTATGACTCAAACAAACAAGAAAGACAAAAAATATCATTTTGTTTGTATAGCTGCTTTATTAACTTGACTTTTCAGTTGTCTAAATAAATGTATATAACATGTGATAAGTGATTGAAAATTGTGAACGATATCACCGATGAAACAACGATCATGAAACAAAAATTTTTGTTGAATCTTCGCAATTTTCTCACACGGTTGACACTCCATTATTTCCGGTCGCGAGTCATTCGATCTACGATTTACACGTGCTTGCATATGAATCATAAGTCTGGAGTCATTTTACTGATTAAAAAAAACGTGATACAGACTCTTGATGCAAGTGATTCACAGAGATTTTGTTGAATGAAATGAACAGTTTCTGCTTACTCTCTATATTGCATTAAAACAGTTGCGTATAACAATTATTAATCGCAACTATTTATTTATATATTATTATAACTTTCTGTAACAGTTATATTTTTCCAATTATTTCATTAACATCTAGTGAGACAATTCAATATAAAAACTATAAAATTCACTTAATAATAATATGTCAGTTCTCTAATACTAATATGTATTGTAGTATTGTGGTCTTGAAAGATACACAAATATTTTTTAAAATCAAATTTTTAATGTTATAGAAATATATATCAATAATATAATTGATATATATTTTCTATATTTAGAAAAATTTTATTTCCGTTTATAATCTTCACATTACTATCATTACAATACAATTCAATAAAAAATGCATTCTTATATTTCTTTTTTATATACATACAGTTTGAGAATTAAATTACAGAATATGCTTCAATATGTAATTGTATAATGAACATTCTTTTTTTTTTCCTTTCTTTACTTTAGAATTTAATTCTTTTTGTTTTTCTTTCCTGGTCTTTATTTTCATAACATAATATTTTGTTTGTTCATCTCTTAATAATATCAAATAACTTTATATATAAATATATAATAGTTGTGGCAATATAATTTATAGATTTGAAATTTTAAATATTCATATACATATATATATATATATTTTGATATGAAATAGTAAAAAAAAATTGTATTTATTTTGAATCTTATTTTATTCTCTTTAATGATTAAAAGTTTATGATTTAATCTTTAATCTATTTACAAACTTATATTATTTTTCCATTAATACTTTATATAAGATATTACAAAATATATTTATTACATATTTAACAGATTTCATTTATATATACGAAGAACTCAACAATTTTACGTCAATAAGTAGGTACATTTCATAAGATTCAATTAGAAATATATATATAGACGTAATGATCTAGATGCAGACAAGTCTCTCGTGTACGTATATGTACTCCGAAGAATAGACCAGCAGAATTACAGAGACCTCTTTAATCGAACAAGTTGAATAAAAACTAGATGAGCTATATCTATATATACATATATACATATATATACACATGACTATCGCATAGATTGACTAATAATGTTAAGCTCCATAGGGACATAAAACAAAGCATCAAGTTTGTTTCGAGCATCTGGATAAATCGGTTAATAGAAAACTGGAAAGATAAGAATTTAGAATCTTAAATCGAAGCAATATTGTATATATAGTAGATATATACAACTTTAATTCAGTCTTCATCAATACCGCACATCATTTTAAATATCAATCAATTTGTTTTAAATAATATTAATAATCACAAATCGAAAAGATTACTGTTATTTGTTTATCTAAGAAAACATTCAATAATTCAGAATTAAATTTTAGAATATATTTTATATATATACATATATAACTTATAAATTGACTTATAAATTAATATTATCAATAATGTGTAGAAATTATTAATTAATGTTAATAATATTCGCCCATTTAAAATCAAAGTTGGAATAACACTGATTGACAACCTCTTTTCTTGAAAGTTGAAAGGAAAAAACCAGAATCAGATATGTACGACTAATATCGAAAGGAAAAGGATCAGGTTTCTCTATATTATTCTTCACTACATATGCAATATAACAGTATTGTGAGTGCATCATATTAGTTAAATTAATTCACATCTGAATTATTTCTAAAATAATATGCACGTGCATGTTATGAAACATAATTTTAACAAAAAATTAAAAAAGCTTTGAATTCATAGTTCATAATGATATAAAAATAATTCTATATTTATTATATAATATAATGTAATATAATGTAATGAAATATAATGTAAAATTATATAAATTTATATTTTTAAGTAATCTATAAAATTAAAAATATATAATTTCTTCAGTAAAAAAATAAGTAAACTAAAGAGAAATTAAATATATAACTTTCAAATAAAAATATCAAATATGTTAAATTCAGACTCTGATCATCAAATAATAATTCTTATAATGTTGAACTTTTAAAACTGATTTACATTTTTTTTATCGATCATTTTGTATATATATATATATAATGAAAAACAACTTGTTTTTAACGCATGCATACATATATTGATGTTATTCACTCATCGAGTGTGAAATGAAATAAATATAATTAACTTTGAAATTCATAGTCATTCTGACATTTTTACGAATCATACATTTGTATTTTATCGTTCATACATAATCAAATTTAATAACTGTGTATATTAAACCAATTGCAATATTATATGCATAAATTCTTTTAGCATGTAAAAAAAATAAAAATATTAATTTCTTAGCTTATATAAAATCTTCTAATTTATGCAAATAAATAATCTAATTATTATTAGTTAATATGATTATTTTATGATATTTAATGTTATAAAATTATTATATGAAATGCTAAAATTATTATCAATCAGCATTTTAGCTAATTTTTTATTCATTTTTTTTTTTTTTAATAAATATGTAAATCAAATAAGAATTTTATTTAAATATATACTGGAATATTTCAATTTTTAACTATTAAAGTCATTTCAATTTAATTTCATATATATATATATATATATATATATTATATATACATATATATAATATAAAAATAATATAAAATAGTATAATAATAATTCCCTCAAATTTAAGTAATTAAAAAGCTATACAGTTTTCATAATTTATTTCAACTTTTTTTCAGAATTTTTTTGATTCTATTGCAATTTTTGTACAACTGTTCTACCTACAAAATATAATTATTATATAATATATTCCATATATTCCATTATATTCATCGAAACATCAAGGCGCAATGAACGCCTCTAAACGTATATTATATACGAACGTAGATATCACCGGAAGAGTCAATTCAACGGCTTCTGTACAGCACATTTATTTATGAAGCAAAACAGAACGGGCCGTTTAAGTACCTTAATTGATCGTCGGGACCTGACATACACACCGTGTACCTGAGTAACAACGTTGTACATACCAGAGTCTCGAACACAGTTGCAGAAAGAATGCATCGTATACTTGAATGAACTATACACATATATATTTAAAAGTACATTCCAAAGATTTCCATTACGAGATTTCTTGTATTATGCTTTACTAAACATAATATAATATCTCTTTTTTATATTCTAAAATTTAAATTTAAAAGTTTAGAGAAATAAAAATCAAAAATATAATGATTTCAAATTTAAAAAATAAAAATTTTTAAGATATTAAAAAAATTTGGAAATTTTTTCTCTCTTTTTCCTAAAATTTACAAATGTTAATATATAAAATTTTTTTAAATTAAAATAGTATTATAACAAATTAAAAAATCATTGAAAATTCATTCATAATTGATATTTATTTTGACAAACGGATTATGCAAAGCTAACAAAAAAATTAAATAAATTTTTATTTTGATATTTGATTATCAAATGAAACTTTAGACGAATACAAGCTCAATTAAATATTTCTTATATAGAAAATTTATTCTGATTACATACTATACTATTATTATGCTCATATATTATATATAATATATAATATTATATATAATATATAATAAATTATATATTATAGTATATTAGTAAATTATATATTATATATAGTAAATAATATATAAATTGATTTGATAAATTATACTTCATGCCTTTTATAAAACAATAAATCAAATATATGTCAAATATATATTTATATTTAATTTGTTGTTATATTTAAATATTACTCATTCGTATTTAGAACAATTTTTCTAATTGTAAGTACAATTTCGATTTCTTCGAATATCATTTACTTATATACTTACATACTTAATTTTACACGATAATATCTTTTTTGCTAGAAACATCTATAGTCAGATATGACTTGTCTATTTGCGTAACTAATTAATTAATCAATCAGTTCGAAACAAGGTCGAGTAAAAATGAATTATTTTATGATAAATATTTTTTTCTATCCACTGGTTTTAAAACATTATGACATATATAATACATTTTTATTTTATACATAGAAATACACATAAAATATTAATTAATAAAAATTAATAAAACTAAAAAAAATACTTGATTACAATAAAAATATATAATTAAATTAAACATTTTAGAAATCATTTAAACTCATTTTAATTATGTCATTCAAGATCATGAATATTATATTTTATAAAAGCTAATATATTTCATAAATTTCTTGATCAGAAAAATTTTTTATATAAAAAATATATAACTGAAAATATTTTGATTTCACATAAATGATTTTGCAAATCAATCTTTCATTAATTAATTATTTCACTTAAAACACGTGATCTTAATTGCGTCGTAATGTTAACATTATCTTATTTAAAATCTTTAAAATCTTTTTAAAATCCTTTCAAAAGAATCTCAGTATTAATATTTAAGGGAAATTTTTTCTATAAAATATTAATATGAAATTCAAACGCCAAGATGTGAATTCGTTATTCATTGTTCGTTCGGAAATCTAATCGAAGATTGTATAACTCAAGAACAATGAATGGAAAGACTTTGCAATTAAGAATAAGTTGGTCATCAGGTAATGGTAACATTCTTTGCATTATTATGTTGCGATTATTTAGTATTATATTACAATATGATACTTTGATATTATTAAATTGCTTAGTATTATTATATTTCAACATTGAATTGCTTAATATTATTATATAGTTTTAACATTGAATTATTATTAGATCTCGATATTATATAAATAAAATTTTTTAAATACTTTTTAATATATTAAAAAAAAAAAGAAACAATTAATTATGATTATTTTCATTAAATAGATAAAAATATTTTTAAAAATTGATTTTTATTAAATAAATAAATAAATAACAGTATTCTCAAAAAATATTTTCTTCAAAAATATTGATATTGATATATTTGGTAGTTTTAATTAAAAAAAAATCTTTTGGATTTTAGCTTAATAATTTTCAATTTTAATATAAATTTTATAAATTTCATTCCATTATTTAGAATTAATCTATTTCCTTTCTATTTTTTGTTTTATGTTATTTTTACAAAATAATAAAATATAATAAAATATACTAAAAAAAATTTAAGAACATATTTCTTGTAAAATAATAATAAATTTAAAATAATAAAAAAAAGTAAAGTTCTTTTTTTTAAGTTAATGAGCTTTTTATTTTTGCAGATCTTTCTTTTTCAAAATCATTAAGATTATTTTTCCGATTTTAATTTTTTTTTTTTAATTATTATTATTTGCATGGAAAAATGAAGAAATTAAAGAAGATTGTATAAAATCTTTAAGCAAAATACATATCAACAATTGTGCTGGAGATTTTTTCAATTGTAATTTTATTTTTAAATTACTTTGACATTTTTAATTCTCACTATAACTTCAATACAAAGAGAGTAAAAAAAAATTTTAAAAAATAAAAAAATAACTCAATCTTATTTAACATTACCAAATTTGACTCGTACCATTTTCATCATCGAACATATCCCCAAATATATATAAATAATATTATTATTAAATCATGAAAATGAGTCCATACAAGAAACAAAACTGTAATAATAAATTCAATAAGAAAGTTATGTTAAGTTAAACATGTAAAAAATGGAGTTCAATCCTTCTCTAGCCTAAAATGGAGTTAATTCGTTTATACGAAAAAGAGAGAAAAAGAAAAAAAAGAACGAGGGTCACAGTAAGAATGTGAGTCATAGGATGTGTGTAGTGAATTCGAGATAA
Organism: Apis florea; assembly: GCF_048593485.1. NCBI lineage: Eukaryota > Metazoa > Arthropoda > Insecta > Hymenoptera > Apidae > Apis > Apis florea. The sequence continues at coordinate 6,493,317 of NW_028256549.1, read as the reverse complement.
AACACATCGAAATTATTATCTCTGGGATATGTGGGATGTGCATCATCGAACATGATTGCACTTCTTGTAATTGCAAGTTCCAAACAAAAGATGAAATCATGAACGAAAGAAACATTTAATCCAGTTTCTATTGAAAGATAAATAATTTCTATGAAATAGTTTGCATATTGTGGGTTGATGACGAAATTGATTAAATATACATGTTAATGTTTTAATAATAGACACAATATTTTTGAAAATCGCGTTTACTAATGAGAAAAGTTAGGTTAGTTAATGAGAAAAATTAAACTAAAAGACAAATAACAATATACAAATAAATTATTTGAAAAAAATTTTAAAGATAAATTCTAGAGATAAAACAAATACAAAATATATATATATATATATAGTAATATATATATGAAAAAATATCTATTTATTTTCAAATTATAAAAATCTTAATTTTGCTAAACAAAACATAATAAAATAGAGTTTTCATCTAGTACAAAATTAAATATACATATATAATACTTATAAAATAATCTTTATATTTTTGTTTTAATCTCTATTAATTTTAATTATTTCTTTTATATATTTCATCTAAACATCTTATATATATATATATATATATATATATATATATATATATATATATATATATATTCTATATATACATATATATATAAATATTATATATATATTCTAAAAATTATCAATTTTATCGTATTTTTCACTTGCTTACTTCTTAGTTAAAGTGAGAAACGAATCAGTGAAATATAATAACATTGATTTTCGATTGTTTCTTAACGCAATAAAAAAATATAGAAGTTTTACTCGAAACAGTTTCAAGAAAATAAGGAATAACTTTATTATCAAAGTAAAAATGTGTCTTTATTAAGGTAAATGTGTTATATAATTAATACATTAATGTAGACGAATATATATCATGATGGTATTGAAACTGTTTATGATCAGTTTTTTTCGCAAATATTTAGATTTTAGAAAAGAGTAGAAAACATAAAATTTTAGTATTTTTTTTATAGATAATATCATTTTTTTAAATTTACATATTATATATATAATATAATATTTAAATTAATATCTTTTTTCATACTCTATGTTAATGGCTGGCGAGACAAATTAAATAACCTATTACTATGATAAGGTTAAGTAAAAAAAGACAATTAAAAAAATTTCTTCATGAACCTTATTGTGATCTGTTTAAATCAAATCCAATTGAGATTTGAAGTTATTTAAAAACTCGCAAAATATTAAGAATTTTTACGATTCTGTTTGTTTATTGAAAATTCATTAATGAAAGAATCGCAAATAAAAATCTAATATTTTTATTTTGTTTTCGCTTATTTTGTTCACGCATTTATTAAATTTTATCATTTAATAACCATAAAAATTGAATTCATCTTGATAGCTATTTTCGTATAAAGAAGCATAATTATTAATTTTAAAAAATTTCAATATTATTATAGAAAAATTTATTTTGATCATCGTATTGCATAAAAAAATTATTAAGTTAATAATAAAATATTTTAAGACGTTTGATAAAATTTATTATTCTTTATAGAATAAATTTTATATAATTAAATTGTTAGTTATAAATGAATGTCAAGTGAACTTTCACTTGAAAATATATTAATATTTATTATCTTATTTAATAAGTTATTTAAAAGTTAATTTTACTATTCTTGTTAACAAGATACTAATTACATATGAAATAACTTATATTTTATGTAAGATAGAGAAAGTATTGATATTATCTACTAGTAATTCATTAATCATTAATTTTAGATTCAATTTAAAATGTCTAATTTATTCTTATATTCTTATAATAATAATAATAATAATAATTAATTATTAATATCTTTTGAGCTATCAAAAATTTAAAAAAAAAATCAGAATTTTATATAATAATATAATATAATAATATAAATATATATAATATATATGACATTTAAAATTATAATAATATTAAAATAATATTTGTTTATAAAATTTTTTTAAAAATATATTTTTCTATATATATAAAAAATATATAAATATTATATATTTTTTTCTATATATATAAAAAGAAAAAAAAAGAAAAAATATTATGATGCTCAAAAATAAAACATCATTTTGGTCAATGAACTGATAATTTTGGAATGATATTATCTTTTATCTAATCGTAGTTGTCCGTGTCCGTTGGTTGAGATATAACAAGAATTATTATTGCTTATCTCTATGGTTATACAAATAAAAATTTAAGGATTAGATAATATATATAATAAATATATATATATATATATATATATATATATATATATATAAAATATATATAATAAATTTAAAATTAATATATATATTTCCAAAAAGTTAATATTTTTTAAAGAATATAGTTTTCATAAATTTTTTAACAGATTTTGATACTATTATCAACTAAAATCTTACAAATGTTTCATTATTCAAAGAAAAAAAATTTGTTATTTTCTTTTTTTTTCTTAATTTTACTAATAAGAAGTCTATAAAGATGTTAAAATTTATATCTATTATTTATTATCAATTATTATTTGGAACACATACGTAAATTACCATTACATAGTACGAAGCTCTCATAATATTAATTATTACAAAAATTTACCAAGCAATAGAAAATTCTATTATTTTTATTTTTCTCTAATCTCTTAACATATGCAATCTCAAACATATTCTTTAATCTCAGATATGCAATAGTCATAATATCCAAAATCATAAAAATTCTACAATCCTAGAAATATAAAAATTCATAATTTTCACTACTCTTTTCCACTTTTTCTTAAAATGTAATTTATCGTTGCAACTTTCACGAATAATTGCAATAAAACTTTCATAATTCAATGACAAAAAAATAAGTATAAAAATTTTTATTTTTACTAAATTTTTTACTTATTTTTTGAATCTTGCATATTTACAGTGCATGTCTATAAGTGAAAATCAGTATTCATATACCGGATAATAACCATGCAAGCTGCACGATTTTTCTTACGTAATCAAACGTCAAGAAGGTAGAAGTGAAAGCCTAAACAACTGTAAAACTCGACGGGACGAATATGTCATTTTTTCTTTATTTTGAGTGTAATTTTTCTTTGCTGATAAGCGATAGACGAATTGCGTGCATATGAACAAAACGACTCATAAACATTGATTATTGCGATATTATGATATGCTTATGTCATCGAGAACTTCTGACCTCGTAATAATATAAAATTATAAAATGAACTAGAAGTAGAAATTAAGCGATTATCTTCTGATACATAGTTATTCTTTATAAATATTATGAAAATTTTTTCGCAATTAATACTTATATTTCTTAAAGATTAAAGATAGCACTAGTCAAATCTTTCTAATTCCAATTCTAATACGTTTGAATAGTTCCAATAATTATCACCAGGTGTCTCTGTTATAAATTTCTATTTTTACTCATGTCTTTATCCTAATTACTATAAATACATTTTCAAAATCATATTTATAAAAATAAAGCGACATTCATACACGTCTTATGCTCTATTAATAATATATCTAATAGACAATTTCGAAATGCAAAATATTTAATGTTTTTTTCTAATTATTGATCTTTGATTGAATGTTTTGATATAAATCTTTTCAATATTGTATATTTTTATTATCATAATATAATAATAATAAACAAAAATTAATTTGTAATTAAGCGTAATTTTCTATTAATCCAAAAATTGGTAATAAGACTAAGAATAAAATAATTTTATTCATCAATTGGGATTTTTTAAAAATATAATATTTTCATGTACGATTCAATACGATAATGATCAATAGAAATGCTACTGTGCTTGCAATTTTTGAAGTTATTACAAGATTATAATCCAAAAATTATCTAAAAACAGATATGAGGTTTCTTATGAAAAAAATAAGAAAATATACAATAACTTCAATTTTTTTCGTTTAAAGCTTAATTTTCTAAAACACATTTTGAAGTAAAATTAACAACCAAAAACAAGAAAGTTAGCTCTTGATATTCATTAGAGCACAGGAAATGCTCCATAAAAATCGAATCTCACAATATTCCAATTGGTCACATCAACAAATAGATACATTATTTTAGCAACATTTAAATCAAATTAAAATAATGTGTCATTTTAATCGAATAACATATATGTGAATTAGACGTGTAAAACAAAAGAAAATGATTTTTAATCCTTTATAATAATAATATTTAAGAAAAAAAAAAAAGAAATAGGATTAGAAGAGAGGAATAGAAAGAGTTCATACCTTTTTCATGTGATATAAATATAGTCTGATTTATATACAGAATCGTACAAATAAATTTCAATGACGAGAAAAAAAATTATAATAAATATTTCTTGTAAAAATTATCTTAGATCGTAATTTCGCTATTAAAGAATTAAATAAAAAAAATTAATGAAGTAATAATACAATATCGAAAAAAAATTAAAGAGAATTGTCGCAAATTAAATAATTTTTTTTAAATATCTTTTATTAAGAAATAAAATATCCCAAATAATATTTTTAATATCTGACAACAAAACAAATGTTTTTAATGATATAATAATTAGATTCATAATTTCCAACGATAAATTTATCTATTCTTCAACTAGCAAATTGATTCAGAAATCATTAATTACCCAGATAACTGTTATCTTTCTAACTTGTCTTCTTTCATTGAAAGTTCAACTAGTGATATTAAATTAATTAATTTTTTTGGAAAAATCAATTAGTATATCTAAAAAATTACATGTTATGATTATATTTCGATATAAAATGTATGACACATCAATTAAAGTAAAAAAAATTTTTTTTCAATTTATATATTGAAACTCATAATATAATATACAATTCATATACTGAAGAAAATATTGGTATAGATTATTTCTCTATTTTAAACTCAACACTCAGTTTTATTTTCTTTTATTTTGTATTACCGCAGAAATTCTTGACTACTAGAATGATTGTGTACTTTTCATGACAGCGGCAACAGCCAGTTGCAGTTCTACATCGATCCATTTAATATATCTGTCCAAATCATATGAATTATCATGAAAATGCTCCATCTTATTAAGAAAAATAATTTTGATCTTTATATTTCTAAATATATAACACGAGAAATTAAAATAATTTCCTTTTAAAATTAGATTTTTAATTAGATTCATAGTTTATTTCCAGAAAAATGATAATTTCTATTTCTAATATTTATAATAGTAACATTTTTTAAAATGACGAACAGTTAAAAATAATTATATAATGATATATTAATTAATTTATTTTTTATAATAAAATTTCTACAAATACGATATACTTAATGTCAACAGATTATTGATATTTATTTAAAAAAAATTATGAAAAAAATAAAGAAAATCTTAGAGAATTATTATCTATTATACTCAAAGAATATAGAATTACATCGTAAAAAAATATATATCGCATCGACTTTAAAATTTTCGTTAGAATTGTATCATTTTTACGAATTATTTGCATTGCAATGATATAAATATTTCTTTGGTATGTGTAGAATATATTCAAATTTTTAATAATCCATTAATTAACTATAAATAAAAAATATTCATATTTTTCATTAAATAATATGTTGTCGTAAAAATTGTAATTCATACATATTAATTAATCTATTCAAGTTTTTTTTTTAATTTAAAAATTTGTTTAAATTGACAAAAATTAATATTATATATCTAAAATGAAAAAGTAAATAGTATATAACAAATAAAAAATACTTTTTAATTTTTTAAATGAAAATAATTTTTTCAATATTAATTTTGTATTATTTCTACTTGTCTTCAACTTAATTAGATGTATCTTTTAATATATATCCTATTGCGTTCTTCCATTTACATTAGACTTAACAGGTTTCACAAAATTCCTTCGCGATCATTGGTGCAATCAGTTGCAAGAAAATCAGTGCACATTAGTGAAATTATATTATATATAAAACGCTAATATTAATTGCAAATGTTTGATGGAGATTATAATACGAAAAATCTTGATTTCAATTAATAATATAATTACTTTACTACTTATTTTATTAACTTTTTAAAAATCATTTTTTTTATGAAGAATCATGAAAAAATTATTATTATTTCTATTATTATTATTATTTTATTATTTATCAAGATATACTTTTTTTCATATTTTTATAAAGAACATTGTTTTTTTTTCAAAAAGCAGAATAATCAAAATCATAAAAACTTATAAACGCATATTAAGAAAACATGAATAAATAATATATATGAAAAAATTGTATAAGTTTTTGTTTTATTTTTTGTAAATAAAAAAAAGAGAAAAGATATTTTACAATATCTATTCATTCTATATCTTTCAATATCTAAAATATCTATTCATTTCAATAATTTACTATACATTTCAATATTTTGTTAAATATTTGTAATCTATGTTAACATATAAATATAAAAAATAAAAATAATATATGAAATAATAATTTATATCATCATATACATATAATATGTAAATTTATTTTTGATTTTAATTAATTCAAGATTAGTTAAAGATTATTTAAATAAAAAATAAATAATTTCATTAATGAATATTTTATCATTCCCAAAAAGTCCTACTGTACATTAAAAAAACTCTTAATTTTCAAATCTTTTTTGCAACACTCTTCAAAATAATTTAAATTAATAAAAAAATAATTTATGTAAAAATTTAAATTCGGTCGGATCATTAAAAATTTCTAGATTCTTAAATATACAAATAATTAATTAAATGCTCATAAAATCAGTTTTTTTCGATTATTTTTTAAATTATTGATTAAAAATATTATTGATTAAACATTAAAAAAATATATCAGATAAAATTTAATTTAGAACAAGATACATCTTTTATGTTTTATTACTTTCTTCTATATTGAACAATTTTCAAAAAAAAAAAAATTAATGAGAATATCTTTTTTCTTTATCTGATTCAGCTCAAATTTTATATAGATTATTTTTATATTAATTGAAATTATTCTGGAGGATACCACAAAAAAAGAATATTGAAAAAAATTTTCATCGAGAATAAATAAAATTCATTCTATTGCACATAGAAGACTTATATATAATACCACATTTACATTTCGCTCGATTGAAATCGAAATAAATTGGACGATTAAGAAAATTGATAAAATAGAATAAAGTTTGATAATTCATATTTTATAACGATTTTTCTAATAACGAAAAACTAAAAAAGAAAATGTATTTTATTTCGATTTTCATTAATATTTATTAAAAAATTAAATTAAACTATTAAGTCTATCAATTTTTCATTCATTGATCTAAGTTGATAAGTTAAATATTTCTTTATTTATATATTACCACAACTATATATATATAATTTATAATTAAATGTTAACATTCTAATTTATATTTTTAAATAATATTATAGTTTTGAAATATTTTGTATTTCTAATAAATAAAAATTTTTAATTCGAAATAGACTAAACAATGAAATATGTGTACGAATAATATTGAAACAATTCTAATAAGAAAAAATAAGCACGATTAATTCTCATTTTATGCATTGTATGCACGTATTACCAATATTGTTGCATTCAATACAATTCAATAAGTACAATGCTCTCGATTAAAGCCATATCGACAAAATGTCCCTTTCTCTTTGTATTTTTAATATTAAAGTTCGTAATATTTTCCAAAAATATATTTTTTTTCTCTTTTTTAATAACATTTTGAGTAATAAAGATTTATTAGTAACTTTAACTTTAACTAATATATGAATGTATATAGACATAATTCTCTTATATATATATTCGAAATATATGTTAGAAATAAAATATATAATATGTTTATTAAATTAATAAATAAGATTTTAAAAGAATATTTGTGAAAATGTTTAGTAATAAATGAACAAAACACGATTAATACAATTTTCTTTTTGTTTTACTTGTTAATTTAAAAAAGTATATATTTATTCTTTATCTTAAATAAAAAATTTTCAACATATTTTATTTTATTTTAAAAATTAAAATAAAAATAATATTTTAAATTATATATAATAATTAAACATATTATACAATATATATTATAAATAATTACAAATATATAATAGAATACTATTAAATATTCTTAATATAAAAGTTTAAGTTAAGATTTAATATAAAAATTTTATATTTAAAAATGATTTAATACAAAATATACATTCATATCATATTTATAAAAATATGATGTCAAAAATTAAAAATTAAAATTAAAAATTAAAAATTTGCATCGTTTTAAAATTAAAATAAAAATTTCTAAACATTTTTTATTATGAAACAAATAATGTAGAAAAAATTTTTAAAAATTCAGTTTATGAATATATTTAAATTATCAATGAATCAACAATCACTGTAAAGCAATTTACTATTAAGCAATTAAATATTGATTCAAATAATTATTTATATATGTTTTGATAAATCGAATCCATCAAATTTGAATTTTAAGTCCACCATTAATTTATTTAAAAAAATACATATTTCTTATCTTTATTTTATATTGGATTTCTTTTTATGTTAATATAAAAAAAGAAATGGAAATAAATAAAATCTGTTAATGAATTATTTTTAATTTAACCAAAATTTGATGAAAAAAATATATCAAGTATTTTAAAAAATAATATAAATATTATAAATATTATAAATAATATTTCGATATCATATATGTATAAGCAATGTTATATAAGTAATATATATTATTCAAAAATACATAAGAGAATTTATACTTACATGTAATAATATTTAGAAAAGTATTATTACAAAAAATTAGTAATTTTTCATCTGATAATAAAATTGAATTCAATTTAAATTGAAGTTTTTAAAAATTTCATTTCATTGATAATATTACACTATTTCATTGATAATATTACACTATTTATATTGACAAGTACACTAAGCATATTAACTGTCTAATAAACAATTAAAATTATTTTTATACAATATGTTAACAATCTTTATACCATAACTAAAATAATTAAGAATTTTAATTGAAAGAAATACTATATATTTTATTATATATTTTTACTATATATTATATTTTATGTTTACTATATGTTTTAAATGCGTGATTACAATCAATGAACATTTTATAAGAAAATATTACATATAATAACGAATCATAACAATATACAGCATCCCTTAAACCTTAAGTCGTAATCAAAAGAATAAATTATATATTTAACAAGAAAATTAATATATTTAATCAATGCTCACTTTAATATGGTTTCTCATGTAATTCAAGGATGTACAGTCATATAAACACAAAAAATACGTTATATAAACAGAAAAAAAAACGTAATAATTGGCACAAAGTATAAAATTTGACACAGAAACTTTACTCTTCGTTGTTCAACTTTCAACTAAACTATGTTAAATTTTTATGCATCGACTAAACTATATACGTGATACATTACTTACATATGGAGACCTCTATAACGATAAATAACGGTAAAAACGATCAATCGATAAAGCAGAAATTTCAAAAATCTTATTTATGCTAAATAATTGTTAATATGTAAAAATTTCTTACTACTATATTATTTTGTATTATTTATTTTACAAATTATATAAAATTTTATTTATTTTTGTAAAATGCATTTTTTTTTACATGAAAATATAAAATCTAATATTTATAATTATTTTGTATATTTTAAATTCAAAAATATTTAATATTCTATGTAATACGTCGTAATATATTTATATTTTCAATAATGATTATATATATATTGAAATTTATTTATGTATTTTAATATTTGTTTTATTAAAATACATAATGTTTTATAAAAAATAAAATTTCTACATACAATACAATTGAAATTATAAATATGTATCAAATATCTATTTATTAAATATTTGTTAAATTAATTTAAATTTATTAGTAATAAAAGTTTATGTAATTATAATTTAAATTATAGTTGTATGTTAAATGTGAATATTTATCTTTAAAATGAATTTTTATTTTTAAAAGTCAAGAATATTCCTTACATAGTGATTACAAGAGATTTATAAATGTGTTTGTTATTCCATATAAAATGGTGGAGCCGGATTAACTCCCATTTTACATCGTTGCATACATAGTTGATCATTCGATATTTAAACGTTTCAAAGATGACTACAAGGTTTTGTGGAATCAAATTAGGACCTTCAATAGAAGTTTTTGCAATTTATAAAGCTTTTTTAGAAGACACTCACGAAAAAAAAGTGAATTTATCTATAGGAGGTATGTTGCAAAATTTTTAATTTAATTTAATATTTAAAAAAATAAATATATATAAATAAATTCTTTTATAATTTTTTTTTTATAATTTAAAAAATGATTTTTTAAAATATTTGTAAAATATAAAAGTTTGCAATTTTTTTTAAAATTATCTTATTTGTCATGTGATATTACTAATGAATCTGCTCTTGAGTGACCTCCAGCAATATCTAGTGATTACATAACACATATTATGTATATTGTTATAATAGAATATAATTACTTTTTAAATATTAAATAATATACAAGATTAATATATAATTCAAATATTTCTTGAAATTTATAATAAAATTTATTTATAGCTTATCGCACAAATGAAGGAAAACCATGGGTATTACCAGTTATACGGAAAGTAGAAAAATCATTAGCTGCAGATGAATTACAAAATCATGAATATCTCCCTGTTTTGGGATTAGATGCTTTTTCTCAAGCAGCAACAAGACTTTTGTTAGGTACAGATTCTCCTATCATTGCACAAGGTCATGCTTTTGGCATTCAAACATTATCTGGCACTGGTGCATTGCGTGTTGCAGCTGAATTTTTAAATCGTATTTTACATTATGATGTTTTTTATTATAGCAAACCTACTTGGGGTAAGTATTAATAAATTTTAAATGAAATGATAAAAAAGATATTTATTTACATAATTTTTAATATATAATATGTATTAATAGAAAATCACAAACTTGTGTTTTTAAATGGAGGATTTAAAAGAGCTTGTGAATATAGATATTGGAATCCAGAAACTTGTTCTCTTCATATAGAAGGAATGCTTAAAGATCTTAGAGATGCTCCAAAAAATGCTGTAATTATTTTCCATACATGTGCGCATAATCCTACTGGATGTGATCCAACTCCTGAACAATGGGAGAGAATAGCAGATGTAGTGGAAGAAAATTTTCTTTTTCCAATTTTTGATACTGCTTATCAAGTATTATAGATAATATGTATCTATTTTTATAATAATTTTAATTTTAATAATATAAAAGATCTAATAATTTTTTAGGGTTTTGCAACTGGTAATATAGATAAAGATGCTTATGTAGTAAGAAGATTTGCTGAACGTGGAATAGAATTTATGTGTACTCAAAGCTTTTCTAAAAATTTTGGTTTATACAATGAAAGAGTTGGAAATTTAATAGTTGTTATGTCTGATACAAAAGAATTAGCTCAAGTTAAATCACAGTTAACTTTGATTGTCCGAGGAATGTATAGTAATCCACCAAATCATGGAGCAAGAATAGTTGCAACTATTTTACAGAATCCAGATCTCTTCAAGCAATGGTATAATATAAACAACAAAATTATACACTAAATATAAATATTTTCTAAAAATATCAAAATATTTCAGGAAAAGTCATATGATTACAATGTCTAATAGAATAAAAGAAATGAGAGTATGCTTATATGAAAAATTGATTCAAAAAGGAACTCCAGGTGTTTGGGATCATATTACTAAACAAATAGGAATGTTTTGTTATACAGGTTTAACTGGTTAGTATTTAAGGAAATTATTTTGTTATATTTAATAATATATTATTTTATTTAAATCATTATTTCAGAAAGACAAGTTGAATGTTTAATCAATAATTACCACATTTATATGTTACGAAGTGGTAGAATAAATATATGTGGACTTAATGAAAGCAATATAGATTATGTAGCAAGTGCGATTTATGAAACTGTTCTACTATATCCACAAAATAAGCAAAGTTGTACATGTTAAAAGACGAATCAGATTTCATATGGTAATAAGTATAAATTGTCATTAAAATTTTAGTGTTGAGAAATTGTTAAAGTATAACAATATTTTATATACATTGAAATTATGTTATAATGATAAAAATTAATATTATATAGCTATTTTTGTTATAGTTTAGTTAAAAATCTCTTTAATTTAATTTATTAGGATATTTATCTAAAATATTTATCTTTTTTCTAAAAAATTCTTAATATTTCTTAAAAATTTTCAAATTAACGTAAATTCTCTATTTCATAACTTAAAAAATTTTGTTAAAAATCGCCTTCTCCATAAAAGTACAAAATATCAACAAAGTATTATGGAAATGCCAAATTTTAATACATATATAATCGCTTATTATTAAAGTGATTTTTATTAAGCTTAATAGCTTGTAGAAAAATATTCAGAAATAATAAAAATTTATTTTGATATAAATGATTCGTTAAAGAAAATTAATCATATATAAACTAATGTTTCGTATCGTTAATGAACTTTATTTTAAAATAATATTGTTCTATGGCTGATATAAACAAAAATTTTCAGAAGTCTTTATTTTTCTATTATTTAGAAAATTATTACAAATCATATATATTATACAAAGTTTGAAATTATCATATATCACATGTTCTTGTAAATAATTTCAAAATTATATATATAATGTGATATTATTAATGAATGAGACCAAATTTTTAAAACCATATTCTAAATAACTATTCTTGTTATATATAAAAATAGAAATATTTTTTGTATATTTTCAAAAAAATATTTTTTAAATACAATTTTTCTATCAATAAATATACTTTTAATACTTTTAATACTATAAAATATTATTTTTATATAATATATCTTTATCTTTATATTCGATATTATATTTTTAACAATAAATTAATATATATATAAATACATTTTATTAACAAAAATCAATGACTGAAGAAAAATTATAATTAAAAATAACAATAGAGCTTTAATTATTTTAATAATAAGCGATATATTTATGAGAATTATATAAAATTTGAAATCATTAAATTTAATGCAAACTATTCTTACTTCCTGTTCCTATTTACTATTTTATTCTGAGTAAATCAATTGTTATCATTTTTCTATAATATACAAAAAAAATTGATACTATATTTCTTGTATTTGTAGAATTGAAATCAGTTATATATATTAATATATCTTATAATTAGCATTAAAACATTTCATATTCAATAAATAAAAAACAAGAGAATCTTCTAAAAAACATGTATAACTTTTGTTTAATATAGATATAATCCATTATGCTATATTAGAAATAGAATAAATTTTTTATTTTCCCTAAATGCTTCCATTAATTTATAAATTATGAAATAAAAAATACAAAAATATTTCAAAATCATATCAATTTATATACAATAATAATTATGCTTTATAATCATTTTTTTAAAAGTACTTTATACGAAAAATATAATTAGATATTGAATTTTTTCATTTTTTAAATTTTATATATATAATATAATAATAACATATAATAACATAATCAATTATTTTAAAGTAATATTTACATATTACTAGTTATTATATATTATTATATATACTAATAATATTTATATATTAATATTAAATCATATGAAAAAACTATATATATTTTAACATTTACAAAATACTTATATATATATATATATATTATATGCATACATAAAAACATATATATATATATATATATATATATATATATATATATTTAGTATTATTATGTAATTTAGAAGCTTAGAATATTTTCTGTTCAAAAATCTGGACTAATACAGGATCTTTATAAAAATTACAGAGAGATATATTAAAACTAATATAATTACAATAATTATTCATTGTAAGTAATATGTAAAAATATATATAAATAGTATTTATATCTTAAATCTATTATGGTATTCTTTATAAAAATATATGTACATAACATTCATTGTAATATTTATTGTTATTAATATTACATAATATTACTGTTTTTAACCATTTTTAAACTGTTTATTACAACATACCAAGTGTACTTTTTTGATTAATCTTATATACTGCCAAAATTAATAATTTGTATAAAACAATAACAAAATTTAACTTTCTATGTATATAAATATGTGGTACATATATATAATGTATATCTAAAATATATGTGATACAAAATGCTATTTACATTTTTCAAAATAATATTTTGTTAAAGTTAATATATCAAAAAAATATATTATTAATGTATATTTACACAAGTATTAAATTCAAAATATCATAATAAGAATTGAAAAATTTAAATATTATAATAAAATACTTTTATATAACAGGGGATCTTACTTACTTAGGGGATTATTGTTACATATCATTGAAATATATATAATAGAAATAATAATAAACAAATTAGTAATTGTCAATAAAGTAGAATGTAACAAATAAATTAACTAATATAATAAATAATAATTCTATATTTTATGTAATAAATATGAATGAACATAAAAAAATATGTAAACTATATTGTCCATTTTGATGTTTTCTTTTTAAAATCAATTGTTCCATTAGAATTAATTACAGAATAGTATTCTGTATTATTAGAATTACGTTGCATGTAAACAATATATCCTATACAACCAAATATTGCAATGGTTCCAAAAATCATTATTATTTTATTCTGAAAAAGAAATCGGATTATTTTAAAAATATGCTTTTTATAATATATATATAATTTATTAATATTATATTTAAAAATTCAAATATTTGATATAAACAATATAACATTTAATTATTTAATAAATTATTATTAAATAATTGTACAATTTTTAATATAAAAAAATTATATAATATGTAGTAATATATAATATATAAAGAATTTTTATGTTCTTTAGGAATTAATAATTATTATATAATTGTGAATCAATTATCCATAATATTTATAATATATTATCCATAATATATTATTATTATTATTATTATTATTATTATTATTATTATTATTATTATTATTATTATTATATTATATATATATTATTTATTAAAATACTATATATTAAAATAAAATAAAATAAATAAAATTATCATAAATTTACTTCAATTTGCAACATAATCTTACCGGTTTAACATATAATTCATAGTTAATTGCACGAAATAACATTGTACTCTTTAAAGATCGTAAACCATCGCCTGGTATTATTTTCTCGTTTTTCTTATTCATTATAAAATTAAACAAATATCTTTTATAGTTAATCTTGTTTAATTTAATATTACAATGTTTTATTTAATTGAATAAAAAACCTATGATAAATATTTTATTGTTAATGCATATAAAAATAAAAATTTTAAATTTGAATTATTATGCAAAATATATAAATGAATAACATTATCTTAAATATTATTATAAATTTGTATTAATAGAAAAAAATAGATGTATTTAAAAAATAATTTGTCAAATATTTTTTTATTTTATGAAATATTTAGAAAATAATTAGTATCTATTTATTTCAATTATTTACAAAACGTTTATTTGATCAATCTTAATATTGTACTTACAAATAAGTGAATATCTAACCTTCTTTGTTGTCAAAACAAAATGTATAAATAGATGCAGGTTAAGTATTATAATATCCTTTACACGTGATAATAATTATTTGGTTGTGATAATTATGGTACGAAAATTAAAATATCACGAACAGAAATTGCTAAAAAAAGTTGATTTTATATCATGGGAAGCAGATAATAATTTGCACGAAATAAAAATTTTGAAACGTTATCGAATACAAAAAAGAGAAGATTATACGAAGTAATTTATTATTGCATTATTAAATATAAATTTTATAAATATATATGTTAAAAATATATAATTAACAAATTTAATTATTCCAGATATAATAAATTGGCACGAGAAATTCGTGAATTAGGCAAAAAAATTAAAGAAATTGACGCAGAACATCCATTTCGAATAGAGCAAAGTGCATTATTATTAGAGAAATTATATATGATGGGACTTATAGCAACAAAATGGGATTTGTCTTTAACACAAAAAGTGAGTGCTAGTTCATTTTGTAGAAGACGTTTACCAGTTGTTATGGTACGAAATAAAATGAGCCAAAACTTAAAAATGGCTACACAATTCATAGAACAAGGTCATGTTAGAGTTGGTACAGAAGTTGTAAAAGATCCAGCATTTTTAATAACAAGGTATGCATTAAATATTTTTAAATAAAATATAAAAGAATAAAATAAATATTAAAAAATATGTATAGAAATTTGGAAGATTTTGTTACTTGGGTAGACACATCGGCTATTAAAATACATGTATTAGAATACAATGATACTGTAAGTAATAAGTATATATTCATATTATAGATCATATATTAAATTAATATTAAATTTAATACACTTATTAATGTTAAACACTTTTCTATTACAGAGAGATGATTTTGATATGGCATAAATAAGATAAAAATATTAAAGTTAAGATTTCTTTATGTATTCCTTAATTTTTACTAGTATTAATAATAATAACTAATATTAATTAATACTAAAATTCTTATATTTTATAAATTATACATTTAATAAATAATTTAATTATAAAAAAAATTCATTTATGTATACTTATTGTCTTTAAAAACATCTTTATATTTTTAGTAATTGTTTCTTATAAACTTGAACTATATATTTATACATAATATTTAAACAATTACTAAAAAATGTAATAAAAAATTTTAAAAATAATATATATATTATTATATGTCTGGCAATATATAAATTATATTGCCAGACATATTTTTAAATACTTACCAAAGATATAATATTGATTTAATAATTTTTTTTAAAGAATTTTATCGCAATGATTTAAAATTCCTTTTACATTATTGTCAATTTTTTTCAAGACTTTATTAAGAAAACAAATTCTTGGAAAAATTATCTAAATCATCATTAATTAAAAATATAAATTCTATTAATATGTTTCTTTTTATAATTTTTAAATTCTTTATTTCTAATGTCTCATAATTGAAAATATTATGCAACTTTTTCTATTTCAAAATTTTGATTAATAAATGTTATTTTTTTTTATAAATTGTTAATATTATTTTTTTAACTTTAAATATAATTAAAGATAGTTTTAAATGTATTATTTTATGATTCGATGTACTTTATTTTTTTTTCGAAGTAATCAATTTTATAATATTATATAATAATTTTAATAATTTTTGTTAATATTTTGTTTTTCTTCTTTATATATATATATATATATATATATATATGTATGTATATATATTATAAACAAATTTGTAGTAGAATTGTTCGTATATTTAATAACTTTCTTTTTTTTAATATGATTATTCGATATATGTTCATTTAATATTATTTTTTTCAATTTGTAGTACGATATTTTCATCGTTTAATTAAAAAAAAAAATTACATTCCGATGCTATATATATATAGATTGAAATTTCAAGAAAGAACAAAAAATTAGAATATTCTTTGTTAATACGTTTTTTTATAAGATTTTCTATAATTCTTCATTTTAAATTAAAAATCATACTTCAAATCGAAAATGAAAAATTAAAAAAAAAGAATAATTATTTGTATAATTTATGTGTATATATAATTTAATGTGAAATAAAATATTCATTGATTAAAGATCAATTTATTATAAATTTATTAATCGCTTTCTAGTGAAACTTTTAACGTATTTAATTGCAAATACACTCATATTCCATAATCAAGTTTATATTTTATATTATCAAATTTTGTTTAAAACGAACAACGTATGTATTTCATTATACAAAATTTATAAAAATGATCTAAATAATTTTTTTCATGATTTATATAATTTTAAAACATATTTCTGATATTTTTCATAATTTTTTCCCATAATTTAAATATATATTAAAATAAATATTATTTATTTAATGATCATTAATTAAAATAAATTAATATATTATTTAAATTTATTAGATTGCTTAAATTATGAAATCTAAGATCACGTTTTTATGGAGAACCACTCATTCATATACTTACAATGAATACATAATTACTATTTGTCAATATGATACACATGTTATATGTTAATAATTTTACATTAAAATCGGCAGTCATCGCTGGTCTCTATGACACGTTATCACATTCCATATTCACGTTACATCATAAATTTTTTATTTAAAAAATAACTCATTTATATTTAATATTTTAGTTCATTTATTTATATACTCATTATATTATTATTGATATATAAATATTTTCGTATTTTTATATTTCAATTTTTTTTATTTATTTTATTATATTATTATTTATTTTCAATAATCAATACATATAAATTGATAATAGAAAAACAAAAATTTAAAGAATAAATGAGTTACTTTTCTTTTTATATTTTTTTATGATGTGACTATGAAATCGAATGGACATTGCATCGACTCAGGTCCCCAAGTATCCTCCTTTCCATCAACTATTTACAAAATTCTTTTTGAAATTCATTCAAAAAGTACTGTAGTCACATGTGTTCAAAATTTTTACCAATATATCAATATAGTATCATAATTTCGTTTTATAAAATACATTCCATTTCCATAAATATCTATTGCTGCAAACTGCCATTACAAAAAATTTTATATAAATGAAAATAAATGTAATTCAGATGAATGATGTCATGAGCATTTGATATTCTTATTTTTTCGAAATTAGATTTCTACAGTATTTTTGTTTCGCGAGTTTCATTTCATTATGAACATATATAAAAATAAAATAGTTGAAAATGTTACATTATAGAAATTATACATATAGAAAAATAATTTTTTTTAATAATATTTGTAATAATTTTTTAGTTGATTATTTATTATATTCACCAATTAACTTTATCATATTTTTCATCTTCATTTTTATCACTTATATTTTTATTGAAGTTTAAAATTATCAATCTTATTGATTTTAATTTTATAAATTGTTAGGTATATCCTATCTTATCAATTAATTTTATAAGATATTCGGCAATTTTTTTATAAAATTTTAAAATGAAATAAATTTTTATAAATTATTTATATTTAAAATTCAATATTATTATAAAATCATATATTTATGTTCCACATTATTAATATATTACTGTTATAATTGTATTACAAATTTTAATATATAATAATATATGATACCGAGTATCTTATTAGCAATTACTTTCAATCTACATTAATATATTAAATCATGCCTTCAAAAAATATTTTTCTCATGACTTTTAAGAATTAAATTTAAAACAGCACTTTTTACACGCATCCCTGCTTTTTATTTAATTTATCAATTAATATTTGCTTCATAATTAAATAATAGAACAAAAAATATATATCATATTATATATAATTTGTTTATAGTATATAAATAAATAACATAGAACTAGAATTGATAACATTATATAATATTTGAAATAATTATCAATATAATGAATGGCTTGTAATAATACAATACAATAATATAAGAGATTACTAATGTTTTTCAATTTAATAAAATTGCTATTTACAAAATTAAATATTTAAAAGATAGATATGCTTTTGAAATTTAATATTTATACATATCTATATTAATTTCAATTTCTTTTTTAAATATTTTATAACACATAGATTTCTCATAATAAATTTTTTTTTAAATTATTCAGTATTAATTATATTTATCTGTAATATCTTTTGTTTAAAATCAATTATTCTATTTTAACTATAAAAATTAACTTTACAATTATTTACAACTTTTGTAAGTGACTTATGTTGCAGGGAATATAATTGGAATTAATTAAAATATTTTATATTCTTGTATATATTATGTTTTCATTTACACAAATCAAATCGAAAACACAGCAACTATTTTGGAATTTTAAATAATGTAATATTAAATTCAAATTTCATTCCTATTACATTAAAACAAACAACTGCCATCTTAATAAAAACAGAATTATCAAATAGATTAAAATAAAATGAAAAATCAATAAAAATAATATGATATAATATTTTTAATTACAATTGAAGATAATTTTTTTTAATCTTTCGATGAAAATTATATAATGTTATATACACGTATTTTTTATTTTTTATGTATAAAATATATAAAAATGTAATTTAAAAATATTCAATTTTAAAATTAATATTTTTATATACTTCAAGATATAATTAAAGGTATTTTTATACAAATAATGAAGGATTAAATCATTTCCATCTTTATGTTTGAACACCTTTGGCAAATAACAGTTCTACGTATAAAGATATGCGTGATCTTAGATTTCTTACTGAATTTTACATATAAATTTTTTTTTTATTTCTCTATTGTATTAATAAAATATATTTTTAAATATAATAACCACATAAAAATTAAACTTTTATAATTAAATGAAAAATCTGCCATTTTGTATAAAAAAATATGAAACATACGTTGCTCTTCATTTTTATAGTAATATTTTGTTATAAATCATATAAAATATTTATAATTACATATGCAACATTGTGAATTATATTAAAAAATATTTTCTAGTATTTTTTATAATCGAATAATTTCTATTTTCTATCTTTTCTATTATCATGATATTCTGATCAAATATTTAATATTCAAATCAATAAAAAAATTTGTTGGATTTAATATTCAATTATCAATATATCACTCAATTTTTGTCAGAATTTTATCTTAAATTTGCGATTCATTACAAATATATGCATTTATGCAATTTTCATATAATAATTGCAACTCATAATATTATATATATATAAAGCGTGTAATGATGCATTAAAATATAATATTTTTTTTATTTAAATTGTTTATATATATATATATATATATATATATATATAAAATATGATCTTTTATTTTCTTTTTCTTATTATATAGTATATTTTTAATGATGGTGTAATTGTTAAAGAATTATGTATTATGTAATCACGGTTGGTGCATCACGACCAGTAAATTCACGTAATTTACTTATTTTTAACGCAATAGTAACTAATGGTTTAAGAATTTCTTGAGCATCTTTGTTTAAAGATGTTGGATCATCTTCATAGCTATCAACATATATACGAATAGTAGCTCCAGAACTTCCTGTACCAGATAAACGATAAATTATACGAGAACCATCTTGAAATAAAATTCTTAGTCCCTGTTATAAAATTACATAATAATTTATACTATCTTAATATGTCGTATATATTATATAATGTAAAATATGTAGAATTATAATACAATACCTGTTTGCTAGCTTGACTTCCATCAACAGGATCTACATAAGAATAATTGTCACTTAATTTTACAATATATACTTTATTTTCAGATATTAATTTTGAATCTATAAATTCAGGTTTTTGTATTTCTGATTCAATATGTTGCATCATTCTATTTGCTGCTTCAGAATCACAATTTTCATAATCATATCTAATATATATAAAATATTATATTATATAAAATTATAACATAATTTATTATAAATAAATATTTATATTTATAAATAAAAATAATGTATAACAATAATTAATCACATAACAGAATAAAAATACCTTGTAAAAAAGTTCCTTCCATATATTTGCCAGTGATTTAATAATATATCTTCTACAGATTTTCCAAGATTTGCAATTATACTTAGCCATGCAAGACAAGCCCATATTCCGTCTTTTTCGCGAATATGATCTGAACCAGTACCAAAACTTTCTTCTCCACAAAGTGATAGAAAACCAGCATCCATTAAATTTCCTAATAGTAAAATATTAATGAAAAAATATTATAGTTTAAAATGTTATTATAAAAAAATATATTATACAATTCAAAAATAAGCAAACATTAATATACCAAAATATTTCCAGCCTGTGGGTACTTCATAAAATTTAATACCATTTTTAGCTGCAACTCTGTCTACAGCAGCACCTGTTGGCATAGATCTAGCATATCCTTTAATACCAGTCTTTTTAAAATATGGTATTGCATTTAAATTGGCAGCTAATACAGCTAGTGAATCAGAAGGTGTAACAAAAAAAGCTTTTTTACCTAATATCTACAATAATATTAAATATAAATTTATTTTTAAAAAAATTTTAGAAATATTTATCTATTTTTCATATGAATTAAAAAATTTTATTTACCATATTTCTATCTCCATCCCCATCAAAAGCAGCACCAAAATCATATGGACCATTTTTCATAGCATTTACTAAATCTTTAGCATATGTCAAATTTGGATCAGGATGAAGTCCACCAAAATCTTCTAATGGAATTGCATTAACGATGCTTGAATTATCAATACCTAATTCATTACTAAATATTTGTTTTATATATGGACCAGTAACTGAATAAAAACAATTGTTATAATTATTAGTTAATATTGAATATATTAAATTTACATTAATATAAGTTTTACATACCTCCATTCATTGCATTGATAAGAACTTTAAAAGGAGGACGATCATTACTTCCTTGTAATAATGTTTTAATACTAGAAAAATCAAAAATATTTTTCATATGTTCTATATAATCATTAACAGAATCTATTATATCTACTATAAATGAATTTCCATCTACTTGTATTATAGTACTTTGGATTTTGCTTATATCTATGGATATATCAGGTATAGTTTTATAATTCTTGAGCACTTTAGTAATATCATAGATTTTATTTGTAACATAATCTGGAGCAGGACCACCATTTTCACAGTTAAATTTAATACCAAAATCAGCATCTGGTCCGCCAGGATTATGAGATGCTGTGAGAACAATTCCTCCTAAAGTTTTATATTTTCTTATTATAGTAGATACAGCTGGAGTTGAAAGTATACCATTTTGACCAATTATTAACCTTTTTACCTAAAACGTTTTATTAAAATTTGATTTAATTTTTTTTTTATTGTTATTAATGTAAATTAATATAAAATTTTGGAATTATAAAAATTATTTAGATTAAATAAAATAATATACATTCATAACAAGAAAATTAAAAGATAATAGTTATTTAAAAGTAATTTTATAATTTACTTTAAATAAATTTAAAGTAAAATATAAATATTTTCAATTTAAATTTAAATAAGTTTAAATAAGTCATTTAAATAGATATTTAAATGATATACTTACTCCATTAGCTGCAGCAATTTTGATAATTTTTTCTACTGCTTCTTTCACATAATATCTCCCATCACCACCTACAACTAATGTACTACCAAGTAATTTGTCTCCAAGAGCTTGTAATATTGCTTGAATGAAATTTTCCGTATAATGTTCTTGCATAAAAACCTGTACGGCTTTTCGTAATCCGGACGTACCCGGCTTTTGTCCATCGTATATTCGGGTTTCTATAATTATGCTCGTTACAGTATTTGACATCTTTCAAATATTATATTTAACAATATAATATAATAAATAATAATTAAAACAAAAAATAACTTATTTTTATGTTAAATCAAATAATAATAAAAATTTAGATTTCAGAATTTAATAACACGACCTCGATACTTGCTAGCAGACTGAACTTTGTCTACCAATGACACACAAGGGCACGGGTCACCATCTTGAAACATTGCGCCCGCGCTTTACTTATTGACTAATAATATCGGCTTTATGAAAATGGATCTTTCAAATATAGTACATAATATTCTTACTCTAAAACATTGATAATGAAACATTTAATAAAAAATATTAATAATCACAAGTTTATAATGACATCTTATTGATTTTAGTAGTAGCTTCCGTTTAATGTGAATCACATAAGTAAATAAATAAAAATGCTTAATTAAACTTGTCTTATCATTCCTATGTCTTAAACAAATATGTTTAACATACAAATTTTTTTCATGTTCTCATTTACAAGAAATAAAATTCATTCAATATTTATTTGCTAAACTGATACTTTTCAAATGTAGCTACTTTTCAAAGTTTTAAATTATATTGATATTTCAAAAATTGACATTTTCATAACAAAAAATTGAAAGTTTATATAATATCGCAAAAAAAATTTATCATTTTTTTGAATGAAAAAATATGTTACATCATTTGAATTCTTTATATCTTGTTATTCTACAAATGTTTCGATATTTTTTTCTTAAGAATACTTGAAAATGTAGAGAAAAATGTTTAAGTATATAAATATATGAATGCGTAAATGATTATTATGACGACTAATATTACTGAAGAAAAATGAGGAGTAGGGAGCTTCTTATGTCAAGGATGTTCGATATAAGAACGCGAATTTATAAAACAGACGCTTAGTTGTTTAAAACAACAGTTTTCTCGAAGTTTCATTCATGTTATGTGTTATAAGTAAAAGGTGCTATAAATTATATATTTTATCATTGATGTAACAATTTTATTGAATATTAAAAATATAAAAAATATTATATTATAGAAAAGAGATAAATTTATTATTTCCAGTCATTCTTTTTATTATGTTTAAACAAATTTTCAAAAAATTATAGAAATAACAAATATAATTATAATTTCATTTAATTTTAAATTTAAAATTTATTACAAAAATTTATTACAAATTCATTAAATTTTGTAAAGTTTTAGTGAAATTAATTATTAGATATATTAACATATATTATATATCATAAAAGGTATGTAACTTTTATATTATATTTTAATTAAATATTTAAAAATATAAATATAAAAATATATTTAAATGTGTTTAATAATACATTATATATATTTTAATAGTTCTATTATATGACATGCATGCATAAATTAAATATAAAATGTATAAGTATCAGAATGCTTGGAAATCTTGCATGCATCATGATAGTGGATCTGAAAGTGCACCTTTAATCTCTTCAGGATCTCATATTAGTGTTGAACCTATTATATTTCAAGATTCTGAGACTAGTGATTTAGAATATATTTCTACAAATAATTATTTCAAGTATCAACTTTTTTGTTACTCATTAATTAACAATTTCTATCTATTATAAGTGAAATATTATTATTTCTTTTATCATATGTTATTATTAATATTGTGAATAATAATCACTTATTATATATATTTCTTATATAGATATGGTAGTCTTGAAACTTGTAATTTACATTCTAACATTACCATAATACCAAAAAGACCGCTTACTGAAAATCATACTTTAGTTTCATCTTTAACATTAAATACTTGTTCTTCATTAAATGTAATCCAAGACAGATGTTATGAAATCCATAATACTGATTTGGTAAGAATATCACAAAATAATATAAAATTGCATTATTACAAGCTTATTAAAGTTAAATATTTTATATATATACAGAAGTGACATATATACAGACATTAACTGATTATCATTATTTAAATTTGATTATAATCATTAAGTAAAATATTTTTTTGTACTTTTCTATAATTTTCTATAATTTTTATTTATATATTATATTATATATATACATATATAATTTTTTTTTATTTATGTATTATTGTGTATTATATATTATCTTTTTCTTTATATATTATATAATATTATATAATCTTTATATTATGAATATTAAAAAATGCAAACTAAGTTTTATTTACAAATAAGTTTGTTATAAATAAATTTTTATCTTAGTTTTATTAACAGGAAATTGTGGAAGATACATGTAAGGATATTAAATCAAAACAAAGCTCTTTAGTTACAATGTAAGTAACTATAATATTTAATATATATATAATATATACTTAATATTTAATATCTACTAAGATTGTTATGTTATTGTACAATAAATATATTATATTACATAGAAATGCTTCTAGAATTTCATATGATTATTGATAAGTAAAAGGAAGTTTTGATTATTGTATTTATTCCTGTATTGATAAATACAATATTAAATTTAGTATCAATAACATAATATAGTATTAATTATAAATTATTATCAACTATCATGTTATCATCAAGAAAAGGTTCTGGGTCAATTCTCTTAATACGTTCAGAAATCTAATCATATTCATAAATTTTTTGTTATCTCTTAGTAGTCATATTTTTAATAGGTCGATGATGAGAGAAAAATGAAATCTTGCATCAGAAATGTCTATATACATTTTGAATATGTCAGATAATTTGTTTTCTTTTATTTATATTATATCATTTTCCTCATCTTTTAACTCTTGTTTTAATCTCATGTTAATATATATATAAAAAAAATTTTATATTTGCAATAATAAAATTTGTTATATTTTTTTAAAGAATAGATAATTTTGAATATTTGTTTAAATATATTAATTCTATGTTTAATGCTTTTTTTATTTATAAAATTTTTAATTTTATAATTTTAAATTTTTTATTCAGATTTTGAAATCAATATATAACTAACATAATATATTCAAACTTAAATATTATTATAAAAGATTTATGAATATTCATTAAAATATAAATATTTTATTATAAATATTATATCATTTTAAATAAACTTACCTATTTAAATCGAATTTTTATTTATCAAATTTCACCAAAATTAAATTTCAAAACATATTAAATCCATTATACTAAATTTCACTATTAATCATATGATATTTCAATTATCGTTTAAAAAATTGAATATACTATCATTCGTTTTCACATCTTAAAAGCACATTTAAAGCATAGATAACATAAAACAAAGAAATTTTAAATTATAAATTATAGTCAGTATATTGTTTCTTTTCATTAAAAAAAAAAAATATATAAAAGATTCACAGATGCATGTTTTTAAGAAAATGAAAATGAATATAAGTATCAAACAAATGTAATTATAGTCGCTTATGTTTCGACCACCATCGGGTGGTTGTGACGACTGTACAATATATTCACATTAGAAAGGGTTAGCGTTCTGTCGGTTGCCTGGGTAACAGACATCTGAAAGGTCAATGTCCGTAACTGGTACCTAAAGAAATCACACAAAATATTACAATTGAATATCGATGAATATTAATTTCAACAGATTTATAAATTAGATAAATAATAAAAAAATATATAATTTATATATAAGCAATCTAGCTATTAACAAGCTAAAGATTTAGATTATCTTACTTATTTGTAATTTGAATGAAATTTTATTATATGTGCATTTCATAAATTCGTTAATATTTAAAAATAAATAAATATATATATACATATATATACTCTATCATAAATATATAATAGTAAATAATTTAAAAAATTTGAATAATAATATATAAAAATATTTAATAATATAAAAAATTAATGCAATTTTTTTTATTTTCAATATGAATGCTAATTTGTACAAAGGATTTGTACAAAAACATATTTTTTTATTATATTCAATGCATTTTTGATAATATTATAATTAAAATAAATATTTATTTTTTTATTTTTATTGTTTTTAATTTTGTATGTTCATATTTCTATAGATTTTCAATATGGAATACAATATTAGGTTCTTCTTTATTAACAATACCATGGGGTATTCAAATGGCTGGCTTTTTTCCTGGTATTCTTCTAATACTTATAATGAGTGGTTTATGTTTATATACTGCTTATTGTCTTTTACTTGTACATAATTATTATGGTAAAAATATTTTATTCTTTTTGTACATATTTAGGAAAATTAATATAATAATATATTTATAATAACTTAATGTCTTAGGTAAACAAAAAAATATAGAAGTAATTCAATTGTGTCAAATATATCTTAATAAATGGGCAGAATATGTTGCTAAAATTTTTAGCATTACAGTTTTGTTAGGTGCAACTATAGCTTATTGGGTTTTAATGTCTAATTTCTTATATAATTCTGTGAATTTCATATATGGTAAATATGCAAAAATAAAATTTGTTTTATTTAATATAATTTTATTTAATAAATATAATTATATAAATTTAAATTTATTTTTTTATAGATAGTGTAGTTAGAGTATCTCAATTTCCTA
The DNA here is from genome assembly GCF_048593485.1 of Apis florea. Taxonomy (NCBI): domain Eukaryota; kingdom Metazoa; phylum Arthropoda; class Insecta; order Hymenoptera; family Apidae; genus Apis; species Apis florea. Next base: position 6,465,527 of record NW_028256549.1, on the reverse strand, counting down.
TAATTGACAATACTTCTTTCACATCAGAAGGTAAGAATATTTATCATAAATTTAATCAAATTTACTAAATATTAAAAAAAAATATAAGAAATAATTAAAAATAAATAAAAAAAAAATATTTAAGAAAAAATTACTTCTAAATTACTAATTACTAATTTTAATTATAGTATTATGTCCCAAAAAAATAATTTATAATAGTACAAATTTTATAATACATGATTATACATATAATACTTTGGGACCACTTTGGGATTTATATAAAACAGTTCCTATTTTTCTTGGTTTATTAATATTTCCATTTTTAAACTTTAACAGTCCTACTTTCTTTGCAAAATTTAATTCTCTTGGTAAGTATATAAAATTATTTTTTTTTTTATTTATTTTTGTTCTAACAATTATGGATAAATAGTTTATATTAAATTTATTTACTTATATAATATGATAAATTTATTTACCTTTTCAATTAACATTTTCATCCAATTTATAAATTTATTTACTTTTACAAAATATTTTTTTTAACATTATATATTTCATAGGAACCATATCAATTATATATTTAATAGTGTTTATTTTGATAAAATCTTACTCATGGGGTATCAATATGAATGAAATAGAATGGAAAACTAGTTGGACATTAAAATTCTCATTTCCTGCACTTTCTGGAATGTTGGCATTATCATTTTTCATTCACAATATTATAATTACTATAATGCAGAATAATTATGATCAGAGTAAAAATGTAAATAATATCTTTTTTTTTTTATAAATTTACTTATAGATTTTTAAAAAGTTTTTTTTTCTATAGGGAAGGGATCTTTCAATAGCTTATCTTCTTGTTACTCTAACTTATATTACAGTAGGTATAGTATTTTATGTGTGTTTTCCACTGAATAAATCATGTATTGAAGATGTAAGTAAAATGTAAAGTAAACAATAAACTTTCACAAAAAACAAAATTAAAAATTAACTTTTTTACAGAATTTATTAAATAATTTTCAAAAATGGAATGGCTTGACAGTGGCTGCTCGAATTGTTCTTTTTTTTCAACTATTAACTGTTTACCCATTACTTGCATATATGCTACGTATTCAATTACTTACATCTATATGTAAAATATTTAATACAGGTTGTATTATTGTGATTAATATTATTTTAGTATCTGTATGCATTTTTTTTGCAATATTTGTACCCTACATTGGTACAATAATACGATATACAGGTGCTTTAAGTGGTTTTATTTATATTTTTACTTTACCAAGTTTATTATACTTGGTAATTTTGAAAGAACAAAAAAAATTAACAATATTTTCTTTATTTTTACATGTAAGTATTCTAATTTTTGGATTTTTAAACTTGTTAGCTCAATTTTTTATTACGGAATATTAAATATATTCGATTTTAAATTTGACAAAATATAGATAAATATAAAATTCTGTTTTTCTAATATTATAATATAATTATAAGAAAACAAATAATTATATAAATAAAAATGTATATAACTATAGTCATATTGTATGAATGTAAAAATAATTAATAAGAATATATATAAATACTAAATAAAAATATAAAAATATAAATTACATATTATTTAAACAATTTAAATATAAAGGTATTAAATTTTACAAGAATAAAATAACTAAGTTTAAAATAATATTAACAGTTTAAAATAATATTAATCTTTTAATTTTGTAAAACAATTTATTTTTTAATTTATTATTTAATTATAATGTATATTATGATTTATTTAGAATAACTTATTTATAATTAAGTAATATTTACAATCTTTATAAGTCTTTCAATTGATATCTAATTTTATTATTGTAATTTTTTTGAAATCTTATATACCCAAACAGTATCATTACCTTCACCAATAATCTTAATTTCAGTCATAGTAGGAAGTGGAAATCTACAAGCAATTATTATACAATCTTCTTGTAATTCTTTAATAAATTTTATTTCAATATCTTTCATCTGAAAATATTATATTATATAAATTATAAAAAATAATGTATAAAAATAAGGTAATAAATATAAAATTTACCATTTGATCAACACCAAATAAAACAATATTATTATATCTTTTTAAATTATGTTTCCATAAATTTTGTTTGATAAATGTTGTCTGTAAAGATGATCTTGTGATTAAAGCTTTTAATCTAGAGTACCATACCAACCAAAGATTCAATTCAATTCCATAAGCTTTAAAACCTGCTTTAGCTGTTGCAAAAACCTGTTTATAAAATCATAATCTTAATTGATTAATAATTTACTAATTATTTTATTGTATTAATAAAATATTTACTATTCGTCCATCTCCACTTCCAAGATCAATCAAAGAACCAGAACGTCCTTCTAAAGCTTTTAATACATTATGTATCTGTTGAGATGTTGCTGGTACAAAAGGCAAACATATTTTACGAAGTGCGGGACTGACAAATGAAAAACATACTACACTAATAGCAGTTGCAATGCCTCCTAAAAAAATAATATAAATAAATTGAGTTTATAGTGATTAATAATATGAAATATATTTATATAATATTTTTCATCACATTACCTGTTATACCGATAAGATATAAGCCAAGTTTTGATGTTTGCGATACTTTTTGCGATGAATTAACGTTACTACTTACGATGTAATTTATTCCATTAACCTCTGCTGATTAAATTTATATGAAATTAAAATTTGTAAATATACCTTTTAGAAATAAATATATAAATTAAAAAATTTTGCTTTATGATTTATAATTTATCTTACACATCTTGTATATTTAATATATATAAGCAATTTCTTGTTTATTTCTGGAAATAATATCAACTATCAATGTATAATTTATAATTTTTAAGATATATTAGATTGATTAGTAATTTTAAAATATAAAAAGTTACTATATAATCTAGTAACTTATAAATATCATTATAGTCATCTTATTTCCCTAGATTTCTATGTTGTGTCGATATCATTTTCTTGAATAGTACAATCGTTGATGTGATCCATCAATTACGTATTTTCTTATTATAGTACATTAAATGAGTTGTTTCACATTGCTTCATTAGAGAAGTTCTTCGATTCTTTAATGTATTGTTAATATTTTTGCATATAATTTTTTTGTCAAAATTTCAAGAAAGCTTTTTTGTGTGAATATTTTCTAATAATTAGTATTTTTACATTTTCTAAAGTAAAACTATTAAAATGCCGGTATTTCATACAAAAACTATAGAAAGTATTCTCGAACCTGTCGCACAGCAGGTAATTATACTTATTTTTTTATCCTTTAATTTTTATATTTATAAAAAATCATTAATTTTACTATATTTCTAAAAATGTCATTGATTTTCTCACTTTTGAAAGAGGAAAATAAAAGAGAAAGAACAGATGTTTGAGAAAAGGAGATAACTTGATATTTAAAAAATAATTTAGTTAATATAAATATACATGTAAAATATATCATAAATGTTTGTTATATTGTTTTAAAAAATATGTTTTTTTATATTTAAAATTTATCAGATTAAATTATTTAATATATCTCTTAATATAACTTTATATAAGAAAATTTATATAAGAAACTTGAAATGACAATTTATAATTTTAGCTTCAAATATTTATTATGAATAATAATAAATATTTATTATGATAATATTTTTCATTATAAAGTTTTGTCAAATGACTTGTCTTTCTTTATATAGAACTATGACATCATTCTATAAATATAGAACAGAAATACTAAATTCATCTTTAGTTTTAAAAGCTAAATTATATGAAATTCAATCCCAGTACATAACATTATAAGAAACCATGTCATCTGAGATTACTTAGTATTTCCAAAAATGGACATGCAGAATCCTACCAATCATTAAAACATCCCACACATTATATATATGAAATTATTAATGTTTCATAAATTAAATATGTTTGAATATGTTCTAATAATTCTAATGTTAATGTGAAATAAAGGAATAAAATTATATAGACATTAATATATTTCGAAAAATTATGTAGAAAAACTTATATTTTATTTTAGAATTATTAAATATGATAATATGTAATTAATATTTTTATGTTACTTTTATGTTAGAATTGAAATACTTGTATGTATCAAATATATTCATAATTATACAAAAATATTTATTTTATATATTAAATAGTTCTATATAATTAGAAAATTTTTTTTTTTTATAAATATATCTATATATATTTTTTATTAATAATATTTATTTTTTATAAAAAATATTAAATAAAATAATTATGAAATATTTAAATTATAAAAATGTAAATAATATATATAAATTTTTTATAACATAGGTTTCGAGACTTGTTATCTTACATGAAGAAGCTGAAGATGGAAATGCAATGCCTGATTTAGGAAAACCTGTACAAGCTGTTAGTATGGCAGTAGCAAATCTTGTTAAGGTAAATTATTTTGTAAAACTAAATTTATTTTATTAAAATTATTCATTTTACTTTATATTTGTTATTAATATATAGGTAGGAAAAGAAACAATTAATTCTTCTGATGATGCCTTGCTTAAACAAGATATGCCTGCTGCATTACAACGTGTTGAAGGAGCTTCACGTCTTTTAGAAGAAGCATCAGCTATGTTAAAACAAGATCCTTATTCTGGACCAGCTAGGTATAAAAAATAAAATAAAATTTATGTTATAATACTATTATACATATATATTTATGTTATAATATTAACATGTTAAATGATAATAAATAATGTTATCATAAGTTAAAAAAATAAAATTTTTTTCTTTTTATTAGAAAAAAACTTATAGAAGGTTCACGTGGTATTCTTCAAGGAACTAGTTCCTTATTACTATGTTTTGATGAAAGTGAAGTACGTAAAATTATCAGAGAATGTAAAAGAGTATTAGATTACTTGGCAGTAACCGAAGTTATTGAAACAATGGAAGATTTAGTTCATTTTCTTAAAAATTTAAGTCCTTGCCTCAGTAAAGTATCAAAAGAAGTAAGTGCTCGAGAAAAAGAGTTAACTCATCAAGTGCATAGAGAAATTTTAGTACGTTGCTTAGAACAGGTAAGAACACTAATCAATTATCAATATATTATAATAATGTTTATTAATATCTTAAATGTTATGAAATATATAATAGGTAAAAACACTTGCACCAATTCTCATCTGCTCCATGAAAATATTTATTCATATTATCTCTCAAGGCGGTAAAGGAGCAGAAGAAGCAGCTGAAAATCGTAACTATTTATCAGGTAGAATGTCAGATGAATTAAATGAAATTATCAGAGTATTACAACTTACAACATATGATGAAGAAGAATGGGATGCTGACCAATTAACAGTAAGTATTAAGTATTAAGTATTAAATATTATTATATAAATATTAAGATTCTTGAAATATAAAATTTAATTATTGTTTTATATTATATTGTTATTTATATTATTATTATTTTTTCTATTTTCTTTTAAGGTATTAAAAAAAGCACAAAGTGCTATAGAATCTAGAATAAGAGCTGCTTATGATTGGTTAGATGATGGACTTGCATTGCGTGGTGGATTAGGAGAAAAGAGTCTTCGTCAAATAGTTGAACAAGCACAGCGATTAGCAGAAAGATATCTTCCACCATCACAAGCAGAATCATTACAAAAATTAACTTCGCAAATTGTCACTATGACCAATGCTCTTTGTGAATTAAGACAAAATGAGAAAGGTTTGTATAATGCACATATATATAAATATAAAATACATTTCATAAATATATTTTTTTCTTAATTCTTTATAATATATATATTTATTCTTTAAGGAACTACACCACAAGCAGAAGCTTTAGCACGTAGTATAAAGGAAAAAACAAATGAACTTCGTAGCTCTATAGCTTCTGCCATAATTGCTGCTGATAAATCTGGAACCACGCAGACTGCTCATACAGTTGCAGGTCGTTTAGAACAAGCAAATAAATGGCTTCTTAATCCTCAACATGATGATAAAGGACTTGGACAAAGAGCAATAGCATTAATTATACATGAAGGAAAAAAGGTATATATATTGAATACAATAATATTTTTTTTTCTTCAATCAATGATAATTATTATAGTTACAAATTTAAAGATTTTTCATTTAATTTTAATAATTTAAATGCCAAAAATGGAAAGAATCAACAACATGTAGCAAATGTAAGTTACATGTATAATTACAATATTTGTTAAAATAATAATGGACTAATTTAATTATATCATATTCTTTATATATAAACTTTTAATTTTTCTCATATTTATTAATTGATTTATATTTTAAATTAGGTTGCTGAGGGTTTACCAGGAATACATAAAGCAGAAATTTTACAACTTTGTGATGAAGTTGACAATCTCTCCCATCAACTTGGTGATTTATGTGCTCATGGTCAAGGAAATACACCTCGTGCTCAAGAAATCGCTCGTCAATTATCACATAAGCTATATGAGCTAAAGAACAGAATACAGCAAGCTGTTGTGTCTAGAGTAGTTGAAGATTTTATTGATATAACGACGCCTCTGAAACAGTTTACAGATGCTGTGTTGACCCCAGAAGGTTCTTTAGGTCGAGATCAAAATTTTAATGATAAGACTCATGCTCTTCAAACATTTTCCAATAGAGCAACAAAAACAGCTAAAATGGTGGCTGCTGGTGGTATGTAAATACTTATTTATATTTTATTATATATAATATTATATTATCTATTTATATTATATTATATTTATTTATTATATTTTTTTTATTCACTATAAACTATTATATTTATATTTATATCAAATTTATTATTGATTTATTTATATAATATATATCTAAATTTTAGGAAGTGGAGGCAATAAAAAATTGGCAGAAGCATTAACTACAAGTGCTTCACAAGTTGAATCTTTAACACCACAATTAATTAATGCTGGGCGTATTCGAATGACTTATCCTGATAGTAAAGCAGCTGATGAACATTTTGAAAATTTGCGGCAGCAATATGCAGATACAATGCAAAGAGTTCGTGCACTATGTGATGAAGCAACTGATAGTGGAGATTTCATTAGAACTTCAGAAGAACAAATGCAAAAACATTCATTCCTATGTGAAGAAGCTATTGCAAAAAGTCATCCACAAAAAATGGTTGACAATACGGCTGCTATTGCCAGATTAGCTAACAGAGTAATACTTGTAGCAAAACAAGAAAGTGACAATAGTGAAGACACTGCATTCATTCAAAGAGTAAACCAAGCTACAGATATTCTCCAAAATAGTAAATGACATCCAATCATATTATTTAATAATATTTAGAAATTGTTTAATTAAATTATTTTAAATTTTTTAAAACTTTTGTTTAGGTGTTGCTCCAATGGTCCAAGATGCAAAATTAGTTGCAATTAATATCAATGATAATAATGCAGTTTCTCATTGGAGAGAAAGTAATCGTACAGTAAGTATTATAAAATATAAATTAACATACTTTTAGATTAGATTAGATAAATATTTTTTTATTGTTATTAATTATTGTTATTATTGTGACTAATTTATTTATTTTAGCTTTTATCTAATGTTGGACAAGTTCGTAAGGCTATCGTACTTCAACCAGATGTGATATCTCCGCCAGAGGTATCGCAATTGCATCTTAATGATGGTAAGCATATAAAATATCTTTATATAATTTGTTTATTTTGTAAAAATATATACATTATTAAAATTAAATTATTTTGAATATAGGTAATTAATTTAATATAATGTTCTTTGATAATGTTCTTTTTATTTTCATAGGATATTTACTCATGCACTATTTATAATTTTTATTTTATATTTGTTTATTTAATTTATATGTATATTGACTTATATTTGCAGTAACTATTAATTATTCATATTGAGATGGATAAAATTCATTTAATATATGTATGTTTTCTTAGGCAAAGTTCAAATATTTTTTTTTTCATAATATAAAAATTCTTAACATATTTCTTACAGACAAACATTTGCCAAGCCGTCAATATAATTACTTCATAGACAAAGGTACTATATATTTATACGAAAATAACTTATGCATGATCGATTATTATTTTATTAATTAAATATTTGATTTAAATATGACTTCATTACATATATAAAAATGAATAATATTAATAATCTGAAAACGTATGCAATGCTAAATTCATTTTAAATTTTAATTTAATAAAACAATATCTGTCTAAAAATAGGATACCTCAATATAATTCAACATAATTTCTCTTGTTTTATCTTTAAATTTTAATAAGAAATTTATATATAAATATTTGTGAACATTTCTTTAAATGCTAGTTGGTGAACCTTTAAGAAATCAACCATCGCCAAGCAATTTATGTGTCATCAGCCCTAGTCTAAACACAAATAAATCCCAACATCGCTCTATCAGTCCATTACCAAAGTGGGCACGTGAAGGTATTTACTATTATTTGAAAAGAAAACAATCAAAATAAGTTTAAATAAATTTTAAATAATTATTAAATGATTATTATATAATTTGTCTTTTTTCTTGTTGAAAAATATTTATTAATAAGTTGCTCAAAAATGAAAATGAATATATAAATTTTCGAAATAAAATTGTTTGTTGATGTTAAGACATGTTAAGACATGAAAGTAATTATTTTTTTTATCAGGAGATAACCCTGATCTCCTATATCAAGAACTGGCTTCTGATATCGAGTTAGAAAAATCAGTTCATGATGGAGGTAATTTGAAATTGGTATTTTTGAAAATTGGAATTGCAAGTGTTCAATACTTAAAATTCTATTTAATCATGAAAAAAAAGCATGTATATAATAAAATTGAATATATATTCTTTTTTTATTATGTTTTTATAATAAAAAATATTTTATAATTGAAAATAAAAAGATATGATAAAATATATATAATTATCAAAAAAATTTAATGAAATCATAAAAGAAATATATAAATACTTTTATTAAAGAAAATAATAATGCATTGCATTTATTTTCATTAAATATTATAAATACATATTAAACATTCGAAAAATTATTATTTTAAATAATTTATCGTTTTTTAAATATTATTTTCAAATAACAATTTTCATTTAATTTTCATTTACTCATTTGTACTGATATTATAATAATATATAAATTTATGATTTTTATTTTTATTAACAATTCTATTCATTGTTTTTTCAGAACATATAATTAACGAATATTTTTTATTTGTTTCTTAATACATTGCATAATTATGTTTGTTTATCTTATTTTAATGCATGTTTTATTGTAGTAATTATTGTATTGATACTTAATTTAAAACTATGTATATTGATACTTTTAATGCTACATGGAACAATAGGCTACTATTATGATTATGATAATGATGATGGTAATTATGAAATATGTATTGTTTTTATGAATGTTGATTTTTATTGTGTTCAATGTTTTTTTCATTAATAATAAATCTATTATTTGGCAAAAAATGTAATATTTTTATAATAACTATTATAGACAATTTTAATTTATTCAGAAGTTGTTCCACCACGTCCTCCTTTGCCTGGTGGAGATATTCCGCCTCCACGACCTCCACCACCAGAAACAGATGATGAAGATGAAATGTTTATGCACGCACCGCAACCGAATCAACCTATAATGGTATTAATGAAATTTTATTTTTTAATTCTTTATTTTCTAAGATTAATATGTATAATATATAATATTTTTTTATCAAATTGATGATGAAAATAGATGGCTGCTCATGGCTTGCATCAAGAAGTAAGACAGTGGTCGAGCAAGGATAATGAAATTATCGCTGCTGCGAAAAAAATGGCTATTTTAATGGGCAGATTATCAGGCTTAGTTAGAGGAGAAGGTGGTAATAAAAGAGATCTGATTGCATGTGCTAAGGCTATTGCAGAAGCTTCTCAGGAAGTTACTCGTTTAGCTAAGGAGTTAGCTAGAGAATGCACGGATAAACGTATTCGTACAGTATGTATATAATTTATTTATTATAATTTATATAATATTGTGTAATTAAAATTTATATCTTTTATATTTATTTTATAGAATCTTCTTCAAGTTTGTGAACGAATACCTACTATAGGAACGCAATTAAAAATATTATCAACAGTGAAAGCTACAATGTTGGGTGCTCAAGGTATAGTATACATAATTATTTAATTTAATGTATAAAATATTAATATATTCGTAGGACATTTTTAGAAGATTGATTCCAGAAATCAAAATAAACTCAAAAGTTGATATATAAAAATGTTAGTTAAAACTTATTTGTTATAAACAATTGTTTGCATTAGACGAAGTAAACAAAGTGAGATTATTATGTTATATCATTATTATATTCTGTTCTTGCTTTATCTAACACTTAAATTATTTATAATTTAATAAATAAATTAATTAATAAATGAATCTTAACCAATATTTTTACATTAACTTTTGTATTTGCTTTTGTCTCTAGAATCGATTTCTCCAAAAGTGTCTCCATATTAATATCTTGTATATAATATATTATGTACAAAATAGAACAAAGTAATTAAAATTTATTTATTTGCAATCAATTTTAATAAATTATTTGTATTTATATTTTAACTAAAATTATTACTTATGAAATAATTAGAATATTTCTAATTACTATGTGTTCTATCTTGTATATACTGTATGTGAATAAAGATCCAATTATTATATAGAAAAATGTTTCTGATAAAAATTATAGAATAAATATCATATAATATTGATATTTATTTAACTCAATAATAATTTTTAAAAGTTCTATGAATGTCATGTTTAAATGAAATAATTTCTAAATGGAAACCAATATTTTTTATTATATATTCTTATAAATATTTATATTATATTATATTATAATATTATAGATATTTAAATGTTTTCAAAACATTACTTATATATATATATTTTATTAATTTTGAAATATCAATTTTGAAACCTAACTTTGTGCATTAGTGTTTAAATTTACATACATATTTTAAGAATTTATATCTCAAGAATGATTTATGCAAAAATATTATGTTTATATGCAAATATCACATATCAGTTTTAAAAAAATTTTATAAAGTCATTATTAGATCAAATATGTTTCCCTTGATATTCTATAATTTTTATATAAAATATTTTACTATAGTGTCTGTTATTGTATTTTTTAAAATATTTATATTTTCAAATAATTTTCACATAGATTGTCAACTATCAAATAAATAAAATAGAAATGAAAGAATTTTATATCATAAAAAATTATTCATTGATTAATGAAAATAGTTATTAATAACATTTTTTATATGTAATTAATAACATTTTTTATATATAGAAATGCTCCCTACCTGGGAAGAGTTGATGCTTTATGGTAAAAATATTGACAAATTATACTTGATGTTTTTGCCATTTTCTTTAGCGTTTCTTTTATTTATTTGTAGATATTGCACAATCTTGCACTTGCAGTGCATGCATATTTTAGCTTTTTTCATAATGAATTAATAAAAAAGTATAATATATAAATAATAATTATTTTATTAGATAAAATTTTGGAATATTTAATAAAATAAAAAAAAATTATTATTAAAGTGTTACAATATTTTAGTTTAGTTTTATAAATAAAATTTTCTTTAATAAATCATAAAATATGAAATTGTTTTATTCAATTTTCTAACTTTTGATTTATTGATGAAACAAATGGTTTAATGTGCCTGTGCTCATCATGACATAGACGAATTGATTGGCTGCAGTAAGTTGATGAAATAAATATAAATTAGCATAGAAAATGTAGTTAAAAATAAATAATATGTTGAAATTAATGTTGTGTGTATAAGAATATTATGTACATACTTATATTGTATTATATTATATAATATACAATATATTGTATTATATTGTATCATATTATATGCATATGCACATATAATTTGTTTTTCAAAAATTAGACTAAAATCTTTAACTTTATTATCTTGAATCTTTATTAACTTATATTACTCATCTTTTTAACATTAATATTTACATCTTATTTTAAGTTTTATGCATATATTTTATTCTTTTTGCATGATTCTTTTTTTCTAGACATTTCATTATTTTTAAAATATTTTAAATTGTAATATATAGTATTATATATATACATACACACAATGTTTTTTTATATATTAAAAGAAATTAGTATTAGAATATAGTATTCTATCTGCACGTAATTTTCTTATAAATAATAAATTCATCCAATTTCATACATTCTTTGTTTTATTTGAAATGAAAAAAATTTTTTTATGGCACACATTTATGTGTTAAAAATTAAATTTTTATTAAATGAAATTGTTTATAATGATTATCTACAACAGCAATTTTTATTTAAATATCATGTATATTAATCATATAGTATAGTATATTTTACAGAATTGAAAAATAGAAATAAATATATTTTTAATTTGTTTCATAGTATACTATATCAGTGTATATTTGAATTTTCGATGATTTATCTTTTTATTTTTTAGCTGCAACCGAAAATAAAACTTTTACGAAATATACTTGGATTTTACTTTTTTTTTTTTTTTTTAAATGAACTATTTTAACTTTTTTTAATCTAGTTTTTCTATTCGTTTTTAAATTCAAATTTATTGAAACACTTAAATAATTCATTGAATCTATGAAACATGTTAAAAATTTTCTTCAATTTTATTTTACATTAAATATTTTAAATTTATTTAATAATTTTAATTTTATTAATAATAATTTTTATTTAATATTTTCAAAAAATATAGGCACAGAAGAAGATCAGGAAGCAACAGATATGTTAGTTGGAAATGCTCAAAATCTTATGCAAAGCGTAAAAGAAACTGTTCGTGCAGCAGAATGTGCTAGTATAAAAATACGTACCGCATCTGGTATGAAATTACGATGGGTGCGACGACAACCTTGGTATCAATATTAAACAAGCAATTGCAATATAATGAAAGTGAATTATAAAAGTTAGGTAAGATTTGTTAATATTAACTTTGATTGAGTTTAAATTGATTTAAAATCTTTTTATCAAGAAATATTCAATATTTTTTTTAAATTAATTTATAAATATGAAATTCGTAAAAAGAATCAAAATTTATAAAATTACTTTATTTATAAGGAATTTAAAAAATAAGTTTTCAGAAATAATTATTATATATTTTTTAATAATTATACATAAAAAAATACATATATTTAAAAAATTTTTTTGATTTTATTCATTTCAAATATTTGAATATTTCTTAAAAGATTCATTATAGTTCACAATGATTATAATGTATTGACCATTTTTATATATAAGTGCTAAAATTTAGAGTAAACGAACTAGTGATTAATATTAGAAATGAATTCTTTAAGAGATATATCATAGTCTTTAAAAAGTATAATCAAAAGATATTTTCAGATGAAATATTTTAGGGAATGCTTAATTATAACAATTTCCAAAGCCTATCTCTCTTATATAGTTTTCAGCAAATAAGTAAGAAAGTAAAATAGAGATGATAGAGCTTATGCCTTATATAAATTACCAATGTGCTATATATTTTCATGTATTTAATAGTAAATATATTTTGTACGTGCATGATGTGCGCATGCGCGCGTGCATATACACACATTAATCTAAAATCAGCACAATTAATAAGAATAAAATTTTTATCTATAAATATTAAAATTATTGACTAAGATAGTATAATGTATTTTTGCAAGTGAAATATGAATATAATTTTAATACATATTATTTGCTACAATATACAGTAATGCATGCTTAACTGACATCGAATTTGCAATGCGTTAGTTATATGTGGAAATCCGAACTCGTTATTTAAATCGCGAACGACAAACATTAACTAAGAATGAAATAAAAGAAAAAATATGATAGATTATTGTTACTTAGAGGATTCTTGAAGTAAGTAGTTTCAGAAATGAAAATAATTCGATATTAGCAAAGCGTGTAAAAATTGTCAATTAAGTTTGCATTACTTTATGTGTAAAAAAATCTTACATACAATATCGTAACGAGGAAATCTATTTTTGTAAGTTTTATCTATTCATTCTCTAACAAGAATGAACTTATCTAACTTATCTATTGTTTCTATATTTTTATTTTTTTTAAACTGGTGCTATATATGTGCAATATAAATAACATATAATTGATATATAAATGAATATATATTGAAACATAATACAAAAATAAGCAATCAATTTAATATATATTTAAACAAAATTTTAGATTAGATATTAGATACAGTAAATATTTATATAATTATTATATAATTTATATGGAATATTTGTAGTATATAACTATTAATTTTGGTAATATAAAATAATTTTATATGAAATTATTTATAATAAAGTTTAATTTTTATTACATAATACGAATACAAAAATTAATGTAATACATTTTGTATTGTAAAAGCATTATATACACAATATTAATCTAAAAAATAATAAAATTAACAAAAAAATACAATTGTTATAATCATTCAAGAGAATCCCTTTTCATTAAATGTAATCCAGGAGCTGTAACTCCTGGCATTTTATTTTTTGGTATTTTTCCTGGTCTTAAATAAGGATTATCTATAACATCTTGTTGTGTTGTAATTTCTCCATTTTGTTCAACATCTTCATTTTGTCCTTTTATACCTATAAAAAGTATAAAATATTATAAAATTATTATACAAAAAAATAAATTTCTTGATATTTATTTAAAATAATAAAATTTTTTTAAATAATAATCAGACCTTCTTCTGATTCTTCTATTTCTTGTTCTTTTTTCTTTTTAATTGGACTTGGTTCAAATTGAAAATCTTGATCAATTTCAAATACTTGATCTTGTGGAAGTAATGCAGAAAGATAACTAGGAAATTGTGGTTTACATGATATTACTGAAAATAAGATTTAATTTTTAGTAAAGTATTATTTACACATTTTTATTTACAAATTTATTAGTTTAAATAAATCAGGTTTTAAGATTTAATAGGATTTAATAGAATAAGATTTCTACTTACATGGAAACATACTATTATCTTCTGTTAAAAACAGACTATGTGTTTCTCCAGTTTTTGCAATAAATCTAGTTAAAGCTCTTTCAATATCACGTTTTTGTGTTGCTGCTTTTTCTCTTATTGCTTCATATTCTGTTACTGGTTGCTTATGTGTCTGTTTATAAATAAATTAAATAAGTTAAAACTGTAGTTCAAAACTGCATGTGATAAATATTGTTTTAATTAAAATATTGATAATTATATGAATTATAAGTTTTTAAAAAATTATATCTACTTTATTTCTTACTTTACCGGAGTTCTAATATATGCATGTGGATCAGGAAAGGGTGGTAAATAACTTGGTATATGAGATGGATGACTTTGTTTCACTCCAGCTTGCAAAATATTTAATTGCTTTGATTGAGTTTGTTGTTGAAGTGGTGGTAAAACTGTTCTATTAGCTCTCTTTCCATAACTTTCCAAATTATCTAATTTTATACCCATATTTATTAATGCTACTATAACATCTGCAATGAGTGGTTCTGTTCTACCAGAAAGTTCACAATAATTTCTTGCTGATTCTCCAACTTCAACAATAACTATAAATAATTTTTGTTTGTATTATAAATTTGTTAAATAAAATTATATGTAAAATTATATGTAAATATTATTTTTCAAATGACAAATTTTAAGAATAATTTAAATATTTATTCATTTTTTTAAATATTTACATTATTATTTTACATAATTATATATATAAAACATATTATTAATATAATAAGAAATGTTTTCTTTTTTATAATTTAATTAAAAAATTTATCTAAAAGAAAAATAAAAAATAATATAATAAAAAAGATATATTATATAAAATAATAAAGTTTTGAATATTAAGAGGTTAGAAATATTTTGAAATTAATTGATATTCTTACAAGACTGTAACATTTCTGTGAGAACTTCTAATGCCTGTTTTTCACAAGTATCGTAACCACATTCCACTAAAATGCTACAAACTACATGATTTAATATCTTTCTTCGTGTATTTGTTATTTGAATGTCCATAATGTTGAATACAAACAAAATAAACTTTACTACGCAAAAAACTAACTGTTTAGCGCGCCATCATAGTAAATAATCGAATTTTTAAAATCCAAAATAATATAAAATAAAATTTTAACAATAAAAATAATAAAATTTTAACAAATAAATAATTATAATAATAGAATCGAAATACATATTTATAATGATTCTATTTAATAACAATTCTATGATATTCATGAATTCCTAAATCTATCAAAATTTAACTAAACTATGTTATATTTATGTATTTTAAGTTTTTTATTATATATTTAATATATATTAACCAATATATTAAATATATTTTAATTTATTATATTTAAAGTTATAATAATTTCGAAAAATAAAAAAAAATTATATTTATGTTACTTTATTATAGAATTATGCTACCAATCATTTTAAATCTTAACAATAATTATTTTAATAATCTGTTGTATTTTCATTTAATATACTGATCGTGTAATCGAACATCTGATACTAAATTCAAAATAAATAATTCTTAATGTAATTCTAATTTAAAATATAATCGAATAACATGTGCATTTGTAGAATGGTGAATTAATTGATACGCTTTTACTTTCACAACAAACATTAAGTATATAAATTCGCATAATATTTTCACTTGAAAATTATTTTAATGTATAATTAATAACTATAAAATAAAAAATTATGGCGTCAGGTTTAGAAAGCTACGTAAATCGTATCCTTTATTTTGACTCTATTATTTTTATTTTTATTATATTTTTTGACAATTCTTAACAATTCATAGATACTGTTTCTATTATTACTTCTGATGGTAGAAACTTTATTGTAAGTGAATATATAAATTATATATAATTAATTATTTTACTCTATTAAATATTTTTATATTATTTTATAAATATTTTATAAATATTATTATAAATTTCTATGTTTATATTATTATTGATAAAAAAATTTTTATAAATGATTAAATTGTCATTTCAATATTTTACTATATATATATATATATATATATACACACACATATATTAAACATATGTAATCTAATTTTTTATTATTAATTTGTAATATATTTTTATATTAATTTTATATTAAAATTGTATGTAATATTTAAATAGATTATATTTTCAGGGAACATTGAAAGGTTTTGATCAGACTATTAACATAATATTAGATGAATCTCATGAGCGTGTATATAGCACAACACAAGGAGTGGAACAAGTAGTATTAGGTTTACATATTATTAGAGGTGATAATGTGTAAGTAATTTAACTTAATTAATTTTTAATATATTTGAAATATTAAATGCACAGCACATCTTTTTATACGTATATCATCAGTGACATTTAATGTGTTAATGTATTTAATGTGTTTTATTCTTTGTTATATTAATATTTTATTTTAGATTTGTTATTTAATTTAATATTTTATTTAATAAGATTAAACAAGATTTAATTTTATTTTTATTTTGATATTATAATAGACAACACAAATATTATTGAATAAAAAAATATGTAATTATTAATTTATATATAATTATTAATTTACATTTTTTACAATATATAATTCTTTCTTCTTTTAATCAAATTACAAAAATTGAATAAAATGATAATAAAAAATATGAAGGATTTTAATAATATTTTTTTTTTTAGAGCAATTGTAGGAGAATTGGATGACGAGATGGATGCACGTTTAGATCTATCAGCTATAAGAGCAGATCCTTTAAGTTCTATTGTACATTAATAGAAAATAATTACAGTTATAATTATTATTGTTTGAAAATAATAATATAACTAAACAATAATAATAATTAAATAAGAATTTGTAATAATGAATTATAGTCAAATGAAAGTACAATTTCTTACATGGGTTGTATATTGTATAAATATCATTTTTTATATCCATTTAAAATATTTTTGTTTTAAACAAAATGCAGTGGAAAAATATAACCATTGTTTATCACACTATGAAGAATAATAGAAAGATATTAGAATTAATAATTAAACTGTATAAAAAGATTTCACTATAAGATAGTAAATTATATTTTTTACAAATGTAACTTTCATTTATTAGTTTTCTAGGAATAATAAAAATAAATATCAGTAGATCAATAATTGAATAATAACTGAACAATTTTTTAAATATACTCTGTTTCTTAACATATTTTTTTTAAGAGGAAATATTTCTTAATCTATGATTTAGCAGAGATGTATTTAATATTTAATATATGAAACGGTTTGTGGTTATGGTTGCACCATATACTGATAAATGTTATAGGATAAAAATATTACTAGTATTGTAAAACCTATATTATTATAAGATTCACATTTATTTAAATACATTTTTAATCTGCAGTTCCCTATAAAATTTCAAATGAAAGATTTTTGATATCTATCTATCTATTTTTTCTAAGTAAAAAAGTATGTATGTGTATGTGCGCGCGCGCGCATGTGTGTGTACATGTGCGCGCGCGCGCGTAATCATTATTACTTGAGAATTCTTATAAATATATTTCTTTATAAAATATTGCATATTTTCGAACTTTTTTTTTTTTTACATATGTTATATACTATGTCATTTTATTGGTGTTTCGATTCATAATAATAAAGGCCTTAGGCCATTCAATAATTAATTAATTTATATTATTATAATACTATTTAAACATAATTGAATAAAACTTATATATAGAAGTCAAAACTATTATGTCACGTACACACATACACACGCGCGCGCGCGCGCGCGCGCACGCACACACACACACACATGTATGTATTTTTGTATATCTATACATGGAAGACATAAAAAGAGATGTAAATCAATCGATATAATTAAACAATTTTTCATTCATCATATTTTATATATATATTAAATGTCTTTTCAAATGGATGAAAATGATCAATATATACAGATACATATCTCCACTGAAAATTTCATTTGCTATTATTCATAATGTAATAGATAGTATATTTTATATATTTTTCATATATGTAGAATATGATTTATATTTTTTAAATAAAATATAGAATGTCACGTAATTATGAGCATTATTCATACCATTTATTGGTATGAATACTTCATATAAAGAAATACTTGAAATTAATTCATATACAATTTTAATATTTTTTTTAATACCTTAAATTTATATTTTGCTATTTAACCACTAGCGAGCATTTGACACCATGTACAATTGACACAATCAAAAAATCATTAATCTGGACCATTATAAATGAATGCATTATCATTAATGCATGCTGTACAAATTTAAATTACAATGAGAATTATTATCAGGTACTTTCCTAATGTACCTACACGAAATTGCTTATTGCCTTAATTATTAGTCACGATATTGGTCCTATTTCTATTTCGTCGTCTAATTCGTCCACCACGTCTATTTTGGTTCGATCCATTCCATTCAGGTCCATCCATTCCGAAATTTGGATTTGGACCATTTGGATTGAACCCCATCATACCAGAATCTGGAGGTACTGGTGTAGGACCGGGACCAAAATTATTAAAATTACTACCGGAATATGTTGGTGCACCATCATACGAAGAATTAACGTCTGGTCCAAAACCTACACCAGGTGCTGGGCCTAATAATCCAGCTCCATTATTGCGTTGAACATTAAAACGAGGATCAAAGTTCATTTGATTTTGAGGCACAACTGGTCCATTTATGGTTATTCCGGGAGGTATGTTAGATATTCCTGTCATACTCATTGGTGGTATGTTTTGAGGACCTATAGGTGCATTTATTATAGGTCCCATAGGACCCATATTTCCAAGCATTGGACTTGGACCCATTGGCATCATACCTTGTCCACCTTGCATACTTTGTGGTCCAGGCATGCCTTGAGGAATAGACATTCCACCAGGACCAATTCCTATGTTTGATATTTCTATTGGCGACTGTTGAACATTTTTCATTATGGAAGCATTTACATTTTGAGAAGATAGATTGGAAGCCTCGAGAGCTTTTCGACGTGGATCGGATCGAACTTGCGGAGGTGATTTTGGAGTATCCATTTTAACTGGAGGTGGAGACATGGGAGAATCAGCTAATTCAACTTTACCAATTCTAAAAATTTTACGTAATCGCGGATCATATTTCACCTGCGCATCATTCTTAGTAAGTTTAAGACCTGTATAATCGGGCCTTGGTATGTCAACAATGTATACTTTATACGTCATTGGAGGATGCGAAGAAATGCTTGCATCGATTTCTGTACAAGGTACATGTGACGGTGCTGGCTTAAATGGTAAGCTTAACATTTGTCGTAAATCAACATCAGATTTAGTAGATGTATCAGTGAATCCTGCTCCAACAACTCGAAGATCTGTATCTCCGAAACTAGTTTGAAATTGTTGTCTAAAATCCATATCTTTTCTTCGGAGATCTTGATCCGTTTTAGTTCGAAGATCCGTATCCATGTTAGTATCGACAGCAGTAATACCGGAACTATATATGCTTGTTTCTAATCTAAGATGCTTAGACTCCTTTTTATTATCTATTCCACTAGGACTATTTGATTTCTGTTCATCTCTACGTTGTCTAGGATCTCGAGACATACGGGGATCTCTGGAAATAGATATAGAACTTGTTCCAGGTGAAGAATGTGGACTCGATGTTTCATTTTCTGTTTTTGACAATTGATTGGAAGTATTAAAAGTAACATTTTTATGAATATTTGATTCCTCTACTGATATTCGATCTGGTGAAGATTTGACTTTTGAAGAATAGTCTTGTATATTAGTATTTTGTTGAGTAGATTTATTCGTTGTCGAACTATGTGCTTTTAATGATGATAATAATTTTGAAACCTCAGCACTAATATCAATTTTACTCAAATCTCCAAGTTTATCTACAATAGCTGCTGGTTGAGGTATGGTAGGTGCAGAAGATGTCGTTTGAAATTCTTCTTTAATCACAATATTTTGCGTTTTTTCTATAAATTCATTTTCTTCTTTTGATGTATCTTTATTAGAAAGTACTATCGTAAGATTTCCGCCTTCATCGTCATCATCGTCATCTTCATCATCTGAGTACCAATCTTCTAAAATTTGATCTGTATTTCTTGCAGAGCACTCATTTTCTATATTTTTAAAACTATCTTGAGCTGCTCGTTGTTGTTGTTGGATACGCATAAATAATTCCTGTGCTTTTTTTGGTAAATGAGCTGGTATTTCTTGTTCTTCTGTACATGGTGAAGAAATATCATGATGATTAATAGTTTCTTCATTTATGATATTCGTTTCTGTAACAATTTAATAATTTTTCATTTCTTTTGTGTATTTTTATTTTTAAGTGAAACCAATCTTACCTTCCTGATCTGTATTTTTATCTTTTTGTTTATCATCATCTTCAATTGGCATTTCTATAACAAGATCTGTTTCTTCATCTTGATCACTTTCTTCATCAAATTTAGATTTAGTAAGATTTGCTACTTCATCAGCTATACTAACAACAGGTGGTGGCTTCTTTACTTTTAATAATTGTCTTAAATCTATATCTTTCAAATTTTCATGTAATGATGGATCCTTTTTTTTCGCCTAAGAGCAAAACAAAACATTTTTAGAATACTGTAGAATAAAATTATTTAAAAAAATTTGTTATTATTTAATACCTGTTCTAAGATTTCATCCTCTTCTACATCTTTCGTAAAATCTTCTTTTGTTTTATTTAAAATTGTTTTATTTGATTCAACATTATTAGCTTCAGTATAAAAATCCATATTTGGCATAGATTGGGATATTAATGGTTTTTGATGTATATGTTGAGTTGCTAAACCTAATGCAGCATTAGGAAGTTGTATACCGAATTCATTGGCTGATTGTAATAACATGATTTGTTCATATGGAACTCTATCTTCATCTGAACCCCATCGAGTTTTCTTACCCGATGGTTTTCTTTCTCTAACATTTTTCTGCTGTGTTTGCTCTTCTATATAAAAAATTTTAATTTTAATATAAATAATATATAAAAAATAAATAAATATATTAATACCTTTTTCTTCCTTTTCATTGTTTTTTTCTGTAGTGCTAGTTGGTACTGATATATTTAGCTCAAAAAGACTTGGAATTTTTGGATTTGTTGTTTCTTGGCCTTGTGCTAATGTTCTTGCTGTATTATTTATCATTAACATTGCTCCTTCTCTACTTAAGCGTGGAAAATCTCCAAG
Organism: Apis florea; assembly: GCF_048593485.1. Classification (NCBI taxonomy): domain Eukaryota; kingdom Metazoa; phylum Arthropoda; class Insecta; order Hymenoptera; family Apidae; genus Apis; species Apis florea. Next base: position 6,443,350 of record NW_028256549.1, on the reverse strand, counting down.
AATTTCTTTTGGTGCTGTTTCTAAGTGTTTCAATAAAATTCCTTTCACCTAATTTATTTTAATAATAAATAGTATTTTATTTAATATAAATAAAATATTGCTTTTAAAACTAATTATAGAAAATTTAGAAAATTTTAAGATAGTAAATACCTGCTCATTTAAAGGTTGATGAGAAAATTTACAATTTTCTCCCTGATTACATTTTAAACCTGTGTGGAAAAATTTACATGGAAAATCGTGATGCATATAAAGACATTTATCTCTCTTTGCACAACAGTCCATGAGATAAAATTTGCATAATTCCATTTTTCTAGGTGGTAAAGCATTATGTGAAAAAGGACAATCATCTCCTCTATGACATTTTCCTTGCATATAATAAACACATATAGCATCTGGATCTTGATTGTGATCATTATTTTGATTTCTTCGTCCATTCCTATCATTTCTCATCTGTCCACGACTTTTACTTTTCCCGCCACGTTCATTTTTACCACCTCTTCGTCCTATATAATATAAATATTGTAACTATTATAAATTTATAATTAATATAAAAAGAAATTTAACAAATAAAAAAAAAATATTAATATATTGGCAAATCTCCCCTACCTCCACCTCCTCTCGAACTGCTACGTTTGTTATCATTATCTCTATGTCGATTTACATTAGGCCTTTCATCATAATCTGAATTACTATCAAAATTTTCATGATCATTTGTATGTCTGGGAGAATTATTTTCTTGTGAGTCTTTCCTAACAGGTGAGGCACCCCTAACAAATAACATTTCATCCTCATCTTCATTAACATTTTCATCATCACTTATTTTTCTTCTCTGTAAAATATATATTTATAATAAATCTATATAAAAAATTATTTGAATTAACTTTATTAATGTCATTAATTATTATTTAAAACCTTTTGATCTTTATTACGATCTTCTTCTCTTTCATCACGTATTCTTTTCCTACTCTTATTTCTATTACTTTTACTTTTAGATTTGGAATCTTGATTTCTAGCACTATCTTCCTCTAAAGCTGCTCGAATTGCTTTTTCCACATCTCCTGCCCAATCTTCTGTTGGGCTTTTGTACTTTAAAAATCTGTCATGTTTGCTACTTCCTTGAACACTTGATTTCTTACTTTTATTAAATTTAGAATCAAAAGTTTTATTTTTTGATACATCTGTTTTTGATGAATTTTTATTGTTATCATTATTTATTGGTGGTAGCACAGGTAGTTCATCATCTTCATCGGATGGAATTTCCCCATCTTCCAAATCATTATCATTGTTACTAAATATATATTAAAAATAGATTATTAGCCAAAATAATATTATTTGTCTTATAAATTTTGTATAATTTAAAATAGTTTTATATAATAATAACATTTTTATATTTTTTATGTATTATATTTTTTTTTATGTTTTTTATTTGAAAGTAAAATATTCAATGTCTGTAACGATGACATAAGTTTTGCTTGATATCTTCTATTATTAAAATTATTTTAAATATGTTTTAAAATTTCTTTCCTATCCTAAATTCTGATCAATAATTTTGATAAATAATTTCACACTAATAAATAACAAATAAAAAATGTATTTATAATATTATTAAAAAGGATATACTATATCCTTATATTTCAATATATTTTTAATTTTTCAAAGCTGCAATTTTATTTTATCCATAAAAGTAATATTAAAATGATTTTTTATTTCATCTTAACATCATCATCATCATCATCATCATCATCTTCGTCGTCGTCGTCGTCGTCATCGTCGTCGTCGTCGTCGTCGTCGTTGTCGTTGTCGTCGTCGTCGTCGTCATCATCGTCATCGTCATCGTCATCATCGTCCTCATTATCATCAGCATCATCATCATCATCGTCATTGTCATTATCATCATCATCATCGTCATCATCGTCGTCATCATCATCATCATCATCATCATCATCATTATCATCATCATCATCATCATCATCATTATCATCATCATTTATAAATAATTAAAAAGAAATGCAAAATACATTTCTTTGATAAAATGAAAAATTGCTAAATATAGCATAGCAGGATTAAGTTCATAAAAACTGTTAAAAATATTAACAGCAATGGTCATTAAATATATCACATGTTATATGTTGAATAAAGAAACATCGAACTTTGGTCGAGTAGAGTATAGCTGAAAGAAGCTTCCGCTACTAGTTGACCTGAAAACATTAGCTGCTTTGGGAGTTGACTAACGATACATTGTAATATCGCAAGCATCGATCGATGCAACTTTGGAATATATATTTTAACATATATATAGTTAACATATGATTAAAAAATAAAAAAAAATCGTTTCTTTAATGGCTGCTATCTGTGATTTATTAGAAAAAGAGTATATTTTAAATATGTATAATAATATTTATATGTTAAATTATAATATATGAAAACATTAAAGTACTATGTAGAGAAAGAAAATCCCATATTAAATTAAGCATATTCATATTTAAAATAAATATACGAATATAATGAGAAATTGATTAATTTGTAAATTATAAATGCTAAAAGTTGTTAACTTAGCACACTAAAAACGTATCATTTTCATATCATGAAGGAAAATAGTAAATTGGAATTTCCTTACCCACAGATTGTGTTCATTATTAGCATCATTATCATTATCATAATTCATTATCAATGTAATAGCATGAATATCAGAAATCGATATATAACATCACATTATTTTTCAGCATATCTCATAGTCATCGTTACAGCATTGCCAACAGTGCATGTAACATTTTTCGATATCGTGTCAGAATTTTCTTCGCGTGTAGACCTCGTTTGTCTCGTTCATTCACGTGTATGTAAAGTACACATGATGTAGAATACACATGTGTATGCATATATAAAATATGTATGTACATGACGCACATCTATATGTACGCTGTGTATGAATTTAGTTTCACATGTGTTCATAAATATTTCGTATTCGAACCGGAAAATGTACTATGTATACCTCTTTCTCCCTGAAGATCACGTGCATATTTTTTCCTTACTTAATTTTTGATTTCCGAAATAATTTTATATTAGTATTTAATTTTTAATTCTTCAATGCTCGTAAAAAATATATTATTATTAAACTTTAATTGTTATAGACATATAATATGAAAAATAATATGGAAAATATGGAAATACCAATATTTATATTTATGAATTATAAAAATTGAGCTTTTGTATCTATTTTAAATTTTATGTAAATAACTAATTAATATCTATTAATATCTATTATACAGAATGTTTTTTATTTCATAAATATAAAAAATTTAAATCTATTTTTTATTATTTTATATTTGATATATATTGAACATTTCAAACAATTTTTTCATTATAAAAATGACCTTGACCTTACAAATGATGCTAAGATATTTGATATTTAATAACGATCTTATAAACCACAGTAGACAGTTTAATTTCAGAGCAATGAAGAACCATAAAAAGAGACATGAGAGAAAAAAAGTAAGTTATATGTATCTGAACAGAGTAACGAGTTTATTTTTTCTCACAGTGGTATATGCCAATGGTATATACCAACGAAAGCGGGGGATAGCACGGAGCTTCCGGAGAGGGGATCAACGTGTAACGTGAGTGGTACGAACAGTCATAAAATTTCGACTGTTTTGTTGGTGAATAAAAAATGTGGAGGCAAACCTTTGGATTAGAGTCTCAGCCGCGGAAACACTCTCTAATGCCATTGTTTTGTCCCGATCGATCGTGTTTTGTACCGTATGATATAGCACTGTGGCCCGACGATGATCATTCGATCGATTGACGCGACCACACTCGATGGCTCTTTGCTTGCAAAATAATCGCGTGCCTGAATTCTAGCATTTGAAATTTTGAAATACTCGTTATTGGACACTAATTAGCCCTAGAGAATATATTTCGTATGTCTCTCCGTTTCTCTTTCTCTCTTGCGCGCGTGCGCATACAACAAATGTATCAGTTTTTATTAACGTTTTCTGTCTTTATCGGCCTTTGTTACGTCTGTCCTTTTCTCTCAAATATTCTTCTCGCCTGAATACAACAGGCTACTTTGTAAATAAAATTTCTTTTATTTTCTGTTTTATCCGGGATACTATTGCACTTTAGATTTGGTGAAGAATGGATTTCACTATGGCTTTCCTTTTCTTGGCTATAAATTTCGTTAAATGGCGCGATCTTACCACTGCAACGTCATTTTGGCTTGACGTGGCATATGGCTGACTAATGATAAGCTTGTAGGCTCTTAAATTCTTTTTTCCAAATGATCGTAATATAAAAAAAAAGTGCTAAAATAAGAACAGTGCTTAGAAAGAAATACGAGTGCGTATTTTTAATCCGTAATCAGATGAAAAGAAAAAAGCGTTTTCCCCAAAATACGACTCGAAGTTTCGTAGAATATATAAAGGCGTAGCTACCACTTTGACGATTCCCGTCCCGTAATCTAATAATAGTGCTCTTTTTGATTGAATATTTATTAGGAGAGAGAGAGAGAAAGGGAGCGACGAATTGATCTCGCTTTTTGCCGATAAAAACAACTGCGAGTTAATCAGACGCGCGTCTGTTATTGACGATAGAATTTTTAAAAAAATTAAATGCACGGACTCGACGCGATTCGTGTCTCTCCTGGATGGATGACAGCGTTTACGTCTCTCGTGTACTTCCGCGTTAGATATTTATCTCAGCAAAAGAAGAACATGTGTTATGAACGAGACTAGTCGCAGGCAGGCGAAAAGTACGATGGTCGGACAGAGCGTATTACTATGTCAGCAGATCGTATAAAAATGTATCAGTTATGAGACGATGAGCGAAAACTTCAAAGATCAAACTAAACATGGCCACATCTGGAACTATTCTGAGCGGGCAGCTGCACGAAACCTCGGAAGAAGGGCGAGCGAACGGTACCGAGCTGGGAGGGAAAGCAGCGCTGATTCCTTTTCACCAATCACAAACCGTATTCAATGATCACGTGCTCTCTCTTCCATTATTTGTGTTCCCCCACTTTAATTTCCTTTTGCTTCCCCACTTTTCTTTATTGCTTGTGTTATGTGGAGCAAATTCCTGAAGCCTTCGTTGACCCTTGATTTTCTACGCACAACTTATCTGAAAGCAAACTTATAGATATATTACCCATATTAAAAACATATCGTAATTTTCGTATTTAATTATTAGAGATTATACATTATACAATATAAACATTTTAAAAAATTTTTTCATTTTAAAACAAAGATATATAAAAAATATAATTATTTAAAAAGATTATATTTTCAATTACGATTGATATTTACAGATTTCTTATCATATATTTGCTAATCATAATTTTACAATTTAAAGAATTCTTAATTTGAATAATTAAATGTCGTAAATTACAAATAAAATAGCTCTTAGAATTAAATATTAAGTATGTAAAATAAAATATGTAAAATAAAAGTTCTATAAAAAAATAAAACTCAAATCATATTTTGACTATTATTACATTATATATTATTACATTAATAACTGAAATTTTATAAATAGCAAATTATATAATATTATATATATTTATAAATTTTAATAAACTTCCATAAACATATTTATTTTATATATTTATCAATTATGCGAATTTTATATTAAATTATTTTTTTTCTACTTTATACAATATTTATAATAATATAATTTTATATATATATTATAATAATATTATAATTATTTATACATAATCTCAATATAAATATTAATTTTTATTATTAAACATATACATATATATATTTTGAATGTATAAAAACTTAAATGAATATAATAACTTTTATAAAAAATAGCAGTATAAAAAATATTCTCTTATATTATATGCAAATACTTGCAAAAATTATAATTTTATTTAATTTGTTCGTGCGATCGATGATAGAAAACAAATGAAATTCCGCTTAACCAGCATTGTCGTAATGGTATATCTGGTAAATTTCGTGGATTATAAACATGTCTCCAATCTGACAAATCTGAATTACAATCTGATTGCTCCGGTGGTCCTTTCACTTCTATACCATTAATACATCTTTTACATTTAAATCTAAAGAATAATAATAAACATTATTTTAATGATTCTTCTTATAATTTTAATAAAATCAATAATTGTAAACTTACTTATCGTGAGTATCTGATATAGTATTTTCCTCTAATTTAAATAAATCTCGTAAATCATTTAAGGTAAAATGTCTTGCAACATCTTCTTCTTGATCTACAACTGTTGAACTTAATGCTTTTTTATGTGCTTGTCTTTGAAAAATTTTTTCTTCAATAGTACCAGTCTATAACATATTTAAATAATAATATAGAGAATATTAATTTATAAGAAATAATTTATGATATTTTTTACATACACAAAGAAATCGATATACAAAACAAGGTTTTTTTTGGCCATCTCTCCAAATTCTGGCCATAGCTTGATCATCATTTGCAGGATTCCAATCAGGATCGAACATGATAAGACGATTTGCACCTATAAGATTTAATCCACAACCTCCAGCTTTAGAACTGAGCATGAAAATAAAATCATTGCTATTTGAATCATTAAATCTTTCTACTACTTTTGATCTTTTTTTGATAGTCATAGTGCCATCTAATCGAACATAATTATAACAACGTTTACAACATAGTTTCTCAAACAGATCAAGAGTTTGTGTATAATTAGATACCAATACAATTTTATCATTTGTTGTTGTTTTAATAGATGCCAAAAGACAATCTAATACCATTAATTTTCCAGATAATTCTGGTAGAATTTCTCTAAAAATAAATAAAAAATTATAAAGATAAAAATAATTATAAATATTCTTTTATATATATATAATAATAATAAATTTAAAAATTACACACTTTGTGCTATAATTTGATGGCATTAATTTTGCAGCATTTTCAAATCCATCAGATTTTTCTAATATTTTTTCATATACTAAATCAGGATGATTACATAATTTTTTCAAAAGTGTAATTGCTGAAAGTGTAGAAAGACTTTCTGTTTTTCCTTTTTTACAATTCTCAAGATTTTCTATAACAAACAAATAAAGAATGTATAAAATTTAAAAATATTAAAAAATGTTATATTATTTAAATATTAAATTAATTAATTAAACTTTTTTTAAGAATTTGAAATTATTTAAAATAATAATTTTATAATAACAAACCTTCCATTGATTTTTTAATACTATCACTTTGTATAAAATTTTTATAAAGATCAGTCTGCACTTTTCCCATTTTTATACACACCACTAATTCATATTTTAAAGGTAAATATTTTGAAAGTAATGCACTGGTACGTCTAATGAGACATTTATTCACAATGGCTACTAATTCTTTTAAACGCTCTTGAGCGAGTTTGCGTTCTGTATCTGTTGCAGCAGCATCTTGACCACGTAAAATTGGTATTTCAAATTTTTTTCGAAATTCCTTAAAAATAAAAGTATCATTTTTACATAAAAATATTTGAAAAATCTATTGAATTTTTCAAATATATTAATTCACATACTTGTGCTGTTCCTAATAATCCTTGATTAACAAAATGCACAAGAGAAAAATATTCTAAGAGATCATTCTGAATAGGTGTTCCACTAAGTAATATTCTTCTTTTAGCTTTTAAATTAATAAGTGCTTGATATGTTTGATTTTCAGAATTTTTTAAACGATGACCCTCATCACATAATATGAGTCCTACTTCATCTTGATGAAGAATATGTGCATGTAAACGAAAAGTTTCATAACTAATTATTAGTATGGGATTTACACATTTGCGGCCATAAGTTTTCATAAATCCAATAAGTTTTGTATCAATATCTGTTTTGTTTCCACCATCAATAGCTAGTGGTTGAATTCTATTTTTCAACCATTTAAAGATTTCATTATACCAATTTTTAACTAATGAACTTGGAGCAACAATAATAGCTTTGTCTATAAGTGGTTTAGCTTCAGGTCCTTCAAAATAATATTATCTAATATTATCTCAATTTTATGCATTATAGAAAATACAATATTAATTTACCTTGTTTTAATAAAGTCCATAACAATGTTATACATTGTAAAGTTTTTCCAAGACCCATTTCATCTGCCATAATACATCCATAAGCACCTTCAATCCGTTTTCCTGTTACACATTCATACATAAATTTTACACCTTCTCGCTGATGAGGTCTTAAAATATTGCATAATAAAGGATCTACTACTACATGTACAAGTTGTTTAGATCTAAAATATAAATATATCATTATAAAAAATTTTCAATAAAATTTAACAACTAGAAAATAAATAAAATATTTTATACAAACAGATCAACTTTCAATTTTTCATGTTCAGATAATTCACAAGGTGAATAGACAATAAGTGCATTAGCTTCATTAGGATCATGTAAAGGTCTACGAGGACCAGATAAGCGTATTCCCAATACACGACCTGATAATTGATAGCCAGGAATTGGTATTTTAAATGGTTTATTAAGAATTTTTTTCATTCGTTGTTCCTATCAATTAAATTAAAAGACTTATACAAGACTCAGAACTATTTATTAAATATAATAATTTATTATTTAGCATAATACCTACATGTTCAGAAATTACTTCTTGAGTAGCTTGTATATCATTAGCTGAAAGAATAACTGCTTTATATTCTGGTATTTCTACATTTTTAACATTGCAGCAAATTTTTTTTTTTATTTGATGAACTGATGATACAACTGGAGACAATGTCAAATTGTTAGATATATCAGATAATAATGGACGTTTACCTCTTTTACTGGGAGCCAAAGAACGAATCTTAAGTAAAATAAATATAAAAATTAAAGTTTTTTTATTGCCATAAAATTAAATTTTATAACAATAATAATAATAAAAATAAACATATTTACAAAAATGAAAGTAAAAAAAATATAAAGGTTATGTTATTAAAACGTTATATTATTAAAATTTTATGATTATATATTTTATAATATAATATAATTTAAAAAAAAAATTAAAAAAATTTAAAGCAATTTCAATATCAATTTCATTAATAGGAATTTTTAAATAATTTTATAAAATTACCATTCTGAATTAAAATATATTTCATTTCTAAATTTCAAAATATTTCATTTTATAATAATATAAAAAAAAATTCATTATTCTTTATATATTATATATTAAATTTTATATAAGAAATAAACAACAAATAAGTAAATATTTTCAGAAATTTCGTGATTATAAAAGTGATAAATTTACTATATATATTTAGAATCTAGCGCACCTATCGTTCATAATTAGAAACTAATATTGTATCATTGCATTTAAATTTCGATCAAAGAAGACATTTTTAATTTATATATTACATATTATATTATTATATATTATATATATATTATATGTATTTATATTATTTATTTTTATATTAATTTTTTATTTTAATATTAATTTTTAAATGAAAATATTAATGATTTTACTTCATAATTACATGCATTATTAATTTATTTATATATAAAAAATACACATAAAATATTCATGACAATACTATAGCTATATAAAGATATGCTTTATTTTTTATTCTAAAAAATAAATGAATAAAATTATATTTCTGTAAATATATTTCCTAAAAAATTTATATTTAAATCATCATCATCTTTTATAATATATTTATTATATTTCATATTTGCAATATTAAAAGTACATTTTGTAAGTTCAAATAATTTAGGATTAATATTAGGTTTTAAACCATAAGTATCTTTCAAGAATTCTAATACAGATGTTTTATTATGTAAATTATTAAAAAACATTCGACTTTTTTTAGGAAGTATTTTTTCTAACATAAATACAAGATGATGATGAAAACATGTAAATGGTGTTGGTATAGTTGATGTAATATCAAGCCAATCCTGTACACAATTAAGAGGTGTTACTGAATATCCAGAAAAAAGAGCTGGATTTGTTAGAATTCCTCTTGCAGACATTACTGCATCACAATTACTTTCTCTATATAAATTTTCTGCATTTTCTAAACTTTTTACATCTCCATTAGCAATGAGAGGTAATTTTACACTATCTCTTATTAGTTTTAAATTATCTAGATTGATTGGTTCACATCTCATTTCGGGAGTTCTAGCATGGATAGTAAGAAATGAAGCACCAGCTTTCTCAAGAATTCTACAGAAATTGATAGTTTTATGAATGTCCTTCAATAATCTAATTTTCACAGATACAGTGAAAGGATGTGGAATACGATTTCTCACTTGATATATTAAGTCTTTTACAAAATCTGGTTTCTTAAGCAAATCAGCTCCATATCCTTCTTTTAATGCCCACCGCTGAGGACAACCACAATTAAGATCGACTCCACTACAATATCTGTAAAGAATAATAATTTATTACAGATATGAAAATTTATATGGTAATTATTAAAAAATTGGATTTAATATATAAAAAACCCACGGAGCAACTAATTCTGCAGCATTAAGAAAATCATATACATTTTTAGCAGCAAATTGAACAATTAATGGTTTATCTGCATTATTAGTTGAAAATTCATTATTTCTGGCTTTTTCAGATTGTATAAATGAGTCAGCTAAGATCATAGGTGTAAAACATATATCACAATCATATTGTCTCACTAAAGTTCTAAACTGTAATCTATTAAAAAATATTTTACTTTAATGTTATATCTTTAAAAATTATTATAAATATAATTTTATTAGCATACTTACTTACTATATCTAACCATTGGTGCACATACTTTTATCATTCTTGGTTCTTTTAACATTTCTATTATATCAATTGACATTTTGATTTATTTTCTAAATCTTATTTCAAAGTAAAAATAAAATATTTATATAATCTTTCAGATATATTATTTTAACATTATAATAAAATAATTGTATATAAATAAAATCTTTTATATATTATATATTTTATATATATTCTATTTAATTTTTTATTATAAAATAGATATTAAACATAATTTTTAAAGCAATATATATAATTTTAAAAATAGAATAATAATATAAAATCCATATAAATAACTATTTTGAAATATTTTTATAATATTTGATAATATTTTATTAATTTTAAAATAAAAAATAAATTAAATTTACAGTTACAGAGAAACATATATGCATGTATATATATACTGTTTAATATAATATAAGCTGCATACCATTAAATAATTTCACTCTTAAATAATCCTTAATTCTTTTTATTTTGATTAGTTCATATATTTATAATGCATTATAATAATTCTCGTAAGTATTTTTTGGTATTTGTTTTCTATTGTTATATATAATCAAAATTTTGTTTAAATATAACCTTATAATATTTAATATTACTTACAAATAATTAAAATTTTTAATTGTTATGATATTTTTTGAAATATATATAAAATACAAGATATGATTATTATTGCATTTATATTTACATAGCTTAATATTTTAAAGATACTTTAAATATTTTCTAAATGGCAATTGTTCTTAATAAGTCTCTTTTTTAACCTATATATACTTTGTAGTGATGACATTAAATATTTTCTTAAAAATATATTATATCTTAAAATATACAGAAATATATTACAAAAATATTTTATCATTAAATATATATATATATATATTGTATACCACATATTATAATTCATTTTATTATATATCAAATTTTATTTTTTCATTTATTATTATTATTATTATTATTATTATAAAAATAAAAACTTTTTTATTTTTATAAGATTCTACAGAAGAATGTCCTTTAACAAAAAATAGAAGTTATAAATATACTTTAAGTATGTATTGTGGAGATGGTTTAAAATTCATTATAAGTTGTTTTATTATTTTAACTATTTCCATTACAACAACATTAATTTTACAAATACTATATGCTGAAGGAGGTCCACAGGTATTCAAACTAATTTAAAAATAAAGATATTAGATAGGAAATTAATAAATATTACTTTGAATGTTGTTTTATGTTAGAATAAAGTTGGTATTCATGGTGCAGTTGCAACAGATTATACAAATTGTTCACAAATTGGAACTAAAATATTACGAAAAAATGGTAATGCAATAGATGCAGCTATTGCAGCTACCATTTGTATGACAGTAGTAGCTCCACATAAAACTGGCCTCGGTGGGTAAGTTATGTGTATATCTTTATTATATCTACAAAATATTATAATTTATAATTATTATTTTAGCGGTGGTTACATAATGATATATAATCATAAAGAACAAATAGAACCAATTATTATTGATTTTGTTAATAATACAATTGAAGGTATATATATATATATATATAAGAAAATATAAATATTTCAAAATGCATATCAAATTTTATATTATTTGAATTATTTATTAGGCAATTTTGAACAAAGTGGAATACGTATACCAGCAGTATTACGAGGATTAGAATATGCACATAAATTGAAAGGTAAATTATCATGGAATGAAATTGTTGAACCTTCTGTATCTTTAGCAAAAAAAGGATTTGTTGTATCAAAGGAATTAGCTACTGAAGTATCAAAAAATATCAATTATGAGATTTTGTATGGACATATTAGTGCAGGAGATATATTAAAGTTACCTGATCTTAGTAATATGTTAAATGCTGTGGCATTGAAAGGAACTAATGGTATTATTTCTATTATAATTATAATTATTAATAATTTAAAATTTTTTACCAATATCTTTTAATTATTTATTTGTTTTGTTTTTAGTATTATATAATGGAACTTTTTCACAGAAATTACTACATGACAAAGTTAAACTTTCAAAATTACTTCCACAATTGATAAAATATGAACCTGATATATATATAGCAAAAAAATCTAGTTTTTATAAACATGCAGTATATTATCCTCCACATATTTCATTATTAAAATCAATGATTACTGCATTGGAAAATCTTAAAATATCAGCTGACAATGCATCTACAATACGAACAGAGATACAAGTAGCTAAAGCATTAATAAATGTTGTTTCATTTCCATTTCAATTAAAACAATATGGTTTGTTATATCTCCCTGTTTTCATTTTATAATATAAATTTTATTAATAATATTGATTTCATATAGAACAATAATTTTAGCTGAAAAAGAAAAATATACTGGAGTTATTGCAATGGATTGGGAAGATACTTATGTTTGTATTATAACGTTAGTATCTTAATAGTTTAAGTTTAGGATTTCTTATAATGCATTATATGAAACCAAAAATTCGAAGTAAAAAATGGTTTTTTTTTAATATAATAGAAAATATATTTTATTTTATTTTAAAATAATAAAAACACAAAATTTTTTATCATATAATAATTTGAAGTAAAAAGATAGATAATTATAATAAATATCAAAATTGCTTAAAATTAAGTTCCATTGATATTGTTTTTTAAATGTTAGTTCAATTTTTTCTGTCGAATTTTTTTCAAATTCAGAATTTGTTTTTTTATTTTATAATGTGTTTTCTTATATTATTTTCTTAAGAAAAATTTCGTTTTCATATTTATTTTCCAAATTTTCTTTAATTTTCTTTAATCCGATATTTGAAGATAATTTTTAATTTGTATAAAAGTATTATATTATCAAAGTCCTATTATGTATCTTTATATTTTATCTTTATAGTTTATAATTTATTAAATTGTATAATTATAGTGGACTTAGTGCTCCATTTGGTCTTGGATATATGTCAAATGCAGGTTTTTTATTAGATAAAACAGATATCAATAATACTTTATCTGTACTTGTTCCAATAATTTTTCATAATGAAAAAGCGTTATGTGGATTACGAGGAGTATTTGGAACTGATGATGTATCAATTATTGGACAATTATTGTATAATATTATAATTCGTCAATTAAATATTTCTGAAGCTATTGAGTATCCAAGGTACAAAATAGATTTTATTTTTTATAATATAAAATTTGTATTAATATTAATTTTTAAATAAAACTTTTATGATTTTAGATATTATTTTTCATCAAATGGTCTTGTTATGGAAAATAATCAAAAACATTCTGTAAATATATTAATACAAAATCAACTAAACTTGATAGTACCAATATCACACTTGGATACTGATATAGTAAAAAGTGTAAATGCAATCGTAAAAAAAAAAGATTTAATGTCAAGTCATTCAGATAGTCGTGGAGGTGGTCTTGCATCAAGATTTTAATAAATTATTTATTTTTATCTCTTTTTTATTAAATATATTTCTTTTTTTATTAAATATATTTATAAAATATATATTATATATATTATATTATATTATATTATATTATATTATAATATATTTAATATATTTAATAATATATTTTATTAAATATATTAAATATATTAAAGATAATTATAAAATAAGATTTTTAATAAATCTTAATAAACTATAGTTGAATAAATCTAAAATAAAAAACATGATGAATAATTTACTGTTTTTTTATTTTATTAAAATAATTAATTCTCATTTTATTTATATACAAAATTAATACAATATACAATTAAAATAATAATAAATAATACAATAAAATTTTAATATCTTATTTATATTTGTATTATTTATTTATTTATATTATTTTGATTTGAATATAAAATGTTTAAATGTAATTAATTATAATTTTAATATTATATATATATGTATATATTTAAGTTTTCTAATATATTGAAATATGTTTATTTCATTCACATTTTGCATACTTGCAATTGTTGCTTTTCTTCTTTATATTTTTTACTTAAATCAACTTGTCTCAATTTAGCATACATTGCACTAGCACTAAGTACAATAAAATTACTTATCCACCACATAAATGATTTCTCTTCATTAAACCAATAAGTTGCTAAAATTGTTTGTACACAAGCTTTAGCAGTTCCACTAATATTATGAGTTAAAGGAGATGTAACTTTTATTTGAAGTGCTGTAGCATAACCAATAGCAAATCCACAAATACCACCAATAATCATAACTAACCAAAAATAAAAAGATCCAATTTTATCGTAATTATATACTGTAATATGTTCTCCATTAACTATCATTAATGGAAGAAATATAATGATACTATATGCATTATTATAATAAGAGAGTAACCAAATATCTTGATTTAATTTAGGAAGGACTTGTTTTACATGAATAGAATACAAAGAAAGAGTTAATGATCCTAATACACCAAAAATAGTTCCTAGAATAGATAAAGAACCAGCAATATGTTCTTGATCCACACCAAGCCAAAATCCAATAACAATAAATGCACAACATACAATACAATTTATAGAAGTTTTTTTACCTATAAAATTATAATAAATTATTATATAAATGTATACATAAATGTACATATATTTTTTTTAATATTTAAAAGATTCTTACCTAACATAAAATATGTAAAAATAACATTAAATACAGTTGTTAATGAACGTCCTATGTAATAAAATGCAACATCAACATATTTTAAACACAAATTGTTTGTTGCAATCATTCCAATAAAAAGAAGAGACAATGGAAATATCTGTAAATATATAGACATATAAAAATAATAAAAATATAATTAAATATAATTAAATATTAATAAAAAACAATAGCATATTTATATTCTTATCATAAAACTCTAACTTACCTTCTTAAGAATTTCTTTAGTATATGGATTTCCACTGGAAAATTTAATATATCTTGGAAACCATTTTGATAAATTACTAAGAATTACACAAATATTTAAAGATATTATGCATTGACACCATGTTATAAAAAGTGGTGCATCCAAATTTATAGTATGACTGGATAAAAGAATTTTATTTATAAATACTGTTAATATAGAAATTATCCTAAAAATTATTAATTACATATATTAGTAAAAAATAAATACTATTAATTTTTATTATTAAAAATCTAATAACATATATTGAAAAAACTAATTTATTTCAACTTACCAATATGTTGCAACTACAATTGCAATATATAAAAATTTTGATAATATTCCAGTTTCTAGCACCATTTTTTGAGATATTTATTTAATTTAACATTCTTTCTTATTTAATTAATATATCTTAATAATAAATTATATTATATTATATTATATTATATTATATTATATTATATAGAAATTAAAAAAATAATATTGAATAATTAATAATTATTTTTAAATTTCTTTTCTAAATTATTATAATAACACTATAATGATTTAATATTTTAAATAAATATAACATTTTTTATAACATAAGTATGATACATAAACTATTCTAATTTAAATAATTTAAATTCATAAATTTTTGTTAAATAAATTACAATTGAGATAACATATATTTCATTAGTCTTAATTTTATTAATATTCTAGGTTATTTTAAAGAATTACTATTATATTATATAATAATTTTAATTATAATTGTAATTATTATTTTATAATAATCATATTGTTTATATGCATCATTCAGCAAGTTTTTATTTTATTTTCATAATCAAAATTTTTTATTTTATTTTTTTAATTTAAATAAAAATCAATGCGAATATAGTTTCAAAAATAAATTATTTTTATAATATATATGATATATTTTCTATTTTACACATTTGTATTCATATTATCATTTTTATTTTAATTATATATAAAAATCCAAATTAAAAGTTTAAAATTATTTATATATTAATATATTTTTTTATGTATTTTGCATAATTTATTGAATTTTTAATGAAAAATATTTAAATACTTATAAATTAGAAATTTTATTACTTTTAATTTAAAATATGCAAAAATATATTCGATATAATTTTTAATTTCATTTTTATATTATAAAAATAAATTTATATATGAACATTTTGTTAAATGTTTTTTTTAACAAAAAATTAAATGTTTAAAATGAACATTTTCTATAAATTATTTTAATTAAATTATATTTAATCATAAAGTAATATAAATTAAATTAACGTTTGATCATGCTTTTGATATACATTTTAATATAATTATAATTTATATTTTAATGAATAGCAAATTATGACACAAAGTGAATATCATTGCTGATAATTAGCACATAAATGTTGACACGTGGTGTCTAGTACTCGGGTGTTTTCGACTATAGTCGTAGCAATGAACAACCAAAATTAGTAAGTACTTGTATAGAATCATTTTCATCCTTTAAAAATATATTCTGAATTATTTTCGTTTGTTTACTATTGCCAAATTTTTAATATTTTTAATAATTTATGATGTCAATGTATTAGTTCAAAGAATTATCATATAACGTATGTATTAAATATAATCTTGTATTCGATTGGTTAATTATATTCATTAAATTATTTGATTTTAATTTTCCTTGTTTTTATAAAACTAAAGTTTTAAAATATGTTTAATATAGTGCTATTATATATATATATATAATATATATATATAATATATATATATATATATATATATATAACTGTTAATGATATATTCGATATAATTTCTAATTCGATTCAAAGACAGTTTTTGCGTAATAATTAAATTATTGCTAATTTCTTTCGTAATAATTGTATGTATAAATTTAATATAATTCATTATAATAAAAAATCTTATTGTTTTAAAAAAATCGTACTGTAATTAGATAATAGTACAACGCTCGACAAAATTTATTTTCATGAATCTTGCTAATCTTGATATTTTGTTATTGTATTATTTCGCTTATTTTATTTTAAATTGATTCTTACAATTAAGTTGAATTATATTTATTATCAAGAAAATTTTATAATTAACGTCAATAATAACAAATCTTTATTTAATATTGTATTATTAATATTTGATATTATTATTTCTTATTTTTAATTAATAATTAAATAATAATAATATTTTTTTAACTATTGAGAGAATATATATTAAATTATAATATTTTTATTTTAAAATAATTTGATACATTTTAGAAATTAATAATTATAATTCCACAATATGTCACAATACGAAGATGTCATTGTGGAAGACAAAAGGAATGATGATAATGTAATATCAGAAACAGAAATTCGACATAGAATTCCATGGAGTGAGCGTGTATTATTAAACAGTGAAGTACCAGGTTTACATGAAGTTAAGGAATTATTAGAAGATGATGATGCAAGTTGTTTAGCAGAAGAAGAAGATGGAGTTGGTTGTCCATTACCTTCCACTCCTGAAGATGATCATCTTTTGGATTGCGAAGTATTATAATTCTAATTATTATTAATAATTAATTATTTTATATTTTTACTTTAATAATAAATTAATTTATACTTTATTTATTTTACATACTTTATTTTATTATACTTATTTACTTTACTTTATTTTATTTTATTTTGTATTTCAATAATAAATTTTTCATTATGCTTTAATTAATATAAATATGATCATATTACATATTTTAATAATATATATTATATAATATAATATAATCATAATAATAATAATAATAATAATCATAATAATAATAATAATAATAATAATAATAATAATAATATATATTATAGATGACAGAAGTATTAAAAGCTGGTGTGTTAAGTGATGAAATTGATCTTGGTGCATTAGCTCACAATGCAGCAGAACAAGCAGAGGAATTTGTTCGTAAGGTAATTAATATAATATATAATTAATATAAAATAAAAAAATTTATTTATATCTTTATTTTATAAATTGAGAAATTATTTTTTAAGACATTAACTGATTATTTTTTTAAGGTTTGGGAAGCATCGTGGAAGCAATGTCATTTCAGAAATCTTCCAAAATGGTTACAAGATAATGATTTCTTACATGCTGGCCATAGACCACCTTTACCATCTTTTTATGCTTGTTTCAAAAGTATATTTCGTATTCATACAGAAACTGGAAATATTTGGACTCATTTACTTGGTAATTTTTAATTTAATTTTTATTTTTAATGATATTTTATTTCTTTTTTTTTAGCATTTTTTTAATAGATTAATATTTTATTCTTTTTATAGGATGCATGGCTTTTATTGGCATAGCTATATTCTTCATAACACAACCTCCTATAGAAATACAATTGGAAGAAAAATTGGTATTTGGTACCTTTTTTGCTGGTGCTATTATATGTTTAGGAATGTCATTTGCCTTTCATACTGTACACTGCCATAGCGAATGTGTTGGAAAATTATTTTCAAAATTAGATTATTGTGGAATAGCTATGTTAATTATGGGTAGTTTTGTACCATGGCTTTATTATGGTTTTTACTGTGATTATCAACCTAAGCTTATTTATTTATCAGTGGTTGTAATACTTGGTGTAACAAGTATAGTTGTATCGTTCTGGGAACGATTTGGTGAACCAAGTTACAGACCATTAAGAGCAGGTGTTTTTATGGGATTTGGTCTTAGTGGGGTGAGTATCATATTATATTATATAATCTTGTATCAAAAAACATTTAAAGTTTTAAGAAGAAGAATAAATTGTATTAGACATAATAATATTGAGATATTATATATTTTTTTTTAGGTAATACCAGCAGTTCATTATGCCATTGCAGAGGGTTGGTTTAAAGCAATTAGTCAAGCATCTCTTGGATGGTTAATATTAATGGGATGTTTATATATCTTAGGTGCAATGTTTTATGCATTAAGAGTACCTGAACGATTTTTCCCTGGCAAGTTCGATATTTGGGTAAATATTTTTCTATTTTTTAAACATGTAATTTATAATTATTTGAAAAATTTTTAAATTATATTTATACAGTTTCAGAGTCATCAAATTTTCCATGTATTAGTAATTGCAGCAGCTTTTGTTCATTATCATGGAATAACAGAAATGGCTATGTACAGAATGACAATAGGAGATTGTACAAATCCGTCGCAGGTGATAGCTTTTTAATTATGCAATGGATATATAATATTGTGTTGGATTTCACCTTATGTACCTTTATCAAGACTTAAAAAGATTCCTAAATCTTTGTGTATCAGTAGATCTGTACTATAAAAGAACTGCTGGAAACAATGAAAATGAACAGCACAAGATTTTCCTTCTAGTTTATTGTAATTAATCAAGAATTTTAAAGAAAATTTATAAATTTTTAATAAATTCACAATAAAATGTGATAATTAAGATTATTAACAATAAATTCAAAAGTTTAATTAAATAAAACTTTTTATACTTTCATAAATTTGAATTTATGGAAAATATAATTAACTTTGTATTGTATATTAAGCTCGACATTTAAAATGTTTCAATCATTCATAAAAAATTTCAATGATATAAAGTAACAAATAACATAACTATTTACACTTGTTATTTCTTCTTTTGTAAATGATTTATTTAAATAATGTAATTTATGTAGTATCTTTATTGTATAAAAAATGAATATAAAATTACAAATATTTTATTTACTAATAATGACTGATCTCTTGTTTCGTGCAGTTCTCTTACTTGTTAAAAACAAGTTAATGAAAAACAATTGTAAAATATGAAACAGAGTGCAGATATATGGCAACAAACAAAACTTAATATAATTAAGATTTAGGAAATAATTGCAAATACAAATGATTTTATAGTATAAGCACTATAAAAGTTGTAATATATTTTGAACACTGTTAAAATAATGGAAATTATTTATTATAATGATTATGTGAAAAATTCAATTTTTTTTTTATCACACTTGAACAAAGAAATACTGATTTTTTTTTAGTATCTATAACTAAAAAATTTATGTATTATAATTTGTTTTGAGATTTTCTATTTTGAATGCAAGATCTTCAGTTTCGAATATTAGTAAAATAATTTTTATTAATACTTTTCTTTGTTATGTATTTATAATTTTTATTTTTTTTATCATACAAACTTATGTTTGTTGTAAAATACATGTTTCACAGATCTATTCTTTTAGTACAAAAAGTGTTAAATATTTTTGTTATTATTATAAGATAGTACTTATATAAAGAGATATTGTTGAACTTTTTACGTAAATAATTCATACTATTGGTAAATTAATAAAGAAGGAAATTTTATGAATTTCATATGTAAAAATACAATTATCCTACTTTATGTAATTTCCCAAAAATATATTTTTCTAAACAAATATTGTAGTATCATTTGTGAATTATATAAATATATTAGAAATATTTTTATCCATTATAATAAATCGAAATTTAAATATGAAAATAGAATTTAAAAATAATTAATTAAAAAGAAGTTAGAAAGAAATTTATTTCAATAATTAAACAGCAATTAAATATCAATAAATCTAGATGATAAAAAGTAAAAAAACTAAATTTATGTTTCAATGACATATCATTTAATTTTACTAAAATGTAAATATTTATAACAAATAACAAAAAATTGTGATTAATTCATCTACTTATTTATCTTTTATTAATATATCTTTATTTATTAATATATTTGTAATTAAATAAATAATAAAAAACAAATTATTTTTTTTTGCATATAGTTAAATTTAAAAATAATTCTAATGATTTTTTTTATATTTTTACAAAATAATTTACATAAACTATTTATGAATTTATAATAAATAATTATATAATAAATTTTATAATAAATATATTATATATCTTATATAAAAAAATTATAAGAATATAAATTATTAATTTATTTTCAATTTAAAAAATAAAAATTGATATTTCTCAATGTAACACTATGTGTTATAATAAATACATTAACAAATAACTTAAAAAATATATAATATGTATTTATATTTTTATTAATCATTTTTTATTTTTTTCATACCTAAGATATTAAAATCGATATAAAAAAATATCTCGATAAGAAATCGATAAATAATACGTTTCAGTTCAGAATAGTTCGATAGTTTATTATATGTTTCAGACAGTACATTTATGCGAATAAATCGCATTGCAATATTAAAATGAAATGTTAAAACTAAAAAGGAAGACATAATCAAATTTTTCTTTGAGCAAAGGAGTGAATATCATGTCCCTAATTAAACTATGGTTCATTTGCAAAATTAATAGATTGAACGAAAAATATTTATTTCAACAATTCAATTATAAAAAAAATAAAGATATATTATATTTTATAAATATTTTAATATTTTTATCAGTGTGCAAGTGATCAATAAATTCTTAATAAATAAGAAAGATTTTAAAAAAACGTGCACAAAAATTGAGTTGCAATATTTCAATGGAGCGAATTTTTTATTACATTATTTTATAGATACTATAATACGATCATCAAGATGCATTATTTATTCATTTATAAACTCAAGCCAATAAATATGGTTTTTATTTTAAACGATTTATAATTCATAATTACAAATATGTGAGATAAAGTGATATACTTGACATTCAAAGCACATAGAACCATAGTGTTTCATGTAATGATATATTAATGCATTGATAATAACGTATTTATTGTTATGCTTCTTATTTATCGTTTTTTGTATAACAAAATAGACAAGTGATAATAGAATCAAACTGTATATCATTGCATATCTTGAAAAATTTCTTTAATTTCTAACATAAATAATGTATATATTAATGACTTTTTTTAAAATATATATAGAATTATTCTCATGAAAAGTCAAATATTGTTTTCTAATTAATAACAATGAATGAGATGAATACAAGTGTTACAAATTCAATAACATCTAGCATGTTGCTTGATAATATTCAAAATTATACTAATATAATGACAAATACATCAAATGAAATATCTGAAACATATATGAATTCTACAGAAGAAAATGGAAATATTCAATTATGGAATGTTTCTAAGGCTATAACGTCATTGCCCAATAGTACAGTAATTTCCTTTGAAGCTTCAAGTACCAATATATATGTATCTACAACAACAGAAATTTTTGATGAATTTGGACCTCCAGATGGAATAGAATACATTTTTGTACCACTTGGTGTAGTGGTCTTTGTTATTATATTATCAGCTGTGGTATGGGTAGCGATATCACTTTTGTATTTAAATTATAATCTTCTTTTAACTTCTATTTGCAGAAACAAAAAAAAAATAAAATAAAAAATATTCATCAAATTATAATACTTGGATAAATATTTCTACTTTAGGTATTATTACCTTTTTGTAATATAGTTTATTGGCAAATTAATGTTGTAATATTATATTTAAAGTTTTGTTAGTTTGTAGCTTCTCCTATTAGTAAAATCCTAAAAGTAAAATATTTTACTATTAAATATTAATTTATTTTATAATATTTAATAAAATGCAAATATTTTAATAATATATTATGGTTTTAAAGGTAATAATTATATCAAGAAAAAGAAAATTGGAACGTTTAAGACACAGACTCATGCCAATGTATAATTTTGATCCTGGTGAAGAAGAAGAAGATGATTGGGAAACTGAATTATTAGAAGAATGTTATAATAATCATCAGAGACGTGTATGTGCAAGAATTCTAATGTTTACATTAATACATATCTTATTAGAATTAAAATATTTTACATTATAGCAAGGATATCAATCTATGGATACAGAAGAAAATGCTGAACTCTTTGGAAATCATTGACAAAGTATTTGTAATAGTTTAAAAACTTTGTATTACTTACAACTGTTTTAGATTAAAAATCACATTTAGTAGATTTCTATATTTATTTAATAAAATAGTTTGTATATATCTTTCAATTTAAAAGAAAATTCAAATTCATAAATTTTATATATGAAAAAATATTTCAAAAAAATTTAAATATTAGAGTTTAAATATATCTCCAAAATTATAATAGTGGATTAGGATTTATTTTATTTATTTTAATATAATATCTATAAAATGAATTTAATTTAACAATTTCATAATAGAGAGTAAAAAAACCAAAATGATTAAGACTTCATTTTATTATTTATATTCATTGTATTCTGTTTATAACAGTTTTTTATTTTATTATTTATATTTATTGTCTGTTTATAACAGTTTTTTATTTTATTATTTATATTCATTATATTCTGTTCATAACAATTTTTCATAAATAATACAATTTTTCCTATGCTTCCTTATACTTTATTTACATATATTTTGTTTTTATATCCTTTCCTAAAGATATAACGTTAATGAAATAAAATATAGATTGTTTAATTAAAAATTATCATAATAAGAAATTTAAATTTTATTCTATTTATATTCAATATTGAAAGATTCTAGTGATGAATAAGAAAAAATAGATATTTAATGTTCAACATAAAGAAACAAATATATATTTCCAAATATTATCAACACTTTTGTTTCTATTAACTAATAATTATATATAAATCTAATAATTATACATTATAATGTTAATTTTCTTTTTTCTAACTGTTTATTAAGTAATATTGAAAGATTAAGAAATTTCAAACAAAATGCATTTGTCTTTCATAAATGTTTTTTTAGCATTATAATGTAGTATAAAAATTTTAAAAACAATTTTGATGTAAAAAATATATAATCGTTAATCGCAGGTATATGTTTGTGTCATGTTACAATTAATAAGAGAGTCATTTTATAAGTTTATTTATTTCAATACAAATTTGACATTCACACATATGCTTGTTTCAAAAATGTTAATGTTCACTTGTTTAAGTGTAATTAAAAAAGAACATTTCTTGTACATGATATACTTACATAAGAAGTATTACAGTACAGCATTAAATTTGTATGAAGTTTTAGACTTTAAGAATTATAATACATATACATAGGAGCAAAGAAGGTAACAAATATATGATGTAATTATACACCATCCACCTTAAAGTTAGATAAAGTCTTCATCTTAATTCCAAGTTAGTTTATGAGATCTGAATTTTTAGTTAAAAATTTTTTTCATTAAAATACTTGTACATTTTATTTTAATACTTAAAATATAATGATTATGATAATAATACAAATAAAAATAATACTAATAATAATTATTATATTAATTGTAATTATAATAAAAACATATAAGGTAAATATTACAAAGTGCTTTACATATTCTCAACCCATGTTGCAGTGCATTTTTTTTGCAAACATATCACAAATTATATTTTTCATATAACTTCCTTGGAATTTGAGCAGTTTTTTTTAAAACTAATGTGTTACCACTTTACTATTTCAATTTGCAGATTATGATATAAAAAGCAAACTTATAAGTTTTAAATTTATCAGTTTTTTAAAAACTTTCAAAGAATAATTCTCATACATTGAATTTATTTTTTTACATTTAATTATCTTCCTCCTCTTCTTCCTCTTCTTCCTGTTCATCTTCTTCTTCTCCAGTACTTTCTAATTTCTCTTCTTTCTTTTTAGGTCTACCACGACCTCGTCCTGAAGGGTTTCCTTTAGGTGAACCTTGCTGTAATTAACATATTTTTTAATTTCTTATATTATCTTATATTATGAAAAAATAAATAAAACTTCTTTTTTAATACTTTCTAAAATTAAAATATAATAAAAAAAGTAATAACATTTATTGACAATTTTTATAAATGATTTCTTATTCTCAGATAACTTTATTATGAATTCTATAATACTCTTTCATATGAGTAATTAAAATAAAAAATATATCCATACCTTTTTTTTATGAGACCCTTTTGGTCGCCCTCTTCCTTTTTTAACAGGTACAGGCGATGTATCATCTTCATTATCTGATTTTGCAGTGCGTACTGCATTATTTTTATCTGCGGCAGGTCTGCCTCTCTTTTTTGGTTCTTTAACAGTATTCTTATCTGTCTTTGCTGGTCTACCTCGTTTCTTCTTTTGTTCCTCGACAACAGGCGAATTGTCGTCTGACATTTTTAATTCTTTATATCACTGTATAATTAAAAATTTTGTTTACAATATAAACATTAATTCAAAAATTTTTAATTATATATATGTGTGTGTGTGTAGTAATTTTATAATTATTAATTTTTAATGCAAAATTTAATAGATTAATTTCGAAGGAAAATACAAAGATGAACGAAAACGAATTTACGTCAAAAGGCTCTGTACTCTTAATTTATTATATACATATATTTTTTACAAATAAATATGTAGTTAATTTATATTTATATTTTATTATAAAATTAAATATTATGTTACCACACACTTTGAAATAAAATATTCAAAAATTTCATATTGAAAATATAAAAAAGTTCCATATAGGGAAATATAGAAAGTTTTGCATAATTATCGATTTTTAAAATTTCTCATAAAATTTATTTAATTCATTTTTTTTAGTTTAAACAACAATTTGATAACCATACTAATGTATATATAGATTTTACTATAAATAAATAAAAAATGAGCAATAGTAAAGTTTAACAAATTACGCGCCTAATACATTCATATCGAATATCATTAGGTGGCGGTTTTGTAACCGGTTAATTGTAACCGAATAAAATAATTATGCAAAATTAATTATATCTAATATTTTAATAATCTCATACATAAATTAAAAGTAATTTTTTCTTATAAAAGAATAATAATAATAATAATAAATTATTATCATTATTAATTTAGAAAAAAAAATTATTTACAACAATAAATGAGAGCTTTCTGAAATGTCCGCGCCCGCCATTTTCAAATATATTAAACAACCTATATATTATTAATTTCTTCATATATATAATATTGGACAAGTTACACAATAATAACGGAAGTGACAATTTTTAATATTTTTTTATATGAAGAAAAAATAACTGTATGGAAAACCGCTATTTGGAACACATACAATAGCGTCACTTGGCTGCTAGGGACGCCATGATCGACAAATCATGGCAACACCAGAGTCGTGGTAGCGTCCATCACCAATTTCTTTATAAGAAAATGAATAAATATCTCTGTAAGTAATAATTGGTTCCGCGTAAAAGATTGATTAAAAAATCGTTGAAAAAATCATTTATGAGTTTCTTAATCTTTCAACACAATGAATACGTATACCATTCGAAAGACTAATATTTACTGGAGAAAAAGTCATTGACAAGCACTCACCTCAAAATTTCTCGTGTATATGAAGACAAAGGCAATCGTTCAGTCGGCGCGCGCGTCGTACTGTAAGAAAATGGGACTAAGTGCTTTTCTATATACGTTATATATTAAAATGTTTAATATTCTTTTATGAATGTCCAGAACGCAAGTTATCTAATTTTTCTTTTCTCAGCGTCCTTTTAATACTATCGCGCGCGTCGACTGCACGAAGCAAACTCTGAAAACACCTTGTAACGCAACAACTCACAATTCACTGCGCGAATAGCGAGACGCGACTGACCTGATCGAGATGATACACTGTACTCCGATTCGTTCTCTATCTCAAGAAGCATTCCCCCACTCTTTACTCAACACGCCAACTGATTCCCGCCAAAATGTTATGATACTACTTAAAGTTACAATTTTTCATAAATCGTATTTATCTTAATTTCTTATTATTTATAATAAAAAGAATTTTTTAATCTTAAAAACTTATAAATTATTTTCTTGTTTTATAAAATATTAAAAAATTCATATGAATAATAATATTTATGAAAGTTATAAGATCTGTTATTTGGCGGGAATATAATTACAATAAAAGAATATTATGTATATTAATTTCGTATCTTAATTTAAATTATTATTAATTTATAGATATAATCGTAAAATTATTATATATAAATTTTTTTATATTTGAGAAAATAATTAACTTAAAAATTTTCTTACAATACATTATAACATTAAAATTTATTTATATTTTTAAAAATATGTAATTTTTATTTTTATATTTTAAAACAATATTTTCAATAATGTTAATTATATATATTTTTTAATAATCGCTAATTATACATATTTTTAATAATGTTAATATAAAAAAATTAAGTGAAAATTAATAATTAATATACAAGATAAAAATTTAACTAAAAATTTAAATTATTATAGTAACTTTTTAAATTAATTTATATTATATGGAAAAAAATTTTTATAGGTTTTTAAATTATTATCAAATTAAATTAAAAGTAATTTTATGTAACTAAAGTATTGCTGAAAAAATGACATATATTTTTTTAATTACTATTTACAGTGTGAAGTTTGATTTATATGTATACATTATGTAAAATTTTGTACACATGTGATTCTTGAATCTATATAGCATATTTTTAACTTATATTTATAAATTTTCGTCCGAAAAAATCTTTAATTACATTTATATGTATTTTTATAAATTTCTAAATAAGATTATTTCAACACACACACATTTTTCCATTTGTTAACAATATTTTCATACAAACCATACTATATTTTATTTTTTTGCAAATGATATTTTCATTGCATGAGAAGGTGTAATTTTAAATCCTTGTAAAGCATCTTTTGCAGCTCCTGATTGTACTTCATTCTCAAATTCAACAAATGCAATGTCATGTCTATTTGGTACTAAACGTACTTCTTTAAAACCAGGAAATTGATTAAAAAGCATTGATAACATCATTTCACTGGTTTCATCTGGTAGATTTGTTAGGAATAGAATTTGATTTGGTGGTTGTTCAGGTACAGCTGTATTGACTAAACCTGGATGTTGTTGTACACCAGTATGATAACCAATTTGTTGTGAATGTTTAGCTTGTTCTTTAGCACGTTTCTTAGCACGTTTAGCTTCTTCATCAGCTGCAGGTACAACTCGTTTTGGTTTTTTAGGCCGTTCTGCATATGTGCCTTTCATTTTTGCAATAATATCACTATCTGTTTTTGCATATTGTATCCTCTAAAATAAAAATAATTATAATATTTTAAGTTTTATTACTTAATTAATAAAAAGTTATTTTATGATTAATATTTACCATTGGTTTGTCATAAAATGGGAATCCTTGCATTGATCGTAAAGCATTTGTGGCACTAGCAATTTCCTTAAAAATAACAAACGCTTGTCCACGCATTTTTAATGTTTTTAGAGCTACAATATCCAATATTTGACCAAATTGAGAAAAAATTGCATATAAGGATTTTTTTAATTCATCCTTTTTTATTTTTTCATTTAAATTATTGATATAAATTGTATTATTTGGCCTAATATCCATTGCTATTATAAATGAAAAAATTTTTTAATGTAAAAAATACTTTTAAAATCTTCATAAATAAATATTAATAAAATATAAATATTAATAAAATTATATAAATTCTATGCAATATAAAATCGATATAATAATAAAACTAAATAAACTTACTCAAAGTTTAATTTTTAAAAACAATGATATAATTATTATATTATATTTAATAGTACTTTTTGTGTACTAAACAATTGTATTTAGTCGGCGTCTCACGCTTATAGAGGTTAGAGTACAATGAAGTATAACAATGAGCTATATAAATATAGAGTGGAAACTTAATATTAAAAACATTATATATTAAATTTATGTTAAATTAAGATTCAAAATTTCTAATTATTTGTTTTAAATTTATATTTGATATATTTATAATTATTATATTGATATATAAATATTGCAACTTAAGAATGTTATTTTTATATTTAAGAAAATATTATAAATTAGCTATAGTACATTTAGAATAACATAAAATAATAATAACATTCATCAAAACATATTTTCTTTAAAAAAGAAGTAGAATCGTATAAAATGTAATATAATAGATATAAAATGTATTATTGATATTGAATAATCTGAAGTTATTTAATTAAAATTATTAATTAAATATATTAAATAAATATTATTATAAATATTATTTAGTTAAATATAATTATAAAGAAAAATATATTTTTATAGTAGAAATAATATTTAAATATAAAATATTTAATCGAATTATTTTAATATATGTTACATAAAAAGTAAGTAGCATTATTTATATTAATTAAGTATACATTATTTTCAGGAGTATGAGTGCTAAGCCATTCAAAAATGGAAAAGGTGTAAATAAACCTTTTCGTTCTCCATTTAGTACACCTCAAAGTAACAATAACATAAATATCTCAAAATTAAGTACATATGAAACACCATCGTAAGTATAATTATAATATAAAAAAAAAATTATTACATTTTTGAAATTTGAGAATGATATTCTCATTAATTTTCATTATTAAAAAACATTATTAGAAAAATATCTGTAGCAAAAAGACTAATTTATCAACAAACACCTTCTCCTAAAAAATTATGTATAAATAAAGAAAATAATAATAAACAAACAGAAATTGAAGTAAAAAATAAATTATATCAAGTAGACTTGGAATCATTGAAGAAAAAAATACAAGAAAAGGAAAAATCTATTAAAATTTTAAAAACTACATTATCATATAAGAAAAAGGTAAAAGATAATATTAATTACATTTAAAACTTATTTATTATTATTAAATATTAATCATTTAAATATTTGTAATTAAAGAACAAAGCTGAAAATTTAGAAAGCGTTATAAAAAAATGGACAGCATGTTGTCAGAATGTTCTTATTGATTATCAAAAATATTTACAAGAAAAAAATGATAACCAACCAATAAAATTATCTGAAATTTTATCTTCATTTAATATTAATCCTAATATAGTTTGTTTTTCTATTGATGAGGATACATTTTATTAATTGAATAAATATCAGAGAAAACATCATATATAATATATACTTTACTTGTTTTTATAATACATATATATTTAACATATATTTTACATTTAATACTTATGTGGTTTAAATGGAAAATTAGGATCAAATAACATTGGATCATTATAAAATTTAGGGTCCTTAGTCATATAACCCATTAAACCTAAAATATAAAAACACAATAAAATATTACAAAATATTATAAAATACATATAAACAATAAACATAACTGACATTATTACCAGCATGTTGTGCTTTTATTATTTCTTGTTCTATTTTCTTCTGTTTATATTCGCACAATCCAGTTATATGTTTTTCATAAATTCTACCTGTATAACGACTTTGAAATTGAGATAATAAACGTACATTTTTATAATCAGGTTCAATGTTTAATTTACATAAAATACATAATTGCTGTTTCTTTTTATATGGATTTTCAATCGAAATTGGCTGCATCAAAAAGTAATATATATATAAATTAATTTTTATTTTTCTGTACAACTTTCATAAAATATAATATATTTATAATAACTTATTACCATGTTTGGATCTACCAGATCTGTTAATTCGTTTGAAGCACATGCCTTATTAGTTTTATTACGAAATAATAATATTGGAATTTTGTTTGTCGTATATCTCAAAGTTTGCAAATTAATAAAAATATACATAATTTTTTATGTAATTTTAATTGTAATGAACTTATTTACTTTTATTAAAAAATATTATATTGTAATTATAAAAATATATATTTACTTTTATTATAAAGTAGTAATCATTAAAAATATATTTGAAATAGATTTGCTTCAGAATATTTTAAAGTTTGACTTTTAGTGAAATTTTCTTTAGTTCATATAGTGTTCAATAGAGAGCATTATTGTGCAGAAACTTGATTTCTTTCTTATAATATAATAATCAATGACATAAGTTACTAAACGGATTCCGTTACCGTTGAAGTCTCTATCACTCTTTTCGTATTAGTCGGAGACGAAAGTTGTGCTTTTGTATCCAATAGCTTGAACTAATATAATTATTGTATAGAAATTGTTATCAATTGGTAGTGGATGCAAGTGAAGTGATAGACACAAAATGTGGCCCTCAATATTGGATATAGCTAAAATGAATCCATTTGGGACACCGTTCGTGACAACTACATGTCAGAGACAAAATGAACTAACACAAGCACTGGTTAAGAATCGTCACATTGCCGCTGCCTCTGTCGCATCAGGCGGTCAGTAATTTGCAAGTAATTTGATATAATTTAATTAATTTAATTGATATTAATTCATGATTTTTTATCAAAAAATTATTCAACGTTATATATAGATTATTGACATTTACTTAAATAATTACAAGATTTTTTTTTATCAAAAAAATTAATCATATTTCAAAAAATTTTCAAATCGATAAATCATTATATAATCTAAAATATTATTTCTAATGTTCTTTTAATATTTTTTAATGTTCTTTTAATACTTTTTAGTGTTCTTTTATAATTTTTTATAATCTTAATATTATTTTGATTAATTTATAAAAATTAATATTTAAAACAAATACTTATTTTCTAAAAAATTTAAATATTAATAAAATTGTAATTTAATCATGATAAATGATTATTTTATTATAATTTTTTCAATTATATCAAATTATGTAACAAATAGATTTGACCGCATGGCATATAATTATGTGCTAAGATTTTATATGTATTCAGTTTCAATGTATTTTTCAATAAAGTTACTGCATTTCTAGTTATTAATACAAAATATTATTTTAAAGTGAATTAATGAAGAATTTTTTATGTTTGATTTGCAATATAAAAGATTGCATAAGAAGTAGCCATTTTGTCGAAAATTGCGCGTACGAATCGTCGTCGTAGCCTTGGTTGACATTTGAATAAAAATAATAGCCTGCATTAGTACAGTGGCCGCAACCAAGAAATAATTAAAGATATCTTACTGTACTTGAAAAGTTTATTATTAGGTTAAGCCAAAATAATAAGATCGTTCATAATTTTGAAATTCTGCCAAATTCGAATTTCGCACGCACTGTTGAACAGCTGATCAATGACAGTTTTTATTGTTTATTAAATAAAAATTATTTTAACATAGTTATACGTAATATAATATACATTGACTAATAAATTAAATTCAGTTTGAAAATATTTTGAAAATTGTTCATTAAAATTGTTTGAAAATGTTTTTAATAAATGGATTATATTTATAAGTAATTATTGACAAATTTATCATTTATACTAAATATAGTTTAAACATTAAATATAGTTTGTTTAAATATACTTGAGATATTTAGCATTATATTTTATATCATGTAGATTAATATATTTAGATTATAAATTCTTTTTTATGTATAGATAGCTGTGAATTTGGATCAAATAAGTACTTCATGCTATGTGGTTTAGGAGGTATTTTGTCATGTGGTATTACCCATACTCTTGTTACTCCTTTGGATTTAGTAAAATGCCGTATTCAAGTAAACCCTGCAAAATACAAATCAGTTTTTAATGGATTTCGAGTGAGCAATCTATTTTTAATTATATTTTATAAATATGAACAAAATATAAGTATAACTAATAGCATAAATAATACATATTAAAACTAACTTCAAATATATTATTATTTAGGTAACTTTGGCGGAAGATGGAACTCGAGGTTTGGTTAAAGGATGGGCTCCAACATTCTTTGGTTATTCTACGCAAGGAATGTTTAAATTTGGACTTTATGAAGTCTTTAAAGTATATTACTCGGCTCTTGTTGGAGAAGAAATGGCATATGAATTTAGGACATCGTTGTATTTAATTTCTTCAGCATCTGCAGAATTTTTTGCTGATATTGGTCTAGCTCCTCTTGAAGCTGCTAAAGTAATTATAAATTATTTTATAATTATTTTATAATTAATATAATTTTCTTAATATTTTCTTTAAAAAAAAGAAGTTAGATCGATATACTATCTTTTTTATGACACAAAAATAATCCATGTTCATATTATCTATACATTTTTATAGTTTTATAAATAACAAAATTGTTCATTTGTTCCTCTTCATTATTCTTTATTTTTCTAATTCTTATTTTTACCTCATATCATGTGCAATATCATATTTATTGCAAGTTTTATTAAACAATTATTGTGAAAAATTAAATGTTTTTAAATTAAAATTAATATGTATTATGTATAATATATGAAGTCTATTATTTTTGCAGGTTAAAATTCAAACTACACCAGGATTTGCAAATACTTTGAGAGAAGCTGTGCCAAAGATATATGCAGAAGAAGGCATTACTGGATTCTATAAAGGACTTGTACCTTTATGGCTTCGTCAAATTCCATACACAATGATGAAATTTGCTTGTTTTGAACGTACAGTTGAACTTTTATACAAATATGTAGTTCCTAAGCCAAGGCAAGAATGTTCAAAAGGTGAACAGTTGGTTGTTACCTTTGCTGCAGGATATATTGCTGGTGTATTTTGTGCAATTGTATCTCATCCTGCTGATTCTGTGAGTGATATATATTCATTTCTATCTTTATTTATTTTATTCATTTAATGTTATTAATACAATATATATATATAAATATATATATATATATATATATATATATATATATATATATATTTTTCACATATTTATAGGTTGTATCAAAACTGAATCAAGAAAAGGGAGCATCAGCTGTTGATGTTTTAAAGAAACTTGGTTTTGGTGGAGTATGGAAAGGTCTTGGTCCTCGAATTGTTATGATTGGTACATTAACAGCAGCACAATGGTTTATTTATGATGCAGTAAAAGTATGGCTTCGTATGCCTCGCCCACCCCCTCCAGAAATGCCAGAATCTCTCAAGAAGAAATATGGACTAGCTTAATTATCAAGCATCAATATTTTTAATTGAATCAATTACAGTTAGAGAAAAAGAACATAGATAAATTACATTATTTCTTCAGTACATT
Organism: Apis florea; assembly: GCF_048593485.1. Taxonomy (NCBI): domain Eukaryota; kingdom Metazoa; phylum Arthropoda; class Insecta; order Hymenoptera; family Apidae; genus Apis; species Apis florea. The sequence goes on along the minus strand of NW_028256549.1, from coordinate 6,409,009 downwards.
GTCGAACAATGTTTTATTATACATGTCAAGTATTTATTTGTAATACTGATATCAGTGCAGGTCATCACTGCCTATAAATTAGATGTAATAATGTGCTACGAATCATAGTAATTTACTATCAGTGCTGAAATTATAAAAGAAATAGCACATTTATAAAAATCCGATATAGTGACAGTGAGTTACCTATTGTAACCAAAAACTGTTACTTTGTATATAGAGCGATCACCATAAATAAATGATTTGTGATTGCTCAATTAATATTTGATTTTAATTATCCCTTTTCTTATATATCCTTATGTTAAGAGAATTACACTAAAATATTATGCATTAATTACTTTTTATTAAAATCTTTCAAATATAATCTATATAATTATATACAAATCTTATCTAAAGATAAATAATCTATGAAAAAAAAAATATATATATACATTTTATATATGTATGTATACATATGTATATATGTATTATATACAATTTATGCTTAAAGCAATTATATACACACACAATATAAATGATATTAATAACATATTAACTATAGTTATGAAATAATGATCAAAAAAATGTATATTAATCTAAATATTTATTTTTATGTAAAAATATATTTTTTTTATTTTATATGTTTATTCTTTGGCTTTATTAATTCAATAAATTTATATATATATATATATATATACATAAAATTTATTTAATATTTAATAAGATTGAATTCCATAATATAAAGTATTGCCACATATATATCATGAAAAAATTTAAATAACACTTTTTACAAAATTAAAATAAACTATTAAATTATTAACAAATAAGTACTAATTCTTTAACAACAAAGAAGATATTTGCTTATTTTATATAAAAAGAATCATTTATCTATTTTAAGTATCACAATTTTAAAAATATATATTTGAAATAGGTTTGAAATAATTTTCTAATAACAGAGATAGTAATATAAAAATATTATAGCAAAAAATAGTTTTAAATATATTTTTCCATAAATTTTGTAGTATCAACTGATTTGATTTAATATTATATCTTTATAAACATAATATAATTTTTAATAGTATATTAATAATATATTAATTAATATATAATTTATCATTAAAAAAGTGATGAATTATACATATTATCTTGAATAAAGTTCTTTTTCTAAATACGTTTTGGCATCCTGTATTGTGGCAAAAATCTTAAATGTAAGTGTTCCATGTAAATATAAATCACATTTTCTGATTGTTTCAAAAATAGGACTTGTACAACTTACAAAATAAAAATGTATATCAATTTGTTGAAATTCTTTCATTACTGAATTTAATGTAATTACGCCACTAGAATCAATATAACTTAATGCGCTCATATCCATTATTATACATTGTAATTCTTGTTTTTCTTCTGAATCTTCTGTATCCATATATATTCCTTTTTCTCTTAACTTAATTTTATGCTCTATAATTTTTTTTGGATTTATTCCAATTAATTTATATAATTCTGATTTAAAATGATTAATATTTGCAAAATTCAAAGTTCCACAATAATGAAAAATTTTTATTCCAGGAATTTCTACTGCCTGAAAATAATTCAAATATATTTATATAACATTATTCATATAACATGATTTTTTATTATAAAAATATTATTAGTCATAAAAAATAATAAATACTGCTTTAAATCTACTCATATCCAAATATAAATCTGTATTTGGTATATATCCCAATAAACAAATATAAGGTCTAACACTTTGCAATAAAATAATTGCAAGTGATATTATTATTCCAGTTAGCAAGCCAATATCAATACTTATTATTACAACTGTCAAAAAAGTTGAAATCCAAATCAATGCATCACATTTACTTAATTTCCAAAATTTTATAAGTTGATTAGCTTGCTGAAACATTCCCTTTAAGGCTACCTAAAGGAAGATTTATATGTATTATTGTATTATATGTATTAATTATATAAATTAATATTCACTATAAAAATATATAATTATTTTAATAACTTATACAATAATAATATTTTAAAGCGCTTATACATACAATAATAATTGATGCAAGAACAGATCTTGGTAAAGGTTCAAAAAATGGGCCAATCCATAAAAGAATTATAAGTAATACTGTACATGATATAATACTAGCTATTTGCGTTCGACCACCAACAGTCTGTTGAATTAATGATCTACTTAAAGATGCCGATACTGGCATACACGAAAAAAAGGATCCTACTACATTACTCAAACCCTAAAATTATATTTTATAAATATGCTTGATATTTTAAAAACAATACTAAATAATTTTATTACCATAGCAAGAAGTTCTTGATTTGAATTAATTTTATAATTAAGTTTTTGTGCAAATATTAAAGCCATTGATATGGTAATAGTATAAGATACCATAGTTATAGCAATACTATCCATTGCTACCAAATGTAATAGATTAAATGTTGGAATTGTTGGAACTGGTAATCTATTAATTAAAAAGATTAAAAAACTTAAATTATATTTATGAAAAATAATTAAATTTACATACCCTGTAGGAATATCGCCCACAACTTGAATATTATATTTAGTAGAGAAACAAAAATATTTTGAAATTAAAGTACCACTCACAACTGCAATCAATTCAATTGGAATTGGAATACAACATTTTTTATTTATCCATGGCTAAAATTAAAATAGCTATTTAAATTATATATAAATAATAATAGGATTATTATTATAAAGATTTTTATAATAATTTTCTAATAAATAAAAATTACCTTCAAAAATTCATTATTACATATAAGACCAACAATAGTTATTAATGATATAAATACAGCAGTTAAATTTGTATTTTGTATTTCTTTTAAAATATCTATCAATGTCTGAAATAGATTTATCATTTAAATTGTATAATTTCTAGTTAATTTATTTTTTTAAATTCTATACTTACAAAAATAAATTTAAAATATCCCTTTTGTTTTGGTATTTTCAAACCTAATAAATCTTTAATTTGAGATATTAAAACACAAACTGCTGCACCAGTTGTAAAACTATTTACTAATGGATCACTTAACAATGTACTTATAATACCCAAATGAAATATGTACATAATAATCTAAAAAAAAAAAAAAATTATTATTTTATTGTAATAAAATAAATCTATAAAATATTACCTGAAATATTCCAACCATGAGTGTAACTGCTGTTGCTACTTGTATTGGTGTATATAAATATTCTCCAGGCAAATCAGGTAATGTAGTCGTAACATTTGGAGTTGTAATTTCATTGTGCGATATTGAATAAGATGTCACTGTTTTCCCAGTCATCAAGCAAACCACAGCGAATGTTCCTGATGAGTGCCAATAATGTTTCATTGTTCTAGTTTGTCTAATAAGTTCTTATTAAAAGGAGATATTTGTAATAGAAGTTTTTCTGTAATAGAAGTAGTATTTTACAAAGTATATACATATCAAATGTAATATACTAAAAAGATCTTGATCTTGATGAAATACTAAATGCCTTTTCTTATTTTATTATATTCTCAAAGTTTAATACAAATTTTTTCTTACCCATAGATACATGTCTAGATGTGCCAAAAAAAAAATACATTAAAACAGGAAAGAATGCCATGTATATACCAACTACTGGAGGTACATTTCCTAAAAGGGCATACGCCATGCCTTGAGGAATATGCATAATTGCTACAGTTAAACCAGAAATTATATCAGACATTAAACTTTCTTTCCAGTTATAATTTTTTAGCCAATGTATTGATGGAATTGCAGATATAAAACACGATTTCCAGTTTTTATATTTTAAATCACTTAATGCATTATGAAAATCTATAAACAAATTTCATTATATGATATTTACATTGATAATAATAAAATTTAATATCTAATACATACCAAATGTTTTTGGTTTTTCATAATGATAATCTTCATTTAAAGTTTCTTGTTCATATATAGGTCTTTCTAAATGTATTTGTAAAAGTGTATCATGTTTCTCCATGTTAATAATAATTAAAAGGAATTTATGAATTTTATTAAAAAAAAAATATTTAAAATAAAATATTACTTATTATTAATTTGTTATATTTTATTTTTTAACTTTTTGATATATAAATAGATCTAAAACAAATAAATAGATAAAGAACTACTTTGTTAAATAAATTTTAAAAATAGAAATATTATATAATAATATTTGATATTTAATATTTTAATAATTGATAAAATATATAATTTTTGTATTATTGATCATACATTTTTATATATTGATATAGATAATTATTTCAAATTTCAGCATTTAACAATTACTAAATATTAATGATATTATTTAGTTATACTGCATGCTTAACCTTCAATTAATTATTCTAAAAATATTTTTTCTCTATAATTATTTAATATTTTATGTTTTTATTTACCTGCTTTCTTATTTAATTATATTTAATTATAAAGAAAATGTAAAAGTTATATAAAGAAATTATTAATAATTATTATAATTACTTCTCCTTATTTTATTTTAAAACAGATTCTTTCTGATCGAACTAAACTAATTTAGTAATTATTGTATATATATATACATATATATATATACATTATTATCAAATCACTTTATATTCGTCATGTGACAGACTAGTAAGTACCATTATATATGGAAGTATACTTACGTCATAGATGAGGTCTTATATATGGTGGGAAAAAAATATATTAACAATAGATGTATATATATATTACTATGTATTTATAAATATATATTACTAGAAAAAAACAATATTTCTCATTTCATAACATTCATTTTTATTAATACATATACATATATATGTATATATATTTTTACATTCAAATTAATAATTAAATTTTAATATAATAAATGAGAGGAGAATAATTAATAATATAAATATCAAAACATTAATATTATTCTCTTACTCATATTTTAATAATTTTTATACAAATTTGAATTAAAAAAATTATTTTGACTTATTTTTCTATATTAATAATTATAATTCTTATGAAGATATTTGTACGAAAATTTGATTTATAAATTTTTACTTTTCTTGTACAATATTTTGTACTTACCTATATTATATAACTATAATTACATAAAAATTACAGTAAAATGTATATATATTGAAATATTACTAATAACAATAGTATCTACAATGTAATACCTAGTGTACAATAAAAATGAAATATATTTATATGTACATATTCTATTTTAAACACACATACATATGCTATATTTTTCTATAAAGCATATCTGAATTTTGTAAAGATACATGAATATTTCAAATACTACACGACTTATACATCTATTAAATTAATATTTATTTGTGTAATTATATATAGCAAAAAAAAAAAATGATAATGGAATATTTCTATATTATACGCAAATATTTATCATATTTTTGTTTTTCTTTTCATTTTGAAAAACTATAGTTTTATCATCATTCTTTTTTAGGAAGTTATTAAATAGTAACTTAAGAATGTAAATCAAGCTGCTTCATCATTACTTCCACTAAGTATACGTGTATTATGATAATTTCGTTTGGTTCCATATGCTCCTGAATGTTGAGTTTCATAAATTTTTCGATTTTCTAAATAACGACGGTAATTATTTTCGCGCTTTCTTCGTTGTTCTTCTGCTTGTTGTCTTAATTTTTCTGGATTCATATGCGTCGTCACCATATGCCTTGTCAATGAACTCATGAATTTATACGTGATACCACATACATCGCAAGATAGTATTTCTTCGTTTGCTCCTTGCTAAAATTTATACATAAAAAAAATTTAATTTAATTATTAAAAAAATTTGAAAATTGTTTTTTTTATTTTTAAGATAAACTATTATATAAATTCCTTAATTTATATAATTTATACAATTTATATTTATATAGTACGTACAAATTGCAGAAAATATGAAAGAAATGGCAAAAGATATATGACAATATTTTCTTTTCTTATGAAACTCGAATGATTTAAACATTAAGATCGTATTTATCATACGTACTTGTTGATGTACCATCATATGTCTCTGCAAATTGTTCAATCTGTTGAACTCTCGACCACAAACATTACAGTCAAATTTTTTATCAGGATCATGATATTTTTTATGTAGACTCAGATCAGTTGCATGTAAGAATGACTTATGACATACATCGCATGTGTGGGTCCGCTGATCACCAGCCAAATGTGACTGCTCGTGTTTAACCAAACTAGCTTTATCTACGAAACGACGACCGCAGTAAATGCATGGAAGAGGTCGAGATTGTGAATTATGAAGCGTTAAATGACGACGTAGAGCGGTAGATGTTGGAAAGTTTTTATGACATTCGAGGCACTGAAATGGTCGATCACCAGTATGAGTCTTTCTATGACGAGCTAAAGAATTTTGATCTGGATATCTAAAATATAAATAAAAGAATTAATTATCTTTAAAATTACATTTTAAAAAAATTACAAATTTAATTGTTACTTGTAAAAAATTAACCTTTTAGGACACAAATCACATGGAAAATTCCTTGTTGTAATATCTTCTTCACGAGCATGTTTCAATCTATTATGTCGAAGTAATTGAAGTGATGTTTTAAAATTTTTATTACAGATATCACATTTTAAATTATCTGTTGTTGGTATAATCACTTGTGTTCTTTTTTGTCCATGTTCATCTTCAGATATTATTAAAGATATAGTTACAGTATTGTCTTCATTATCAAGATCAGCAGCAGACATTATAGAATTCTAAAAAATAAAACAAAAATAAAAAAATGCTTTCAATATATTTTAGAAATTATTAAAAATACCTGTTTATTGTTATGAGTAGATTTGAATTCATTATCTGGCATAGAGTAAGATTCTTCTTCCATTTTTCTAGCATTCTGTTGAGATTTAATTTGTGATTCTTTACTTTCAGAATCATTACTATTTTCTGCAATAGCATAATGTCCATCTTCAGTTAAATATACTGGTTGTAAAGTTCCAGTTTCATCTTTATAGTATAATTGACCATCTTCATCTTCATGTAAAAATATTTGATTCTAAAATTGAAGAAAAAATTTATTTGATTATTTGAAATTAAGAAAAATAAAACAAGATATAAAGTTTAATCAAACATTTAATTTTATATTAATACCTGAGAATTTTCTTTTTCTTGATTTTGATTAGAATCTGAATTATTTGTTTCCCATACTTGTTCCTCATTTTCTATTACTGCAGTATCATAAGAATATTGTTCATTATCATCTACTGTCTGTGCAACATATAATGTTTCTATATTATCAGCTTCATAATAAATTGTTCCTCCAATTGGTATAGTATTTTCATCTAATTGTTCCATCTAAAAATAAAATTATTATTTTCACAAATAGTATTTATTATAATGACTATAATTAAGTAATACAAACCTTAATATAATGAGCATCTGAAAGTTTATCTGGTTGCAATGTTTTCATTGAACTTTGCTTTTTTGTACCAAGTACAGTGTATAATAAATTATTTTCAACATTTTTCACAATTTCATGACTTACATTATTATCAATATTTTCATCATTCATATTATTTTCAAACTCCTGATTTAATTTACATTTTTCTATTCTATCCAAAGATTCTGTATTGTCCCTAAATTCTGATTTATTTGTTTGTAATGGTAAAGAAATTGTTTGATTATTTACATATTTTTTATCACAACTCAATATTCTTTGTCCTTGCAAAGATTCTGTACAATGATTTAATGTATTTGAATTATGTTCAAAGTTTAATTCAAATTGACATTCTTCTTCTTCCATATCTTCATCTTGCCAATCCTCATGTACATCATATGCTATAAGTTGTTTATTATTATGTTTATCATACTGATTTTTCTTTTCATATACTTTTTCAGATTGTGTCTTGAAGACTGAATTGTTTTCATCAAAAGCATAACTTTCCATTTCTGTTTTAATATTAGCATTTTTGTTTTCAATAAAAGTAATTTCATCTTGTGGTATTTCTTCTTTATCTTCTTCTATTTCTTCTATTATTTCTATAATTTCTTCTATTTCTGTTCCTACAGAGTCTTCTGTAGTTTCTGATTCTACTATAACATTTTCACCATTGATAGCATGTTTTAATACTTCCATCACGTCTTTATCATCATTAATATCTATTGTATCAAGTATTTCATGTGACAATTCCATAATATGTGTTTTTAAATGTTGGCCAAAAAGTATATTGCTTAAAAAAACATATACTATTTATATTTATTAAATATATTACATTACAAAAATCTTAAAAAAAATATTATTTATTATTTTTAATAGAATTTTATAATTTTACTTATATATAAATATATTCGTTTTATATTAAAAAAAATGAATATTAATATTAATTTCTATTAATTTTATATAGTAAAATTATACAAAAAATTAAAGAAAAAATTGTATTAATATGTATACAATTTATTACAATAATTATATAAATTTAATTTATACAATTTTTTACAATTAAGATGTACCTTTTTAAAGAGTATATAAATCTTATAAATAATATATATATAATAATATATATAATCTTATAAATAGAAAAAATATTTTATTATTCATTATTTCTTTTTATATATAAAAAGTATATCTATAAATTTTTTATAATTATATATTTTTTTAATCACATAAAGGAAAATAATATATTAAAGAAAAAATATAATTCGGTTGTTCACATTTATTCGTTTTTAAATTGATTTACACGGACATTTAGATATTCTGTATTATGCATGTATTATGCACATACTTGTTAGATGTATACATTCTTTGAAGTAGTATTATGTTTAAAAAAAAAGAGGATTTGTATATAAGAAAATCATTCAAAGTATTGGAATAAAGATTAGTATTTTATATATGACAAGAGATACGCGGTTCACCAGTCGGTACGAAAATGTCTTGCGTCTTGCATTTATCAACGGATAGCAAAATGGCTACAAAACGGCAACGATTATCTCTTTAAAAAGATACATGTTAATATATTAAAATGTTAAAAATCTCATTTAAGAAATAAATAAATATACACACAATTTTATTCACTCTACCTGTGTCAAAATGTTGAAATGTCTAAGCGAAGAGGGAAAAAATTGTTTTTGCTCGGTCGATACGCGTTAATGTAATATTTCTCTCTATATTTCCTCAGTAAGCAAGTGACGCCACCTTAAACATCCCAAAGATATATCTTTATCTTCGTCAAAATAGGTTGCGTCAGTTGCATTCGTAAATAGACTGGTTTAAACATTACGAACAGAAATTCTTTTGATTGGTCAGTTGCTCTGAATGAATATTTAAGAAATTTTATTTAAATTTTAAGAATTTTAAAAATTTATATTTTTTCTTTTAAGTTATATTTATTCCATAATATTTATTGTAAATTATTTTTTTAAAAAATTTTTTTCTAAAAAAAATTATTATGTAAAAAAATATGTTTTAAAAGAATTTATTTTTTCAAAGATATTTAAAATATTTTATACATATATCAGCAGAAAAACAAAAAATTAGAACAAATATATATAATTTTCGATATGGAAATTATATTTAATATAATTATAATATTATAAATTATATTCAATGTATAAGAAAATACCTTTATGTTCTAAAATACGACATAACATAATATTTATTAAATGTAAACATTTTGTAGAAATATTTATATATTTTTTTATGATTTATTTAATATTATTTTAAATTTATATATATACTATTTTATTTCTTAATATATATATTTCTTTTTTATTATTATTATTATTATTTATCCTTTGAATAATTACTTTATAACATTAAAGAAAATTCAATATAAAAATAGCAAAGAATAATAATTTTGAATAATTATTATAGAATAATATTATTATAAATGATTTAATTTTTTTTTATAGTATATCAATTTTATATAAAATTAAAAATAAAATCATTTCACTATTTTTAAAATTGAGAAAATGATTAAATAATACTAAATAATATTATATCAAATGAAAACATTATTAAAATTTATGTTATATTTATAATACAAGATATTAAAAAATAACAATAGCACTTTTATAATAAATTTCAAATAATTAGAGCATATATATGAATTTTATTACATAAATACAGTGTTTATTAAAACCATTATCGTGAAGGTTACGTGTTGTGTCATTCAATCAAATTTCGTAAAAATGTGGTTTTATTTTTTATTTGCTATTCTTACAACATTTGATTTTGCGATGGCTTCATCGAGTTTTGATTTTGGAGATACTGTAGCATTGATTCTTGGATTAATTATTGGAATCATTGGATTTTTTGCCTGTATGGGTACTTATGCACGTCATCGAAATCGTATGGAAACAATGACATAAAAATAAATACTCCAAAATTTAAAAAATAGTAAGTATATATTATTTCTAATTATTTTACAATAACTAAAAATTATGAAAATATTTCAACGTTGTTTAGATTAGAAATTTTTGATTAAATGGTAAAATGAAAAATATTCATAATTTATATTTTTAAAGATTAATAATTCTATTATTTTTATGATAAGATTTTATGCTTTATAAATTTAGTATATAAACTTCTTTTTTAAAGAACAAAGAATTTTTAATAAAATTGTTATTAATAGAATTTTAATAAATTTTTTGGCAAATCATATTTATATTTTTATATATATTCTTATATACCAAATATCAAAATATTTTCTATTTTAATTATTTTATATAGTTCATTAGTAACTTATCTTATTTTAATTACAGACTATTCAATGTTTATAAAAAATTAAAATATATACAGTAAATGATAAATAAAATACTTTTTGATGATAAAAGTAATTTTGAATTACATTTATGATATATAATAAGATATTTTTATGTATTATTATAATATAATTATTAAATAAATTTTTATAAAAATAATAATGATACATAAATATGTATCAGAATATTTATTAAAAATATTATATCATTAAAAATATATTATTTTTAAATTTTTTTTTTAATTTTTATATGTAACAAGTGATATAAATGTATTTAACAATATACACATAAAAAGATTGTAATATTTTAAAATGATTATATAATATAGAAAAATATTATTTATAGTACATGCAATACTAATTAAAAAAATTATGTATTGTTGTCTACATAATATATTCATAAATTTCACAAATATACAATGTTAATTAACATCATAAACTACATTTTGATGTAATTATTTTTCAAGTAAGGAATGGAAGATAATATTCTGAGCACAATTATTTAAATTATTCCAGTTTGATTAATTAATTAATTGATTATTTGAAATCGCAAAACAACAGTTCATAACAACAGAATTTCTATGTATCTCTATTACAACTTCTTTTCATTATATGATATAACGAAAAATTTTAATTAATTTTGTTATTTTTTGTAATTTTTTTGAATGCTGATGCATATCTAATCAGTCTTTACAAAATTTCTTATAGAATTTCACACAACATAGCTTACATAAATTTTTGAAGCATGTATGAACTTATATACTAGTTAGCATAGGAAAGCTCTTTGATTATTTTTTCTTAAACATCTTTCACATTTCTTATTATAAGCAAAGTAATTAAATATTAATATAAGATATTTTAGAAAATAATTAAAACTTTGTTTTTTTAAAAATCTTTTTTTTTTTGTATATTTTACTTAATGAATTTAAAATTTTTGTATAAAGATATTTTAAATATAGATAACTTTAATTAATTATATTATCCAAGATAAAGACTTTGTTTTTTTTTCATTTGAAATTTGATAAAGTAAAATATTTTATTATACAGTACAACAAACATCTGTTTTTCACAATTGCATTTCTAAAATATCAAATGATATATTTATGTGCTTAAAACAATATATATGTAATACAGCTTATATGTATGTATGTATATACATATGTACATACATACATACATGTGTTGTATCAATCAACAAATTGTTTATATATACTTGTAATTAATTATATGAATTTATTAAATAAATTAAATAATTTTAATAAATTAGTTCATTAAATTCTGATCCATCAATATGTACTAATTTTTGTGTATGTACTAATTTTATGTATGATTTTTGTAAATGTAGCAAAATATGATATACTTGTTCTTTTCGTCATATTTTCTGAAAAATATATAGTAATACCTAAGTCTGAATGTACTAAGTTCAATTCCATCAAGTTAGATGCCATATTGGTAGAAAAGAATTATGATGAATTCATATTATTGATTTTTTCACATGTAACAGTGCTGTTTGGTATTCTTTGGTAAAACAATAAAAATGTTTTACAAAAATTCACTCCAATTATATAATCATTATAATAATTATATATAATTAAAATCACATTGTATATAATATATTTGCAAAAAAGAGATCTATTTTAATGCTATTAATGAAATAATATTCATTTCTATTGTCTTATTTTATTCATTTCAATGAAATTCTCATTCAATGAATAAATTTGAAAAATTAGAAATTAATTTTTACCAAACTATATCACTGTAAATTATTATATTTAAACATAATTTATTTTCGAAATTTTATACTGAGTTTTTATTAAATATAGGAGCTATATTGAAAGCCAATCCACCTATCAGTAAATGAATAATATGTACATTTAGTATTACATGTTATGCATTTTTTTTTTTTGAGTATTATCTAATAAATTTATTTAAAAGTAACTATATAAAAATAATTGCAATATATTTCCATAAGAAATACATACAATTATCTATATTATAATGTTTCGTTCAACAATTACATGAATTTATTACTAGGTGGATTAACTGAATTTACAGATTGAATAATAATTCTTTTTTTGAAGAATAGATTAATAAAATTATAATATAAAACATAAAAATAAAACAAGTATAAAACAATTGAGTGAAATTATATATATCATGATTAAGCAATAAATTGAAGATTACAAAAAAAATTTCATGTTTAATTTCAAAATAGTTTTCAAAATTTTAATACTGATAATAATAAATTCATGCTCAAAGCAGTAGTAAATCGCAACATTAAAAGCGATACAAACTGCAATTATTAGAACGAAGTAAAAATAACATTATAATCATTAATAAACAATAATAATATTTGTAATTATACAAATAAGCTATTCTTAACTATATTGCAAAATGCAATATGTGATAGCACAGATAAAAATTTAAAATATATTTCTTGGGATATAATGCAAATATTAAATTATTTTTTATATATTATTAAAATATGTATGTATGAATTTCATACCTAAGTCATGTTTCTATTGAGCTTTCTTTTTTAAATTAGATTCTCAATATTTGTGATGATTATCATTATTTTTTTTAAAGATATGATTTGATTACCGAAATTAAAGTACTAAATTAATCAAATTTCTAAAATATATAAAGGAATGGATTGTACAAAACATACTATAAATGAAATGCCAATAAGTAAAATAAACTGATAAATTAAATATACTGTAATAAAAATATTGACAATTGAATCTAAAAGATAATAGTTGATATAATATTAGATAAGATATATGAAACTGCTAACTAGTAACACATGACTTTTTTTTTTTAATTGAAGTAGGTAAAATCGCTAGAAATACATTAAAGCATAACAGTGACTATATTAATCAATTTCTTCTCTGTTTAATTCCTGTACTCTCATACATGCACACACGACATACATTCTCTCTTCAAAGCATTCAGTATACATTAACAATTATACATATATATCGAGCAGAATGGCTCTATGCCATTATTTGTAAGACTAGCTGAGGCCTGTACTAATGTGGACTGTGCTAATGAATTGAGAGCGGAAAAGGTCTTTTAATAAGCATTTTTACTAAAGAAGAATATTTACTACAATAAAGAATAAGCACAGTACATGTAAAGGCCTCTATCCTCAATTTCAATATTTTATTTCTTTTTCTTTTTTTTTTTGTCCAGAATTTTCGTTCATTCAAAATATTCTTCATGTATGAATTAAGTGTTTTAATATTTGCTGCTAAGCATATATCAAATAATTAATATCATGCTCACGCAAAGACATCGAGAATATTTTAAATTACAAATGGATGTTACAATAACGAATACATCCTAAATACTTTCATTCGCATCTCCCTGCATATATATCCACGAGAACAAGGATAGTAGTATGTATTAGCAAAACTATAATAAAATAACAATCATAATAATGCATAATTTCGTACTAGTAGATAAAGAGCAACACGTTTAAATAAAGAATGTATTACGGAAATGAATAAATCGAAAAATGACCATAATTTGCTGAAGATTAGGTTATTGATCAATATGGGAAGGAGGAGCTGTTGAATTGTCAACATTTGCAGTATGCAAAGATTCTGTTGGTGGTGTACCATCATGGGAATTCCCTATATGTGGAGTAGCCGGAGTAGCTGGCTGAGATTGAGATGTTCCACCTGGAGGAGCATATATTAGGCGATAGCCAGCTGGTAAAAAGAAACCACCATGTGATGTACAACTGAATGTTTGAAAATTTGGTAATGTTTGATTTTCATGATATTGGATATAATTTCCGCTTCCTGTTGAACTTGATATTGGTATAGGTGTAACTAACGATCCAGTAGAAGATACAGCGATATTTGTTCCATCCGGTAATATAGGTGTGAATTGATATTGCGCTGAATTTATAATTGCCGGATTATGTGCTGAGTCAAGAGATTCTGCAATTTCACTTGTATAACTACTAGATTGCTGAGTAGACACGTTTTGAATAGTTTCAGAAGGCACTACTGGAATTGGAATAACATAAGCATGTGGTATTCCAGTTGCCGCCTGCTGTGGTTGTAGTTGTAAAGGAGTTTGCTTCAATTTTTGCATAGCTAATCGTAATGTTTCATCAGTATCTGGATAATTATTTGGAGCTTTTTGTAAAGGAGTTTGAGGATTTGTATTAAACATTAAATATTCTTCTGTACCTGAAAGTCTACTTTGTCCTGTTAGGAAAAAATGTTATGTGATTATGAAAAAAATATAATAATTAAAATGAAATATATCAAATATTTCAAATAAAAACTAATTACTAACCTGCCACATTAGTAGCAACGGTATGATAAAGCACTGGATGATGTTGATGATGATGCTGATGAAGTGCACTTGCTTGTTGTTGTTGTTGAATTAATAGTTGCAATTGATGTTGCTGAAATCGTTCTAATTCTTCTCTATGTCTTTTTTGTAATGTTTCTAATTCCATAGTTTGTCTGTATAAAAATAAAATTAAAATTTTTAATTATCATAAAATTATAATATTAAATTTTGTAAAAATAAACCTACTTTTTTATTAGTAATTGATATTCTTCACTTGGTGTTAATGTCCAAAATCGTTCATCTTTTTCCGATTGCTATAAACAATAAACAATAATGTTTGGTTAATAATACAAATATTTCAAGAAATTGAAAAAATATAACTTTTATTAAAACATTTATATTTACTTCTATAACAGGAGCATTAATAGGTTGAGTAACTTGCGTAGGAGGAAGAGAATTCTCACGACTATGAATTATTTGTACTGATGTTCCTGTAATTTGTAAACATTTAATCTTTAAATATTTTTAAATGTATTTAATTCTTCAACAATTGATTTTATAATTTCTTACCCTGTGCATCATCTACATGATAAATCTTTGAATCTTCTACTTGATTTTTTGATATATCAATATGTTGTTGAGTTGATGTAGCAATATTACTAGGAGGACCTGCGACTTTGGAAACTACGAATCTTGATATTTTTCTAACTGGTTGTGTAGTATTAATTTTCTATTATAAAATTAGATAATTATTTTTTAATAATATTCATTATATACATTAAAATTTACTGTATATAAATATATTATATAGTACCTCAGTAACATTTTCTTGAGATTCTATTTGTATTGGAGTATTTGTATCGGAGCGTGATGTAATAACATTAGGAATAACATTAGCAACAGGCACAGCAGTTATAGGTGGAACGGTAGTTAATAAAGTTTGAGTATGTTGTAATGATGGTTGCATCTGAATAGAACCAACAACAGAAACAGGTGGTGTTAAAGGTTGTGGAGAAGCTGTTGATAAAATTGTGCCTCTATGATGAATTTTTGCTAATTCTTGTTCTAATTCTTGAAGACGAGATCCTGGTCTTTGCGTTCGAACTTTTATACTTTCTTTGCTGGGACTCATAGTTTCAGATCCTACAGGACCTCCTGGTGTTGGACTATCGAGAGAACAATCTACTTGCTAAAGAATAAAAAAATAAGAAAATTGTATATTTTTATATTATTATTTTAATTTTTAAATTATATAATTTAATAATTTAATAATATAGAATAAATATCGTTTAAATAAGAACACTTAAATCTCTGCATTATTTTTGATTTTGTAAAAAAATTTCATTAATAAAAAAAATTATTCAGTATAGTGGAAGAGCAATAACTGTAATATAATATTAATATTTTTTTATATTTTTTTATACTGCATAACTTTTATTAATATTTTTTTTATAAAATTAAAAATAGAATTTTTGAATTATAAAATATTATATATATATATATATATATATATATATGTATAATTCAAGATATATATCTTGAAAAATAGAATCACTATTTAAATGTTTTTATTTAAATCTTATCCTGTATATAATATTGCTAACTTACAGTTTGAGAAAGTGCAAGTTGATGAATTGTGCTTTCTTGAGTTAAAACAGAACTTTCGACATTTGTTGTAACATTTGAATCAGCCAAAGTTGTAGTAGATTGTATTGTAGTCTGAGGTGATAATGGACCCTATTATATATTTATTTATATTTTTTATTATTAATGCGATACATAAAAGAATGTAATTAAATTTTTATATTTTTAATAAATATTAATATATATTAATATATAATATTTAATAAATATTAATATTAATATATAATAATTAATATATATAAAATATAATTTTTAAATATATTAGATATATTATAGATATATATTAGAATTATTTATATTCTATTAATTTTTTATATTTTTAAAATTACTTACTATGTTATGTGTTGTTGAAATAGGCATGCCAATATTAACAAGTTTCTGTTGTAAAGAATGCATGTAAGCATCATATCCACCTATTATTTGATGATTATGAGGAGTAGCTGGATAACTTAAAGGTGGTGTCCCTACATTAAGTGCTTCGGACGGTTGACTTGTTAATTGAACAAGCTTTTGATGAAGATCTGCTATTGTTTGTGGACCTGTCCCACTAGTTCCAGTACTTGTATCTGAGACTTTATCTAAAGAATTCTGTTGACTAAGTTTTCGATGTTGTTGTTGTTGCTGCTGTTGTTGCTGTTGCAGTATTTGATTTTGTGTAAATAAGGTCGAATCTACAGATTCAACAATTGTATGTTCAGGAGTAACATCATGGCTAGAGTTTTCATTCTCCGATAGTAAAGGACAATCAGAACTTGTACGTCTAATATTAGATAAAATGAATTATTGCACAGAATATAGAAAATATATATATATATATATTATAAAATATTAATGCATATATTTTATACATACCCAACTAAATTGATCGTTTCTTGAGTTTCGGTTTCCGATATTTTTCCTGAGAATTGTTGATCGGGAAGCTTTAAATGAAACTGAGATTGATCAGAAACAGTAGAATTCTCAATATTTTGAGTATCTTGTATAATATGTTGTGGAATAGTTTGTTGCAGTTGTGATTGAACCTGTCTAATCGGTGCATTCTGTTGTATAATAGTTTGATTTGCAGGAGTAATCCATTTGTTCTGTGAAGTTAATGTATGAACTGCTACTCCTTGAAAATTTTGCTGTACCATTTGTAATTGAGGATCAATCTGATGAGTTGCATTCAATTGCATTGTTTGTTGTAACGGTATTTGAGCTTGATGACTTTGCTGTCCAATTTGAAATGTTTGTGAAATTCCTTGTTGCGTTATATTTGTTTGATAATTATGCGGTAATTGCGGTTGTATTTGTATTTGATTTGTTTCTGGTTGAATAGGTTGAAAATATTGCTCAGACTGAAGAGTAGGTTTATATTCGAGTACTGTAGTTCCTGGAATATTTACTGTTTGGTTTGGTTCGTGAGTAGTTAAACAATGAGGAGTTACAGATTTTGATTTTGGATTCGAAAGTATATTTGCTAGATTTTGTGCTAAATCTGGAAGTGTTGATGAAACTTCTTTTGTTTTAAGTATAACTTTAGGAGCAACTTCTGCACTAACAACTTGATGAACAGGAACTGAAACAGGTACAGATACATTTGTTGGAACATTTATTATATTTTGAGGAGTTGTTTGAAGCTGTTGAACTGGTTCTAAAACAGAATGTGATAAAGAAGTAATGTTTGATCCATCTTGTTGAGAAATAAATTGTACATGTTGCATTGATGAATTGGGTATAATAATAGATTGTTTCTTATCATCCGTAACACTAGCAGTTTCCGAAATTTGTGAATCTGTAGACATATTTGATGTTGTTGAAATATTCGAAATTCTACGATTTCTTTCATCTATAATTGCAGTTGGTTGTAATTGTGAAATAGCTCCAGAAAGAATTACATATTGTTGATGTTGTTGTGGTATTTGTTGAGGATGAAATTGTTGTAATGGTCGCTGAGTTTGTATTTGTCCCTGATGTTGATTTTCAGGTTGAATATGCATTTGCGTTAAATTTTGTTGTACAGTAATTTGTTGTTGCTGTAATAAAACATTACATTGTAAAGCTTGATTTTGATACTGTCCTTGTAAATTGATTCCACTCGATGAAACTTGAGTTGATAAATCTTTTTGCGATATAGCTAAGTTTTGGGGTATAGTTTGTTGAGTAGATTGTTGCAGTATTGGTGATCCTTGAATGATTACATTGTGTTGACTAGATTGTACAGCATTAACATTTTGCTGTATTTGTGACATTGGTGTAATTGTTTGTCCTTGTACAGCATTTTGAAGATTAACCGTTACCGGTTGTATTATTTGAACGTTTTCCACTTGTTCTGTGATACATTGAGGACTTTGTGTAATACTTTCAATATTACATTTTTCAGAAATTATAGCTTGTGCTTCTAAAACATTAACTTCTAAATCATCGTGTTTTATTTGTCCTTCTTCAATTGTATTTGATTGTGATAATGAATTTGATTGTGTTGCTAATGTATTAGATTTATCTATATTTTCTACAGTATTAGATCCGTCTTCTTCATTTTTAATTATTTTCTGTTCAACTACAGGACTAACTAAAAAACGAGAGATTTTTCGCGTTGGAGGTGCAGTTAACGTAGCTATTTCTAGAGATGAAGGATCAGATTGAGTTTCTTTACTCGTTTCCTTTTCTTGTTCAATTATATCTTGAACAGATTCTTTAAATTTTTCGCTTATTTGATTTATAGCTAAATCATGTATTTGACTTTGAGTGTATGTTATAGAAGATTTAGCAGTTTCATCTTTAAGTACGTGATGTATATCTTGTAAAGTTGTATCCGTGGTTGTTACAGTAACTATGGTTTCTTGAGTTGGATCAGTAGGATCGCTTGGTAAATTAGTCGGCGTTAATGTATCTGTATTTTGTGTGGAGGTAGATGATCTTCTGGATGCCTCAGCTGACGTATTTTCAGGACCCATTTGACTATCAGGTGTTTGTACATTTTGCTGTTTATCCGTAGAGGTGGTACTCGTAATATGAGAAAGAATTTGATCAATTGGCAACAATTTCGTAGGTGTAGAAGTGTTGGAAGTTTCGTCTCTCTGAAATTATACAATAATTAATTATCTAGCTATCAAAATTCTTTTTTATCATAAAATAATTATAATGCACATAAATAAAATAAAGTATTAGCATAAATAAAATAATTATTGCAAAATATAGTTATATATACTAATTACAAAATATATTTAAATCGAATTACAAAAAGAAAAACACAAATTGATTTTTAATAATAAATGTACATGTTTTAATGATATTAATAAATCTATTTAAATAAATATTATTTTGTTCATATTTAGACAATATCATAATTTACATTTTAATCGTTTTTTTATATTTTATAAAAACTTATATATAAAACTTTTTTAAATATAATACTTTTTGTATTATAAAACTATAATATCAAATTAATTTTTATAAAAAAATCGATTTTTTTGAAAAATTTTTAAATAAAAATTAAATGTTAATAATTAATAAAATTAAAATATAAAACATGTTCTAACATTTAATTACGTTACATTATATGAATTGTCTGTGGAACAAATTTAATAATATGCAAAAAATATTGTTATATGATATTGTTGTACTAAAAGATACACAAATGTCCGAACACAATGTATCATGAATCAAAAAGGATGCACAAATGCCCACGATTATATAATGAAATATAGGAAACAGGGAAAGGTACAGCGGGGACGATGAACTCACCGAACGGTGTCTACGATGGACTTTGTACGACGATCGGTGGCTGCTTTGACGAGTTAGCGAGCCATGTCTCACCTGCTGCGTCCAAAACGATATATACCAATTATACGTTGGAGGTATACTCTTGCATTTTTTATGAGGTCACAAGATGTACATTTTGAGCATAATCACAATGTTATTTTAATATAAAATATAAGAAATATGATTCTATTATTTTGGAAAAAGAACTTACAAGACGTAAAATAGTCCTATGATATACATTATGGACTTTTGTGTATCAGAATTTTAAATAAGAACTGATAACATTAATATAATACAATATTTATATTAAAAATTTTTATTTTAAGATTTATTTTTATTTGTTTGTTTTTTTAAAGAAAGAATATTTTTTTTGATAATTTACTAGTTTCATATATTATATTTATAATATATTAATATAAAATAAATTAGAAAAACGAAAAGAAAATCATTACCTTAGCTGTATCAAGACTGTGGTCACGATCTCTAGGTCTACGACTTGTAACAGGACTACCACCAGCAGATTGATCTGGTGGACCATGTGCTACTAAAGGTAAAGTTCGTGTAGGATCCAAACGTAATTGTTTAACGATATCTTCTATTAATTCAATGAATGTTTCACATTGAGATTGCGGTAATAAATTTTCAGCAACCTGAAAACAAAAAAAAAAAAAAATAATATAAAGTAACAATAATGATATATAAAATTTTATCAAATTTTAACCAAATTGTTAATTTTTGTTAATTTACCAAATTGTTAGCAATGTCAGTAGGCACCATATCATCTCTATCGAATTTAAATGTCACAGTTTTTTGTTTGCTAGTATCTAATTGACATTCAACAGTCATTGATTGACTTTCATTATTGCTTACAGACAAAACTGTTAATTTGATACCCGGTTTTTTGCGTTTTGTACCAGATCTTTTCACTCTAGATCTTTCAGATGAAGTAACATTATCAATATTTTCTTGTGTTATTCTATATGAAAAATAAAATATATAATTAGATATTTGATCAATAAATAATCATATTTGAGAAATGACTAAAATTTTATAAATTTACCCTTCATTTGGCACTGTTGTTTGCGATGTAGTATTTATATTAGTCAAATTAGAGATATTTCCTTGATCTTGAATATTAGAAGATACATCTGATGGTAAAGATTGTACAGAATCCATTGTATCTTGCTTAGATAAGGATGATCTATCGGTGTTAGAACATTGTTCTGTATTTGATATAAAATGCTGTTGATGTTGAGATGTTGTATTTGATTGCGCGGAAATACTGGATATGGGTACAGAAGTAGGAATATTAGAATTTTGCGAATATTGCATTTGAACTAAAACATTCTGTTGAGGTTGATGTCCACTATTTGTAATTAATGTAGACGTATTTTGCACATTTGGTATTGTTGAAGTTATTGTATTTTGAATATGAGTCGATGACGATGTACTTTGAATATTTATACCAGATGGCACAGATGCTTGAACTTGTCCTGCTTGTTGTTGTATATATGGTTGTGAAGTTGGAGGTGCAGTGTTCTGAGAGATATTTGAATGAGAATACATTTGAGGTGTAGGTTGATTAGATGATAAAATTTCGACATGACCAGAAGAATTTGAGCTAGTATATGAATGATACATTTGTTGAGATATATTTTGTTGGTACATTGGCTGTGTATTATATCCTGAAGTTCCTGTTGTATTTTGCTGATAGTACTGCTGATTTTGAACTGCCGGAGAAGTCACTGAATGTGAATGTACTTGCTGAACATGTTGCATTTGTGGTTGAGAATATTGCACTTGTTGAGGTTGTTGTATTTGCTGATGTTGCATGTGTTGCGGTTGTGATAAAATTTGTATTTGTGGTTGTATTTGTTGTTGTATCTGATGACTCATTTGTTGTGGTACATTCATTTGATTCAATTGTATATATTGTTGTTGCTGATGTAAATGTTGTTGCTGTTGCATTTGTTGAGTTACTTGAGGAAATTGTGATTGAGTCTGTACAGTTTGAGGAGTGGAACATTGTGAAGAAGTAGCAGTTAAATTTTGTGAAACATGTTGGGAAAACTGTTGTTGCTGTTGTTGCTGCTGCTGTTGATACTGTTGTTGCAACTGTTGTTGATATTGTTGTTGTTGATACTGCACCTGTTGTTGTGAAACCTGAGATACTTGTTGTATTTGTTGTGCTTGTTGTGGCTGAACAACAGATGTTTGTTGTTGTATCAATGGTTGTTGTTGAACTAATTGAACTTGTTGTGGTTGTAAATTATGCTGCTGAGTTTGTTGTGCAGCAGTTTGCATTTGTTGTTGTTGCTGCAAAGGTATTTGATTTTGTTGCAATTGCATTTGTACTTGATTTTGCATTTGAATGCCCATATTTGATTGCATCTGTTGTTGCTGTTGTTGCAATTGCATTTGTTGGAGTAATAATTGTTGCTGTAATAAATTTTCAGTGGTTGTATTAGTATTATCCGCTTCTCTATCTAGACGTTCCTTTTCTTCTTTGGCCTTACGTTCTTCTCTCTCTCGTAATAAAGTGCTAATTTGTGATTTTAACATTTTTGTCACAGCCTTAACATCTTCTTCGAGTATAAGGCTAGATTTAGCCATTTCTGAGGCTACTTCTTCTGCATTATCAGTTTGAATGTCAAAATCAAACTGTATCGCTTCATTTTCTTTATGCTTATTAGTACGTTTTTTAGGATCTAACACTCGAAGTCTGAATTCAACACGTGACAGTTCCGCATCTGCTACGGCTGAATCTCTCGAAACCATTTCTAATTTCAATCCGACATCATCCGCAAAAAATTCATGATTTAAAAGATCTTTAACTAGAGGCCGCTCTTCTTTTTTTAAACGAATACACATTTCTATAATTTCGCGTACTTCTGGATTTTCTACCTTGTCATAACTTTGTGGTTTTACACCCTGTATATAACATAATATAATTATTTTTTAATATGTTATTTGATATATCAAATAAAAATAAATACAAAAAGAAAAAAAATTTAATAAATAAATGAAAAATAATACAAACTATAATACGATAATAATTCATTAGTTAAAAATTAATGAATTTTACATAATATTATTTTTTATATTATTAATTATATTTATATTTTGTTACTAATTAAAATCAATTAATTTACCGATACTACGCGTTTATATATTTGTGCTGGTCCAGTACATTCCGAATATGGATATTCACTAGTAGCCATTTCAAGCATACACATTCCAAACGCATAAACATCAACAGATTCATCATAATGTTCTTCATACATTTCTGGTGCCATAAATTCAGGCGTTCCAATAACGCTTTTTGCAAAACTTCGATTTTTAAGAGTAGCAAGTCCTAAATCACCAATTTTTACGCTTCCTGTCGTACCAGTAATAAAAATATTGTCACATTTTAAATCACGATGAATAATTGGTGGTGATCTTGAATGCAAAAAACTAAGGCCTTTTAAAATTTGTCGACACCAAGACTTCACTACTTTTGGATTAATTTTTTTAAAGCGTCTTAGATACCTATATGAAATTGTATATAATTTAAATATAATAATAAAAATTTCATAAATATTTAAATTTAAAAATTTACGTTTTTAATGTTCCTGAAGTCATAAGCTCAGTGACTAATACAATATATTTTCTTCGTGTAAGAGTAACTTCCCAATAGTCATAAAATCTAACAATATTTGGATGTTGTAATCCTTTCAACATTTCTGCTTCTTCTCGAAATCTTAATCTTTCTGTCTTGTTTAATTTTTTTTCCTAAAAAAAAAAAAAATTATAATTGTATTAAACGTATTTAAAAATTATACAAATATTTAATTATATTTTACTAACTTGTAATTCACACCAAGCAACAGCTACACCAGTTTGAGTATCGAGTCCTCTATATACTGTTTTAAAACTGCCTCTACCGATTTCTTCTTCAAATTTTAAAAATCTACCATCTGGTGAAATACCTATAGCTTTTTCTTCATCATCATCATCTTCAACTGTTTGCACTTTAACTTTCATCAATAAATTTCGTACTTCTTCCATAGCCATAGTTTTCTGCGTTAATTTTTCATCTGCTTTAAAATTTTCATCAAGTAAGGGACCAATAAATCCTTCTACTGTTTCTTCTTGCACAACTTCTTTCTCTTTTTCTTCTTTCATCATTTTAGTTTTATCTTGCATATTTGCATCTTTGACATTCTCCATATCTGTATCTAAAGGTGGTACTTTTCCTAATTTACTTAGAGATTCATGAAGTGCCTGAGCAGCAACAATATCGCTAATACTAGTGCCGTTATCATCTTCATCATATATTGTCACTTCTTCTACGTCTCTTTGCGTATCTATATCCTTAATTTCAGTTTCTACAATTTCTTCAGACACTTTTGATGTTACAAATCTCGAGGATTTTATTACTTCCTCATTTTGTTGCATATTTTTTTTATCATCAATCATATTTTTGTCAGAATTTTTAGCTAAATTTTCATTCTCTGCAATATTTATGGATTTTGACTCATCATTAGATATTTTTCGTTTTGTTTTTTCATTATTTTTATTAACTGAAGCTGAACTTATAGAACTATCTGCAGACATATTTATATCTATATTCTTTTCCATATTTGTTTCTTTTAAATTTTTACTGTTTTGTTGCTCAATAATTTTTTCTGCAACATATTTATTTTTGGATTTTATAGTTTTACCATCACTATTATTGCATTTCGAATTTATAGAAGAAGTTGAAAATATTTTTTGTTTATTTTGTGCACTTATTTCTTCTTCAATACAATTTATCGATAATTTTTTTGTAATATTCGAAGTCTTAGAGAATTCGAAACATTCTGATGTTGAAGTTTTTTGTTTATTAGAATCTGATTCCTTTTTATCTGTGTTTAATAACAAAGTAGCACTTTCTTCGCTAATATTGCATTCCATATTCGTTTCATCTTCATCCGACTTTTTTAACTTTAATCGACTAATTGGTGTTGATGGTGTAGAACTGGATCCTGCATATAAATTTCATAGTAAAATTTATAGAATCTTTTGAAAAAAATTATAATTAAAAAAATAAATAATACCTGGTACATTGAACACATTTTCCGTTGCTGTAATAGCTTCCTCTGCATCGCTAAAACTGCGTTCATTTTCATGATCTAAAGATGGTGAATTAAGATTCCGAGAAATTGATTTTTCAGAAATTCGTAATGTAGATAAAATTTTCTTTTTAGAAGAAGGTGAAGTACTGGTGATTCCGTTACTTGTAATAGATAATGAATCTGTATTATGATCAATCCTTTGTGTTCGTACTTGTTTTTTGCAAATTGTTGTAGAGGAACGACTAATATTTGATGTCTAAGAAAATTAATAAATATATAACTTAAATTCACATAATATTTATTTATTTATTATTTATGGAATATTTTGTTTTTTAATATACCTTTCTATCTCCAGGACTATGGGCACTAGTGCCAGCTTGAGAAACAATAGATAATTTTCTTTGGCGTTTATGATGTGTATGGTTATGGATCCTTTGAGTAGTTACAACTGAACAAGGACCTCCTTCTTGAGAGGCTAAGTGGCCCACTGCCAAACTAATCCCACCCTGATTTCCACCTCCACTGGCCACCAGTTTTGGACATAAACTTGACAGGCCACTTCCGCCTGAGGATTGTTGTCTATTTGTCTCATACCTAAAACGTGATTGAAAATACTATATCATATTTTTTTTAGAAATTGCAATTTTCTTTTAATTAAAATCGTTCTTTTAAATATTTTCTTTGATTAAAAGAATATTTTATATTTAAATCATATAATCATATTATATTTTATATTAATTTAAATACAAACTATATAGAAAGCATTTATTTACTTTATGATATAATATAAAATATATGTTATAATATAAAACAATAGCAAAAAATATAAATTATATATAATAATATGCTATTATTTATAAACATGATAAAAAAAATGATATGAAAAAATTACACACATGCACATACATTTTTCAATCAAATATTT
The DNA here is from genome assembly GCF_048593485.1 of Apis florea. Taxonomy (NCBI): domain Eukaryota; kingdom Metazoa; phylum Arthropoda; class Insecta; order Hymenoptera; family Apidae; genus Apis; species Apis florea. The sequence continues at coordinate 6,382,582 of NW_028256549.1, read as the reverse complement.
TTTATTATATAACTATGAAGAATAATAAATTAAGAAATTAATATTTAGCTCCATCTGTACTAAATGTACATGCTTGATATGAAATTATTAAATAATATCAAAGTATTATATATGATATTTTGAAGTACTATTTAATCTTAAAATGAGATGGAAATATGAAAAATATAGTATAAATAAATAAAATTTATGATATTGATAATACTTTTATAAAATAAAAAGCTAAATTAATAACTGTTAATAAGATATTATTTTACCAATGTTTTATTTAATGATTGAATGATATTAGATGCTAATTCAATAGTTTTATATTGCAGTATAACAATAAGGTAAATCATATTACTAACCTTTGAATACCTACAAAATTTCATACTTGAAGTTCAGGGTCAGTAATTCTGAAAATATATTGGAATTTATATTTTCATATATTTTTTTTTAATGAAATTTTTTAATTTTATTTAATAAAAATTTCTTATTAGATTTTATAGTACTTCAACATTCTAGCTAGTTTTTAAGATGTTAAATAATATAATTAATATACTTTATACTTTATTAACAAAATCTAAATGTTAATAAATAATATTATGAATAGTATAATATTTATAATTAATATTATTTTTTTAATATCTATATTCATAGGTATTCTTTTTTTAGGAATTGTAATAATTTTAATAAAATTATGTACATCTATAGCACCGATGAGATAAATAAAAAGATTTTGTGCATATGTGCAATTTTATTATAAAATATTATTATATATTTTTTTATAATCAATAATTTAAAAATTAAAATTTAATATTATGTGAATTTTATTATAATCATGTGTTTAGAACTATATATTTTAAAAAAATATTTTTGGAAATCAAATATTTAATTTTTAATAAATAGAATAATCTGTAAAATAGTATAATATTACAAATACTTATTATAAATTGCATTCCAAATTAAAACATAAATATATGTTAGACAATGTAATCAAATTAAAAAGTGAGTTACAGCAAAGAAATTAAATGACAGAAGATAAAAAATGACAATGTAAGAAGCATGATTTTGATACAGACATCATTATACCTGTCCTGCCTACTGTGGCCAGATGAGAGGAATCCACGCACTGTATTGCCTATAGCTGCTCGCTTTTTAACTTCTTTTTTTCGTTCTCTGTACCCACCAGATCCAGTGTCCACTTGGTCTTGACGGGTATTTCTATCTCCCTGTAATATAATCCTGAACTTAATAACAAATGAATATATATAAAGATATTAATATTATATATATATATATATATATAATATATATATATATATGTATATATAATGAAAATTAACAAGATATAAAAAAATATATGTATATAAATTTAGAAATAATTTATTACCTTAATACTTAAAAGCTTTATATTTAAATTAGTACTTGTACTTGTTGGAACTGGACTTAGATCACACCTTATTCTTCTGTGTGATTTTTCAACAATTGGTGGATCTTCCTCTAATTCCAACTGATTTCCAATTGAAAAAGAACGACTCTGTGTTAACAAAATATCTTCTGTATTATGTTTTTGACTAGTGCCAACCGAACTCACTGCCTTGTTTTCATTGCAGCATCTCGGCATTGCACATAACCAACGTATGAAAAAGTGCTTTATAAAAATTCTGATCTTCTATTTTATATATATATATATAAAATATATATATATATATTTGTATATGTTGCTGTGTGTGCGTGTGTATGTGTGTGTATGTGTGTATTTGTTTGTCTATCTTCTTTTTTAATTTAAATTGGATAAAGATTTAATAAGAACTTTTAATATCATATTATTCACAAAGAAAACAGTGCATAGTATCTTTAATTAACTTTACTTTCAAACTATAAAATACTAGATGCATTTATGCAATGACAGAGTGTAGGTTCTTATATTCATCACAGATTTTTCCACCTTCAGTTATCAAATAAACTCTGTTACTTCAATTTCTTAATGAATATTTAATATCGAAGAAGTTAAATGATTCTGAAAACAAAAAGGATATTAATATTAATAATGATAATTATTATAAAAATATTAATAATAAATCCTTGAAATATTTATTTTTATATAAATAAATATAAATAAAAATTTCTATATATATAACATGCAAAATTCCATTTTATATTTTATTCATAAATAATTTTTAATTTCTCTTTAATACTTTTTGTAATAATTTTTATTTTTTAAAAAATAAAAAAATATTTAATTTTTAGAATTTGTTCTAATAAGTTATGATTATAAATTTTATATATTAAAATAATACATATTATATATTTTTATATATTAAAATAATTAAATTTAAAAAACTGTATATTTATTTTATTTATAAATTATAAATTTTTCATTATTGATGAACTAATAATAATATATATTTTCATTATTGGTGAAATAATAATATATATTTCTTATAATTTAAAAATAATTTAAAACTATTTCTTATGTATAAAAAAGTTATTGATCAAAATTTTTATATTATTTAAATTTTTTATACAATATCTTTAATAATAATCTTTAATATTAATAAAAAAATATATTTATTTTATTTATTATACATTATTATTTTAATAATTTTTTGAGTATTTATATCAAATTTGAATTAACATTTTTATTAGAATAAATTTATATTAAAAGATATATATTGTATATCATATATATACCATATGTTAAATAGATGAATGTTAAATACATGAATAATTTATAAATTATTTGTATAATGAATATATAGAAAAAAATCGAAGAAAATCAATTCTTTATTTACAAAAAAAAAAACTCAGAAGTATAGAAGAACATTGTGATTGAAATAGAATCCTATCAATAAACCTTGAATTAATCTATTTTACAGAGGGCAGAATTGCATGTATATGGGTCCTTCTTATGACATTATAATTCTTATTTTGCAAATGTTTGTATGACTGTACAAATTGTATAAATTTAGCAACATCAATAGCATAATGTTGACTATGTTGATTGCCAATAAATGTGAAGACAACCGATCTCAGAATTAATGTTTTAAATATATTAAGTGTTATGTACAAAAAATGTTATTATTTGTTAACAAATCGAAATATATTTCGCAATTTTTCAATAATATTATTGTGATAACTATTAATATTTAAATAAAGAAAATGAATATGATATAGAACAAAAAATTTACTTCGTTAATATTGCAGTATGTTGAAGCATCATGGAACAGTCACTTGAAAAATGTTGACAGTATATAGCAAGTAGTAGGTCTTACGTATATACTGTGATATACGTATCTCACGGACACTGTTGTACTGCATGCTGAGTACATGCGTATTAAGGGGTGAAGAGGAAGTACCACACACATATACCGCAAATCAAATAAATGCACACATTCGTATACGCGTATATAGTCAAGACACTAAGATAATGTGACATCTATCCCAAAAATATCGCATCAATGCATATTTTACACATTGTTCCACAGCAAATAGTTTTTAAATATATAAATAAATACGAATCTTTTCATTGTATAAGAACGTCATGAATTTATCCTAGATTTTTGACTGATAAAATATATCGGGAAGACCGCAAGTACTTGTCATGCGGAGATGCATGAATAACAATACCTACTTAAAGTTCTGGTTTCGCATAGAAATATAAGAAATTTGTTCGGATATCAATAGTTTCATTACCTCCGATATGGTTTCGGTCATATTAGCTTTGCGATGCACTGACAAACAGCACTCGTAATTCCTTAGTCAGCCGGTACTCACATTTGTGTTGCAGAAAATCACCCGACTACACCCAAATAACCACCATTTTTTTTCACTGAATAATGCGCACTCTTGCGGTGCTATGCGTTAGGTAGTGATCAAGTTATAAATTTATGCCGTGTACACAGAAAGCAGTATAAGTTATCATATAACATTAAATCGTGATTCATTGAAAATTGTTTTATAGGTTTTATTTCTTAACATACTAATCGAATATTTTATTAATTAATTTATCGTATATATATTAAAATTTATTTAGTAAATAAAAAATTACTTTATAACTGATTTATTTTATACATTGTAAAAAATTTTTCTTTATCACTTTATATAATTAAAATTCAATGCAACATGCATATTTACTTAAAATTTTTTATATAATAAAAAAAATTAAATAAATAAAATTATTTAAAAATTAAAAATATTTAAAAATATAAAATTAAATATAATTTATGCATGGAAAAATGTATTTTAAAATATAAAAATTATGTAATGCACATAACAATAAAGTTATGGATATTTAAAATAAATCTTTTACAGAGAATAAAATTATTCAAGTTTAAACTTCTATAATTTTTAAGACATAAAGACATATTTTAAGAAACATTTTATCAAGTATTAAGTAAATTTATTTTTTTATGTGTATGAAATTATTATGAAACTAAAACTTGTTAATGAGATAAAGATATATCAATGATGTTTCTTCATATTACTACTTGGTGGCACTTTCGTCGCATGCAATTTCTACATTGGTTACTTTCTATTCTATATTCTTTATGAAATATATTACACTCACCTGATAGTCTGTAGTAGCCTGCGGACATGGTTAACTATGAATTGTTACATTATGTAGATACAACTATAAAGATTTAAAGCTAATAACGCTTTTTGTGCTTGTGTGAGAATATCACAGAAAAATGACTCGCACAGTGTCATCGAATTTTTAGAAATTAATGAAACTGAAAAAACGGAAGAGTCTGTGCGCGCAGTGCGTGAATATGCCCGCCAAGGTCTCAAAGAAGGTCGTGGGCATGATCGTACGAAGCCGAAAATTCATTATTAAGGATGGGGTCATTACGGTATTAAAATATTTAGTTTAATATCTATTAGATTTTTAAGTTATTTTCATTTTTTTTTATATATTTTTTCTGATTTCATATTTAAAGTACAATTTTTTGCTCGGTGCATGATAAATTCTAACGACAATTATTTTTTTTTTTTGACAATGAATTATAACAATGAATTAAAAAGTTTTACAAAGCGCAACTCGTTTATGAAAATTTTCATCAATACAAAAATTGTGTGATATTTTATAATTAATATAATAATAATTATAACATTAATATACAATTAAGTTTTTATTCATTTTCGTACATATATATATTTAAAGTTCATTTTTATATAGAGAATTGTTACAAAATATAATTTACATATTTTTCATAGATAAATTTAATTAAATTTTTTAAAAGTATAATAATTTTATATGCTTTTATTTTAATCTTGTATTTCTTATGATTCTTTTTAAATGGAGAACAAGACATTAATATAATAATAATCTTATTAATATTTAAATATTAAATGATTTGAAGTTAAGTATTAAATGATTTGAACTTTTGTTCAAATTTCTGAATATTTTATAATTAATCAAAAACTTGCAACCAGCTTCTTTATTTCATTTTAATTTTATAAAATGACTTAAAATGTTTTTCATGTATTAAAATATAAAATATTTATTATTTTTTTTCAATTATATTATATTTTTTATTTAAAAGAATATTTATAATCATTTTATAAATATACAAAAAATTGATTTTATTTAAATATTACTTTCTTTTTTTATTGTTTTCTACTTTTTTGATTAATTAAAATTTATCAAAATAAAAATTTGATAAATTATAATATAAAAAAAATAATGTATGTTTCATGTTAAATTTTATAGAAAATATTTTAATTTGTATCTCTTTTATTTTTTGATGTTTTCTTGTTTTTGTTAAAACATTCTATAAAAAATATATTTAAAAAAAATACAATATTTAGTATAAATATTTAATAAGAGAGAGAAAAAAAGAAACAAATATTTGATTTCAAAATAGAAAAAAAAAAAAATATATATATGCTTATAAAAACAACATAATTTATTACAAATTTATATAAGTTTTAATTACGAATGTAAAAAAGTATTTATATTATTAATTTATAATAATTTTTGAGATTACATTTATAATCATTTAAAAATATAGAAAACATGGAATTTAACATATGATTATGATTTATCAAGAATCACATAAATCGTGCATTTATAAAAATAAATATATTTTATCCTGTTCCAAAATATTTTCGTGTTTTATTAAAAACACATTAAATTCATAATTTCTTTTTTATATTAGCAATATTATATATCTAAAGTTCTTCGAATATACTTGCGCATATTGATCAGTTGCCAATAACGTGTAATTCGTATAATTTTTTTTAAATACAAAATAATGAAAGAAATTTATAATCATGTAACATTTTCTAAAATTGGTTAATTTTTTGTTCCAATATAACTTATATATATTCAAGAACACAAAATATCACTTCATTTTACTAGATTTTTAGGTTAGATTCAATCTAAAGTGATGAAAGAACGATAGCTAGATGTCGTAAAAAGTGGGGTTTGGTGATATAGTTGCAATGCAGTGATTTAGATTTTTATTCAAAATTTTTGATAATTACATTGAAAAAAATAAGAGTGAAGTAGTAAAAAAGTTATATAACTATTATGCTAACATGTATTTTCGAGAATCTTAATGAAGAGATGTTGACAATAAGTTATGACATTAAGAAATATCAAATACGAGAGAAATCATTTTATCCGATATATTGGTTATTACTGATTGTACTATTTTATAATAGATATTAATTTAACATTTTAATGTACAAGTTTTATGGAAAATTTAAATGTCAGAGATTATTTCTTATGACAATTTTTAATGTTAAGAAAATTATATATGATCTGCTGAATAATAGCTTTTTTTAAAAATCTTATCGCATTACTTATTAGATAATAAATAATAAATTGAATCATGTGTGATAAAAACATGACAGTTTTTTTTAAAAAAGAAGAAAAGTTCGAAGACAAATGTTCAAATGGCACTACATAAAAAGAAAGAAATCTTTGAAATTTTTTTGGATTTTAATTTGTTAACAATGTAGTGCTTTTTAAACAAGCTGCCCTTAAAAAATATAGATTATAATGTGATAAGAATTTCAAAATGTTTTAAAAATGCTGTACACAGACAAAAAAGTATATTTTTAAGATATATGTTCACATATAAATTTTATTCAATTTTAATTTTGGCATAATATTTTATATATTTAAGAGATCTTGTGTCTTTATATTGCTGAGAAATGTAAAAAGAGAAATAAAGAACAGATTTATGCTTATGAATAAACAGATTTATGTTTTAGTGGAAGAAATCCACCAAAAAAAAAAAAAAAAAAAAAACAAAAATTAAGCAAAAGTAAAAATTATAATGATAAATATTTGTAAAATTATAAATAAAATTATAAATTAAATAAAAAATAAATTATAATAAATAAATCATACTATGTATTCCTAACATAATTTTTAACTTTTTGTTAATTGCACAAATTATGGAAATTAAAGGAAATTAGTTTATATTATGAAAATAAGAAAGAAGCTTGTTGCAATTAATTAAATTATTTCATATGTATATAATTGAGAATAATATAATCTATAAATTTGTAATCATAAAAATTATAAAAATAATAAGAATATGCAAAGATTGTTTCTTAAACAAAATGTGATATAATAAAAAATATATATATGCAAAAGTAAATTAAGTACATTCACAAAATAGTATAACAAAAATAGAGTTTTAAATAAGAGTTAATACAAAAGTTATAATTAAAGAAATATAAAATAATAATAAATTATTTGTGAAAATTAGATTGAATATTTAAAGATGCAAAATTGAGATAATTCTAAGTCATGGTTATTCATTACAGTATTATATGGAACTGAACAACTGATAAATGAAAAATTGGTAGGATCATAATATGGAAAGAAATATATATAGTAGCACTTCTTAGGGGTCATGCCCCCTGGGGCAAAAGGTGGAGCAGAGGGCCTGGGCCCCTCTTGTTCTGAAATTCACAACAGCCAAGAACATGCTATTGCTAAACTCACACCTCCTCTTACATTTGCTCAGCAATGCTACAGACATCTTAAGGTCAGCTGTCACAATTTGCAAAATGCTTATAGTTTTTGGTAAATTAAAAACAAACTTCTGATATCATTATATTTGTATAAAAATGATCTTTTTACTATTTCATATTTACTGGGTATAGCAAATAGATATCATGGCTGCTTATGAACTGTTTAATATTAATAATACAAGAAGAATAAATTTATATGTTTTATTATTTTTATTTTACAGAGTTCCGGTATTGGAGAGGCAAGTGTGTACCATGCTCTGGTTGTAATATTTTTGGAATTTTTTGCATGGGGTTTATTAACCATGCCTGTTATCTCTGTATTAAATATCACATTTCCAAATCATACGTTCCTGATGAATGGTTTGATAATGGGCATTAAAGGAATCTTATCATTTCTTTCTGCACCATTAATTGGTGCTTTATCTGATGTATGGGGTCGAAAATTCTTTTTACTCATCACAGTAGCCTTTACATGTGCGCCGATTCCTCTAATGAGTATTAATACATGGTGGTTTTTTGCTATGATCTCCATCAGTGGTGTCTTTGCTTGCACATTTTCAGTGGTGTTTGCATATGTTGCTGATGTTACTGAAGAGCATCAAAGATCTCCAGCATATGGTATGGTTAGTATCTCATTATTAATTTTTTTACAAAATTTGTAATATAATAATAAATAATTTATAATATCTATTTTTTAAAATAAATTCAATTTTTTTAGGTATCAGCAACTTTTGCTGCAAGTATGGTAATAAGTCCAGCATTAGGAGATTATATTATGAAAGAATATGGAGAGAATCTTGTAGTTGCATTAGCAACTGCTATTGCAGTGTTGGATGTGTTTTTTATATTAGTGGCTGTACCTGAAAGTTTGCCTGAAAAAGCTCGTCCACCGGCACCTATATCTTGGGAGCAGGCAGATCCTTTTGCTTATCTTGGAAAGGTAAATAATTTTTTATATTATATATAAAAAAAATTTATATATTTAAAATCATTTCAAATTAATGAAATCATATTTAAAAATAAATATCTTTTGATTAATATGAATTTCTTGCATTCTATTTTAAACAAAAAATAAAATGTTTAAATTAATGCTACATAAATAATATTATAATTTTATAGAATAATAATTATAAGATGATTAAAATAAAAATTTGAATGTAATTGATATTTTAGATATTTTATTTTATTCATGTAATGTGATATTTTAGGTTGGCAAAGATCATACTATTTTAATGTTGTGTATTACTGTGTTCCTGAGCTATCTTCCTGAAGCAGGACAGTATAGTTGTATATTTGTCTATTTGACTAAAGTTATGGGATTTACTGCTTTAATGGTAGCAATTTTTATTGCTGTGGTGGGAATTTTAAGCGTCGGAGCTCAAAGTGTCTTGGGTCCTTTAATAAGAACACTTGGCAGTAAACACACCATAATGTTAGGTCTTTTATTTGAGATGTTACAACTTATGTGGTTTGGCTTCGGTTCACAAACATGGTAATATTTTGTCTTGTTTATAAATGTTTATAACTTTATAAACTTTTAATTTTTGAAGTAAAATATAAAAAAAATATTATATTTTGTTGCAATATATTTTTAATGAAAAAAGATTTTTATGAATTCTGTTCAATATTTTTTTAATTTTAAGGATGATGTGGGCAGCTGGAGTACTTGCTGCAGTATCAAGTATTACATATCCTGCAATTTCTGCATTCATATCCATGCATTCTGATGCAGACAAGCAGGGTTTGGTACAAGGCATGGTAACTGGAATGCGTGGATTATGTAATGGTCTTGGTCCAGCAATGTTTGGAGTAATCTTTTATCTCTTTCGCGTTGATCTCAACGATAATTCTCCTTCCCTTCCTGCAAAATCATCCCCATTAGAGGAAAATAATAAAACAGGAACTGCCACGCAACATCTTGATATTATGCCACAGATAGTAACCCAGGTAAATTTTAACAAAACAAATAATTTTTAAGAAATATTTATTAATAATTAATTATTGATGATTAGTCGTTTAATTAATTATTTAATCTAAAATTATTATTATTAATATTTTTAGCTTGTACCAGGACCACCATTTGTGTTTGGTGCATTACTTGTGATATGTGCATTACTAGTAGCTGCATTTATACCGGAATCAAACACAATGCCAACAGGTCCAATACATCATCCATCCACCTCCCGGAGGCCCTCCGGTAAATACGCATATCAGAAATGTACGTTAAAGGTTGTCAGTTATGTTAAAATTCAGATGTATTTTTTGGTGGTGGGTTTAAAATTAAGATTTAAAATTATTTTAAATTAACAATAATAATTAATAATAATATATTATTTTTTATATCATTTTTATATAATTAACAAATAATTAAACAAATAATCAAGAAATGAATCTTTTTACAGTTAATTAGACAGAATTGATATTTTTTAAAATTAAATTCCATTTTTTTAATGAAAATAAGATCATGATTTTATATATATATATACGTATGATATTTCAATATATGTAATATTATGTGTATGCGTCATTAAAAAAATGACAACAATCTATCAGTAATACTAATTAATCAAAAATAAATTTTTATTGATAGATAAATTATTTTATTTTTTAATAGAACCCATTATTTAATTATACTATTATTTATTGCTGATGGATTGTAGATTATATTATGAAACTCATATATTTCTATTTGTGATGACTTATTAAATATAAATAATAGAATTGATTTTAAAAAACTTAAAAAAGTAAAAATGAGATTGCTCATTCCAAAACTATTGTATTTAATTATTAATATAATTAAAATACATCTATATTTTATATAACATATATACATATAATTCAATAAGAATTTTTCGTATGTATCATACGCGTGTTTACATACGCATATTCATATATTTATATGTACATATTTATATTAAAATTTTGTTGTAATTTAAGGTTTATCCTTGGATGTACATTATGAAGGAGACAAATTGGGAAGTGGGAAAGGAAAAATAGGGCCGCTGTCACCTCTAGTCGACAATTGCAATTCGGCTGCTCTATAGCTATTGTGAAAAAAAAAAAAAAAAAAAAAAAAAAAAAAGTACCTTCATGACGAAACTCTATAGTTAGAGAAATGGTTACTATCAAGTGCACCTACTACACACAGACTTTAAGAAAAAGAAAACTGTCTATATTGTATTATATTATATCTTTAAGTCAATAACTGAGATTGATATGAGGATTATCAATCCACTTAATGTTTAGGTTATGAGTTTTTACGAGCAGTGCTTGTTTTGATGACATTTAGGTTGAACATTACGTTCAATATTTTTTTAGGAATTTTGTTATATAAAAAGTTGAATTTTCACTTTTTCCAGAAAAAAGAAATTATAATATTAACTTGTACCAAGTCAAACATTGGATATCATTTATCAGTGACTCCTAGTTTGTGTAGCTTGTCGATGCATAAAGCGATAAAACGAATGAAAGTTATAATCAGTATTTTTATTAGACTTATAACAAAAAATTGTAACTTTTTATGCAAAAGTCATTTTTTATCATGTATATTATTCATCGCTTATTAAGATCATATAAAAGGCAACAACTTTTTTAATTTAGGAAAGAGCACTTGTTACTTTGATCACAAGTATCATGAATCTTCAGTTTAAGATATTTTCTATAACACTTTTGTAAGTTGGCAAACAACATATTTATTTGCGTTTTTTGTTTTATTTTTTATGCATTCCTTTGTTTTAAATATATCTTTGATTTAACGAGGAAAAAAAAGTGCAATAGTTGCGAAAAAAAAATGTTAAAAAAACGTTGTAAATGAAACTTTACATAGCTGAAATAGGAAATAAGTTTCTAATTGCATATAATATCTAGTAAAAGTTAGCTGATGTTTGTAAAGTATGTTAACTATTTTCTTTGCATAAAATATTTATTTTAATAATTAGACATCAACAGAATGAATGGCCTTAATCAAAAAGAAAAAAAAAAAACTATGCATTACATAAAATTATACTTTGCCATTTGAGTGGTAAATCTTGATCAATAATGTTACAAACATTATTAATTGAGTGCTTAATGGTATTCCTCAAATGTTAAAATATGCATGTTATAAATTGGAGTCATTGATGTTAACATAATACAATAGCATAGTATATTTGTGCATTTTACTTGTATTTTATAAAAAAAATTAATATCTGCAAAACTGTATGCATTACTATAGCCTAAATAACTCTCTGAATTTGAAATTTAATCTGTCTGAATTAAAATCAATGAATTTTGATTTTAATTTAAAATTTGCACATCATTATGATTTTATAACATATTATAAGATTTTGAAACGAATATAGTTTCGTTATTTATAATTTTTTTCAGTTATGTATATAAAATTGCCATCATTTATTATGAATTAATTAACAATAAAAGAGCATGCTCAAATCCCATTGAAAAAAGAATGACTAGTAACAGAAAATCTATTTAAGAGTTGTAACATTAGAAAATAGTAGGAATTTGAAATGAAATTATGGTGCAATGCGTGAGCAAAAAATAAAATTTTGTATGATCTCACTTTTCTCCAAGAATAATATTTTTTAATCAGAAAAGATGTAAATAAATTGCACTATAAAATTTTTTTTGTAAAAACTCAAATAAATGAAAATAAACTCAATTTGTATAAAAAAAATTTTCAATTAGTACTATTCCGTTTGGAATCAATTCTAGCATTGAGAAAATGCTATGCATATCGAAGTGTAATCTTCTTTTTATATCACTGTTAAGATTAATTGTGGAATGAAATTCCATTATAATTGTACAATAAATATATACAAGAATTATTAGAAATATTGAGTCTGATAATAAAAAAAATATTCAACAAAAATTTTGAGAATATACAATAAATTATTTACATTAGATTTCTTGGAGAATATAGATACAACATGCAATAATTTTATATTTCTGCTTGATTTGAAAGATATTTATTAAAATTTGCTCTTACACACTGAAATACATTAATTATTGTAATATAACATTGCAAAAGAAACAAAAGAATAATAATATAAAATAAAGTCCAGTTTAAGACTTAACACCTCAATAATTGTATATGTACAATGTATGATGAATGCATTAATAAAAATAATTATTTTTAAAATATAAAAAAGCATATTCTATAGATACACAAATATTTATATTTATTTGAAAATAATTAAATTTAATATTCATACTTTATTCAATTACTTTATAATACTTATACAATACAATTACTTTATAATTACTTTATAATATGATCGTATTTTATTACAATTTTGCTTATAAGAATTTTCTCAAATACTTTATGAAATAGTTGTTAATGTTGAACCACTCTGTTGCCAAGATTCAATTGCTTTGTTAACAATTACTTCAGAAGTTTCTTCTGTTATCTAGAATAAAAAGATTTATTTAAAATTAATTTTTTGCATTTCATACTTATATGAATAAATATATATGATATTTTTAATATAGATATTTTCATACATTAGCAATTGTATCTAAAATACCATCAATATTTTCACATCTCATTAGAAGTCTTCTTAGAGTTGTTAAAGTAACTACAGTAACAAAGATTAAAATTCTATATGCACCTACAGCTATTTTATCCCATATTCTGTAACAAATAAATAATATATATTTTATGATATATTTTTTTTATTTTAAATACATTAATTACATAATTAATACATAATATATATATATATATATATATATAACATATATATATACTTTGCAATAGAACCATTGGATATTGTTCCTGCAAAACATGAAGAAAACCAAATGTCATATGGAATATTATAAAGTGCTTCTATTTTAACAAGATGCTTATATAATTCTGGATCTTCTCTTTCCAATAAAGTACAAGTACATTCTTGTAATCTATTAATTTCTTTATGAAATTTTTGTACTTGATCTAAAAATCCACATAAAATCCAATATGTATCTACAAGCTTTTCTTCATATGAATCTATATCAACAATGTGCCATAATGTTTCAGCCATTCTATTCATTGCTCTAAAACAAGAATAATTAATGAATATAATATTTTAATAAGTTATGATTAATAATTATATTTAATAAAAAATTAAAGACCTATGTAAAGGAAATTCTAATTGAGTATTCATATCAAGTTTTGCTCTTCTAGTACGTAATAACCACATAGTGAGAAACATTAAATGAGGTTTTGTATAATCATCTAAAATCTTTGCAATTTTTAAGGCTTTTTGTAGATCCTGAAATTCTGCTTTTCTTTGACTTATTATAAATTCATGACTTTCTACATAAACTGGTATTATATCCAGTAATACTTTCCAAAGAAAATTTCTATATATAGCAGGAACTGTAAATCGTAAGCAGAACTGTTTCAGTTTTGCTTTATCAAAAGGACGTTCTTTAAGTAATATTTCCAAAGATCTTTTTTCTTCAACGCTACGAAATCCTACCTATATTTTAATTATTTAATTGATGAATAATATACTTTTAGTTATTTGTAATATTTTATTTTTTTCTAACCTAAAATCATAAGAAATGTTTAATATAAGTTTAAATATACCTTTTCATAATAAGATGAACGAAAATTTCGTTCGTCAGTCATTTTTTACCAAATTTATGAACAATTATTTATTATTTCAAATCATTTTCCCGTATTTAAATTAAAATATTTAGGAAATATAAAAAAATGTGTAAATGTTTTTACGTCTTTTTTTTGATTTTAATTTTATTTTCTTTAAATGCTTATATTTATTAATAAATTTATTTCTTATTATGTAAAATCAGATTCGTATAAGTAATAATATATAAATACAACTTAAATATCGATATTACAAATAAGATATACAATAATATATCTAATAGGGAGTTTGTCCTCTATATTTTGAAATCTGATTGTACAATAATATCAATAATTATAGGGATTTTGTTCTCTATATTCTGAAACTTGATTGTATAAAAAATTAAAAAATGTTTGGTATACTTTCTATAATTTATATAAATATGAGTATTCAATTCAATTATATTTTCGAGATCAACTCCTGTTTCAGGAGTAATATTCTCGCAATACTAATCTCAGAATATTTTTTAATTTTTTTAATTTAAAAATTTATATATATATATATAAAATATTTCGATTATCGCGTAGCTCAAATGAATAAAAAACTATATTATTTTAATCAAAAAGCTGTCAAAATTTAAAAACAAGACGAATCAATGCGCATTATAATGTCATGTTATCAGTCTATGAAAATTTTTGCACTTCATCTGCAAAAGTGTATAATTACATAAAATTTTTATTAACAAAATATTATGGTTGGTTAATTATAGATTATTTATTATTAAACCTAATTTAATTAATATGTGTTTATTTAATTATTAAATCAGACCTCAATGTTTTTTTGATAGATTTGATAGTTTAATTGAAAGATAAGCTTTGAAAGTGTAATAGTTTTTGCATATATTAAAGATAATCTGACAATTTTTATGCAAATATGGTAAGATTTTATTTATTTTAATTTTTTATTTTTATTTTAACTTTTTTTATTTACGTAGAGATGAAAATATCTAAATCATTATAATCAATTCATATATATGTATATATTTTATATATATTTTCATATATTTCTTTCCTAAATACGTCTATTTTTACATTGAACATTTGTGTAATTTGTGTAATATATTTTAATTTTATGTTCAATGCAAAATTAACATTGAAAACATTTTTTATAATTTAGCTTTTCCGAAATTGATACGTGTCATATCTAATACATTCTAACTTATAAAAATGTTGAATATCTTTCTTCTCAATTTTAATAAATCGAAATTGTTAGTATGTCATTCGATTATCGAAAATCATTACGTTAGATATTGTATTACGTTAAATATGTGATTTTATAAAAAATAATATGAGCTAATTACGAACGTGATTATATTTTTTGTAGATAAAAATTTTATTAAAGGGATAGATAATTTTCATTTTAGTTTTTAAAATTTGAATTTATGAAGTATGAACTTATATACTTATAAACTTATGAAATATAAACATAGATTTTTATTTTATATTATGTTAGATTATAATATGTTAGATAAAAAATACTTTAATCTTTTTTGATATTTGAGAATATGTGATATAAAGTTCTGTAAGATATTTATTTTTTTTGTTTGGGTCAATTAGCAATTTTCTGTTGTTGATACAGAAGATTTCTTCTATCAGCAATAGTTTTCAAGATAGTGCTGCCATCGCAATGAAAAAACAAACTATTATTTAATTTTCTATTTTATTTTTAGTGAAATATATTACAGAATAAATTTCAAGCATTCTTCGGATATTCCATTAGAAAATCTTTTATTTTAAAATTTGCTAATAGTTTAATTGAAAGTAATCGAAAAATGATATACTCTAGAATCATAAATTTCAGTTATTTCATTAATCTTATTAAGATATTCATATCTTATTTGAAATAATAATTCTACTAGAGTACAATATTTAATTTGAAATTAAATTATTTGATTATCTTTTAAATTAATAATTTATGTATTGTGGTCTAGAAAGATTGTGAAGTATTATGAATTTATATTATTATTTATATTTAATAATATTATATATATAATATTCAAATTGATATTTCAATTTTCAAATTTAATTTTATTCTTGGTTTAATATTTTCGATTTCTAGAAAAAGAATAAAAATTAAAAAAATACAATTCCTTATAAATAGATTTCTTTTATATATATATATTCTTATATATATCTTTTTAGATTTTTTTATATTATAATAAAAATTATAATCCATTAACTATTTTTCAATTTGATTTGAAAATTAAAAAATAATCATTATAATAAATAAGCTATTTTTCAATAAAATAGAATAAAATAGTAAGTACAACAAGAAATTAATATATAGTGATAAGAAGATATAAAAGATGAGATATAAAAGTGATAAAAAGAAATAAAATTTAAAAAGTTTGAATAATAATAAAAAATATGATAATCTATAGTCACTATTTATTATGTAATTGAATAAAATTATATATATTTGAAAATATATTTTTGTTATGTGAAAATATATATGTAAATAATTTATATTGTAAATATTTCGATCGACTGTTTAGATGTTTAGATATATTATTTTGTGATTCATTTCATTCACAAATAATAATGAATGCAAAATGGCAATGTGTTTGCAATTCCAAGCTTTTAATGTAAGCGTGCAACTACGAGACTTCGTTTATGGTGCAATGCGAAACTCATGATATAAATGAGTGTGATGTTCGTAATTGCAGCCTACTAATTAAATTTTCACATCTCGTGTCGTTTCATCCCTTTTTTTCTTCTTTCTTTTTCTCTCTTTTTTCTCTTCTTTTGTCTTTTTTTCTCTTCTCCCTTCATTCCATATTAACTATGCGTGAAATTGCGCCTGCAACTTTGCAATATGATGTTGATGGTTATGGTGGACTTATGATTCATTTAAACAATACAATTTTTTAACCAAATTAATAGTAGTTTTGTAGAATTTATAGTATTCGAAAGAAACGTTCATACGACTATATCTTTAATTAACATTTAACGTTCAAGCATATACTTGTGTTTTTCGTTTATTTAAGAAAATATTAAGAATCGTGATTTTAAATATTATTGACTTGATAAAATTATTGAATAAAGAATAAGCTGTAAGATGATTTTGATATTTAAGAATTAATATTTAAAAAATATTGGATTATTAAATTCTATAAGTGAAAATTTTTAAAATTAAGTTTATTAATACTTTAGTTGGTAAAAAGACTGATAGTATCTATAGTGAGAAAATTAGGTTTCATTTATATATTAACATTCAAAATAATTAATTAATAAAATAATTTTTTATATAAAATAAAATTTTACATAATTATTTTTAAAAGAGATAAAATCCTATGTACTTTTATATATACTATAACAAGAATATAAATATATATTATATTCAAGAATTGAAAAATATTAGTCTATTTTTATTAATTTTTAATTTCCTGTACAAAAAAAGTTTCAGACTGATGATTTAATTTATATCTTGTGGCCAGTATTGTAATTAGTAACATTATTATAAATAATATGAAAATTAGTAATATTTTATCCAAGAAAGAATGAATTTTTCTAAAATCTAAAATTTAACCTTCAAAATTGGCCCTGTTCCATTAATTTGGAACTAGAAATATTAAAATTATTCAATATGTATATACATTATAATGTACGTATACACGTCAATATAATGAATAATTTATTTATCGATGACGCAAGTTTCCATAATATTTGCCGAGTTTTAGGTTGGATCAGGCAAGGGATTAATATCAATGATTAAGACGAGGGCCGGCCTTTATTACTACGGCGCGGTTTTAGGGCTGCTATGAGTTATACCGATAGTGCAGTTTGTAAACCGGCCATTTCGATAAAGTGAACTCGACTTTAATATCCGACTGTATCCTAACCTCTCGTTATTAAGCGGATATATCCGTTGCGAGGGATTATTTCTTGCTTGGTTTTGCACGATTTATCGCTTCGAAAGAATCGAAAAGAAGGAAGAGAGAGAGAGAGAGAGAGAGAGAGAGAGAGAGAGAGAGAGAGAGAGAGAGAGAGAGAGAGAGAGAGAGAGACGTGTTACGTTGTCGTTTAATATTAGTACTTAGACTTCTTTTTTTAACTTCTTTCATCACTTTCGTTCCTCCTTTGGGATAAGAAATTTTTTTTTTTTTTAAAAAATCATCAACTTCAGTTGGCAATAAATGAGATTATTCTAAAGTTTAATTCATTAAATAAATCAAATAGGTTATATATATGATGAATTTTTTTTCGAATATATATTAATGAAATATTTTAAATGATTTTGGCTGCGATGGATAGACACTCCATGTTTTTTGATATCTGTATTTTAGATATTTGTTATTTCATTATTATTCTTTGAAAGAGTTAAGATGGTAAATGTTTAATTAAGCTATTTTGAATAATTGGATTAATATCGTAAGTAAAATTTTAAAAGTAGATTATAAATGTTTATGCATTCATGAGGAATTTGGTAATATTTATTTCTGTTAATTTTTATATCGATTTATATAGATATAATTTATAAAGATATAAAGATATAATTTTATAAAGATTGTTTATAAAATATAATTTATAAAGATATAATTTTGCATATAAATATTCTATTTATTATTTAGATTATTATTATTAGACAAACTCAATTAGATTATTATTAGTTAAATAAGAATAAATTAATGTCACAACTGGATTAAGGATTTTTATGCATTTATAAAAAATTATATATTCAAATTTAGAATAATGATCCGGAAACAAATTTCTTATTCAGATTTTATTCTTTCAGCCGTATTAATTCAAAATATTATTTGCAAAAGTTTAGTCATCATTTATAACATTTTTTTATATTTTAAACAGAATTATAATCAGATTTCATGATCATTCTAATATAATATTAAAATAGTATAACATTAAAAGGTATAAAGTCACGTATTAAAGTCTATTTATAAATTATAATTCTTATAACACATAATTCTCGATTCGAATTACAAAAATTACAATTCTCGAAATTTTTCGGATTTTGAAAAGCATTCGCAATTTTTTAGAATGTTCCATTACAACCGATTAACAACATCGCATCAAAGAGAAAAATATCCATAGAGAGGAAGAAAAAAGGTTACAAGGCAAGAACAGCTTCCAGCTGAAAGAATTTTTCACATGCCTTTAACCCTCTGTCGACACATGGATTTTTCTTCATATATTTCAAGAGGTTTCGGCTTTTTTTTCCATCCAAATCGATCCAATTCCGCTCTTTTAATTGGAAGCAGATATAAGTCGGCGGTCATGTGGGTCAGGAGTGGGATAAGTAAAAGGAGAAAAAGGAGAGGAGGGGGGGGGGGGAAGAGAAAAGGAGAGATGGTCGTGATAAGTTCACCGACAGAAAAGGGGCGAGGACTGTTGCTGTTTGTTGGGATGCTGCGAGGCATTTCTCCGTGGAATTCTATAGGAGGCTTCTAAAGTGGCATCGAGCGTGCCGTTACTATTCTCACGATTCCTCTTTTCTTTCCGTTTTCTTCCAATCGATCGTGTCTCCTTCCTTTCATTATCTTTTTTCACCTCTCTTTTCCTTCTTCTTCCTCCCTCTCTTTAAATTTTATTACTCGCATTTTATTCAATTGATTGACCGTTTGTTTTTATCATTTAAATTAAATCAAGCCTGATAGAATAGTTAATACTTTTGGGATTAATAACTTATTATAAACGTAGTTTACATTTGTAACTAATTTCTATTAATATTGCGTCTCAAAGTAATTTCTGACGTGGATTTTAGACTTGATACGATTTTTAATCCATTCGAAATTGAAATTATTAATCCTATTTTGAAAATTAATCTATTTATAATTAATACATTTTGTTTCGTGTTATTATAATATTATATTGAATTGTGATCAAGAGAAAAATTCGTCAAATCTCAAATTTAATTGTCACGTGTATTTGTTACAATTAATGCTGTCTATTGAAATATTCTATTAGAAAGGATATGTAATAGTAAAATTAATTCGATTTTGACAAAATATATAGATATAAAAATTCTAAATTAGATAAAATACTTTTAAGATGTTTAATATGAAAGTTGATACATTAAAATAATTGAGACTTATTTATTAAATTATAAGCAATTGAAGTGAATTCATCTCACGAATATATGAACATCCTATATTTTTATTTTACAATTTTTACATATATGACATTCGTCTTTAACGATATCACAAACGGTTTAGATATCGAATGAGATATCGAAGTTGTTATTTCAAAGAAACTTGATACCGTCGGAAAACATTCATGTTCGTCGAGCAAAATCCGAATTATAATATATAGTTGTGTAATTAAAACACATAACAATGATTAAAAGTGTGGCAAGTGTAATTTGCTATAAATTTCGAGATTATATCCAGAGATAAGCAGCACGATTTTTCTATCGTAGTTTCTTTTATTTCGTGCGTTGCACGAATGGGTTCTTTCTGGAAATAGATGTTTCAGAGATAAGAATAAATTATTCCTCTGCGATTTTTATCACGATTAAAGTAAGATATTACTAGCATTCTGATGATGAAAAGATTTTAAATTTTTTTTCACGCGAATGAATTACGCGCATAAATAATATAAATTCATTCCTTTCTTAAAATATTTGAAAAAAATTTCTTAAAAAGCAAGGCAAAGATCTTCACACGAGAAAACAAAATTATTTACAAGTTTATTTTATTTTAGAATTTTAATTTTAAATTTAAACAATACATAATGGTTTAAATTTAATTGGTTCTCATTGAAGAAATTTTACAATACGAATAGTTATCGATGACATGGAGGTGTGTCGACAGCCATAAAGAAATTTCGTTTTGGCTCTGTGTTTATTACACCGATATAACACGTGCCAATCAAATAAAAATATCGCGTTAAAAAAGAAGAAAATACAAAAGCTATTTCTTTAACATTTTCTTGTCTTAAACTGTATACGACAAAACAATTAATAAGAATACGATTGTAACAATAATTTATATATGGATTTATAAGAATTATAAATCAATCAAGAAGAAGATTTTTAATAGTTTACGTACAATTTTACTCTTATAATTACTTAAAGAAAAACTGCACTTTAATCAATCTAGTGAATTTTGCATGTAAAAAATGTAAGTTTGACATATCTTTCTTCCATAACTTTATTCACACACTAATTACAATTTAACATTAATTAGAATTATTTATTACGATAATAATTCGTTTATTATAGAATTAATTTAAATATTATTAGAGAAGAGGATAACACGTCCGCTCTGCTCCGATATCAAACTTCGTTTAATCGATATGTTTAATTTCAAAGACATAACCGATGTTATTATCTTCTGTGCCTCGGTTCATTTGCCCGTGACATTCTACAGTTATTGCTTGTAACAATATTAAATATTTAGAATGCGAATCAGTGAATGAAAGAAAGATTACATAAAAGCATACGTATTATTTGATATTCACAAAATGCGGCGAATTTTATATCATTCAAATTTGCGTTACATACAAACGAGTGATATAAGCACATTCGTAATCAGATAAATGGCACAAATAAATATCTACAGGCAAGTAAAATCGTCTAGTGATAATCAAATAAGCGAATTGTCATTGTCAGATAATAGAATAAAATAGAATATTCCGATATGATTAGAAATATAATACAATAAATCTATCGAATCGGATAAATAAAATAATTCAATCATATACAATCAAGTAGAATATATAATTATAATTAATTAAATAAAACACGTCAATTATATAAATAAAACAATCAAATCATAGAATAGTAACGAGAAAAGTTATAGATAAGTAGTATAACCACTTATAGTTACCATTATAGTTAAGCGTGTAGTATAGACATATTATTAGCCAGAAAAGTGATATAGTTACGTTTATAATCAGACGAGTCCGAGAAACCAGCCAAGACTGTACTTATTTAATGAATTTCTTTCATTGTTACTGAATCAATTTTTTTGAAATATTTGTTATTACCTTGTACATTTGTCTACAATTTCTTGCATGAATTTACTTTCAAATTGATTCTTAAGAATACTTCTTTACATTTACGAAATAGTATATCGTGATATTTTCTATTTTACAAAGATCACAAAATAAATTTTAATTAAAAATTAGTTTTAACGCACGATCGTGGTAAAATCAACAATATAAATAGAAAACGAGAGTATCTTCTTCTTCTCGCGAATTAATTATATTAACCAGGATTCGACCAATTTGTCTGATCAAACAGGCCCGGCGTGTGCAAATATTGGCCGAGGTTTCGTCACACTGTGGCACGGCTACAAAAATATTTTTTGTCCCTTCGAAATATTCATGGACGGGCAACGGATGATTCCGTTAATTAGCCGGTGGATAAAGTTGAACTTTCATTAATGCGCCGATCCACCTCAGTTAACGAATTTCTCGCGACGAAGTGATCGCGATAGAAAACTTGCACGATTTTATCTGACCATGACGGAGAGAGAGAAAGAGAGA
The DNA here is from genome assembly GCF_048593485.1 of Apis florea. Taxonomy (NCBI): domain Eukaryota; kingdom Metazoa; phylum Arthropoda; class Insecta; order Hymenoptera; family Apidae; genus Apis; species Apis florea. The sequence continues at coordinate 6,359,538 of NW_028256549.1, read as the reverse complement.
GAGAGAGAAAAAAGAAAGAAATTTGCGTTATTAAATGCGCATTAATTAATTGCGATTTTTGACAGTGTAATGTTTCAAAGGATGCTCTAAATCAAAGGAGATTATTCGTAATGACTGCGAAATTTTGTTTGACATTCGCGTCAAAGTGAAAAATTGTAAAAATTAGCACGAGTAAGAGAGAATCTCTGATTTCACAGACACTGTTTTTCCAAGCTTCAAAAATGTACTTGGATATCCATACAACATCGATAAGGTGTCTCGTGAATTTTTCTAAAATTTAATATTTTTGAAAATTTGATATATGGATACATTATCACGTAAATTTTGATTTGCTTTTGTATACTCACAAAGCTGAAATTACTTCAATGAATCTTTAATCGATGTCTCTTTACTCAAATTAGTGGAGTTACTTTCCTATCGCAATAGATCCTTTAATTTCTAATTAACGTTGTAACAACTAGTGACGCGATACTAGCGCCACGTGATCATTAACTACATCCTTACTGATTCATCCATTTCTCTAATTCAATCAATTATTTCTACTTTTTACTTCTCGTCAAACTGTTATAATATTTTAATAACGTGTGAAAAATATACTTTGTTAAAATGTTTGGCGTAAAAATATAAATTTCTTTAATTATCACTTCTATGTTTCCACTTATCCATACAAATACTTTCTTTTATATTTCATACGCATGCTCGAATTATTATATCATAAATTACGCTTGAAAATTATTCACACACGTGTCAAGAAGCTGAATCATTTTTCACGAATCCAAGTTTCTTCGCAGATGCTGAGAACGCATTTGATTTCTCTGGCCGATATTCTCGTCAATACTCATCGTTTACATATCCAGTTGCATCAACGTTATTGCAGCATGCATTCACGCTGCAGTTATCAATGTGTATGCATCGCGCGCGCGCTTTATGTATTATACGCAGGCAATATTGTGCCGGTCGATCATGGGATTTCCTGCAGGTGAATGCGAGGAGACCAAAGAATTTCTGCGCTCGACGCGTTTCGATCGATTTCGCAAGAAAATGTAAAAGACGTATGATTTTAAGATTTTAACGTTAGTCTTTCGATTCATTCGAAATAATACATCGGAGTTTTTTAGATTTATATTAATACTTTGCACTTTATATATCGTGTAAAAAATTTTGAAAAAATTCATTGTTGTATTTTTAACTATTTTATCTATGTTTAGATTACATATAGGGTGTCTCGATTGATATTGATTGAAAGATACATTGCTTAATCTTAATAGTTTTTTTTATATGTAGATCAATTTTAATTTCTCAAGCATGTAATTTTTATTGTATTAATTGTCACCCTTGTTATTTTCTATAAAGCAATTTATGCAAAAAAATTTTTTAATAGTTTAATTAGCATTTTTTTAGTAGAAATTAAATTTAATTCTGAAATAAATACAGAAATAATGAATTAATTAATCTTTTATTATTGATCGTGACAAGATTATAATATTTGTAAACATTAAAAAAATATAGAATTTAAAATATAGATTTACAACTCGATAACAATATTTTATTCGATAGAAGAAAAATAAATGTTATAATGTTACGATGTTGTTATAATGTTTTTCATTAACAATTCGTTAACAAAGACGAAACGGAAATTTTTTCAACGTTAAAAAAATTACTTGAAATTATCTCAAGAATCACTAATTAATAATTAATTTTATATATCTAAAGTTTTTTTAAAATCTCTTAACTCATATATCTTAGCAATAACACAGTATAATTCGAATATCTGTCGATTTCTTCGTTTGAAGATAAAAATAAGTAGAACGTATGAAAATATGTTAAATATATTATAATCCGTTCGCGTAAAAAAATCATATAAAATTGTCAATCAAATGTTAAAACAAAAGAACCGAAAATGAGTAAAACATGTTACAAAAGTAAAAATGAAAAAAAATATAATTAAGAAAAAAAAAGAGGGAATTGTGTAATCTCAGGTGTATTTAACCGCAATCAAAATTGTATGAATAATAGGACGAGATAATTAGTATAAATAATAAAGATAGAAACGATAGTGCGATACAGTAAGTATAAATAATAAAGTTGAGTATAAATAACGCAATATGGCGCAATAATTATAGATAATAAACGTTTTGAAAATTTAATAGCGATTTTGTCAAGGATATTTTATCGACGTTACGTGCTCGTGTAATGGGATTGTTACCGTCACAAAAACAACAATATGAATGATGAATTTCGAGTTTCGAAATTGCGGAATTTGTTACCTTTGAAACGACTCGACGATTATGCGACAAATTTCAGCGACGGAACGCGGATGAAAGGGAAGCTTTAACGTGGCGCTGAGCAAAACTGATAACGAGGGTGTTTGGTGGGAGATCGATAAAATGATAATTAAAAAACTTTTATATTCCGGGCAAAATGTTGTAGAACTAACGTTAAAAAAGAAAAAAACATTGCTATCTATCGCCGTGCATCGAATTTTATAATAATATATGTTGCATAAATGCACAATATGCGCGCACAGGACGCGGCCGTAAGGATGGACTAACCGTGGAAAAATGTTCAGAGTCAGAGATCGTGTCGCGCGATTGTAATTTTAATTAAAATTTAAGAACGTGAAAGATTTGAATGTTTTAGAATTTTTAAAATAGAAAAATTTAATAATAGTGGATGAATTAAATTTAATAAAATTTAGGATTTTTAATTATTTTTACGAAAATAATGATAATAACGATGACTATGCATGGAAAAATATTTAAACTTATATAAATTATGCGGTGTAATTGAAATTTTGATTAAAATTCGAACAAAATAAGATTTGCAAATTTATATTTTTACGTGTAATGATACTAGATTTTTTATTACAACTAATATACTATATTATGTATGTAAATTATTAATTTATTCTGCTTTTGTTTCGAATTAAAATATCGCGATAAATATAATTTATACATCTAATAAATAATTTTTAATAATCTTTAGTAACGACCAAAATAAATTATTCGAATCTAAATAAAAAATTCTTGTAAATAAAGAATCATTTATTTACAAACTTCATATCGTATTATATATATATATATTTAAACATTTAATACTTTTACAATAGACATGGATAATGTAGAATATTATATAATGGCATAAATTAATATATATCAGAATACAGCATTGTAAAATAACAATCATAGTTTAAAATTCTTTTACGATAATACGCATATAGGGAACATGGTGTGATATCCTATACAGATTGTTTCAAAAACTTATTATTACTAGAATTGATCGTTCCGAGGTGTACTCGTGTATAATTAAAAAATTTTTCTTGCAGCGAGCTTGCGTTTCACGTCGAAGTGAAACTCTTCCCCGAAAGATCAAAAATACGCAAAATGGTGGATCAACCAGGAGCTGGCTTCGAGGAAGGGCATCGAAGGGGAACAGGCCGAATTTCGTAGCGAGCGTACGCCAAGCTACGAACTGTACACACACACATGTACTTTGGAAAATCGGGGGGGCACACAGGTACGGGAAGATAAGCGCGCGCGACGACGCGGCGTGACGCGGCGCGGCGCGTCGCCACTGCTGCAGCGTAACGTAGAAAGTCAGTTGGACGGCGGCGCCGCACCAGTCGTACGCGTAGGGACGCGCCTTTTCGTGGTCCAGCGATCAAATATCGGCCGCTCGTGATTTCGTGCGCCCCTTTAGTGCCTCCCTTCGAACTCGAACTCGAACGTTGGAGGAATTCGATTAATTTTAAATCTCGTAGACGAGAGAAATCGAATGAGATAATTTGAGAAAAAGAGCGGAAGACGAGGAAAGATAAAAGAGGACTTTGAAAGAGAGAGAGAGAGAGAGAGTGGAGGATCGTCGCGTCTCGATCTTCTCGATCGTGATATCTCTTCTTTATTGTGAGGAGGGAGGATAATCGTAATCGTGATCGAGGACGAATCGAGGATAGAAGGAAGGTTGGGAAAGGGACGGAAGTCGGTGGATCAAGTGCCTTTTTCTTTCTGTTTCGCGGGGATACCGTTGGTCCCGCCCCTCTGGGCGGCTCCTGGCATCCGGAAGTATCCTCGGCCCGAATACTGACGGACCTGTCCTCGCAGTACGAGCTCCCATCGCCGCAACCAGGATGTTTTTGTCCTCGAGAGCTTTCCCGCCGATTCTCTTCGCGGCGCTCTTCCTCTGCATCGGTGAGTGGATTACGTCGTTCGACCCGTAACTCGTGAAATCGGAAGTCGCGTTATCTGAGAAACGAAATTGAGTGAAATTTATATGGTGAAATATACGGTTCGGTTAATTTACGTGTGATACATTTTATATTGTATTTTAATTTTTTTTTCTAACAGAGAATTTTTTTTTTTCTTTTCTTCGTCGACAGATATTTCGAAACTTTTATTTGCCTCAATTTCACGACGATAACACGATTTTTTCTCGAGAATAATCGAGGAGATTTATGGAGAAAGGAATTCGGTGAACTGGATAAATTGCTTTGGAAGTTTTTTAATTCTAGTTAAGTATGATAAAGTGTTATAATTTATCGAAAAATGGGTAGAAATCTCCTTCTCTGTTGAAAAAAAAAAAAAAAGCTTATAAATTACGAATATTTTGTAGCATTCTTATCGACGTATTCGTACATTTATGCATTAGTACAAGTTGAAAAGTTATTTTCTATCTTTTGTATTTATTATTTTATAAAATATCGGATTTTTAAAAAAGGAAGAAAATGCGTTAACATTATAATTTTCAATATTATTCTCTTCAAATTTTAAGGAGCATTTCAACGATAGAAAAATCATGAACATTCATTAATAATTGAAAATGAATGGAAGAAGTTATATAAGATTAAATAATGAAACTTATATTCTACGTTTAAAAACTTGATTTAAAATGATCTTCGGAGACAACAGATTTTCCGATAATGCACTTTTGAAGATTCATTTTATTGTATGAAGTTGTATATAGTTTTACTTGTACTGAAATAATAAACGTAAAAATACGTGAGCAAAAATGTTAATATTTGTAATTTCTTTTTTTTTCAATTTCATATCAAAATTGAGCTTTCTTTATAGAAGAAAGAAATCTTTAAAATCTTCTTCTTCTCGACATCAAATCGTCGTATATATATAAAATACGTATATTATATCATATAGTATTTTAACATATTCAAAATACATTCAAATTTCCAATTTATCCAATTCACCGATCTTTGTTTCGTCCACACAATTTGTTTGCAATATAATAAATAAAATATAACGTTGGACGAGTATTTTATGTTGCACGTGAATCAAGTGAAAGAATCATCATGTACTGTGCGCGTATATTCCGCGCGAAAGAGGGTTAATTCTGTAAGTACAGTGTGAAAGTTTTGCTACAAGTATCTTTCATTTCAGATCGATAATTTACAAATTTTAATTTGAAAATAAATATTTTATATTTTTCATATGCGCAGGGAAAGTATTTAAACATTATCTTACAACTTTTAATGAAAATTTGTAGGGTATGTACAGTTTATACACGGAGTAATTTTTGCCGATGAAAAATTTCTTTGAAAAGATGAAATCAACTTTCAAAGTTTCAGCACCCTTTCATGTTTTAAATACAATTTTGTGTGGCGATTTTTTTTTTTTTTACGACAGAGCGATGGAAATTCCGTAATCTAAAATTTTGCTCTATTTCTATTCGCTGTTACAAAATTATGTTTAAAAAAACGAAAAACGTACTGAAACGAACTTCGATTTCACCTCTCTTAAAGTGATATTTTCGGTGTGAGGAAAAATTTACTTCGTATACAATCCATCATTCTATACATTCGTAAATTTATTCATTAAGATTTCATTCAAAAAATAAAAATACTTCCACGAATGTTTCATGACAGTTACGTATATAAATACACGTTTCTTCCATTTAATCCCAACGTATAATAATCGAAAATTAAGAAAATTGTTACATGTATCTGTTGATAGAGTGTAAAATATAAAAAGGAAAAATTTATTGTTAAATATCAAATGTGATATTCGAAGAACTTCTCGGCAATAATTCGATATCAGGGCTGTTCGAAATAATTAGAGGATCGACCTCACGAGGAGAATGACCAATATTTTGATACCCACTTCCGACATGGAAAGTAAATAATGGTTGGGAACCGCGTGCGTTAAATATGCACTCCTTTCATCCCCCCTGTTTGCTTGTCTTTCGAAATCTTGCGGAATCTCGTTAATTATTTCAACTAACGTCATTATCATTATCATCAAGCCTCTGCTTAAAACTGTACTTAAGGTTTTACGGAAAAAGAAAAAATTGTCATCTTGAATATTCGCGAAACCGTGGAGATGGAACGAAGATTCTTCTCGAATGAAAATAAATTCGTAAGTAAATCCACTTGCAAATAAAATTGGTAGAAATTGTACCACGTATCTTTTTACTTATGGAATAAGTTTCATTCGAGAACCTCTTAATCAGAGGTTTCAGAGGTTTCGATATATTCAAGATGGTGATCCTTGTTAGATGAGTTTTTGTTTAAATTTTCGTTCGATCATTTTAGAAAAGCTTAATGGAAAAATGTTATAGGATAGGAGAAAGTAAGAGAGGTTTGGTATTTTTATACAAATTGTAAGAAGCCAAAGAAAAATTCTCGAAAAGTTTTCCTCTTTCATTTTTGTATATTCGTTTTAATAATAATATTTAAAAAAATTAAAGTATTTTTTGGTTGGTTAAGATATATATATTCTCAAATTTCTTTGTTCGAATTTCCAGAGTTCAAATTTTCAACATTTTTAATTCTCAAATTTTCAATTTTTTCAGCTTTCGAACTTAATTTATCCGTGAAAAGAGGATACTTTAGACAAAGATTATTCTATATTCTATATTCTATATTGTTGCAGGCAAACATTTTTGAACATATGCCAAATAATTTAAAATAAATTTTCTTGCAATAATGTTTTCTTGAAAAAATTGTTACAGAGGTGGTTACATTTGAAACTAGAGGAGAGGAGAAATTTTACATCTGACATAAAAGAGCAAAAATCAAATCCTCTTCTAGCTTTTTTCATTTCTAAAAAGTCAATAATAAAAATTTCGAAACTATATTTAAAGATTCAATTCATATAATCTCATTTATTTACGATAATTTAATCCACAACTCATCAAACATCACCCAATCAAGAACGTGATATATTTCTCTTCATGCCGATTGAATTTTTAAAATCCATCATGTTCCATTATTTATTTTTAGATTTAATTATAGAGTCGATTGTATTCGAAACTAAACAAAATTGCCTTCTATTTTTTATGTAGATTTTAATTTTAATACATACAAATTCTTCACACATTGTTTTATAAAAAAATTCATCAAATTTGAAAATTCTAATTCTAATTAGAAACAAATATTTAAATTAAAACTATATATATATACAATATAAACGATTGTAAAATTGATCGTAAGATTTAATCATACAGTTCGAAAGAAAAAAATAATTGTCTTAATTATAATTTTATTAATATTAGAAAACGAAAATGATTCTTGTCCATATTTCATATGGATAATTATAATACCAATTTCGTAGGCACGAGTCACAATAATCGCTCTCCCCCAAAAATTAATATTCAACGTTATTCGAAAATTCAAATATTCAATATCAATTCACCTATTCGCGCTAATTTAATCCATCATTCGTCAAACATCATCCGGTTATGTATCGACCGTCGATAACAATCGCCGAGAACGCGATATATTCCTCCCTATCCTTTATTAACTTTTCGAAATCCATCACACTCCATTAATTATTTCCATCGTTCTATCGCCGTCATTAAACGGCTCGATTATCCACTTTCCACGAAATCTGGTCAATCCATTCCTCTCGCATTTTTCTCTCAACCATGTTCTTCTTTCTCGATCGAGAATCGACCGATACGATGCGATCGCGCTTGTTACCTACCGTGCAGGATAATTCGTCACGAGAGATGGTTCCAGGTGTCGCGACGAAACGCGTCGCATCTCGTTTCCTAATGAATGGCATTATTATTCCGTGGCGAAGTTTACGCTTTAATCGAGTTGGCCGCGCGGCGACTGAATAGGGGCGGGGTCTAACCGAATTTTCGGCTGTCCCACATTGCAAAATAGTGGCGGGGGGTGATCGGCGGGGGAGGGGTGAACCAGGAAGGAATTAGGCGAACGATCGAGCCTGGTATCTCGTCGAACAGACGTTTCTGGGTTGTGCAGGGTGGGAAAAAAGAAGAGGGGGTGAAAGTGAGTTACGTGTTTACTTTGCGAGATGAAAATTGAAATGGCACATTTTTGCGGTTTTTTTTTTTTTTTTTTGTAAATGGAAAAGTTGAAGTTTTGTGAAAATATCAATATAACTGCTAACTAGGTTATTTAACTTGTTTCGATTACGCGTAGAATTTGCGTCGAATGAAATAATTCATTCAGTTTTACTTAATAACATCTTTATTCTTTTTTTTGCGAATATTAATAGCATTTCTTTAAAAAAAATATAGTCGAAAGTATCGACAAAATCATCTTTAGTGATTTGAATGAAATAGTTTCTATAGTTATAAGATTTGGTCAGAACAATATCATGATTACTTACATGCTCTTATAGCAATTAAACTAGTCAAAGTTTTTTTCTAAAAATTGTTCCTACGATTTGTATTTCGATCTAATATTATTAATAAATTATTCGTTTCTAACAACTAAAATATTATGCTTTAGACAATTTATTCTAAAGTATGATTCTTTGAACGAAATGATCTTCACGCAAAAAATAATCAATCTTCGATTTTAAATCATTTCTTCCATTCCATACGCGCATTTATCTATTAAATTTATCTTATAAAATTTTCTTCACATTAGTTTAAACAAATCGTTTAGAGTCGAATAAAATATTTGATGTTAAAAAATTTAATAATTATGTTGACACAATTTAAGGGAGCGATTTTCATAGTGGTATCGTTAAATTTGTGAAGAGAGATTATATTATATATGGTGTTGGTTCGAGATGCTATGATGAAACACCACTTTTGGTACTTTATGTTCGAGCATAAGAGTAAAGGTTCCTCGTTGATTGTTGTTGCGGTTATTAACAATAGTTACAACCTCTCTTAAGAGGGTTATAACTCTGTGACTATTAAGAGGGTAGAATTTGATAACTACAAGGATAGAATTTGTTATTTAGTAATGGATTTTCATTCTAGTAAATTAAATTCAAAGTAGTGAAAGAAAAAAAGGAAAATAAATTCCTCGCTTGTTTCAAAAGAAAATTCGCATTTTTACGAGTATTTATATATTTAATGCTCCAATTTCTTTTCGTTAAGAAATATAATTTTGACTTTTGAATTCAAAGATTAACAAGAAAAATTGGAGCAAAAATATGTATGAATATATTTTTCGTTAAAAATGATTGAAAAGTTCACTTTGCGTACTGCTTTCACAAAATGTTTGTATCATCAACGAAATCGAATTTAATTTCAAATTTCTATTCAACTACAATTGTTTATCGAATTAGGGTAATGAAAAATCACCAGACTTTCAAAAGTTCCATCATTTTGTTAAAAAACATCGAAAGATAATCGCATTAATTCGGGATATTTAAAAATTCTATTTATTATACCAAATAAAAATCAAAAATACCTTCAATAAAATAAATCATCAGAGATATCATCCTTTCTGCATCCATTAATTATCAATAATCTCGAATCATTGATCAGGGATTAATGGAACCTCTAGAAATAATTCATAAAATTACGTTACCAAATATATCGTAAATTTCATTCGTTATCGATTCGTAAAAATATTTCCATAAAATAAATTATCCAAAAATTCCACCAAACGTATTATTATTGTCTCATGACTAATTATAGAATATTCTAGCTAGCACATCGCTTTCATAATTTCACGGAACACTTACAACAAGTTCGTGGAACATCAATGTTTTCCAATAAAGTGAGCAACTAGGTTAAAAAAATCGAACCTAATTCCAAATTATTCGAACAACAAGTATCCCAATGATAATTTACGAAATTGTAGTACATAATATTTACGAATCCTATAATAATAAATTAATAAATAACTCCTCCTTTACCTTCATATTTTAATAATATTTACGATAACAAATTTAACATCGATAAAAATATTTTCTTCATCTCAGACAACAACAACAATTTACAAAATTACAGTGTTGGAATAATCAGAAATTCTATTCATTTAAATTCTGTTCGAATTATAAATATATTCCAACAATAATTTACAAATAATTACAATATAATATTTAGAAAAATTTAATTCAATATAACCATTTGATATATAAACGATAAAAATATCTCATCCACACACCGATAAAATAAATCATCCTAGATATCCACCCTTCTGCATCCATTACCAATAATCCTAAACCATCCCATCCACTTCACCAAACACACCGCTATCTCATATCCAGCCCTCGAATGCCAGATAGATTCTTGCCCTTTCAGCATTCCCCCGCGCGAAACGGCAGCCAGCACGCTCAGCATCCCCGCCCCCTTCCCCGGAAGTCGAGTGATCTGGCTGCGCGACACGGGGCGCAAGTGGTTTCCCTTTTTGTTCCAGACTTCTTCTGTGGACTGACCCCTCACAATGCGACGCTTTAACGCCAACTCCGTTTCCCTTCCGACTCCGAGCCAATCAGGTAAATGGAAGTCTCGATGAAAGGCGAAAGGTTTTTTTTTTTTTCTTTTCTTCCACCCACGCACTTCCATTCCGCGGATATCTGATAATAAGGACGCGAATATTGGAAATATTTGGGCGAATCTAATGATTAGTCATTTTCTTTCTCAAATTTTAATGCTTACCTTGAAGAAGGTAAAGGTAAAACGGCACCATTGTTTTCGAACAATTTTTTGATCGACGATCGGTTTCATTTGTACGAAAAATTTGTTTCTACCAACATTTTCGAGCATTTTCCACCACGTCAATCGTTCGCATAAATACGATGGATGGACAAATATTATCGCATCCACTCGTAAAGGTTGGGCGAAAATAAAGTATGAAACAATCATTTGGACGATCGAAATTGCAATTACGTTGTGTAGAATGAAGTTATGTGTTCAATCTTATACGAAGCCTTATATATCAATTTAAATTATTAAAAAGAAGAAACATCAAACTAATAATATATAATTGTAAGAAACTTCTTCATCAATGGAGTAAAATCAAGTGTTTGTTTTGTTGCAAAACAATGTTATTACTTTTTTTTTTTTTTTTTAACTTTTAAGCACATTTTCGAGCTCATTACCAGTGAGAATGGGGTTAATCGACAGGAGTTGATCCTACACCGCATGCCGACACTTTACCCAGGAATTTCTCTATTCAGAGGATAATAAAGCGATATGGGCCCGTAAATATAACCGGGTTGGTGGCGCATCCTCTCTTATCACTTTGTCACTCGTGTCAAGGTAGATTTTGGTGGAAAAGATGCGGCGATCTAAAGCGATCTTTTTATCGTTTCTACTGAACGATATGAATAACTTTTGTTCGATGGATGGGATTCTTTTCCGAGCTGTAGAATGCGTTTCTTCTTTGTGTTGATAGGAAGTGAATAGAATCTGGGACTATTCTTGTGTAGAAGTGGCTCGAAATCGAATATACATCAAGTATATACAGGAATTCTCGTTTTTCCTTTATTTTTTCCAAGTGATTCTGAATCTTTCGGGAAATTAAAAATTTCCAATATTATCAAGTAAGTAGGTGGAGTGTGTAGGTGTAGGAATTTACATTATAGTAATAAAAAATAATTATTTAATTTCATTATACAATTCGAAAGAAATGAAATTTATTTTTCGTCTGTCTCTTATTTGAGAATGAACAATTTTGGACGAAGAGATTTTTAGCAAAGTAAAAATATCATTTATCGTTTATCTTTATATTTATCAAAGGATAAACTGGTTTTATTGCCTGAAGATTCTTCAGATTCAAATTTAAGGAACGTATTGTCCTAAAATTATCATATAAAATAAAAATAATATTATCTCTTCCATTTCTTTCACTTAACTTTGTAAGTTAATAAAAATGTAAAATATACCAAAGTTTTTAGAGAAATGGTAATTGTATTTGTCTACATTTCCAAATTCTTTTTGCGTAATACTATGGTTTTTATTTTAATAAAATGGAGTGTCTTTATGGCTGGTAATTTGTTACCAAAAAAAAGAAAAAAAAAACATTGAAAGAAGGAGAAAAGCTGGACCAAAAGGAACACGAAGAACGTGTATGTCGAGGGTCTAGTATCTCACTGTGAAGATATTCTTAACGTTTTCATCATTGTACATATAAAACTGGAAAGAGGTCTAAATAACATTAAGTACTCTCAATTTAATCTTTTCTATGAAAGCTTTTATAGTATCAAAGGATTTCATGCAACGAGTTGTCTCGGAATCACAAAGGATTCTGATATCATGGAAAAATCATTAGAATTTTCATCCTTTTTCCTTTTCGTCAGATAAAAACAAACGAGATGATTCAAAGATTTCAATCTGACCAACAATTCGAGAATAATTTATCAAAGTATTAAGAATGATATCTCAAAATTCACTGACTAAATGAAGAACGTGTAAAAAATATTCTTTTTAATCATAAATTATAGTAAAATAAAAAACCAAACAACAAGAATATACTTATCGATCTAATAGAAATATACAAATTGATAACAAACTGCAATCACGAATTAAAAGATCTCGAAAGATTTTCGACTCATCCATAAATTACAATAAAATAAAATTCAAAGAATCATATCGTTATGGTCTTTCAAATATTGCTTGCACCTTTCTACTCCTACAGGTATATTTCATCAGATTACCGAGTATCTCACAAGATTGGATGGTACTTTTAAATTCCGGACTCAAAGATGTTATAACACGTATGACTACCCTGGGTATAATATTTTTAAATCTCTGTTACTATGCCAATCCTTGGAAAGGATGAAAACATGCATAGAATTGAGATAATACAGTGGGTCACGAAAATATTTGAACGATCAAATATAAAAATGTTTACGAAAAAAAAAAATATATAACGATTATATACATTTTAGAGTCAATTTATGAGAGGATCGTTAATTATTATGTAAATTGTGTATTTAAGTTGCAAACTTAAATTGTTTACAATATTATGAATAAGCCTCGATCGATATTTTTGCGTGCGATCAACTTTTTTGTTTGCTTTGTCGACCCTTCAAAACTATCGAATATAATAAAACGTTATAATAAAACGCGGTTATTTTTAATTGTGAAATGGATGAAATGGAGTCTTAAAATTTCAACGTTTCTCTTTTTATTTTTTTCTTAAATATAAATTTAAGAAAGGCAAAAATATAAATATAAAAGAAATATAAAAAATATAAAGGAAATTATAAAATATTTAGATTTCATTGTAATAAAATTGTTCTTGTTCTAATCTTTCCAGACAAAATCGTTACTTAAAATATAGAAGAATATAAATAGTATAATCTATTTATATTCTACGCATGCTTTACAAATTTTTATTAAATTCAGAATTTTTAGGTTAGGTTTCTTTTACTTGTAATGTTCAAATACTTTCACTTAAATGGAATAATAATTCTTCAATAATTTTAATGAAAGGATTCGAAAGAGAGGTGCAAAATGTTTTAAGAGAGAGTGTGATAGGGAAAATTTGGTTGTTTCTTAAAAATTTCTCCGAAAAGCGGAAGATCATCGATCTTATCCCGACCTAGTTCCTTTTGCTACAAATCTCCCGTTGCTCCTACTGTTGTTTCAATCCCTTTCTCGAACATGTGCACTCGACAATGTTACATTTCACGTGAAATAGAGAAGTTCCGAAAAAATCGTTTTTGCGACAGATGCTTCTATTTATTTCTCTTATTGTTCCATTATATTACACTATATTTAGTGAGTTTTTTGTAACGTTGCAATACATTTTAGAAATTAAATTATTTATGCTTAAGTTAGGTTAGGTTTAAATTCTTTAGATTCATATAATTCATACAGTAATCTTTCATAAATACAATATCTTAAATCGTCTATTTAGTTTGTTTTCTTTTTCGGAAATGTATTTGAAATCTGATACACGATTTGAGAAATTGAACATTTATTAAAGAGATGTCGAAAGGATATAAATAATAATGAGATTTATATAAGAAAAAATTTTTTGGATAAGTGAAAGGATTTAAATTAATTAATTACTAAAATTATATTTACGAATTATTATTAAAATTATTAAAATCCTTCAATGATAAAAAGACATTCATTCTTATTTCATTAAATATTAAGATGGAAAAGCGGACAAAAATATTTACTTCAACAAGACCTTTGAACTACTATATCGAAAAGTTTATTTGCAAAAATACTGTATCGTGCTTCAAAAAAAAAAAAAAAATTTATTCTCCCGGTTCTATCGGTTTGTATATCATCGGATCGTCGATAGAGCAATCGCATGATCTGAGCGGATGTTGATGCGTTCGTTCGCTCGTGTTTCCTGCGGTTTCCTGTTCCCCAATCCATTGTTTCGATCTCGTTGCTCGTGATAATCTGCGCCTATTATTTCGTTCGAATTCGTGGCTGTTATCAGCTGTCGTCGAGCGAAGAGACTTCGATTCGTAAATCTCTGTGTCGATCATCGATGCTTGTTTCTTCAGAAAAGTTTGGTGGCACGAAGTGGTCGTATCGTATCTTTAGAATTTGTCGTATGGAATATTATTATTTTTTGGATATTATTCCAAAAAAGGGGGGAGCGTATCGTTTATTAGTTTTGCGAAGAAATTTATTATCGTGAAAGGGTCGCGAAAAAGATTTCTTGTATTGCGCGAGGATCTGTTGTATCGGTGGGGTATTGGAATTTCTTTTTTTAGGATATTAGTTGGGAAAAAGTGGAGCGTATTATTTATTCCTCCTTTTTTCTTTTCACGAAATTATTGTATGGAAGACTTTTGCGAAGAAGTTTGTTACGTGAAAGGGTGGAAAAGGGCTTCTTATATACGAGGATCCGTTGTATGATCAAGGATATTGGAATATTATTTGAAAGGAAAGGAGAATGTGATTATTTTTCTTGAAAATTTTCATGCGAAAGAAATTTATTGTATGAAAGGATGGAAAATTTGAACTTTTTATATTGTAATAAGATATTCATTTATACCGGGAATTTTTTTCCTTAACATTTTGTGCGAGCAAAATTATTATATGAAGAGATGAAAAAATTTGGAGCTTCTTATTTAGAGCGTAATCATATAATAATTAATAATGCATTTTTAAACTTTTTCTTTTTATAAAAAGTATAGAAGAAATTTTCTTAAATAAACTTGACCAGATTGAGATTGAAACCAGATAAGAAATTGTTCCCAAAAATTCATTAAAAAAAAAAAAAGAAAAGAAAAAGTAATAATTATATAAAAGTTTCTCAACAACGATCAGGTCAATCGTTATAAGAATTTTGCGCGTTTTTCTCACTTCATCTCTGGGGATTGAATGCGTCATTCATCGTTTTAGGTGTATCGTTTTATTAGAGGATCGAGCAATCTTCATTTCCGTGGTGTAATAAAGCTACGGTATAGGAGAAGTTGAGGCCGTCGAGTGCGGTAAAGTTTCTCGAGTGCTCTAAGGCGTAGGCACGAAGAAAAGAAACTTGAAGCGTGAGCCATCCTGGCCCCAGTGTTCGTAGCCTTAATTTTTAATGGCGTGTGTTCAGTTTAATGGGGACGCGTGTGTGCGTTCATTTCACGTGACACGGACACTTCGTGAAAAGGACGAGGTGCATTGGAAGAAAGTTGGAAAAAATTATCAACGAAGAATTTTTCTTTATATATATATATTTGTAATTTTAGAATATATTTTATTATACATATTTTATGTTTTCGTGATCTGTATGACTTTTTTCACGTGTTAATATTAAGATCGAAACATGAAAACAGTGTTTTGTGCCATGTTTGATTTTCATGTATTAGATGGATTTTACGAAATTAAAGTTGAAACTTATTTCCAAGATTATTTAAAAAAAATTTATCTTAAAATCTTAAAGAGAAATTATAAGTAGAACTATAAATTGTTCATACTGCAAAATTAAATTAATTTAAGAAGATTTTTTTTGCGATGGACTATATAATTGGAATCGTTATTTTATACAATATCTTTATTTTATTTTAATATTCTTATCATCTTCCAACATTTTTTCGTGATCTACGATAATAAAAATAGGTGGTTAGACGCGAGGTAAGTTTAAAAAATTCGTACAAATTAACAGCCTCCATTTCGTTTAATTCGTCTTGAAATATTCATTTATTTCGATAATATAGCGAACAGTCTGAGACACCTATCTACCAAAGGTGGCCTAGCTAATGAATTCAACCGGTAGATCACGAAGAAAATCTCTTGCTACGGCTGTCCCGTTATCATACTACCCGTATCAAGATCTCCCCTTAAGGGGATTAGAAGATTCCAACCGTTTAATCCGGGCAAATCTGACGCACAGCTGTCCAACGATCCCGTTTCACGACGAATTTCCTTGTACCGTGTTCGTAATAAAGCTGGCCATTAACGGACATTCGTTCGAACCTATACGATAAAATTTGTATTGTCTTAATGAGATCGTTCTGAGTACTATTCTCGATCAATTTCTATTCAATTTCCTAATAATACGATCTTACGAGTGAGATTACGATCATTGTTGGAGCAATCTAAGGTTTGGTTTGATTGGTTGATTGAACTAGATCTAGTAACATATGACCAGGAGAGAGGAACTAGATGTTGAGTTATAGGGAATATTGTAGAGCAAGAGGAGAGCATTTAAGAGAGATAAATGGATTTGAAGATTCGAAAATAGAAAGGAAATTTAGTGAATTAAAATATTATGGATTTAATATTGTAAGATGTTGTGAATTTCGATATAAATGACGAAGAATCTATGATTAGTGGATCTAATAAAAAGAGTAGAATAAAAGAATAAAACATTTAAGAAGTTAAATGTATCGTTTAATTGAAAAAATAGTAACATATAAGTAACTAAATCTAGTAATATATAGCGGATAGAAAGAATTAAATGCAAAGTGGAAAAAATAAGGATGGAGATATCGAGGAAAAAAATCAAAGAATAAAAAAATCATGATTTATACATAGCATTAAATTCGGATATATGGTAATATATATGGATTTTAGTGGAATTTATGTGAAAGATGTTTTTTTTTTTTTTTTTCATTGAAGGGATGAAGACAGACAATTTTAAAATTGAATGTTTTCCTGAATATTTTAGAGAGGAAATTTAGAGTTATTATGTTATATTTAATATAAAATGAAATTAAACGTGGATTTTTGAAAAAAATCAATATTTTCAGTATAAAACTTTAAATTTAAATCTAAAATACCTCAGATATATTAATTTTAAATTTAAAAATATACGAAACTAAATTTATTAGAAAAGTTGGTTCAATTCCCAGTTCTAGAATAAGTTCACGTAGAAACCCTAAATTTAAAAATAGAAAGAAGTTGCTGTAGAAACACTTTATTCGAAAGAACTTAAATCTTCTGTAATAGCTTGAAGATGATATATTTCAATCACGATATATAAAGAAAGATATCTGTCAAAATTAAATAAGTTTTTAACTAAAGTTTTTCGTATGTTTATAAAAATTCTATAGTCAAAAAAAGAAAACAGAGATATAGAAATAATTAACACTATTATCCGCACAAAATTTCTTCGTATGAATTATCACAACTTTTTGCACACTCGATAGATAAATTCAGGACACAAGTCACAAGAGCAATTCGTGGAAACGTATTTATACCCCCACGGGTCTAATTTCTTCTTCGACCCGCACTTGTTAACCTCTCCAGTTATCTTGAAGGGTGAAGATAAAAGTTTTAAGAGGGCTATTTATACTTTGAAACTATTAGTCATATTGTTAATCACGTCGCATATTTATTTTTTGCAATTATAAATCGACAGATTTATTAGAGTTTGTTGTCAATTTATCATTATTAAAATTAAATTATATATTCTAAAAACTATATTCGTATCATTATTATAATGTACGAATGTTAAAACGAAAATAAAAATTTAAAAGTCTTTGACAAGCATTTGCCAAAGAAAAAAGATATTAAAGTCACACTATTTCAAATATCTAAAAATCTTCAAGGACCACCAGAATGAGAGATAGTGTATGATGGAAATAATGAGAATGATAAAAGTGATGGAACTCATATGTCAAAATGAACCAAATAAACACGCATACATGTATCGAGAAAACAAGCTAATTTCAATTCTAGGATGTCAAAAATATTGAATCTAGTTTTTAAATCTTTCGAGTTTAAGTTTGATCATGGTTGACCTATTCTACTTATTCAACCATGCTTTATTCTATCTGACTGATTATATTTGACTTGTGCTACTTACCAACCTACAACTCTATCATTGACTCATCCTCCTTGCTATAACTCATCTATTTCTCACTATCTATACTTACTTGATCGTAACTGACACAACAATTATTGTTTCACGCAAATTATTCGAGAGTTGATTCTGAATTGATAAGATCTATTTCTAGGCGATATTTGATTTTTCCTTTATTTTCCTTAAGATGTGAAAACGCTCGAGGAAGATTGAAATACGTGCAAAATCTCGAGGTCGAGAAAAAAATGGCGCGCTGAGAAAAATTTCGACGGATTAGCCTGGATCATCCAGACACCGTGTCCAAGCAAATCCTGACGAATCGAAGCTAGGACGAGACGTATTGCGGTGATTTACGCGGAGATACGGGAGCAGAGGAACGCACGAGGATGTCACGTGGCCGAGGCGGAAAACTAGGTCGCACTCGAGAGATCGAAACTTTCCTCCTCTTTCCGCGTGGCAAAGTTTTCGTGCCGTCGATACTTTTTCGTCCGGCCGAAACACGCCCATTTTTCTCGCTTTAATAAACGAAACTTTAATGGCCGCCTCCCCGAGAATAGGCGAACACTTTCGAACAAATCAAGATTTTTCGATTTAATTTTCGACTCTCTCTGAAGTCAGCCAATTCGATTGACTTAATTGGTACTGGTTTAAACTTTTCTTCTTGAATTGACAATTAAATCCACTGAGTTAATAATTTTTTAAATGTGGATGCGTTTTTTAACAATCCGCAGATATTTACACAGATTCTATTTAAATTCATTCGAACAACGAATACCGAAACTTTCCCGAAAGGAAAAAATCCTCCACCTTATCCGATTTACCCGAGATACGTTTCTCTCGCGACAAAGGCCGCATCCCTTCCCCCCGCGAGATTTCGTGAATCGAACGATCGACGGTTGTCTCTCCGTACGAAATCCGTAGGATCGTGAGATTTGGCGCACGTGCACGGACTTTTGATCTCTGGTTGAAATGCTTTTCCGCACCGCTGGCCGAGGATCGATCCCCGCCAACCAAACATACGAATTCCTCGAGTGGAACGAAGAAACTGCTGTCACTTTTACGAGACCGCCCTTTTACGAGGGCATAAATAGGAGAAATCTCGTCTCTAACGCTCTCCCCTTCACGCCTCCCTTTTATCACCGGAATTTGCCCGTATTCCACACGCGGCAACGTGTGCTAGAGGAGACACTTTGTTTTCTATATATCGTGTATGTACGTTTCTTGTACGATTCTTTCGATAAATGGCACGATGAGATTGCGCGCTGTTTACGTTCGAAGCAATATTGAGAATAGTGAATTAAAAGAGGATAGAGGGTAAATTCTAAAATAATGTTCGAGTATTTTTCGAGATTTTTTTTTTTAGTGAAAGAAACATATAACATTTATCATAAAAATTTTAAATTAGTACAAGGATTGATTGTTCAATTTCTTTAATATCTCTTAAATTTTTCTTAGTTAGTTAGTTTATTTATATAGATAATTTAATATATCTCGTTAAGCTGTTGCAAAAGTTTCTTCGATAATTTTATTATTGACAAAATTTTAATACAACTCGTAGGATTTCATCTGCTTGGAAAGCATCTTATTAACTCTCTACAAATATGATTAATCAAACGATCATCCTTCCCTCGATCCAAAGATTTTTAACCTCGTTATTCCCCTCATTGAAACATCGACCATCACCAGAATAACCGCACGATACGCGTGCAAATTCAGTGAATGGCCGAGGAAGATCTCGGAAGACTCGTCGAAATCCTGCTCCACCCGAAACCCAAGCGGCCTTTTTCAGCCCGAGGAAGCTTGAAAAGGTGTACCTCTCTCAATTTCGGCACAAGCGACGCCGTCCAATTACGTTTTCCTCGAGAAACGTTTCAACGAGAATCTTCGATCCTCCTCCCCCTCAAATCTCTTTGCACCCTCGCGAAACCTTCCGATCCGTCGTCTCTCCCCTCTTTTTCCCTTCCCCCTTTTTTTTCCAGCGATCATCTCGACGAATGGATTCACGGTTCGAAACGACGACGAGGAGCATTTTTAAAGCAGGCTCAATTTCACGCGAGCCTCCTCGTTTCTTTCGGCGGAGGAGGATGCGAACGATTTCAGGATGCGCGAATTCTTTCCTTCCTCGAGGATGGATGGATCGTAATTTCGCGGAGAGGAACGAGGAATGGGAGGAGTGTCAGGGGTGTTTGATGTTTTCCACCGACGAGCAATCCCTGTATGGAATGATTTTGCTTGATCCTCTTTTTTCTTTTTTGAAACGGACGAAGATTTAGAAGATTTATCGATATCCCTTTTAATTTTTAAACTTGGTATTAAGAAAGCAATTACAAGAAAAGCAATAATTTGTTAATTAATATATATCGTCTTGCAATATTAAGTAAATTAATCACAATTAAGTAAAATAAATTCGTTTCAATAATAGAATCTGATCAATTTTCGATAACTCGGCTCACTTGATAAATAATCGTCCAATCGACGTTTTGTATTTCTGATTCAGAACCTTCTAAGCTCTCCCTCCCCCCCTCCCTCCCCCACGAATACGTTAACACTCCCACCATTTCGAAAACGATATTACACGTTTTATCACGTCCGACAACGTGCCGTCCGCGATTCATTAACCGTGCATTAACCACGGGAATCGAAAATCGTCGAAACGAGATTGGGCCACGGAGCCAACAGATGGCGACAGATGGGATACTGCTCGTTATCTATGCGTTATCTCTGGCGTCGTTAAATGCTCGTTACATCACGAGGCGCGCGTGAAAATTAAACGTGGAAATTAGTTTCAACTTATTGAGTCACGTTCGACCCGCCACGAGAACAATCTTTTCGTCGATAATCGAATTTCATCTCTCGAAGAAAACATTACTGGTGGAAAACAGAAACTGGTGCCAGAAAGAGATGCTACGTGATTTAATGCCTCCCATCTGCAAGGTTAATTTATTCGCCCGATTCAATTCGATCAGATCTTCTGCCCGGGAGAGAAGAAATTTCGCAAACAAATTTATCATCGGCCACCAGGCTTCTTTCGCGAGGGATAGGCGGCCTCGTGGAACCTTTCCAAGTGTATCGAAGTGTCGTTTCAACTGTTGTTGGTCTCCTGCCATTAATTTACCTCGACCCGTGTTTACGCCTGTTTTTTTCTGGATTATTGTCTTTCTTTAGGAAGCAAGATGGAACGAGTTTCGAGTCGATGAGGATGCCTGACAATTTTTCACTCTCGTCGTATAAAAATAATTATCCAAGCAGAAAGAAATCTGCCGATTTTTCCATAATTCATTTAAGAATTTCAATAAAGCTTCGTGATACATATATATATATATTCCGCGCATAAATCAAACTTACGAAATTAATCCTCCCTTACATCCTTTATCAACCACTTGTCGATCATTTCTCTCGCATCAAACGAGCGTGAGCTCGTATCTTTGCGGCTGAATACACGAGACGAGGAATCGATC
Source organism: Apis florea (assembly GCF_048593485.1). Classification (NCBI taxonomy): domain Eukaryota; kingdom Metazoa; phylum Arthropoda; class Insecta; order Hymenoptera; family Apidae; genus Apis; species Apis florea. The sequence continues at coordinate 6,337,704 of NW_028256549.1, read as the reverse complement.
AATGAAATTCGATCGTAACACTGTTAACCTGGAAATTGGCGAATTTATTCCGAAAATATTCCTACGTTACGTGAGCTCGAACTTAAGAAAAGTTCTCGAGGTTGCCCCTCTGTTCTTTTCCATGATTGATCGCCGCGAGGGATCACGCAAAGGTGGTGCCCCTTCTGGGAGTATGTTAAACGCAGCCATGGTGGAGTGTGTCGAGATCATTTTCAGACAAGTGGAATAAACCACACGCTGGCCAGGCCGGTGTAGAATGGATCGATCATTTCCAGGCACAAGTAGAACAAGAAACCTGTTGCTAAACAAGTAGAGGCTGCACGCAGACGTGGCGATTGACAGACGTGACAATGCAATGATTGGAACAAGTTGGTTTATTATGATTGACGCATCATCATCGGTTCAACAAGTTTAATTAGTTATTATTGCTTAAATATTATTCAATAGTCACAAAAATGAAACGTGTTAATAATGAACAGGTTGGTTATTGATGGACAAATACGAGTTTAATAAGTTATTGTTAAATATTTAGAATAAAACAAGTTTGTCAAGGAGTCAGAAAAATGAAACGTGTTAATAGTGACCGGACGAGTGCAAGTTAAAATTGATCTACAACAAGTGGAACAGATGATTGGATCAAAACACAAAGTATAATAAATCATTGAAAAAATGACTAGACTTTTACATTGTCTCGAAATTACATTAGGAATGAAGGTTGAGGGAAAATTTCTCGACGAAATTTCGAGAGATTATATCGTCGTTATTTTTTCTTTTCCCCTGTCAACCGTGCTTCGAATCTTTCATCCCTTGTCGAAAAATGAAACGCGAAATAATGGCCGATATCGGATACGAGACGCTTCTTCTGATACGCCTCCTTCAATGAAGCTTTGTTAAAGTTTGTTTCTGATAACAATAGATTCGCCAATAATTATTATATATTTCTTCTTTCGCGAAGAATTCCAAGTTAAAATTATACCAAATTATACTACTTCATGTTACATCGATGGAATATAGAATTGTTGTAGATATTAGTGTTTGTACAAACGCTATATGAATATCTCAATTCTCATCATTCATAATTATCATCCAACATCGAAGAGAGAGAGAGAGAGAGAGAGAGAAATTTCCAAAGTCAACAACGATTTATTCCTCGATCTGATCTAATATCCTCTTTTGTTTCCCGCTTAAACATTCGAGGAGTATCTTTCCCCCGATTGGAATAACTTCATCGGATAACGAAGTTACTTGATACCATGGATCTTTCCTCGAAAATTATTCTGCAAAATTTACCTTCGCCTTTTAAAATTATCGTTCGTATTCGATCGAACCCCCGCTTTCTCGACCTTATTTCCTTCGTATTATACCCCGCTCGCGTGAGTCATGCGATCGTTTCAAGTCGACGGCCATCGTCGACGAGGAAATGGTGGCTGCTGATGGATTTTAACTCGGCGTCGATTAATAACGAATTGGTCGGTGCATGATGAACGTGACGGGGGATGAATATTTATGGCGCGAGAAATGGATCAATTAGAGAATCGGTTGAAATAATTTCTTTCTTTTTTGTTTTTGTTTCGTTTGGATCCATGAAAATGAAAATCTTTGAGCTGTTCAGTGAAAATTTAATTTTCGACTTGTTTTACTTATTCACGATATTCAAGATATATGTAGAAAGTTAAAAATTCTATTACTGTAAACGTTCAATCGTTCTGATCTGTTCTACTCGTTTTCTCTGCTCTGTTCGAAAAAAATATATTTACATTATGCAACGAATATATTTACTAAATAGACAAGTTTTGAAAACGTTTTAAAAATATAGACGAAGATTATCTAAAAATATGCAAATATTCACAAAAATATTTCTAGAGATAGAAAAACTGGTTCAAAGAAGAATTATAATTAAATGCTTAAAGGTGGATATTAAGCATTAATCTCAGTGCATCCACGCACCACGAACAAAATTTTATGAACAATTTTACTAACAATCGATGTGATAATTTAATTAACTCGACAACAATTAATATAACTTTGCATTGAACATTTCATTAATAACGATATTTTAAAAGTTTTCATCACGAAACTCCTTTTCCCTTTCTCGACTTTTCCACGCGAGAATCTCGAGCAGTTTCGATTTCTATGAATCGTCGATACACGAGAAGAAAAAATATAGCGTGAATATTCACATCGATTCTCCATCCTTCGAGAGAATGTGTTAGGAGGATCGAGAGAAAGAAAAAATAAAAAAAGAAATTTGGTCGGAGAGAGTCGATAGTATTTTTTTCTTTTTTTCTTTTTAAGCGAAGATTCATCCTGAAACGATGTTTTCTTCCACGATGTTTTTATTTTTCGAGTAGATGGCGCGAGCGAACGGGAGATAAGCGTTTAAAAGAGCGCCATTCGAGATAAGGGATTCTTTCACGGTATTCCTATTCCCCCTCGCATGGAAATTTCACGGATCCTTTTGTGCACTCGTCTCTCCTTTCGAAAAACAGGCGTTAAAAATCTTGAAATAACGCCGAGAGGCTACGAAGCTGTCTGACATGAACGAACCACTTGGAGGGAGAAGTTCGATTTTCCAAAGGAAAATTCTGATATCGCGAAAAAAAGGAGAATGATATACGAAATCGTGTTTTTAAAATTATTTCAAGAGACTTTTCTATTTCGATCTTTGAAATAAAAATGATTTCGAATTTCTTCCCTTCTCGAATATTTTCTCTACCATCTTTCGAAGAAAATTATACCCGCAAATTTTAAAATATTACGTTAAGAATTTTTAATGTTTTAAACATTTTATATCCCTTTCTATTTAAAAAAAAACACTTGACAAAAATTTAACAATTATCTTGTAAATTTTATTTTTTTTTCCCCAATAACCAAATAATTTCCTATTAAACATTTCGTATCGTAATTATTATATTATAGTTAAACGATAAGCCACGTAGTATAGATGAACCATATGCCAGTCAAGTGGAATATCATTAATCAAGTGGAATAGCTAATCCAAGAGAGACAAATGGAATAAGTTAATTATAATCGGACAAGTAAAATTGATTAATCATATCCAGACCAGGCTGGATCGTAATGAGACAAGTGGAATAAGTCTATTTTAATTAAATAGACAGAGCAGGACAGCTGTTTATCCAATATCGAGTAACCAATATTTAACGAACCAAATGATAAGAGTAGAATATATCCAGTTACGGTAGACAAGTGAAATAAGACAGTTATGTATACACGAGTGATATAAATCGGTCATGGTCAGACAATCGCTAAAATTTTTTCCCCTCGAAAAAATTCTTACGAAACTCGAAATGTAGGTCGACTTTCGTTTGACGTCATCACTATCGATACCTGTATATATTACATTAGCTCATCATATTTAGAGAGAGAGAAAACTAGCCTCGAAATAGCTTCTAATACGAGTACAATGGTCTCGTAATAAATTATTACACGTTCGCGTACACATGGTTCGTTGTTGAAGGATGCGTCATGGTCTGGCTATGGAAGATCGCTTCCTTTATAAATAGCGTCTGTAGAAATGTTCCAAGAAATTTTGACCATTAATTTTCCCCCAGTTGGCTATTGTGGCACGCGGGGAGGAAGGAGGGGAGAATATTAATAATATTTGCCATTTCTGAGAAGGATGAAGCGAGAGTGGATGGGAAGTGAGATAAATAGATACGTATTTAATTTAGTAATTGGAATTATTTACGAGGTAAAAATGTAGATATCGTAGATAGGATTTAGGAAGACATCCACCTCTTCGCCAGACTTCGACTTGAAAAATGGTTGACGGAAACAGACTCGTTTCCTGGAAATTTTGGGGTGAAATTTTAGCTGACTATATTTTAAAGAAATGTGTGTCAAAAAATTATTTATACAAAGAATTAAACTAAATATTTAATGATAAATCTTAATAAATTATATAATTTATTTAGATATTAATTTAAGTATTAAATGAGGATATATTATAGTTTATTTCAATATTTTACATATTTTGTATATAAAATTTAGATTATTAATTATTTCAATACCTAATAATTTAAATTAAATAATTTTTATCCATTTGTTGATATCACTTTTAAAATTCCTTATTAATTTCAATCACACCCTGAAACAATATAATAATATAACTCAGCCTTTCTTCTTTTTTTAATCTTCCATATTTCCAAAAAAAGAAAAAAAATACGAAGAACATCCCCCCATTTTCCACGTCCACGTCACATTACCTCGAGCCGCAAAATTCCATCCACGATACCTTTATTCCTTTACACGTTCACCCCTCCCATCCGTTTCTTTTCGGCGAGAAAGCGGTCATCGTGGTCCGATTCTAACGAAGGGCGCGGAACGGGAGGGTTGATTTCCAGTTGGCTCGCGTGGGTGAGCTTGCAAGCTCACATCATTAGAGTCTTTGTGCGCGAGAGGACGTTTTCAGCTCGTTTCACAGCCTCTCAAACTCCGGCCTCCGCGATTTCTTTTTTTTCCTTCTCGCGCCGCCATTGATACACACAGTCGGGGAAAATCATTAAGCGAAAACACCGGTTCTCGTCTTTTTTTTTTAATTTCTCCCCCCTCCCCCTTTTCCACATTTTCCACGATTGATTGGCACGATTGATTAACTCTTTGGATCTTGAGAATTTAATATCGTGCTTTCTTTTTTTTTTTTATGGAGAGAAATGGAAGAAATCTTTGCTGGATTACTTGGTAATTGGATTTTATAATAAAGGGATGCGATTTTTCATTTTATTATCCCTAGGAATGATACTTTCGTAGTTGATACTTATTATCTAGTTTTATATTTACTTGTTATATTTCTTTTTTTTTTTTTTTTTGGAAAGAGAAGATAACAAACGTTCAACTTTTATCTTTCGTATATGAATAAATTCTTTTATTTTTGCCGAACATTTATAGATGAGTGTATCGTGAAACTTTCACGAAGTGCACGATGCTTGTTCGATTAATTAAATGATCGTGTTATAGCAACCATTCTTCCACAAACATTGGTATTCCCCAATTCGAGTTTTCGCAATACTAATAAAAGGTATTTTTGCGGTTAAATATGCAAACTAAAGTTCCAGTTACGAAAGTTGTCCATTTGTATCACTCCTCCTTTCAGAAACGTAAATTACGAATAAATTCTAAGTTTTCACAATTGGGGAGGGGAAGAATATTATCTGCGAAACCTCAGTTAATAATTATAACGAAAGGTGGCTACAATTCAAATACCTTCTGGCAAAACTAACGTGGAATCGGGTTAAAGTTGGGTCAAGCTTCGACAGTAGAATAGAATCGCGTGGAATCAGACCGAGGGAAGTGGAATAGCTACACGATTCGTCGGCCGTAGAATAGTTCTTGATCAAATATTCAGTGTTGGAGGGTTATTTAGCCGACTGGCGACAGTGTATCGTCTGTGGTTAGATACGTGGATGGAAGGGAGCGAAATTGTTCGAACATCAATTTCGTTCCCTTACACTACTGTATTCAGAAGAGAGAAATTTTAACGCACGACTTATTTTCCTTTCCACCACAGAATCCATTAAAATTCCAATAATCGTAATAACTTCGCGTTTCCTTCAGATCACTCGCCTCTTCAATATTTAAATCTTTACATCTAAATTTCACGTTTTTTTTATAATACTCTTCTTATACATTCCTCGATATTCAAAACCTAAACTTTCACATTTCCTTGATTAATTATGTTCGAATGGAACACGATTCTTCAACTGGAAAACGGGAAAATTTCAAAAGGCCCCGTTTTAAACGACACTCTTATCCTTCATCAGATTCTGCCTAATACAACACACTTTTTTTTTTTCACCAACTTCGGTTTCCTGACCGTTCGATTGTCGTGATTTATTCCATTCCAAAGGCAAAGGGATCTGCAATTCAAAGGCTGGACCTCGGTTAGACGGGAGTGGAAGGCTTCATTAACGATTCCGTCGACTTCTTTTCTTCAGATCCTGGTCCGGTTGTTTTGTCAGGACGGAAATTAAACGGCCGAGCTCCTCTTTAATCCTCCCCCAACAATTTGGATTTCCTCTCGCGGACCATATCAGAGCCCGTAAATTATCGGGGCTAATCCTTCGATGAAAAAGTTTTCTGGACCAAGCGATCTTCGTCTTCTCGAAAAGTCATTTTTCTCTCCCCCTCATTTTTCCTCTATTGTTGCTATACTATTCTGTATTATATTATATTGCTATACTGTACTATAGTATAGTATAGTAGTATAGTCGAGTATATATAGCGATATTGATAATATTGAATTGTCAGTTTTATAAGTGAAATATCGAGATTTCAATTTTATAAATGTTTTTCATAAGGATTCAAATGAGACATTCAAATTCGTTTTTCTTAAAATCGTAATTTTATTGTTTATTGTGATGTACAATTTTTTTTTTCTGTAATAAAGTAATCGATTCAAATCTTGGAAGAAATATCTTGGAAGAAAATTTTAAATTTAAAAATTTTAATTTCTTAATAAAAGGTAAAAATCATAGTGTCTTATATATATGAAGCGACTCTTTTATCGTCGAGAAATTTCTTTGAAAAGGAGAATTTTTTTTTGAAGTGAAATTTTGAATATTTTGTTAATTTAAAATTTTCCTCTGTTCCGTATTAAAAAGTTATGTTTGAAAAAAAAAAAAGCTGAAACTTTCAGTGCTCATCACAACCATTATGATCCAGATAATTATAAAGTTTGATTAAAAATATAAAATTTGTTCAAAACAAAAAACAACTTTTTCATTTATGGTGCAATTTTTCCTTAATTTAATAATCAAATTTAAAGCTTCTTGTTTCATTATATGTTTTTCCATCGCAAGAAGAAACAAAATATCCTCGATTAACTCGATAATTCTTAATTTTCATTAACTTTCCGCCCGAAAATTCGTTCGAAAATAACTAAAAATTAAGGATCGAAGCGATTAAACTCTTAATTTCGTCTCAATCGCGAGTCTCGCTCGATAAAAAAAGCAGCAGGCGTCCCAATTCCCATCGAAAATGGCCACTTAAGCACTTCAACGCCCCTATTTGTTCCCGATCCATAAAACGAGCGAGTTTAGAAGACTGATTAATCAGTCTGAACGCCGAAAACAATGGAAATTTCGATAACTAATATAACTCGGTTGGGGATAAATCTTCCGGGGCCAGAAAAACTGGCGCCAGATCCTTTTCGCCAGATTCGAACCTTCTCAGCCGTGAAATGAGCGTAACTTAATGGACTACGGTCGAGAAAGTTGGTGGTTGCGTCTCTCTAATGATTACTTCCAGTTAACTCGAAAGTGTGAAGAGAAAAAGCGAAAGAGAGAGAGAGAGAGAGAGAGAGAGAGAGAGAGAGAGAGAGAAGAAAATTATTCAAGTTACCGAGACGACGATGCTGCTGACGAAATTAAAAATGGTGGAGAAGTTTGGGAACAACGTCTGCACTGCAGCTAATATTTTATGCGTTAATTGAATTGTTTTGCAAAGCTTGGAGATTTTCTGGAAAAGGTTTCGTTCAAGGTAATGGTGCGTTTTACAATTAGTATGATTTTTGGGTATTTGTTTTTGTTGAGAAAACTTTTTAATTGGGAAGATTATTTTTTGTAGTATTTTGTGTATAGCTACAAGTTTATAATTAATATATATTTGTTTATTTACTATATTTTACATTCATTGTTATTATTATTGAAAATTCCATTTGTACCGACTATTGGTACAATAATTATTGAAAAAACTTATTAAATCTATATCCAAAGATATCAGAAAATCAATAAATCAAATATAACATCGATATTAAATAAACAATCCATGATTTTTTAATGAATCCAAAATACAAAATAAATAATCCAATGATGAAATTATTATAATTATTATAAATAAATACAAATAAATACAAAAATAATCAACAAAAATTTTCACGTCCAAGATATTTATAAGAATCCATCCTGCCTAGATTTATCCTGTTTCGAGGCATGCATAGAGACACGACTTTTTCAGTATACCAAGAAAGAAAAAAGAATCGGCTATATCACGTATTCCATTTCTTAGAACGTGACAATGGCCGCAGGCATCCCTCGTCCATACGATTCCTTTCGTTTCGAGTCTTACGCGCTTTTGTCCTCTTTTCCATCCCTCCTTCCCTCCCTTCTTTCTCGAAGCATGGTCGTTAATTAACCTTATCCCCCTCCCTCCCTCGATATCCCTGCGAATTTTCGCATTCTCGTGATTGAATCGTCCCCGGAAAAAAATAATCAGCCTCAGGCCTAAGCTGCTGCGCATCCGTTTCGTTCAGTTTGCTTCTCTCGTCTTCGAGGACGATCCCTCTTAAGATGCATGTGTTGGAAAGAATGCTGACTCAGATGAATCGAGATTCCTTTTTTTTTTTTAAATAATCGATTCGTAACTAATATTTTTGGAAAAGATTTTATTCGAATTATTCGAATTATTGAAACATAGGATAATTTGCAAATATTTGCAAATTTTAATATTTTCAATGATTCTTTCCTTATCTTATCTTGGAAAAATATCTAAAAATGATATTTTAATAAACGTCCATGTTTTGAAAATTATATAATTTTTTTAATATACAGAAGTATTTGTTAATCTTATGTTAATCTCTAAAAGTTAGTATAAATATATATGGAGCATTATGGATTAGATAATTTTTTTAGTAGAATATTACTTCAAGGAGATAAAATCAAACGTTTAAAATTTATTAAATATTTTCTATTAAATATTTTTGAATATAACTTTATAGTGATGGAGCAAAATCTTGTTATTATACTCTTCATATATGTTTTTAATAAAATCAGAATGTTTGGTTGAGATTTTCTTGTGACATAGAAAATATTTTTGCGCATATCATGTGTGAAAAGTATATTATATTTTCCAATTTTCAATTTATTATTTATAAATATGTGACATAGCATAAAAATACCTTTCATTTGTCAATTCTGACAACAATTTCACTATTTAATCGTTACAAACGTTGAAAAGAAAGAATATGGGAAAAATTCGTGTTCACGATTCCGGGAATGAAATTTAATTCCAGAATCGATCACAATTTCGAATCCATTCCACGTGCAAGATACGCCCCCCTTATATACGCGAACAAACGAAGTTTTTAATTGTAATTCGAAAACGACTGGAGGAAAGGGACGAGGCACGCCAGAAAAGCAATTAATTACAATGATTGCATTGGCGTACGAAAACGGCGAAACGAAAAGAAACTAAAACCTCATCTTCCTTCCTCAAACAATTTCACACAGGAAGGAAACGTGCTCGTTGACGATGAAAAAAAAAAATAAATAAAAATTCATCCTCGCCCTTCGAATTAACGAAAATCCGTGAAACATTGAAAAAACGAGGATGCGGATCAAACGACACGTGAAATACGGCCATTTTTCGTGGAATATTTCTCTTTCTCTCCCTCTCTCGTAAATATCCGTGGCCAACGACAAACGCGCCTGATAAAATTCATTCCCTGGAGGAAAAGCGATATTATCGATCGAGCTATCGCTCCTGATTCCTGGTATAGCAATTGTTATTTTTACAGATTTTGAAATGAAATATCGAATAGAATTGTATCGATGCAAATTATCACGTGTGGCTATTATCATTATCGATGTATACATATGTGATGTGAGATTAAAGATTTCAATAAGGAACAATCAATTATGAAAAGAAAGTGATCAATTTAACAAATTATTTTGTGATTTTAAGAAAGGTTAGGAATTTTAGAAATTTTCAATTTCAGAGATTAGTTGAGAAATTTAAGAATATTTATATTTTATTCTATGCATATTATATGTATATTTTATATTTTAACGTATGATAATTTTTAATTTAATAAACTCTATTTCCTCAATATTTTTATCGAACCTTACAAATCATCTCGTATTTATTGTTAAAAAAAATATATTTTATATATATAATTATAGGAAATTCTATCTCCATCTCGCTTCTTTCCACGCAAACTTTAATAGTCTCGATAATTTAATAACTAAGCATCAACCAGTATTTCCTATTTCTTTTTGGCCTTTAAAATCAACCCTTAAAAAATTCATTTTTATCCATATTTTTATAAAATCCAACAAGTTCGAAAAATATAAAAAGAATGCTTCTTATAACGTTTTAAACATTTCGACAAGATCGATACTCGATTCGTTCGATTTCCTTCTCCTCGAATTTTCAGTAACAGGAAGAGGTGTTATTACGTTCCTCGAGATCCAGTCTCTTTGGGAGAGGGGTCGGTCGCATTGTTAAGCAAACTACCGGCACTCGAGCAGCGTGTATTACGTGCTCAAACGCTCGTGGAAAAAGTGTGTAAACCCTTTCGAGAAATGGAGCAACGAGCTGAGACAGAGGTTAGAGGGCGTTAAGATCCGTGTCGCCTCTTACCCCCACGGCCCTCTGGCGTTCTCCTCCTGAAAACGAGTGAGTTCTCCTCGTTCTACTTAACCTTTCGCTTCGACGTTACACGATCCTTTCGATTGTTATCCTGGATCACTCGATCGATTTTGATTGAAATTGATGGAGAAATTTTTGTGATGATCCATAACGAAAGGCTTTGATCCGAATAGAATTTTGAGAGGTTACGTGGTGATCAGTGATTTTTGTTATATAACAAAAATTTTTATAACAATATGCAATGATTTATAGGAAATTTTTGATGATTAGGTAAGTTAGCTAATTAATTACAGATTGGAAATAATTAAGAAATTGAATGAGTAGAGGTTAGCTCATCTTCTTGCAATGGAATTTTCATAATGATATATAATTTCTTTTAATTGATACATGATGAGTAGAAAATTGATCTTTAATTTATTAATTATTAGCAGCATATATAAACATTATAAAATATGTAATTACACATAAAATTTAAATAATTATTGAATAAATTTGAAAAAGAAGATAACAAATACTCGAATCTGAAGTTTATTATCAATTTCGTGTCATTCATAGTTTAATCCAATTTCCTGGACAACAAAGAGGCAGAGACCGAGTCAATCGTTCTTCCAATGGAGGAGGCTGGCCGAGTTCCCAGCTCTGTGCCCACTAATCCCATTCGTCCATTGCAAGTTGGCCCTTTTGTCCGGTGAAAATTAGCGAAGTTACACCGGCCGAATGGCGGAGATAAAGTTTATCCACATGGTTCGCGGGCGAACTCCGAGGCCCATCAAAATTTCACGAATCCCCGGACAAAGCGTTCCTTTTCCCACGGTTTTACAGCCCTATAAAATTTCACCCTTCCGCCATTTTATACGCCATTTCTCGTGACCTCGAGTGATCCTCCATTTGAATGAAAAGAGAGACACGTTATGGTCGATATCAATTCGATGAGACATCAAAAAAAAAAAAAAAAAAAAAAGAAATGGATGGTTTTATAGTCGAGAGATTGTCCTTTTGTTTACACGTGATATATTAGTTCCCCTTAAAATTGCGTTTACACGTATTTTTCTCCTTTAATTTATAATTTCTGACAGCATATCATAAAATTTAATAGTCGAAGTTAAGAATAAAAGTTATTTCGATAAGTTACCGTTCAAAAACATTGAATAATAAGAAATAATCGCGGCTAAAGATTATATGAAGATCTATACTATAATAACTACGAGTAAATATAATTATTTGAAACGATTCAAAAAAATTTTTAACTAGTTACTCTTCAATTAATTAATATTCAACTCTAGCAGCAGCAAACGGAAGAGAAAGAAAAATATTGCCAATCTTTGCACGGCCACCCTATAAAAATTCCAAAAATCGATCTTTTGGATTTTTCTCCCGAAGACAGGATATCAGGAACCATCCCTTTCTTCATCCACGAGGAGAATGTCAAAAGAGCCGACAGTGGTGACCCAGCTGCTCGTAATTATCGGGGCAAAACGCTCAGGGTCGCGATTCGCGCGTTTTTGTTTCGCGCGCCGCCGGAAATACACGTAAAAGCGGGACGCCGGTGGATTAGCCGAAAAGGAAAAGGACACGTGGTGGACGGAGAAAAGCTGGAATTGGGCTTTTGAAGAGTCTTGCGAGAGCCAGCCAGTTTTGCTCTTGACACTCGGCTGAAATATTAGAGTGCGAGCATGTCCGATTCAGATTAGCGCTGGCCCGTCCGACTTCCGCGCTCCGTGAATTTCTACTTGTGAACCCCGGTTCCCCGAGGGACAGGGGTCTACATACCTTCCTCTCTTTGGACTTTTGAAACTTGACGATTCTTTTTTCCTTTCCCTTGTACTTTTTTTTTTTTTTTTTTTTAAAGGAATTTTTTTATAAATGAAATTCTTTCGTCGAGACGAATGTCTTCTATTCTCGGTCGGTTTTTTTTTTGGTGGATCGAAAGAAGTGCGAGGTTGACGAAGAGATTTTTATTATTTTTTTTTTAGAATCTTGATGAATTGAAATCTTTTTCTTATTATTTTTTTTTTTTGGAAGAACCATCGCGTTATAAAATTTTTCTTTCGAAGTCTATGTAATTTTAATCTAGAATTCTTGTATCGAAATTTATCTTTTATCTATCTACGTAATTGTTTGATGAGCTGAATATTGAATATTGAATATTGAATATATCACGTTGAAAAGAATATAGATTCGATAAAGCAATTTTTATTAAAGTTTCTCGTAGTTTTATTAGAATGGAAATCTTTTTTTCTTTTTTGTTAAAATTGTTGAAGTCTGTTTTTATGATTTTTTTTTTTTTTTTTTAGAGAGGATTAAATTGGATATTAAAAAGGATGTAGATTCGATTTCTTCTAATTTTTTAAAATTCTAGAATTTCTTTTAAATTTACAAGAATCGAAATTTTCTTTCTCTATTTTCTTTTTCTTCTTTTTCTTTCTTTTCTTTTACGAGTTTGATTTTCTTTATTTTTATAAAAATTCTCAAAATTCCTCTTTTAGGAATTTTACAATTTTTCTTTTTTTCTTAAACTTTTCAAAGAATTGAATTTAATTAGTATTCTTCTGTTCAAATTTTTCTTATATTTTTCTTTAATGAGCATCGAAAAAAATAAGAATTTTTATTATATAATCTCCCTTAATTTTATGGGGATTGAACTTAGATTGGAGTTTTATGAAATTCGAAGAAAAAAATTAGAAGATTGTTCTTTCATCGTAAATCAGAGGGGCGATAAAAATGGTTTTCCGGTTTTGACAATTCCTTCGCTCCTGCTCGATGAAGAATTAGAGGATGATGTGAAAAGTCTGTCGAATTTCGCCATGTCCTCCATTTTTTAATCGAGTCCATCGATCGACGTTCACGCTCCAAAAAATTATTCGGTCATGAGTCAAGAGACAAACGTTACAGGAAGGATTTCCTTCAAGATTGATCAATCTTTCTCTGATGGTGTAAAAGAGATCGATGGATTTTGATTGAACGTTCTTTTCCATGCGTTGCAAGTTAAGAAAAGAAAAAAATAAAGGAAAATTAATTATACAGATTATAATTAACGTTTGGAAATTATTAAATTGGTGTATAAGAAATTTAAAATAATATGAATTGTTATTTGTACGTGAATTTAATAATAGAATAATAATTTCAGGAAAAAAAAATGTTTTCATCGATATAAAATAAATATTCTAGATAATACTGGTTTCTAAAAGAAACATTAGTTAAATAATAATTTTATATTGGAAAAATAAACTACTTAATATGGTCAGACGTAATAAAAGATCATTGTTTCTCAACGAATAAAAATAAAATTAAGTAGTATAATTTCAGTAAAAACAGGGAATCAATGCACAAATAAATAAAATAATATTATAGTTTTTAAATATTTCTTAATTCCAACAATAAACAAATCGAACAATAATTTGTAATCAAAAGATATTTTTACATACACGAGAATTAATTACTTAATAAATGTGAATAAAATTATTTTATTTATAGTAATATTATAATTTCAGTGGAAACAAAAGATGATTGACCGAACGACGATAATAAAGAATCGCCACGATATAAGATAACACTTCTAGTGAAATATTTCTCAATTCCTGATCAAAACGACAATTTGTAACCAAAAGAGAATAATATTTTTCCATCGTGTCCGAGTTCAATATTCCGCAGGGAAGTTTCAGGCGCCGTGGAGAATATTTAAAGCCCTCTTGTTTCTGCATGGAAAACAATGGGGCGCAGCTAACAGAGCGAGAGACAGTAGAGGGTAACGTGACTTCTTTTCTTATCTCTTCTTTCGTCTCTTTTGTGCTCGTTGTCCGGAATAAGGACAGCCAGATTAGACGGGGTACAAGTACTAGTGGAGTAGGCTGGCTATAAGTCAGACATTAGGTTAAAAACTGATACTTTTTCTTTTAGGCGCACGATAGATCGTTTCGATTAATCCTTTTCTTAATTTCTTAGAATATTTAATAATTCTTTTTTCATTCTTACATCATTCTGAATTATAATATTTTAAATATTAACAACAATTCTTCCTACGATTATTGTAAATTTCATGATAATATTTGGACTTAAGTCTTATTATCAGTCATTGATAATTAATGCGTGATATGCTTTTAGAGATAAATTTGATAATCAATGTTTTAATAGATGTTATATTAAAATTGTATAAATTATTATTTTTACCTATTATATGAAGATTTGAAACAAATTTTCTATTTTATAGAAATATTGAAATTCTTAAGTTTTTAATTACAAGAAATGCTTTCAAGCAATTTCAAATATTCTACTCTATTAAGCACAGATAATGTGAAAATTATTTTAACTGTGTGTTAAATTCTTGCTTCCGACGTTCTCAGAGCATTAAGATACTAGCAGAATCAACGTGGATTGGTACAATTCTCTAGGTTCTGCTTATGAAATTTTGAAGCAGTTCTGAGACTGACAACTAACGTTTCCCAACGTTGAACACATCTTCTAATTAAATTTAATGTAACAAAATAGGAATATTTCTGGAAATGTAATTTCTTTTTTTTTTATTCGTCTCTTATTTGATAATCAATTTCCTTTCATCATTCTAAATCGAGTAATACTATTAATAATACTATTAATAAGAATTTTAAATAAGAAACTTGTTTTATATTATTAGCTATTGTTATTTCAATGAAAAATTTTCTCTTGAAATGAGGGTGGATATTATTATTTTATTTTCAGAAAAAAAGTATTGAAAACATTTAATTTTCAAAGAAAAAAATTTTCCTTATCAGTGGTTCAACAAGTTAAATTATCCTAAGGTTCCAATTTACCAATGAAAATCGTATTTTCGTAGTCCAATATTCGAGCATGGATGACAGGGTTGCTCATCGATTCGAGATGTTTAACGTTCAAAGAGTCCTATTGAAGTTTCACAAAGCTCATACTTGACAACTTCTGTAGTGTGTCTGTGACACGAATCGAGAACATCAATTGCAATACTTTGATTCGAGTTAGTTGATCGAGTAGAATTTCTATCTTCCACCCCAATTTTTGGCCATTTATCGATTTACGATGATTTACGATGACTTTATCAGACTCCACTTCGTTGAGTTAATCTGACAAAAATTGTGTCTGATTGCACGTCGAGTATCACTACTATATTTCCACGAAAAGAATCCAGAAAAATATTTATTTATTTCTTGAGTTCTTGATTTCTTATTTACAATTTTTCAATTTTTATGATATATTCAAAATTTCATGTATTTTTTTATCTTTCAAGTTAAAAAGATTCTAACTTCTCTCTTTAGGAGATTTTAATTAAGATTAATTTAACAAGTTCAAAGAAAAGGAAATATAATTTTAGACAAGTCAGAAATATATTGATGAAAAGAAAATTTAATTATTATTATTTTGATAAGACATTACAAATGAATGGATAAAATTCTAATAAAATTCAACGTTTTCTTACATAACTATTATAATCACAGAATTGTCCAAAATCTCCAAAATCCAATTCTAAAAAGAACACACATCAGCCACTATATTAATATAATTAAAACAACGCACCCTGTATTAAATTAAGATTGAAAAATGCAAAAATTGCAGATTTCCATAATATACAAAAGAAAAGAAAAAAAAAAATAAAGAAATATCGCAAGAAGAGTGCATCGACACGAGGATTGTCCCTCGACAACAAACGTTTGGACAGTCATCAGGACAATATTGCTTCCGCGCGACAATGGAAGAAGCCATTGACATTCTTGGCCCCATTGTTTCTAGGCGAACAAGTGGCCGTGTATATCTGGCTGTCTCGCTAGAAGTTACTTACCAGGTAGAATAGATCACCAGAGGGGGAGAGAAAGTGAGAAGAGGAGAGGAGAGAAAGAGAGAGAGAGAGAGACAGGTAGACGTCTAGCACGTTTTCATTGTCGCTACCTAGGGGAACAATGGTGAATGCTTGTCACCGAGGACTGTGGCTGTTGCATCCCTGGGTAACGACGACCGTGTCGCAGGGAAACGAATGCCCCAATGCCCCTCGTCCAAGCAACTTGTAAACGAGTGATTACGCGTGTTCTTGTCGCGATGATATATCTAATGCTATTGTCTGATGACCGGACACTTGATTGTCTCATGTTTATGGTTCAGGTTGATGATGGTCTGTCAGGAGTTTGGAGAGGACTTAAAGATGGTATCGTGGCTGAGTGAATGGGAAATTTGTGGCGGGAAATAGGATTGGTGGATGGCTGATATATTCTATTGCATCTTTATACTCTATCTTTTCATATGTGTATACCAAAATTTAATATTTTCTTCTAATCTCACTTTTCAATTTTTCTAATAATACAATTCTAAACATATAACTGTTGATATCAAATGTATCAAATGTATTTTTTGAAGAAAAACTTCAAGTTCTATCCTAAATAAAAAAATACGATCCGAAAAAGATCGAGAGACGATGGAACCACGTTCTTTTTACAATTCAATATGGCGACATCTCTCGGAAGTAGACTAATTGCACCGGATTTTCGAGAAAAGTAAAACGTAGCCTCTTGCGCGCCTTTTTCGCCTCGATCCATCAGTTACGTCGCATCCTCAGCGGCGTTATTCTTGTCTCAGGGACGTGACCAGTTTTCTCGAGACCCCGTCCATCCGGTAAGAGGCTGAAGAACGATGGTGTCTGTCAGCTCTCGAGGAACGATGGTAAATAAATTCCTGTCCAAATTAATTACTTTGCTCGCAATAACGTCTGACAACGATACGATTGGTGTAAATCCTCGTTCTGAACGTGGTTATTGATTTTTCCTTTTATTTTTATCCCACGGTGTGAAATTTTTTCTTTTTTCGGAATTGACAGGTATTCGTCATGGTTGAAGTTTGATTGCTGCGCTCTCGCATCAATGGAAGGATTTTTTTTTTGTGACTTTTATCGAGCAACGGGAGATCGATGGTCGTGGAAGTGGCAGTTTTATAACTTGTTTAGAGTTTTGATAAAACAGCAACAATTTCTTTCTCTTCTTTTATTTTCTTTCGTTGTACATCCGTTAACTCATTAATCTTTTTCTCATTGAATGAAATCCGCTTGTTTTTTCTTCGGCCATTAATGTTCCATTGATTCGAATTTTAAATTCATATATAATTTTTTTGAACAGTGACATTACACGAATATAAAACTTCTCTTCAACTGTTCAAATGTTAATCAATATGTTTTATTAATATCGAGCATTTTAATTTGTTTTCTTCCTAAAAATTTTTCGATTTCGACAAGAAATAACGAAGAAAAAATATTCTCACTTTTTCCATTAAGAATCAAAGTTACCCTTCACAGGTTTTCACTAAGGAAGAAAGAGAGAAATAAAAATATCGTATTTAAAAAACTCCATTCCCATTCGAGGAATTATTTGATTAAAAAAAATTTATTTGATTAAAAAAATAAACGAATAAAAGAAAATAGAAAATAGAACGAATGAAGAAAAGTTAATCAATAAGAGACAAAGTATCCTGTTTGCAAAAATTCCTTTTTTTAAAGAAAAAAGGAATTTTAATCCTGAAATGACTACCGTATTTTCCACAGCCAAATGCCCAACCCATTTATCCCATCGCGCAAAAAGGAAAACGTGGCTAAAACGAGAGTTCAAAACAATCAATATCTCATCAATAACCGAACCGAACCATTCGTTTCAAAATATTAAAAACCCACGATAAAACGATTTCAAAAAAAAAAAAAAAAACATAACCTCCTCCATGCCATTTTCAATTGTCCTTCTCCAACCAATAATGATTAATCGGGAGGAGATTAATATAAATTGTCCTTTGTTAATTACATTCACGAATAAAAGAATGGATGGAGGACTTCCATGGTGGTGGTTCCACAGAGACCGTCATCATTGCACTTTGCGGATTGCCAGCAGAGATCATCCAGGCAAAAAAGGAAAAGCAGACGGTCTGTCAACTCTTCCAGTCATTTTTCATTAACTCGGGTGGGGATCGCCACCTCCACGGAGAGGAGACGCTGTCTCTGAGAGGGTTTTTTTTTTCAAATTTTTTTATCGAGACTGTTTTCACCGTCGGAGTCGAGATTCTGGAAAATGGAGAGGAATCGCTTCAAATGTGTTTCATAATGATCCTCGTTCCGCGTCAGGATCTGGAAAAGTGGGTTTTTTATTCGCGAGGAGATTTTTGAAATTTATTTTGAGGGAGGGAAGCGTTTTTAAAGAGTTTTTAATTCTTAGAATTTTTTTTGTTTTTGTATTTGTTTTTGTTTTTGCCGAGTTTGGGCGCAATGGAAAATGGTTAGTGGAGAAATTTTTTTTTTTAAGTTTGTTGCGAGCAAGGAAATTGGGAATGCTCTTCATAATACGAGGTGAAAGTTCGTAATTTGTTAAATTGTTCAGTCCGATTTTTGATTTTGATTATTAAAAATCGATACTGAAAGATTTTTTTCAATATTTGCGGGCAAATTAGTGGCCCGTGAAAGTGATAGATGAACAGCATCTGAGAAAATATAATTTCGTGGAATCCAATTTTTAATTTTTGATTTTGATTTTGACGAAGCCAAAATATTCTTCTATTACATTTGCATGATTTATATTTTCGATTCCATGGTAAACTATTTCATAAACAACTCAATTTTCTTTCGTCCTAAAGCGAGACAGCAATAGAATACTAAAATCAAAAAATTTTATAATTTTGCTTATTTTGCAGAGATTGAAGGAAAAATTTGATCAATTGTTTAGATTGAAAGATTAAAATCGTTTTAACTATATTGTATATTAATACATATATTTGAATCATTTCAATATTAAAATATTTATAATACATTTTAAATTCAAAATTTGACAAAAATATCAAAATAAATCTTAAAAATTTTAAAATTGCAATTACATTTTGTAAGTATAAATTTATATACACACATGTCGAATTTAATTTCACGATTAATTTACAATAAATCAGATATGGATTATAATTGGTATTGAAACTTAATCATATCCAGTTAACATCAATTATCAAGACGCGCAGTGATTAAACGGGACAGGGCATCATGTCCAAAGACAAATTGCACCTGTCGAGTTCATTTTTCAATCGTCAGTATTCCGGCTGAACGTTCCTGATTCGATACGAAACAGGATTCATCAGTGGAGGGAAATGCAATTAGCATCGTTCAAGTCCAAATTTTGCGAAGAATCCACAAGATATTCAATCTTGAAGCTTATCTTTCCACGCTCATATCGTGGCTCGTTTATCACGGTAATATCTAATTGATCATCTAATCAAGCGAAAAAGCAATCTCTATCAACACTGCTCATTTATCATAGGTCACAATCTCTGATTAACCTTTTGCTCTTGGGTGATGCCGTTGTGTAAATTTATGCTTGCAATTTAGACGAGATGAAATCTAATTTTGTTGCTAATCTTGATTTGACGCGTTGGTTTAATAATGTACGAGATTGAACACCTTTTATTTGAGATAAACAAATTAAGATAAGATTAAGACAATTAAAAAAATAAAATATTTCACAAATTATAAATTATAAAGAAAGAATGAAATTTATTCAACTTACTTTAACTAAAAGATATTTCAAAATATTTAAATTCCAATATATTAGTAAGATTATTATGAGCAATGTTTTTTCGGATATAGTAATTCCAATTCAATGGATGAAAGATCGTTAGAAGTCGTGGAATCTTGCTATTTAAAACGCCTTTTCATTTAGAAAACTTAATTTTTAATCACTCACTTTACAACTCTATTAATACTCTATTAAAATTAGGAAAAGTTTAAATTGCTACAGTTCCGAAGATAATGATACTTAACCAATCAATGAAGGATCATTAGAAGCGTGGAATATTGCTCTTTGAAACGCTTTTTCATTTGCTTCGATACGACTTCCGGTTCTCGAGATATCGCCGTGTAAAGAAAACTTAATTTTTAAACCCTCACTTTATAACTCTATTAATACTCTATTAAAATTAGGAAAAGTTTAAATTGCTACAGTTCCGAAGATAATGATATTTAACCAATCAATGAAGGATCATTAGAAGCGTGGAATCTTGCTCTTTAAAACGCCTTTTCATTTACTTCGATACGACTTCCGGTTCCCAAGATATCGTCGCGTAAAGAAAAGAGGGATTTTTAATCGTTTCTCATCTCCGTCCTTGTCATTTACTCGGACCTCTCGCTCGCATTTCGTCTCACCGACTTATTTTAAACTCCAAACAAGCGACAGACGCGATTCCTAGAAATCTCGTACACATTTCTAGGAAAAAATATAGGTCACTAGGTTGCCCATCGTTGGCCTATTTACAATTTTCATCATTATCTTAAGCTGTATATGGGTTCTTTGAGTCATTGTACATCTCGGCAATCGATCGAGATATACGGGATGAAACAAAAACTGATTTCGATGGCATAGTTTTCTCTATTTTTTAAACGAGTTTCGATGAAAAAATTTTTACACGTGAAGAGTGTCGATAAGAGCATAATTTAATTTTACATAATAACGTAACATTAATTGAACATTCCAACTATTCATCCATGATTTTTCCAAATACTTTACGAAATGTAGCATCATATTATAAAATTGGTATTATATCATTATTTTACCGATCGTCTCTGATCAAAATGACCGCGTTTAGAAAAAGAAGAGCACGTAGATAGAAAGCTACAAAGCTACATAGTTATCGAAGCAAATATTCACGCGTGTCTCTGTTGATCTCGAACCTCTAACTGACACAGTTCACCAGAAGATTAATCGGTCCCGGGGAGGCTTAACGAGGAGTCAAACTTTGAAGCTTTTGCACGTCGATCCAAAAGAAGATGGCGGCAAGGGAGGCTTGGAGAGGCCTGCGGCTGCAGCAGAGATTAAATCGTACCCACGGTAAAGAGCTAATCTGTCCGTCTCTCTGCCCTTTTCTCGTGCGACCCCCTGCGGCTCGTCCTCTTTCCAACGTTTTCCAACCCTCCTCTTCTTTTTCCTCCCCCCTCCCTTTTTTTTTATACCCATCACCTTTTTCTCTCTCTCCTTCTTCGCGGCGGTCCTCGTCCCTCCAAAGGATTTCGTCGATTCGCGGAAATGGAAACGTCCAGAATGGACGTCCAACCTCGTCTCTTTCCCCTCCCCCCTCTCTCCCCCCTCCTTCCCTTCGTTTTTTTTAGAGGGCAGGCGTTGTAACACAAGGGTGAAATGGAAATGGTCGGTAATAAAAGGACGTGGTACAGGATAGGATACCTCCTTCGTTTGGCTACTGATCAAACGGTCCGATTTTAAATTTTTCTTCTTCTCCTTTTCTTCTTTGTCCCTCCTTTGGTACGGTTTTTCTTTTCTTTTTTTTTTTTTCTTCATTCGATGGATATCCAGCGGTTTTTGCAGATTGAATGGGAAGATGGATTTCAATCGTCTCGTTTCCCTTGATCTTTTTTTTCAAGGGATTGGATTGTTTCAGTGGGTTGCTTTGATTTCGATTCAATTCAATTCTTGTACTCGTGCGTGGAATTTTTAAATTTTTGTTCGGGGATCGATTTGTGAGCCATGTGTGAGCCATTTCGATGGTAGTTTCTTTTGTCTTTTTTTTGAAATTTAAACGTCATGTTGTAGATTTTTGCGAATCAATACAGAAATTTGAAAATTGTTTTCATGAAAAAAATTTGTGTATATTGTGCGACATGTTGTGATTTATTCGAAATTATTTAAACAAATTATTATCGCATCAAAATATGTATATATATATATATATATTTTCATATTAATGTTTCAATATAATTAATTACAATTTATATTCACGTTAATAATTTTATGCACTTTTTGCTTTATTTAATTAAGAATAATTTATTTATCCGATGAATCGTATAAAATTTTCAATATTTCAGAAAATTGCGTGAATTATTAGTGAATAATCTTGGAAAATAACTTTTTCTTTTTCTTCAATGTTAATAATAATTTTACACAGTCATCCAATTACATTAACATTTTTTTTTAGAATAATTAATTCTGATTCTTAATACTGGATTTTTTTAGCAATTAAAAATTATTTCGTCTATTTCGTTCTCTCAAAAGTAACAATTTTTCATTATTTTCATTCTCGAATTATATAGATTAGAATCTATATGATAAAATTTGTAAAAATTTCGAGATTAATTTCAATTTCAAAAAAATCTTTCAGAATTAAAAAAAAATTCTTAAATTAAAATAATTTAGATGGCAATTTTCATTCATTCGTTCCAAACTTTCGCAGTCTGACGAACAAATCCAACTGAAGGGAAGCTTTAATCAATGAGAATTTGCCCATCCAGAAAGACATTCAACATCGTCTAGGATTACTCTTTCACCTTCTCCACTTCGTTAATTAATTAACTCCTCCCCCAGCTTGGATTCCAATCGACGATTTCCAACTGTATCACGCGTGTCCTTCCATCATCGTATGTTATATTTATCTTTCTCTCGTTGCAGTTTTCTTTGCTCGCAAAGATGAAATGTCAATATTTCATCCCCACGAAAAGACTCGTAACACGTAAGAATTTCTTCAACCCCCAACTCTGAGAGCAAGTGTCAAGAATTTCATTATTTCCACTGGCTGTTGTATTACGACAAGAGAGTTTGTTTTCTCGTGGAATTATTAAAATGTGTTGGAAAAGTTTACGAATGTTTTAGGGGTGATAATTTTGTTTCAAAGATTTTCTATTTTATCCTGTATTTTTAGAATAATAGAGATTTTTCTTTAGAGAAAATGTTTTTTTTTCTATCTCAATGTAGTCTCTTTTATTTTCGTTTCAGGGTAACGAACATTTTAATTATTCATGAATTTTGCTTTATTCTTGCTTTAGATTAATGGATTTCTTTTTTTAAAAAGATTTGTATTTGTAATAATTTTTGAATTTTCAGAACAGTGGATGCTCTTTTTTTAGTTAATGTCTTTATTTTTACAAAATTGAACAATGCGAAATCTATTTTACAATTTAGAAATTTTCTGGTATTTTATCAGTCATTTTTTTGACAATTTGAAAATTTCAAATGAAATTTTATTTTGGTGAACACTTATTCACGAATTTTATTACATTTCATCGTATTGTTATCCTTTGTTATTATTTGCTTCAATGGATTCTTTTTAACAATTTTTTAATCTCGATTTATCTTATATACGTTCTTTAACACTCGTTTATAACTTGGAAATTTTTTGATTTAATTCTTCTATTATCAAACTTTTCTTTATAATAGTGTCTACTTAATGTAACCGTCGAATGAATACGTGCATTCATGAAACAGAAGTTCTCTCGAAAATAAAACGAAATTCCACTCCTCGTTCTTCTACTTACCCGTATGCAAAGGAATCTCTGCTAAGCACCCCATGACGAGAACAAATTGCCTCCCGTAAACTCCAACCCAGATTCACAACGCCTGTATAGACAAGGGAGGTCCATTTGCATTCTAAGGATCACTTGCTTTATCCTTCGAATTGTCAACGTTTCGTTTAAATTAACAAACTATAGGCAATAATTTTACTCTCGTTTAATTGTTATTGTGTCCGCGAATAATAAAGTGTCATACATGTAGTATCGCAATTGTAAAAAATAATAAGAACAAAGAAGTAGTAAGAATCGATTTTTTCGATAAATAAAAATTATAATAGCGAAACAATAGTTTCGATATTGTAATATATAATTTTTCGATACAAAAATCTTAAATCTTTGAAATTGATGTGTTCGATTAAATGGAACTATATAGACAATACGAAAGAAAAAAGTTTAACAATTCACAAAATTGATTAATTTGAAAAAAAAAAAGAAAAGATCCTTGAAAAATTAAAAATTCATCAACGAGCACGCTTAATGAAACGAACTATTCGAAATTTTTCGATTGATTTATTTTTCCTTTCGTCGTACAATCTCCTCTCCCCGACCAAACCTATCCTCGAAGGGAAGAAAAACGATTTCTTCTCTCGATTCAAGACTCTCCAGTTGGAATCAAACCGCCGCATGGCACGTGAGCCGAAACTCGAAGATCTCGCGTAATCAAGTCTCACAGCGCTCGTCGCCGGACCACCGGATTTATTAGATTCATTCTATCCAATAGCAAATTTAAATTGCTCCTCCATGCACCAATTTTTCTACTCACCTCCAGATCCTTTAGATCGTTTTAGCCGTGAATATCGAATTAAAATTGAAATTCTACGAAAAATTACATACTTTTTACCAAATTTAAAGCCTCCCACGTATTACAATTATTCCAGACAATTTTAACTTTGACACGAGCAACTCTTTTATTCCTCCCAACGATACGATTAAATGATTCACTAACTCAATGTATCTTTACAAACATACAACACGCTTTTACCCTTCCCTCGATCCACATTCGAAATCTCCAAAACCGAACCCCTTTCTCTTCCCCCCCCCCCTCCCCCCAAATCCTGGAACGAACCCTTTCGAAACGAAACTTTCCCAACACGAAAATCCCAAACTTCGTCCCAACTCCAACCCCTCGCCCGGCTCTCGATTAGGCCGATGAAAAATAACCAGCAACCCTCCTCGCTCCTCGTTGGCGGAGACAAAAACGTCGTCGTGGTTCGGGCGCGGGGGCGGCGACACGGGGAGAAAGAGAGGAGAGGAGAGGAGTTGGCCGAGCGAGGGGAGGATTTCGAGGCCTCGGCTGGGTTGGGCAAACTGACCCAGATAGGGTGAATAGTGAATGCACCCTCCCTGCGCGGCAGCCCCCGCTTTGCGGAAAATATCTCCTCCCCGCCAGAGAGTGTGCCACCAGCCCCTCCACCAGCCGAGTGGACAATGCGATTTCGAAATATGAATCGGTGCGCGGGGGGAGGGAGGGATGGCCAACCTGTGTTTACAACGCTGTGCTTCGAGGGAAGGGGAGGGGGAAAGTTTCTCTTATTTTATCCTCCTCCTCCTCCTCCTTTTTTTTTTTTTTTTTTTTTTTTCGCGTTCTCGTTGTAATTCTTCGCGGCTGAGATTTTTGTTTCTCTCTTTTTTTTCCCCCCTACCACCGAGATGATCGAACGAAACTATCTTGGGGACGAAGAAACCTCTTCGTTTTCATCATATATCGTTATTGATCGCATTTGGATCGCGCGTGGCGTTTTTGTTATTATTTTGTTTTAATAATATCGATTTCGTTTCTTCTCTCTTTTTTTTCTTTCTTTTTCAAGCTTTGGAAATGTATTTGGAATCGGGGGAATTTCTGATTTCTGTATTTTATGTAATGGATAATATATGATTGTTGTTACTTACTGTATTATTATTCATTCGTTTGTTCAGAGTTTTTTTTTTTTTTTGGTGAAATTTTTAAGTTTTAGTGCAATTATTATCTTGGGGACGAAGAAAAGGAAGGAACGTAATATTATTAATAAAAAAAAATCCGATGAAAGTCTTCTTTTTGTCCTCCATTCACCCAAAGACGAAAAAAAAAAAAAAAAGAAAAAAGAAGGAATTCGAACGAGGAGATTACCCAGAGTTCCAACATCCACTTTAATACCTTTCCATATAACTTTCGCTCAAAGGAACACTCCTGCAAAACTCCAGCCATCGTCTGCTTTTTCCAAACTTCATCTCGACCGTTTGTGTTTTCTCCCGCAAACGATAAGCTTTCGTTAACGACGACGAAATTTTGCGGAATTTCCAGCAGTTCGATCGACGAAGGGCATGGAAAAGGTGGAAGCTCGCGGAGAAGGACGATATTTTACGAATTCATTGAACGGAGAAATTGGATTTATCTTTACGAATAACGAGGAAGAAGGAAACGAGAAGTTTTAATTATTTCATGGATATCGACACTTCCTCTGATCGCAGCCACGTTTAATTCTCTTGATATTTTTTCAAGAAAGAGAAATTGTGTTGTGAAATACGTTCGTTTTTCAAGATTCAATCATTGTCTGGTGAATCAAATTTAACAACTCGATTTGAGACTTGTTTCGCGAGACGGAATTGTTATTCGAATTTTATCTTTGTTTTATTCTATTCATGGTAGATTCTTTTTCTATTTTTTGATCAAATTTGTATTTTCTTCCTCTTCTTTTGCGATTGGAGAGAAGGAATTCGAAATCTATATACATAATAATGGCTACAACAAATAGTTACTATTGCATTTATTATTATAATTAGATTCATGTAGTTGTACTTTTATGTAATTATAGAAACTACGATATAAAAGTGATGAATAAAATTGTGTGTACATATATATTTCTTACAGTCGCTGTATGTATGAAAATTATAGTTCAATTATGTAATATTTTAAAGAAAGAAAGCTGCGTGTACCAATTAATTTAACATTAAAACTGCATTTTTTAATAATTATTATAACGAGAGAATAATTAAATGAATTATTTCAAGAAATATGTTCCTTTTTTTACACGAATTTTTGAAAATCAGTTCTTTAATGCAACAAACATTGTAAATAGCGAAAGGAATAAAAATAGGAGCGATTTTAATAGAGGAAATTTGTTTCAAGTTGGCTATGGTTATAGTTTGGTAAATTGTGAACATACTTTACTCTTGGAAAAGAGGACGATCGCAAGCAATTTAAAATTCAATGAATGGAATTGAATTAAGTGGAGTTGCTTAAAATGCTCAAAGAAACGAGTCTTTGGAACAATTTTTGCAACGGAGGAAAGCTTAAAAATGTTATTTAATAATCGAAGCAAACTTATTATACTCCAAACTCGATTTTAATCTCAACTTTCTGCATAAACTCTTTCCCCAACGTATCTCCACTTTACTTGTTGTACTCATAGACAATTTATTTATTTGTCTATGCAATTTGAAAAAAAATTCGTACATCTTTATTTTGTTCCAATTGTTATATATAATCTTATATAATTATTATTCTATTATATTACCACCAAATACTTACTATATAAGATTACAACGTTATATATATTCAATGATGGACAAATTCAATAGTTGAGGCTAATCGATCAAACTTATTTCAATAATTACTTTATTCGAAATTTTTAATTAGTTACTTTTCCAACTTGGCTATATTCCCATCTTTTCGATTTATTAAATTTTCATTTATATCTCTCTGCTTATCATTGATCACAATTACTGTCGAATTCCAGAAACAAAGCAAAACACAAAGGAAACCTGTGCAAATTTTTAAATTATTCCACAGCTGATATTCCACCATGATTTTTCCAAAGCATCCACTCCACGGTGGAGAAGAAGCTTCATCTTCGAGAGTTAATTTCAGTTAGCCACCGAGAAGGAGGAGGAGTTTACGTTTATTCAAATTACTCCCGCTGAAACACACCGTGGCTCACTCATCCCCATCGAAACGAATTGTTATTTTGTTAAGCTGGATAAGGTGGGGAAGGGGAGGGAGGGAGCTCGATTATTTCGACTCGATGGATTTCAATGTTTGTGCTTTCCCGCCCAGCTTAACGAGATTATTAACATCCGGTTTCTCCGCGCGGAGGACGCGGAGAATTCCTCGCGAAATTTGGCGAATCTCCGAGTTTAACAGTTTGCTGCTTTTGGACAGTCTGCCCGTCTTGTTAGCTTAGATTAGGTGGCGCTCGGTGTTAAGGTAAACGTGATTTTTGATTCACGTTTATCATTTTGGGTTGCCACCAGGAGGGGGGAGGGGAGAGAAATTTGTTTGGGTTGGACAAAAGTTTGGTGAAATTGGATTGTGCAATTAGAAAAGTTTGGACTTGTTTCGAGGTATTGTTTCGATTTGTGGAGGACTATCTTTAATTATTCGGGTTGATCTTTGATGGTTTGTAATTTTTATTCAATGTTACTTATATATATATCCAATAGATATATTTTATAAAGTATTCGCTTTATTCTGATATTTTTCATTCTATACGCTATTTTCCTTTTCATATTTATTTCATTTCTTATGTTCACTTCATTGCACATCTATTTCCGCATAAGATATCCCAATAATTCTTGATCTCTATTACATTATAGATTAGATTGAAACTTTTTCCACAAATTTTTATCACTCACAAGAAGAAAAATTCTCAGGACAGATAACCACATCCTACCCCAATTTCCTGTATTGCCACTTTCATTTACATCCTCCACCCTACAATCGTCGAATTTCCATCATCTCCAAATGTATCAACGTCCTTTTGCTCGTAGAATCCAGAGTGGACGGATTCCATTCTTAGATACCTTCGTTCTCTCTCTCTCTCTCTACGTTGCAACGCATAGCATCGCGTCATAGCAATGGCCACTATGCATGGATGCTATGTGACCCCACGAGGGGGGGGGATGCGCTCGCGTGCAATGCACCATCCTCCCCCCTCCTGGAATTTCTCCCTGTAATTTGAAGAAATAATAATATTGTCGGTGGATTGGAAGAGCCGAAAGTGTTTCTGGATTCGTTGGTATTAATTTAGAAAGGAGAGACAGTTGCAATTACGTTCGTAATGAAGATATGGTATTTATAATCTGTCAGATGGTTTGTGGTGTCAAAAAGATTTGATTTATCTGTATAAATATAAAATTATACTGATCTCGTATGTTATTTCAAATATTCTAGCGATGTATTCTAATGATTATCTTCGGATAAAACAGCTATAATAATGCTGTGTTAATTAAAATATTCGAATTGTTTACGAAGAATATGTGAAATATCTCTTTCAGATGGATATTATTCCCAGAAACGTAGAAAACTTCGATACGTTCAGAGCAGTAGCAGTTTAATGAACGTAATAAATGTCTTTGAAGTTGTTCCAAAAGGATATGAGAGATACAATATATGCTGGAGGTACTTTGATGAAAGTAATAAGTGTCCTTGGATTTTCTCATCAAGAAGAAGAGAGCGTGTATAAAATAATTCAGCGTGTAATTCGAAATATAAAATTGTTATTAAACTTGTTAAAAGTAATATATCCCATTATTACTTACCACACAAAAATTTATCGATAAAAAGAGATTTCACTTCGAATTTTATTCCAAAAATCTGACGTTTCGATTTATTATCAATTGTTGTGCTTTATGAACTATTCTCGTTGACTGGTATAGCAATAAATATCGCAGTTGGGACGGATATTGCACGTTCCAGGCGGCTTGCAGTGGCAGTAGGTAAGGAATGGATGTGGTCAGACAGCGACCAACGAAGAACAGGGCTGGCGGATGGGCCACGGTCCAAGCGTGGCAGTGGGTACAGTCCATTCATGGTCAGACGGCGATTTTCGTGGCTAGGCCTATCTGTTGTTAGGCAACTGATAAGTGGAGGGTCTGAGATTAGATAAGGGGAGATGCATGGTTGTGCATTCGTGGCATAATATTAGGGTCAGCTTTTGGTATACTGAATTGCACATTTGAATTGTTAATACACGTTTTGACGATTAATAAGATCTCAGAAATTTTCAAATTCAATAATATTATAATAATTTTTAAAATCAGTGACTTTAATTGCAACAATTCTCCAAAAGAATCAATTTTACATTTATTTCATAGAATCTCTGTAAAATTAAACCTTGTATTAATCAATATTAATTTGCAAATATAATTTCTAGTAACATCTTGGTCGTATTATTTTACTCGATAATCAAATACACGATCTTTCTGAGAAACTTGGAATTGAAGGTTGAAAAGAGACCGCCAAAAGGGAATAGCACATCAGACGTCACTTTCATGCACGACTTGCAAAGTCAAGCTTCCCATTTCCATGTAGAAATAGAACAGTGTCAAGAGTCGTCCATTCCTCCTTCCATTTCTTTCTTTCATCCTCCCAAAGATGTTCAAACGAGATACAACAAGGGACTGTATAGGCGCTGTTCGATGCGCCACGTCGTGGCTAAAGATAGACAATTAGCCGGCTAAGCATTAGAGCACTCGTTCCACGAGGATGCTCAAGTCGGAATGCGGCTCGTGAATGAAGAAGAGCAGCGAAATAACACAAGTCTGTCCACAGGCAGACGTCCGTGACTAATCTGGATCTGGGGCCATACTAGCCCTCGCCTCAGGGATTGCTAACCACTTTGCAGCCCTTCGTTCCCCTTAACATTTGGTATTCGTCCACGGGCATTTAATATCGTGTCAAGGATTGAATTTTGAGACGATCGAGTGGTTTTTTCGAGAAGATTTCACGTATTAGATTGGACGTGACATTCAAGATTTGTAGGAAAATTGATAAACGGTCTTTGGAATGATAGGTTTGATGCGGTTTGCGTTAGTTTGTTAACATAAAAAGCGTTTTCGAGGATTTCGTGAAGATGTGACCTTACATTTGCTTGATTACATCCTTTTGAAAAGTTTGGAGAAGTTTGATAATCTTTTAGGACAGGTTTGATTTGGTTTGTGCAAAGAAAAATTATTTGGACTTTTTGTGGAAACGTAAAATTGTATCACTTTAACTTTGTATTGTAGAAAAATTGATAGTGATTCTTAGAATAGGTTTGATATCGTTTGTGTTGATTTGTTTGGAAATGATTTTTGAAGTATAGAAAAGTAGCGAATGCTGAGTAGATGATAAGTTTGATTTGTAGTAATTTGAATCATTGGATCTCTTAGAATGGGTTTGATTAGGTTTGCGTTAGTTCGTACAACTGCAAATAAGTTTTGTGAAAATATGAAGTAGAAAAATTGATAGTGATTTTTGAAATAGTTCAAAGGTTCTTTTGATAGATAATAAATAGATGATAAATACTTGATGATAAATTTTAAGTACTAATCTTAGATTTGTCGATTCGTTTTGTAAAATAATTATGATTACAAATTTCTTCAATTTGGGGATAAATTAATTAGGTTTAAAATTTATTAAGTTTCTAAGGATGAAAGATAGAGATAGAGAACTTTTGCACGTTCAATTATGTGAAAGTTCTAATGATTTTCTCTCCTCACTCTTAAGGATTATTCTTCTTCTTTCTAGAAAAGGTTCATTTATCCGAGTGTTTAATTAACCAAGCTTCAGTGGAGCCAGTTTATCATTCAAGAAAGGTGATGTTCGTCGAACTACTTGAGCATCCGGTCTGCCTTTCAATGTTGAAACTTTTAATTGTAATCGTCGTTAGATCGATCAATTTTCGAACAAGTTAACGGATTACACAAACTAGGATGCGATAAAACTCGAATCAAAGACTTTGGCTTTCTGTCTTTTCTAAGAGAATCTTTAATGAAGAGTTTCCTTTACGTCTTATTCTTTCGTTAACCTTTGCGATAGAATAATTAAGATGGAAGATAATCGTTCGAAAACTTATTCCGATAGTAAATTCTCAAAGATAACTTTATACTACTTTACTTTACTTATAATAACTTTTATAACGTTTCTAACAAAAAAAAAAAATACTTTCATGGCTTTTTATTCGAATTTAAGTAACTTTCTAGTAACTTTTAATTTCTAGTAACTTCCATTGAAACCATTGAAACCTCCTCGATATAAGTTCGTTAACGATTCGTTTGAAGAATAATTAAACGTAAGAGGGAAGAAAATCGTTAATTTGATAAAGAGAAGAGAAGAAGAAGAAGAAGAAAACGTAAGATTTGTTCAATTTTTCTGCAATCTTATAAAAGAATTGTTCGTTTCATGAGTTATTATTTGTCTTAAAAGAAAAAGTCTTTTAAAATATACAATTTTTTTTTTTTTTTACTCGCATATTTAATTATTTCTCTCAGACAGATTATTAAGAAACTTTTATCCAGACGGGTGTCAAGGCGTATAAGAACCGTATTTTTTTCTTGGCCAACTTCGAAGAATGTTTTGTTCCAAGGCAATTAAGACGACAAGACTACCTGAAACTTATCGAAGGATGAGAAGAAGTTTTGATAGACTTCTAAATGAACTATATTTCGCTATTACCTATTAGTTAATAGTTTTTAAACGTTTCAATTTCTCCTTTTTGAGAATTAAATTCGAACTATTATTATTGGTTATAAATTTTCGAAAATTGCCGAATTCGATGTTTATTTGAAATAAAATAATAAATTTTACTCGACACAAGTTTATATCGTTTTTTACTATTTTTACTATTAT
Organism: Apis florea; assembly: GCF_048593485.1. Classification (NCBI taxonomy): domain Eukaryota; kingdom Metazoa; phylum Arthropoda; class Insecta; order Hymenoptera; family Apidae; genus Apis; species Apis florea. Next base: position 6,305,431 of record NW_028256549.1, on the reverse strand, counting down.
TATTATTATCATTCGATCGAACAATGAAATTGCTTCGAAAAATTATTTTCTTCCTATAAAAACTTTAAAAACGCGCATCGTGTTTAATATTTTACGATAATGAAATACTTAAATGTTGGAAATGTAAAAATCTCGTTATTACTCCTCTTACCGCGCCATGATGAAATTGACTTTTCAAGAGATTTTTCTTTTCTCTCTCACCCCCAATCTTATTAAAATATTTATTATTACATCTGAATAAATTTTAACTCATATTAATATTTTTCCAACTAATTAAACCAATTTGCTCAAGCCCCATAACATTGTCTTCCTACATTATTCATTAATTAGTCTCGAGCTCAAGGTATTGGCTCAAGATACACGTCGTGTCACGTTAAAATGATCATCGAACGATTTATCGTTCAACTTATCGTTATATATCTACGTTGCATTGCTTAACAGAGCTTATTATCAAATGTTATACCGAGAATCAGATCAATGTACAAGTACTTAACAAGACAAGTACTTAACAAGTTGCAATATTGATTTACAATGAAAGATCGAAGCATTGGCCGATAAGATTTCGAGAAAAACTCGAAAAAATTCGAAATGGGACGCGACCCCTTTTCTAGGGGAGGACGAATTTGCAAGCCGATCTTCCGCTATATCTCTGACCGGCCGACGAGTAATGGGTTTCCTACGTTTACGAGTTCGCATAAGTTTCTCTATTTCCCCTCCTCGTCCCGCCTAGCAGGTCGAGAAAGTTATTCAGCCGGCCGAGACATTCGCCCAGACTTATTTCGAAGTTTCGGGAACCTTCCCTTCTTTCGAATTCGCGAATTTTTGGCGGACGAAGGAGAGAAAGAGGTCGCTTTATAGTTGGCGAAAGATTGCGGAGAGATTTTCCTCGGTTCAGGGGATTTTACGCGGAAATTGGCGAGAAACTGTGAAATTTGAAAATGTAATATTGAGATATCGTTGAATATTGTTGAAACAGGGGATTGTATATGGAGATTTGGAAATAATTTTCATTCATTCTTGGGAAGAGGCGATACGAAAGTTGTTGAAATAAGAATTTAGACGATTTGTTGGAAATTTGAGAATAACACGTTGATTTTTTACACAGAAAAATACGTAAAAGTTTGTTGAAATATATTTATTGCACAGAGATGTGAATTAGAGAAAATGATTTTTAATTGATCTTTAGAGAAGAACAATATTTAAAACTATTGAAATAACGAAATAATTTGTTAGAAAATTGTACAAAAGTGTGAAACCTGTGTGGAAAGAAAATGTGTTATCTTTGAAATATTTTGTCTTGAACAAAATTTAATATTCAAATTAACAATTTCTCGTTAAAAAGAAAGTTTCTGAATTATTTTTTAATTAATTAATTGTTGCACAAGACATTTATTTCAAATTTCACTTCACGTTATCTCCTCATTACAAAAGAACACCAAAAAAAAAAAAAAAAAAAAGAAAAAAACAGCGAGAACTAATTTCCAATTAAAATTTTAATCGAATGCAAATAAAAAACCGAGTCAGCCTTAGAATTATATAACTCAAACTATCCGTTCCCAACCATCCGGTGGTTAACCAAATTCAGAAAACTTTCCCGACCGAGAGAAACTTCCTCCTTGCCGGATCTTCGCACACGAATTTGGAAAACAAGATGCGAAATCTTCAAAGGGGGATCTCGCCGATATCTCGCCTTTCGAATCCTCGCCTTGGACTCCTCGAGGGTTTCCAACGACGATATCTCTTCATTAGAACGGCAGCTTGACAGCTTTGCGCCAGGAATTCCCTCACGAGAAGCCTGAAGAATTTCGGTAACCGCGAATTCCTGCCCGCAGAATCCGAGTTACAGCTGGCTGGAACGCTGCTGCGTTTTCGAAGCAAGCGGTTCAATGGAGAGGAGGAGGGGCGAGGAGGAGATATATATATATATATAACTCGAGGCATCCACTTCGAGACGAGTTTCGACACTGTGGAATTTCCTCTTCCGCTTCGTTCGATCGCCAATCCCAGGCGATTCTTGGAAAGAGAGAAATAACTGTGTAAACAGGGGTGTCAGGGTGCTTTGACTATCAAATTTGACGAGCAAAATTTGGTATTCCGTATCTAAAGATTACTATTCCATTTTATTCCCTATTTTTGTGTGAAGCTTGTAATTTCTCTTTTAATCCCTTGTGTGAGAAATTGAATACATTAGATGAGTAGTATATGTATATATAACAAGTAGTATATTGAATAGAATAGGAAAATTGGTTTACAAAAGATAAATGGAATAAGACAGTCGTGTACGATTTTTTCCCTACTTTTACGTTACAATACGAGCAATTTTTTCCTCCTTTAAATTTACTTTTCTGAACTTTTATGCGTCCATTTGTATTCCATCCACAATCGTGCAAGATATTGTGCTGTGCTTGGAAATGTAAAAGAAAAATTGGAGGGAGGAAAAAAATCTATCTGTTGGACATTTGGGTCGGGGACAATTTTGCAAGAGGCAAAAACTTCCAGTCGTTTCGCTGTCACGTTTGCCTTCTCTCAAGTATTTCAGCGACGTAAGCTGCTTGTCGTCTAAGTTGGCAACCTCAAATTACTCGCAAACTGTTTCTTCCCACGAGCAAAACTTGGGAAAGTTGTATTTCAATAGGAGGATCAATTTTATCATATCGAATATAAATTATTTAATAATCCATAAAATTGTCGGGTTTCACACGAACAAAATAATAATTCAAAAGTTCGTATCGAGGGTATATCTTTATTGTTATTATTATTGTATGATTAGTTCTTAAGTAAACAAGGATAGACAATGTCCAAAGGAGGAAACTTTGCTTTTGAGAGTTACCAAATCCTGTATCAGATGTATCGGTTTCCAAGTCCGAGAACTGTTCGAAACTAGTTTCCACCTCGCCCTTTGGAGACATCTAGATTTATGACGTGGAATCTGTTTAGAGTAAACGAAAATTTGGGTCGGTGAAAGATTCGTTCCAGATACTTGGACAATTATTATTTATAATATAATGTAAATGTACATTAATTTTCTTCTCGTATAACGAATAAATTTTATTTCAAGTAAATAAGTTAATTACAAAAAATAAATTAATCATTTTTAAACACGAATATGTTAGATTAAATATATATATATCGTAATATTAAAAATCATAAAATATAAAATAATTTGTAAATTATCGTATATTCTTGCAAAATGGCCGACTTTAAAAGCATTGAAAAATGGAAGAAAATTAAATTAATGGAAGAGGCAACTCTTAAATAATAATTATTGCAATGTTAATTTCAAATTTGAAACTAGTGAACTGGAATATCGTACTTCATATGGTCATCTAAAATTAAAAAAAAAAACAATTTATTCCGTTAAATGAACAAATAATTTTCCAATCGTTGTTTCATTCATTTGAAAATTCATTTCCTTCGCAACAAAACCTGATACTTCGTCAAATCGGCCATGTTTGTTGCCCCCGATAAAAATGAAAATTCTCCCTGTTTGTTTCGAAAAATATTGCTTGTAAATTTCCAACAGACGCACCACTATATCTTGTTCCTCCTCTCTGCCGTTTGATTTATCTCCCTCCCTCTCAATTCTCTTTCTTTTTTTCTCTCTCTCTCTCTCTCTCTTCCTTTTTTTCCTTTTTTACCCTTGGTTTGTTTTCGCGCGCATTTTTAACGATAACCTCGATGAAGCGGCGTTCTCGTTCATTTCCTGTCACCGTAAATTCTTGCACCTCTGATACCACTCACCCCCTCCCAACCATGCCATTATTTGTTTCCACGAAGCGTACGTCATTGTGTCATATTTTCCATGAGGATTTCTGTGTCTGGAACGACACCGATGTCGAATCGGTTTCGTTTCCTCGACTTTGATATCTCATTGGATTTATATTTTGATCTATATGGAGAGACGAGTTGAGTTTGTAGAATTTGATCTCACGAAGATTTTAATTAGTTAAATGGAACATTAATTGTTATTCTTTCTTATTGTTTTATTGATACAAGATGTTTGAAATTTTAGAAAATTCGTTCGATCATTTCGAAAATCATTGATATAATTTTCGTATAATTGAGACTCGGTCAAATTTAACTTAATTATATACGAAATTTCGCATTTTATTGTATGGACACGATTACGAGTGATTACTTTCTATTATTGCACCGGTCTTGCGCGTTCGATTTAAGTTTAAACGATTTACGGGCGCCGTAAACGTCATCTATATCACTGCGACTTCCATTATTGCAACATCATCGAACAAGTAGAGATACGTGGATTTAAATTAAATGGATTATTTAGAAAATATACATTTGATTACAGGCAACGTGTTTCGAAAGATTTCTATATTTAAGATACATATATATGGCGTGCATTTTAATTGTTACATCACATATAAAAATAAAGGTGAGATTTTTATATGTATAGATTGATTAGTTGAAAATAAGCATAAATAAAATAAATTTTTTATATATCATGTTTAAATTTCTTTATATTTGTTAAACACTCATACAATTATTTCAAACACTGTTTCTATTTTTTAATTACATTTAAATTCTCAGAAAATAACAGATTAATCAATTATATTTCTAATCATTTGGAACAAAATTATTTTACAAGTGTTATTGTATATTATTCTCTGTTGATGAAATTACACAGCATTTCTATTTTGCTCAATAAATTGGGAAACAGATGAATTTAATGATTAAAATTAAATTTTTCATCGGTTAAGTGGTATAAGTCAATATTTCGATAGATTTCAATATTTAATAATTTTATACATATTTTATGTGTTTAAACATTTTTCGTAATCTATAAAAAAAAACCACAAGAAACAATAATAGCTTTAAACCAATGAATTTACGCGATCAAAACAGTTTATTTTGTTAACTGCGAGTAGTACAGGTCAATAACTAGTCAGGCGTGAAATTCGAGAAATCGATACTAAAGCCTAATCGATATCGTAACTTCATCAAAGGATTCAAGTAGCCAATAGCATAATTGTGCAGAATCTGGTAATCAGTACTTTGTTCGAATTTCCATGCAAGTAGTTTGAAACAATAGTTAGTCGGCCCTTCCTCGAAACATACCTGCAATTATAACTGCAGATTTCACTCGTTAATAATTTAATTGCCATTTATGCTGTACAACTTTTGCTGAACGATTTCTATTATTCTTCCTTATATTTTGTTTATGGAACGTTTATAACATCCATTGAATTTTGGAGAAAATTTTGGAAAATATTTTTTCTCTGAGTTTTAAAAAACAATTGAATTATTTGAAATTTTTTTCTTACTCATTTAAGATAAAAGATGGAAGTTTGAATCCAGATTTTCTTAAGAATTTTGTTTAACTCTCTTTAAAATCTTTAAATGAATAGATTCATATTTTTAAATTTCACAATGCTATATCTAATTATTAATGCAAAAGTAAAATTTATATAGATAAATACAAATATTTTAATTCTACAATGACAATTTACTGTTTGGAAATAAAATATAACACATAATAAAAAATTAAAAATTTTGTCTTAAAAATTTCTACATTTACAAAATACTTATTTTAAAAAAACTATTTAAAAAAAAAAGTCTAAAATTCATTTAGATTCATTCACTATATTTTTAATAACCATTAATATTTCAAACTTAATCTATTTACACAATCTAGAATAAAACACGATAAAAACGCATAAGAAGAAGACAAAAATCCAAAGGATAAAAGTGGAGTGACTAGAAATAGTAAAAGAAAAAAAATAAAAAATAAAAAACAGATTTTTTCCAGTATTCTCAGGAAGCTATTGTGTATACAAAAAATCACGAGAGAAAGAGAGCCGTGAAATCGGAATCTCTGGTCCGTTTTCGCGTCTGCAATGTTTTCCAATTTCCAATAAAATATTTTTCCTCGTCCACACCGGTGTATCCTTCTGCTCGGCTTTCTATATAAGAGCCAACTTTTCCAATTTCCCGCGAATCGCCGGCTATTCGGAATTCGATGTACACACAAGCATCTACTCCTCCACTGGAATTCGGGTGAAACGAATATATGGCGGAAGACAAATCGTTGCTGGCTTCCCTCTTTAAGTAAGTCTCTCGTATATAAATGGTGGAAGTGAAATTTTTCTTTTTACGATGATATTTTATATTTATAGTGAGATTTTAATTAGAATTTGGATTTTTTTGAATCGAATTTTCGAGGTGATGAAATTTGAAGGGAAAGAATTTATTGTTTTGACTCTGTGAGTTTTTAATTTTTAGATATTTTTTATGATCGTTTTGTTTGGAAAAAAACGATCTTCGTTCCTCCATTTTAATATTACAAAACTATAATTTAATATCGTAGAATATTATATATTTTTAATTTTTATACTAATACATGTATAATATCAATCTTTTAATTTTTATTCTTAATCGATTTGTTGATCAATGAAACATTTTTGTATTAATATAATACAATATATAATGTTAATCTCCTAATTTAAAATAACTTTTTATTTTTCTATCCAATCTTGAATATTCTTTATCGTTTTTTAATCCAATCCAGAATTTATTAAATGTCAAAATCACGTATTTCCTTTTGTCCAAAGTGAAATTGCGTTACAAGTTTAATTCGACCATCACCAACGCTTTTAACTTAACCGGAAGTTCCGAAGATTGCCGCCTACACCTTCGCTTCAATTCGACGATTTTAATTCTGACTTCGTCGCGAACTCCTGCCCTCTGTGGAAAATGAACACACTAATTACCACGAAACCGGCACAGTCTAGTAAATTATTTCACTAGGGACCTGAACGACGCTTGAACATATTAAGTTTGTGCATTTAACTTTTAAGCATTATCTTCTTCTGAATACCAAAGATTCTGCTCCAGTAAGTCGGGTTTCTCTCTTTAAATATCTTTTATCTACATAACAATCCTAATAACTTAAATAATCACTTTCATAATTAAAATTCTTTTCAATTATTTTTTTCAAACGAATTGAAAAATTCTTAATGTATTTTTAATAATTTAATAATTATGTTAATATTTCGTATTAAATACTAATGTTCCTGAAATCTTCAAGAAAGTAGTAAATATACTTATCTCTTTCTTTAAGAAAAAATTGATTATTGAAAAATGATCTTGCGTTCCAAATGCTCTTAAAACAAAATGAAAACACTATGCTCATGAAATCGAAAAAAAAAAAAAAAAATTTTAAAAATGTACTTGATTACACTAAAAATTGCATAATTTATAAACTACGTTCAATCACAATTAATATCAACATTATAATTAACAATTGTCGTACGAAAATTATCCGTGTTTAATTTAATGAAACTTTTTTCTCTAATTAAACATAAAAAATTAATATAATTTAACTTGCTACATTATCTCAATCTCACATTATTTTCAATTAAGATAGAATTACGTGGAACGGAAACTTTTGGCAATCATTATTATAGTCAGGTATAGCCTCTTTTAGGTTAGAATCGAGAGAAACTCTCCACGAATACGTTTCCGGAAGTTTCGAAGGAAACGATAGAAACTTTCGAAATCCGCTTCCTCGGTTTATATTGTTTCACGGTTGTGTATCGTGTTCCTTTGGACCAGGATAAGAACGCCTTTCCGGTGTGGAATTTCCGCCGTGTCGAACCCGTGTCGAGGTTATTCGAAAATTTGTATGGAGAGTAATTTTTAACGAGCTTTAAATTATTCTTGTGGGAAATATGTCTTCTCTTTTTTGTTTCTTGTAACTATTTATTATGTTTATTCTTTGTATATTTATTTGTTTAAATTTTTAAAAGTTTTTTTTTTAGGTTATGTTCTCTTGAATATTTATTTCTTTTATTACCTTTTTCATAATCTTGTATTTGCTTTGATTTAGATTTTTAAGAGTAAGTTTATATTGTATTCTTGAAATTTGTTGTTGAATGTTTCAGATTATTATTGTTTTTTTTATATATAAGTTTTGTATTTTAATTATTCAAAGATGTCAGTTTAAATTCCACTGCAATTTAACTTCTTTCTATCTTTTCTTTTAAATTTCAACATTTCAAATCCAATGATTTTTCAAAAATTCCATCCCTTATTTTTATAATAAATTCGTAATAAAAAATTTTCAAGAATCAATGTAAAATTTCTTCTTTTTTTTTTTTTACAGATTTTCGAAAAATTTCGACGAATCGATGCAAAGATTTTTTCCCACAACTCTATTTACGGTAAAATTTCTCTCATCAATAAACCAAAAATTTCGGATCGATGTTGTTTGCAAAGGTTTCTCTTTTCTCCCTTCTTTTTTTTTTTTTACTCGAATTTACCGATTTGCATAGCGTTGAAATTCTGTTGGAAGTGTCGCTGCCTCTCGGCGTTTCAAAGTTCAAAGCCGAGGCATCTTGGAAAGTTGGCGGTCCCCCCTCCCTTCGACTTCAAAGCGGAAACGAGTCGGTAATTTCTACTTTGGCAAGCAATTTTCCGTGGGCTAAATTACCTGGCCGTTTAAAGGTGCGATACACTCGATTTATCTCTGATCGAGCCGAGATTTCGCTTCGTTTATTGCTTTGACTCTCTTTGTCGTTTATGGTAATTAAAAGATTGCTCGTTGATACATATTATTTTACTTTTTAATGATTATCTATCTATGATTACCGGAATTGATATTGTTATTTTAATTTCGATTTCGATTCCGAGATGTATGATGTATAATTTATTGAATTTTTCAATAAATTCATTTATTGATTTATAAATTAATTTATAAAATTTGTATGATTTGATAAATTAATTTTGCGATTGAATAAGTAGAGAAAAGATTATGTAGAAAATATTATAAATTTATATTCTGAATTAAATATATTATACAGTAGTTTTTTTTTTTTATCGAAATTATCACTTTTAACGAATTAATCATATTTCATTGAATTTATAATTTCTAACAAATTATTTTCCACTAAATTCTGTTACTAAATACAGAGATTAAGATTTAGATATTTAGATCACGTTGTGTATTTCTTTTTGTTTTTTTTTTTTTGAAGATAATTTATATTATCTCGACAATAAATCTTTCATCCATTTTTCAATTTACATTGTAATTATCCCTTATAATATATTCATAATTTTCACCACAACAAAATGATGATTTATCTTCCTATCGGCGGGGCGATTCGATCCGATTCTCCTCCTCCTGAATTTTTCATCAGAGATTTTATTTAGCATCGTTAATTTTTTATTCCATTGTTTGATCACACATTGACCCATATCTCGTGTTGTTCCAGGACTGGCACACGGTATCAGATGTTACAAATGCGGGCAGTACAACGAGGGAGTCGGCAGCATCACGCCGTGCATCAATTACACCGCTCACATGCATCTGAAGGAATGTCCACCCTCGGCCGAATGGTGCATCGTAAGTAAACACATATATTTTACGTTTTGCCAAAATGATGCAACATTTGATAATACGCGAAATTATGTAAAAATTCAATTCGGTTGAATCGATGCATTACGTAGCTTGGAAACAATATTTCCTTGATATATATATTTTGAGATATAATTTAATTCTTACAAATAATATATGTAGGTTACTTCTGCATCCTCACTGACAAATTATTACAATTATCCAAATTGACGAGTAATTGCGTTATGAAGAATGGATTTAATAATATAATACAGTAATATAATAGGGAATATGTGATGGAAAATTTGAGTGATCATCACGAGTGAAATTACTTGATAAACTATAATAATCTAATGGATTAATAACTACTAATTACAACTTTAATATTGATCCTACTCCGCTATTTAATATTCGTGAAAAAAAAGTTTGAAATTAAAAAAATATACAAATAATAAGACAAAAATAAGAATAAATAATATCTCCATATTTATAAGAGAAGAAGTTCAAGTATAATCCCATAAATATCCAACGAACGAGAAATAGAATAATAAATCCAATACAATTTTCAAAAATATTTGCAAAGTTTTGCAAATACACCGTTCGAATCACCGTTCCAATCCCGTTCGTTCAAATTGCACAAATTTATTCTCCCTTTCGCAACAATCTGTTCGTCCCCAAGGAAAAAAAAAAAAAAAAAAGAGGAGCGCAAACCATTTGAATCGATTGAATCCAACCGGAAGTGGCATCAGATCGAAGCATCCGGTTGGCGAGGCTAACTTGCTGGCTAACAATCTGCTTGCTAAAACCAACATCCATCCAAATAATGCAATAATGATTTTGGAAGGGTGTCAAACGATCCAACGGCGCCGCCACTTCGACCAAGCCCCCCTTTTTTCCATTCCCTCCCCTCCCCCTCCCCCTTTTTTCCTTCCTTTGGATTCCAGTGTTTCCAGTTCGACGAGCTTCAGGATCGAAAGGTTTTGAAGGAACAAGGCGACTTGTTCTTTATTCCATTCGTGTTTCAGGGAGCACGTTTGATGGCTCCTCCTCCCTCCTCTTCCTATCGCGGTGAAGTATCGTTTTCAGGATTTTGTCCGCGTTTCCACAGCCTCGACACTCGAGTGAAGGAGAATACTCTCGCGTGCTATTCGGGTATCAGATATTGCTTGAGAGATTCCTCCAAACTTTTGGATAGCCGTTCGGAGCAAATTTGTGTGTTGTGCATTACAGTGGAGATCGATCTCGTACGATTTTTAGTTCTTTCACGATTGTTGATTCTAATTTCCTTAAAAGTAATAATTGTAAAACATAATTAAAATAATTGGATACATATGAAAAAAGTGGGAGGGAAGGAAGAATGATTTTAAATTTAAGAATGTTCTCGCGAATTGGAAATACGAAAACTGAAATATTAAAATATATTATAAGTTCAAATTTTCGAATGGAAAATAAAATTTTGGCGAATCCAATTTTCAAAATTTCCCCACTTCATTTTATAATCTTTATTTAAAGAATTTTATAATAGATACTTCATCTTGATTTCTTGATCGATCTCGTACGATTTTTAGTTCTTTCTAGATTGTTGATTCTAATTTCTTTAAAAGTAATAATTGTAAAAAATAATTAAAATAATTGGATACATATGAAAAAAGTAGGAGAAGGGAAAGAATGATTTTAAATTTAAGAATGTTCTCGCGAATTGAAAACTAAAACATTAAAATATATTACGTTCAAATTTTCGAATCATAAAATTTTGGCGAATCAAATTTTCAAAATTTCCCCACTTTATTTTATAACAGATATTTCATCCTGATTTCTTCCAAATGATAGGAACCACATAGAAATTAAATATCATTAATAACAAATGCATTGAACATCATGAAATTTACCCGAACATTCTCAAACTCTCAAAAGATACGAGAGTATCAAGCCCAAGATAGGTTCAATATCTTCTCCCAAAATTTCGGGAAACTCTCCAAAACTTTCTCAACCTCGTTCCCCCTTTCCCAAACTCGATCCTTTCGGAAAAATTTCGGTGAAACTCCAACATCCAATTAGCCGGATGTTGAGCGGTCGGAAATGTAAATCGGGAAGTCGACATCTCTTCCTTTCTCACTTTTCTCACTTTTCGATTTCGATTGGAAAAATCGAGGGTGGAAAATGTTGGATCGAGGTGGTGCTTCCGGTTTGGCTGATAATCGATTCCCTCGATCAAACGAGATCCGGGAGCGGGATGCTTGAAACTGTGTGTACACCTCCTCTCGTTCGAGGGATGAATGAAAATGGCGGATAAGTGGCTGCGTAGAATGGATTTGAGGCGCGAAAGGGGCGAAGAGAGGTGACAAATTGAAAATTGAGTTGTTCAGAAGATGGTAGACGATGATGGATATTTCTTTCTGGTGTATTTTATGGAAGAGGATGGAGTCGAATGATGGATCGATTGGGGGAAATTTTTTTTTGGGAGGAGGGGGATATTCATGCATGCACGTAAAATTTGTAACTTGAGAGCGTTGGTGGATAAAATTGTGTACAGAATGCGTGCAATTCAATTGAATTTTTCTCGTTATTTCTCATTTTTGTATTTTTCATAACAATATATATATATATTTTCTTTTTTGCGATTATTGTATATGAAAAAATTTATTATTTTTCAAATTCCTCGGTCGAGAAACTGCACGATATCTTCCCCCCCCCCCCAGGAGAAAAATTCTTCCAAAGGGGGGATTACTTAATGAACGAGATATTAGAGTTATTGAGATTTTTTAAAGAATTTTATTTTGAAATCGAAACTAGGTGGAATTAGAAGTAAGAGGCTCGAAGAAACTTTCAATAAACTGGGGGAGGGGAGGGAGTATTGTTTGACGGAAACTGGAGCAGTGTGCAAAGTCTCGGATCGTGATCGTTTAATTGCGGATAATCGTCGTTGTTTCCAAGTCGCGGTTCTGTTTCGTGTTTTTCCCATGGAATGGAGTGTCTCGAGACTTCGTGCAAAGTGCAGCAAGAACTTTTGTTTCGTGGGACTTTCCCCTCTTTTTTACGATATTGGAGATCATTTCAACCTTCTTCTTCTTCCAGCAGAAAATTATAACTCTCGAAGGGAAATTATATTGTCGAGTGTTTGGCATTTATCCATTTGCTTTTACTTTTTTTTTTCAAATGCTTTTATTAGTTAATGTAATTTGTGTAATGTATTTCTAAAAACAAATAAAATTTGGGTTAGGTTTTCAAAAGTGAAACAATAATAATTCTAGAACAAAATTAATTATTGGGTTATTTAAATTACATTTAAAGGAGTTCAATGTAAAACATTTATTAATACTTTTTTTTTTTTAATATTAATTGTGTTTATTCGTGAAAAACTGGATGTGAATATTGTTATATATTGTTTTTAAATTAACTTTTTTAAACGAGTCTTGATAATAAGATCTAGGAGAGAGGAATTCTTAAATATAATATAAAGAATTATTGATATTTCTTTTTACCATAATTTTTATAATTTATATTATTTTAATATCATTGTTTCATCACCATTATTAATCAATATAATTTCTAATCAGATTTCCTTTTAATAAGAACAATTCGAAGTAATTTTAATTTCTTTTCACATGTAATATTCTCAATTATTGAAGCTTCATTTTTCTTTTTTCTTATTTGCATTTTCTCTTTTCCCATTCGAATTATTATATTTACATACATAATATTATATTTTATCCCTTTTTATAAGTTGATGTTAATTACCTTTGAATTTACAATATTGCGTAAAGGAGATAGAAAATTGTAAAAAACATTCTCACCGTGTCAAATAATTTTTCCCTCAAAATCCACTGCAATCTTCAAAGATTTCTAATCACGGCCAATAATCATTCTACTCGTCTCATTCAATTCCAAAATTTTAATCGAAACAAACTATTTTCAAAAAATTATCCAAATCAAGGAAAGAGAAAGATCATGCTCATTCGATTAATTTCAATTTCACGGCAGTCGAGGAAACAGTTAATTAACCATAATTTCTCGGCACAATTAAAACAAATGGCAAACGATCTACTCGCCTTAGATAGCAAAGGCTTTGAATTTTCAACTCGGATCGGTTTGCCTGGAACCTGGATATTGATAACGTGAGAAAATAGTGATCCCTATATTCGCCCCATTTCTCGCTCCTGCGAGCTTTCTATTATTCCATTTCGGTTTACCAAACGAGCTTTCGCCCCCTCCTCCCCCTCCTATCATCCCACGGAGACCGGCCACAGGAGGGGAAGGATTTCGGGGCGAGAGAACGAGGAGGGGTGGGCTTCGAAGCCTGGGCAATTCGGTTAACCGGACAAAAGGTTGGGAAAATACTAGTAGAGGTTCGATCGTGATGTTGATTAGATGAACGAAGAATTGTATAAGTTTTAGTTTTTGACGAAATTGCTTTTTTCCCTAATCTTTCGTTTTATTTTTTAGGATAAATTTGTTTTTTTAAGCTTCTTTTTTAATCACGAGAATGAAAGTGGATGGTAAGAATAGTTTAAGTTTGAGTGATTTTGGAATTGTGGAATTTTTGTATAAATTGGAAAGATGATAGATTATACGTTTATTATTTCAAAATTCAATAAATTTCAAAATTATTTTTCAAAATTTGAAAATTAGGATCTTTCATTAAGGATTCGTTTTTACTTCGAAAGCTTGGAACATTCCAAATTTTCCGAAACTTTTTCAAATTTTATTTCACAATTCCAAAATTGGAATATTTATATTTTAAAATTACTTTTCGATTAAAAAGATTCTCAAAATTGAAATCTTCCATATTAATTCGCAAATTCTACGATCCAAAATCCAATCCACAATTTCGCTAAAATAACAACTAAATAATGGGCTAGCGATGGATCTAAACGTACCACGAGTAGGCTCGATCGAAAAACAAGATTCGAATTCTTAATAAATATCAAAAAACAAGATATTTTCAAGTAACACGGCAGGTACGAAGAAACAAAATCCTGAATTGCACTGTCCAATCCTCCAATACCCATCCAATGGAAATTCCTATTGATTCGATCCACCCAATACGACAATTAATCGATGCACAATCGAATCTCGTAATCTGTTTATCGTACTCCCGCACGTGTCCCCTCATCCTATCCTTGCGACGTAGAACTTCGAGGATAGGATCCTAGGTGAATTAACACATGGGTCATCCAGCTTGTATCCGCTCCTCGACTCCAATTCTCACTCGCACTCGCTTCCGGCTAGATCAGCGTATCCGTGACTGCATTATCATACCTGCTGTCCCTACTAATGGACCACCGTCGGCTATTCTGACGTGCCCTTCAAATTATGCTGCGACACGAACGTGCGTTCGTCGCTTGTTAATTAACATCTCGCCGCACTGTCCATTGTGAATGAATTCTAAGATGGAGGAGGATGGAATCGGAGGAGGGCGTTATAAATTAGATTTTAACACTTTCAGAACGCCGTTTTTGTTGTTTTTCAATCGTTGGACTGGCTATTGTTTCTCGATTTGAATTGATTGGTGAAGGATTGGATAGGGATGAGGATAGTTGAGTATATGATTTTTATATAATCGACCAGTGATGGGTTTAAGTGTATCGCGAGCAGGCTTGAACATTGGTGAACAGGATTCGAGTTTTTTAAAAAAAGAAAAATGGAGAGAATAATAGTGTAATATAATATATAATTCGAAACAAAATTTAATCACGACTGGTTCATCTCAAGAACAAATTTTCTATATTTTCCCACGAAATATACAAGGAAAATGAAAATTGATAGCAACAATTTCTACGAGAAGATCGAATTTTAGCTTGATTATAATTACTAAAAAAATTCATTGGAACGAGAAACATTGGAATTAATAATTTAACGAGATGCAGAGAGAAAAGGATTGAATCGAACGAAAAAAATTGACAGCAATAATTTCCACGATGAGAAGTACGAATTCTGCCATTCGTAAAAATTTCATCGGCCAACTGTTCCCGGAATGAAGCCACTACTTGTGTCGACAATGTTGTCGGAATCGATCTCAATTGAGATCTGCTCTCCCGTAACCAATATGTGTGCCCCATAAATATTCCAAATGGTCAGACTCGATTGAATCACGGCCGAAACTGGAATCTGGCATGAAATATTTCAAGATCCATCCCCAGTTCCTTGCGAAATCTTGTTCGATGGAATTGTTCCGTTGAATAGTGAAGGGTTGGAGGGGAAGAGAAAAAATGGAGAAATCTCGTTCGATCTTATATTTTGTTTTGAATTATTAATTAGAAGTAACGTTCAAGAAATTTACTTTTGTACGAATAATTTAACAAAATCTTTTCAAACATATACTTGAAAATCTAAATATATATATATATAACGTCAAAATTAAAATAATTAAAAGCATATTTCAATTCGAATATTTCTTAATCATTTTATTTTACATAATCCATAAAATTATTAAAGAATTCACAAAAAGATAATACTAGAAAGTTGAAATAACTTTTCAATTTACAACATTTTTAATTAATAATAACTCATTAGAATAATAAAAATATCTTTATAGTAACAAGAACAGAATATCTTTTCGAAATCATCTACCCTTTCGATCACATCTCTTTTTCTCCCTTTCGGCCGAAACTCGTATCCTCGCATCTGCATAGAGATCGAATCACGCGATACGTTTGTCATTTCCGTCGAAGCTTGCTATTCTTTGAAACACATCCATGGAATGGCTTGGAGGGTTGACTTCCGGCTATCGAGGAACGAGGTCTTCGTTGTCGATCGGCCAGCTGCCATAGTACTTCGGTATTCCAACGTCTACAGGAATTTCTGGAATGAATTATCCAGGTCTATGGAGCCTGGAATCTTGTCCCCCTATTTCACTTAACCTCGCCTCTCCTCGTGATCACGTATAGGCCTCTCTGGCTTTCGAAGATTAGGGCTGGATTTATCCGAGAACACCTGAAATAATTTTGGGGAGAAGTCAGAATCATTTGTGAATTAATTCAATAATTAATTAATGTAAATGTAATATTCTTGAGATAATTTGAAGAACCATATTTTTATCCGAAACAGATTAATCCCAAGCTTCGTTAACAGCTTCGATAATTTTTCCAATCGTAGGACGAAATCGGGGTGAAAAAAGGGTAGTAGAAACGAGGAATAAAGTCGACGTAAACAGGAGGAAAGCATTGGAGGAATAATATATTTTTAATTACCATTTCCATCCCGAACGAAATAATTACCCTTTTCGGGGGCAGAGAGACATTTCAGTTAAACCGCGATTCATCAGCCAAAAAAAAAAAAAAAAAAAGGAAACGCCCTTTATGGCTGTACGATAACGCGATAGAAATAACGGTTTCCGCTCGACTTCCGCCCACGATGAGCACGTAGCCCCCGGGGACTTGGAACGGATCGGATAAAGAGCGAATTTCTTTCTTTCATTTTGAATCCATAGTTGTTAAATTGTTGTTGTTGAATTCTGTTTTCGAGGGATGTTGGAAAATTCGTCCAACTATCAATATACGGTCGAGAAAGAAGAAAAATTTAAACGGTCACCTCTGTCGTTAATTATCTTGCGTATCGTGGAAAATTATTTCTCTGAATGAAAACCGTTTGATAAATTATATTCCCTCGAAGGATGGATGTTAAAGCGGAGGAAGGAATTGGGGGCCAATGAAGCGTCAGTTGGGGATAGTTTTAATTCACAGCAGGGAAGAGATTGTAGAGGGGGCGTGTAATAGCACGCGTTCGATTACTAATCCGTCCGCACGAGCGGCTTCTTCTTCCCTTCCTCTTGGAAAAGGAGGAAATCAAAGCCAAAAACTTCGTTAACGCATCGAGTGGTTTAATGGTATTGGCGTTGGATTGGTGAAAATAAATCAGCTCGATCTGCGTCGATTTCTTGCGTCTCGTTCATTTTTTCGCGTAAATATCGATGTACAAAGTATTATTCGAGTGTTAAAATATTAAAAATATTGATATAGTTTTCAATAATTGTGAACAGTTATATTGTTATGTTATAAAATGAAAATTTTTAATATCTGAAATATCTTTTCAACTTGAATTTTCGATTCATAAATGAAAATTGTTATCTACATCTTGCATAATAAAATATTTCGAATCACTCCTTAAGAAAGAAAGAAAAAAATAATTATCCGAAATTAAACAAATAACAACGCAATCGTGTTTTCTGAAATGGAGTCGTTTTATATTTTATAGGATGGTATCGTTGAAACATCTTCAGCAACGTAGCAATTTGTCACAAAAATCCTGTGAATTATTCGAACATCTCCAAGAATATTTCGAGCATCAATTAAACCCGTTTAAAACTGGTGACGAGTTATGGAGTGGTTTAACGGGTTTCACGGGTCACCGGTGACCCAAGACGGCCATTAGAGGCGAACCTTTTATTAGAATTATAAATAAACTCGGTGAAAAAAAAAAAAAAATGAAATTTGATAACGTATCGATTTTCTTTTAATCGATACTTTAATCCAAGTGAAACGGATTAAATTTAATAATGTTTTTATTAAATAAATTTTTAATAAAAAAAAAAAAATAAAAAAAAAAAACGTGAGATAAATTTAAGAATTTAATATCGAAATATTAAATTCTATTTGCTCGTTATTATATCGATGTAAATTGAAACGAGAAGAGGTATCTCTTGTTCTCGTGCAAAATATTTATCTAAATTATAATATAATAAATGGTAAAAATATACATTTGTAATTGAAAATACAGAGATAAATTACGATTTATTAACAATTTCATTATCGATATTTTTATATCATTACTCTAACCTTAATTAAAAAATTAAAAGTAATTATATCATTCGGATTTTATAGAAAATCCATATCCATTGTCGTAATCTACAGTATATCAGAATATGAGAGTATATTTTATTACTTTGATGATATTTTTTCCTTCCATCGATATTTTATCTAAAAAATGAAATAAAGTTGAAATGGGTATTTGTTTCAAAGGATAACGTCGATCATGTTGTTGTGTTAAAAATTAATGGACGGGCAGGGAGGTAACAACAATTGGAATTTCGACACTGATTCAACGTGATCTAATTCTCGATGCGACGATCGTATGAGTAACCGTAGCCTGGATTCACGTGTCGCAGACACTGACCAGCTTTTATCCGGTCGAACAACGTGGAGGGACACGATATATCACGTAACCGAGGATCGATAGCAACGTTCTCGACGGTAACGATGAAAAGCATCACACGTCATCCGCTTTTTACCTAGTTCGTCCTCGATGGTGATGAAATGAAAAACGAGGGTAAATAGTGTTACGATGAAATGCGGCGATCTGCTGGTGCACTTATTACTCGTAAACAACCATCGAAAATTGACAATTTGATTCTAAACGGGTTATCGATATAATTTTCGATTTATTATTTTCATTCGCTATCAATTATCGTGTTTTTTTTATTTAAAACAAAAATTATTAGAATTGAAAAAAAAAAAAAGTAGTGAAACGTTTCAGTGGAAAATTCTATGTATAGGTGAAGGTTTTTTTATAGTTTCGATTTTCAAATTAAACGTGAGTTAATAGATTTGATTAACATCTTTTAATTTTTAAAAATAAATCAGATAAAATAAATGAAAGAAGTTTGTGGGTAGTCGAGAAAATAAAGTAAAAGGATGTAATCAAAGATTAAAAGTTTGTATATATATATATTTTTTAAATGAAAGAACGAATATCGTGGGTGTTAAATGGCATAGTTGGTAAAAGGCATGCCTTTATTTTAATAATAATCCTAAAGGGCACGAATCCCACAAAGGAAAATATGATTTTTTTCTCCTTTTTAACATCGTTAAATATTGTAGAAACTTGTATTTCGGAAGGAAGTAAGAAAAATCGTTTATAAAAATGGTAGTTTCCAAGTAAGAAAATGTAAAAATATATTGGAAAAAAGTGTTGTTGTTATGCGATAGTTTAGGGAAAAATGGAAAACTTTTAAAAGGGGGGGAAAAAAAAGAAAAAAATATTCAGTAAAATATACCACAAAGTTTTAAAAAAAAAATTTCTATGGAAATATAAAGATATATTATAAAAAAATAACAAATTGAATTTAAAAAAGAATAGAATTAATTAAAAAAATATTCGCAATAAAGAAATATTAAAAGTAAGAGGAAAAGAATGATTCGAAACAAAAAATCCTTTCTGAAAGAAATTGTAAAAAAAATTGTAAAAAATTCTGAAAAATATCACGTAAAAAGAAAAAAAACAAATATATAAATATTGAAGAGAAAGAGAAAGAAAAAAAATAGATCTGACAACACAAAATACAAATATCAACAGAAATGTTACGAAAGGTGTAGAAAAATATGACGTATTTCCACGTTCAAACAAAATGCAAGGAAAGGCGAAAAAAAAAAAGAAACTTCGAAATAAAAAATATACGTCAAAAAGAAAATATCGAAAAATACTATAATTATACATCAAACGTGAACACTATGAAATACTATAAAATAGTAACTCGGAATACAATTCCATCTAGTAAATAAATCCTAATTAAAAGCCATGATCGATTCCAAAACGATACAATTTTCCTCGAATAAAAAATCGATTGTACTTTTCTCCTCTATCAAAATTTAAATCAGAACAAAGTTGATACTCAATTGAACTTTCGAAACGCGAAAAACGAAGATTAGAGAGTGGAATATTACTATTTATACACGCGAGATGGCACGAGGAGAACGTTTAATCAACGTGTTCGATTGCTTTCTTGGGCGGTACAGCTGCTCTGCGGTGGTACCGCAATCTCTGCCTATCCTAAATTAAACTAGCTGTTCAGGTCACCATCGTAGAAGCTCATGTATCATATTTACGAATATTCACGATACTTTTTATACAATACTACTTTTTATAATGCTACATTGTTATATAAATTTATATAAAGTTATCAACAAATTAATAAAAACAGAAAAATGAATAACAATAGCTATATATTGAAAATAATAATCATATTGCACATATAATAATTGTACATCTTAAAAAATATTTTTAAAAATTAAAAAAAGGTATCTTCAAATTATTCAAAAATTTTTAAATAATGGGTTTGTCTTATTTTGTATGCACTCGTTAAACATTTATTTAATCAACAGTAAATTGAACAATACCTTTTCAGAAGTTATATTCCGCGACAATGACTTATAGTCGGCTTGAAAATCGGAGAGGAAACCGACTACCGTTTCCATTTGAGAAACGTTGGAGTTCTGATGCTTCAGAAATTGCCATTCCGGCAACGAATCGAGTAAATAAATAACAAAAAGAATGTGTGTGTGGAAGAAGGGGACAAGATGCGCGTGCTGGAAGGTTCTTTCTGCTTCGTGAAGCTTGTTTTTGCTCGTGGGTGGTGCTTCTTGATTAATGTTTCCGTTGGACTCGGTGGAATCCCGATAATATTTATGAGAAGATGATTTTATTACGAATATTCTTATACTTACGTATAGTATTTTTTTTATGATTGAAAGAAATGAAAAAATTTTTCGAATTTTTCAAATTTTGTTGTGTGTTTTTTTTTTTTTTAAATTTAATCAATGTTCAAAATTGCATAATTTTCCACAAAAGTTTTTGCAAATAATAAACAAGAAAATTGGAAAGAGGGAAAAACCAAAGTAATTAAGGTTTAATCTTTTTGTTTTCGTTCCATCAATTTTCACGTAATTTTGCCAAAGTTAGTTAGAATTTCAAAGTTTGGCAATTTCATTATTTCGTTCAGACGATCAGTATAATATTTTCGTGAAGAATTATAGTAATTATAAGACGAATTGAATTGTATAAAATGCAGGAAAAGGATTAAACTTGAATCATGTTACTTCTATTTCTAATATATTCTCACTTTTCCTTTTTAATCAATACAATTATTTGTTAAAATACATCATCTATCATCAATTTTTTAGATATCAAATATTGTGAGAAATAATTTTCAATAAGAGAAAATGGATTCAATATTTTTTGAATTCTTCAAATATCAAATAAATTT
The DNA here is from genome assembly GCF_048593485.1 of Apis florea. Classification (NCBI taxonomy): domain Eukaryota; kingdom Metazoa; phylum Arthropoda; class Insecta; order Hymenoptera; family Apidae; genus Apis; species Apis florea. Next base: position 6,284,102 of record NW_028256549.1, on the reverse strand, counting down.
AAACATCCAGTTTCTTCCTTTATCTACATTTTTCCATTTTATCCAAACTTGATCTCGAAACTAAATTCGTGTAACGAATTATTTTCACCTTTGCATTCTTTCTGTCATCGATACCTGTTTTCATCTATTATGATGCATCTTTTTATTTTTTTTTACCTAACCACTTTGTTAAGTATCCTTAACTCCCTCATACATCCAAAAGATTAAAGTTTTACTAGCTCGTTTTTCCATCAACTTATAACGATGTTTGAAAAACATCGTAGCCAACATGGCGGAAAGGTCAACGAGGTTCGCATCGATATTTCAATGCCCCTCCACGTTCCTTATTCCACCCTGCTTTAAAGAATTAATCTTTCCACCTGGAGAGCAAGAAAATAAGAAGGAGTAGGGTTCCTTGATTCTTCGCACGTTCCATGCGGATGGCCCATCCTGAAGGTTAAAACATCGCCATAATCAGGTGGAAATCGATATTTAAGATCTGTAGAACAGAAACGTGTTCAAATATTTAATGTAACTTTGAAATTCCACTTCTCGCTCCCACTTCCGCCTTTCGTGTTTCCATTCCCATTCCGATCCAATTCTGTATTTTTTGCAAGTTTATTTCTTTCTCTATAATGTTGGAAATTTTTGAAATTTTGTACTCTTGCAATTTTCCTTTTTTACTTTATGGCGAGAAGGTTGGTAAAACTTGGTATTGCTCTAATTCTCTTTCTTTCTTTATTTTTGTTTTTTTTAACGATACGATAACGTTGCCTCTTGCATTTTCTTCTTTTTTGTTTGGGATATGAGGATTGTTAAAATTTTATACTCTTGCAATTTTCTTTTTTTTAGGTTATGAAGCTTATTATGAATTTTGTGTTCTTGGAATTTTTCTTTTTGGTTTATGGATGTAAGATTTTTTTATACGTGGAAGTGATAAGAGATTTTAGTAAAATGGGGAATTATATTGGAAATTTAAATTGGAGATTTGAATTGGAAAACAGAGGATTACTTTTTAAAAAGGAACAAGAGAATACATAGGAAAATACATAGGAAGAAAACGGAAAACATATCTGTTGAATGAATTATTCATATAAAATTCTTCACAAGTGGATGACATATCATACATTCGAATTGAAAATTAAGGAAAAAGTAAAAATTATTATATTATTCACTCATTTCCATTTTTGAGTATTAGAAAAATAGAATAATAATAATAATAATAATATATTATTTAGAAACCAGAAATAATGAGATCTATTTTGATATTTCACGAAAAATTAGAATAAAATTAAAAACACGCTTCTCCTTATATGTAAAATTAGTAAAACGAATATTTAAAAATTTAATTCGTTTATTCAAATTTTAATTATCCACACAAAAATCGAAGAAAACTCTATGCAAATAAAAAAGAAAAATTTCAAGGAATCAAGCAAAATCCACAGAATATTTTATGCAATCGCGGGTTAAATGCATATACACGTTCAGAAGAATGACAATAAATTTTATACGACTTTGTGAAATCGCCGATGCAACCGTTCACAATTCAATCCTGCTTCTTTCATCGTTTCATCCGCGGAAACGAAGAAAAATGTTGTAATTTCTCGTTGATTAAAGAGTCGAGTGAAGCATCACGTGTGATTGGAACCAATGGTAATTTTAGACCGATCCACGAGAATTTTATTCGACTCTGAATTGGGTTTCAATGGTGTAATTTAAGGGTATTGTTGAGATTTTTTCTTTTTCTTTGCTTTCTCTTCGACGAATTCTTCTTTCTTTAATTTTTTTTTTTTTTTTTTTTTTTTTTTACCAGAAACGGGAAGGAAAAGAATGATTGCGAAATATTGTGTGTTCCAGAGCGAGAAATTGAGAAATTGAGTTATAGTTGAGAGAATATGGATTTACGAAGAGATGTTAAGTTGAATGGATCTATGATAAAGGAATTGGGTTCATATTATTATGCTATACTTTTTTGTTATATTTTATTATTTAATTCTTCTTTGAATTCTTTTCATCGTTTATTTATTAAATATGATACTATTGACAAAATTAACAATTTCAAGGCTATTTTTTCACAGTGATTAATTCAAAGTACTAAAAATTAAAATTTTTCACAAAAGAAAAAATTAAAACTATCAAATTTGTTGAAATAATCAAAGTGTCATTCTTTGTTTTTGTAATTATTAAAGGAATGCAGACACTTTTATTTTTGCTTGAATTATGAAACAGATCTCTATTTAAGTTTCATTTTTCTAATTGTATTCATAAAAATGTTAATTTGCATAAACATTCTCATTTTTCTTATTCATACTGTTTCATATTTCTTATTCTTCCTTCAAATTTTCAAGTAAGAAAAAAAAAAAAAGTCTTTTAACAATTTATCAAACAGGATGAAATAATTTTTGTCATTAATGGTAAAATTAAATATTTTCATTTCAAATGATTTTTTTCAACCTAATCTATCTTATCAAATATAAGAATTAAAAAACTTTTTTTTTAATTTTAATCCAATCCATGAAAAAATAAAAAATAATTATTACCATCAGAATAGAATTAAACATTTGTATTCCAAGCGATCAAACAGCTCCTCCTTTTGATCCAAATTTCTATCTCTAACTAGAAGCTAATTTTGCGAGAAGCTTTTGAAAAGCGTCTGATTACGAGGGGAACCAGGTGGCGAACCGTAAAAAGGGAAAGCTTAGAAACTGTTTGTGGCCATTTTACAGAGAGGGAATCGTAAACTTCTCGCAGTTTCGACCGGAAGCTTATATAGTGTGAGTCGAACCCACGCTCGAAATGGCAGGCTGTGAAAAGCTTGCATGGCTTTCGTGAGAAAAGCCTCTACTTCACTTGTGAAGGCTCATGGAAGTGTGTATAAGCTGCCGTGATGTATCATTCATTTTTTTTTTTTTTCTACTGTTCAATTACAAAATTTCTGTTTCTATTAAGAAATATTTCTTAAATTGCTTAAATATAATTGGATTAGATTTTTTTCAAACTTTTAAATATCTTGTTTATAAACGTGATTATGATTTTTACCTTATATTTAAATATAATTCATATAAAATTTTATTAATATATCATTATCCAATAAATATATATTTTTATAATAAAAGATAAGAAGAGTTTGAAAATAAATTTGAACGATTATATCAATCAAGAATTATAAAATCTAAAAATAGCCCAAGAATATTTCCTTTTAATTTATTATGTTAATTTAAAGTACATTCAATTATACAAAACCATCAAAGAACTTAATCGAATTGGACAAGACATATTGGCTGAACGTAAATAATATCTGATTCATCACCCGGTGGATCAGAGTTCGAATCCCCATCAATCTGCCGAGTAATTTTTTTCTCGTTTTCATGGAAGAAAAATCTCGATACCAAGTTTTTCCAACCATTTATCTCACGTGACGTTAAAAATCCAATGAAACAAATACATGGATACAATTGAACATCGAATGACACTCAACAATATGTTACCAGACCAAAGAGGCAAAATAAATATGTATTTTCGAATCGATGACAAATCTCATTAATCATCTTTCCAATAGCTGGATATAACTCTTGGAAAAACGAGAAGAGAAAAGGAGAGAAAAATAAATGGAAAACTTTGGTGTGATGTGTGAAAAGTCGTGCGAAAAGTGGTTGGTTGATAGTTGATGTTGGAAAAGAGAGAGAGAGAGAAAGAGAGAACGAGAGAGAGAATGAGAGGAGAAATGGATGAAAAAAAAACGGTGTATCAAAGCGGCTCGCGATTTTCCGGTCGCGGGTCTTTCCACGTTCCATTTCCCGCGTTTTAATGCATAAAACATTTGGGCCGAGCGCGATACGCGTCGCCTCAACGCGATCCGTTTGGAAACGGTGGAAAACAAAGAGGGGAAACGCCGAGTATGCGAGAGAGGGAGGGAAAAGGACAGGGATATTCTCTTCCTCGAACCTTATCGTTCCGCTGGGACAATTTTCGCGTACTCTTCTCGTTTTCTCCAGCTTTGTTCCGCAGTTTCTCTTAGTTTTCAACGGATTTAACGAATGCTAACGAGCGAGTGTGCACCAAGGTGTACCGGCCATGGAATCACTTAGGTTTATTATTACTTTTTCAGTATCTTTTTCTCTGTTTTTAATGCAACAATTTTATTTATATTATTTTTTTATTATTTATTACAAGAATGTAAAGTTTGGACAATGAAGAAATATTTTATTATATTCTTGACTTTATAAGTTTTTGACTTTTCAGATCGAGTATCGAAAAATGATATTGTTATGTATGTGATTTTTAAAATTTTATTTAGCATAATTTAACACTGAAATTGACACAGTGATGCATCTTTCATGAATTAACTAATTAACAAATTATGTCGTTAAAAATAGCAATAATTCTATTTTATGGAATTTTCTGTAGAGTATAATGAGTATAACATATTGAACAATTTTATCAATTTTTAAATTTGAAATGTTCAAATTTCAGTTCTATTAGTCTTAATAAAAAAATATTCCTGAACAAAATTGTATTTAGAAGATAATGAAAATTTGAAATATATCCTGTTGATACCCTCGATAAAGCAGAAATTGTGAATTTATAACCTCTTGCAATCTCTTTTGATCTCCTTTCTACATGTAATAAGAAGAGCCGATTCAATGGAATACCTTTGGAAAATAAGGATAATCTTACTCCAATTTCAGTCGATTCTCTTTGATTTGCAAACATCGTGTCCTCGATAATAATATTTCAATCGATATCTCTCTTATCTGATTTGAAATTATTCGATTTCTGACTTGAAATTTTTTTTTTACAATTTATTTAATCCAATAATTATTAATAATTTCATTGCATGATTTTAATCCATAGTAGATTCATATATTTCCTCGTTCTTTTCATTTTATAATCTTTTTATAATTCATTTTCACTTATCAATGAAAACTTTTTTTATTTATCGAATTAGAATAAATATTATTTAAATTTGAAATCAATGAAAAATATCAACTTATTTTTATAGGAGAGATATATCTATTTCCATTATGATTTTTTCAGTTTTTATATTTGAATTGAATTTTTTTGAAAACTTTTCTTCTAAAATTTTACAAATTTGATGTATAAAATTTACTCTACGGATTTTGATAGCCTTTTTTTTCTTATCTTGCGATGAATTGTTAAAGATGAAATCTTAACTAGAAAAATATTAGTCTCGAATAATCATTCTATCATAATAATATCTTAGAAATATATTACTTCAATTGCGAAGAATTGATAATCCTCGACAAAATATTTTTTACACGACGTGGAATAAATTGGATATTCGACGAAGAATTTTTTTGACGTGGGATATATTAGAAAATAACACGTTTACTTGGAAATATATCATCGTCGTTGGACCACAACAAATTGATATTTCTTCTGGAAGGGACACGATATTCGAGATGCCAGATCCCTTTTTGCGTCTCGAATTTCTCTACAATATCGAAAAAACTCTTAAGTATTATATTTCGTAGCTTCTAAATTGTAGTGTACACTTGGGAATTAACACGACGAAAGAAGAGTTGATTTTTTTTTTCCAATTATTCTAGAATGAAAAATGATATTCGTAGGAATAAAATGGAGTTTTGTTTGTTTTTCCTTTCAATTTTTACAATTCAGTATTTGGAAATCTTTCCTAATTTATTATTAATTTATATCTTTGTTAATTTGAACTAATAATTGTATCACAAACAATTGCAAATGATCATTGAAAATTGTGTTTAAAATTTATACAGCCGGCCGTGTTATTTAATTACAATTCAATTCGAAAAGCAATTTTTCAAAAATGTCAAAAAAATTCGTGAATATTCTTCTTTGATTCTTATTTTCTTTATATTATTCTTTCCAATAACGCTTATTTAATTTTAAATTAAATTACATTACTTGCCTTTGCACGCTAACAATTCCAAATTTCACCAGTATTCGAGGCAATCGAATTATATTTTCAAAACTTTGGCAAATTCATTTTGCGCTCCTCATTTGCCATCGAAACGAGGCTCGATCGATCAGCCCCACTTGGACTCCACTTATTTTCGATGCTCGTCGATGCTCTACACGATAGAAACTCGATTATCCGAAGTTTGACCGACCTGATGATCGACTGTCCGGAGACCTAAGCGAGAATCCTTGTACCGGATAGATACAGAGATCGACTTCATTTAAAGCTTTCGGATCATCGAAAATTGTCTCTTATCGGCCTCCGTATAATCCGACTTATCCGACTTGGCTTCTCCCTAGTTTATACCCTACGCTATTCTCTATGAAAGTAAACGTGTATAAACACAAGGATGTTTATTGGAGAATTTCCTTCCAGGTCGTGGAAGTAGGTAACTATTAGAAAAGTGGTTGAAAGAAGTGATTTATGATTTATGCTTGTTAAAATTATTTTTATGAAGAATAAGAGTGTCTTTCTCTTACAAATTTTGCAGTTTAATTTTTTTTTTTTGTAAAAAAATATTACCAGTTGTATTACAAAATGTTGTAAAAGTAAAAATGGAATGAAGTTTAAAACTTCAGGAACATTCTTATATTGATTTTGGCAAAATTATTTGTCGAATTATAAAAATACTACTTTTAAAGGTAAATTATTAAAATATTTATTTAAATATCATTTAAATATCCTATCTTAATTATCAAATAACTTGATAAATTTCTTTTTTATGATCAAATTTTATAGTTGCATCAAAAAAATTTATAATCACATCACATCATCTTTTTTCGTCGGTATAATATTTTTCACTGAAAGAATTAATATATTCCACGTGTATAATATTAAACGAAAAATAAAAATGCAAATGGCCTATAAATCCAATTTGCAGGGAGTAGAATTTCATTTACGATTTACGTATGACAAGAGTCTCAAGAGAGAACGTTCCTTCATCGAGTTATAAAACTCTTTTATAACGAAATAATAAGAAAATATTCGATCGTAAAACGTTACGTTTTTACGCAACGCAACTGTCGAGAATAGAAATGCGAGAAGAAGTTCGAGCTCAAGAAGCGCCATCCTTCACGCATATTGGCCACTTCCGGCCGCGTTCCCAAGTCAAAAAGCGACCCGAAGAATCACTTTTACGACGACTTTCGCGTTAATGTTTCTCCTCGTTTCCCCCCCATTTGGTCCACACCTAAGCCTCGAATCACCGGTTGAGGCGGAGAGGAAATCTCTGCCAGTCGATTTCCTCGGGGAATTTCCCGTTTTACACGCGAAAAACCTGCTTTACGACCGCGAGAAATTTCAATCCGCTTCTCCCTCTATTCTTCACCGTCCACTTTCCTCGTGGAAAAATACTATTTAACTTGGAAAACTGTTCGAGAATGTGACTTCTTTTATATTTCCTATGAAACTCCCGATTCGAAAAGAGTTAAAGATATATTCGTGTATTTGTGCATTTCTCATAGTTTTAAATGTGAAAAAAAAAAAAAAAAATAAAAATATATATTACAAAAAAATCTTGAAAAATTACAATATTTTGAATCAAAAATGTGTGAGAAATATTATTTTATCCATTTTGCTCCACATATTATTTACACACGTGAAATGAATTAATATATTATTTCATATATTGTACTATTATTCTATGTTTAAATATACATATAGCATTTTTTCCCCCCAACTCTAATATTTCACTCTTTGCTCCACTTTTTGTTGCGCTTACTGGGTCAATTAAAGCGAACGAAAAAATTGTAAAAATTTGACTTCGAGAGATACAAGAGCGACGCTTCAAAGTGAAATGAGCTCGTTTACGAAGAGGAAACTTTTATGGTGAAACGATCCTACTAAATTAATAGAAACTGACAAAAATATAGGAAGAGAGGAAAAAAAAAAAAAAAAAAAATATGAAAAGAAAATAGTATTTCGTGCCGTTTTTTTCTTTTCTTTAAGAGTCATTGAAACATGCATTTTATTTTTTTCCATAAAAGTATTCCTTTGTTTACGAACCAGCCTCAACTCGTCATCAGTTTCAACAAAGTTTTACGGCAAAACTTTGAACGCCAGTTTTAAATATTTAATTTTAAATACTTTCATCTTTCCCCCCCGCATAATAAAAAAAAATAAATCAAAAACAATTTATACCAAGCTATTTATATAAAATCATCCCTTTGTTTATCCACCAGGCTCAACTTATTGTCAGTTCGAACAAAGTTTGCAAATAATTATAGATCGAAATATATTCAATATATTTAAAATATTTAAAACATGGTAAATATAAATATATACGAATAATTTGAATATAAATTTTAAATAATTTCTATTCTGTGTAATAAGAATTTATTCATTAAATCAATTTTAACCTATTATCAGTTTTTCAAATAATATATCTTAATATTTTTAATATTCAAAATACAATCGATATAAATCATATGAAGTATCATCGAATCATTTGAGTACAAAATTTAAATATTCTCACATTTAATAGATCAAACGCAGAAAAATGAACAAGAAACGAAGATTCGATTCTCGATTCAGGATATTTGTGTTTCCCTGATTTTCCACAATTGCGTTTTCAATAGACGTTGTTCGGATTCGTGTCGATGCCAGGATTTCCTCTCGATGCAGCACACGTTGTAACTAGCAAACATCCACAACGCAATCGTATCAACATACATGTCGAGCCATTTCTACGATTAAGGGTTGGAGAAGCAACCCCTGTTGACGCTTCGAAATTTCGAATTCGATTAAAGTTTATCTTGTGGGCGATTCTTTTTTTATTTATTCAAAGGATTTCGTTTTATTTTGTATATTCATTTTGAAAATTTTCAAAAAATTATCCAGTACTCGAAATTTTATTTTTTAAAATTTTTATTCGAGGGTGAGAATATATTCATCAAATGTAATTTTCAATTTTGGTGAGATTATTTTTCTTAATTTATTATTCTTTTTTTTTTTTTCAATTTCTGATATTCGAATAAAAATTTGTTGAGACGTAGATCGTAATATTGGATTGATTTTTTTTAATCATTTTCTAATTTCAGTAATTCAAATTATAATTAGTTTTACAAATTATTAATAGACAAATAGAAACAATATTGTTTCAATTTTGAGAATGAAGATTTATTTATTTTTTTTTTTGAAAATTCAAAATTTTAAAAATCATTTCCATTTTCGATCAATTTTTATACTTTTTATTCTGACTTTGGTTAATTTCAAACAATTGGATCTTGGACGTAGTCGAGATAGATTTATGCACATGAAATTTGTCCGTCAAAGGATCAGATATATTCAATTATAAACGGTATCAGATCAAAAGTATCTGTGTTAAGACTATTGACAGCCTGTTCTGCTACTGTCAATTATTAACTACTGACATGTACAACTATCGAACTACCGTAACTACTGTCAATCAGTGACGTTTAGTTACACGTTGATGGATCTCGTCGATATCTCGATCGCTCCTTCCGAATATCAAGAATCCCAATGAAATGCATTGACGTTTCATCAGAAATCAATTTTATAACAGGATAATAAAAGAAAAAATTAAATAATAATAAGATTGCAAATTTACGGTTCAAATTGTATAAAGAATCTTTAGAATTTTTCCTTTCTGTTTTTTGCTGTTTCAAAAAAAAAAAACAAGACAAAATAATGATCAGAAAATTTTTTGAATTTATTCTCTTTTTATATTGCACAAGGATTATTAATAGTTTTAAGATCTATTAAACTTGATGAAAAATAACCAGAGAATTCAATTATAATCTTATCTGTAATTTTAATCAAACGTAGTATTCACTACCTGAAACGGTTTCCATTAAAACCAATGTTTGCGAAATTATCGACATCTGCATTAACCTACCTATCCATTTGAAAATTAATTAATCTCTCAATGATTTCTATAATCCTTTGCGTACACCGCAAATTAAATAATCTGACTTTAAATTCCATTATACTAACGTAAACGAGGCAGTTACCACATTCGAAGCCATATTAGCCTCTATAGCGGTTGAATGCACGCGTCTAATATAGTTAAAAGATGAATGCTAATATGTACGAGCTAACTTGGCTTTAAGCACAACGTATCCGCTTACCACCCCAAACGATCCAGGTTCGAATCTCCACTTTTTATCGTGATCTAATTTTCTTCCATTTTTCATATTTTCTATATCATTGCACTTTGGAAACATTCATTTTCATTGTTAAAAGAATTTTCCAGATGTTTTTTCCCCATCGTATTTATTCTTCGTGTTTCATCTTATAAAATTTCTTATAGGAAATTTTCAATAAAGGAAAAATTTATATATGTATTTATAATACATATATATATATATATATATATATATATATATATATATATATCATATACAATTCTGAAGAAAGTTTTTCTTAATGAAATTCTTAAAGAATTCTAAAAGAATTCTTTCGTAAGGAGAAAAAATTTAAAAGATATGTAAAGGAAAAACTTTATATGTTGTTTGATTCTCAAGAAGGGGGATACATCATGTCAGAATTTATATATATAAATGTATGACGTTGCAACGTTGTATGCATACCATTCTAAAAGTTCTATGAAATTTCAAAGGAAATTCTTGAACGGAAAAGACAAAAGAACAAAAGGAAAATAAAAAAGAAAAATGTGTGGTTTGTTTCAAGATGATAATACAAGTCAAAATATTACACGTGTTTATGTAAAGCTTCATAAGCCAAGAAAGGATCTAATAATCAGTATTTATAGTGTTAAATGCCACGTGTAAAATGGCAGAATGATGAATCGTATTTCCGTTAAACACGAATATTTGCCAGCGTTATCTCTCGTTGCAAACAAGAGTCGATACAAGCCACGGAACGAGATATTCGTGCGTGTTCGGAGCTTTACTCCCTGGATTACGCCTCGATCCACGGGAAGTTAAACAGTTCTGGAGTAGTTCGCCTAAATGGGGCCGATAAATGCATGCGTGCATGTGCAAGCATGCAGGATGTGGTACTGAATTTAAATTGTCCTCGCCTGGCTTTGTTAGATATACATGTGTGAGAAAAGAGGTTTAACTTCGAGGATATGTTACATATATATATATATATATATATGAACTTTTTTGAATTAAAGTTTACGGAGAAAATTTAGATCAACATATGCGATTTATTTCACGGATAATCAAAATAATTTCCATTGCTTTGGAACAAATTGAGAATAATGTTTATTCAAGAACGAACTAAAGATAGATATTACGTTTCGATCTTTCACAATATCCTTTTTATTTTCATTTTTCAATTTTTTCTTCGAATAAAACTCGACTGAGGTGGCTTTCTTCTGAATTTCCATCGAAACAATTTCTATATCGATTCTTGAAAACGATGAAACTTCATTTTTGTGTAAAGACCAAGTGGCAACAATTCCTCTCTTATTTCCAGATCTATTCGAATCTTGAAAAAATTCTCTTCTCACAATAATTTGCAGATGAGAAATCGTCTGTGCTTAAATTGCTTAAAATCGTTTGAAGATCGACGTATCGTTTCTCTTGCCAAGGAACTCGAGTCGTAGGCATTTCAATCTCGAAATCCGTATCACCAAGCTTCCCGATCCGAATCCGATGACTGGGGCCATCGATAAAACCTAATCCCTCTTCTGACGTTTACTTTGCGTGCCAGATAAAATTGTGTCTCCTTCCACACCCACCCCCCGCTCGATCAGGCCGCTTGTTCGCTTCGTGATTGACGTCTTTTGCGAGCGTGTTTCCGCTTCACGCCCACTGTTCCCCGTCTTTGTGCTCTCTGAGAGGCAAAAGGGAAACATACTCCTACGAGCCATCTGACGTGTGTATGGAATGTCAATATCCTGGTTGCTGAAGGGTTGCTTTTGTTAGGTTTTTTATTGTTAGATTTCAGAGGATGAGATTATTTCTCTGATAAGGAGTGGAAAAGTAGCTTTGAAGAAGATTTTTCATGCTTGGTTATCTTTTTGTTTGAGTATTGTTAGGATTTGATGATTATTAATTCAGTTGGGATGGAATAATGTATGCATCGAAGGATAAAAAATTAAAATTAATTATTTTCGATGGTTAATGCTTATTTTCAACCGAACGAAAAAATAAATAAACATTTCGTTTAGAATTCGAGCATGTCTATAATTTAGGTATTAATTTTTCAAATATTTCCATAAAAATATCGTTAATTTTAAAATTTTATAAGACAATAAATCATAGATGCAAACGAGACAATAAGTTGCTTAATAATTTTATCATTCATTATCGTATATAAAAATTTCGTTATCGTTCACCATTATTATATTAAATTTTACCATTCGTGTAAAAAATGTAATTTTGAAGAAACAAATGATACACCAGTTTTCCATTGAAAGACTCTTCCTTTGGGAGAATTTATCTGACCACAGTTCAAGACGACACGAGCCAAGGAACCGGTAATTGTCTCGTAACTGGGAAAATAAATTCCTCGGGGCAGGTGTTGCCATTCCGCTAATTGTTCAGTTACGAGCTCTATTTTCCCAGCGTCATACGGTTAAAACGTTTGGCCAGACCTCAGTCTGGGAAAATATCACCAACTCCGTTACATTGTTTCAAATGATTATCTTTATTCGTCGTGTATCGTTGATTTCAACCATCGAATGAAATATCTACCTGCATCTGCTAGAAACGTGGGTTTTTTCGTACAAAAAATTTGAAAAGAAAAAAATTACATCGTTGAAAAAATTGTTAAATAAAATTAAAAAAAATTAATTAAAAAAGAAATGTAATTAGCTATGAATGAAATAAAGTGTTGGTCAGGGAAGGACGCCATTGATTTATACAACAAGTATAGGTCAGTCAATGATCAGACAAAAAAAAAATATTTGACTTTCTGACTTATCCGATTCATCAATTATCTATACTATTTGTCCAACTTGCTTATTAAAATGAAATATATACGTCTCCATTATTTATTTTCTCTGACATTTATTTAGTCCAAACATCATCATCAATAAATTTTCTTAATAAATGCAGTAATCATAAAAAATAAACTTTTAAAGAAAAAATTTCTTAAAAAAAAAAAAAAGAAGACAGATTCAAACTATAACACATCCTTATAACATATTCTTGAACTAACCCAAACATCCACCAATAACTCATCCAATCATAAATCCTTCATCGACCTATTTTCTGCTATAAATATCGAGAAGAAAGACTCAGCGATCTTTCCACTCGACTTTGTTTCGAGGTTTGCCGTTTGATATCGCGTTTCACCGATAGGCAGCGGCCAATTTCCGGTCCAAGGCGAGCTGTCCGCCCCTTAAGCGTCCTGCAAGGACTTAAGACACTGCTAACAGCGCCAGGAAAGGCGATAAGGAAGATTCTCCCTGTCAGTTATCGATACCTCGCATCTGGAATTCCGGATTCGAATCCATCCTTCTTCTCTCTTCCCCCTCCCTTCTCCACGCTGTATTTTCCAGGCTTTATTACGGGAAATTGGAGTAATCTCGTTCGAATTAGAAATAATCGATCGAAGGACATCGATCGACAAATGGAACCGAGGGTAAATTATCCGTGGAACATTTGTGTGGAAATTTCTCTATTAAATTCCATCACGTGGAATGAGAGACGTTTGTATCGTTTGAATAGTTCTTTATTATTTTTTTTTTTTTTTTTTTTGGTTTTGATGATAGGAGAATGTATATATGGAGGGCATTTGGAAAGAATTTTTTTTTACAGAAAAATATGTGGAAATGTAATGGAAATAAAGAAGAATATTCTAATAAACTCTGTGCAATTTCATGTATATTTATCATGTAACTTTAGAAGATATTTTTATATATTGAATTGGGATATTTGGAAAAAATAAAAAAATCTTCTCTTAAAAAATAAGAAGATCGTAATCAAATAAAAGAAAAATTTTTCAATTTGGAGAATTCAAATATTATTATTTTCGACAATTTGTGAAACAACACGAAAGAATTTCCATTCGTCTATGATTTTATCCCATCAAATCTGAATATTCAATCTCGTCGAATTTCCAAATAGTGCTTCTCTTCTCTCTTTGAACGGATGGGAAGGATGGATCAATTTGCATCGATTTTAAATCTTCGAATCAAATGAAGCTTCCTATCTGATCGATCGTTGATAAGTTAAAAAGGCTCGAATGGATCCAGATGGATTTTCTTAACCGGCGAAAACGAGCGATTATGTTCCTCGAAACAAACAGCGAGGCAATCTTTCTCGTAGCCAGCTGCTCGAGGTTTTAATCTGCTTAACTCTCGAGTTCCACTGGATGAAGATAAAAGATGAAATAATAAGGATAAAAAATAAAATGGAACAGAAGAAGATAGAATAGAAAGATTACAGAAAATACGTGAGACAATCTTGCAAAAGAAATTTATTTGTGGATTAAAAAAAAAAAAAATTTGTACAATTATTTTGATAGTAAGTAGATAATTTTTAATTAATCCCTCGAATAATTAAAATTTCATCCCAGAAGGTAAGAATTTTAATGTATTAAAAAAATGTAAATTAAAAAAATTTGCGAAAAATCCGATTAGAATAATTAATTAAGAAAAAAACATTTTATTATTAAAATTTAAATTTCTCAAGAGATTAAAGAGACATAGAACGTGAAATTTACACAAGAAATTTGTCTTCTTTTTTTTTTTCCTTTTATTTTCGATCGATCGAAACGTCATATTTTCGAAACAGTTTTCGAGATTGGATCTCAAGGAGCGAAATTTGAATTTATATTGAAGTGAGAACGTCCTGTGATCTCTCCTACTTAATTCCGTGGTGTTCTGTGCCCGTTGTGTTTACATATACATTGAATGCATATTCATGTTGGCGACATTCGTTGACAAAAATACGAACGACTTGAAATATTAGGTTGAAATTCACTCGTCGCGAATTAATCCTTAGAAGGGGATGGATAATGGATAAAAAGTTGAAGAGTGGGATAGTTACAATTGTTCTTATTTGGGTTAATAAAATATCTATTTTTTTTTAATGGAAAATTTTATTGGCAAAAAAAAAAAATTGGTCGAAAGTGTAAGCAATTTTAAATTTAATGGAAAAGGTAACAAACTTTAGGAAAGTAGCGTGTCGCCATTTTGGGAATATTAATATTGATTGAATTCAAAATTATTATTTGCTTGACAAATTGGACATACTGTACGTAAGTCGAAATAATTTTAAACAGGAAAGGAAACGAAACCTGTCAAGACAAATAATTAAATACGTATAATCAGACATTACTTGACAACTATTGATCAACTATATTAGCCAGAATTGTAGAGCTATCATTGATTGGACAAGTAATATAGATTAATTAATAGTCAGACAAGTAGAAAAAACACATATATGAAAGTCTTATGCTGCTTGTCTGACAAGTGAATTGCCTCTACTACTCGTTGCTCTCATTATCATTTACTTATATCACTTGTTGTATTATGACTCGCTTATACACCTCACTGTTCATTTTCCTTAGCTATTTATTTAATCAAAAGATTTGTGTGATAATTCTTCACTCGTTCACGAATTTCTTAATCACAAGCCGAATTTCCAGCGACGAAACAATAGGATGAAGCCGAATTTGCATCGAAATCAACTTCTGAGGCGTACAGTTTAATTCCAAATGGAACAGAACGAGAGAAAGAGAGAGAGAGAGAGAGAGAAATGTATTTGAAGCTCCACGTTCATTTGTCTTCATTATCCTCTCATTATGACGAGGCTAGGGCCACTTTTCACGCATGCAACGACTCCGTTTCAAAATGGTTTCTGGTTTGGGTCAAAATGGAGAATCTTAATCCGGGTAGATCAGATGCGGGGAATTAGAGTGTAGAATCGAGGCATTTGGCGAGAAGCCTGGTTTATTTGACGAGCCTGTGCCAAGAAATTCTTTGAACCAAAGAACCGGCCTTTCCCTTTGAGGCTCTCTATCAAAGGGATTAAACCCTTTTACGCGTTGGTGTATAAAAAGCTGTTTTACAGAGAATTCGACGCCATTTCACCCCTCGATGTATGATTTGTGATACGTGACTCTACTAACTTTTCAATTGTAATTATAGAGTCGATCAAGGTGATAATCAATGAATTATCCGTCTCGTAAAATTTGTTAAAATTTGTTTCTATGAAAACTATGAATGAAAAAATGTTTTTGTTATTGCGATATCAAGTAAAAGGTCTTTTTCTATGTGTTTTGGAGTGAAACGAGACGTTGACGTATCGACGTTTACGAGTTTATGGATGGAAACAAGTGTTGCCTCTCGTTTCGCTTCGAATATATCCGGTATTAACTCGATAGGAATTTTTGACAAGGGTAAAAAAAAAAAAAAAAAAGGTAGGCTTGTGCGCGTTAATTGGAATTGGCGAGTATCGTTTGATTCATTGAAAATGCATAAATGAATAAATAACGAGGAAAATGTGTAATTAAGTGGTGTTAATTAAGTATAATAATAAATGGATGTAGAAGTTTTTAAGATGAAATTAATTTTAAGTGAAATTTGTATCCAAAATAATACGTTTCGTTTCAGAATTATTTCTTCTAATTGATTAATTAATAAAACTAACGATACTTTCCAAATGAATCCATAATTCATCCCTAAATCTTAATTAAAATCGTAATATATCTCGTCGATATATTATAAAAAAAAATGTATAAATTATTTTTTTAAAATAAATCGTGCAAATAAAATCTAAAAATAAACAGTTCGTTGTAACATCGCCAGATAAGTGGAATAAATCATGTACAATTGACAAGTAGAAAAGGAAAGTAGTATAAATCAACCGTCGGCCAGCCTTAAAAGTCCACCCAAAAGCAGATACCCAAGAAATGGAATACGCAAATTTATAGACGCAAAGAGGAATAAAGAAAGAGCATTTAACACGTACTGGAAGAGCAGTGGAGACGTCCTCGGGGCGTTATAATCATTGAGTATCGATCACTGGCCGCCTATGACGCAGTGTCTGCTTCGAGGAACTTCGAATTCGTCCAATCAGAGGGGACGACCGTTTGTGATGACCTCGTCCTTTCTAATCACCCCTTTGTGAACTGATTTCATAGTATTCTCGACAGAAACGTCGAGATTTGGCGAGAAGAAATGGAGAAAAGTAGAGGGAACAGACTCGTTCTCGAGTTTAAAATACTTGTCAGATATTTTTTAATGTTTTTCACTTGGTAACAATGTAGTCGCGTCGAGGAACAGCAACGAGACGGATTCGAGATTCCTCAAAGCGGGAGGATCGAGCACTTAACGAGGTATTTGTTTTGCGTTATTGCAGGCCACTATCCCAGAATCGCATGAACGCGCGGCGGTTTGCGATAAACACGATTGATCTTCGTGGCACTCCTCCTCGCGACGTTTAAACAATATTTGACGATAAATATTGCACCTCGTTGGCCATATGAAATAACAACAATTTCCACGTCCAACAACGGGAAAATGAATTTTGAGATATGATACAGAGGGCATACGATCGATTTGATCATCGTTATAGCAGTATGATTATATTTCGTGATATTATTTATTTACTTGTTCCACTTATTTGATCGTTATTGGTGGGTTTGATCCACTTGTTCATCTGTGACTGATACTCTATTTCGATCATTATTTTGGAACTGTTTTAATTATCTTATTGTGACTCATTTTTTTTTTTTGTTATTAGCAGTTTATTGCCTGATGTTATTTGTTTCATCACAACTATATATTTTCTAGTTGTATTCTTGATCACGAATATATCTAATTCTAGATACATGGTTCGTTTGTTCTATTTAAATATATTTGGCATATCTGATCCATGCTATCTGTTTCATTACAGCTATATATTTTCCCCTTGTATTCTGATCATGAATATATTTAGAATATATCTAGATCATGGTTTATTCTAGCTAAATATGTTTAATCCATCTGATCCATGCTGTTTGTTTCATTACAGCTATATATTTTCCACTTGTACTCTGTATTCTGATCATGAATATATCTAATTCTAGATATATGGTTTGTTTATTCTATTTAAATATGTTTGGCTTATCTCTTTGATCATTATTGGATTAATTTAATTGATTGTGAATGAATTTGGTTTTTATGGAATAATTATTGAATTAGCTGAAATGCTGTATTTTAATAATTAAAATTGAGATTGTTTTGAATTATTTCAAGAAAGTCTATACAATTTCTATCATATTTTTAATGACAGTAAAATATTTCACAATGCCATAAAGAATGGTCACTAGATCATATAATCAGATTTAATTAATAGTTTAATCTGAATTTATTTTTTTCAAGAAATCAAATCATTGAAGAATTTGACTCTAAAAAACATTACTGTTTATCAACATTTTCTGCACGAAAATCAAATCACTATTTTGCCTAGAAACTTTCATATCTCGACTTTTTGATCATTCTAACGCGCATCTCACGTGTTGATCAATCATTTAGATGCATGCATTATTTTTCCAATAATATGCACAATATTGTGCAAGAGTCTCATTTCATTTGCATTTATCGATCTTAATGAACTCATATCTTGAAGGAACTCCGTGATGAAATTATGGAGTTAATGTAATTATTTATTATTACACAGCAAATGTTTATTACACACAAAAAGAAAAAATAAATAATAGGATTGAAGTATCATTAAATGTCTGATCTTTCAACATAAAATTTTCATTTTCTTTTGATTGTGATTTACTGTTGGATGCGATCCAAACATGCTATTATTAGCTTTCAATCTTGATAATGTTCTACTTTCCTCCTTTTTTCTATTTTTTCTTATATTCTATTAAAAAAAAAAAAAAAAAAAAAGAGGAGAGATACGAATGCTAAAAGTTTTTTTTTAATAAATTTATTCGATATTTTGAAAAATTTAAATTTCAAAAAATAGATTTTAATGATACATTCATCTTATATTTCTTAAAATAATTAATCCGCATTTTGAAGAATTAATAATACCGATGAATAAACGGTGGAACATGAAAGTAATAAGAATCATTTTCCTTTAATAATGAATTTACATATTTAATTGCACATTTTCTCTGCACAGAATTTCACAACGAAATCTTTGACAATGAAAAATTAATTACTGATCGTAATTTAAATTTATAATATTATCGCAATTTGTATTTGAATCCATTTCAATTTTGCGGATTTATTTAACAAAACAGAATTAATCCAAGCTACGTAATTCCACGTCCAATTTTCTAAAACTTTCTTACACTTTTTATTTGCGCGCATAAAAATCTTTTAATTTAATTTTTTCTAAGATTTTCTTTCTCACTTCTGATTGATATAATAAATAAAAAAGACTTGTAATTATTAACTGATATTTTATTAACAAAAGTAACAATGGATTAAAGAATAATATTTATTATTTATTACTGTGGATATTTATATATTTATGGAAAATTTAAATATGCAAAATATATTTCATCTAAAATTTATTGCTAATAGATGGAATAAATAAGCAAATTCTTTAATCGTGTTCATAAAAATATTAATTTTAAATAAACATTCGTAGTTCTTTTATTATTTATATATTATTGTAAATTGTGTATAATTCTTGTTGATCATTATATGCGATTATTATCAGAGAAGATTAATTCAAAAAATTATATTTATTTTTTCAAATTTGTTTTTAAAAAACATCATAGACATAAATTTTAGACATCAATTCCGTCCAAATAATTGCAATTATTAGGATTATCCTAAGTTACTTCAAATAAGATATTATTGTGTTTGTTATAAATTAATTTGTAGAAGAAACTTTTAAAAGATGATTTGAAAAGACAACTTCTCTTTTATTCTTTTCCAGAAATATGTCAGCGAAGGGTCGATAGTTCGAGACTGCGTGCCAACGTGTGTGGAAAAGGGTGAGTACCTCGAATTTTCCATTTTCACGTACGTTCAAAACCCACCTACAATCCTTACTTACAAATTTACAAAAAAAAAAAAAAAAAAAAAAGGAAAAAAAAATTTCTGTCATATTTCATCTTTTTTCGCTTCCATCTATGCTATTTCTCTAAAAGTATTTCATCCATCACTGGAAATGCAGAAAACATGTTACAAAACATCCACAAAATACGAATGTTCTGTCGAACGAACAATTTGAAATATGTCTTCAATTTTCGCGCATGGGAATTGTCAATTTAAAATTTCTCCCGATTATTCCGCGAAAAATTCTGCACTGCGTCAAATCATCAAAGATGCACGCGTTAACGCGCATTTATTTAAATAATAAATTTATCCAAACGCCTCTAAAACTTCATTCAAATCAATCAAAAACGTTTCTTTTTCTTTAAATTTTTAAATTTTGCTCGTAAAACTCGACAATATTACAGATATAAAAATATATAATGTATCATCGAACAAGATAAGATGACATTAAAATACATTTTTATCTTCAACAGAATGAATAAATACTTAAACGTACATATATATATATATTTATATTCTTGCCCACGTCATGAATACGAACGAATTTAAAGGGTTTAAATAAACAAATAAAGGCAATATTGACGGATAGTTGAGGGGGAGGGGAAAAACGATTCCCAATTGATCAACGAACGAAATGCAAAATGCAAGGGGATACGATATCCTCGACGTAACTAAAGCAATTAATCTCCCCGTATTATATAAATATTATTCCTCGAAACGCCAATGAAAATTATTCCCTCGAGGGTGGTGTCAGAACAATTTCATTCTCTATTATTGTTATTGTTATTTCACGATCGCGTCGGCGTGCTCCCTCCTGTTTGATAACGCGATACAGCTGTTTTCGTAATTCCCGAGCTTTACGCCCCAATAATTTCCCCACTGTGGGTGGCTGCGTCGAGGGATATTGGGGGTGGTGGATCGGAAGAGGAAATTAAACGGTAACTAAGCTGGAAGATCGGGGTGGATAAGAAGTAAAAATAACAATTTTCGTTTTTTTTTTTTTATCTATTTAATTCGAAATTTTCTCACCCGACGATGAAGAAATGATTGGTTTATTCTACTATCGCTTATTGTCGCGTGGCCTTAGCTTTGAGATAATAACGAAATGAATTTTCAGATACGGTAAAGCGTGATATTGCGATCGGCTACTTGTGTGGCTAATCATTTATGATTGACTTATTCTACTCGATCATCACCATTTATTGGTTTATTCTACTTATCCTATCCTATCCTTTCCTTACTTGATCATCGTGGAACTGTATCATCTTATTTTATCATTTATGGCTTATTGTCTGACTATATTAGCCAGGTTACACTACTTACATTATAATTGCATTAAATCATTTATCCAATTATGATTACACTTCTATTATTTGGCTGGTCATTATCGATCGACTTGTATTACTTTTTTGATCACTCACTGAATCGAATTGCAACATTAAAAAAAAAAAACAGCAAGAAAGAAAATTTGTAAGACAAACTTACTGAGCACACTTTACTGTTGGATTAAAAAAAAAAAAAAAAGGAGGAAGAAAAGCATCGAATCGATTATCGACGACAAGTGTCCTTCGATTCTGAATTTCCTAATTAAATCAGGTGTCGGGCAAACTTCGCAGGAAAGAAAGAAGTTAAAGAGACCAGAAAATAAAGAAAAAGTGAAGGGGAAAAAGGAAAAGAAATAACGTGTCAGACGCGCGTAACGCGATTAGGGATAGACGAGACGCTTTCGAAGTGAAAATCCAATTCGAAACTTTTGTGATCCCCTCGACAGGTAATAGAGCGTACGTATCGTTCAACCCTACTGGAAATCCTGTTCCCACCGAATCTTGCGACCTATTTCCCTCCCTGAAAATTTTGTTCTCTGCTCAGATCTGCTTTATTCACGCCCCTCTTCGATATATTTTTATCTCGTATACTTTGTTTTTTTTTTTTTCTAATATTTTTATACCTCTTCTTCTACCTCCCTTAAATACGTTTCTTATTTTTAACGTTGGAAAATATTTTTCCTCGAAATTCCAAGATCGTCAATGATATTTAGTATCATAAATTAGGATCAATAGAATCATATTTGGTTTGGTTTACATTCATTCTTCGTGTCGAGCTCATTTTCCAAGTATCTTAAGCCTGTTCCTTCCTTCCTTTGCATCGAGTTTCGACTCGGTGTATAAACGAGACTGGATTTTTCACCCTCAACCAGATCGATCCTTCGACGACACGATTATTGCGCCATCGATGTCTCGTCTTTTCTCGGATAGAAAAATCGCTTGGACGAGTGGCAAGTTGTTTGGAAGGGGTTGTGGAAGAAGGATTTTTGGGAAGATAAATTTTCTAGATGTGGCACATTTTCTTGTGCTCTGTTTTTTGTAAGAGGCATTTTTTGGAAAGATAATATTGCAAAAGTGAATATATATATATATTTATTTATATTTATAATATTCTTTTCGAAGCTTGCAATAACAAAGAATCTTTTTTCTTTTTTCATTTTTCTGGATTATCAAAAATAGTTTTTTTTTAAATATTTGTCGAGATTTCCTCAAGATTTCTTTTTAAAAAAACTTCGAAATTTTCACAATCCTCCTATAAACTTTTTTTGTAAAATCTCGTTTTTCTAAATTTAAGAAAATTTCGAGCCAATATAGATAGAGAAACAAATGTACAAAATACACCTTTAAATTTTCATTGTATCACACTTCATCTTAAACATCATTTCATTCTGAGAAAATTTTCCTTCGATTATTGTAAAAAACTTTTATCCAAATGTCATCATCAATTCTAAATATACAAATAATAATAAAAAAATTAATTTAAAACAAAATATACAGTGATACGAATCAATATATATAGACAAGAATCACATCCTCAATTTTTATATCACAGCTCCAACGATCTCATTCTAATTCGAATTTTCGAAATTTTCCTGCTTCTGTGAAAAACTTTCGATCGTCGGAAGCGATCCAGATGTCACCACAGTCGCCACCAAATTCATCGTTCATTCGTTAAAGTTGCAACAAGCAGCGAAACGATAACTTCTC
This sequence comes from Apis florea, assembly GCF_048593485.1. NCBI lineage: Eukaryota > Metazoa > Arthropoda > Insecta > Hymenoptera > Apidae > Apis > Apis florea. The sequence continues at coordinate 6,261,235 of NW_028256549.1, read as the reverse complement.
TGGCTTTTTTTTTTTTTTTTTTTATACTTTAGAATAACAGCGAACCCCCATTCAGGCTCACGAGACGAGTTTTCACGAATTTTTACGATTGGCGACCATCTCGCCAAATGTCCCTAGATTTTTATCCTTGTTTACGAGCTTTCGAAACGGCTGCCGGAAACAGTTCTCGAAGAGAGGAAATAAAGAATTCACCGGATAGACAGAGAACCGCCGCGACTTTTTAAACCTTCTTTCTTTTCTGCGCCCATTCTCATTTCTCCCTCCTCGTCTCTCTCTCTTTCTGGTGAAATTGGTATTCGCCGACCTTTCCTCCGGGATTCGATTAAACGGATCCCCTTTTGTCAATGAACTTTCCTCCCCTTAACGAGGTCTTTTACCTCTCCTTTTGTTTCGAAAACTTCTTCTCCTTCCCTATGGCCTACTTTTAATAAGTTTCCCATTTCGCTTGTTTCACTCAACGAGATAGGAGGAGATTGGATTGTGCATTAACGGTTAATTGGTTTGTTTCCCAACCGTTCTTTCTCCAGTTATGAAATCGCATTTTCATTTTTATACAATTGCGTTTGTTCGAGGTGAGAAAATCATTTGCATGATGCGGACGAGGGAAAAAAATTTTTAATTGAATCACGTTTATTAAATGTTTATTAAATTAGGATGTAATTCGAATGAATATTTAAGTATTATTTGGATATTGCAAGACAACGTGTATGAAAATGTACAGAAATTTGTATGGTTCAAAAATATAGGTATGTAAGCAGTAAGTAGAAGAAAATTATCCTTTTAACATAAAATTGGAAAATTTATTCAAAGCTCTCGAAAATTTCGCATGCCACTTCCTTATTTATTATATTCCCCCTAATACAAAGTCGAGGTTCAAAAATTCGATTTTGAATACAATTTAATAGGAGATGACACGTGAAATTTTTCAGTTTTGTATTGGGAGAATATAATATAAAAAAAAATGACACATGGATTTTTTGAAATTTAATGTACTATCGATGTACCGCATCACCTAATCATTTTTTAATCACTTTACTTAACTTACCAATTATGAAACTCGATATCTTTTCAAGATGATATACTTTTATTTACCTCTTCAAAAATCATATTTTCAAAAATATGCACGAAATATATATGTACATCACATAAGAATACAAAAATATATACATACATAGTCCCTTTAATAAATGAGACGAAAATACCTCTGTTCTAAATCTCTCCTTTGTAACGAAACAATCAAGTAGTAGAGAGTCAGTGAAATGGGAGAATTTTAAATTAAAATGTCCGTTCGATCGTTCTGTTGCAGAGGCCTGGAGCACGATGACGTATTGTTGCCAGCAGGACGGCTGCAACTCGGCCCCATCGTTCGTGTCCAGCAACAGCCTCGCGATGGTCGCGATCACGATGGTGCTCCTCCTTGTGCTTCGTGGCTAATACGTCGTTTCCAGCGACCAGGTGACCGCGAATGGAAGCTACGGGATCCCTTCGACATCACCGCGCTAACCATCGATTATTGTCCTGGCCTTTATCTTGCTGACTGGACGTTGACCAGTCGATAGTTGTCGAGCAACGATCGATCGAATATCTGTGAAATCTCCACCCTTCCATCGATTTTCCATTCCATTCTCTTTTTTGCTTTCGTTCGAAAAATTATCCGATTTCTATATTTTCTTTCCCATCTCTCTATCTTGCTTTGCTATCGATATTTATATTATTTTTCTTTTTCCGGGTTGAATGAAGAAGCCATTTGTGATTCTTAAGGGAAAGTTTAATCGGTGATTCAAGTTTCTTAATCTGACTTTCAGCTTCTGGGGAATTTTATTCGACTTAATTTTTGCGTAAAGAAATTCTGTTCTATACACGAAAGTTCGTTAAGTTTTTTTCCTCGTCTTCTCTTGTTAAATGTAAAACATTTGAGGAAATTAGGAACGTCGGTTGAAAGAGAGTTCCTGGTAAAATTCAATCTTTGTTCTTCGAGAGATAAAGACACCTATTCTTTTTCTCGATTGAAAGGTTGGATAATTTAAATTTTGTACAGATACAATTATCTATTAACTTCTAATTTTTTTTTTTTATCTAAAGAAAACAGTTTTTCTACGTTCATCAATCTTTAGAGATTTAGTTTGAACAGTCTCATGATTCCACTGAGAGACTTTCTTATGGATTCTTTTTATGATATTTCATACATTCGAAGAAGAAGATCGAATTCTTTTCACAGTTGAATTTCCATCGGTCAGCCTCCTTTTATTCGAAGCTGACACCCGCCTCTTGGGCGACCCTCGAATTCGATTTATTCGAGAACTGGTTCGCCGATTCTTCCACCCTTTTTCTTCGCTTCATACCACCATGAGTGCTCGATCTAACAAGAGCTGGAAAAGGGGGATTCTCGATGACACGTTCTCCAGTCACGCTTCGAGCAGGGACGAAATGGAATTCTTCGAGGCTTGGAAAATGTTATTTCGATGATTCGTTCGTATTACTTTCCCCACATAATCTTTTATCATTAATTTCTTATCCGATTTAATAATCGAAGAAATTTCTCACGCAATCCTGAAAATTATAGTATTTTGAATTATTATTTTTTATAATAATGATTAATTGAAAATTATAGTTAAGTATAAATTTGCTAAAATATTGCATTAATACGAGATAAGTAATTTTGCCATAATTTTTCGTTATTGAATTTGAAAAGATTGAAATTTATTTATTCGACGATACCATTAGATTATCTGTCTACTCGCCATATACTTTATTTCTTTTTGCTTCTCTTTGGTTTTGCTTCAGGAAACCTCTCAGCTTCATTCACGATGATCGATTTTCGATTCCTTCATCCTCCTTAGGATTCTATCGGTTTCCCATTTAGTTCTTCCACTTTTTCCCAAGTTTACTCTCCTCTATTTTCCCTCCATGACAACACTTGCCACATTTTCCACTGGATCTCTCTTCAAAATATCTCAAAACTTGTCCCTGTAATATTCAAAACACAAAAAAAAAAAAAAACGTGTATTATAATTCGTCTAATAATATATTTTCGAAAAGAATCGAAGAAAAATACGAAATATAAAATGAGAGAGAGAGAGAGAGAGAGAGAGAGAGAGAGAGAGAGAGAGAAAGAGAAACAGACAACCATCGATTCATCGTCAATTCCGATCGAGCAAGAATTGGCCACCGCGATCGCGAGAAAAAAAAATTGGACCACAAAAAACCCGTGATAGCGGGGACGAGATAAAAGCGGAAGTAAAGCGCGCGAAGAGAAAAGGATTCCTCGATGGTTCGATCATTCGTGGTCAATCCGATTCATATTTCTATAGATCGTAAGATTCGTTCACGAAGGAGAAAAGAGGAGGAGGGGGAGGGGGCAAAAAAAAAGAGAAAAAAGAATAAGGTAGTAATTTGGAAGAAATGGTAAAAGAGAAAAAAAAAAAAAAAAGAAAAAAAAAAGAAATGGAAGAGGAAAAAATGAAACCCGCGTGGATATATAAATATATATACATATATATATATATATTATGTAACCTACATACAGACAACAGTTTAATGAGGAACAGTGAGGATAATAATGATAACGTTATTATTATTATGATTACTATTATTACTATTATTATTATTGATTATTATTATTATGAATTATTATTATTACTATATTGCTACTAATTACTACTATTACCATTAACTATTACCATTACTAAAAGATTAACGAAACACTAAACTGGAAGTATTACACCGATTATACATAAATTTAATTATACATATGTATATATATATATATATATATATATATATTTATATATATAAAGGGATATATATATATATATATAAAATATATATATATAAATACATATATATATATTATAAATATATACATAGTAGCGATAAAAGATCGATAGGCGTCGAAATCGAATGGAGAGTTTGTCGATTATTATTACTACCGTATTGTAACCGCTTGAAGTAGCCTTAATAATTGTAATTAACGAACGCACGCGTGAGATATTAAAAGAAAAAAAAAAAACTGCGTATATTTTATTGGTTGGTGTGAGGAGACTGCGTATTACCTCGTTTTAATCTTGTTTTCTAAATATTTATTTTTTCCTTCCACTTCTTTTTCAATGATTAAAAGTTTTGAAAGAAGTCGTCAAGCAGAATTATAAACGCATCTTAGAAAAGAAGAATTTTATTAAATAACAATTTTTCTCTTGCACGGTTTCCTATTGCCGCTCGTATTGGTCAATTAAATATCATTCGTCTTAGTCAATTACCACGAGTCGAATTGCTACTAGAGATAAATTTAAATTTTAATCGAACAATTACTTGACTTTTTAATCGAAACAAATAATTTTCCCAACTTTCTTCCAACTTTTTCCCAACGGAATGGAAAACAAGAATTAAATATTTATTATAAACTTAACTTTTAACATTTTCGATATAGAGATCAGATGATCGAGATCAAAACGAGAACATTCGTTCTCTCCTCAGGTTAACCAACATCTGAAATTCCTAAATTGTAGAATGATTCATCCTAGTCGGTAAGCGAGTCACAAATAGTAGAGATGATAATCTACTTTATCTGTTTCACGAATGAAAGCAATGAAAATAAAAAAATGAAAAAAAAAAAAAAAATATCACGAAGGTAGCATACAGAAATTATTAGCGATTATATACCTGTTCTTCTGAGATTAGGCGAAGAGATGATTTATCTAAAATGAAAATTAGCTCGAGTCTAGCGATAAATGATACTTGATAACACTTAACCTGTTTCCCGTCACGGATGTCAACCGATCGATTAACGTCGTTGTTATTGTTGGACGAATGTTTCGAGGTAGAAATTATTCCAAATTCGAATAATTTTTCAATTTTTTTGAAAAATAATAATGGAAATCGAATCGAACGTGGATTTTCGATGCAACGTTGTTAATTCGAGACGGAGAGGTTAGGTTTTGATTACGTACTGCCATTACGTATTTGAATGGAAATCGATGAATTGACAAATTTAATATAAACGTTCTGTAATACAGTAGAGAAAATATATGTGAAAAATTTATAATACAATGTAATTTTAAAATTTTTCTTCTATGATAAGAGCTTATATGATAAAAATATATATATATATATATACATATAATAGTGTTCGTGAAATATATATTTGATGAAAACATCTACAATAGTATTTCCAATATTTAATGACACTAGCGTGAAAATTTGTCAAGTGATCGTATTCAATATTGGAAATTTGTCACATCACAGGAACCGTATGTTGGTACAAATATTTGAAATTTGTCACGATGTTACGATCGAAATGTCACAATGTTCGCCATGATAAAATTCAGCCACATGACAGCAAATAAATTAACCTTTGCATTTTACTAGTCATCTTACAATTTCTTCTACATAACTGTTCTTGTATCTAATATAATAAAAGAGGGGGAGGGAAGAAAAAAATCCCAAATTGAACAACGACACGAATCTATTTATATTAACACTTTCATTATTGAATCAAATAGAAATAAGTTGTTTAAGATTCCAAATCTTCACGAATGATCTATGAGTTCTAATCTATAAATCTATTCTAATCTAATAAATCGAGGTTTTATCAATTTAATCAAGTAGAAAAGATGTTTCATCAAAGATCCATGAAGAATCGAATTCGATATTCCACACCACGAACATTATATAATCCTGTTTTAAATTGAAAAAAAAATTTAAAAGCTACAATTGTTGCGGATCATCAATTCAAACTTCGCTTACACTTTATCCATGTATTTTTATAACACAAAGTGACAAAGGTGGCGCTTGTGTCCACGTGGATCCGTAATCATTGTGGCTCGATCTACCTTCCAAGTTTTCATAATCTCGATCCTCGATCGTTCGTACATACATATACGATTTAAATTGCAAAAAAAAAAAAAAAAAATCAAAAATAACAAAAATATAAATTTTAAAGCAATTCTACCTCGAATCATTCCGTATATCAATAGTATATAAATAAAAGAAAGATAAAAAAAAAAAAAAAAGAACGAAGTGGATCATTGAATATCGAAGTTTTATCAGGACGCACACAAGTAAAAAAGAGCGAAAAAAAAACCATGACTTTCAGATGATGTATTAACGAGTTATATATTAACGATACTATAATTCTAGGCGACTTCCTTAGCGTGTAAGATTTTATTATAACCAACAAGGGACGCTCGATAATAAATCCGACATCGTTCCAAGCTCCTAAATAAACGGATGAAGGTTATCAACAAAAAAAAAAAAACAGAATAAACGAAAAAAAGGAAAAAAGAAAAAGGATAAAAAGAAAAGCTTCCACATCGATCGAATAAAGATCGATGAGTGGATACATGATTTCCGTGCGAGAAAAGTGTTTAGGAAGTGCGAGTATAGATGGCGTTTCAACGTACAGCGTAACATTTTACATTTGCTTCGAGCACTATTTCAATAGATACATTATTAAAGAGGTTCGTGAGAGAAAGTTAAAAAAAAAAAAAAAAAAAAAAAAAACGTCTAAACGAGAAAATTGTCTATTTTTTTTTCTTCCTGCATTGATTTGTAATGAGATAACGATGAATGTGAAAGTTTGGGTGAATCTTACGCATGTATGATGATATAATCTGTACGAAGAACTTTATCATTTAAATTTTATTTTTAATTTTTCTTATTGATTTGATAGGATAATAAGAAGTGATTTTTTTCATTTTCTATTGAATTATTATTTTTTTGTCTATAAATTGAGAATATATTTGAAATAATTTATGCAATAGAAACATTTCAGAGTTAGTTTTGGTTAGGTTAAATTTTGGATGAAGTTATATAAGATATTTTGATGTCGTCATTAACAATGAATGTCATCAAAACAAAATCTCACATTATATCAGATACAACGACGAGTTAACATATGAAAATTTTTGATTAATCGAAAAATTAATTTAAAAAATTATACGATCATATTTCTAAGATTCTAATTCTAAATAATAAAATCTCTTCTATTGTCATGTAAGTTCGTTAAAAGGTTTTCGAAAAAGAAAGAAAAAAAAAAACGAAAAGAACGATTAACGAATCTGTTTCTGAATGAGAATGAACGAATGTACGAATGAATAGGCGATGAAAAAGGAAAAAGTCTGGTAAAACGTTCGAATGAATTTCCGTTCAAGACAATTTAAGAGTGAGACAGAGAAGGAACGAAGAAAGATGTGCATCCTGTGAAACTTCGAAATCGTTGAGACGTCGAGTTGTCGTCGAGTGGGCCTTTTTAAAGTTCTTTTCGAGCCTCCGAGCCCTTGACGACTGAGTGTTCGCCGCTTTTAAACCTTCCGACATTTCACTCTTAACATTCGTCGTGAATGATAAAAACTATTTTCTTTTGTTAAGTGTAATCAACTTTATTTACAAAAAATTAATGGAAAAGAATTTAAAAAAAAAAAAAAAGAGAAATGGATAAAAATGGATAAAAATTTGAAGAGAGTAAAACTTTTCGAAGAAAAAAAAAATTACGAAAGGAAAATATGAAAAAAATTATAGATTCAAGGAGAATGTTGAAAGGAAAAAGAATATGAAAAAGATGAGAAAATTTATGAAAATAAATATGGAAATGATATTGAAGAGTTATAGGAGATATTAAATAAGTAAGAATAAATAAATCTTGAGCAAAGATGAAAATAATAATAAATTCGAAAAGGAAAAATGAAAATGATGTTAATGGAAGGGAGAATGTGAAAAAATTGGAACATTTATGAAAATAAATATCGATAAGAGGAAATATGAAAGCCAGCGGATTTATAGAAATTAAAAGTAAATAACGTATAAAAGATGCTACAAAAAAGAAAAAAATAGATTAAATAGAAAAAAATAAAAATTGCAGATTCATAGGTATTTCATGATTTCCCAACGGTGCTCGATATATCTTCTGATGGCATACGATGCGAGACGATTTAATTGCATCGACTATTGTGCGGAAGTGGAATTTCGGGATTGAAATGGAGGGGATGGCTCGTTTCCGGTCGAATTCGACGGCTTGATCGACGATGGCGAAGGATTTTGTTGATTTTAATGGTGGACGAAGGAGCGAGAGAGAAAGTGGTATGCAATGAACACACGTGGAAATGAGAAAAAAGAAGTAGAATTTAAAACGTAAAGAAATAGAATAGGTAATAATATTGAAATATAATATTATATATGTAAATTTGATAAAAAAATTTTTCAGCGAATATTATTTGCAGTGAAAAAAAAGGAAAAAAAAAAAAAGAAAAGAAGAAGAAAGAAATATTGATAAATTTCTTCTAAGAATTGGATACAAATCAAAGAAATAATTGGTCCTTTTCAGAATTATTGAATATATTCTCCATTAATATAATATTAGATAAAAAGAAATTAAGATTAAAAATCGAGATAAGGTGTTTGAAATTTTGACAAGACGTCTCGAGAGGTCTTCTTCCTTTTCTTCTTTTTCTCGTGTTGCAACACGGTTTTTATTCGAAACAGTCGATTGTGCATTCCATCCTTTCATTTTCATCTTCCTTTTCTTTGTTTCTTTATTTATGAATCGAGCGTTGAAGGAGAAATAGAGAGAAGGATGGAATTCACCTCTTTTCAAAAACAAAGAGAGAAAGAAAAAGGATAAAAAATACTTGGGATTCGGTTCCTATCCTCCTCCTATTTAATTTTTCGAATGGAAAAATTATGATTCTTCGGAGGAATTGAAACTATATTTCTAAAATATATTTATCTGTCGTGTTTTTTTATTAGAAAACGAAGGGATAGAATTTATGGCGAAGAGTGGAAGAAAAATTATATTTCAGTTCTCTATTAGATCGAGAGAGAAAAAAAAGTTTTCAGATAAAAAGTTAAAGGATGGACAAAGTGGTCGGGAATGTAATTATTTCGTTTTCTTTTTCATGTACAAGTTTCGCGAGATTTTATTCCGTAGTTCCAATCGAAAAATCGGAGAAAACATTAAGGAAATAATTGGGAAAGTAATTACTCTGAATCGTCTTTTATTAGCAACTTTTTCCATTCTACTTTCTACGAGATTTTGTTTTAAACATTTGTTGAGAGATCGATTTCAAAGACAGATTTCCAAGGACAGGTAGGAAAAGGGTCTAATTCTTTATTTTTAATTTTCTTTTCATTAATTACTTTTCAATTGCAACTTTTTTTTTTATTTCTCAAAAGAATTTCATTTCCTATTTTTGATTGACAAATTATACGTTCAACAACTTTTCTTTATTTTTCATTGCTTCATTCTTTTTTCTACTTTTACTCATCTTTCATTATCCTACGTTATTTTTTCTTATTCTCATTTCTCTTTTTCTTCTCAAATTCTCTTTTATAATTGTATTTAATTTTTCGTTCCTTGCAAAATTTTATTTCCCACTTTTTATCAAATCGACGAAAGGAATCGAATCGAATAAAAGAACGAAGTAGGAGAATAATTGGAGAAGTAATTTTTCTAAATCTTCCTTTACCTGGCCATTATTTTTCTTTCCATTGTCCATTTTCTTTCTCAAAAACTTTCTCAAAAACTCGTCCATCCCCATTGAGAAATCGTACAAATAAATCGTAGCGAAACTTAATCCATAATTTACCAGAGGTGGAGATAAGCTATTCGTTATTAATGTGATGAAGTAGAATCGACCGAGTATAGTCAGACATCGGAGGAACAAAGCGGCTTGAAACTACTTAGCGAGAAAGGAAACCTCGTTCTTGCGGTCCATTCATCTTTCTCTTTACCTTTTTCCAACTCTGATTACCGTTTCTTCAACGATCCCATCCCTTTCTTGCTCTTGAGAGCAAAAATTCTTCACCTTTTGTCCCCATTCCCCACCCCTCGATTTTACCGATCAACTCTTTTCATCGTCTTTCATCGACGACATCCTCTTCTTTTCTTTCTTTCTTTCTTCTCGATAAATTTGTTTTCTTTTTTTATGCATAAGAAATTATGAAATAATAAACTGGGCTCTTTTCTTTTGGTCGAAGAGAACGATTGAAGATATAAAAGTGGAGATGAACGATAACGAGATAAAAACGAGATCATATTATATTTTATGGTATTATATTTAAAATATTATGTGATCGATCGTAATTTGTGAGGATATTAAACGAAAAAATATTAAAGAAAATGACAAGAAAAAAAGGTTGATATAGTGATGAATTTAATTAAAAAGAAAGAAAAAAAGAAACCTGAATAAGAAATTATTAAAAAAATTTTCAAAGAAAAGAAATTTTTAAGTTATTCGACGAGATGAAAAAAAATTTGAATAATAGTAAAAAGTTATTTAAAAAATCTTCAAAGAAAAGAAATCTTAAAAATACTCGACAAGATGGCGAGGAAAAAAAAAAGAAACCCCCCTTGAATAACAGCGAGAAATATATTTAAGAAAATTTCAATGAAAAGAAATCTTAAAAGTATTCGAGAGAGATTTATAATTTATTTCCATATTGTCGTCGATTAGTTTTCTAGATATATTCCGTTGAATAACAAAGGAAGGAGGGGGGAGAGGGGCGACCGGAAGTGGGGCATAAATCGCTGGCAGAATTCGTTTTCGCGTGGAGGCACGATCAATCAGAGTCTCGACGCCTGTTTCGTTTCTTGAAAAATACGATTTACGTAGCTCGTAAATAATCGTACACCTCGTCGACGTGACGAGAACTTATGGGACTCGTGTCACTCGAATTGTACGATCGAGTACAACGAACGATCGTATAATTAAGATTTGAGAATCGTTCGACATCCTCGATAGAATTGAATTTCTTCGATCGTTGAGATTTAGATGGTTGGAATAGAACGAGTTGAAGAAAGAGAGAAAGAGATAGAGAAGGAACGAGTGTCCTTGAGAATCTTAGAAAATTTTCTGAATGTATTACATCTCGTCGAGAAAGAATATGGTGATTTTTTTTTTATGAATTTTTGGCTAATTTAAATGTTGAAAAATTATAATTTCGTTTTTCTAAACGTAAAAAATATTTTTATAAAGGGAGAAACTATTTTCGTTGGAAAATAGAAATACACGTAGAAAAGAATACGAAGGATTTTAAATTTTATAAATATTCCTGGAATTATTACGAGAATTATTCATAATTAAAAATTAAGGTATAGATTAGATGCGATTAAAAGATAAAAATCTTTATTTTAATATGTAGATTCACTTCTTTAATCAATATTAAAAGAATCAAGCAATTAATTCACATGTATACTTTCAAAAAACAAAAGATTGCTTCGATATCTCATTGTAAAATTCTTAAAAAGAAACCAAAACTAAATATCATCGATTCATTAATTAATGAAAAACATTAAAGTACTCACATGGAACGAACGATACATGACTTTCAAACACGTACGTAACACCCACAAACCATCCTACTCTTTATTGTTCCTACAATCGTTGATCCTCGTTACATCCACCCCTAATGTACCATATTCAACATATCGTCACGATCGCCGTTCCCCCAATTTCCAATGGAAATACCTTGATCGAGGTCAGCTGCCTGTTCCCAGATCTCGACACAAGAAACGAGGCAGAAGATCGACCGACCATCCCTCTGCGAACCGTGTTCCCGCGGTTGAGATTTCTGCCAGGTATCAGACCGCATCGAGGTCCGATTAAATTTGTAGGGGCGTTCAACCGCGAACGGAGAAACGTGTAACTCCATTTTCGAAAGACAGTGGAGGGAATCATCATCGTTCTTAGTTCATTAAGTATTGAAAGAAAGTTGGCGTGGATTCTTGGTGATGTCGAAGCGAGAGATGGGATTTTGAGGTTAGGAGAGGGAATAAAAAGTGTGTAAATTCTGTGATTCGTATTTCATGATGAAGTAATGTATGTCTATTTTTATTTTGGGGAGACAGACAGAGAGGAATCATTGGTTTTGAATTATTATAGAGATTGGATTTTAGGAGGTTAGAAATGATGAATGAACAAAAGGGCAAAATGCAAAATTGAATATAGATGATTTGTATTTTGTATAAAATAATGTGTAATTAATTATATAAGTTAGTTCATAGTTTAAGAAGTTGATTGAAGGAAGTTGATGTCGATTGGTTAGTTCTATGATGAAGTTGAAGAAAATTGAGGTTAGGAAAAGAAATGATGAATGAATATATATTATTAATTAAATTATGATATAAATAATGATATAAAAATCTTTTTTTTCATTATATATTTTATATTTTTATATTCTTTTTAATTTCAATATTGTGTTATGGCACAAATTAAATTGTAATTAGTTTAACATTGAATCAACTTATATTGGATAACTTAGAATAATAATAAAACAGCACAGTTCGTTTTTTTATTACACTTATATCATTATGATTTTCAATAAATCATTCGTGATTTATATGAATGAATTTTCGTTTCTCTATTTATAGATTATCTTGAATCGATTCTAAACATCAAGATAAAAATATATAATCTTATACAGATATACATATATTTATGCAAGACATGAAAAATTTAATTTTCCATTAAATGTGAAGTGAGATGTATATACGTAGAGAGACTCAATTAAAAGCAGGCAGACAGGCGAGAAAATATGAATCTTTTCTTAGAAACAAACTTTTATTTTTCATTATGATGAAAAAAATTTTGTTCTTGGTTCTTTTGTATTTCAATATAAGAGGTAAAAGTGAGTGTAATCCTTGACTTTCAACGAGCGACATCTTGCGTTATCGTGCAACAGGTCTCCATTGTATTATAAATCTTCTTGTTTTATTACAGCAATTTCTTTCGCTTTAAATGAATCGATGATAATAATTGATGATGGGAGAAAATTTTATTAAATTTTTTTAATTATTCTTAAATTTTATTAATCAATTATTATTTAATTTTATTCAATAAATTATTTAATATTTATAAAACATAGCTGTGCATAGAGATTGGAAGAATTTATAATTTTATTTCGTTTCTGATGATTGAATGATAGAGAATGAAAATTATAATATGAATATTTTCGTGTTTAAAATTTTAAAAATAGGAACAACTGGATGAAGATGAAACACAGTTTGTGAGAATTCGACAGTGTGTTACGTTATTTATTTTAGAATTTGTACGCTCTGTTGTCACAAATGATTTCACAGAGCGTACCGATTCTTTAATAAGTGTCGTCAACAATTATCAACCCTTGAGGATCATCCAGGGCTACGAAGCTTGAACGAATACAAAGTAAGAAAACAGCTTTGGTGAAAATATTTGTAATTTGTAGAAACATGAAATAATAAAAGAAAGAGATATAAAAATAAATATAAAAAAATATATTGTCGAATTTTTTATTCCTTTCTGCTCTCGATAGTTCAAAAGTTTTTGCATTTAGAAATTTTATAGTTAAAAAATTCGAAAATTAAATATTCAAAGTATAGAATTAAGGGTTTAATAATCTATTAATTTCAAAGTTCAATGTTTAATCATTCATGTTCGATAATCTAAGTTTCAAAGTCATTAATCAAAATTCTAAAGTCCAAAATGCATTGCATAAAAATTTAAAATTCAAAGTCTAATAATTTAAAATATTTATAATTCATTAATCAAATATCTATCATTTAAAAAATTCCAAATTTAGAGTAATAATATTTAAAATTTAAAATTTAAGACTTACAATTCAGAGATTCAAATTTCAAAAATAATTTGAAATAGTTTAATGACCAAAGTTCATTGATATTAATAAGATTCAGATTTACCTGAAATAAAAAAAATTCAATATTTAAAATTTAAAAATTCAAAGATTCAAATCTTAAAAATAATTTCCAGATTCAAAATTCTAAAAATCAAATAATACTACCAATGCAAGGATATAACAATTTTAACCTTTGCTATTTTTTTTCACCATCAATTTCCAAACTTCATCCTCCATCTTCTCTTTTCCTCTCGACTCCACTCGTAGCTCGTTAGCTCGAAAGGGGAATAATTTCATTAGTGTCGTCTCAAAATTGGAAAAGCGTGTCCCTTCAATAATTACAATATCGTCTCCTTTCAGCAACTAGTCTTATGTCACTTATAATGATTTCAATGACAAATTTGGTCACCAATTGATGTGTAATAAATGTATCAATGACACATCAAGATTTCTTCCAGTAATCGAGTTAAAATAAATTTTTAACATGCTAAAATATATATATATATATAGAATTTTTGAAAAAAATTGTGCAAAAAAAACTGTGTAGAGACTGTGAAGAAAAATTCATATTTCTGAAAATTGAATGATTGAAAATTATTGAAATTATTTTTGGAAATCATAAATCGATTGTAAATTATTTTTCAATTTTTAATAAAATTTACAGAATTTTTCAAACTAAGAAAAAAAGAATTTATGAGGATTGAAGAATATTGACATTCTTGATTAATAAACTATTTGAGAAAAATTATTTTGCAATTTTTAGATTTGATAATTTATCATAATTTATCAAAAAATAATGTTCAAAAGAATCTTATTCAAAAAACATTCGTATACATTATCTTCTTCCACTACTTTCTATTTCTCATCCGATTTATCCTTATCATTAATTCTTTTTCCAATTAAATTAAAAGAGGAATAAAATATTTTATAAGTACTTAATTAACGAGCAATTCTCATTCATTACTTTAATCTTGAATTACACCTTTTGTCATATAAATTCCTAATATCCTATTATACAATCTTCAGATAACAATATATAAATTAGACTTTGATATTAAATAAAACGAGATGTAAAATTAAATGAAATATGAAAAGTGCAAAGAAAAAAATATATATAAATATTTATTCCAAATTTTCTACAATTTTTTTTTTTTTAATAAAACAATCCCCCAGTATTCTCTACTGTATCCACAAAAACTATCAAAGATATCTTCGTCAAAAATCTCAAAGAACACCATTTGATCGCTCTTCCAACACAGGAGGAAATATTTTCTCGAGAACCAGTTTCCAGTGAAAGAGCACCAATCCCAGGAGGCCCATTTCGACTCCTGATAATTATCCACGGACAATGTATCCGACGATTGGAATCCATCTTGGACCGAGATTACCAACCTATTTTGATCTGCTCGCGTGTCGGGGCGATTGGGCACCGCCTTTGTCGTGTCGAGATATCATCCCCTTTTGTAATTCTATATTCTTCGAGCCCTCCTCTATCTTTTTCTAGAAGATGATCTTAATTATTGACGAATTAAAGGGGAAAAATGGTGATTTAGATTTTAAATTTTACTTTGCTTCGAGGAAAAAATTCCATTTTCGTTTCGTTTGTATTTAAATTTTTGGTAATTAGAATTTAGAAAAATTTAATTCCTCTATCGTCATACACGATCCAATCCATGATTATGAATTTTTCTTTTGCTTTATAAAATTTTATTTTGTTAAAATGTAGAAACGTGAACATTTGATAGAATAGAACAGAAGGCAAATAGTTTAAGAATAGAATAAATCAATTAATCATGTCAATTTGTATTCAATAATCCATATCCATCCAGTTCTATTATATTGCGTAATTAGTAAGTAAAGTTAGGAGAGGCGAACTCTGATATAGAACTGTCGCCATTATAATTCATCCTTAATCCAAGCTTGATTCAGGTCTCAATGATGTTATATAAGACGTGGAATTAAGAAAATCGATTCGAAGGATCAAACTTGGTCAAGTTTGAATCGAGTCAAGGGTTGAATTATAGAGAATTATACATATAGGGAACAACGAAAATCGATTTCTATTATTCTGGGTTTATGTAGAACTTTGATGAACCTGTTTCATATTCCGATCGATGCACGATTAAATTCTATTATTTCTATAAGGTATGGTTCATTAAGGGATATAATTTACATTACAATAATTTATGAACTTGAAGAGAACTTGTATTAAAATTGAAATAAAGACGAATTTGTAATAGTGATTATTATTATTTTAATTTTTCAAATTTATTCAATCTTGAATAAATTTGATATTCATCATTTAATTTATAAGATGGCAACGCTTATTTGAGTTTCTTAATTTTAGAATATTGATTTGTTGCCGATGGCCAATATCGTGGAAAGTACATATTATAATAAAATTTATAAAAATAGGAAATTTAAATATATCTTTATATGATCTTATAATATAATGTTTAATACTATATTTAATATTCGATACCAAGTAAAGTAATATTTCACAAAAGTTGTGGAATAAAATATGGATTAAGAAAAACATTGCAAATTAAGAATTTAATCATTTCCATTACAATATCTAAATATTAAATTTTATAAAATTATCCGTTTAAACTGTGATTGTTACTTGTTTTAAAAAATTTTTCATGAAAGATTTATTAATTTATTTGGGATGATTTAAGAATAATTGAGGTTAATAACAAGTAAATGGTAGAAGGATTTTTCTGTTAATCTAGAAATAAAATATTAATACAAGAATCAATCAAAAATAGTATATACATAAAAGAAAGAAAATGTTTTTTGTAATATACATTTTAAGAAAATAATCGATTGTCAATCATTTTCCTCTCAATCTTAGAAATTTTCAACTACACTGGATATTAATGTCTTTTATCCTCATTTATATTAAAAAAAAAAGTATACTTTAATAAAATAATAAATTGTAATCGTTTTTGATTTCCTTCTATTTTTATAAATTTTTTTAAAAACTGTACTCAAAAATGATAGAAGAAAAAAAAAAGAAAAAGGACAGGTCATCGAAGAATTCTAAAATATCTACAATAAACTAAGAACACAAAAAAGCAATAACATCATTTATTGCTCGTACCAAGATATTCATCTCGATTCGAAATCGAGATGAATCAACTACAAAGGTGAACACACTATTTACGGCACTTAATTCAGCGCCATTTTCTTCCGCCGTTTAATCCATCCCCTAACACGGTACGATTTCACAACCTTTTGTATCTCAATGTTCTCGTTTTTAAACTAAAAATCTATCTATCTTTTTTCTAGGAAAAAAAGAAAAAAACAAGCTTTATTTAACTCACTGTGCCTATTTAACTCTTCGGTCTAAACATTTCAACGGTGGAGTGGAAGGACACAGAAGAAGCAACGTTTTTTTTTTCTCTTTAATTTTCCACTTCTGGAACACGACGCACGAGTCCTCTCGAGCATTCTACGAAAAAAAAAAAAAAAAAAAAAAAAGAGAAAGAGAAAGAGAGGAAAAAAGAGGGAAATTAGACAGAAAGAGGAGAAACCAACGACACGTATCTTCTCAACGAACCTCGTTAATGACTCGTATCCAAAGAGTCATCCAGTTGTTTTGAAATTTGAGGAAGAAACATTGTCCCATGTTAGGGGTTAGATGGACTCATTTCGTTCAGTGACTCTTCCTTTATTTGATCCAAGAGTAAGAAATTGATGAGACGGCATCGAAACATTTATTACATTATTTTTACTATTAATGGCTAGCTAGGATGAGGCGAATTTTACTCGTCCAACTCGCGTCTTCCATACCATGTCAAAATTGATTCTAGACGATCCAAAGATGGTGTTTCATCATTTCGATTGGAATTTTTTTCTTCGCTTTCAAAGCGCGTGCAAATTGAGAAATTGAAATCTTGGATTATCTAGATTAATTGTTAGTTACATAAAGGAAAATATTATGGAAAATTTGGTTGCCACTTCCTGTGATGATGAATGATAATGAAGAATTATTGTTATTGTTTATTATTAACAATCAATTTCTATAATACACGCTGTGAAAAATATAATTTTTAAAGTTATTTGACCAATTAAAAAACCATGGTAATTTTATCATTGCATACATTTATATTATATTTAAATAAAATATTTATATTTTTACATTATACATATTGTATAATTTATTTAAATGATAATAAAATAAAGAATCGATAAAATCGCAAATTAATTTATACATCAAACTTCATCCCTTTTTCTCTTTACAGAATAATACTTTTACAGGAAAGAAAAATTATATATCTTTTTTTTTTTAACATTATTTATAAAGCTTTGTTCATTTTAGATATAATGAAGCAGAAAATCAACAATACTGCCTGAAACTAACAGCGCCAGAATTTTAGGTTAGCTTATTGGAACTTCTTCGAAAGCTTCCACTTGTCCGCTTCCAGATGGCGCTGTCTCTGCGCGACAAATTCCAGATTAATCGATAAAAACGATCTTTATCCTTGGAAAATCTTCTACATCTCCAAATGTTATTATTTTATTTATTTATATTATTATTTCTTTTTTCCTTTTTTTTTCTATTTAATAACTTCTTTCGATTTTTTTTTTAAATAATTCCTCCTTTTTTTTTTCTTTTCAGAGGAAATGCTTCACAGGAAACAGCAACTTATCTTCCTATTTCTTCTCTTCCGCTTGTTCATTCGAAATGTTCACAACTCGAAATTCTTATAACCTAAATCTCACACTTGTAATTCTTATGAACATATATATGAACATTTCGATATTTTCTAATACGAAATATCGGGATAATAATAATAACAATAGATAATACTCTTTTAATCCTGACATCGATATACAAGAAAATGCCTGCAATAAAATACGCCCCATCTTCTTTACGATCATTTCGTAAAAATATTTTACGATCTTTTCGCCATGTTTCTTTTTTTTTTTTTTACGATCTTTTGTAAAATATTCCTACGATATACAAGATTCTTTCACTTCTATCACGCGATCTCTTTCGATAAAATCGGTATACGGAAAAAAGAGGGGGGAAAAATTACATTCTCCGAAATACAAATTTCCAATCGCTTTAAGACTTATCTCTTTGCACGAGAAGAATCATTTTTCCTTTATCCTCGCTCGAATTCGTAATTGATCGCAAACAGACCTCGAACCTAACCTGTTCCTCGTTTCTATCTCTCCCATTTTTCCACATAATCCAACCGAGTACACGATTGACAGCGGACCGGATGCTCTTGTACGTCCATCTTGCTCCTCGTTTCCTCAGTCTTCGGGCTCTTTCAGCAATTCGCCGCCGTTTCCTAATGAGTTTTCTTCTCCTTCTTCGCCAAGATCGTCGATCCACGGTCTGTTGCAGGCGCTGTTTGCTGGAACACTTCGAACAACAACGAAAGGAACGTTCTCCATTGTCGGCGTTTCCCTTTTTTTTTATTTTTTCTTATTTTTTTAAATTTATATATATATATATTTATATTTATATACGTTTCATATAATCTATATATGGTTACTTTAAGCAACCTTTCGATCGTTTTTCTTTGGAGCTTTTTTTTTTTGTTTTGTTTCGAATTTTTTCTCTTTCTTTCTTTTTTTTTTTTTTTATTTCTCATTGCATTCGCTTTTTGTGGCCGGTTTTTTTTCGGTTTTTGTCGACGCGAGATTTCACGAAGGGACGAGAGCATTCTGGCCGGTGAAAGTCGGGTTCAATTTGTGTCGGTTTTACCGCTTTATTCTTTTTGCTACTGCAACCAAAAAATTGTGGATCATGCTGTTAACGCTGCAAGAAGAGGATGGTTAACCCTTTCTAGTGGTGAGTAATGGCTTTATGATTTATCTTAATATTTCTCTCTTATATTTTTTTACTTTTATTATTTTACTCTAATTTTCTGTTCTTTTTTTTTTTTTTTATTTTCGTCTAATATTTGTAATTCATATTTGTCGAAGAGACTTTTTTTCTTTTCTTTTTACTTTTTATAATCATTAAGATTAACTCTTATTGTTGATAAATTTGATTCATTTGCGTCCCATATTCGTGTTTTTCATCTGGCTAAAGGAATAATAATCCGAAAATATTCATCGTGATAAACAACTTCAAACATTCTTCAAATCGAGATTAGAATGAAAGATTTGAGGAATAATTTGTATAAATAATAATAACTCGATCGGATACGAATGAATTCGATTTATATGGAATAAGAGTTAATTAAGTTTACGAGGTATTTACACACCACTAAAAGGGTTAATACAAAGAAAAAATATTTTTTTTTTCTTTTTAAATGACTCAAGGATCGTGCAGAGATCGTAAATTATGAGAGAAGATAAAAAAATAACGATCACTAATCTTCGTGATTTTTATTCGACGATACGATCCCATTTACACTATTCCAAAAAATTTACACGCTATCGTTCAAAAGTTTGGAAGCAATGAGACACTTTGAATTCAACAAAATTCCAAAATTTGTTGAATAATAATAATAATAATAATAAAAAAAAAAAAGATAGATAAGAAAATTTCAAACGAGTATCAAATCATTTTAATTCCACCTCCATAATAACAAATTTTGATTATTATACATCTATAATCTTTACATTTCGTTTGCTTCCAAACTTTTGAACGATAGCGTTATATATTTCATCCACAAAAAAAAAAAAAAAGCTATGCGAATACTGGTTCGAAAGAATATTTCGAATATCTTTCGTTCACGAGCCGGAGGCAAGGTTTCAACCGGAAGTTATAAATAACTAAATCGAGGAATTCTGTTGAACAATCCAGTATATTTAATATTACTTTCCAATTATTATAAACAATCAAAAATACATGTTTTGGGTCCTCACCTTGACAGTTTGAAATTTCTCCATTTTTTTTTTTTCCTTTTTTTTTTCTTTTCAAAATATTATCGAGAGAACGAGTTTTTTTTTTTTTTTTTTTTTTTTACACAAGAAGAGGTGAAAATATTGTTCGCGATTCTTTCAAGGGTTACTATAATGTGAACTATACAAAAATTTGTTTACTAGATAGTGTCTTTTTGATATTCTTGTTGTTCAATTCTTTGTTTTGTTTTTGATGTTGTTGTTGTTGTTGTTGTTGTAATCGTTTCGACTGACCTTCGAATCTCCAGCGCCGAGGAACATTAGGCCCATAGCACCAGCATACGCCAACAGCGTTTCCACAACTTGTTGGGTCTCGAGGAGGATTCTAGTTTCGTTCATCCAATCCTTGGCGACCGATCTTGGCGCCCCCTTTAGAAGATTCATATAGCGGAGGGTCATTTTGAAATCGCCACGATCGAGCCAATACCTGGAACACAAATCGAGGAATTTGTCAGTAAAAAATATTGAAATGTATTTTCATTACTTTATAGAGAATCTATAGAGAAAATTTTTCCATTTCGTATCGGTGGGACGATGAAAGAAATTATTTTGTATTCAGATTTTATGAAAAATGGGCTGTGAGTATATATATATGATTGATTTGAATTTTAGATCGTTATTATTTGAATATGAAGTATTTATATTTGCGTGTTTATATTTAAATTCTATTTCAAAATTTCACATTTATAAAATCTATCAACAATTGTTATTAAATCTTATTATCCCTAATAGAATGTTATGCGTTAATAATTTAAATTTCATCTTTGAAATTCAAAAAAGAAAAAAAAAATATTGAAATAAAATAAAAGCAATGGGAAATCGAAGCCTGATATTCGATAATCTCGAAACGATCATTGAAATTATTTGTGGATCGAGCGAGGCGTAAACATAAAAATGTGGAATTGTGAAAAAGGGGGTTGAAATCGTCTCGAAAAACATTTTCCGAAAATTTTTGAGAAATGTTGGCTCGATCTTTCGATTATTTTATTTTTATTTGTCCTAAAAAAAAAAGGAGGGGAGAAGGAGTATTGCTGAAAATAATGAAAAAGATTTTTTTTTAATGAAGAGAGATTTGAAGAGTAATTCGTTTTAATAAAATTTTAAATAATATTACACCGATTAACGTCAAAGGGATTTTGAATTTTTTAAATTCAAAGAATATATAAACTATACTCTCATGGATATCGATAAATTTTCTATTTCTCTTTTAAACCGCTAATTAATCATATTAATTATCAAAAAAAAAAAACTCGATTATCTTGCATGCTCACGCGATATTATACATTTTTATAAAATTTTTTACTGCCACTCGTTTCGTTTATAGCACGACGCTTCAAAAATTTATTAAATCATCCTCCAAATATAATTTTTAAAACTGGTGGAGAAGAAAAATTCACCTTTTTTTTTTTTCAATTTAAGCGCGAAACGAAATATTCTAAATTTTTTTTTTAAAAAAAGATCGCTTTATTAACAACACTTTAACAATTTATCGAATGAAATTTAATTGAAATTTTTGTTGCACAATTAAAAAATATCCCCCTCTGACCACCTCTGTAAGTGTAAAGAAACGAAACGAAAAAAAACCCTCTTTCGAAAGAAATTAGCTTAGCTAGAAGAAGCAATTGTAACGGTTAGCTAAATTCGAGCGAGGCTCTTAGTTGGAAGGGGAGGAGGGGGAGAAAGTCGTGGATCGATGGTAGATCGGCCGTGGAAAACTTTTTCCTCGGGCCGTTTTCCAGGCCAGGGGTTAATGTAATGGCCGTGTCGTCGATCGAACGAACTTCTCGAGTCGTATCGATTAATTGTCGCTCCCTGACGAAATCGAGAGAGGGAGGGGAGGGGGAGGAGGCTTGTTTTGTCGTGGACGACGTTATTATAAAAATGAGGGAGGGAGGGATCATCGATTCTCGGGGTGTGAATTAATTAATGAGGTTTTCGGTGGAATTTCAACAATAGGGGAGGGGAAGAGGGCGCGAGGAAAGAGGGGTTGTTTTTTGCGATGTAAGACCACGTTAATATACCACGAATAAGATATAAATATTTAGAAGTTGTATTCAAGGATAAGTTGAAATTTGCTTGAAGATGGAATTGCGGGAATTATAAGTATCGTTTGAACTTTAACGTTATGATATTTCTTGCAAATAATTTCATTTTATTATAACCAGTAAACTTTTGTTTGATTATAAAATATTAGCTGGAGATTTATATTTATTATTGTACGTTGGAATTTGATTGATGATAGAATTAATTCCTGTTTCTTCAATTCAATCATGATATAAATATGTAAGCGTTAAACATATGTTGAATTATTTGAATTTATTTCGTGTAATTTATTTTTTACAAGAATAATAAATCTGTTTATTCTATTTTAATGAATTTCAAATAATGAAAGAAGAATTACATTGAATCACATCGAATGTATTGTCACTATAAATTAGAATAAATTGTAACACGATAAAATTATTCGATATCGTTCAATTCCTTCGAAATTGAAAAATTGCAATTAAATTCAAAAACCCCCTCTAAAACGCAGCCATGATCGATTCGAGGGGTGGAACATATTCTCAAAGAATACCTCACGTTCGCTGAACAAGCATCAAAGAAATTTCAATCTCGTTTGAAGGAAGAAGTGCGAATACAGAAACGTGTCTCTCCATTCTTCCTCTTTTTTTCCTTTTTCTTTTTTCATCGCACATATCTATATCAAGGGAGAAAAACAAACGAGGAGGAATTAGACGAGGCAATCTTCTAATTAGATTCTGCGAGTTAAAGACTTGATTAAATTTATCCCTGGGGAGATGAAAGAAATCCTTGAGACTGGATGATTGTAAACAATCACATTCGACTTTTTCCCTTTTTTTAATGCAAAAGTCCATGGAAGTTGCATCTGGGATTGAATTAAAAATAAAATGATTCATAATTCTCTCAAAATAGATAAATTTGTTACAAATTAATCAAAAAGTAATATGGTGATAAGTATGATGATAGGTAGGACAAATAATTATCTTTGATCAATTTTTTTACAATAGTTGCTCTACACAATTTTATGTTCAACTATTTATAGTTCTAATAATAAGTGGATATTTAATTTTGAAATCAGATCTGAATTTTTCAATATTCATAATTCATATTAACAATAAGATTAACTCTGGAATTATCAAACTCATTAAAATGATGAATTACAGATACAACTTTAAACTATTTATAAAAAAATATTTGGATACATGTTATATTACAGATAGTTAAAACTTTGAATGACTTGTTAAGTGAAATTAAGTTAAACGCAAAAAAAAAAAAAAAAAAAAAAAAGAATCCTCATTTGCCTTAATAATAGTAAAACTAGAAGGCGACTTCATATAGCCACAAGAATGGCCAGAGAGAGGTTTAAATTATACCTTCATTTGCTAGAAAATTGTGGTCCATGTTGAATTACAAAGCTCTAAACTCACATCCAGAACACATCAATTAAAGTAACGTTGTTCTGACGATAAGGAGGTAAAATACTGTGCCATTTAAATTGTACACTTTTATTTTATAGACACGTTATTCGTTACGAATTCTAACGAAGAAAAATCTTCTCTAAAAACTTCTCTGGAAATTCAGATCGACGTTTCAAATTAATGATATAAACAATAATTTAATTTTGTATTTTACTTGTATTTCTACTTCAAAATCACATTAATCATGATAATTTGATTAAAAAGATAAATACAATTTAAAAATTATCGAAAATTATGGATTAATAATACGTAATTCGATTGCTTTCTTGCTAATTGAGAAAGCAAAATTCGTCTCGAATGGGTTAACTGAAAATGCAGAGAGAGAGAGAGAGAGAGAGAAAAGAAAAATGTTTGGGGATCCAATTCTAACATGCGAAGTCCTCACGTCAATTGCAAAGATAGAGAGAAACGCTAAATCCTCCGAGTTTTAATTAGAATCCTGCAGTTTATAGGCGAGTGCAGGAACTTTGAAACGAAACGGAAATCTGTTACGTTCCACTCGTGCAATGGCAACGAAGAAACGGCGCGAAAAAGGGAAAGAATAAATAATAAATAAATAAAAATTATATGCTTGGTAAAATGTTCGAAAATTTATTTATTCAATGAAATTCCAATTTTTAAACTTGGACTTGTTAAAACACCATCGAGTAGCAAAAATTCAAGTTTTACAATTTGATTGCAAAAATTTCAGATTCCTTGCTCAACCTTCATTTTCCACCCCTTTCTTCCGCCGTCACGCTACACGTACGTGATCGACCGTGAACACGGGCGCAAATACCACGCGTGTAAACCGCACATGAAACCGCCCACACACGTTACACGCGACACGACGGGAAATAAAATATGCGCCCGTTATACAAGCTACCCCGCTTTCAATCCTTTCACATCGATATAAAATATTACGGGCAATGTTTCTCAGGAAACATCCCTCTATTGGCGAGAACCGGAGTTATTCTGGAGAATGTTGATATAATCGTGGAGGACGTAAATTTTGGAGGGAAAAGTTGTTACGAAAAAATTTATATTTTTAAACATCTCGATCGGTGTTTTTCGATTAATTATATATAACACACGTAATGAGGATGATGGAAGCATCCCTTTATTGCTAGAATTAGAATCGTTTTATTTTACATCATTTTCAATGAAGATGAAATTAATTAATTAGGAATGGCATGTCGAATACACATACGCTGCGAAACAAGCATTTATATTATTCTTTCTTTCTTTATAATTTCTTCGAAAGTGTCTCTCTCAAAGAGGAGAGATTTCTTCAAGAAAACTCTCTTATGTTTAACAAAGATTTATCGATCTTGTGAATTATTTCTGCATTTTCATTAAAAATGGACATTCCACGAGTTTCACAAGATAGAGAGGAGATAAATAAATATTTTAACCGGAAGCGTAATGTGGTCTACATTCACAGAGTAAGAGAGAGAGTCACAGGGACGTGACCGGATGCTCTCCTTCAATATTAAACTTTAATATTCGATGGCCACTCTTTTTTATCGATACCTAGTTCTGCTAGCAGCGATGTTTTTATGGAAGACGCGATCTTCAATGTAATTTTTCTACAGATGGCTTTTAGAGAAATGGCGAAATCCTATTTTAACAGTATTTTTAAATTAGATTACTCGTAATTTCATTTTTTCAAAAAAAAAAAAATTATAATTTAAAATTTATCGTTACACCTTGGAGGAAAGGGAGTATAACATCTCTTATAATAATTTATGCTAATTTATTCTTATAATCGTTTATAGTCGAACTAATCATTCCTTTGATCGAGAAAATTAAAATCTCAACGTTCAAATAATTTTTCGAAGTGGAATCGTGGAATTTAAAAGTGAGATTAAAGTTTCGTGATGTTTTTAAATTTGATTTAACTTCGTGCCAAACGATTTGATGAAATTAAAATTAGCAAAGTATTTAAAATGAAGAGTTTCATTCTTTCTCATTTTTTCATTTTGGAGAGTTTAGGGGATAGTGAAGAATAGTAAATGTGATTTATGATCATTCTACTTGTTCTTCTGTATTATTAAGTAACGAGAAAAAAATTTGTTAGATTAAAAAAAAAAAGAAAAAAAATAATAATTTATAATTAGCTTTTGTTTGATTCAAAAGTATGTTTATAAGCTGCAATTATTTTTCTCAGGTATTTCGATTTGTGTTTTATAAAAATAAGTAAATACATACATTATTCCATTGTTTTATAAATTTTTCATATCAAGAGATTAAGTGATATTTATGCTTTTATGATAAAACGATTAAAATGTAAATATTATTAATCTTTTGAACGAAGAATAACAATAATTCGTAATCTACATTAACATTTAATTAAACGTTTATTCATATTAATTTATTATATATTCTGAGAGAAATAAAAGAAGGAAATTGCTAAGAATCTTCCAATTCTTGGACTTGCCTTTTACGAAGAATCAACACAGAAACTTCCGCCAACAAGAAGCGGAAGTTGGGACAAATCCGTAGAAAACTCTTCGTGATACAAATGTTTCTCATAGAAAACTTAAAGTGTCTCCGCGAAGATTTCTGGAACATTCGTTTTTTCTCTGAAAAACTTTGGAAAAATACTTCTCCATGCTTTCTTGTATATTACAAATCTTGAAAAGAACAACGTTTCTTGTATATCTTCTTACTTTTATAATTCGTTCCCTTATATTTTTATATATAATTACATGTATTTGTAATTTCTATTTCATATACCATTATATATATATATATATATACATATATAGACAGGAATAATTTTAACAAATGATTAAATAATACAAATTTGAAATAATTTTTCAAAGAAAATAAAAAACATGTAACATTCGCGTAATTTTTATTACAAATTTATTATTCGCAATTCTGTTGTAATAAAATTATATTTCATAATTTATTTTCAAAAGGAAACAAAGAAAATTATTTTTTTTTTTTCAAAATAATTGTACAGTGATATATAATGCAATAACAGAGCTGCGGAAAAATTATTTTTAACGAAAATTAATATTCGTTCAACGTGCGAAAATGTCAATTCTATCGGGTATGAAAATTAAATACACACCCACCAAAAATCTAAAGAAAGCTTTCAAGCAGTGTAGAAATAAGCAATGTAGGAGCCGGCTGACGTAGCGCGGTGCTGTACTACTGAAACCACCAATTTTTCCCCAATTCTATTAAAACAATGCTTTCAAAAGCGATCGTGCTAAAAATATTCTCACTCGTATCTCAATATTACAAAACAAAATCTACACAATGGAGGCTAAAATTAAAAAAAAAAAAAAAAAAAAAAAGGTAGAAAAAATGGAAAAAAAAAAAAAAAGAAAAAAAACACGACGAGGAAAATTCTAAACGAAACCAAAAGCAATGTCAACTGATGGAAAGAAACAATCAAACCATTCTTCGCCATTTCCACACCACAATATTCACCGCGATATCCATACAAACACGAGCCAATTTAACAGCAACACGGAGACAAAAGCGTGGAGGAACGCAGAACTTTAAAACCGAAACAACTCGAACGAATTTTAATCAGCCTGTTTTGTATAATGGACTGGACAATTTCGAGATGATCCAACGAAACAATAAAAAGATAAATGTTGCGGGAAGGAAATTGATCGATTTTGGGGGGAAATTTAATTTTTTTTTTTTTCAAATACTTTTTACAGGCGAATGAACAAAATATTGATTATTTTTTACTAAAATTAATTTAACACTTTTCCATAAATTTAATCCACGAATTATTTGATTGATTTTTACAAAGTTTCGTTACAAAGATAGGATTAACGGAAGGATTAATTAAATAAAGTATAATTGTTTTTTTAAGCGTGGACAAATTAGTTTTTTAAATTAAAGGTAACAAGAGAAGGATTATGATGGAGTAGAAAAGCTGGGATTCACGATTCTTCTTAATTGGGTTCATCGACGTTCCAATTATGATCCTAAGTATGAGACTTTGCCAGCCATGCGGCCATGATTTATGATCCCATTGTTTGCAAGAATTTAACCGAGAAATTGGCGTTATCGAGCTTCACGTTGCCTTGTCTCTCTCAATGGAGGGCGATTTTATAATCCACATGATTATTTATACGTGGATCTTAATCTCTTCAATTATCAGATTCAGACATAAACTAAACTTCTTCTTCGACGAGAAGAAAATAAAATGGAGAAGAAAGTTGTTCGAGTATCTTAATAGAATTATAAAAATTGAAAATATTGAAAGTAATTAAAAATGATTCATTTCAACTCGTTTTCTATTAGTTTCTCAAGTTTTAATCTCAAAATAAACAGATGTATTAAAAAAAATTTCTTCCTCTTTGTTAAAAGCAATTAAATATAGTTTAATTGAAAAAGTTAAGAAACTGCACCGTAAAAGAAAGAAAGCATAAAATTGATTCTATCTCCATATTTTGAACCTTAATGTATCTAAAACCATCCATCATCTATTCAACTCTTAAAGTTTCTAAAATTCACAATGAAACTAATTACCATCTTTATTCACAGCCATTTATCATCCAATCAAATCCATAAATCTATCTTTTAATTCTAATTAAAAATGAGTTACTATTATAATTAGATTCATTCCAAATTCTATAAAATATATAAATTAAGAAAAGAAATAAGATTCATCTTAATTTTCTTCTTTTAATTGTTGCATAATCATAGTCCATTCATAAATGGAAAATAAAAATTTCCAATGTTCCAATTAATTTCAATTCAACGTCCAAAACCAAATTTTAATCTCGCAATAAATAATAATTCTGCTCTTTCTTAAAGTTATATTACACCCTAAAATTAAAAAATGACATTATAAAGAAAGAAAAGGAACTCGTAAAATGAATTTTACCCCATACCTTATCTTAATCACCCATTCATTATCTAATCACCTCCTATAACTTAAATTCTACCACATTTATACAAAACCATTTATCATCCAATTTTAATTTAATTTCCAATTCTAAGAATGATTAAAAATAATCCTCTTTATGATTCAATTCATTCTTGATCAACCAATTGAAACTTCCAATTCTAGATAGATAATTAAAAATAACCCATTTCCATCGATAATTCAATTTATCCCTAATCAACCCCCTAAATTTCAATCTCAAAAAACAAATATATATAAAATAAACACACTCTGAATAAGACATTTAAAAAATAAAAATATCCCAATATTTTATACACCTTAGCCATCCATCATCCAATCAACCCTCTCCAAGTCTTCAAATTCTAACTCTATAACACAACCTCATCCCCAACCTTTATTCTTCTTTAATCCAGCCAACAACCCCTTAATTACTTCCACAATTCCGGGCGCTGAATTTGCCTGTTTTTCACCATGTGCGAAAATTTCCGTGGAATTTGTAACAGCGTTGCACACAGAAACTCGCATATTTGCGCGGCCATATTTTTCCCACCACCTCTCCCCCTCCCCCCCCCCCTTCGAACGGATGTAGTCTCGACGCTAGTGGCGTGGGTCCAAATTTTAACGCAGCTTCTTTTTCATCGCTCGTTGAAACGTATCTATGATGTGCATATTTTGCGGCCACGTTTTATCCGTCCACTTCTTTATGCATGCTTTATGTATTTTTTTTTTTTCCGACGCAATACGCGTAAATTCACAGCCTCTGCAAATAGATATTTCAGTTGGATGCATTTGCATTTTTTAATACCATCTCCCTTTCTATTCCTTCTGGAAGGAATGTCACGATTCTGGTTCGTGAATTTTTAAACATCTTTTCTTTTTAACAGTGTGCGGTTTATGGAGTGTTAGAGATACTTTCGATGGATCGTATATCGATTATTGAGCAAATAAATATTAACTCTTCAAAGAATTGTCCCTCTCCTTCTCCCCCCCCCCCAAAATATATCCTAAATGTATCGATATCAAATATACAACGATTAATTAATTTTATTAATTTTTTTTAATAAATAGAAATTTCAACAACTTTCCTTTCTTTTCTTCTTTACATTAAAGAGGGATTAAATTAATTAGTCCTAATTTATTAATAAATCGTTGAAAAACACAATAATTATTTAAAATTCATAATTCGTAAAAATAAGAATAAAGATAACTGATATAATTTTTTCTTTTTTTTTTTTTTTTGCCCGAGAAAAATTCATTCGAGCAAAGCCAAAAAAAAAAAAAAAATAAACGATACAGAGTAAATAACCAACCACCCTCTTCCACCCTCCATATTCATACGCACCATAAAATTAAAAAAAAAATCGTGGGGGCCAGGTTCGCAATTACGTGGCTCATCCATTTATTCAAAAATTGCAGCACCGAAATTTCGAGGTTAAAAATTATTTCGAGGAAGCTCTTTGTTTAATTCATTACTCTGCGTGCGTGTGCAGAGTGACGCTGACACGAAGTGGAAGAAAAAAGTCGTCGAAGGAGAAAGATAAAGTTTGAGGATCGATTTAAAAAAAAAGTTCACGATTTCTTTTCCCTCTTTTTTTTTTTCTGATATAATTGATAGAGGGAATTCTGCGAGAAGTAGAAAATCGTCAGATTGATCTAGTTTTCTGATTAATTAGGTTTCGTTTGATGGAAATGAAAAATTTCCTGGAGGAGGGAATTTGATTCGGAAGTTTGGACAAGATTCTGATCAAATAATTGAAAGGAAGGAAAAAATGAAGCAGTGGAGGAAATTGTCGGTGAGAATAATTTGTTGTGGAATTATTTAATTTATATAGAGTGAAGACTCGATGGAAATTTAGATGAAAATTAATATTATTATTATAATAACTTCGGACGTATTTTTGTAATTTTCTCATTTCTTTTCAACTAATTTCAAAATTTCGAATAAAATTGTGATAAAAATGAAATTTAAGTTTTTAAAATTAAATTACATTTATATCAATTCTTTCATTATAACTTTTACTTTAATCTTTACAGAAATTTATTTTTCATCATTCGTTGTTTAGATTAGATTAAAGTAGATCTACTTACTTTCAGTTATTTTTTTTTTTTTTTTCAAAAAATTACTTATCCACAAAGTTTCCTCACGAAAAATTAAAATCATCATAAGCCTATAAAACATCGAATTATCTGGCAACTACAAGCACAAACATTCATAGAAAAAAGAGGATATAGGTGAAAAATCAGGATGTGCGTTCGACCATCGATTGTCGACGTTTCCAGCCACGTTAGGATGCAGTGAATGTCGAAAAGTGCAACAAAACCTGGAACGTGTCGAATAACAAAGGATCGACGACAATACCGTCATCAAGTCTCGCTCATAAGAAACAACGTGGTGTCGATAAACAAGCTGCTTGAATCCGAAGACAGAACGGAAAATTAATTTTCCTGTTTCGGTTGCTCGTTCCTTCCAGAAAGCAACCCTTTCATCCATTAATTAGCAGGCGCGACCCGATTTTCCAGATCGCTTTCGACACGCACTTTCGCGTCGTGAGAATTTTTATTATTCTTTCCTGATTTAATTTTCGTTAAGATCGGATTATTTCTCAAGTTGAATAATAATCAACTTGTACAGAGTTAGAAAAATATTTGTAATTTATCGATTAAATTTTACATTTTATAAAGTAAAAAAATTTTTATTTGTCAAATAGAATTTTTAAAATATTTATTAATAATAATCGAAATAACCAAGTATGACGCGATACGTTCATATGTGACGCAATCAAATCACTCGTTTAAAGTAAAAAAAAAAAAAAAAATATAAGACTCTAAAACAGAATTAAAGGGGTACTTACCTGGCTCGATTGAGTATATCGAATGTATTAAGATTCTCTACATCGAAAGGTTTGTCCTCGAGTTCTGAACGAGAGATAGGGCAGACATCCTTGAACATCAAATAGCTCTGAATATAACTTAGCAAATAAATAGGCAGTGCTGCGCCCTCCTCGGGCACCATGGCCAATCGTCTGGCCACTTGTTCCACCTGAAACCCAGTTTCCACTTCGTAAATTCTCATTCGAATAACACTTTGAAGTAAAGTTTATAATCCTATGGGCGAGCGAAAATTTCGCGAAATAAAAGAAAACTTTGCTCGAGTACAACTCTCTTTTGATTCTGGGGTAAAACGTTTTATGGGCAAGATGGTGGAAACAAAAGAAGAAATTGAAGAATTTGAAGGGAATAATGGCAAGGAACTTTTTCCCAAGATAAACAAATCTTTCGATTGATTGATATTAATAATAATAATTGGAAGGGATGAAAATGTTTGCAAAAAGATTTTTCAAAAAAGAGTAATAATTAAAATGAATTTTCAAAAGGGAATTCTTTAATATTAATTAAATTATTAATATTATTTGTACTATAAGAACTTTAAGAAAAGTTATTCAAAATGGGTAATAATTTTTGATCCAATGAAATGATTAATAATAATATTCAAAGAAATGAAAATCTCTTTTTTTTTTAAATTAAGATAAAGATAATAAAGTGGCAGAGATTGAGAGTTATATAAAAATAAAAAGAAAGATTTGAAATTTAAGGAGAAAACTGTGAGAAAGGGACGAGGATGAGAAATATTAGATATTTGTATAATCTTTTATAAATGTTTAAGGAGTAAATGTAAGAAACTTTAAGAAAAGAATAGTTAGAAACGTTTTTCGAGGCAAAAATTTCTTGGCTGTGAAATTAATTATTAATTATAACATTCAAAGAAATGAAATTACTGAAAGATCTTGCTAAAAATTTTAAAAATAATAAAATAAGAAACGAAAGTGACAAATACATTTTTACATTTTCCAAAGAATCAAATATAAAAAAATATAAAAAGCTTCAAGAAACGATTGAGAAAAATTCGAAAAAGAGACAGAGATGAAAATTTCGAGCGACTTTCCTTAAGAAAAGCACTCCTCCCGAAGGAAGAAAGGGCGTAAAAAATTCCAAGTGTGGACACTGATAAATATTTATAGATATTTACACGATTTATCGAAGCAGTGAAATATGGATGATGAAGCTTTCGGGTGATAAAAAATTTCTAAAGGGCGTGATGAAAATTTTTCAATCTTCGCGCGTGACATTTAATATTTTTAAAAACTTGAGGAATAGAGAAGAATGGTGTGAGAGAGAGAGAGAGAGAGAGAGAGAGAGAGAGAATTTCAAGGAGGTACAGTAAATAATGATAAATATTTTTAGATGCTTTTGCGACGTTTGTGACGTAGGATTGGTCAATGTAAAACCTTTACCTTGAGGAACCTTTCACGAAGAATGTCCTCCGGGAATACTCCCCTCTTCGCAGCTTCCACAGGAATGCCTTTAATAGCAGCCATCACCAGAGGATCTTCTTTCGCTGGGGGGAAACAAAAAGAAGAGAGCTATTAACGAATTTTCCAGAATAATGTCTTTCTATTCCTTACTTTTTGTCAACAAATAATTCTCGATGATGATTGAAATTTAAAATTATTTATTCTATACTTTTTAATTTATTCATTAAATATTTTTCTGTTTCTTCTTTTTTGTCAAAAACGATTGTAAAAATTTAGAATTATACTATATCTTTTTTTATTTCTTTGTTAAAAGTTTGTCAATTAATATTAATTAAAAATTTGAAATTCTTCGTTTCCTTCATTTTTTGTCTTGATTGTCAGTACATTTTTCCAGGATATATATTTTGATCGTGCAAGGATCAGGATATATGTGCATCATTATTAACTCGACGAATGAAATTTCGTAAAAAGTGCTCGACAAAAATGTGCCCCGTTAAAAACTATCAATTTTCATTTTTAAATATTCAAATATCAATTTGAATTTCAAAACTTTTTAATCCCACCTTCAATTTCGAGCATTCAAACTCCCCAATTTATACTCTATTAAAAAATACTACCTACTCTTCGTGCCAAATATCGAACCCTCTATTAAAGGTCACTTACTTTCCCAACTAAACTTTACCATTTACAATAAAAAAAAGTGTATCTTTCTATTAAAATTTGGGCGATAAATTAATCAAGGATCACAGAATTAAAAAAAAAAAAAAAAAAAAAAAGAAATTAAATAACTTACTTTAATTATCGATATTTAATCGTGAATCTCAATTAATCGATCGAACTAAAAATTTCAGTCGATTAATAACCCCTTCTTTTTCCGAATGTTTATCCCGAAACGAGTCGAGATTAAAAGGATATTGGCGAATTAAGCCGGTTTATTCGTGTAATTAACAGAAACGAGGGAGGGGGAGGGAGATTAACCGTTGAAAGAGAGCGATATTATCGTCGTTATTTAACAGAGCGAAATTCCCAGCGGAAAATTGATTAACATCGAGTTAACGCAACCCTCTGTCCTACTCCTGCCCCCCTCCACTCCTTTTTCAACAAATCGCATTACACACCAGATGCCGTTACTTCGGTGGAAATACATTACTTTGCAATTTTGTTGAAAATTCTCCTCGGCCCGGAAACTCGGTGATAAATGGGCCGAGTGGTGAAGTTCGAGCCTCACCTTTTCCGTGCCTAAAATTTATTCGTTCGGTTGGGATACGGGTCCCGTAATATCGACGCTGCGGTGAACTTGTGTCGTTCCTTCCATTCCGCGATATATCGCGATCATGTGAAACTGTTATATTTAATGTTTCGTATTATATATATATATATAATGCTGATTGAATTTTTCTATCTCTTTAAATATGTGTTTATAACACGTAGATATTTGCCAATGAAATACTTAAATCTTTTCGATGTATTTCTCTAAATTAATCTTCTTCTCATTTTTTGCCGAGAAGAAAAAAACAATAATGTTAATAATAATAATTGTATATTAGATTGAATTAATTGTTAACGTAAATACTTTATCGAATAATATTGGAACAAGTTGGTTCTTCGAAAATTGTAAAATTTAAAAATTTGCAAAAAATTATTTATACGAAAATAAATTTTTAAAACTTTTCGATAACAATATTACCTTTCAATAATTTTGAACCAATTTCAAACCATTCTACCTTATCGACAATTCGATTTAACCGAACGAGCAGATTTTTCCATAAGCCAGTCAGCTATTTAATTTGGTTAATGAATTTTCACGACATTACCAATCCCGACGAATATTCATTGGATTTCGAGAACAAGTGGTAATTGTATTTACGGTATTTTTATTTTTCAAAGATTAAAAAGAAAAAAAAAAAAGAAAGAAAATATCTGTTATAAATCTATTGGATCCATGCACTGGTAAGCTGTTTTTCTTTTTTCTTTTTTTTTTCAAAAAAGAGAGAGAGAGAGAGAGATATTAAAAAAAAAACGGAAATCAAAATAAAAGAAAATGAGAACAAAATAAGGGGCAAGTTTCGAGGCTGAAATTCAATTTTATCGTCTCGAATGTTAAAATAATATCTCGGATAATAATTGCTGGTTAATCGTCGACGATAACAGAGTGGAAATGGCGGGATCAGAGGTTTCGGACGATTTTCATGGTAATTTTAACGCGTTATTATTTCGCGTGGACGTTTAATCATTGCATAAATCTTCGTGGACTGCGTTCGAATGTCTGGTAATATATTCGTGACAAATTTATGACTCGTGAGATTGTCAAATTTGGAAATTTTGTGGGTAATTTCGAAAAATACGCGTTCATTGGATATTTTATTGTAATTTTGATTTACGAGCGTTTAAAATATCATAATTCTTGGAATAATTATTGGTTAGTCAAATAAATTTTTTTTTTTTTTTTTTTTACTAATTTCAATGCGATTCTATTTTAATAATTTTTTAAATGAAATTGATTAATAGTTGAAAATATACATCGAAAGATTAGTATGGAGAAATTAATTTTCATTAATGACTAATCGTTATTAATTTATCACTTAAACCCAGAATTAGAATTTCATTGAAAGAGGAAAATTAATCACGATATTAAATCAGCAATTTTTATCTCCTTTCACAGTAATATAATTATGTATAAATTTTTGTTTTCCATTACAAATTGTTCATTGAATAATAAGTCCATTGAATAAAAAAAAAATAATAAAACAAAATAAATAAATAAAATGAAAGGAATATACAATTTTTAATCCAGAATTGCTATCAGAATCAATTTACTAAAGTGCACGTGCAAATAAAACCCGTCAAAATTTCTGCACAATTTATTCCCAATAATGCTCAACAATTCATCCCAAACTCCATCTCAATCCATCCTTTCTAACTTTTCAATGAAATAACCTCGATTAAAATTTCCAATTAAGAAAAAAATAAATAAAATAACAAAATAAGGTAAAACATTAAAATTTCAATCTTCTCGGTACCTCAGAGATTAAAGTTCAATTATTATTTTTATGAAAAGAAAAATATAAAATCCGTGCAACTATTTTCTATTATTATTGGTATTAATTTCAAATATAATTTAAAAAAGTTAAAAATTATTACGATACATTTGAAGTATATTAAAAAAATTAATTGTATCAAATTTTACAAAATTCTAATTCAATTTGTTAATTCTATAATTTATAATTGTTACAACTTATTATTTAAGACAAATCCTTTTTTGTCACATTTTTTTCTACAAAAAAAAAAAAATCAATAATTTTCTCCAAACCAAAACTAATAATCATATCCAACGTACGCTACAATTATAAAATATTATATCAAACCAAATGTAGTAATAACCAATTAAAAAAATTCTTTTACACGCCATTACACAATATTAATTGATCTCTTAAAAACTATTATACAATGTAATACCTAAACGATTCGAATTTTTTCGTCCTAAAAACAAAAAAAAAAAAAAAAAAAACGTTGAATAAAGAATGATAAATGATCCATCATATGTCTTTCGCAATTAACCGATCACATAATTAATGCGACCAACACGTGGAACGCGAACCGAGCAAAGCGTTTATGCCTGCGTTTCACCCTCGATTAAGTCGTAAATCTTCCACCCCTTTTTCACCCTTCAGGACGCGAAATTAAAAAGATACGATTTTTCAACCGGCGTTTCAAACACGACGATAAAATATAGAAAAATATAATCGTCGTGCGAGTGGAAATATTAATGCGACCCTTCGTTGTTTCTTGGAACGTGTTCTGTTTTTTTAAGGGGGAAAGAATTATCGAATGGGAATGAACGAGACTTGCATTGCTGTTGTTTCGCCCAATTTATGGATAGAATTGCTAAAACTTGTGCTTTCTGTGTTAGGAAAAGAAAGGGTTGAACGAGTAATATACAAGTAGCACACGTTTTTGCATACTAATTTTGAAATGAAAATATGTACAACATGTATGAAATAATTCTCCTTTTTTTTTTTTTTTTTTTGAAAATATTTCTATAATCATTGAGAGTTGATTTTATTCGCTTGATATAAATATAGAAGGAGAAGGATTACCATTACGTTGCAAAATTTCATTGATTTGAAGAAAATTTTTTAAGTAAAATAAATAAATGAAATTGTTTATACATAATACAGATAATTTCAAGTTAATTAACGAGTGAAAATAAGGATAAATATTTCAAAAGATTACTTCAGATAAATTAAATAACTTGGATAAAAGGTTTAATAAAATAGTTTCAAATAATTTGATTAATGAACGAATATAAGAACAATACATTATTTATTATTAAATGTAATAAATTCGTAACTTGATCCAATATTTTTGTAATCGATTGTCGAGTATAAATAGAATTACGATCTTGTAAAATAATTACCATTTAAATTGATAATACCTCGATAATACTTTAATTGTCCCAATTATCAGTTTCAACATTTTAATTCCGCTTTAACAAGAATGCAAAAGGATAATAATATTCGTTCGAATCCGAGCTATCGCAAAGCAACGATGTTCCATGTATTATTATGCAATGATAATCCATAAAAATATAAAATATTGTATCTCGCGTGAATTGTAACGATATAATTAGCCATTATAATTAAAGCAAAATTCAACGAAAAATCAAATTTCTTCTCTTCTCTTATCAATTTTCTATTATCTTTCCTTTCCTCTGGTTTAAAATCTAAATAAATTTTTAATGCAATCACAAATTAATTTATTTATTTATCTGTGATATAACTTCCACAACGTGTATTAAAATTGTTATTTGAAACTTAGAAGATATTTAATATAAAATACAAGATAATCGTTATCTAACAAATTGAATTTAAATTGGATACACTTACGGGCTGCCTTACACACGGCCTTGATTTCCGATTCCAGGGGCCTGACGATTTTCTCAATGGGCGCGCCTGGTGGCCCTGATTTAATAGCGCGTGCCAAGGCTGTGCAAGCTGACCAAAGAATCTGAGCGTTGGTTGCATCCCTTTCTTCCTCCATGCGAGCTGGAACCGATAGAAGGAAGGAACAGTTTATTAAAAGAAAATAACGAATAAGATTAGAAAAAAAAAAAAAATCGTCGACTTTTATAGGCACACGAGCGTGAAAACTGATCGATGGATACGTTCGAAGTTTCGCTGGAACAACTTCCATCTCGAGTAAAAATAATGATACGATATACGAGTGCATAATAATGTAAATAGTTGCATAAATTTAATTTAAAAAGTTCTTCTTTCGAGAAGATCGATTTTATTATTTGTTCAAGTATGATTCATAGTATGATTCAATCGATTTGTGGGATATATAATACTTTCTATCGGAGTATCGTTTAACGATCTATCTTCGAAATTTCATTCAAGAATTTCTCCTTTTGAAGAAAGAAAAGGGAATGCACTACGCGGAGCAAAATATATTTTCGTTCTAAAAGCGTTCGACTCGTCCATTTCTTATCCATGGTTCTTGCAGAGGAAAGATCAGAGGATCGTTAAATAATGGAGCCTCAAAGAAGCCACGATTTCGACCAAAGTGAGACACACATCGAATATGGAAGAAACATCGAAAAGAGTTTATGGACTCGTGATATATATATATCGTTTAAAGAGGCCGGAAATTTCAGCTGGAAAGCGACTGATTCGATGTGCCTTTTAACGGACGTCGAGCTTTTTAGTCGACAGCTTTTCAAACGTAATATCCTCTGAAGTATAATGTCTTTCGAAGTTGCGCGACAAGAGACTACGTTAGATGTCGCGACGAGTATGTAAAATGAAGATTTTTGGGGTGATAAGAGGCAAACATGGACGACGTCGTAAGTGGCGCTGCTGAGTGGCGATCGAGCGAACTATGAAGAAGTATATTTTTGGCAACAGCAATTTTTGAATGGTTTGAAATAATATTTTTGAAAAATATAGAAATAATCGATCAATTCAATAATTACATCTGCTTTAAAAGTTTTAATATTACAAACTTTGTACTCTTTCTATTTTTTCCTCTTTTGCCAAGATAACCGTGAAACAAACTATTTCTGCTCCAAATACTTTTATTCCCGTACAAAAAAAATTGCTTGCATATCGCTCATAAAATAACTAAAATATCATCGTATCATTTTTATAAAATACATTTTTTAACGAATATTTTGACAAACCCATCAATCCTAAGTAATATCTATCAAATGAAAATCTAATAAAAATAAAACAGAATAAGATAAAATATAGCAAGGAAAAAGTATCTATTTATATAATCGAATCACGAAGAATCATTTTACTTTGCACATTAGCTTCAAATCGTGCCATCACTTGTGGAGGAGGAGAATAGGATTTTTCAAAGTAACACGGATCATCACGTCGGTGCTACTGACGGCGCAGCCGACGTTAGTGGAAAAATAAGGAAACGTTTGGCCCATAAATCAAGAAAAGGGTATAAAAGCAGGAATCGAAGCGAAATAAATAACGGGACAAGTTCACCGGTTCGTCTCTCGATACAATAACTCGATTCTCGTCGAACTTTCGGTTATATAATATCCAAACTTTTTCGAAAACTCGATGGAAATCGTTTCGTTATCGCCCCTCTTGCGCGATTTGCTCGAACAGTTTGACGATCCCTTTTATGGGAGAAGGGGAAACGTGTTAGAGTCTTAAAAATGGAAAAAATTTTTTGTAAATTCTATGAATTTTTGATAAAAATATCAAAGTGTTTTAAAGAGTTTTTTTTTAAATGAATAATTTAAGAATTGTTGTTTATAGTATTTTAAATTATTTCATGGATTTTTTACATATTGTAAAACATTTTCAAAGGAAACGATTAAATTAAATAATAATGTTTTTCTTTTAACCTAATTTTGTCGAAATTTATCATTTCAGTTATAAGGGAGAAGAAGAAAATGGAACGCGTATAAAATATCAAATAGATTGGTCAATCAAGACTGTTTGACCGAGGTCATGAATAATTAATTTAACCCTCTCGTTGCTGGTTTAATTACTTCAGTGATTAAAGCTTCGCTTATGAAACTCGATAGTTGGACATTCGATAGCCAGAATCAATTTTTAATTCGTATGATAGAATCGACTTTTAATCGAAAATTTTATCTTCGTTCCCCGTGTATTGTCTTCCATTATTAATAACGGAAATAATTAAACTATCCTAGCGTATTTGAGTATATTTCGATTGGTGCATACACGTGCATTTCATTATATCACAAATTCTGAATTACATGACAATTAAAGATTTTTAAAATGAAAATAATAAGATAAGATAAAGAAAAATTTCAAAAATTAAAAGGACAACAAATTCAGACAATAAAAACAAAAAAGAATTTCTAAAACTAAGACTTCCCAACAACAAATGTAAAATAAAAATTGTAGACAAAAAGGTATTCGATTCAAAAGTTTCTAAAATTTAAAAAATATATAAACAATTTTTCTTTTCATCTTTGAAAAACTCAATAATAATTTTCCCCTCGAATTGAATTTCTCGAGCACAAGGTCATGATCGACCGCGAAAAGATCGATGAATCTCTCTTTCTCTCTTTCTCTTTCGGTCGTGATTCGATCGTCTGAATATCACGCCTCGAAGAAGTGGCGTGGTTGTCGAAAGGAGGAGGTTGAAGGCAGTTTGCGTTTGGAAACGGGGTTACTTCGAAGTTATTCGAAGATTGACGCGTATAATAAATCACTCTGGTACAAGAGCACTTGATCCAGATAGATCTCGTTTTTCCTGTGGCCGACATTAACGATAGGCTTGACCGGTAAAACAGTTTGCACGATTGGTCGATTTGCAGTTCCTTGACTACGAATCGGAGGTATGGAATTTCGAATTTCTGATTAAAATTCGATTGTTCGAACAAATATTCTTTTGATGTTTCTTGAAAGATTGTTGGAAAGAATTGAGGAGAAGGAATTGGTGTTTTTTATTTTTTTGTTGGAAAATATTAAAAGGATAAATATAATTAATTGAAAATTCGAATGTATAATCGTATAATTTGAAATTAATCT
The DNA here is from genome assembly GCF_048593485.1 of Apis florea. Classification (NCBI taxonomy): domain Eukaryota; kingdom Metazoa; phylum Arthropoda; class Insecta; order Hymenoptera; family Apidae; genus Apis; species Apis florea. The sequence goes on along the minus strand of NW_028256549.1, from coordinate 6,220,056 downwards.
CGTGATCCGTCGAATAATATCAATGCCTGGCAAGACAGGTGTTTTTCACTCATTTAACAAATTTTCATTGACGATTTCGTTTTTTTCTTTCGATTAAAGTCATCGATCGATTACATCGATTGCTAATTTATCGAGGAATGATAAAAATGAAAAAACTTTAAACGATTTCAGATAATTGGGATCCGTATGGATATTTTGCACGAGTTCACAGGGATTATCCGTGGCTCTTTTTAAACGTTGGCCAGAGGATGAAGCGCGTTCCACGCGGTTGTTTCACGATGCGACAGTGTATTCCCCAGGGGGTTCACGGATGATCGAAAAATTGCATGGGGTAAATTAAATTAGATGGCCGAATTTCACAGGTCGCTACCCTCCCCACCTCGAATGCACACTACGGGCACAATCGTGCCAATCGTGTACAAATTGTTTTTCGAAAATAACACACACGAAATCTCTCGTTGATTGTTTAACTCGTTTCTTTTTTTTTTTTTTTTTTTTAAGAAGTAAAATTTGGAACTTCGAAATTGCGAAAATTGGAAATTTTGAAATTTGAAAATTTGAAGATTCTGAAATTAATTTTGAATTATAAATAAGGATATAATTCTGTCAAGAAAATTAAAATACCAGAGTTCTGCGTCATATCTTGATTTAAGAAATATATTTATAAATATAAGAACAAAATAATGCATTATATTATATATACAGAAATTAAATAAGAAAAAAAAAATGATCAAATCTATTATGAAATATATGAAAATTCTCTTCTAAAATAATCACAAAAATAATTATCCAATTTTGTACAACATAATAAATCATTCTACTTTCTTCAATTATTTTTTGTTAAAAAAAAAAATAATAATGAATACTTTATAATGATCAAAAGATTAATGACACTCATAAATCATCTTCCACCTTTTTTTCGTTCTTTGAATGCTCGAGTGAAATATTTTTTTTTTATTACCACCATGAACCAACCCTTATCGTTTTCATTTCCATCAACTGCGACTTCCCTCGTCCAACTACCCCGTTCCATGATATCTCTCGTTGACGGCTACATCTTTTATTATCCCAACGAAATTAGACGTATTCTTTCCACCCAGAAAGAAACTTAGCGATCCGTTTCAGCTCGCTCTTTTTACTACTCGATCTCGTTTTTATTGCCGACTGTTCCGCAATTTACGAGTGAAATCCCCCATTAAAGCGAAGTGAATACACGCCGTGATTCGAAATATATAAAACATTTGCCCTTTTTCCAAGTATTCATTCAGCCGAAACGAAAGATTTCGGCGAAAAACAAATCGAAATTCGACCCCCGAATACGAAGAATATATCGTTCGTCGAACGTCGACAAACATCGCATAAAATTGCAAAGAAGGGGGGAAGAACTCGGTCGTAACCCGATTATACGAAAAGATGGCTGCCCCCTAAACAAGAATCACAGGCTGGAACGGCTTTTGAATCTGTTTTCTCTGGACTTGTCGCCGCTGGTTGGACGGTTATTCCTCCCGCCCGACCGAGCACGAGGAGCCCATTCGAGTGGAAGACAGCCAGACGAGAAACCTTCGGCCAGCCTCGTCGAGCTGGCCGCCACAAAAGGGCGAGATTACGTAATTATGCGGATGTTATCAGGGATTTGGAACGATTCGAACGATACATCTCCGCTTCGACACTCTCTTTCTATCGCCAGATTAGCCTAATTCTCCCTCATTTTGGAAAGTTTGGCCCATTTTGGTTATTCCTGTTCAAGGACAAAATTGAGATAAGCGAGATAAAAACGAGTCTGAAAAGATTCTAAGACGAAGATAGTCGAAAGTGAACGAGGAGCTACACTGATCCGAATCCAATCGTCGTTACGCCATTTCTTTTTCAAACTTCAACCCATTCAAAAATTTTGATTGTTATAACGAAACAAACTCTTCAATTTTCCTAGCTTCTTAGAATTAAGAGACAGGCAAGTGAGAATGAACGCGACATTTCTTTTATATAAGCAGCTTGCTTATCCGATGAAAGCGACGAGTGGAGGAAGGATACGTTGCGTTTCCAAGGATTACTCGAGAAAAATCGACGAGGGAAGTCGATTTCTTGAGATTTTGTCCATCCCCTGGATACGGATGCATTGGACACGAAGGGGTGAAAAGGAAAATTTAGTTGGTGACAGGAGAGTAAGTCTTCTTACTCTTTTTAAATTAATCAAAATGTGATTTGGAAGAAGAACAGCAACAAATATCAAATACGAGATTAAGAAAACGTCAAAGTTTTCTGTTATTAATTTTATCGTTAGATCTGTTCCTTTAAAACTTTTCTCATTCTCCATTTTCACAATAATTTCTAATCTTTATTACCCTATAATTAAATTAGAATACCGTAATAAATTCCATTATGAGTAATGAACGTACAACCTCGATCTTAACCTTATAACTCAACAAACGAGGTACATCTTCCTCCCCTTATTTTATTCGCTCTCATCGATACACCGCATTCGCACGCCTCGACTCGTCCATCAACGCGACACGATGCGTTTCGAGGGTAAAATCCGCTGTCGTTGCAGTGCTCATTGTTTATGAGGGCGTTAGAAACCGAAGTTAAATCGACGAGGGATTAACCTGCGGACACGCTTCACGCTTTTCTAAATTTCGACAGGTGGATGCTCGACCCGATTATCCACGTCTACCACAATGTTCCGATCCTTTCGCCAGTTACCAGCCAAGAATCTCGAGCATCTTTGATATCTCGCCCCTTATTGCGCAATTCATACCCTTCCTTCCTCCAAATTAGTCGTACCATCTTTCTTCCAGTCCTCGGTACTTCCTTCCTTTGTTACTTCTCCCTTCTTACTATCCCTCTCCCTCCCCTGTTTGTCAGGTTATTTTCCACCCGTCAAGCTCCTCCTGTCATGCTTTACCCCCATTTCGCTGTTGCCCTTATAGAACAGCCTTGGGAGAGATTCTCTCTATTCGTTCTATTTTTTTTTTTTTTGTTTTGTTTTTTGCTTCATCTTTATACGCCCGCCCGTTTTTCACGTCACTTTCTGCTCGCTATAACTCTTTCGCTTTTTTGGTGGTTGTCTTTTTATATTGTTTTTCTTAATCACTTTCACTGTATCGAGTTAAAATGTTTTGGATATTTTCTTTCTATTCGTTCTTATTTCTCCTTTTGGTTTTAGTTTTAGTTAGGTAGAATGAGAAAAAGAATGTAATCGCTTCGTTTGAATTCCATAAAGTTATAAAGGAAAGAAAGAAAGAAAAAAAATTATTCGAACTAAGATTGTTGATAAATTGAAATTAACGAAGGAACCAATTCTCCTCCAATTCTTCCTCCTTTCCTCCACTTTATCTCTTCAACGTATCAATATTTCCTTCCAACAATTTTCATCCCCATCCCTACATTCCATCCTCTCTCGTAACCGCGTGACCTTGTTTCGCAACGAAACGAGCGAAGAAGCAACAAAAGGAGGGAATCCGAGCCGACCGAATCGATTTTCCGTCGATATGAACGAGCGCCGCTCTTTTTTTCCCCGAGGATAAACGAAATGGCGAATCTAACGTAAAACCAACCCCGAAAACATGGTTTCGCAAAGATCCGAAAGTCCGGATATAATTGTCGAACGATCCTCGAAAGTGTACGGTGCCAAGTGTTGCCCATCGTTGCCCCCTCTTTCCCCTGTCGATATAAAATACTGTATCGATTTGAATTTTGGATATTTGATCGTTTTGATTTGACGTTTGAAAATGTTTGAAGATGTTTGAAGACGTTTGAAGATGTTTGAAGACGTTTGAAGATGTTTGAAGATGTTTGAAGACGTTTGAAGATGTTCGATGTGATGTAAATAGCGTAACTCGGTCAACTGTTGCACCTTTTGCTTAAATATCGAGGAATCATCCCCGCCAATTCAATGGATTTTCCGTTTCGAAATTGATTATTCGAATGTTTGGAGATGTTTGTCGAAAATGAATAGCGGTTGATTACTGTTATTACTTTTTTGCAGTTTTCAATTGTAACGCGAATTGGAATTGAAGATTTTGAGACACGTGCGTGGTTTTTACAAACCTAATCCTTTACATCGTGATTAAAGTTCACTCCAAAATTGGAATACGTATATACGCTTTATGAAAATTGTAATGAGATAACATAACACGATAACGTTTAAACATAACTAATATGATACAGTAACGCCGACTACGAAATCCAATGATGAAGGTATACATATCAAAATATGTATATAATCAATCAACCTTACACAAAAATTCTTATTTCTTCTTATGAGCAAATCTTTTATCGTATGATCCAACGATCGAATTATTGTAATCACGATTAATACAATTTTTCGTAATTAAATTCCTTTCATAAATCGATTTATCAATAACTTATTAATTTTAATTTTAAAAAAAGGGAGGGGAGAGTCATAAAAATGCAATATACGCCTCGCCCCTAAATTACATCAAAATGGTGCGAAAAGTTCGAACACATCGGCCGGATAATTAATTATCGGGTTAAATACGATTCATCGAGGGTCGCTTTATCGTCGTGGGCGTTAATTAATCGTAACGAGAATGACAAAACCGGGAGTGGGATATTGATAATGGTACATCGTAATAAATCTCCGTGTCGCATATTTTTTTCTTCTTCTTTTTCCACTTTATCATATATATATGATTCCAAGTGTTATTTGAACGAAAAGAGATGGCTGGTTGAATCGCTAGGAGGTTGCCAACTTCTTGTTGGTCAGTTTAATCACCCCTTTAATCGAGCGACGAGTCGTTGATTCGTGCTTCAACGAGCCCTTTGAACTGCTCGACGCTTTTTGTGAACATTCACGGAATGGAGCTTTTGTTCTAACGATGTCTACGCTTGTTTATGATGTCTGCGGTTGTTTGTGGCCATGTTTTTGCGACGTTTGGAACGCGGTGATTTGGACGTGGATTGATTAAGGGAGAAACGAAAATTTGAAAGTGGGAATGGTGAATAATTTTTTTGAAAATTCTTTTTTTAATACGACGATATAATATAATAGAGTGATATTTAAGAATAATTTTCAAAATTAAATATGTATGTCACGAAGTTTTTTCGAGATTATTATATTATTGCATTATCTCAAAAAGAAATTTCTATTATATAAATTTTATAATAAATGTTTTTATCCAGTGTATGATAAAAAAAAAAAATTAGCGAGACGTGATAATAATTAGTACCAATTAAGAAACGTTTTCGTATTTTTGAATTAAATATCTCGTCACGAAATATCGTTCAACGAAATAATTTTCTACATTTATACTCGAAAGATTTTTTGAAGAAAAAAAAAATTAAAAAATTCGTGTAATATAAACGATTTAACTCGTCTGTTTGAAGAAGACGCCAGATATTTACCACCATTAACGAAATATCGTCAAATTAACTGAATTAAATAGAAATTATTAAATTCGCCTTCGTTCGAGCAGAAAAATACGAAAATAAAAAATTGAATTAAAAAAATTAATTAGAATTTATTATCATAAATTAAAATCTTTTTATAAATCCTTCGTCACGATCAACAATAGAATCATTTTAAGATTCAAAATTCTTTCGATTAAAAATTAAATTTCTCTTTGAAACGTTTCAATACAAATGCAAATAAACCTAATCTCGTACAAAGAAAAATCATAGCCATCGTCCAGAATTATATTTGCATTTCGAATCCTTTTTCGAAAAATTTCGAAAACTGAGCTGCGGTTTCCGGAAGGCGCTAATTGACAAACCGAATAACGCCGGTAATTTCTGGACACGGTTCACGCTTAATTACTCGGGTGATTAATCGCGGCCACGAGGGTGGAAACAGGGATGAAAGACACTATCTCGCTCTCAGAGGAAATTTTTTTTTTTTTATATTATTCCAGATTTATCAGCAATAGAATACAAGCCAGTGAAAATTGCGATATTCGTTCATTTATCTGAATTAATTTGGGATTGTCTAATTTTAATGAAATCCATTTTAGTATCGATTTTAGAAACGAAAAGAGATTAACATGTAGAATAATTGCATTAAGACGTGCAGAGGATGCAACAGAATTTTAAAAATCGTTGATTTTCTCAATTTTTTTCACACAATTCGTGGGAAAAAAATCGTATTGTAGAAGTATTCCATGGTTTTTAATCTTTTAAAATAAATATCTGTGTTGAGTGAATAAAAATGAGAGAACTGCTGTAAAAATTGAATCGAATTTTTAATAACGAAATTCGGTTTTTTCTGAAAAATCAATAATTTTGTAGCTCAGAAGGCAAAAAAATATTTTCTTTCTTTAAATAGATTTTCGTTTTTTGTTCGATTAACAAGTTTCAATCATTTTAAATGCAATTGTTATGCTTTGTACAATTGTCCAAAGTCTTGCTTAACATGTTTCCAACAGTTAGAAAATAATAATATGTACTGGAGAGGGAATCTTTGAAGAATCTCATGTTGGTGTGCCAAAGGCTTTTTTTATGAATATGAAATTTTTTTCCATTCCTTCCATGTTTCAAATTTATGAAAGTGCGACGATACGAGCTTCTAAATTTTCAAAAGAGGGTAAGAGTAAATTTAACCACGGCTGTTTCTCTTTATTTCTCGTAGAATATTCATTTTGCAAAATAAATAAATATAAGTTGTGCATCCTCTTTAAAGAAAGAAACGATTTGTAATAAAAAATATCCATTTTTCAGATTCAAATTTTCGTTTTAGATAAATGCTTTGTTTTTATCCTTTGGTTAGTTTTTTCCCGAAATTTCGTAACAAATTTCCAAAATATTCTTTAAATAAATAAAATGTTATTGTCTACAGAAGAATTGATATAATTTTTTTTTTTTTACCTTCTATAAATTTTATTATCAAAGCTTTTTATAAAACGATATTTATTTTAAAATTGATCATTTCTCATGAAAGTATTGTACAATATCACATTTATATCACAAAATTATAAGATGTTTCAAGATTTTTATTTATCGTAATATTTTTAAAAACTGTATCTATCATCGTACAATTCTTGCGTGCAATATGAAATTCACATAATTTTAAAATTATAATCAAGCAATAAAATATTTCTATTTTCAAATCGAAGGCGAGGGAAAAAATTTTGCTAAAAATTTCCCAATATCGTGAAAATTCCAAAAATCAGAATTCTAAAGGACACGTGTGTATATATAGAATAGCTTTCACGTTCAATTAGATTGTTTGAAGCATCAGGGATGTGGAAGCCTTGTTAACGGGTATAATGAATGAAATTAATTATTATACATTAGTATGTATAATCTGTGTATGGCTGCACTATGTTTCGAGCAGACATCGTGTGCACGTAACACGTGTCTCGTTGCACTTTGCTGAAACATTGGAGACACGGTACGAACGAGATAAACGAAAATAAAGAAAAAAAAAAAAAAAATTTGTACACGATCGATACATGATTTTGTATCACGTAATTTCCACAAATATGATAAATTCAATTTATCACTTTACGATCGATCCATAATTTTCGTATTGAATTTTCCTGTTTCCCGAATTTTGCATCCGATTTTAAATATCGAATTCGTCATCTCGTAATTCGTTTTCTCGATATTCTTGAGCGAAAATTAATAATAAGTCGACAATATCTCACGAGAAAAATTTATCAAATTATTAAATTATAATTCGTTTAATTTAAAAAAATAATCTAAATTACTTCTTCTTATATTTTTAAACATTTTTTAATTCTTAAATCATATTTCTAATTTCCCTTCAATTTTCAAAAATTCGAACACAAAGGTGAGAAAGAATTTTTTACCGATGATAAAATGTGGATAAAAATTACACAATTATTCAACAATTATTCGTTAAAATTATTATTAAAACGATCGTCCAATCTTCGACTGTTGTACACAACAGCTACACACAGACACAGAGGAGGGAAAACATTTTTGCAAGCAATAAACGTCAGCCCTGGCACCGGACAAAAAGGCAGAACGACAATCTCCTCGCCGATATGGGCCAATCAATTTCGCCTCGTCCCTCGTGCTTTTTGATTTTCCATCGTTCCCAACCGGATGGGCCATTATCCTCCTCCAAGCGGCCGCTGTAAAAATTCCTCCCCTGCGTTTCCCCAACGATCATCCTCCTCCACCATCACGCGCCATCGTGACGAATCAACGAATTGAAAATGAGCGCAAGAGACGAAGTGTCGAAGAATAAAGTGAAAGATTCAGAAATATATTTGTCGGAGAAAAAAATCACACGAAGAAGTTTCCACGAAGTTATTGTAGAAGAAAGAGTTTTACAAAATTCAAAAGTGATAAAATACGTTATACGTAATATACGAAGTAATTTGAAAAGCAAAAAGTATATGTATGAAAATAAAATTTCACTGATAAAAATATTTCTCTATTTGTTTTGGAAAAATCGTTCTCCACCCGAATAATACCTTCTTCCTTTCATTTGCACGACAACAATCTTCAATTTTCTTCGCTCGTCCTGCTTTTTCTCGTTGGAGAACATTTCGCTTCTCTCTCGCTCTTCTTCTTTTTTTCTTTTTAATTCAATTTCAAAGCTGCTACACCAAAAAAGGGAAAGGGATGATTTAAAGAGCGTGCAAGGGGATGGTACGGCGGCTAAAGATTAATCGGGATGGGTTCGAAGCCGCAAACCAATCGAGCCTTCTTTATTCCAGGATGGTAAAGATAATCTGTCACCGCAAAATGGACGATTCGTTCTACCACGAAAATATATCACTCGAGATAACCTCCTTTTGGGTTAAAAGGAGAACGAACGGTGCGCCATAAAAATTGTATCTTCTTTTTTTTTTTTTTTCTTTAAGAAATCGTGTTTGTTCTTCCCTTTCTTCTTATTTTCTTTTTTTTTTTTTTGAAAATTTATAAAAAGATTGCGAAATCCTTTGTTTTGGAAATATTGGGAATAATCGATCGATTATTTTCAAAATAAATATTATAGATAGAAAGAGTAGAATAATCATTGTATTTTCACTAAAGAGAAATATGGTTAAACGAATAATATTTCATCTTCGATAGATAAATAACAGAATAAGTGATAATTACTTTTGAAGAAATAATTGATTCTCAAAAATCTTATTTCAATTCACGAGAAAAGAAATCATAAAATTCACGCAAAAATAAATCGACGTATCATATATATATATACTATACCTACGATCATTGCATAGAAAGTAAAACAAAGATAGAGTTCAAAGTTTTCTTTTGTATTAAAGAACCCGTGCGTACCAATAATAAAGTTCAAAGAATAGAAACGAGAAGTTGATCACAAGGATCAATGAAATATTCATGGAAGAATAGGTTGGTAACATGTAGCGAAAGCTTAAATGTGGAAAGCTTAAATTTCAAAGGAAAACCGGGAGGATCATGCGTGGGTCATACTCGTGGAAAATATACGAACGAGCACCGCAATGCACATCTGCATACCGCACCTGTGTTCGCTGCGAATCCATATTCAAAATTCAAAAGAATTCTCATTGGCCTCTTCACGCCTTTATTTGCATGTTGTGTCGACAGAATAAGAAGAGAACAAGTTGCAGCTGTTCGGTAGAGTGAGAAATCTGGTCACTGAACTATTCTACATCTCTTAACAAATTTATTATTTAGATTAAAATTTGTAATTTTTCAAAATCATTTAAATTCTGTAAGAAAAGCATTATTATTTAATATTATTTAAAAAACGACAATATGATAGTGTGAAAGTAAAACTCTGGTCGAAACTCTTGAAAGAGTTTGAATCGATCGTGTAAAATTTAACCAATTTAACTTCGTCAAAATTTCATGGGTGAAAATAAATTTATTAACGGGAAAGATTCTTCCTTAGAAACTACATCCTCTGTGAAAAATAATTATTTAATCCCACGAATATGATTAATTGAGAAAAATTAAATTTCAATACGATAAATAATTAACATCCTCTTCTTCTTCTCTTCTTCTATCTACGTGGATCCAAGAGATATGTCTAAAGCCAAACCTAACCTCAAAAAACATTCGATCCAATTTCAAGAGACATTTAAATATTGCCAATCCCCAGAAGAGAGAAAAGGCACAAGTTATAATTGCGCCACATGATGCATAGGTTAGCATGGTCTACGAGCTTGTAAAACCGCAGTACTCCTCTTCCTCGACCTGTCTCCATCTCTTCATCATCCTCCAACTGTCCAGGGAACTATCAAGCGTTCATTCTGTGCCGAAACTAGCCCGGAAACACCGCCATTATACCGGTACCGCGGATTTATTGCCGTTGTTTTTATCGTTCTGCATGCTCGGTACAGCGGCTCATTTGGAAACTTCGTTCTACCATTTGGATATGGTCTCTGTCGTTCTTCTTTTCTTTTTTCTTTTTTTTTTTTTTTTTTTTTTTTTTTTTTTCGTGTCTTTGGAACGATGATATTGAATTGACACAGAGTTTGAGCGTGTTTGAATTAATTTTTTCTTTTTACTTGTGCAAATTAATTATAGGGATTTTCTAGGGATTGAGATATAGGAATTTTTGAGAAGAATAGAAGAAACGTAAAAGATGAAAAATATCCGAGTTTTCTTTATACGTTCCATCTAAGTATTGAATTGCCATTTTGAATTTCGTGTTTTTAATACGATATTTAATTATAGTTAACTGTTATTTTTTATTAATTTTATTACATCCTTTTTGTCTTGCTTTCGTACTTAAAAATCAATCTCGTGCACCAGAGACCATTTTTAAATTTAAATTCGCCGCCACGAAGTCCGTGATTAATTTCGTTAATGAGTCTCGAGAGGGCAGTTGTGTACCTCTTTTTTCTCTTTTTTTTTTCTTTGTTTCTTTTAAGCCTTCTCTATCCATTAAAAAAAAGTGTACGTGCGTGCGATATGAAATGCATTGTGATAAGTCCAATTATTATTCCACAGGATTTTCGCGAAATTAAAAAGAATTTTGTTCCAAAAAAAAAAAAAAAAAAAAGTTGAAACAAGTTTTTCTTGAATATCCAACGAGATATAAGCGTGACCTATTTAAAAAAATATTGTAAATTTTCCTCAAAAGTTTTTCTCGCTAAAAATTTGAGCCTCAAGGTCAACTCTAAGATCCAGAATATCTTACTGGATATTGGATGACGTTCACTATAAATGTATAAGTAGAGCTCAAAGACCTAGATTCTAAACGAGTTATACCCGAGTGTCGAAAATTTTATTCCATCGTTTTCAACTTCATCATAAAATCGAGATGATCTTATTCTTCTTCTCGAGAAGAAAGACTCTTATAAATAAATCTTGTTTACACAGTTTGCATTTCATCATTTTATCTCGCGCAGTTTCTCTTCTTTGTATTTTATTATTATTAGAAAAAGAAAGCTGTTGAAAAAAGAAGAGCGCAAAAATTAAAAAAAAAGACGAAAAAAAAAAGAGAGAGTAGAGATACCAAGATATCGAGGTTCTTCACAGCAATTTTTTTATGCAGTTTCTCTCTCGAAAATTATTGGACATTATTTAATCTTAATTCGAAGAAAATAAAAAGACTCGTAATTTAGGTAATATTTACAATATTACCTAACTTTTCTTTTTATTTCTCAACGATCAAGGGATAAAAAGAGTTCTCATCTTCGCGTTCTAACTTTCTTCAAAGATTTTTCACGCGAAAAGAGATCCACTTTTCCGTTACACGTTTCTTTTTAAAAAGCTATGTCATATCAGTTCGAAAAGTAATTCTCGATAAAACGGCAATATTCTTTCGCAATAAATATCCACGTAAGTACGAAGGAGAAAAGTATCTGTTCGTGAAAAGGTGGCAAATTTTTATTGGAGGAATTTTATTTCAAAAAAAAAAAGCAATTTAAGAGTTTTTGAAAAATTTGTTTGCCAAGTTGAATTATCATTTTATAATAGCACATGAAAAAATTATCGTGTGTGACATTCAATAAAAGGAAAAATTCCTACCTGATTATGCACATTTCTTCTCCATTTTTCGTAGTATTTATGCAAATAACATTTTGTCACAAAATTTATCACGAAAATAAAGTTTATTATGAATTTTTTTTTAAGAAACGTGAGTTGTTATTACGTGAAAATTTCATTTTGAAGAATTTTTTTCAATATTTTAATAACAAATCATGTATCAATAATGATAAAGAAAAAAACCTGTTAAGCCACTCAGCGATTTTAAACTTTGTTTTAAAGAAGGGGACAAGATTTAGAAAACAAATATAAAGATCCAAAAATAAATTTTTATTATCATTTACTATTAAAAATTAAGAATATATCTTAATATTCGTTATTCAAAAATTCAAATATTCATAATCTATTTTACCCAATATCGTTATCCACTATATTAAAAAATTAAAAATATTCCGTCAACAATTCCTCAAGGTTCAATATTAAAATTTCCATCCACTTGAAATTCACCCTCTCGAGACTATGCGTCTTCGATATACATTAAAACGACGACAGAAGATGTTACAAGATAAACAAGAAGAGGTCTCCGAGTTGAAGAGAAGAATGTCGCGGATATCCTACGAGATTATATTCGTTAATCGAACATTAATCTTCGAAGACACGCCACCCCGGAAGTGTATTAAACGAGATTCGTGAATTAATCCGGTTTAAATTTTATTCGCAATAAAGCAAGAGGAAGGTTTTAAATGATTTTTTTAAAGAAAATTTAAATCAAACTCGATATTTCTTAGAAATGAATAGATAAATCTTATATTAATTTCAATTAATTAATTCAAATAGTCACAATTCCCTTTGTGTTTTCCATAATTTTTATCTTCCTTATAAAAAGAACAAAATTAATAATTTCATTTTTCAGAGATAATATTGAAATTATTATTAATAATGCAATGGGAAAAAATTTTTTGAAAAAAAGAAAATATTTAAATAAATAATTTCATTCTACATTAGAAATAATTTCAACGAATCAACCCTCGCAAAAAGCAAATTCGAATGTTTTATTAAAAATCACATTTAATTTAAATCGAATCTCCTAATTAACACCTGTCAGTGATTTTTTAAAAACGATTAAAATTAATTGAAAAAAAAAATCACAATTCTTCATCTCAACATCCGCAACAACTTTGATCTCTCCTCCAAAAAAAAGAATACACGGCTCCATCCTTTATTAATTTCAACGAACCTCCAACCAACCCCTCTCAGCCAGCGATCAGAAGCTATTAAAATCACGTTGGCCGTGATTCCGTGGAATTCCAGAGGGGCCGATTTTAAACGATGGAAACGTTGAAGTAGCGGCAGGTACGAAAAAAATATTGTTATATCATTTCCAATAGGAAGGAGGGGCCACGATACCGGAATATTAATGGGGGTGGTTCTCCTCCGTTCGATCACGTAAAGGAAACGTGCCGCTCTGTTTCTTTCTGCCCGACCAGAAGGTTATAGTATAGCAATAAGCAAAATAAGATTTTTCTCCTCTTTAATTTAACTTCATTTCGTTTAGGTTTATTTTCCTCTTTTTTCTGGCAAATATACGTGTATTTCCATCTCTGTTCTTTCGTGAGAATGATTAATTTGGGAATAAGGGTGAAATTGGAAAATATTTTATTGCGTGTGCATATATTCGATGTGTTATATAAAGGGATTGTTTGAAATTTATATTTCTTATTACACGATAATTAAGATTGTATAGAAGAATATTTTAGTTTTTAAGATTAAGATGGCGAAACGATCGAAATATTTCTAGATTGGAATAGAATTAAATTCGAAATTAAATTTTTACGTCGGTTGTTTTAAAATATTGTTTTAAAAATTATTATCGATGAAGAATTTCGAATTTCAAAAACTTTAAGATTCGAATACCTGTCATCTCTATAAAAAATATTTATAACGTTTAAAACATGGCATATAATATTTCATAAAGGAGAAAAGACTAAAACGTATTATTAAAAGTATAATATAATTGATTATTTAAAATGTCTCGTTCCAAAAATTATACTCTTCAACGAATAAAAAGAAGAAATGATGTTAATACCATTATTCAACAAAAAGGACCCATAATTCATTCAATCTTTTTTAATTCAAAAGTTTCAAGGGAAATTCAACCACGAACAGTCTCCCGAGCAATTTCTTCATTCTACGCAAACTGTCAAGTCCCAAAGGATATCGAATTATAATCACACGTTGAATTCATTTAATTAAAAAAAAGTTATTTCTTGCTTTACGATTTTTTACCAGCTACAACGAATAATCAATTTTATTTCATTACTCTGTTGCATCATTTTATATACATGCAAAGTATAATTTTTAAATTAAATTTCATTAAATCCTTTCATATGTATATAAGTTTCTATAAATTAAATGATTAAATAATAATAAAATGTAATAGATCGTGAATTAAAAAATAGACGATCTGATTATTTCGTAAGAGAAGATTCGTAAGAGAATTTTATTTTAGCTTATTTATATCCATTCCAAATAATTAAAATATCACGTTGCTCGAGGAAGACAAAGGAGAAAGGGTCAACGTGAAATCAGACGTCTCTGGGAGGCGACAATACTTAAGATCTGCCTTTTTGCCCGTGTAATTAAGCAACCAGATAATGATAGAACGCGACAAAGATTGTCAGAAACTTACGTTTGGTTCTTTAGTTGCCAGAAGAAATGAACGAGGAAAAAGGAAATTAGAAGACTGGGTTATGTGTGTAATTTTAAGTGAATCTTTCGTAAATTGGATGTTTATCGTGAAATATTTTATGGAAATCCTTTTTATATAAATATCATTATCAAATAATATTGTTATATCTGATTGTTTGATTTTTTTCTTAGATTTGCATAACTTCAAAAGTGTGCTATCATTTTATATTATACATCTAAGTATATTTTTATAATTCTATAATTATTGATCTTTAGATCTTTAGAATCTCGTAATTTCCCTTTTATTATTTAATTTCAAAAAGAGAGAGAGAGAGAGAGAGACGGATTTTCATCACTTTTGAGTTTTAAGATTGCTGTAAGCTTTTTGAATCTTTTTAATCTTGTGGATTTTATAAGCTTTATGCCTTATACATATGGATATTTTAAGAATTTTGAAAATTTGATGATTTTGTATGTCTTTTTGTTAGTCTTCTAATATTCAAATTTGAAAATTTTTGCCAAATTCTAACAAATATATTATTTATTGATGAAAAGATATAGATTTGTTTAAAAAGATAATCTTTTCTTTTATTAAATAATTGAATTTTTGAATATATAATTCAGAAATATATATTGAAACTTTACACTGATTCTCATGAATTTTTAAATTAAAAGATCACTTGATGATAACTTTAAAAGAAAGTTGAAAACTTCTTATAAGAAGCTTGTTAAAAAAAGAATTTGGTTTAAAGATTGCTACTTTATAAAATAAAAACTAACTCATTTAAAATTCTAATATTCTCCTTTAAGAAATATGTAATTTTTACATACATTAGGATATTGATATCATACATTTTTTCATTCCTTGTCCAAATTTAAAAATTGAACATTCTATATTAATCTAAAACATCCTATATTGGCAAATTTTTATCATTATTCTTTTTCTAAAATGAATCAATAAAAATTTGATAAATTAATTACATAAAAAACAATTTTAATCTTTCAGGCTATATAAACTTATTTAAGATTTTCATAAATCTATAGTTTCAATCTATACATATACAAGTCAAAATAGGGTCACAAGGTTTTCCTAAAATTGAATTTAAAAAAAAAAAAAAAACTACACTATTATTTATATAATGCTATATAAATAAAACAATTTTATGAAATACTTTTCAATATTTAAATAATTTAATATTACTGTGAAATTTTTGATGCAGATTAAAACTTAAAAAGACTTTAGCTAGATTTATTGAATTAAAACCATAAAATGGTTATTAAACTCATCTAATTTTTCTATTCTAAAATATTAAAAATAATCTTATTATTATCCCTATCTTTTAAATATTCTACAAAACAGAAAATCAAAGAAAAATGAACTCAAGCTCTTCTTTCTCTATACAACTATAATTAAAGTAATTATATTTTGAAACATACTTTTTACAATATTCAATTCTAGTTATATTTTGAAATACTTTTCTTTACCAAATTTATACAGTTTTTGCATTACGTTATTTTTCCAAACTATCAAGCTAAAGACATGCAAAAAAGTACTCACCCTTAAACGCAGCTTCAACGCCACGTAGCCTTCCAATGACAGCCGCGAGTTGTTCCTTGTGTTTTATACTGTCCTGCTCGGATTGCTCGTTGAGCGCACGTTGAAGATTCCTCTCCGCTTCTTCTTCCTTCAACGTGATCGTTTCCTGAAGATGATCGGCATGCACCTGCTCTTGCAATTTCAATTGTCGCCGCAGTTCATCGTCGAACTTTTTCTGCTCCTCCAACAACTGCAAAACAGGAACAAATTTTGATTAATCCTCTTTCAATCTGAATTTTCCATTTCTTACCGATTATCTGATTATTAAATTTTATTAGGCTATTTATTTTCGTTGATCATTTTTTGTTTTACTTAATTTTCTTATACTCGACGTGGTAAATTTTGCATAGTTTCTCTTTATTTTGAGTTATTGAAATGTCAAGGAAAGAGATAAAATTTTTGGAATTAGTAATGTAAATTTGAATAAGAGAGAATTAAAAAAATGAAATGAATCCTAAGATGCAAAGAAAGAAAAAATTGTGAACGCTGTTGAACAAAATTCTTATAGAGTTCGATAGATAATATCAAAAATAATTTGTATTATAAAACTCTTATCTCATAGAAATTTGATATTTTCAAAATATAAATATTTAGAATTTACAAAAATATCGCAATCAACGCATCTCAGACTATCCTTTTATTCCCAGTTATTAATAACTCTTGAACTGAATTCCTTTTATCAAATTAATATTTATTTGATTCACGATGGTAATAAAATCGTAATATTCAGTTGAAGGAACGGCGTTAAGAATTAGGAAAGCCTGGAGCGTAGCTCGATGTAGGACAAAGAATGACAGTCAACGAAACCGCCCCTTATATTTCAAAACATTGCTTTTGGGCAACGAGGGCGTAAACAAGGGAAAAAACGACTTGATTCTTCGAGTTCCTCATCCAGAGAACAAAAGTATACACGGGGTGTCTTGGAGTACGGGAAAATATTTAAAGAAACCGTTTGCGAGACCGTTTCCTCTGTGAAAAATGTCAGACATTTTTCCATCCTCGCTTTAACAATGAAAAAAATTTTTAATACAAGAATGAATTTAAAAAAAAAAATTATGAGATTAACTGTTATAACTATGTTCAATTAAAAATCAAATAAGTATTTATTATTATTTAAAATGAAATAAAATTTCGTGAATTCTATTTATATTCTGATCAAAGTTCATACATATGCTCTCTATCTTTGCTTAAAAAAATAAAAAGAATGTATAACTTTAAATAAAATCCTTGTACAAGAAAACAAAAAAATATTAGATATATTTTAGATAAAATATAAATGTATAAACAAACTGATATATATACTTTGAATAAGAAAAAAATCCATCCCAAGAGACAGAGAAATCAATCTTATTCTTGTTCAATCCATCTCCCTTCAGAAAAAATTCAAAAATCGAAACGATTGATTGTTTAACCAACGACCAATAACGAGTTTGACTAATAATTATCTGCGCCCCAAGGCTCCCCGCCCTTATTGACAAGCGAGCCAGCCAAGCATCTGCCCTAATATCCACAGCTTTCTTCGTCGTTCTCCGCTTTCGTTTTCCGCTTGGCGGGCAATGCACACGCCTGTATCCACCCTCTTCCTGTGCGAGGGAATATCGTGTCAATAATTAACGGTCGGCTGACTCGACAAGCAGCCATGTCGAGGGTAAGAGACAACAGGGAACAACGCTGGAGACTGAAGAGCACATACTTAGCCGCTAAATCCTTCGATCGGCCAATCCTGATCGACCCTACCTGAGGGGATCATCATCCTCGTATACAAGCATTGCAATTTTCCATCAACGCGATTGAATCAATTTTGCCGATTTAATCTTTGAAATTGGTTACGTGTAAACTATGAATATGAAAATTATTTGTCGTTTTCTTAGAATAAAAGTTGATTTCGTCGATTGGCAATGTTTGAGAAATCGACAGATTTTGTGAGAGTTATATCATGATCGTTGTTTAATATATTTGATTTAATAATATCGTTAAATTTATAATATAAAATAAGAACAAGAAAAGAATAAGAACTGCAGTCAGAAAATTACAATTAAATATATCAAGATTGATAAAAATAATATGTACACATTCTTTTATCCGTTACACAATTCATATAATAATTAATTCGATCCGTTATATTTTTTAATCGTGAAAATGAAGAAAGAAGAAGAAGAAGAATAATATACAACATTTTAAATATCAAGATCTTAAAATGCTTCTCACGAGCAGAGCTCAAATCAGACAAGAAACAACCTCTCCTAACAACCAAATCGGTTCCGAACAATTTCTCTCGAACACGTCGGACCTCCTCGTCACGGGGACAGCCCTTGTCTGTTCACGTAACTCGAAAATTCGTCATGTATTCCCAGGCGTGAAAATCGAACAGCCTCACCGAGGGGAACAAAGAAACATAGAAAACAGCAACAAAAAAAAAAAAAAAAAGAAACTAAAATAGAGAGAACGAGCCTCTCTGGAATACAATGGGCCATCGAATGCGTTTCCAGTCGAAACGAAACGAGGCGCGAAGGGGTTGAAAGAAAGAAAGAAAGAAAGAAAGAAAAAAGAACATCGAAAAAGAAAAGCGTGGAGAGAGAGAGAGAGAGAGAGAGAGAGCAGAAAAAAAATGGAAAATATGATTTCTGACACCTCGATGGTGTTTCTCACGGCGAGGAAATTAAATTAATCGGACGAGTGATCGCGCGCGGAGGCCAAAACGAAGAAAATAAAGAAACAACTGGGCGAACAAAGGGAGATTTTCATCGCGGCGCCGTGCGAGCCCATGTTAATCCGATGCATCGTTCTCTAATCCGTTTTGAAAAATCAAAAACCGGCCATCTGCCGCGATATCTGGTAAAACGGAATCGAAAGAATATCGGTTTAGTTTTCGGATTAGAGGTGGAAGAGAAGCTCGATTTCGCGAAAGCTTTCCATTTATGGAAACCAATCTGTGGAAGTTCCTATTTCAGATAAAGAAACGAAGAGAAATTCTGAAATGTGTTTATTGGTTTCGAATGCAGCGAGAGATGGAAACGTATTATAAAATGTGATATTTTTAATATTTTTTTTTTAGTACGATATGATTATCGTGCGAAATAAGTTTTGAATATTTTGATTTAAATTTTATCGAAGTGATATGATAGTAATTTTGCATTTTTTAATTTTTAAAAGATTGGAAAAATCATTATAGTGATTCATTTAGATGTATATGTGTATATGCATTGTATAACACATTTCATTGTTGAAATTTTTTATTGTAATTATATTGTTTTCCCTTCTTCAAAGATTGAATTTCTATCGTTACTCTCTCTATATAGAACATTCCCCCTTATATAGAATCTCCTCTACTGCATGGTAGAATTGCTTTCTCAAATGTAGAAATTTTTCTATGTCCCAATTTCATTACGGTTTACTGAACTTCGGAGAGCGATATTATCTCTCTTAGAGGGAAGACACAATTTGCAGAAGGTAAGTAGATTATTTTCTCACCACTGATTCTCGATGGACACTGTCCACGAAGTAGTTGGAACTGGAAGAATATCACTAAAAATGTTTATAGCTAATATAAATATTTTTCCAGGAATAATTTCGAAAAATACGTCTAATTAATCAATGATTAACACATGAAAGATAATTGAAGAATTTTCACTTTTTGGAAACTCTAACCCTACCTATTTTTCTCAATAATCGAAGAGGAAACGAATTCAAATATCCCTTGGAAAAAACGTCATATGGTCACCCATCCTTTAATGAAACCTTAACAAGTGACACTTCACCTAGAAAGCATCTATCATTGGCCAAATGTTTTACGCTATTTTCGAACTCAAATCGAAAACTCTTTAATAAAACATTTAAAGACAATATTATCCTAATTTTAAAAAATTAACTTCATAAACTGTAATTATGCAAATTATTTTTAAAAATAGCTAATTACAGTTTTTTTTAATAATGATATTTTTAGTAATGATTTTTTTAATAATGATTTAATAATTTTTTTAATAATTTTTTTAACTGTAATGTTATTATAGATTTCCAATTTTGCAACTTTATTATACAATCATATTTTTCTTCTTATCTAATCTCTATAATCTTTAATTATACTTTATTACATACTCATCCTCATGTATGCTATATGTGTGCACTTCTAATTATCTTTAAATATCAAATTACTTTAATTTCCACTATCTGAAATATTCAACATTCTAGATTGTGTATTTAATATCCCCAATTATTAAAGCAATAAATGAAACCAACATATCACATTTTAATCTAAATATTAATACCCATCGTATACATTTATAAATATTCATAAATATTATTTTACCTAACCTAGTATCCCTAACATTTTTTTAAACACTTTTTCCTTTACATTACTTGCATAAAAATATAATAATGAATTAATAACAACAGGAATCAAAAACAGGATGATCCAAAGGATGTTAATCCAAAATATCTTCCCAAAAATTCTGAAGCTTCGAAAAAGAACGAAACACATCATTCCTCCTCGTCCCCTTCGAAACTTTCAACATCCCGTGTTACGCACAGTTTGTCCACCTTCTTCGGGTACCTTAACGAAATCGAGTGTGGAGGGCGAGGATTTAATAACGCGAACGGGGCGTGGAATCGACTTGGAACGATCGATACGTCCATTTCCGATCGACGCTTGAAAAGATATCCGGCCGTAATAGTTTCGGTTTGACGGACTGATGGCCACGGGTCGAGAACCGGATCCCGATCCACTCTGATGCAACGAGTCGATATTTTAATATTCAACGGTCACCGATTCTCGGCCCTGTGAATCTCTAAATTGACGACGAGAGGGGGAGAAAAGGTAACCGATAGATAGATCGACAGGAGAATTTTTGACACTTCGATATCCTATCCAGTGGAACGAATTTTCTTCGAAATCTATCGTCGAAGTGACAATAGGAGGGCTGGATTAAAAGTCAAAGTTGGAAGAGTGGTTTTATTAACTTGTGTTTCTCGAAAGAATTTCCTGCTGAAAGTTTGTGTTTTTTAATTTATCGTTGATGGGATATTTAATGTATTACAGAATTTTCGTTCGATCTTCATTTTGAAAAATAATGAATATGGTAATAAATGTGATCGAAACGGGATTGGCCATTATCGAAAAGAATTATGATTTATCATATTTTGCAGCATTGTTTCGTCCTGAATATATTTGAAAGATAAATTATCTTAATATTTGTTATTTTATTACTTAAGTATTTGTTATCTGTTACAAATAATATGAAGATGTTTTTCTACAGAATTTCTATTTTCAAAAGCTATTTTTCTTTTAAATTTAGGTGTATATTTTTTGATCTGTGCAATTTGAAATAATCAATAAATGACGTGGTATAAATAAATCATTTAAAAATTTAAAATTTATTTTTTATTCCATCTGAGTAATTCTTCGTGTTTTTTTTTTTATTTCTGCTTTAATAAAAACTGACCAATCGAGTGAATGTAGCTAAAGTTACTGCAAAGAATAGAAAATAATATTCTTCTCGATACAGCTTTCTTTTTTTGCTAGTTATATAATTTTATAAAAAAAAAAAAAAGAATTTGTATTAAAAAAGTAGGTTAAAAATAAAGCGAGACTAATATCTCTTATTAACAAAATAAGATTAATTAAATTAATGAGCAGCGCATAGTAGGAACAGCAAGGGAAAGAATTTAAGTAGTATTAACCCGCATATAGTCGGACACGGTACTTCACAGCTGCCTGCGCAAATTCTGACAAAATTCATGCACCTAAATTTTTCACATTTTTTCTTTTTTTTTTTTTTTCCTTTTTTCCCATATTTCAAAAAGACTTTATCCAAACAAGAAAAAGAAAAAGAAAGGGGAAAATTATGTTACCGTGAATAACGTTTTTTGAAAAAAAAGTAACAGGGAATAAGTAAGATTAGCACAAAAGGACACGAACATAAATCGTGGCCGAAACCGTTCCTGCGAGAAAAAAAGATCATAAGACGTAAAAAAAAACTCAAACATCCGTTGCACGGCCATTTTTCACGGATTTTGGATGCTTCGAGCCGATCGATCTCGCAGATAATAAATCAAACACGACACGATATTCAACCCTTCAGATTTTTAGGCTTCTTTTTCTGTGATCTATTTAAATCACGTTGCAACATATGCAAAATAACACGAATGAATGAATTTATTATAAATTTTACTTTTCTTCCCCAACGATTTTTTGAATTTAAAAAATTCAAACTATTATTCACTTCTTTAGATAGAATACAATGCACTTTTTACCAAAATTAAATACTCTTCAAGAGTATTGCAAAAATACACTCTTTTCTCTCGTTTTATAATGTAAAACATAAGCCTCCCTAATTAACTGTACTCTCAATGAGTCGTACGTGAAAAAGAAATATTCGCATAACGAGATTTAAAAAGAATCGATAGACAGAATATTAACACGCAACAAGCATGAAGAATTCAATTCTAAACTCGACACTCTCCTAACCCAAATTTCCTTTCTTTAATTCGAAGAAAGTCGATCCAAATTTCCAACTCTGGGATAAATTGAAATCGCGTTAGGGATGATTTTTTCTCGCTGATATGCCTATGACTGGGCCCTGAATTATTCCATGTTACGGCCATAAACTTCGTAATGGGAGCAGAGGGCAACACGGGAGGACGATCGATTTTGGACGAAAAAAAAAAAAGGGAGTGAAAAGATGAAAAACGTTACCACGAATTACGAACTGGAAATTTTGGCTGGACCAAACTCGTTATATTCTTTTTTTTTTCTTTTACCAGAAGATTTGATTGTTTCAAAAGCAAATGAAAGATTCGAAAACGATTTATTATTATTAAACTTTCTTGAAACGTATATTGTCAGTTTAAAATATTAATTTTTCTTAGTAGTTTTTATAATTTAATAC
Source organism: Apis florea (assembly GCF_048593485.1). NCBI lineage: Eukaryota > Metazoa > Arthropoda > Insecta > Hymenoptera > Apidae > Apis > Apis florea. The sequence continues at coordinate 6,197,034 of NW_028256549.1, read as the reverse complement.
AGGCAATCAACTGCGTTAAATAATATGTTATCTTTCTTATCATTATCTTCTCTAACGATCTATTCCATTCGGCCAGTAATATTATCAATTCTCTCTGTATATAATAATATTCAATAGAAATAGAGTATATATTAAAAATAGTTAGAAATGATATCTGTTCTTCTTCTTTCGCGTAACGTCAATTTATTGTTCAATCCTTCTTGATGATATCGAGCGAAATAAAGGAGTAAAAATATCCAAACAAATTTGCATAAAAATCTATCCTTGACATCTATGTTGTCACATGATGACATATTTTTACAAAGAGGAATCGTGTTTCCATCGATACGGCGGGGATCAATATTCCTTTCGAATAATGATAAGGAATTCCGTTTGACGCCAAAATTTCTGCTCCGCATGAATGTTTAATTCATCGAGGAAGATGTTTGGAACAAAGAAGAATGCAGAAAACACCTTACCCGTATCCATAAAGAATGATGCTAAACGCACCCTTTGTGGCTGTGAATTGTTATTAAAAAGGAAGAAATTATCAGCTCGCATAATTAACGTGACAAAGTGTTTCTCAAGATTAATATTTTATAACATATGAGAATTTTGAAAGAATATCGATTGAGATTTGTTGTTAATTGAGAGAAACGAAAATAATGTTACGAACATATAAAAGAAACTATACCAAAGTCCTATTTTTCACGATAGGAATCTTTTTAAAAATTCTCCTATTTTTCTAGATTTATTATCGCTTTTTTTAAACCACATAGTGTTAACTAATTGTTGAGATCAAGATAAATCAATGATAACTGTAAACTATGTGTCCTTGATTATAGAAAAATAGATAAAAGTTGAGTAATTGATAAATACTGCAATATCTAGCAAGTAGTGAAATGACAGAAAGATTATAGAAGGAAAATTTAATTTGACAAAATTAAAATTGTCTGTCAATGTTTGGAATAAATAATTTATTGTTTAAGGAAAATTTTAATTTCTCGAAGAAAAATCGAAGATTTGAATAAAAGTGAAAATTAACAAGTTTTTAAGCTGTGAACAACAGCTTGTTGTTACAATTTCAAAGTATGTGTCCACATACTTACGAGCAAGACTGTACGTCAACTTTGTCCCTCATTTGGAGAAAATTGAAAACCTTTGAGGGGAGAAGCATATAACGTTAACTACGAAACTCTTGCCAACGAACAGAAGGAATATTTTATGCGAGAATGTTGAGTAACAATTTAGTAGGTCCACCCTTTCATCGTGGCCCATCTCCTCCACAGAGGTCTATAGGAATTTTCTGTCAAAAATTCTCTCTTCCCGTCGGCCGGCTTCCCTTTCCTCGATTAGGACACAGAAGAAATTATTCATGATGTTTCAAAATTCGCATATTCTTTCTACAATCTATTCAATTTTGAAACAAGATGTGAAACAACGGAGTAGATGTAAGTTTTCTCCAGAGGGAAAAGCGACTCGTCGATATTGCAGCAAATCATTTCGAGGGAACGAGTTTTGAAGCTCGTAAATGCATTCGAGTTTTGTCGATTTCGAAGATTTTACGATTTGATGTTATTTAGATTTTTCACAAGACGCAGAAATATTGGAAATACATTATTTTCTATCGAATTGTGTAAACTTATATTAATTGTATTCCAATAATAGTTTGATATTTGAATCATTTTATACATTTACTTTAAAATATAATTAATTTAATAATTAAATAAAAATAAAAATTTACTTTTAATTCTTTCAAAAATAGAATTGTATAATTATTTTTCAATAATAAAAAAAAAAAACTTGTCTTTATTCAGTGAGATTAAAAAATCATATGATATACAAATTTATTTCTGTTTTCCAAAAATATTTAATTCATGACAATATTTCAACCTAAATTGTATTAGAATAAATATTAAGAAAATTGGAGATTAATAAAAAAATATATATTAACTAATAAATACTAACTACAAATATTATGAAAATAATTAATTTTAGACAATATTACTAACCAATAAAAAATTAAAAAAAGATCCTCTTTAAAATCACTCACATCAACAATAATTGATACAATATTATATCTTTTTAAAATTAAAATACAATTAGATCAAGCTAATTATCAATAATTGAGTAATATAAAATAAATAACATAAAATTTCACATTTATTTCAATAATAAATAAGATAAAGTAAATAATAAATTCTTTTAATTTAAAAAATTGAATTAATTTTAATTATTAATAAAAATCCATTAATAAGAAACTAAAATTGAAAGTAAAATATATTTCAAACAGTAAATAAATCACTCTGTATATTTAGTATACGTCAATCGGTATACTATCATCCTAAATTTCCTCTACAATTCAAGCCAGAGTCGCAACTCGTAGCTCCAATGGAATCGAGGGCAAAGGACAAACTCCGGAGACAACTATGACGACAATAAGTCATAGTGATTCCTCTGAGCGAGGATATCTCGGTGTGACTAGACGCGTGCATACCGAATATACCGCAAGACTAGTCTAAAGAGATAATATTGCCTGCCTCTAGCGAAGTATTGGCATTGGGCCAAATGGAAATAGATAAAAAGCCCGAAGGGTGGCAGAATCATCCCTCCATCCCTCTTCACCCATCATCCTTTACCAAACGGACAGATATACATCCGTATACATACACAGAAGGAATATGAGATACGCCACACCTCTATGTGCATCCGTACATAACGACAGAGTGTGTTATGGCATAAGCCACAGTTCTTTTCCAATGCCAAATTCTATCGATATACCATGAATCCCTATGTATTCATCGTTTGCCTTTAGAGACAGATATCGATTGGAGGCCTATTCGTATTAATTTGAATCTCGTTTCATATGATTTAATAACAAGGATACGCGTTATCTCGACAGAGTTATTACCGAGGACGTTATTTTTTACACGCGGTTCGTAAATATCCCCACCAAAAGTTAACCACATAATTTCCAAACAATGCGTGAGAACATAAATTTTGAGTTTCCACGGCATTACACGTAAATTATTACACGGTCTGTTGCACAGCGGTTTTGAATTTTCTTTGACCTCGTTCGAAAGTTAAATATTATTTTATACGATAAATGCAACTATGGTATTGTAATATTTAGAAATAGCATGTATATATCAGTACAGTACAGATATATAATTTTCAGTGCAGTTACTGTTTGGTAATTTTCTATATTATCGGAATTTGGTGAAGTAATATTAATCCTCCTACCTTTTGACTGAACTCACTCTCATAGATCTGTTTCTCCTTGTCCAATTCAAGGCACACTAAAGTATGCAATCTTTCTTCAGTCATTGTTTCGCCCGTTGCCTTTAATGCTGCTCTGATTCTACTCTCGTTGATCGTCTGTAATGAAACACGAATCTTAAATTTATGAAACTTTATATTTGGATACTTAATATGAATTTTGTAATAATATTTACCCTTATTTTTTCCAATTCCCTCTGCAAGCTGCTTACTTTATTATACATGTGCAAGACAAACAAATCAAAGGTATTTTCATCAAGAGTAATTTTTTTTTCATGAATATTGATATTAGGAAATAGTATCTGAAGTTCTTCGTTAAGATTTTCACGAGCCATTTTGACTTGTTTCCAATAACGGTCTGCCATATTCCCACATTCTATTTCTGTTTGATATTTCTTCTTTGCTTCGTCCACATCATCCATGATTTTCTTAATGTTTCTTCGAGCAGCTGTTTTCATATGTGATGGCGCGTCAAATTTAGGATCTTTGATTAAATTATATATTTTATTGAGTGATTCAATTGCTTCGTTGGCGAGGTCTTCTGCTTCTTTAACGGCCTCCTTCTTCTTCTCAGTTGATTCTTTTAGTCTAAAAATATTTTAATTTATTACAAATAAATAATATTAAGTTTAAGAGAGTAATTTAAGAGAAAATTTTATACATATTAAGAAAAAAAATACCTGTTCCAAATGGCACTACCAACAGTAGCATGAAGACTTTCTACAACTCTCATCACATCTTTATTGTAATCTTGAATAACACATACTGCTTTCTGATAAGCTGCGATAGCTTTAGCTGCAGCTTCACCGCATGATGTTTCTAGTTCCACCAGATTTTCTGGCATTAATTCTTCAGGTACATCCTTAGGAGGCGGCGTAGGTTTTTCGGCAACTAGACATAATATTTATGTTTATTTACTGTTAAAAAAAAATTTGATATTATAATAAATTTAAAAACCTACCAATTTCAATTTCCTCTCCTTTTTCTTTACTTAATCTTATTTCAGCATAAGGTTCATTAATAGGTGGTTCCTTCTTATCAATGAGCGGTACAAAAGTTGGCTTTGGTGCTATAGTATACACGTTATTGTTAAATGTTAGTAAGCAAAATAATAACTATTCTAAATTAAAAACAATTTTATATAATAACAATAATTAGAATAAAAACAGTTTTTTATATACAAATACAAAATTTGATGTTTAGTAATTAAAGAAAAAAAGAAGGAAGGAAGGAAATAGATTTAGGAATTATTAATAAGGCTCACGTATATAATCTTCAATATGTTCACAATCTATTCTTTTCTGACCTGTTTGTTTTGGTTCTCCTCCAAAAAGGGAACTTATAATTCTGAAATAACAAAAAATAATAAATTATTTATATAAAATAATTCATTTATTTTATAAAAATTTAATATTAAATATTATTAAAATATTAATAAATTTAAATATTAAATAATCAAATTTACGTTTGCTTTAATGTTTCAAAGAATGTACGTATGAATTCAAAGTAGGATGATTCCTCCTGAAAGATGATCTGAATAGTCTTGTCTGTGCCAGGTATCCAACCTTCAAGATTTGCACGAAATTTTGGATCATGTTTTGCATAAAGCAATACACCTGATGCTCCTATTGCCACAGCAGTCAAAGTTAATAGTGTTTTTGTGGTTCCTCTGGTTTTCTCCCTTTAATAAATATTGTAATTTATATTAAATGTATTTGATAAACATTTTGATATAAAAATATTTTACAAATATATATATACATATATATATGAGAAGATTTATTAAGTTGATTTAGAAAAATTATAATTATTTACAGATTTGCCTTTTATTCTATGATTTTTATTTTATTTATTATAAAACATATTTATACATTCAATTTTTTAGAAAGAAAAAATTAAAATTTAATGAGTTCAATTATAATAACATACATATAATTTTGTTATATAATATGCATAATATAAAAATGTCTCACATTTAAACTTTCAATACCTTTTTGGTGTTTCAGTTGAATACTTATGTATCGGTATTCGAGATATAAGTTTGACATCCTTGGAAAATCTAAAACGCACAATTATGATCATAAAATTAATTCTTAAGTTTTTATTTTCATTAATTGATTTAATATTCATAATATCTTATTTAATTATATAATTTACATGTATATATTCATTTTTATTTCCAATATAATCATCAAACTATATAATAATTATATAATTACTATATAATAATTATATAATAAATCTGGAATAAATTTTTACAAAAAAGAAAATTCATATCAAACATTTAAATATGATAAAACTTGCAAAATCATTGAATAAAATAGGTTGTATCAAACATAACCTAAATTAAATCTAAATAAAAAATTTAAAAAAATTTTATATATAAAACTTTTTCTTAATGAACTTTTTTTTAATAAAATATTATTTATGATCAAGATAAAAACAACAATTAAATCCTCTTTTTTTAAAAAACAATTCAAACGACAAGTGTGACACTCGTAAAAATGTCTTACCAAACAATTGGAAAATTCGTTCACTCACCTACATTCCTGGTCGTATTTAATTCGTGCACGTGTCTCATAATACCTAGTTGTCAAATACAGTCTGGAGGATCCATTCTTTTTGACCTGAAAGATCAACGGTGGCGATGAAATCGTCTGGAATTATGTAAGCTCCTAAATTTAAGCCATCTTGTCACACGAGGCGGGCAACCTTGGTCTTGTTTGCAGGAATATTCACTGACAACTTGCAAAAACATTGTCATCATGACATGACTACGATTTTTCACGCAGATCACGAGTTATATCTCGTCAGAATAGCAGCAAACAATAACGAAATATTTAATATCAATACAGGAGACGACGCGACAGTAATGTCTATCAGCACATAGTGAACGATAGTTTTTTCTATAATTTCTTCATATTTTTTATCAAATTCACGTAACGCAAAATCACCAAATCAATATGGGTACAATCGCTTACTTTTTACTTACTTTACGTACCCTATTTAGACCGTTGCACGGAAATTTTAATCCAATTCGGAACATCTTTCGGGTGGCCGGTCAGGCAGCCAAAGGAAAAAGGGAACGACGGCACAAAACAGCTGGTTACCGACGGAACTAGAGGAAAAGAAGAATGTTGCGTATTGTTAGTATCGCTATTCGAGGTATGTAATAGAAACTTTTTTAGGAATTCACTAACACTCTTAATTTTATATTAAATGATAATTTAGTAGCTTCATTTTAAACTGTTATTCGTTTAAATTCAATAAGTCATTGTATAATAATCATTGCAACTTCATATGTTCTAGGTTATGTTCACTTAAATTGAATAGCCATTTTGATTTTCTGACAGAAGGAACATTATGGAATTGTAAACAAGAGCGCGCTTATTAAATCTATATATTGAACTTTAACTTAATAGAGCAATTAATATCTTATAGTTTAAATCAATTTTTTCATGGAATTTTAATTATTTATAATATAATTAATATTATTTTTGTATTTATATTTCAGCTTTGCATACCAATATCAATTTAACAAATTCTCTTGTTCCTAAACAATTACCTATTACACAATGTATTCAACAAAGATTCTTTGGAGCATTTTCTTCTACAATTTATAATTGGAATAATGTTTCTTATATGAAACAAAAGCCAATTCTTGGGTATGTATATTTAAAATAAATTATATATATATATATAAAAATAAATTAATATTATTTAATCTTGATAATTAATATAATTAATGTTCACAGTCACATACATGTTAATAACGTTGTACCTTCAACACTAGTACCTACAACAACTTCTGTCAGAACACTTATAAAATATTCTAGGAAAAAAGGTAAAAGAAAAACTGTGAAAACTGTGCTTAAAAGATTCTACAGATTAAATTGGTAAGACTTTAATAAGACTTTAGTAATGTATTTTATAATATTTATTAATATATGATATTTATTTATAGGGGTATATGGATCAGAACTATTGCTGGTCGTCATAAAAAATTATGGAAAAAAAATGCTAAACGGCGATATAAATTAAAACAGCATGTTTTTTGTAATGCAAAACAGTCAACTTTATTGGATAAAATGGTAAATCATTATTGGAAAAGACCACACTATTATGTAGATGACCCTTATACTCCATATCATACACGTGAAGAGTTTCCTTTCACAAGAAAACAACCAAAAGAATATTAAATAACATACAACTTTGTAGAAATTTTGTTGACAAATTTCTATTTAAAAATAAAATATTTATACTCCCATTTCCTTGAAAAATTATATCACTAAAAAAATTCTATCTATGAATATATTATATTTTATTTTATTTTTTTTAAATAAGTATAATATTCAAAATATTCAAAATTATTTCATTTACAATAATATCACAATTTATATCAAATTATAAATATTATATTTAGGATTAAAATATTAATGATTTATCGTTTGTAGATTTTTAGTAAATAAAAATCGCTATTAAATCGATCACCGGTTGCTTTCGAAGTTGAATCATTTTTTATCGTATCACGTGGTTTCCCCTACTACAACTCAATAACAGAGTGGCGCAATGTGTTCAGTTGTATTACTGTACTATACTAGTTGTAGTTCGTCTTTCGTGACGAGTACTTTATCTTTTTCGTTCGTTGATAATATCCTCATTTTTTTTCTCTTGTAGGAACCATTCACAACGTGCGTTCCTATCAAACCGTTTTATCAACGAAAAAAATGCCTTACCGTGGTAAATTACGATTACTTAGCAGAGCTTGCTTCACCTTCAGAAACTCGTGTGCCGAGAAAAGCAACACGCATTTCGCTGCTAGTATACCCGGCAGGAATTTCTCTACCAGTAAAGCGGCCAACATGAGGTAAATCAAATCTAATCCAAAATTTTAATGAAATTTTAATGAAAATTTATTAAAATGATTAAATATTACATTTTAAATAATCTAAAATAGTCGAATTTCGCGCGGCATTTTTGATTGGCCTGTTTTAGATTTTATCTATGCATCTGTTTTCTGTGCTTTCATAATTTCGTAAAGTAAAACAGACATAATTTGCTTTGTTTCAATGGCATATTTCATAAAATCAAATATATTAAATATAAAAAATAGAAATACAATATGATTGCATAAGTTGAATGGTTGAACACTGTCTGAAAGAATCAAAGTAGTAAAAAAAAAAAAAAAGTAATATGCAGAAAAAAATTTATTGAATTTATGAAAGTATTTTCAGATTTTCATGCCTAATGAACATCTTAATATCTATTGTTAAATCAATACAGGTTAATTGTATAAATTAATATATAAAGAAACATAATAATTAATTCGATTCGAATATCTGAATTCATTCGATTAAATATAATTATATCATCGACACTAACCATCTGAATATACACACTTACGATATACTATTCGAGCTGAACATAGCCGCGTACAAATATATCAGTTAAGAAAGGGTTTGTTTAACGTAAATATGGTGTCGTTTTTAAAAAAAATGTAATAATCATAAAAAGTCATATATAACAAAAAGATAAATATTTTACTAAATATTTTATTAAATTTAAATATTTTACAATTACCTTCAGAAGAACAGCAAGTACTATGAAATTAGATTTATTAGTATATATATATATATATATATATTATTATACCTTGCATTTTTTAAGAATTATTTGAAATATTTATATATTTTAAGAATTTTTGTAATTAATTATTATATAACTATTCTAATATATTTAATATTTATCATATAAATAAACGTAAATAATTGTAAATGTAATATATAATTAATTATAATGAAAATTAATCATAATGATTCGAATCTGATACTAATAAGATATAATATTCTTTAAATGTTTTAATTTGATTACGATATAATAATTATGAATAACATAATTTAATATAATTTTACTTGTATACTTTCTGAATATTTTTCTGAATATTTTCATATAATTTTCTATAAATGATTTTCTTTATTTCTCTATTGGTCGGTATAAATCTTATAAATTCTTGTTAAATGAAATACAGGTGGCAGCAGAATCGCTAATAAATTCATATACGCATTTGCGAATAATTTGCTAAAATTTATTGTTTTGTATCTTATTTAATAATTTCAGAATACATATATTTTAAACAAAAATTAATTTTTGTTTATTGATTAAAATTTTTTTATAATCTCTTATACCAAACAATTGTATAATATAAATTTATCTTTGTTTTTTTTTGAACTTGTTTATCACTTGTAAACATAGGATTTAGTTGTTTGATACTGATAGCTTGAAATATACAATCCTACATACAAGTATTAAATATGAATATTATTAATTATAAATGTATATAAAGAATTATTTTAAATATCCCAATAAATTTTTTAAAATAATATTTAATATTACCTATTTTAGTGCGATCATATTTTTTATTTTATACAAATAGTTGTTATCTTAATTGTATTTTTTATCATTTTACATGTTTATCATTCTTTTTTAATTTATATTTAAAATGTCAAGTAAAAATATTCCATATATTAAAATATTTCCAACTACACTAAATTGAAATAGAAATGTGAAAAAAATTTATTGTTATTTTTTAAAATATATTATTTTGTCTATCTAATTTTCTTTATCTATGAAAATTTTCGGAGATATATTGAATTATTATTATAATGATAAACTAATATTTAAATTTAGGAAGAACTTTATAAACATATCTTATCAAGTCATCAAATAGTATTGATCATTTTCTTTTCGTACTGCATGTACAATATGTACATTTGGTATAATACCGAAGTTTTGAAATATGTCATTTTATTTGGCTATAATATATGTACATAAGAATGAATTTAAAAGAATTCTTTCTTTTAAATTCAGTTATTCAGCTTTGCCAAGAATATCGCTTTGTGAATAATTATGTTAATTATGAATAACCGTATTGTTATAATTATATATATATATATATATATATATATATATATAAAATATAATTATAAATTAAAAATATTTTTCATTATTTTTATCTATTTATTTATTCATTTATTTTTTATTTTCATATGTACAACTATTTTATAAGAGAAATATATTTGAATTGTATTTACATCATTAATCAAGCGATGAAGATAATTGATATTCTAATAATAGATTTTATAATATAAATCTTTAAATGCTATTTCCTATGATTTATAATTCAGATATTTTTAATTTGATTAATATTTTAATCAATTTTTTTAAAAACTCTACGTTTATTAATTTCAATTTCTGATTAATCTTCTTGTAATGATTTTCTGCCAATGTTATCATTATCTTAAATATGTATATAATGTTGTGTATTTTAATTTTTTGATTAATTTTGTATTAAAATTTCTCGTTCGAAATCCAACAAGAATATATTTTTAAAATGAGTTTAAAAAATTAATAAGCTAAATTTAATTCATAATTTTTATTTATTATTTTAATATATTTATAATTTATTGTTTAGTTCATTTATTATTTAGTTAATTTATTATTTGTTTTATTTTATTTTTGAAAAAGTAATTTTTCCGTTATTTTTTAATAATAAAGTAATAATGAAGTAGAAAAATTGTATTTAAGCAATATTAAATATATATTAAAAATATATTAATTTGGCTTATCAGATATTTATTTATTATTTATAATTCATTGCTATTTATATTTACTTATAAGTTTATAAATTTAATAAATTAAATATTTCACATTAAATTTATCATTTAGATTATTATTTATTCTTAAAAATTTATTATATTTATTGTATAATATTTTTCACTTAATTATAAAAATTCATATAATGGATTATATAAATTCTGTTTTTTATATCACAAAATAATTTTCGGATTATATTTTCTTCATCATTTTGTTTTCCAGATTTTTGATTTAAAACGAACTTTTTTTTTTTTTTTTTTCATTAACAAAATTTTTTTATATCATTTTAAATATTATTATATACATAAAATATATATTAAATTTTGAAAAAATAATAATAAATATTAAATAAAACAATAATATGCGATTTTTTATTACAATCCTCGCATACATTATTGTATAATTCTTATTTTTAAAAAATATTCATTTTTTGATCTTTATGTTATTTAAATAACAGATAATTTTATCATAAAATTTATTATATATGCTTTATTTTCAATAGGTTTGTGCAATTCACTGGTAAAAATGGTGGTCCTCAACATTTAGGGGTACAACTTGTTCATGGTGGTGATATAATCGCAGTTTCGGCGGTAGACTCGAGAATTCCAAACACACTGAAAAAATTTCTCGAAGGTGGCGACGATTTGTTGAAAAAGGCCAAAAGGTAAGCGTAATTCGAGATTGAAATGATGTAAAAACTTATTATTGGACTTATCATGCCAAAATATTATTAATTAATATAAAAAAGTGATATAAATATTACTGTCATAAAAATGAAAAATATTTTGTTTTAAAACATGATAATGAGTTAAAAATAATTTAACGATTAATCACGATTCGAATATTTAGAATGAATATTAATTTTTCTATATTCGGTTTTCATTTTTTTTATTTCTTTATGTATATAATATATATATTTAATAATTATATTGAGTTGGAATTATATTTAAAAAAAATTTGAAACTATACAAATTCTAAAAATTATTATAATTTATTGAATAGATAAAATATATTTCATTATTCAGATTCAGATTCAAAACAGTTAAGATAAAAATATCACAAATTTGCAAATACATGCTTGATGATTATATAATAATTTGAAGTTTCACGTACTATATTTTTAACAGTAATTTAGTTGAGTATTTTGAAAAAAGAAATTGATACATGTAATTGTAATGTAATGTACGCGCAATTCTCATATATCTTTATCATTTTTAACTTTTCAGAAAAAGTTTAATAAAATAATAAACCAATAGTAATTTTAATAACCTATTCGATTTCATAACCCACTATTTTGTTCCCAGGGAAGACGAGGTGAACGTGTTGACTGTAATAGAGAGGTTCGTGCTATCGAAAGAATTTAGTGTGAACGAGATTTTATGTATACCCTTTAAATTTCTTTAAATTAAGCTTCTATAAGATAGCATTAATTTATTGTGTCTGTCCTTTTCTCTATGTACAAATACTATATTGAACAATTCTCCATTGTTCGTACTTACACGTAACACACATACGATATTTATTTATTCTTTATTTTCTTCGTAATCTTATTCTTAATATGTTATTAAACTATATATAATTAAATATATGCTAAACGATATATTCCGAATTTTCTTCTGATATACTCGATCTATAATGTATACTTATCAGTATTATATAAAATCAGTGTTATACTAATATTTTTCATAAATATCTCGTGACTGTTTTAAGTCGATCTATAATCTTGTAATCTTTCGCGGCATTAGCATTAAATTCTCGTCTTACATTATCATTTACTCTATTAGACGTGTCTTATTTCAGAGAGAAAACTCACAAACCGGACGATAGACGTTTAGAAAGCTCGTTCTTTCACGATTGCTAATTGGCCAGCTCAAAAGGACCGATTCCTGCTATCGATTACTCTTCTTATTTACAAACGATTATCGTTTAAGCAAACATTGGTGCAGTACACTTTGAATATTAGATGATGTGAAATTTAGGGGTGGAATGCAAAAATGTAATATGTGTGGAATAGTTTAAAATTCTAATTTAGAATAACTTTGCAAAAATTGTAATTACATCAAAATATAGAAAATTTTTTATTTAAATCGTTTAAGTATGAATAATTGAACAATCATTGCAGAACAGTTATGTGAATTATAATATATATTTTATACATGAAATAGTATAATCATTTTTTGTAAATTTGAATCAATATGTTTTCATTCTTATTATATCTAAATGATTCATTATTATGCAATGTAATGATGATGTTTATTTAAAAAATATTAGATTTCTAATAATATCAATGCATAAATATTATTTATATTTTGTCATATTATAATATTTCATGTTCTGTATTTTTTTTTCTTCAGGTCCTTCACTCAGTTACCACGATAAACATACTTACGCGATTTTTTAAAAAAAGAAAATGAATTTTGACTGATTAAACAGTTAAATTAATTATAATTAATATAACGATAAAGAAAAAAATTAAATTATATTTATAGTTTCAACATAACTTCATTAAAATAGAAAAAAGGAATCATTTGATTAAATACACTTATATATGTGTTTCTCAAACACATCACTTGCATGATGTTTTTCCATTGAAAATCCTGAATAATAAAAAATCCCTTATAACTAATTCAGTATTTTCATAATTTATTTTATTATCGTGAATTTCGTAATTTATTTTAATCTCGAAATTATCAACATTGATGATTAAGTCAAATATCATTGTTGCTACTAATTCAAGCTATTGTTGTTCTGTTTGTACTCAAGTTGGCGAGCTTGCAAATTCTGAGTTGCCAGAAAATTCTTCATATGATATCTCTAAATGAAAATATTTGATATATAAAGATCTTTCCATTAATCTTTGATTAATTAAATAATTCAAATTATAATATTTTATATATTTTCATTATTTTCCATATTTAATTTTTTATTTCACATCTCTCATATTATTCTTTTTTTATTCATTTAAGTCATTTTTAATATTGCAAGTACACAAAATAAACAGTCATGCAATTGATTATATATAATCGGTATACTTAGTTTACTTAATATTCAGTTATGTAACTACACTATTATTCAAATGTTACATTTATACAATACAAATATTATTTAAAAGTATTATTATAAAAATAACTCTATATGTTGATAAAATGCCAACAAAAATTGAAGAATTATCAGTTGGTCTTTGAGTTCAAGTCGCTAACTAATATTTATATCTTTTTCCTTGTAAAATTTCCAATCTTTTAAACGGTAATTATGTGAATAAATAATTTTTATATTCGTATTATGCAGGTTAATAGTAGTAGTTTAAACTAACTTGTTATTGTTATCCGAAATTTTTTACTTTTTTCCTAATCATTGTTTTTGCAGGTGTTTGAAAATTAGTTATACACAGGCAGAGTTGGACAAAATATTGTTTAGATAATGAATAACAATTTTTTTTTTCTTAATCCTATTTGAGAATTGATTAAATAATATTGATTAATTGATTAAATAATATTCTTTGCCAATTATTTTCAGAAAATATAATTAATATCAGAAATGTTTAACAAATTTTATTTTTTCAAAATAAGAGAAAACATGAATCAATAATTTAGTGTTTAAATAATGAAAAAAAAAAAAAAAGGAATTATTCGATTTAAATATAGCCCAATTCTGCTATCAGAAAAAAATAAATGTTTTTATATTTTTACATTAGTTAAATAATTATAGAATAGTGGCAGAAGGACGTAGCGTAATACCGGAAGTGGAGGTGAATTTTCTGGCGCCAGTTACACATATGGATAAGTTGGCTTGCGTTGGTTTGAACTATATTGGTCATTGTAAAGAACAAGGTGTATCACCACCGGAAAGCCCTGTGATTTTTAGTAAATTCCCAAGTAATATCATTGGACCGCGTGATAATATTATGCTTCCACCAATTTCAGATGTAAGTATAAAAATAATAGCGAGGAAATGTTGATTACTAAAATTCCATATTGCAAAGACTTTATATTTAAATGAGACAATTACATAATGAGACTTAAATAGACTTTTCAACTAATTATAGAATAATACACAAGAAAAAAGAAAAGATCAGTGTATCAATTGATTTAACTGAAACAGAGATTCAAATTTTATATTTCTAAGATAGTTCTACCTTAACGATTTACTTGGGAAAATAAATATATTTGTTTATAATTTATTAATCTGAAATATAAATTAAAATTAAAAATAGAAAATATTAACGGGGAAAATTATTTGCATAAGTTTCAAATAGGAAAATTGATTAATAACATGATTGGTAATACGTAATTACGTAATTAGTAAATGATTAAAAAAACAAAGTACATCAAAGCAAAGATATATCGATTCTTATTTGTATAATTAATTCAATATTACTATTTAAAATTAAATATGATAGAGTATTCGAAAATTTATCAATTACTATTTTTATGATTATTTTGATAGAAAGTTGATTGGGAAGCAGAACTCGCGATAGTAATCGGGAAAAAGTGTAAAGCATTGAATAACAATGAAGGAGAGGATTATATTTTTGGTTATACAATAGCGCAAGACATTACAGCTCGAGATTGGCAAAAATCGAAGAGAAATGGCGGTCAATTTCTATTGGGCAAAGCCATGGATACATTCTGTCCATTGGGACCAGCTGTTGTTACTAAGGAAGCTATTTCTGATATCAACAATCTTACCGTAAAAACATGGGTAAATGGTAATATTAAACAAGATGGTAATACCAGCGAACTAATATTTAAGCCTCATGAAATCGTCGCTTATATTTCACAGTATGTATTATTCAAAGCTTTTATACTTTTCCATTATGCAGATAAACTTAATTTATCAATCAAAATTGCTTAACTCCATTGTTCTATTGATTAATTCCTGTTCAAGAAATCTATTGCAGTGATTATGCAATTATACGTTTCAGATTTATGACACTATTACCGGGAGACGTGATTCTAACGGGCACGCCATCTGGTGTGGGATTCACTCGTAAACCACCTGAATATTTACAGGTAAAATAATTGAACATTCATTTCGTATTATCGATTTTATATTTAAATTTATATTTAAATTTTTATTATATTTAAATTTACAACTATTTTATTGTTCTTTTTAGCGTGGAGATGTATTAGAAACGGAAATACAAGGTTTAGGTCGTTTGAGAAACAAAGTTCTCTGATCTGACGAATAAATTATGCTTGTAGAAAATATACAGGAGCGATACGCCTTAAAAAAAAAAAAATGAATATGCGTTTTACAAAAATAAAATCGACATCGGAACATTATGATCAAATTATGATGTATTCTAAATTGACTCAATGCACGAAAGAGACGATATAACGATACACTGTCAATTTAGAACATAATGATAATAATTCGATATAAAAATATCGAACATTTTTTAAAAAAAACTGGAACTTAAATATGCACTTATAACATCTTAACAATGTTATACTTATTACTATACATTACACACGGATTTTACGTATTTATATAATTAAGAGAGACTGTTTTCGAAAAACTTGTCTAAGAGTTTTTTTATAGATTCGTTGTTTTCTATCGATATGCTATGAATTTATATTAAAATATTTTTTGACAAATTCATTTAAGTATTTTAATTTAAAATTTTCCTTTATTGCAATTATTTTATATTATGTTACTTACCATTAAATAATGAATAACAAAGATCTGTGATTACACAATCTATAATAAAAAGTCACAGTACAAATCACAGACAAGATACAGAGAGGATATTTGATATTTTCTTATGCATTTCAATGTATTTTTTTATTTCATGCATTCAGAAGTACTAAAAAGTATTTTCCTTTCACCTTAAATATAATTCTCAATGTTCTTTATTTTGAGCAATTCGGCTCAAAATAAGATTACAATATTACTTATTGGAATTGGAAATAAACTTCAATAAAATTACAATTAAAAAATTGAATAAATATTTTATTACAGAATATCTTATAAATATACATGAGTATATTTTATATAAATTGAAACAGTATTTCTGAAATAATGTTTTATTTATTTATTTATTTATTTTTATTTACAAAAATCTGTTTTTATTAAGCAAAAATTAAAAATAAATCTTTTTTTCAGATTTCGAATCGATTACAATACGATATTAATTCATAAATTAATCGTATGAAAAATTAATATATTATAAAATATATTTTTAAAAATAAAAGTATAATTTTTTTAATATTTTAAACTTAATGTTTTGAATGTGAATAGAAATTAAAAAATTAAATTGTTAAATATAATGAGAATAATATATACATGTATATTCATAGTGTCAGGGACCAATTTTATACATAAATCAATATTCAATATTCATTTTTTGATAAGATAATTTTTAAAAATTCTTTTTCTGCTATATCTTGCATTAAAATACTTGCATTATATTTTGAGATTTAATATATTCTACAAGATCGTCCTAGAAATTGTAAAATCAATACTGTAATATATATATTTTTGATATTAAAGATTAATACATATTATAGTTTTCAAAGAGAAATGAATGAAACTATTCAATTAACATCCTGTATCTTGTCTATAATCATATATCAAATGTAAATTTAGACAAAAAAAAAGAGTGTAATGAAATAAATTTAGATAAAAGGACTAATTAATAAGAAAAGGATATGAATAGTAAAAATATCTTTTTAAAGATAGAATAAAATAGTATAAGAATTAATCAATATTATTTTTCGAGTGCTTTTAAAAAGATTTTACATTTAAAAGATAGCGCTAATAATCAATTCTCATATTATTTTTATCTTTATTGTTTAATTTTCTTATTATGTTTCGACACTCTATAGCGCTAATTTCCCAATTTTTACTCTATCTCTATCTTTTTTTTTCTTGTTCTTTTTGTCTATACTTGTTCCGCAAAATTTATACATTCAAAAAACGACTGTTGGTAAAATAGAGTTAATCTTAAACTAATCTCTTCTTAGTTTCAAAACTGTGCGGTAGATGTCACTAATAGTTCTATTCAATACTCAAAATCGAACTAAATATCCTTTCCAAATCTCAAATCATTTCCAAATTCCCTCCTTTATCAATATTTATCAATATTTAAAATCCAAATCCAAAACCAAAAAAAAAACACTAGTCACATTACAAAATTACAAAATTACCAAACATCAAAATAACGAAAAATGTCTATTACTAATTTAATCATCCTATCTTTTTCGTTCATCCTCTTTTTTCATTAATTTAACCATTTCATCTTTCATTTTTTTCCGAAAAAATAATCGACGAACGATACTCAGAAGTACCCATCCATAAAATGACCCCAGAACACGATCCATCCGCGTTCAAAGACGAGGCCCACAAAGATCCTCTATCTGGCCGAGACTCGTGCACGAGACTTCATCAAAACGCAGTCACCGGAGCGCACAGCTCGGCGCCCCCGGTTGTCGTCGACAATAGGTCGCTCAATGCTACCTAATTCGCAACAATGGTCCCCGCGGCCATATATTAATGGTCCGTGCCCGTATATATTCGCCGGCTGCCATTACATTGTCCTCAGAGAGGAGAGCGGGTGTGCTCGCGGCGCGCGTGTGCTCGTCGGTGTGGGCACGCACACTCCCCCGGTTCCGCTTTGTCAGCTCGGAAGCAGAACGGCGGGTCGCACGTATACTTCGGGACCGGGGGCAGATGCGACTCAATTTCGTGGATGACAAATCGGGCCCGTAACGTTGTCAGGCGACGATTAAGGGGGCGCGGCCCCCGCCCGATTTAATGGCGTCCATGATTTCGATTAGGCCGACGGATAGACTGGTTAATATACACTATTATGACTAACATTCGTCCATTTCTTGTGATTCTGGATTTTAATTTATCAGCACGAGAGGATTGTACGATGAGAGAGCGAAGATTAAGAATTTTTTGATTTTTGATGAACAGAAGGAGTTGGAAAATAAAATTTGTATAGATAATGATTTTTTTTTATGACATTTTTGATATTGGCTAAATTTCATATTTCAGAATCGCGTAACTCTAAAGACAAATAATGAAATTTTGAGATCAGAATTTTTGCAATTCAGAATATCGAAATTTGGCATTTTCGAGATTGACCGAATAGTTTCGATAGAACAATTCTTGAAATTTTTATGTCAAATACTTTAAAGATTAAATTTTCGAAATTAGCGAAATCATTAAAATCAAAACTTCTCTTCTAAGATCATACGAATTCCTAACCTCAACTTCATTAAAATATCAAAATAATCATAACCTGAATCTTTCAACTCTATTTCTTAAATCCAAAACCATTCCAATATCTTTTCTCAAACAACTTAAAATGTTACTATCGTTATGATATATCGTCATCATTTTCTTTTACTTGAAATTAGAAGAAAAAAAAGTTAGTTTTATCAAGAATTTTCGTAATGCAAAGATGACAAAGATAACTTTCTATCGCGGGCCATCCATGCGGTTTAATAAAGAGTAACCAGGCGGTTCGTTGACGGAAGCTAATTCCATCGACGTGTAATTCGATTTCGAGACGGGGAGAGCCGCGCATTAATAAGCGAGCGGACACCGCGGGTGATCATCCCGCGGCGGCGTGTGTGCGCGTTTATCCGCGTCCCGAGGAAATTAATGAATTTCGAATCGAAGCAACGCGAGTAGTTAATTTTCGTGGAAGACGCCGCGAAAGATGGCTACCTGCTTCGAGAACACGCTCGTTTAATGCCACCGGGTACTAATGGCGTTTCGATTGGCCTCCGTTTCATTGGCGTAGCCACTCTCGAATCCTCTTGTGTCAATAATTAAATTAAACTGTTTGAAATTTTTTTTTTTTTGTTTAATATAATTTTTTTTTCATTTCAGGTATATTATTCTGTCTGAGGAAGAGAATTAATATTGATTTAAGAGAAAATTGAAGATTAAGTTATTTAGGTATGTTAAAATTGTTTAATATTGAATTTTTATTATTTATTTTAATTTTATTGTATGCAGTTCGTAAAATGCATTTTTATATTGTAAAATAAATTGGATGAATTTATGAAACTTTATAAATATCTTAAAAACAAACGTATTTTAACTTTTTTCAATATCCATTTCGGAATTCAATTGCACTATGAAACATTGTTTTACATCGTAGTTTTGAAATTTTTGAAAAATAATGTTGATATTTTTATTCACAGAGAGAATTTGCATGTTCCACCACGAGGAGTTCAATGAACTGTTTGCATTTCACGTTTTGATATTATTATATATTACTAATGATCAAAATCTCTTCAAATTTTTGAAATCCATTCCTAGAACCATCACCAACAGTAAAGATTTTATCTCAACTTGACTATAAATACTGATTCGAACAATCTTCTAAAATTTCCACGATTATCCTTGTTCATTTTAGTGGACGAAGTCGTAACCAGCGGATAATCTCATTACAGAGAAAGGACAGGCTATCCTGACCAGTTAATAGAGCCGAGGCTGGCAAAAAGGGAAAGGAACGTGACACGGTTTCGGCGAAGCGCCATAAACATCGAGCGTGAAAACTGTTCGAGACGGTGGAGGGGCAGGGGATGTTGGAGAACAATAGGGTAAAATAAGTAAGTGGCCGGGCAAGGGACCTCCTGGTGGCTGGTACTCTTTGCTGTGACAATGGTACGAGTCAATGGTGCCCTGTTATTCGGGACATTATGGGCCATCGTTTGTCAAGTATCACTGCGGGAAACCGGTACGTCCTTATGTTTCCGATAGTTCTGTGGAAATGTTCGATCTCTAGGTCGGTTTTTCCAATCGAGTTGCACTTAAGAAAATGTGAAATAGTTTGGTTTGTCGCTCGAACATAGGGAGGGTGTTCATTTTGAAAATTAGATAAAAAGAAACGTCGCGTATCCGATGCGTTGTTCATGTTTAATTATTTAATTACTTTTCGATGGAAAATTTGTGTATTTTTTTTATCTATTTTGAAGTTTTTATTTTGAGGTTAGGTATGAAACTTTGCTTCATTTATTTTAGTTAATGTAAAAGATTGATATTGATATAAAAGGATTGTTTAGAATTTTATATTTAGGATATTTATCGTTTGAAATGAAGTTTTGTTAGAAATCGTTATTATGATCGAATTGCAAACATAACCTAGAATGCGAATTGTATTAAACTCCACCTGAAGATATCTACAATTAAAGAATTTTAACTACTTTCAAATATTAATGTTATACTGTACAATTTTGATCGCGTTTAAAACAGATGTCTATCAGATAGAAATATTAACAATCCTTTCTATTACTATTTTATACAATTTTATTATTGTCGAAAGGTTATTGGAACTATTTTATTTATAGAATATATTGAGTTTATTCCTCCTCCTAATGTAAGATTTGTTGATATCATTTTTAACAAATTACCTTTAGCATTTTTAATGTAATTATATTTTAAGCTTGCAATCATCACAGTGATGAAATCGTTTTAACTTTTCTAATTTTTCTCATTTTATATTATAGAAAATTCAATTATTCTAAAATCATTTCCCAGACTCACGATTGTATTAACACTTTGTATACCTATATTTACAGTATATCTGTAGAAAAGAGAGATGAATTGCAACTCGAAAAAGATTGGAAAGATACCATTATCCACTTTTGTAACAGACATCAAAATTGTTTTACTCGAAACGCACATGCTAAACATTTAACTACGCGCTCTGCTGGCAATTACATTAACCTCAGCGTTATTAGAATAAACCAAGTTCGAATTTTAATGGCCGACTAATGTCTGTAATCAAACAGTCTGTCGTTATTCTATTCGTTCAAAGTTTTTTCGACTCGATCATTTCTTCATTCGTAATTGTCGATCATTTCCAACTCGTTCTCTTTATGTACTTAGCCTCTGGGCCCTTTTCTCGAGGATCTTACGTGATTACGTGAAAATATACGCGTGTATTTACCGCGATTATTTCCTGATTTAAATTATCGATTGCGGTTTCTATATGCAGCGTATATACTGTTTAGATAAATGTGTATTGAAAGATTCACTACTTGAGTATGTAATGTGCATCATATGTTTACGTACAAGCTGTTAATGTATTTATGGAACACTTTTGGATTTTAGAAGCTGAAATAGACTTATTTATTATATGGTATTATATAGTTGCAATTATAATTTGTGTTAAAAAGAGAGACAGAAATAGATAGTTCTATTTCCATCACGCTTCAATTAATACAGATTTATAAATAACTTTATAACTTAGTAAATAAAGTTTTGGTTTTCAGAATTGATCTTACAAAAATATTTCATGAATATATTCAATATATTGCAAAAAATTCAAACTATTTTATCTTTCATTGCTAGAAGAATGATTCAACAGAATGAATAAATTTTTCAATGAATTAATTTATCAATTTTTTGAAAGATAGATTTAAATAAAATCAAAAAAAATCAAAATCAATAAGACACATCTACTACTTTAACGAAATAAAACCAGAATTTCAAGTAATTACTCTTTCTTCAAGAATCCTCTGAAACAATTATTATCACACCGTTCACAAAAAAAAAAAGAACCTTATCGACCGAACTCTCGAGAATAGAGCACACGTCTGCGTTCCGATATTATCGATAGAGTCCAAACGAGACGATAGGTCTGGCGCAACAGAACTTGCCTAATTTCACCCCGTTATCCAAAACCGAGATCTCCAGAATCCCGTTGATGATGGCACGAAAAGCTAACGGTTCCACGCGAAAAACCTTCCTCGACAGATTTACAACTCGGCTACCGGGATCGCGTGGACCCAAGATCCTAACCTCACCATCACCTCATCAGAGATATCCACCAGAAATCTTCCATCCAACGTTGACTAACGACGATCTCGATCGAAGCGATCTCGAAAAGCATAATTCCTCTCGTTTTTCCATTTCGTGCCCACCACCAATGTGGACACCTGCGGACCCAGAACCGGGGCCCGTTATGCTCATCGGACAGAGATTCCGCCTAATAAAGACATAATTCTAGTAGATAGGATCTACACGAGGTTCACGCGAGACCACGGCGGCCATCTTTACGAGCGTGAGATCGAACGATTCGAGAACAGATCGAATGTCGGAGGGGAGGGGGGGAGGGGGGTTGCTGGTTTCACGAATCTTTTCTCTCTCTCTCTCTCTCTTTTTTTTTATTTAAATTTATTTTATTTTTTTTTTTTTTTTTCGTGTCGGGAAAAAGAAACGCTTTCCTCGCAAGATTTATGGCCTCGTTAACAAGTCCCCCCGCGCGGATACATCCGCGCGGATGTACATGAAATTGATTATTAAACCGCGTAGGTGAGCCATCCTCTCCTTTCCCGATTATTCTTTCCTTTGTTTCTTCTTCGTTAGATGTAATTCTATATGTTTTCTTCGATTTCGTGATGGCGCGTGTGTTTGTGGTAACTTGGAGGCAATGTGGTTTTGACACAGTTATTTTTATTTGTGATGATTATTTACATTTTATGATGAAAAATTTCATTGTTTTATTTTATGATAATTGTATAGTGTGGTTCATAGATTCTTTATCTTGCAGATTACAAGGTGGTTTTTGAAAGATCGATTTTATAACGAAAAATTTTAACACTTGTTTTATTTTAAAGTACACGTAAGTGAATGCAAGATATTTGGTATATTTTATTTGGAATAAAAATGTTGGACAAATAAAGATTTCAAAATCTTTTATATTAAGAGATAAATTATTAATAATTGGAATTTATTTCTAAATATCTACTTGAATGAGGATTATTTAGATAATATTAATTAAGATGTTAAGTTTTTATGGTATTATATTTGGGAAGGTTATTATGGATTGTTATCATTTCTTTGACGAAGTTAAAGAATTTGAAGGAATTTTGATGAGAGAATAGGTAGGGATCATGTAATGAAGGAACGAGATATGTTTGTATAGTAGTATTTAAAACAACGTGTGGTTTATCTCGATTCCCATTCAGAAAGATTTAATGAATCTTAATAATAATTCATTTTATGATTTAATTATACATATTTTATATCTCTTTATAAATAAATGGATAATTTTAAGTGTCAAAAAAAAATGTTGATATAAAATATCTCTGAAAGCTCGATTTTAATAGTGAAAAGAAACAAAAATCAATATATAGAAACAAAATATCAGTTAAAATTAGAAAAAGCGAGAAGGATTTTATTCTATCTCCATATTTTCATGTATTTCTAGAATACCTCCAAAGATAATCCTACGAGCATATCAATCAAAAATAATACGAAAGCGTAATGTGATGATAAATCACAAAAATAAATTCATCATCGTTCCAAACCAGATAATCAAATTAAATAATACATTGCATTAATCGCATTCCTCGAACGTGAATAAATTTCTCAACTAACCTCAAACTATCCACCTTTCTTCGCAAAAATTCATTAAAAAGAAAGAAAAAAAGGAGACAAATGTTCCAACTCGAGCGTCAAATTCCAGCTCGTTTGCCACGCCAATTCCCCGCAAATCGGCACGAAAATCCGCCAGGGAGAAAACAACGGTCCGCGGTCCAATCGGCCGCAAAATGGCCGCCCATTCCGCGCTTTAACAACAACTTGATGAAACGATTAAAACCGTAACGAGGCTATCGTCCCATCTCTTTTCATCCTCGCCCGCCATTCCATCCGCTTGATGGCTGTTGTTACGACGGCGTGTGTGCATGAATCGCGGCGAATTTTCCCGATTCGCATGTATGAACGGTCGCCATCCCGAGGGAACGCTCTGTCAACCACTCTGCCGACGTATCCCCACGGGAACTACCCCCTGATAAATCTGTCCGGCCGGTGTTAACTCCGATTTCTGCGTGCAAATCTGGACTCGATTGTGCGAAATTGAACTGGCCATTTTCTCCGTTTTTTCCTTTTTATTTTTCCGACAATTTTTTGGAAATTTTTTTAGAAACCTTTGTTGTCGATTTCCTTTCAATTTCTTATTGGAAATTTTGTGAAATTTTGTGAAAGAATTCAGAAATTACTCTTGTCCTCCATCATTGATTTTTTATTGTTCATCTTTTTCGACATAATACTTGTAATTGTTCTTAAAACCAACTTCAAAAAATTGAAACCCTTATCTTCTCGTTTTCCCCCTCTCCAAAGAACCAAAAGAGAAAAGAGAACGCAACAAAGGAAGAGAACGAGTGGCCACGAACGAAACGATAATCCCAAGGAGGGGAAAGAAGTAACGTATCATCCCCGATAATCAAATTCCCGGGCCAACGAACGAAACCGCGTTATTATTATTACAACAAACAAAGGGTACGCGATCCAACCGCGAGCCATCAGATCCACCCATAACCGTATCCATCGCCACCGCCATTACGCGAAACGGGACACGGGCGCTCGAAACAGGATGTTAACAGCATTCGACCCTCGTTCGACCGAGAAAGCTTTCCACCGCATTCGCATTAAGATATCGACACGCTAATGTTCGCCCATTAAACGCTTACCAGCCGGAAACGGTTTAATCGAGGAACGCGCAAGCGTGTAATTCCATCATCGTTGCCTCGAGATCGCTCGAAGAAAGAGAAAAAAAGAAAAATTATTTTTTCTCTCCCGCTCCGTTTTCCATTCGACAACATTTCCGACTGTGTTAATATGGCGGACCAAGTGTGTGCGGGGGTGGCTAGGCGCGATAAATAAACCCCGAGCCCATTGAAGTAAGTGGTTATGTTTTTAACACGTGCTTCGGACTAACAGTTCACCCCCTCCACCCCCTCCTCCTCGCCCACGGTGTAAACCACGGGAGAACGCGCACCGCCATCTCCATAAGCCACGTCTCTCGCAATGGCGTAGCAGCTAGTAGATTTCGCGCCTCTCACGATTTCTTGGTGATTTGTATATTACAGGCCGATGATAAATTCGATGTTGCACACTGGTGATTTTGTTGATCAGAAGTATATTTTCCACGATTGTGTAGTATTATCAATGAAATTTTATATAACTTACCAGTGTTAATCGAAGAATTATTGCGCAGTTCAGATTCTTGTTGATAATTGCTGGAAATAATATAAGAATATTGAACGTATTGTTGAATTTTTCATCCACTCGAAATATTCATTTTCGAGCAATGCAAGTTGAAATCGAGAATGGGACCTCATAATATAATGGAAATCGAAGAATTTCAAATCATCGAGGAAAATTTTTTTGGATGGCAATTTCTACGCTACTGGTGTCCACCGAGCAGGGCCACAGAAGTGCTACGCGCGCGAACAGTTCGCAAGCAAGCGAGGAGGAGAAGAAGAAGAAGAAGGAGGGAGGAGAGGAGACACGCGAGAAGGAGACGGAAGAACGGAAAGGAGGAAAAGGAGAGGAGGAAGGATCTCTCTCTCGTCGAGATGGGAGATGCGCCGACATAACCGATAAATAACAACGGCAACGAGCCTGTCAGACCCTTGTTAAACCATCGTGCACACGCTCACGCGGCCTAGCACACACGCATTCACGCATTAGAATACGTTTTAACACGTATCTCTCTCTCTCTCTCTCTCTCTCTCTCCCTTTCTTCTGCATCTTCTCTTCTATGTTTTGGGAAAGAGAGAGGGAGGAAGAGAGACAGAGTATAGACGTTTGGCCCCCGGGGATTGGACGCCATTGACGAATATTACTTCGGTCCTTGGACCGCGAGCAAATGATAATTAATTCTCGTTACGTCCTCGTTGCAATTAGCATCCGTATTTTGAAACTGAATTGATTGTTTGAAAGTTTTTTTTTTTCGATTGATAGGCTTGCTAATTTTATTAATTCAAAAATTAAAAATTCTAATATTAATTTTGAAATTGAAATGTTAATGTGCGATTTAAAATCACTTAAACCTAATCAAATTGCTTCCTTCGTTACTTACAAATACTAATTCAATCGAAACGAGAGAAATGTAAAATAATAAACAAAGAGAGAATATCTTCAATTATAGACTCGATCAGCGTAACATAACCTCAACAAGTTACTTATAATAAAAGAAAAAAAAATCAACTCGATATATTTACTATTTACAATCGATACAACACAACAGTGTTCACAATGTTAATATACAATCTTAGAAGAGCGGGGAAAAAGTCTAAAATAAGCAGAGAGAGAGAGAGAGAGAGAGAGAGACTGTTTCCAATATGACGGAGCGTCTCGATCAGGGTAAGGACGTTTTTATGGTTTCGGAACGGGTTCCTCTGGTCCTTTGCCTCGGAAGATGGAGAAGGAACGATGGAGGGCCGGTATATACGCTATGACGTGCCAAGAGTTGCACTTACGTGGATGCATCTGCCTCCGTTCGCACGAGCCATCATTTTATCCGCTCGACTTAACGCAACGCCCGTTTACGCTCAAGTTACGAGCTCCCTCACCCGTCTCCTCGCTCATGGCAGCCTGCCCTCTCCTGTCTATCTTAAGGGTACGTTTTATGAACTGTACTTTATGAATTTGTCGAAGACCGCCTCGAGATGGTATCGTTAACGCGCCTCGAGGGTCTCTGACCAAGAAATGTGGTGGAGAGACGAGGAGGATTGGCGGCAAGGATTTCTTCTTCTCTCTATGCGTCGAGTGTGCTCGATCGTGAAATCTAATGGCAAACCTTTGTTCTCTGGTAAGGAGGTGTGGAGATAGAGGCGGAGAATGAATTTCGATTACTGTTAAGATTGTTAATTATAAACTTTACAATTTTATGATTTTATTAATGGTGGTAACTATATTTGGAATTATTTTTTTAATCGTGCTTGATAATTACAAATTTTCTGAACTTTCAAACCTGTGATAGATAGGCCGCTCCATAGATGGCACTTGCCGATTCAAAACTCATTTCACCAGCCTCGTTGATCAAAATTGCAAATGGAGGAACGTGACGATATTGCATTAAAACAATACTTGTAAATGTAAACCGTTTATTTTCCAATGAGAGAAATGAAACAATAGTATAATCAAATCTCGAATCTTCTTTTCGCGGAAATACCTTTTCAAAGAGAGAAAAAAAAGAAAAAAAAGAAAAAGAAAATTTAGTTTCGTCTAAATTTCAACCACACGGGGCCGACGAAATTCCACGAAGGTCCAAAAGTACCGCGAAAAAGAAAGAAATGGCGGAGGTTGTCTGAGGAAATTTAATTGCCCCCCAAACCGTCGGTGACACCGTGTCCCATCGTGTCGCTGGATTTCGTTCCAGGCCGTGTTTCCGCCGGAATCAAAGGCGCCCCGATCGCTCGAGTGGCAACATTAAGTGTTTCGACAACGGCCGTGTTCGAGATAAGGGTTACACGGCCAGATGCGCTGCGAAAGTCGATCGCGAGAGAGCGTGCCCGCTCCTCCCTTTCCCTCTAGCGGTGAAAATAAGCTGGCAGATAAGGGTGTCACGTGACTAATTTATGTCCCTCGAAATATGGTTCGGGGGAAAGCGCGTGTCCGATGTTTTTTCCTCGTTTCCATATGGATATGTAACGTAATTTTTCGAGATTTTTAGATCGATTAGAGAGATGATTTTTTGAAAACTTTTTATCTTGAGATTTTTGGATAAAAGTAAGTGTTTATTATACGATGATTGGTTACGCACAGGATGGAGAGGCAGGGAGTATTAACGATACGTATCTTAATGTTCTAAAGGCAGATGTTTACCTTTAAAATTAGAATTTCAGTTCTAGGAATCTTGTTGGAATTGTTCGATAATAGTTGAACGGACAAAAAGTGCAAGTAGTTAGTTCTTCTGTTTAGTTTTTAATATATCATAAAATCAAAAGTTAATTTATTGAATATTAAAGCGATGATAAGTACTTTGACTTTATTTTGTTACAAAAATTTTATTAAAATATAAAGATTCAAAGTTTATTGAATTTATTGACTAAAGTTTCAATCCAATACGACAAACAATTCGTAGCTTAAAGTCTAAAAAGAAGGAGAAGAATCATTTTTTTGATTACAAAGGTATACAATTGAAATTTCTTCTCAACTCAAAATTTATAATCTTGATCACCATCAACGATTATTTTATTTCGTTCACAGAAGTTTCTTTCGCAAATTTTATTTATCAATCGCGTCTTACGACGCTCCTTCTACTCATATTGAACCGCTACAACATTATTCGCGTCACCAGGGCCGATTCCTTGTTATTTTTCCATTATTTCGCCATTATTACTCGCCATTACCCCCTTTCTCGTCAAGTTCCTTCTACTTAGCCGCCGATATTTTCTTTTATTCGGCTTAATATTATTATCTGCAAGCCTCGCCACCTGGTGAAGGCACAAAACCTGGTGTATCGCTTTCACCGGCCCTTTCCAAGGGTTCTCTGACCGACCCTCCTTGGAATAATATTTTCCCAACACCGAGACCCTGTTTACAGTGTCAACGCGGGACCCGTGGATTATTCCGCCGGCTTCCGGTCGCTTTGCGAACGCATCCGTCGCGCGAGAATTATCCCCATAGACGCCATTAAAGGGTTTCGATGTCGGTTATTGATATTATCGAAGAATTATTCTTTCCCTTTCCGCGTAATCAGATGAGTCCTTTTTTACTTTTTCATTCTTTACACTCACGTTTTATGATAATAATTTGAGACAAAAATTTGTTTATCCTTGGAATATTTATCCAATATTTTTTCGAGGGTATCTGCGATAAAATTTTTCGACGAAATGTAATTCAGGTATATCTTGTTCAATCCAACGATTGGATTGAAATAAAGTTTGTTTTATAAATTTGAGAGAAATTTTTCTGGTTGTCGTATAAGGATACTTTTAATTCTCCAATTTTTTAAATAAATAAGAATAACGATACAAGATTCGATACATATATATTTAACAATAAGAATTTCTCCAAAAAAATGAAGAAAAAAAAAAAATCACGAACTTCACGTTTCTCCAAAAACCAAACGCGTCCAAATATACCCAAATTCCTTTTTCCCGTAAAATCGGGCCCGACGTGCCTCTAAATCATCCTCCTCCGAACCGTTTCTCCTAACAAGCGATTCGATCGACCTCGTTAATTAAACCTGGCCGAACCTGTCCTCGTTTTCCAAATTCCCTCCACCATTCGTCACCTGGCCACCACGAAAATCCACCCTCCCTTTCCCGAAAACCAAATCTTCCGAGAGGGCATGCACGCCTCGGCCGAAAATAAACCGAACGACTTGGAAAAAGGAAAAAGAAGAAAAAGAAGAAAGTGGAAAGTAAGAGGAAAATTGGCCGGAATAAGGGTGGAAGTTTCCACGAGGGAAGAAAGATGGGAGGAAAGGGAGGGGCGAAGATCAATTCCAGACAATATGTAGAACGATTTCTCTACGTTTCTGGATACGAGTCGTAACGAGAATTCACGACATCCCCGCGGTGGTATCCGACTCGACGATTTATCCTCTGTCGGGGGTTGCGCGAGACAGGGGTGGGTTCTGGGGGAGCGGGCCATCTTCTCGCACGGAAGAAGGTTTTATTGGGCTTTTTATGGACCGAATAAACGCTCCTGTTACGCGGATTTGCATGGAGCTTGTTCCGTGATTCACCGCCATCCCCCATTTTTCGTCTTATATCTTCTTATTGCGCCGGGTTTCGTGGAGGAGGAAACGTCGTTCTTGTATCGTTCGTCGCGCGAGTTTAAAGCTTGTGATCGGGATAGATTGGTTGGTAGGAAATTTTTTTTATGCTTTTTTCGTTAGAGAAATTATACGAGAATACGTGAATTTATAATTCATGGATATGTGTCTTATTCTTGCTGTAACAATTATTGGAAATCGTGGAAAAATTTTTTATGAATGTTTAAACAAAGGTAAAAGTGAATAAAATGTAAGGAAGAACGTTAATCTACTTTAGTCGATCAATTTAAAGTCCCTAATTTAAAAAGAATTGCACGTAGCAATTAACGAAAATTTACCAACCTACCTATTAACGATAATTCCATTAAAACATCATATCTCTTGTCATCCATCCAATGACTTGATCACAATTGACATTCGTAAATTAAAAGGTCAATTATTATCATTCACAACCCTTTTAATAAGTAGATATACACAACAGTGGTAAAAGTCTGAAAAAGAAAAAAAGAAGTCAAGAAAGAGAAATAAAGAAGGAAAAGAGACGGTATATTAGATTATTTATAGTTCCGGTTCAGCAGGAGGTGGTTCTTAATAAATTTATTGACGCCTCAAATTACTTAATTAACGTGGAGGATCGGGCAATCGTTAGATATTTTTTTTCTGGATTGTTTCTCTTTGGAAATTTCGTAAAAATCGTTTCGATCGTTTATTCGATCGTTAATAGATTAATGATAACAGTAATAAAAAATAATTCTTGATAAAATTTTTAATAAAGAAGATCACAGGGAATAAAATAATACAATAAATAATCTGAAAAAAATCAAAGGGAAGTGTTAATACAATTTCAAGAATATTTCACTTTTCATAAAATTATATATAATAATAATAATAATATTTTTAACAAATAACATCTTAAACGAACACTTACAATGGTAAAAAAAATTCTATTTTCTGTCTGTTCATTATGCAATTTCTCTTGCACGTTTTCCAGTCGGGCTGCCGGCGATAGATGGCGCCAATGATCTTCGTTCGTTGCCATTCAGGCGATCGAAACTCTCGAGCTATTTCGAGGTATTCGTCTCAACATTCAATTTGATGCATTTTTCTTGACGATATTCCAAAAAGGAAATAGTTGAAAAAAATATACTTAAAATCACTTTTCTCAAGGAACAAGTGCAGAAGGTGAGATTGAGTTGCAAATAGATTGGTTATTGATTGAAACCGATTGGAACTCGAAGGAGGTTATGTATATGAGCGTTTGTTTTTTCCTTTTATCACGGTTTGCAACGCAGAAATTTATATAATAAAATTTGAGACCGCGTATTACAATAAATTGGAGCTGGTGATTGAATTTGTTGCAACGTTTGTTGTTAAAGGATATCGTTGTTACGAACGGCAGTTTTGCAAAATAGTTGCGTGACGTTTCGCGCCGTGCTTAAGCCCGGTGCGCACTTGCAATTTTCTGCCATAATGTAATCTGATCGTATGATGCGCGTCAAGGTGATTTAATATTATTGGCCTCGCCGTTTTTACGCAAAATCAAATATTCGCGCGATGATTGGATAGAATTCGAATCACGAGTTAAGCCACGATCCCACTTGTCGTTTGTACAATAACAAATTATATAAATATTCGTTGATAAAATTGTCACTAAATCAACATTTATATCTAATGCATACATTATTATTCAAAAATTTGGAATCGTTTTTTTTTTTTTTTTGTTATATTAAATCTTATGCTAATTTTGTTGTTAATTCAAAAAACAAATGTCAAGAATTTTGTAAATACACGAAATTTTTTGAGCTAGTGAAAATTTAATTTTTTAATTCTTGAATTTTGTTTTTATGTTTCTTTAATTAATCACAAATTAAAATTATATTTAATCATTTCTGATTACTACTCGATTTCTGGTTTATCCGATATGAAATTTTAAAGATAGAAATTATGATGAAAAAAATATTAATTGATTATTTTACCTTATCCACTATCTCTTTGATTTTAAATTATTTTTCCAGCACGTTTAAAAGAAGAAGGAATATATGGCAAAACTTTAAGTGTGAACAGGGTTTAACTCGCTTCGTGGTTGTTTTTTCGATGCCGTGTATCGAGAACGTATAATTTCGAGCGATTCTTCGAAGTTGCCAACACGATGGCGAACAGTATCGACGTTAAATCGTATGATACTTAACTTCGAAGGTGCTGCAGTATCCAGTGAAGTCACGTTCCATACCTAATCACACGTTAACTCGACGTAAAAGGCATAAGCATCGATCCATTCAAACAGTCTTCGACCCTTGTTCCTTAACGTGTCTAAAAAAAAAAAAAATGTCCCCATTAATGAAGCACGATACCTGGACTTTACTATCTACTTTCAACAAATATTATATATCATTTGAGTGTAATTTAATCAACAAAATTTATATCGAAATATGCACTATATGTTTTAAAATTCGTGGAAAAGTCTGTCCCTCAAAATTTTTTCCAAAATCGATATACCGCGAGGTATATCGAGAAATTAATAAAATCATTCGATTTTCGGATCGATACGATAACAAGCTCGTTTCGTATGGTCCACTCGATGGAGCACAAAGAGGCGAAAGTAAAAGGGCGTCACGTGTCATTTGATTTCAATTCGCCACCCTACGGTGCTACGCAATAATCCCCATTAAACAAATAGACACGGGGATGCCCCATTGCGCACGAGCCGCGCATGCGTTCGAAATTAATGCAATTTGCGATGAGAGATTAATCAATTCTCGTGGAAGTGAAAGTGCTGCTCTACGTATTTACGCGTTCGTGTATTATTATCATGGAATGGATTAATTAGAACCTTACGAATTTTATAGTAGTTTCAATTTGTTGCAATTGTTCGTTCCAAATTATTTTAGGTTATGTTCGATCAATTTGGGATAGTAATGTAATAATTATAATTACGCAAAATTAAATGTAACAGCGATTGATAATGCATCAGAAATTTAATGTAAATTTGGATTTATAATAATATAAAAATTTCCAGTATAATACTGACTATCAATTCATTATTATACATATTTACATACATATGAAATATTCATATGTTACGATATATGTTTGACACAGAAAATTTTACATTATAAATTAGCACTAATAATTAGAAAAAGATATACAAGAAGAAAAAACCTTTGTACTTGATACAGATCATCTCTTCATCTTTTTTTTCCCCTCGAATATATCAAGTAATTATCGATTAAAGGAAAAAAAATCACTTTATTCCCCCTTTATCATCATTTCCACGCGGAAAATTAGTTTCTTCAACCGCGTTATCACGATCGATATCGACGCGTGTAAATAAAATGCACATCGTTTCGAGGGTTGCAGAGCCCACCCCGCAATCGTCCCCAGAACGCGACCAGCCCTCCCATAATGCAATTTGAGTTAACTGTCGGGGGATGATCGCCGACCCTATAAACTGTAAGCACACCACACGTAATGTATCGAGCGCTTTAGGACACTCTTTTCTTCCAACGCTGCTGTTATTCTTGCCTTTGTATGGGGGTGGAAGTTGGCTTTGTTCGAGTTGGCATCTCGAATGGACCGTCCTTTGGACGAATTTTTGTGGGATTGTTGTGGGATCAGGATTGTGGTTGAACAGGAATTGTCGAGATTTGGATCGAATTTGAGGTTAGGTTTTCTAATTTATGGCTGTTTCAATCTAAAATCTCGAGAATGTTAATTTCAAATTTAAACTATTCTCGAATCTTTTTAACAATTAATGTGGAATTGGTGGAGAAATTGTGTCCTTTTGTTTTTCGATTGAGAATGAGTATGTTGAAAGATTCGAGAATTCCGAAAATAGTTTCTGTCAATTACAATTACGTTTGATCAAGTTAAATTTAACATAAGAAAACGCTTATCATCGAACAACACGAAAACCGTTAAAAAAAAAAGGAGAGAAAATAAAGGATGGATGCGATAAGAATTTTATGAACAATGGCGGCGAGACAAGTTGTGTTTAAAAGAAATATGGACGCTCGCTATGGAGCTTCCTATCGGGTTTTCAAGGAACGTGGCACGATGCAATTTCGTGAAGCTTCCTAATTGCCGTAATTGACGGTGTTTTCGCGTATCTCTGTAATTGCCAACGTTTTATGGCGACGTGATCCACGTATTCGAGATTCAACTGGCTCGTGATCTCGTGGGTTGGATAGGTCTGGAAATTAGCGGCGACATCCGCGATTCCAGTTGGAATTTATCGTCGTTACGGAATCTCCATAGTGATTAAGACCAAGCGGGATTTATCGTAATGGAAATTTTTATGCAAATCGATTCAACGTTCACCGAGATATTTGAATGAGATGTGTCGAATGGCGGGAATTTTGAAATGGGTGGAATTCCAATTGGAGATTTCGAATTGAAAGAATCTATTTTTCACGTGAAAAGAAATCTGGAATTTTTAAACTAAATATGTTTCAAAGATGTTGGAAATTTTATTATCGAAGATATTTGGAATATTGAAATTTTTTTTTTGAACTTACAGACATTTAAGATTCCTGGGGATTTAAAATTTTTACTCGCACTTGAAAAATCATAGAAATTTTCGAGTATTCAAATAATTTCGAAAAAAACTAATTTACTAATTTACTCGAGGAAAAATTTGCATTCAAGTTTTCATCAACGATTCATCGGTTTCGCAAACCGATGTTAACAAATGCTAATCGAAGAAACCAATCGTAAACCAATATCGATTTCAAGAACATCGCCACACGTATCATTTTGTCGTAGGTAGAAAAGCGCACGTTCATATGGCAAAAGTAATTCAATTTATGTCCATTATCCTCGGGTCCGTGCGGGTCCCGATCTAAAACCGATAAGCCGCGTAAAAGGTCGAATTAAAATGGAGTCCGCGGCGATTGCCGGGGTCTCCGGTTCTACGAGCGATTTATGCTAACGCATAAAAGTCGACAATGCCCGGCTTCCCATTAAAATCGATGCCCGTGTCCGTACCGCTTTACAGCCGAGCCGTAAACATTAATTAAAAGAAGAAAAAACCGATGGCGTTGTTAATTTTTCGGATCGTGATGTGGGTCGTGCCTTGGCGATACTTCACGCACGGCACGCCTGTGATAATATCGCTGGTACAATGGTGAATGGTAATTATACGTACGTTTGTTTTTCATTGGTAGAAACGTTCGAGGTAGGGAGAAGTTGGAATTTTTATTTTTGGAAATATTTTATTAATTCACGGAACCTTTTTTATTTTTTCTCTTCTATTTTTAATCTTGGACAAAGGAGTTTGTCGTTCTCGACCGAGCTTTGGAACCAGTTGGAATCCCTTTTTATCCCTTGAAAATTGTATTATTTATTGTGGGAATTTATGCTTGTTCAAGCGAGCAA
Source organism: Apis florea (assembly GCF_048593485.1). NCBI lineage: Eukaryota > Metazoa > Arthropoda > Insecta > Hymenoptera > Apidae > Apis > Apis florea. The sequence goes on along the minus strand of NW_028256549.1, from coordinate 6,161,264 downwards.
TTTTTTTTTATTTTTCGAGTCGAGAAGTAGTTTATTGATTTTGGAAGATTGGAAGGGGATGTGTCATAAAAATTTATCAAGCTTCAATTTTAAATTGTGATTTTTAAATTTTTAAATTTTCGGATACGAGTCGACTCGAAAAACGAGGTAAGGGAGAATCGAATTCCAACAGGGAGGGGAAGAACATCCATCACTGGTCGTAAACTCGAACGATCGTCGAGTCTACGGGAGCGAGCTTCGTCCACACTTCTCACCCCGTCGACTATATACCGGAAACCGCAGAAGTTTCCTCCATTTTGGCGAACGATGCTCGATTCTGTGCAACCTGGCCGGTCGCAGCAGTAAACTCTCGCAACGCAGAATTACAGGCACAATTTCAGACTCCTCGTTTTCCACGTAATCCCATACTTTCAAACTCCAATCCTTCTTCTTTCCTATATAATAAATTCTGCGAAAGAAACCTGAAAAGAAAAATCCTGTTACTGATCCCAAACTGAAGCTAAGAATCGAAGAGCAAAGAAGAAAAATATATAGAAGAAATATCATAGAAATATTACGTTTCATTCGTTCAATATTCATATTAATATCCATTCTACTTACGAAGAGTGGAACTACATTTATAAAAATAAGCAATTAATTAATTATAGAAAATGAAAAGAAAAACAGGAAAAACAGAAAAATTTATATTTCTTTTCGAAATATTCAATAAACTAATTACATCAAAATGGATTGCAGACACAATTTCAGCCGGTTTCTCGTCATTCTCCTTCACCTTTCGAACGCCACTTCTCCCTAAAACAACAGGAAAAACTGAGAACAAAAGACGCCTCGAAACGACTCTTGTAAACGCACTGAAAACCGAAGCTAAAGCAAACAAATCGTGGAGTGAGAAATGTAAAAATACCAGGCATTTCGCGCGAAAGGGAGCTGAAACGCGGCGGAAATTGCGAAAATCTTGCGCAGTTTCGAGTGGCCTGCTAAACAAACAGTAGTTGCCGGCGAGCAATCACGTAGGAAGCAGAAGAGGATCGTTCCGGGAGGCGGCCGTGCAACATTCGAAGAGGATGATCGTTTCGAAGTGGAAAGAGAGGGAAACGATAGTTGTGGAAGGTGAAAATTGCCGGTTTGCCGTGGCGGGACGCGTCCTCGGCAATGGTAGCCATGGCCTGTTTGCCTTCGAGCCCACTGCGTGGCGCGGCGTTCGGTTTTATCGGCGCAAATTGGCCGGAAAGTCGGCTTTCAGGCGCACGTGTGGTGTGCCACGTTTTCTCCTCTTTTTCTTCTTCTTCTTCTTTCCTCTCTTTCTTTTTTCCTCCTTAGGGCCGCGCTCTTGCACCCTGTAGGGAGGATGATCGTTTGTTTGCACAGAGAGAACGGTACGAGCGTTTTCAGGTCGAGAAACGGAATCGCGAGATTTCTGGTTATTGCCAGTCGTTGAAGAGAAGTGGAAGAGGATGATGATGGATGGTTGGAAAGGCGAATCGTGTTTGTTTTTTTGGCAAGGAGTTGTTGGAAAAAGGTATTTCCAACATTTATAGAGAAATTTTTCATCTCGTTTTATCATTAATATTTAAAACAGCTCTTCTCTTCCGGAACGAAGCAACTCGCAACAAGAAACCACTTTCCTTCCCCCGAAAATAAAAACTGTGTAACATAATTTCTGTTAACAACGAAATTGAGGAGAACCCTCTAATCTCACTTTCAACACGCACGGTTCATTAGCGTCGAATGTTAAAGGAAAGTTGGAAAAAAAGAAAGCAAAGTCGATAAGAGACAAAGTGCAGGGGGTGAAACTTTTACAACTTATGGTCCTTTTTCTCTCTTTTCCTTTTTTTTTTCTTTCTTTCTTTTCTTTTTTTTTTTACGAGAACTTTCGTTCCGAGGACGCGGCCGCAATAAAACGCTCCGCCATACACACTCGGTATCTCGTTTTCATCCCCTTTCTCTTTCTCCAAGTGCAACGCCCACCAGCGTGTTTCGACCAGCCGCACCGATTACGCTTTCGTTACATTCCCCCGCTTTTTACGATTTTCCAGCTGGTTTGCATTTCACGCTTACACACACTTTCATCCGCTTGGCGGACAAATCTCTGTACACCAGGCGCCACCCCCTACTTTTTACAAAGGATTCCATTTTCTCAAATAATCCCGAAAACGCGATAGAAAGATCGTAAAGCGGCCAGGCAATCTCGCGTTTACGAGCTCGCACTCGTTTCCACTGTCAACGCGCGGCCATTGCTCCTTGAGATACGGAAATCGCGCTATGCGCTCCCGGAACGAGATTATTTTTCTTTCTCCTCTGTCGTCGGAGGATCGAAGATGGTTAAACGCGATTTTCGAGGAACATTATCTCTTCCTTTTTCTTGATTAGTCTTTGATTTGAGGCGTGTTTTATTTTTTAGAGGAAGTGGTATCATATATGAGTGAATATGAAGTTTGAAGGAAAGAGGTTAGGTTGGATAAAGAGATATTATTCTTGGTTATTTTTAGCGTGGTAAAGTGATCGAACATATAAATGAAGAAGAGAGAGGTTAGGATGGATCGAAAGATGCTATTCTTGGGTTACTTTGAGCAATTTGGGTAATCGAGCATGTTCTCAGTTTGTATGACGAATTGTGTGTGAAGTTTAGAAAGGAAAGAGGTTAGATTCAAATAATTATTTTTATTAATTATTTTGAATTTGTTTCGAATTTGATTAAAAGGAATGAGTTTGATGAATTTGAAGATGAGATACAATTATTTAATTAATAAAAAGTTTTTATTTTGACAAGCTTCGTTTGGATAATTTGAGATTATTATATAGAAAATTTTAAATCTGTCTGATGATAAATTTTACATGTTTCGAAAAAGAAATATTCCCCGGCAGAAAATATGAGAGGAAACAATAGAGAGAATAAAATTTCATCACGAAGCATGGCCAAACCTCTTTATTTTCCGCATGATTGACGAAGCTGAGTGTGCCTGGCAACCCGGACACGTTGTTCGGTCATTATGGGCCCATTAGTCGTCTCAAGTGACGAGCTATGAATTCCTCTCGGATTTCACACGGTACACTGAAGAACCGACTTGGAAAAATATATTCTTATCCCTTTTTTTATTTCTAAACAATCTTTCGAAATCAATCTCAAATCTCGTTTAATCTCACTTCCGTATCAAACCTTTCCACACGAATCAATTCTATCAAGGAAGTATTTAATGAAAGAAAAAAATTAGAAAATTTTTCCAAAATATCCATTTCCAATATTCTCTTCTAATATAATTAATATAATTCGTATATAATAATATAATATAATAATATAATTCGTATCCATATCTATAATGATAAAAAGGTCTGCTTACAAGTAAGCAAGTATCGAAAAAGAAAAAAATTCGTTTTTTAAAATATTTATATTCATCTCTCAACATAATGTTCCTATAATATTTGAACTCATATGCATTCGTCATTTTACAAGAATGCATTCGAAGGAAGAAATTGCTTATTTTCATCGAAGATAAACAAATTCATTTATATCCATCTTCAATATTATATCGCAACACATTCACTTTCATCGTTAGAAGAAATTCTATCTACAAAGAAGCATGAACTCAAAAGAAGAAAATGATTTATTTCTATTGAAAATCATTTTTAGAGAATTTTTTTTTTTTTTTTGGATATATTCGAAACTGATCGTGACAAATTCCAGAGTAAATTGTGATAAATCGTAGAGGGGCCGAATTCTGCAACGTAACGAGAACGTTTTCTCACTTTTTCAACGTTTCTTTTCTTAGTCAACCACCCACGGTGACACACGGGACACGGGTGAAACAAGAAGAAAAGCCACGCCAGCGGCGGATTTATGCGTTTTCAAAGAAAAGGGAAAGGAGATACGAGGTATGTGGCCGTCCACATGTCGAGGACCCCTGTTGTCGCTAATTTCGGCAATTAACTAAACGTCTGTCCACCTCGAACTTCCTGCTCGTTTAATTGTTATTAATTACACGATCCTTTCGACGTGAGAAATTTTGGAGAAAGCGTAGGGACGAAGAAATATATTTTTGTAAGTGTTAAATTATTAGTCGGTAAATAATTTAAAATCTTTGATTTTCCAACAAAAAGTGTTGACAACTGTATATATATCTAATTAAATTGAACGATTAAAAGAGTGAAACACGAATTCTTGAATGAAATTGAAATTGAAAAAAAAAAAATACAGTTGTTCAAATTTTAGTTCAAAGTGATTTTCATAATTACTCGTCTTACAAACTTCGTTTATTCGAAAAATATTTTCTAATCTACAATTTTATCGCATACGTTACATTATTATCATATCATTATTTTTAAATCATATCATAATTTAAATTAAATTTTAAATAGTATAATAAATAAGGTATATAATTTAACCTTAGTTAAGTTAAATTTAAGCAGCAACTCGAATGAATCGATCCACTGTGTACGTGCACGTGCAATAATAAATACGAATAAAAGCGAACAACACGTTGTTCATTATTCGAACAATAATTGGCAAATAAATTTTTCATCCTTCTCTTTCTTCCTCCTCGTTCTCTGTCATTAGGATTCAAAAACATTTCTCACAATGTTAAAACTAACTTTACCCCTTTTACTGATTTTGAGTGATTCTCATTTCGTCTATTTTCTCTAGTAACTTAGTGTGTCGTCTCTTTATGCCCTTGACACCGGAAATCATACTGCTTCGCAACAGATCTGGTCGTCTGACCGGACGTTTCGCGTGCAAATGGAGCCCTACCGGCTCCAAAGGTTTCTTCCTCGTCAATGGTGTCTCCCAAAAAATTTGATCGATCCCGAACAACTCTCCATCCTTAAATCAATATATATATTTAATTATTTACGAAGAAAGAAAGCAACTGATCATTCGAATCAACATAAACTTCCATAAGAACAAATTCAAGTACGAAATTTTTTAAATTTCGGATAGATTAGATTTTAGGAAGATATATCGAATACTGGCGCATATAGTCAAATATAGATTTTTGATCTGTGTATGTTTACCACCAACGATTGGGGCAACTGTTCCATCAAGGTTTCCGGGAGGAACAGGCACATGGTCCCGCCGAAGAAGCACGATACAGCGAGTATGATCATCGGCAGGTTGTACATTATCCTGGCGGAGAAGGCGATGTAGGGGCTGAAGATCGAGGTGACGTATCCCATCACGTGTATAAACGCCACGCCCTCGCCACGGACAACGGTTGGCAGGAGTTCGGCCGCGTATTGAAGCGCGATGTTCGACGCCACGTTGATGAACAGGCGGCTGCAGATCGCGAACGAGGCGAAGGTCAGGCCCACCGTGGGCACGAGGGCGGCGAACGTGCTGAACACGGCTGAGACGGTGATAGCCGTGAACAACGTCCATCTTCGGCCGAACGTGTCCAGGGTGGACACGACCAACATCTCGGCCGGGAACTCGGTGATGGAGGCGATCGTGAACGTGCTGAACACGTCCAGGCCGAGGGTGTCCAGGCACCTTATGTGCCCGTCATAGCACATCTGGATTATGCCCCACACTGATGTCAGCAGGATGGTGATCCTTCTGTTGAAAGGTATCTCGACAATTTGTATAACAATTGTTTGTTTCAGCCTTACTTCAAACGCCTCGTCTTGAACAGATCCAGCAGCGTGTACATCTCGTCCTCGGCCAATATGGCTATAGCTTTCTCGCAGTCCTCCTGGAATTCCTCGTACACGTCCTCGGGTATCTTGTTCTGATTTATTTTCTCGATCAACGAGATAATCTTCATGGCCTTGCGTATTTTCTTCATCCCGATCAACCACCTGCGCGGAAAAATTTCTTTCGAATTCGCTCGTATTGAAAAAGATAAGAGAAGTACCTGACGCTCTCAGGAATAAATAACGGCATTAATAGGACGGTGAGGAGAGGTATGGTCGTCGCCAGGGCGAACGTTCTCCAATCGGCTATGAAGTAGGCCATCCACGGCATGCATATCGCGCCAAATGTGTAGAACAGGCCGAAGGAGACGTGGGCGACGAACGTGCGCCACCCGGGCCCCACGTACTCCAGGACTAATATATAAGCGAACACGAAGGTGCTGTCGAAGGACACGCCAACGATGAACCTGCATACGCAGAATTGCCAGAATGTGTGGATGTATATGGTGGAGAGGCCACCGATAAACCCCAATAAATTGGACAAAACGACGGCCGGGATCCTTCCGTATTTGTCGCCCAGCCAGCCGAATATTAAACCCCCGAGAATGGAACCGCTGAAAAATATACTCTGAGCAAGTGTCACTTTGTACGCGTCGTCGCAAACCTGGAAATGGAGTTTTGGTAGAGCGTAGACGAGTTATTAGCTGTTATCTTGGTTATTTATATTTATCTTCGATGTTATTGTTTCGAAATTGAATTAATGATGAGATTACCCAGCCAAATTCGGCCGCGACAGATATGTAAGGCACGTCAAAAGGGGTCGTTTTGAAGTGCCATTTGTCGCACTTCTTCATCGGCCATTTTGGATCGGGCTCCTTGGCCTCCATCGCTGTTTTCACGGGTACGTCGTATATCCAGCATCGAGAATAGGGCAAATCGTGCCCCTCGTAAGCGACCAAAGTCGAGCTTGGTATCATGTAGTCCCTTAATTCCTCCGAGGTGAAGCCCTCCACTGTTGGCATCTCGCACCAAAACTCGACCGGCACCACGATCAGGAACAATTGTGTGAAGTAGACGAAGGTCAGGAAGAAGCAGAACAGCATGAGTATGACGAAAAGGAATCTTTGGTACAAGCCGAATTCGCCTGGTTCAGATGTAATTGAAATCAAGAGTATTGAAGAGTAGAAAGTCATCCAATTATTATATTTTTATTATTTTAATCTATCTATAATTGGCGATGCAAATACGAGTTTTAATGCGTGCGATTATTTATCATTTACAAGGATATTGTAAAAGTAAAATTTTAAAAAATTCCTGGAGGAAAATTAAAAAATTATTAAAATATTTTCGAGAGGAAATTCGATTCTAATTTTCTCCTCGAAGTAAAGTGGATTTAATTGAGAAAAACTTGTACTACGAGAATCAAGTGCAAAGATATTAAAGATGAGAGCGGCGTCGAGTTATTTTCTTATACTTGCCCAGATACAACAATATATCGTCAAAGGTTAGGGGCTCCTCCTTGGGTTCATAGAACCATTGCTCCAGCACCGATTTACGTGGCACCGCTAAAGACATCCTTTCTTCACGATCAAATTCAATTTGCCTAACCTATTGATATCCGCGATTTAGACGGGTGTCGCGATGAACGATCGATGTATCTTTAATCGATCTTTGTTTAAAGAAAATGGACAATCTTCGCGTTGTTGATTCGATTCGAGTTGGAAATGGAGCGAATAAAGGAACGAGGGGATTCGTTGATATTTCATTTACATTTCAAATTACCAAGTTTATTTGCACCAAGTTTATTTTGGAAATTTTTTTTAATTCAATTCGAATAGAAAAATACAATACACAAAGAAAAATGTTATCTTTTGAACAAAACTCTACAACCTTGAAATTTTCTTTCCAAATTTTTTTTAAGAAATAAAGAGAAAGATACAATACTAAAAAAAAAAAAAAATAATTCCGTTAAATTAATTAAATAATCCTTTGCAAATGAGATGGATCGATGTGAAAACTCACCCACCCTCTTCCACCCACTAAAGGAGATAAGGAGATCGTTTCTGATCTTCTTCCACCCCAACAGTTCGATCTCAGGGGGGTTGATGCTCGTAGAAAGGAGCCAATCAGAGTTGCCGTTTAGTTAATGCGCGTAACACGGCCCGTGGGACGATTCTGCGCCTGTTTCACGATCCTCGTTACGCCAACAGGGATGATAGCCACCTTACACCGACCTCTGATCCACCCTTCTTAATGATAGATGTTCGAGCATTGTCTCTGAACAAACTGTTATTTCTCTGAATTTTATTATTATTTCACAACCTTTTCTCTATTTGCATTTTGCAAAAATTGTTTAAGACTAGCAATGTTTGCTTACACTCGATCCCTTTAAAGTTTCGTCGAGATCAATACTACTATTCCCAATTTCACACACAGATTATTATAATTAATAACTTTCTAAGAACATTTTTTAAAAATGTCCACAAAGAGGAACGTAACTTCTCAAATTGTATTATATATATACACATTTGTTCATCATATTCAATGAAATTCGACAAGAATTCTCTTTGCTTGGAAGACTGTGTCGAGACCACTCCACCCAACCCCTATTTCCAATTTGCAGGGGCGAGTAATCCGACGATTTACATAACTCCATGGTAACGGTATCACGATCCCTCTTGGAGGAATCGAGACTCCGCCTTTCCTGCGGGGGTGGATTCCTCCGGAGAATACAAATAGTAGTAATTTAAGTCTCTCCTCGTCCTGAGACTGCTCTTTTCTCCGCGAAATTGGCGAAACCTAATTTGCGACTAATTCCTTGATAATTTGCTCGTGACTCACGCCACTTCCAGAAGGAGGGGGTTGATGAGGGTGATTTAAGGTTAATTCTATATATGGCGGTGGATGATGGTGATTTAATAAAATAGCTTGATTAAGGGGTAAAAAAAAAAAAAAAGAAAAGGGGGGGGGGAAATTTTTGTCAAGGAAATTTTTTTTATCGATAATTGTGGGGATAATTATGGAAAGAAGATAAGATAAATTTCTTCGTTCGTGATTCTTGTTTAAACGTTAATTAAAGGGGGCTGCTGATTTTCGTTGATGGTGGACGGTAATTTAACAATATTGCTCGTTTCGAGGGTTGAAAATAAAGTGTTTCTGCATCTTTTTAAATTTAATGAAGATTGGGGTGATTTTGTTGATTCCATCTATCGGGTGGATAGTAATTTGATAGGGTGAGTTAAGAAAGTAAAATGAATCCCATTTGCATCGATCTTTAACTTTTTTTTCTTTTTTTTTTTCTTATAAAATATAAAGTACAAATTAGAATTTCCATTAGAATTTCATATTACCAAAACGAATTTTCATACATTTTGATAAATAATATTTCGATATTGATATTGGAAAGATAGTTTTCTCAATTTTAAAATTTTAATTCTGGCAAACGGTTTAACCAGAATTAAGTGTCCTCCCGGTGACGTAATTCGAGTTAAGTTTCCTCGTTTTTGGGATCGATCCGACGACGAATCAGGGCGCAGTTAGCTAATGCGGTCTTGTGTTGGCACAGCCCTCGAGGGGATGGCTCGCGTAGCCAGGCAGTGAAACGCGATCGGATTTTCTTTCCTCTTTTTCGAAGAAAATTTCACCCTCGCTGATCTTTTAACAAATTTTGCTTCGCTTTCTCTCTTCTTTATCCATTTGATTTTTTTTATTCTCTTATCATAGATATAATCTTGAAGATCGGAGGAGGAGAAAAAGGAATTAATTCCTTTCCCGAGGGATTAATTTATAATAATTAACTTGTAAACAATAATTTTCATACGCGAGAAATAAATTGAAAGAGGAGAGGGGGGGGGGAGGGAAAGAAATATCGTCTTCACCCCTCCCTAATCCACAATAGTCAAGAATTTTTTCTCCAACAACGAAGCTTCTCCCAGCCTCGAAAATTCCACGTCTCTCTAATTTCCAGCCGGGGGTGGCTTTTGCCGCAATTAATTTCCCGGGAATCCAATTAATTCCTCGCCTCAGGCCAATGAACTAACGTTGTTTGCCGAAGAAAACGTTGTCTCGTTCGTCGGATCGTCGTTTGCTCGAACCACTGGGGCAAAAAGGGGAGGAGGAAAGCGGGGGAGGGGGTTGGTATTGCAGGGAGGGAGGGAATGGAGTGTCGCCTCTGGAAGATCGTCGAGTAGAGGAGGATGGAGGGGGAGGGTGGAAGAGGGCGCAGATAAAATTACATTATCGCCTAAAGCGTCCTCGACGAAGGAGAAAGGGAGAAAGAGGGTGGAGAAAACCGGGGTGAAAATCACGTCCCGTAATTCCCGGGCATTAAGGTAAACGTTCAAGTCGCAGGGCGCAGGTTCGGTCGCCATGGCGACTGAAACCCTCTTCCTACCCACCCTGGCGGCTCCCTTTCAATCGATAACTTATGAAACCAGGCATCCTCCGCACCCTCCGCATCTGCTGGGTCCTCCTGGATGCTGGATTCCGTTTCCAGCGATGGCGACCACGATGAAACGTCGTTTCTTTCTCTTTTCCCTTTTTCATTTTTTCTTTTTCTTTTTGAAGCGAAACATAAAGATATATTTAGCTCTTTTTCAGAATTTTCAGAACGATGAAACGAAAGAAGAACGTTTGGTTGAACTCGATCACACGTAACTTTCGTGTTCGAAGAAGATGAGTAAGTATCTACTCGTCGATCATTTTTATTCTATGTATTTATAATATTTTCAATATTTGATCATCGAATAAATTATGAGACAGTAATAATTTATACTTTGATCGTTAAATTTTTGATAATTCGTATTCACATAAAAGAATACTCCGATTCCAATATCTAGATTCGTACTTTGCCAAGATTTACTCGACTTACAATTTTATTTTTTAAAGAAAAATTATCTTCCAATCCAATCCATTTTCCTTTTCGAATAATCGAATAATAATCTCGCGAAACGCGAGATTATCCATCTCCGTTGCGGAAACTTGTTTATTCTTCATGACGGATGATCGGCGACATTAACTGGGAACGATCTAACCGCCTGCCCACCATTTGTCGGCCGGATAATGCGTGCGATCGATTAATTAAATCCGGCCAACCGGCGACCGTATCGCGCCTCGAATCATCCCCTAAACGCCGGGCCAATCAGAGCGATAGCTCGCCAGGGGCTTAGGTCTCACCCTCGCCGCGAGAAAAACCAAAGACCATTAACCATCCGACCAAACGATCGTCTTTAAATCGCCCTCTCCATCCTTCGACACGTGTTCCAGTAATCGTTCTACGATCGGAAATCGAGCGATCCTCGCACTCCTCTCTCTCGATCTTTACGGGGGGAGAAACGAAAATGATGAAGTGAAATCTTTGGTTCGTAACATTTCAAAAGATGTGTTTCAACCTCTTAATTTGTTACATTACAAAAAATACAATTACGAGTTTTAACACAGGATGAACTATTCATCTTCTTCTATCTGCTTATTTATACCTACTCCTTTTTACCTTTTAGATTTTGCAATTTTTTTCTTTACATATATCATTTTTCAATTTTTAAATTACGATCAAATTTCATTATTTCCATGATCCAGTATTTATTGCAGCAATTTTATTAATTATATCTCTGCCAGTTCTTGCTATTACTATATTATTTATTTCATCGAAATTTTAATACATCATTTTTTGATCCAATTCTATATCGACATTTATTTTCATTTTTCGGTCATCCAAAAGTTTGTATTTTAATTTTTCTACGACTTGGATTAATAATTTCTCATATTGTAATAAATGAAAGTGTGGATGGAATAAATTTTTGAAAATTTAGGAATAATAATTTATTGTTTGACACCATGATCATTTACTGTTGGATCAGACACGTTGATACACGAGTTTACTTTACCTCAGCAACAATAATTATTGCTGTACAACCGAGTTGAAACACGAGAATCTCCCCACCATCCATTGTGGCGCAATTACGATTCGCGAGATTGAGGCGTCAGTTTAATAGCGTGTGGCCTCGCGAAATAAGACGCGAGGAGGAAGGGGTGGAGAGGGGGTGGGAGCGGGGGGGCTTCGTTCGGGTTATATGGAGTTCGGGGAATTTTAACAAGACGTCGCCCCGGGCGAGGAATCCCCTAACGAGAAAGGGCGCTTCTCTCCCTCGAAAATAATGAAGTCTTCAAGCAGCGTTCCCACAGCCTCCCCCATTGGGTTGCAACTCTTATGCAACGCACAAGGCGGATGAATATTAAGGTGGGTTGAATCGAGTTTTTAAAAATTTTTATCCTTCGAGTTTCAATTCTCGTCGAATCGACAAGTTGTCGATTAGAGATTAATTTCGATCTCGTCGAGAGAGAAAAATTCACGAAAATTGATTCTAATTAAAAAAAAAAAAAAAAAGAGAGAGAGATTAAAAAACTTAACTGTATATCTCATTTTATTAATCGCCAACTTGAAGCCCAACCTCGAAATGACGCGTTGACAAACGGGAAACTTCGGGCCGAAATCATAATAAGAGAGAAATAAGAGAGGATGGAGGGAGTTTAATTCGACTTAATACCGGGTTAATCCGGCTGACCTTTGGCGAACGAGTCGTGATTTAAGGCGACGATTGGCGTCGGCTAATTGGCGGCCTTGTCTTCCACACTGTGAAACACTGATAAATACACCGGTAATTCCCATCGAGAAGAATGGTTACGAGGCGCGGTACAAGGTGAAAGGAACCGGTGTAGCAGGACGAAGAAGAGAGACGAAAAAAGGGGCAAGGCCGGGCAAAAAGGCTCGTTTTCATTAAGCCCGTCTAAACAGCCATCAATTTCGGCCCGATGAGACACGTGTACCCTATTCGACACGCATTTTCGCGCCATTTGTATGGATATTTGCCCGAAAGAACCTAATTAAATCAGCCGAGAATTCCTGGTATTTATTAGGATTTCATGTAAATCAGCTCCTCCTCCGATGACCGACGCGTGACTCTTCTTTCTATTTTTTTCCTTTTCTTCTCTTCGATGAAAGAGCGAAGAAGCAAGAAAGGAAAAAAGAGAAGTTTCTGCGAAGTTAATTGATTTGTTGAGTTCTTTTGTCATCTTTTTTTTTTCTTCTTTTTTTTTTTTAAGTTAGGCGATTTTCGTGATGGAAGAGGACACGTTTTCAGAGATGTTTTAAAATTTTAAATCGATATTTGCAACATTCTGTATGAATATTTTATTTCTATACACTATCACACTAGCTACAGAGCTATTTTACATATTTTTTTCCACTTTACGAGATATCGTATTGGCTACGAATCGCGTCCAATATATTACACAGCTACATTATTGAATTTTAAATCAAGAATGATCTGAAAACGTTATAAATAAATATCCTCGATGAATTTTTATTCCTCGAAAATCGATCTCTCCAAGTGTTTCCTCACTTTCTCATTACCAACAATAAATAATTTTCCAAACAAAAAAAAAAAAAAAAAAACAAAAATACAATGACAACTTCATTGCACACCGTTGCGTTCAAGTCAAAAAAAAAAAAGAAAAAAAAATCATTCGACAAATACATTTCCCTCGTTGCGAGTAAAAAATTAAACGAGCAAAAAAAAAAAAAAAATACAATGATAATAATAATAAAAAAGAACGATTCGTTCGAAATCGTTCGACCAATTTATCATCTACACACACACACACGCACGCACGCACATATATATATATCGTATCTTTTTTTTTTTTTCGTCCACTCGGTGCACCGAGACGAGTTGAAAAACGAGGCAGCGAAAATGGAAAAACGACAAAAATGTGACGACACGGTCGATGGAGCGGGCTAGGTGGAGAGAGGAGGGGGAGGGGGAGAGGGTTGGCAAAACGTCGAGCCGTCGTCGTAGAATGAATTTTAATTCGGCACGCGCGAAATAACAAACAAAAGAGAGAGAGAGAGAGAGAAGGGTGGAAGGCTGTGGTGGCCCTGTCGAAACTTAAACCAAACAGGCCCGATTGGAAACACGATCGAATCGATTTCCTGGGGAACGAGATCGAAATCGTCGGCTCGATTTCCGCCCCCTCGATTCGATCATTATAAGCCTGGACCCCCTCGCTTATTTTTCTCTTCCCGTCCAACGGATTTTTTTCGGCCCAGCTTTGTTTTTAATCCCTCCTGTCCCGCGCTCTCTCTTTGCTCGAGAATCGAACTCGATTGGATTTTTTTTTGGAGGAGGAGGAGGGGAAGGGGATGGCTGGCTCCCCTGGCGATGTTTGCACAATCGATTCGGATGATTGGTAAGTTAATTAAGAAACGAATTAGAGGAACGAATGCTGGAAAAAATTTTTCCCCAGCCTCTACGCTAGAAAAGTGTCAGATTTTCGACTCTAACATCTAAGCAACCCTTAGTATCTCGAAAGAAACTTGGAATCAGCTTGGAACGAATCCAAGAAAGTTTCCCTTTCGATTCTTAAATCGAACAACAAATAATCGCCGAGCCGAGCCGAGGAAAAGTCATCAAACGAGTATCGTACGTGTACGCACCTGGAGACAATCTCGAGAAAAAGAGGTTGGATGGTACGAGAAAGCGTACCCCTCCCCCCAGAAAGCTCGGTCCCCCAGGAAGGTGGAAGGAGGGGAGCACGGTGGCAAACATTATAATAAATCAGCGGCGGTCTGACGTGAATGTAAAATTGCCGGAACCGATCTGGTCGTGTATAACACGAGGGGGGAGGGAAGGGTGGGGAGGAAGGGCTGTAAACTGGAATGGCGCGGAGGGGGTGCGCGGCTGAAAGCGATGGCCCATTGTGAGTGTTATTTGTCATGCTGCCTACGAATCTATGGGGTTCGATATCGCACGGGATATCCCTTCGTTCCTATTGGCCGATTATCGATGGTTATAGCCATCGGCTATAGCCAAGCGCCATATGTAAAGGAGGGGGAGAATCTTTCATCGTCATCCCCTTCGCGTCTTTCCTTTCTTGTTCGAAGATTCGCTGGAACACGTTGGACAGGGGAGGGGAGGGGGAAGACGCTGCTGCTGCTACTACCTGTCGGCTACCGATGCTACTACCTCTAATATTTTCCCTCGCTTTTTTTCGAACGGTGAGGGGAGAATCAGGAAGGGAGTTTGAATGGGGATAGAGGCGATTTTCTTTTTTTCTTTGGACGAGGAGGAGAGAGCGTTGAAAGGTTTGATGGATCATGGGATGGTGATTTGATGACGAGATGGATCTGAATTTGAAAGATTGGTGATTTTTCGATGAAAACGAGGATTTCGAGTTTTTTCGTTTTTTTGAAGTTATTCTGAGAATAACTTTTCTTTATCTTGGAATAAAAAAATCAAAGTTTTAGTAAACTCTTGTAAAGTAATCCTTCTAGTAACTTTCGATAGCAATTCATAACTTTTTAAAAATTGCTAAACAGTTTTTCTTAATTAAACAGACATTTTGAAAAATTTGTCGATTAAACTTTTAGTGAGAATTTCTGGTAACTTACATTTTTTAGCAACACGTTGTGGAAATATATATATATATGTATTCGAATAAGAATAAAAAGGGATTTTTATTTCGGTCCAAACAAGTTTGTTGAAACGAGGGCAAGGGTTGAAATGTTCTTGTGGGCGGAAGAATCCCCATTTTCCGGGCCTCGATTCCGCCATAAAGATTTTTATCCAATCACTGGAAAATGGGATTGTTGTCTGTAAATCGAAGATTGTCCCACGGCGCCATTCCCAAGGTCAAAGGAGCGCAGCCTCTCCTTTTACAGCCACGAGACGTCGGTTATTTAATTAGTATCGTCGCAAAGAAATAAAGAGGAATTTGTCCCTCGAATTTCTTAATCTTCGAGGTTTTTATTCTATTGGAAATTGATTTAAAATTTTTTCCGAGTTTCTCGATCGCGAAAGATGGAACTTTTACCATAAATTAAAAGTGATGGAAGCTTGAGCAGCTTGTGTAAAGATTTTTAAGGTTATAGAAAAATTTTAATTCGTTAAAAATTAGGATTAAGAATATAAACGTTTATTAGGAGATAGGAGATTCAGATTAATAAAATATATAGTAATTTCTCATAATTTCATACCTTCAGTTTCAATATTGCGATTTACGTTACGTTCATCAAATATAGCATCATCAATTTCTTTAAATTTAATAATAAAGATTTTGTATCGATTTATTATCTTTGATACAATAATAATTACTGAATTTAAAATTAAAAAATATTGTTTAGTAAAGAATTAAATTCCACGAGAAAAAAGCCGAATTTACTAATTTTTCAATTTCTCTTGCATGCACGAATATGACGAAAGGAAAGCCTTTAGCTTGAAAAACTTTAAGCAAAGAAAGGACCAGCGTATCCGTGGAAATTGAATTTTTTCGTGGGAAGAGGGGCCACGAAAGAGGGAAAGAGAAAAAAATCCCATTTCCCGGATTCTCGATTCGCCATAAAGATTTTTACAGCGCGGCCGAAAGGAAAATAGAATCGTGGACGGTCTCGTGGTCCTCGATGCTTTCAATTCCCGCGGCGCGATCGCGGCCGAACGAAAGAAACGCGTGAGAATCGGGAAGATGTCCGCTTGGGGACACATTCAATCGTTTGGCGGGAAACGGTTTCAAGATGGCGGCAGGCAGAGGCCGCTCTAATCGATAGATCCGCGAGTGACCGGCCAGATTTATGGATTCCTGGGGACGTGCCGCCGCGAAATTGTCTTGTTTATCGGCGCCCCACGTTCCAACCGGAAAATCGTCGGGGGATGGACCATGTAAAGTCTTATTTCCGATTGTAGAGCTCGACTCGAAAACAACGGGTGGAAGCCGTTTGCTGGAAGAATTTCTCGTATTGAGGAATGAAACGAAAAAAAAAATCGAAGTGAATTGAATTGAATTAAAATTGTTCGATTTATGAAAAAGCAAATGGACGAGCAAGAATCGATACTGTTCTCTGGTTCGAACGACAGAAATATATATATATTTTTAGAACACGTATCGCACCTTTTCTTCCAAGAATTTTCAGAAACAGATTAGAATTCTAATAGGATGAAAAAAAAAAAAAAAAAAAAGAAATGGGAGCATAGTGAAACAGCGTCATAAATTTACATGTTAACCTCCGACGATCGTAATTTTTCGTTCCCGATCGGCAATAAATACGTTGAACCGCGCTATAAACTCCTATTTGTCAACGCGATTTTCTCGATGCACACAACGGCCACAGGTTGTCACACGTAGCGCATAGCATTCAGGGTATCGTTCTCCTGCTCAGAATCTAGAACGCGTTGAGAAACCGCGACTGCGAGAATCGTGTCATGGTTGAAAGTATCCCGTATTATTGTTCGCGTCACCGATAGGAATATCCTGCGCAAATCTCCATTTTCCTCCTCCTCTTCCTTCTTTCTTTCTCTTTATCGCTCGCCCCCTATTGTTCGTTTGTTTACGATTATTGCCACATCCCATTTTGAAACGGGATTATCAAAATGAGGCGAAACAAATTTCTTCTTTTTTCTTTTTCTTCTTTCGAGCAAAACTTGTTCGATCCAAACTGGATAGTCTTTGCAATTCGTATTCGTGGGAACGGATTATAAGAAATGTCAGATTCTCTTCTCCTTCCATCTCTATATTTCGTTAATAATCAACCTTCCGTAATCTCAAGAAATCAGTCTCACGTAACGTCACATCGCAAAAAACTCGTGAATAAGTCAAATAATTTCAACCACCATCCCAACCTATATATACCCCGCCACGACACGTTACATAACCTAAAAGAAAATCATCTGGGCATCTGACGAAAATTGGCTCGAAGGGGTGGGGAGGGGAGGGGAGGGAGAAGAAACTGGGGTGAGTATATATATATATATATATATATAATGGTGCGAATTCGGCGAAGAGGACGAGCAAGGGAGGGGAAAAGAGAAGGGGGGAGGACGCGATCGGCGATTCAGCCGTGGTTTTTGCCCGGTCGGAGGTTCGCTGCATTATTTTATTAGAATGAATTATTCATACGCGTCACTTACACGGTATGCGTAAGTCGCGCTCCTTCATCAATTCCTCCCCCTCTCCGGGTGGGATCCCCGATTCTTCATTGCCTAGCCAACGGCCAACTCCTTCTCTCGCCATCCTTCTTTCCTCGGCATTCGAGAAACGGAAGGGAGGAAGGGAGGGAGAGGAGAAGAAACGAGAAAAGGAACGAGGAGGGGGAGGAGGGGAGAAGAAACTAGTTCGCGATAATCCTCTCTTTCCCATCTTGTAGATGCGCGGCGGATGCAAAAAAATTCTGGAGCCACCGTTCTGGACCGGCCACCAGAATTCGATCCCTCTCTTCCCCCCTCCTCCCCCTCCCCCCTCCTCCTCGGTTTCTTTATGGGATTTTAAGCGACCGCGGTTTTTGCTCGTCCGTGCGGCGGAGAGATTTTTCGCGCCATTTTGATACCTGTTGATTGATTCGAGCGCGTCACAGGGGGGCGCGCTTTCTCGTTTCTTGCCTCTTCGACTTTCGACGAAAGTTTTTTTTTTTTCTGACATCGTTCGAGACGCTGCGGAAATTTTTATTTGAAATGGACGGAATATGGCGCACATTTTCTCTCTTCGCAAAGAAAGAAATCGCACGACAAGTTTCCACTTCCATCTTTTCTCTACTTAATTCGTAACTTGTTGCAAAGAAATCTTAAATCTTAGAACTTCAATTTTTTCGTACAATCTGCTTTCGTATCTCTTCTTTGGATTTTTAGATTTTTCAAATCTTCGTGTATTTTGATAAATGGAACTGGAAAAAAAAAAAAAAAGAAAAGAAAATGGAGGATCGATCGAAAAATCGAGTGGCGCTCAAACTCGCATTTGGGTATCGAATTAAAAGGTTAACCAAAACGAATTGGCCAGATCTCGGGAGAGTAATGGGAGGAGGAGGAGGAGGGTTAAACGGTGGCGGCGCCTTGATATGCAAAAGACGGAATTTCCGCGGGCGTACACGGGTAAAGGAAACGAACATAGTCGTTGGAATGCTATGGAACGACTGTCTTGGTAATAGCCCCCTTTTACATCGCCTGCTCAACGTCCACGATTCGTATCGCATTTGTCTTCGGCCTTGTTGCTGCGCGATTCTTACCAATCCTTTGATCTTTTTCAATTCTCCTCGTTTTCGTCTCCTCTTTTCCATTAACAATAAATTTTCTTGAGAAGGGAAGTAATTGTCCTAATAATCGAGACGAGATAAAAATCGAAAGATTTCTTTTAAAAAGATTTCGAGCGATCTTGTTTGAGTTTCTTTTTTCTTTTTTTTTTTTTTTTTTTTCAATAATAAAAGCAAGGCACAGTTGAATTCCGTTCGAGGAGAGGGATGACATTATGGCTGGATCAATGGCCTTGGTCAACGTTGGCTCGAGTGTAATTTTAAGTGGGTCACGTTTCGAGCAAGCAATTCGACGTATTTAAGTAATTTCAGGCAAATAAATGATTCTTAAATGATATCAAGAAAGAGGAAACAGGTTGGTTACGTGAACGTATACCTCTTCCCGGTTAATTCGTTCGTTAAACGGTTGAGAAGCATCATAGCATGCTGATAATTTATTATCGTAAATTTAAAAAAAAAAAAAAAAATAAGACGTCTCTTTCACTTCATTTCTCGCTCTTCTTATTTTCTTTGTCCCTCGTCACGACAATCTCTTTTAATTTATAATACTTGTTATTTTTTTAAATTATCCACAATCGATTATTCAATTTTAATTCCACAATCTTGATCCAAGTATAAGGAAACTATCAAACCTGTATTAAATAACAAATATATATTTTTGATTGATCGATTTTTAATTTTTTTTAATTTAAATTGCTCCACAGAATTACACATTTAAAAAAATTTCCCAATTCTGCATTTTAATATAATTATACTTAATTACGACGTTATCGTGAACGAGAACACGAATTCTAGAATTCATTCGGAGAGAGGGTTCGTAGAGCCCTAACTCCTAATTATCTCGTTTCTCGCGTGTCTCGCAAGAAACGAAGTCCCCACAGGTGACACGTCATTGTGGTCCGCATCAAAGGAGGAGATGGAGGACAAAACCGGAGACTTTTGCGGAATGCCGCATTCAAATCGTTTCGTCGCTTCGTTTTGCGCGGAGGATTGACATTGAGGGATGACGCGATCCTCTTGGCCCTCGCACTCCCTGGTTCCCTGCAAAGAAGAGAGCTGTAGGGGGGGAACGAGACGAAGACGATACGAGAAATTTTTAAAAGAGATTCGAAATTTTGCAAAAAAGAAGCTTTTCATTAGATTAGATCCTTTTTATAATCGTGATGTTTTTATTTATTATTATTATTATTCCATCGAGGACGACCTTCTATCCATTGATAGAATTTTTAAATTTTAAATGACAATATTAAGTGAAGAACGATTGAGATTAGGATAATTAATTTTATTATAAATTTTGTTATGCAATTAACGATTGCATTGAAGGAAGCAAAGATACACGATTTTGTAACAATATTAAAAATAGTTGAGCATTTCGAGTTCGAATAAATTTCGAAGGTGATAACGTTGCGAATAATTTGATGCGAGGAAGAGGTATACTTAAATGTTTTTTTCTCGAGAAAGAGAGAGAGAGAGAGAGAGAAAATTCGAGGTGTTGCGTGTAATGACGTAATAAAAAATGAAGTAAAGGGAGTAATGACAATGAAATAAGGAGAGTAAACGTTTCTTTCGTTTTTTTCTTTTTTTTTTTTTTCTTCTTAACTTCCCTCGTGGAACGGTTGAGTAAATTCGTTTCGAAGATAAATGTATTAAGACGAAGGAAATGGAGGTTTGCCGGAGAGTACCTTTTTAATAACGCGCACGATTATTACGGCCAAGATTAATGGAACCCCCGAAAAGAGAGAAGAACGACCGCATAATTGTAGCGTGCGATGATGCAGTTTCTCTGGAAGAAACTGTTCCCTCGAATCCTCTTAAACGAACTTAAATATCGCTCGTAAGAAGACGTAAACCAATGGCGGACGTGTTCAACAGAGATGGAAGAAACACCTGTATAATAGCTGTTACCTTGTATCGAGGAATTTAATAATCAAAATGAAAGGACGGTAAATCTCAGTATTAATAGAAAACGAAGATATTACTAAAATTAAACTTTAAACATTACACAGACTTTCTCTTGTATGACAAAAAATGTATATATATATATATAAAACATGAAATTTACATAAAAGGTTCCAAAGAAAACAAAGAAAAATTTTCGAAACAGATGAATAAAAAATATTATCATAATTTTTCTGAAGCAATACAGAATTTCTTTAAGAAAATCAATTTAATAATCGAATTATTGATTGAAAATCTTTACCTTTTTTTTTTTTTTTTTTTTTACTAAGGTGTATGGGTGAAATCGTTGGAAGAAGCTATAAACAACATTGTCATCGGTGTTCAACCAGTGGCGGTTCAAGCTAACTTTTCTTGCTCCGATCTGAGAACCATTCAGAAGAGGAACACCTGTGCAGGTTCGTAAGGCATTCCACCGTTTCTTAGGTGTAGCTCGTACAGGGCCGTGATGTCATTCCTGGCACGATCGCGCGAACGAATTCGCAAAACCAACGAAAACACCCGGTAAAAATGTCGACGATGCTGTTCTTCGTGCGTTGCTTCCACCGGCCTGTCCATATTTTTCTTTCTTCTTTTGCTAATCCCTCTTTTCTTGTCCTCCCTTCGCTCCCTTCTTCCTTTCTTTTTCAATTATTTTTTCTTTCTTATCAACAACATTATATTTTTATTACCGAGGTTATCAATTTTTTTTCTACGAGCAATTTTCGTCGAATTAATCTTTCGTATTTGTTGAAACACGTGTCCATTTCAAAGAAACGAAAATATTTTGAATACGAACGATACAATAATAATAATATAAAAATAATCTCTATTTAAACAGACGAAAATATTTCCAAAATCTTACTTATCCAACCTATTCCCCTTTCTTTTAATCAAAACACTCGTTTTGAAATAACATTCGCATTGCCTAACCTACAAAATTAGAACGACACGATAACAGTGTGAAAAATGATCTCTAAATTCATGCATCGTCCTAACCTCAATCACGTAGACATTCCTGTTAACAACTCTCTACTCGTTCCAAATAAATGAAAAGTGTCCACACACGATTCATAAAAATTTCAGAAATTCCATCTCTCCTATTATTCCTCGATTCGAAACGAACACAACAAACAATCACACAAACGTGCCGTTCGAAAAGTAGAGGCACGATGTTCGGCACGGCCACAAGAGGAGGAGTGACAAGCGGGATACTCGTCTGGACGCACAAATACGGCAATAGAGGGACAGCAATTTGCTTGTACAGGCAACGAGATATACGTTTCCGCCGCGGAGCCGGTCGGTTTCGCGCGTTTAACGTCCCAACGATCGCGAGATTAGACGAGTCGGGATCGCTCGTTAGCGGAAGAAAAAGGACGAAGGAAAAGAAGGGGGAAGGAGGAAAGGAGGGGGGATATCTCGTGAATATTCTCGGTTGTGCGCCGCTGCTAACGAGCGTGCGACACGCACCGCTCTTGTTCCGACGTTGGACGCGCGCGACCGATCGAACGGATCGCGTTTGCTCCTTGCCTTTGAGCGCTGATCCGCGATTAAGTTCTGTCCAGGCCAATTTGCTGACCCCTTTGATTGGACGGAGAACGGAATATTGAAAAGGAGCATTTTCTATTTTGTTTATATTTTAAATTTTCGATGGTTTTTATTCTTGTCTCGAGTAGATTGTTTGTAAAGAAAATATTTGGATATTGGCCACGTGGCGCTAGTGTCGCCTCAAGCTTTGACATCTACGATATACCATATCTTCGTAAACGATCGAGAATTAATTCCAATTTAATGCGACTAAAAATTAAAATTAATAATTCTAATCGAATTTCAACTATATCTTTTCGAATCTAACAGTAATCACAAACTGCATGTCACATATAAATATATATACCTACAATATTATCCATCTAATAATAATATTAATTTTACTTTGAACTTTTTTGAAATTACACATGTATTCCACGTTCTTAAATAAAACCCACGCTCTCCACGATTAAAATAAAGCAATTTAGCAAAAATCATATTGTCATATTATCATATTATCGAAAATATATTTTCTCTGCACGTAACGAATCCAATAACCACAAACCGCACGCGATGTGAAAACATTGAACAGCGCCATCTTTGTCATTCCCCATCGTCTAGATGAAGCGATTCACTGAATTACCACGGTGGAGACAGGTGGCTCGGCACGGGGGCGCTGGAAACGGCGAGGCCGCCTTCGTGCATTAGTGACGCCTGTTAGCGGCGATGCCAGCAGGCGCAAGAAACACCATAAACCCGTGCAAAACTGCCGAGGGATCGAGGATTACGAGCCACTCCGCGCCAAAGGCCAAAGCGGTTCTATCTCTCTATCGTTTCGTGCCTTTTCTCTGCGCCGATATGGGGGTCCATGGTATGCTGGCCGGTCGCGCCCCTTTTAAATCTCTCCTCCCTTCGTGTTAATGATTATACACCCACCGGTGATTGAGCAACGTTGCGAAATCTAGCATCGAATATTCTAAATTTTGAGGTTTGCAGAAGTTTGAGACTTGGCTTATTTGTATCATGATTGAGAATTTTATAAGGTGAATTTTTGAAGAATTGTTTATAGAAGTTTGATAGTGGTTTGAATATTTTCTTTTGGAATATTTTAATATCATCTGCTTGGTAGAGAGAAAAGTTGGATTGATTAAAAAGGGTAAAAGTTTTTGAAAAGCATTTGTAAGAGTTCGAGAATGTTTATTGGTTAAAAGGTTTGGTAAAAATTTTTAATTCTCGATTGAATATCAATAGATCGATGCGAATGCAAGTGGAATAATAAAAATTGAATAGATACCATTAATGCTGAAGACGTTAAACGCGTGATTCACTTTAAATTGATGTAATATACGTAGGTATATGATTTGATTTGGAACAAGATTCTTGGCATAAATTCAACTGGTTGTGTAGATTCTTCAAGTTGCTGGAAACATGTTTAACATACCTGCAATCTGTTTAACATGTATTCAACCAGTTTACAAATCCAATCCAGATATAGGTTCTATTTCGAAGTTTCCCAAGTACGGTGAACAATCGTGCAAAAACTAATTATAATTCCATTTTCGACACATAGTTCTAGTCCCTTTTAAGAAAAACTTACAAACATGTATATTACGATTTCTTTTTCATTTTGATATTTAAACTTTCTTAAATCTTCTAAGTTTCAATTCCACAAAGTTTCAGATATATTTTTCAATATTAAACACGCTGGAATATAATTCTTCAATAAGTGACAATGACGACGCGACACTAGCGCCACGTGTCTATTAACTCCTACTCGATCCAAATACACTTGCTCTCTCACTTATTCCTCTCCACTTTATAAATCACATATCACTTTTACTATTTTTATTTTTCAAATTATTCTGTAACAAACATTAATAATTAACATTGATCGCCCTATAATTAAATAATTAAATCCATCGATCGATCCGCCAAAATGGGCAAGCTTCATTTGCGAAAAATTTTTTCACAAGAATGAGGACGAAACTCGGCAAGAAAAATCGCGAACACAGGCAACGGGGGTGCAAGGAGGCCGGCGAGGGCTGATGATAACATCAGTCTTTCCTTCGTCCTCTCTCCCTCCCTTCCTCCTCTTTCTCCACACGTAGAGAGATGCCAGGGCCCCGTCTCGTGTCCCTCTTCATGTAATTTGTATCGAAACATCGCGGCGGGGAGAAGCTGTCGGCTTTCGGGCAAAGAGCGTTCGCGACGAGACAGTCGAAGCCTGGAGAGATGCTGAAGAAACGTTGGAAGGAGGAAGTGGGTTCCCGATCCTGGAATTCTGGACGAGGATCGGGCGGAACCTTTTGTTGCCGCTGGACCCCTACGACTCCCATGGAAATTCCCCCTGGGATGATGTGCCTACTTGCTGCTTTAGGGGTGCACGTTTTTCGGCCGCACGATTTTGCACGTTTTCTTGGAAACGTCGCCTGTCTCGACTGTCTCGCTACAATTTGGAAAGATTTTGATAAAGATTTCTTACTTTCGGTCTTGCATCGGTGTTGTAGATAGCTATATAAAGTGACCGTTGCTCTTTATCAATCGTTTTATCGTTACTTAATGTGAAAAATCAAATTTAAATTAATTATAGCTTCTTGTTGCTCAAAAATTAGAACGTAAAATATTATAACTCTCTATTAAAATTATTATTAATAAAAAAGACAGAGAGTGCAAAATTTATACTCAATTTTCTCCTCATTGAAAAGTGTAAAGATCTCAAATCACTTGTTCGAAAAAATGAACCACGAGATCTATTTCGAACCAAAAAAAAAAAAAAAAATCCAATTGAATTTCGAATCAAAATCATCGCTCCTCTTTGGCCGAGAAGAAGGGGGAGAGGGTGCAACTCCCTTCGAATTCCATCGTAGGAAGGAGCAGAAGTAGCATCTCGAGGCAAAGTAAATTCGCCGTCGAGTTTCACGTTTTAGAGGGTCCGCGATTCCGAATATGGTGTGCGCGGCAGAGAGGAGGGGAGGAGGGGAGGGGAGAGGCAGGGAGTGGCCGTACGAAAGAGGCAGAGAACATCACTAAAGTGTCAGCGGCATCACAATTCGCGAGGAGCAAAAGGGGGCTTGTTAGCGGTCCCCGAGCCGGCAACAAAAAAGGGGGCCCCGACGAGCAAATAAAACTCCCTTCCACGGCCCCCTGCACGCGTCTTTCCCGCGTGGAGGGGACTCACGGGGCCCCCTTCGTCCAAGGAACAAAAGGGACGCCGCTTTTCGAAAATAGATCGCGTGTTTCGCCCCGCAAAATCAAAATTATATATATATATTTTTAAATGAAAACTCAGAGATATCTATCTCTGGATGGAGATGGAAGGCAGAAATTTAAGAATATCGAGTGAGAATAAAAATCGTGATTCCAAATTGCAATCAAAGACTGTAAGAAAGTTTATGGGAACGAGGAGAGGATTATTTATCCATCATAAAGTAATTTTTTTCAAGTTTATATCACAAAGAAGAGAGATTGATCGGAAAAAAAAAATCTCTCATTCAATCTCGTTTAAATTTAGAATCGAACGACATTTCACAAAAAAAAAAAAAAAAAAAAAAAAAAAAGAAAACTTTCCTCGCTTCAGAAAGAGAAAATTTCGATTCCTCTTCAGTCTCGTTCAAGAATTTACCCCCTCTCCTTCCCCCCCCCCCTAATTCTCCATCCTCCTCGTTACACCGAACGAGTCAATCGATCGGATTCCTTCCAACCCCGATTTCCGGGCCCTGTATAAATCAACCACTCCTCCCCCGCGCGTATTTTCACCGGATGAGGAAAAAGGGAGGAGGACGCGAGGCGAGGAATCTCGGCCTTTAAGCGTTATTCTTTACGACGCCTTTAACCGCGTTCCACGCCATCCGATCCACGGCAAAACAGTCTCGTTCCTTCGAAGCTCTCTGTGGAGCAACGGTTTCCGAGATTGATACATTTTTAATGGGGAGAGAGGAGGAGGAGGGGGCAGCGGCCTGGCTGTGGGATGAGTGTTGTGGGGGAAAGGGAAGGTTTACCTCGGAATGGTGAAAAGGGTAAAGAGGGGAGGGGGCCTGCGTGGAATTCCTGAAGGCGGCCGCAGTTTTTTGCGATTCCTGGGGGACGTGGTGAGAATCGTCGACACCGGGGCCGCTTCGGAGCCGCGAAAGTTTAGCAAGCCCTCCCCCCTCTTTTTTTCTTTTTTCTTTTTCTCCCCTCTTCGATGGATATGGTTGATTCGAAGGATTTGTTCAAAATGTGTTTCAGAGTGGGTAGCAGTTTTCCCATTATCGTTTTATTCTCGAAGTTGAACTTGTCGGTTAATATTTATAAATGTAGTTTCGGGAAGAAGAGCTTTCGAAGAGCGATGGAGATAAAAGTCTATTAAATTGTTAATAGACGGATTGTGAGAGTCGAGAGGAAAATAGGCAGATTCAAATTTTTAACGACGATCTCGAAAGACGTGGAGAGGAAAAAGAAAAAGAAGAGAAAATGGATCCAGAGATCGTCCGATCCCCCGTTCCGCCGAGTGAAAGCTCGATGGAAAAAGGAGCAGCGACAGTGGAAAAGGGGAGGGGAGGGGAGGGGGCAACGAGTCAATTAAGAATCTTTCGAGCGTACGTTGCCCTAATCGGTGGGGATGGGGGAGGGGAGGCGTACGGGTAAATTACGAGCAGCCAATTATATTGCGTTTAAAATTAATTACTAGATCGGCCGAAGATAAATCGATGGCCTGACGAGTGGACGCGTTGGACGGCGGAGCCGAGGATGGAGAAAAAGGCCGCCCCGTTTATCTTTTCGTAACTATCGGGGGCCCAGGGCCGGGGCCCAACGATGATCCCTCTCACCGGGCCGGCAATTATTACGTCCTCGTTATTAATCATACTTCGCGACGACAGTGACTTGACGTCTGTATCTTCGACGCTACTCGAATATACATTGGCCACCTTTGGAAATCGATTAAGGATCGAGAGGCAAGAGGGGTGGTGGTGGTGGTGGTGGTAGTGGATAACGAATATCGTTGGAGTAATTAAAGTTCAATCTTGCCTTCGATTCTTTGGAGAGAGGGAGGACGAGCACGAGGATGATTTAGAGGTTAGGTTGTACGGGATAAAGAGTCAGTTATTTTTTACGGATATTTAATGGGGAATTTTGTAACTTTTCGAAGAAATTATGGAAGATTTGGAATTTTTTTCTTTTTTGCAGAAAGTAGAGAGACTTTTTTCTCGAAGCGAGGCCAAGAATAAACAAAAAATACCCAATCATCCCAACAATCTAAACCTCTAAACCTAAAACCTTACCCCCAACAATCCGTCCAATTAATTATACCAGGGAATAAATCGTGGAACGAGCCTTCGAACACGTTCTCTCATTTACGAATCGAGTTCACAGCCAAGGTAGATCACGTTCTAAGCTCATTTCTCCGGCTATTGAGGCTAATCAATTTCCTTAAAAAATCAAATGCTAATCTGCATCCTCAAATCTGCGTCCTGCATCCAAGACGGAGGAAGAATTTTCCAAGAGGTTTTCGAGACTTTTAACTCCTGCATACATCCTGTGTAACCTAACCCTCCATGCACTAACAACAACTTCGTTATTATTAATCACTCAAGTGTACTCGCTCCAGTACAAATTTTCCAACGAGCCAATTTAGTCCAATTTATCTGCAACTTCGTTCACTCTTATACACACATATCTTATTCGACTGTCATCCCACCTATCCCGCGAAAATCAAACAAATAAACGAATTCCCGCTCGAACACATCACTCCCCCTATCCCGATACTCACGCTCGCTCAAACTTAACAAACTCTAAACACCGAACAAGAAACACGAAAACATCCAATCATCCGGCATTCCCATCCCCTTATTAACGGCCACCCTATTCATCCAATTAATTCCCAACCAGGGAATAAATCGCGGAACGGGGCTTGGAACACGTTCCCTCGCCCACGAATCGAGTTCACTTCGCCCATAAGCAACGCTCCAACGTTTCTAAGCTCGAATCCATCTCTAGTTTCGCTAGTGTGTTTCGCTACGTGGGTTCGTAAAAGCTAGAAAACTAATCCGGCATCGCGAAACGAGCCTGCCTCGGTATCGGTGGAGGGGCGAGGGGGAGAGGAGAGGGGGGGGGGGGCAGGGAATCGCGGCTCATTGGACACGTACACGTGCGATTCCTACGGTTAACTGTTCACCGGCAGTAAACCCGATTCACGATCGGCTTCACATGGCGGTCATGCAGCTGGTACCGAGAGGATCACATCGCGGCCAGCCGCACCTGAATACGAATGGCCGCATTGTTCGTGCGCCAAATCGCTTTAATGGAGTCTTATTATAGCCACCTTTCCGCTTTGCCACGATCGGAGGGTCGAATCGATCGATTTGGTTAACGATACACTTGGATTATTGCTCGATAAGTTGGTAGTAATTTCTGGGGAGAGGGGAGGGGAGGTTGAGGTGGTCTCTTGTTACTTTTTGGACGGTGGTCGTAAAATTTGGATAACGTTTTTCATTCGTTTCTTCGATTCAAGATCAAGGATGAAACGAATTGTTTCGAAAAGTTTCGATCGACCGGATTGAACGAGAATTTATACTCATTTATATTCCAAATCAAGTGAAAATGAGAATCGTTACACGTACAGATTCATAAAATGGGCGATCGATCGTGGAAGAAGATGTTAATCGTAGAATATTTATCGATTCAATCGTAACATTAATTCTATTCATTGATCTTGTCAATTTCCAAATCAAATGTACTCTCCTGAACACTGATATAAATTGAATTAATAAATTGAACCTAACCTAACCTCTACGTCGTTGATACTCAATCACCTCAACCCCTCCCAAACTAGTCGCTATTAAATAAATCACTATAAAGGATGTTTGTACGTTTGTACACTTAAACACTTGGATCAACCTAACCTCACAATACCCTCCTATCCAAACTATTCACCATACGATAAATCATTAATCGCTCGAAAAAGATATTCTCCTAAACACTGACCCAGAAAACGCCTCTCTTTCCCCATTTCCCAGCCCGATAACGGGACGTTCTCGTCCACGATCCTCTCCTCCTCCCCTCGCCCCCTCCTCTCTTGTTGAATTATGAAATCCAAATCGAGTTATCGCGGTGACTTATGGCGTCTAAGTGGCCTCGTGGAATCGGCAAGGTGCGCGTTTTGCGGATCGGCCGCCTAATTCCACGATTTATTCGCGGCCGGCCCCACGGTGATTTATTCGCCGTTAATGCCAAAATATTTAGAGGTGTACACGCGCTAACTAATCCCCGACCGGTTCAATTAGCCGAGCTGCCACGCCGCGCCACGGCGCTCGTACGCCAGCTGCTCTAAACCGGTTTAGAGAGGATCGGATCCTACCGCGGTTAATACAATGAAATCGATGCGAAGTTAATCGCCTCTCTCGCGGTCGACGATCGCTGCACGAGAGGGATATGCGCCCGAGGTGGAGAGAGAGAGAGAGAGAGAGAATGAAAATTGTACGATACGATATTGGTAATGGCGAGTAAAATTGTTGCCTGTCCTTTCGATCAGTTGGATGGATGGCCCGTGGGAGAACGGCTCGTGTCATTCGTTGTTAGATTTTCGCCTTTATGCTTTGTCTCACTCGGTAAGGTAGAACGTTTTCCTCGAACGTTTAAATTTCTGTAAAATTATTGTGAAATAACTATCGTTATATTACGTTTTCTGGCGATTGAAATTTTTGAGCATCATTTTGAATTTTCAAAAATATAGTTCACAGTATTATTACTCGATGCAAATTTAGAAGTATATTAAATATTAATTGATTGCCAATGAAATTTTTTAATATTGGCAGAAAGATTTATACGCAGAGGATTTGTTAACTTGTACGAGAATGTTTCTCATAATTAATTCTCCTTGTATCGATAAATGTCTGTTTCAACGTCGTTCAATAATTAATCTTGAAAATCATCGAACGTATAAACAATATCTTTCGATCTAAATTTACCCGAACATCAAATTCGATTATCCGATTAATATTCGCATAAATTATCTATACAAACGAGATACACGCAGGATCGTTATTTTTCTCGCATTCTGCACTGACATTTGGCGCGTAAGCTCGCGCGTATAAATTTGTCCTTAAGAAGTAGCCGCGGGCCGGGCTTACTAGCCTACAATTAAGCCGCCATTATGTGCTGTAACCAATACAGGAAAACGTATTACGCAGAGATTTATGGAATGTATCGCCGGTTATTAACGAGAATGCGTTTCGTTGGTCGCTGCAAGCATCTCGATCTCTTCGAATGATTTTTCTTTTTCTCGTCTCATTAAAAAACCAAAAATTCCTCCTTCGTAAATTAAGCTTGCTTGTTTCATTTCGAAACGGAGGAGAAAGTTTTCGTTACATTGTGTAACTGCAAAATTTGCCTTTATCGAAGACATAAAGATGTCTTAAATATTTATTGGATTATAAATAACAATCAATTTTCTCTTTACGAAATAAGAAAATTATCGTGGAAATGAAAATTAATTCCTTTAAATTGATTTCGTTTCTATTTCTAATTTTTATTATTGAATTACATCACAAATTGTCTGACATTTAAGTTAAAAAAAAACTTCACTTTGATTTTATTTTAACGCGTTTAAAATCTCTCGTTTATTCTATTATCATTCGCCTATTAAATTATTTACTGAAGAACCAGTTTCTTGTAAATTCATATAAATTTTGACAATATCTTATTAATTTTCTTCTTAAATATTATCACAAATTATAAATATTAACATCTTGTTGTACATACAAAAAAAAAAATATTCACATCTTATCGCATTCTTTCGTAGTTAATTCAACGATACAACAAGATCAATTTTTTCAACGAGCGAGCAAATTATTGTCCTAACCTACAACATGCCTCTGTCGCCCGCAACGCCGCAAGCGGTCGCGAGTGGAATCATAAAGTGAAGAACGCCTCCTCGTTCGAAGGCCTGCAGGTCTTTCGCCGCGCCGTCGGATCGTCAACGCGTCCGGCTCGTAAACCGATGATCGATCGTTAACAAGTTTGACGATTCTCGTCACGTGGCAACCGATAGACAAAACGGGCGTCCACCCCCATTGGACAGTTTGTAAATCGTCGTAAATCAATTCGTGGCCGGAGACAATGAACTGAGATTATCGAGGAATAATCCATCTGTCGGCCTCGTGTGGACACGGCTTAAAACGGTACCCGGAGGATCAGCCGCTAATTGTTGCTAAGAAATTGGATTACAAGACTTACAGTTTAAGCCAATTTTCAAGGAATTAGAAGTCTCGGAGGCTGAGAAACGGCCGTCTTCTTAAAATGGCATGGAGAAACGGGCAAAAATCTCTTGGGAATCGATTTCGAAAAGAAGAAAAAAAAATTTCGAAGAGGATTTTAGAGATCCTTTGAGACGAGATTTCGAGGGAAGTTCGACGTTGGAACCAATTGGATTTATCTTTTCTTATTTACGATTAATTTGATTCTTAAAATCTTCTTTTTCTGATTTTTTCCTCCCTCAATACTGTGGTTATCGAAGGAAAATTCAATAATTCTGTCTTTCATTTATTCTATTTTAATCCCTATTGTTTAGGGATCCCTAGCTTTTTCATCAATGTGGAAATACTAGGATGAGATAACAATATTGATTCAATTTTTATTAATTTCATTTTTACAATACAGTTTTTCTTAGATTTTTTTTCAGATTATGACATACTTGCAATTCTATTTTAGGTAATTTATTTCTTAATATTAAGAAAAGGAATTTCAATAACGATATTTATTTTACAATTTATTTTAAATCTCGAAACGTAGAATAATTTCCCCTATGCGACTATTTAGGAATCCCTAGCTTTTTACCATTTCGATTAACATTGTTTCATCTGTTGCACATTCAAAACTCGTGTATTACAATTATTTAATAAATCTATACTCTGCCATTAAAATTAAGATATATTAAAATAACGTGCAAATAATAATAAGAAAGAAAAAAGAAAATAAAAAAAAAAAATCCGTCATTAATTTTAGAAAAGAGCCGCGAATTGACCACTACTGGTTCATAAGCCCACACGAAGGAGTAAGCCAGGCACACGTGCAAACAGCACGGAACCGATACCCAGCGGGTGTGACGTCGCAGCACACGCGCGGATACGCAAACGCATAAACATATCGACGCCCAATCCTGGACTGGTCCACGGCCACGGAGAACTTGCCAGACCTCGGATGCATGTCTTATGGTAATATTCTATGGCGTTAGCAGAACCTTACAATATTATTTGTCCGCGTTAAATCGCTTACGCGGCATCCTTCGCCGCTTGCCCACATAGGTTCTCAATCGGTTAACCTTTTTTTTTTTTTCTTTTCGTGATTCATGGTCGAGATTTCGTTGAGATTGCGCGGTAATCTCGCGTATAAACTGAATATTGTTACGTTCGATTTACACACGCGTACATATACCGAGTGTCCAACCTGTAATTTTATCACCTGTTAATATCTCTGTAAATGTTTAAGATAAAAGTTAAATGGTTTCGAGAGGTGATTTTGTATCACTTTGTAGATGTTAATTTATTTAAATTGGATTAATTGTAAATCACGTTCCGTGAGATGGATTGTACAATTGTTTCAGTTTAACAGTTTAATAATAACGTATTCGAAATTTATTTGAACTATATAATATAATTAGCATTTTATAAATTTTTAATTACGAGATCTCCAATTATTATTGCACAAGTATCTAGGGATCTCTAGCATCAACATTGTCCCAAGTAACTAATTTGAAAATTATTCGAAACTATTATAATTTTAATCACGATGTTTCTTATTATTACCATTTTTTCCCCCACAACTATCTAGGGATCCCTAGTTCTTTATCTCTTTTCCCCCAAATTGATCCTATAAGTAAAATAAAGTATATTTAACAAAACAAATTGAAGATACAAAAAGTTAACAATTGTTGAAAATTCTTCTTGTACAAAAGATTTAAAAAAAAAATTTCAGAATGAGAATCTCTGAGGGTATTTTCTCGAAGAGGGCGAACGAACACGAAGAGTTTTGCGGTTAATTCAGGGTCGCGGTTGCGGTCAATCGATCGCAGGATAATTTTGGTTAATAGGGTCGTTGGTATTAATTATGTGTTTATTGAAGTCGAACCCGACTTCTTTTCTTCGGAAGCGGGGTACTTCAATTTGTGCAAATTAAGGGGGAACGTGATTAAAAGGACATTAATGAACTGAAGTTGAAGAGAGATAAGGGACCAAAGTATGTACATTTTTGAAAAGTGTTTAAAGAAAATCGTGGTAAAATTTAATCAACTAAACCGAATTAATTCGTAAAATTCCACAGTTTTCGTTTTATTTGATAAACCGACATTGAACGCGAGAACGTGTACGATCCTCAACGTACGATTTTAACGTTATTATACACGTAATTATAATCGTATTTGAATAATCGATATCTTGCACGGATACCTACAACGTGAGAGAGGGATCGTGCAGAATTTTTTCGACTTAACAAGAAGGAAAAGGGATAATCGCGTCATAAAAGCCTGCAACAGCAGTGGCTCTCAACCACTGTCGTAATTTTTTTTGTGGCTTTTGTAAACGAATCCTCGTTTATAATTTGCAGGTATATACAAATTGATAAATCGCACGATTCATCGCTTTATCGATCGAAATAGTTTATTTGAATTTGAATTTCGTTGCTTGAATTTTTCTTTCACTCTTTCAACTTCATTTTATAATTTATAATTACACAATCTCATGTAAGTTTTGAAAAAAAAAGAAAAGATATTCAACATAAGCAACCATTTACTGCTTGAACAAGAAAATACTCTTTAAATAATGATGACATATATACGAAACTCATTAAACTCAACAACATCAAATACATGGACACGAGGAACATGTTTCTGATTCCAAAAAGTTTCAAAAAATGGTAACACGTAGAAATCTAAAAAAAAAAAAAAAAAATTAATAAAAAAAAATTTCAAAATAACAAGATAAATTTCGACTTCCAAAATCGAATTAAAAAAAATTTAACCGGAAGTTGTTGGGGATAAATAGAAGGGGAGGCGGGATTGAGAGCCACTGGCTCAGAATTTGGTTCGACGTTAATCTAGACCCGAGCTGGTCCCGGATTGGACGGTGTCTGGCAGACAATTACTTCATGGACCCCCCGCGGCAACGATGGATGTCTCTCTTGCCACAAGCCAACAAATGCCAGCCAACAACCCGCGCCCCTTCCCTCCTCCCTTTCACGCGGTCGCTCTCCTCTCCTTGCCACCAACCCTTTCCATCCTCTCTCTTCATCATCCGCATCCACACCGATAACTCGTTATCCTCGTCCCTCTTGTGGCCGAGCCAAGCTTCACCCCCGGCCCGTCCTCCACTAGGCATAAGCTGTTTGTTTAGGTGATGTATCGCGGCGATACTTATCACCTCGTACACGAGATATGAGAGAATCCGCGCAGCGGGCGATACCACGCGAGAGATTGCGTTCTAAGAGGATTCTAATGACGTCTCGCGTGGAAACTGAAGGGCAGCCTGCCACGCGCTCTCGATTCGATTCGAGTGATGCATCTTTCGGAGCCAGAAATTTCTTTTATCTTTCATAATCATCTCGAAGCTTGATCGTGTGATGCTTTCATAGGTCAGATCGATATAATTTGGTGGGTTAGAGTTAATTCAGAGTAGTAGTTTAAATTGATTATGAAAATTGATCGTATGATGAAGTTAAGAAGGAATTAAATCTAAAAATTAGATAGATATTTACAGACAATTCTTATGAAAATATTGGTTGTGCCAGCTTGACGTCGTGATAAAAATCTACATCGATCGGAACCATGTATATATTCTCTTATTTTATCAGTCAGCTTCTCATTTGTTCAATTTCCTTTCCGATGTCCTGGATTCCTGTATACAGAGGAGAAAATACTTAAGAAAACAATAAGAAAAGGATGAGAAATAAGGGGCCATTAACGACGTGCAGCACGTTGGCACGATACCGGGACGTAAAATAGGGGTTCAAGTCGCCAGGGTGTTTCGCTCGGGGTATTTTAATGGTGTTATAATGTATGTATGCTTTACCACCAGCGACCGGTCGCTCCTCGATTATACGTGTAACCCATACCCCGCTTATACGGGGCCCCGGACGCCTCGAACGAGTTCGACCCAGCATGGGGCCCCTTCGATATATTCAATCACGAAATTATCACTTCTGTACTGCCCGTGCTGCTTCGCCCAGTATTGTATCTTCCACACCGTGAACCACTTATCCTTGGCACCACGGCCAATTCCTACTTTCAAATTAAATGTTTGATAAAGAGAAATTTGATGATTGAATACTCGTTTACCTCGATGCTCAAAAGTTAGGTTAAGTTTGGCGAAAACGTTAGACTTTTCTTTGCCTAACTTAACCTAACCTAATCTAACAGCATCGAAACGGATCATGAACTACTTATCCTGTCAATACAGCCAATTTATTACTCGAAAATTAAATGTTTGATAAAGAGAAACTTGGTGATTGAATACTCGTTTATATGTTCGATGCTCAAAAGTTAGGTTAAGTTTGACGAAAACGTTAGACTTTTCTTTGCCTAACTTAACCTAACCTAATCTAACAGCATCGAAACGGATCATGAACATTCCGTCAATACAGCCAATTTCTACTCGTAAGTTAAATGATTGATAAAGAGAAACTTGACGATTAAATATTTCTTTATATTGATATTCATTCAAAATTAGACTTGATCGAAAAAAGTTTAGACTTTCCTTTGAGATATCAAACTTACATTATTTATCAAAGTTAAATGAAATCAGGTTAGGATTTTTTTAAAAACCTTTCATCGAACCTAACCTAACCTAACGTAACAACGTAATTAAGGCGTCGAAACGGATCACGAATCGCGTCGAAATGGAAGGGCGCAGCCGAGTAATCGAAAATAATAAGAATCGAACGAGACGAGGCCCCGACGAGGACGTGGATAGGGATCCTCGGCGATCGTTCGAAATCCGTGGGGGGATGGAGGTTTCGAGCATATCTGACACCGTAGGGGGGCAGCAGGTGGGAAAAAGGCTTACACCTTTCTCTTCTCGGCTATCATTAGCATAAGTATGTGGATATATGCGCGCACATACACGGCCCCTGTCCGCCGTGGGCCCCGCGCCTCCCGGAATTTATGACGCCGCCCGGTCCAGGCCGGTTTATTAATACGTTATGCTTGCATTAGTATACTTAAGCATGACGAATGGACGCGCCACGGGGATTTCGAGCGAACCAGCACCGGGGACGGAACCGAGGAAATTTTACGGTCCCGTGGAACGAGCCACCTTTTCTGCCTCTCCCTCTCCCCTCTCGCTCTTTCTTTTCCGTCTCTTCTTTACCTTCGCGCCGCGTTTTGCCCTTTTGATATACAGAGCCAATCGCGGTGCTCCCCCCCCCTCGCCCCCCCTCTCTCTCTTTCTTGGGTCAGCGGGGATTATTACGTTGTCACGGGTAGCTCCGGGAGAAATTAAATGCCGTTAAATATTGCCGATTATTTCGGTGTTACCGGCGTTTAAGCGGCCCCGGGGGAGATTGAAATTTTCGATGGAGGGGAACTTTGGGATCTGGCTACCGATTTCGCTCTCTCTGTGTTCTTGTATGTATATATATATATATATATACATATATTGGAAGAGAAGATTGTCGGTGAATAGTTTTTGTGGAGTTAGGGTTTGAATGTAAAATGGATTTTTAAGGCGAACAAGTTTTTGAGGTTAGGACGAATTGGATTACTTCACAAATGTTGGTTACAAGATGGTGGGTTATCGAGTGATTCGAGCGTTTCAATAAGTTAAGATTATTGAGAAAAGAGAATCTTAGTTTCGTCAACATTTATAAACG
This sequence comes from Apis florea, assembly GCF_048593485.1. Classification (NCBI taxonomy): domain Eukaryota; kingdom Metazoa; phylum Arthropoda; class Insecta; order Hymenoptera; family Apidae; genus Apis; species Apis florea. The sequence continues at coordinate 6,124,273 of NW_028256549.1, read as the reverse complement.
GAATCGATCTTTCTTCAAAATCCTTAGGACTAATTTATCCATACTCGTGTTCTATTTAGAAAAATGGGAATAATTAATCATTGTATCGATCGACGATAATTGTTGCACCTTCCTCCATATTAAATATCTTCTCAACAGGTGCACGAAACGAATCAATTACCAGCGGGAGGCGACAACCGGTCCCTTGTCCATCGAGATCGAGAAATAAGATAAAGAAAAAAATCCAAGTAATTGCGCAAACACCGATCAATTTTGCAGGATTCATCGCGGCCTAATTACCCGTCTCACCACGCGATCCAACTTCTTAAACGATCACCAGGCGGCGCCCATTGCGAAACCGAATTTCTCCGTTTCCACGAACCGTGTGTTGATCGAATCAATTTCTTCGAATTTACTTCGATCTCTTTCGAGAACGACCCCTCGCCCGATTAAACCTCCCCCCCCCTCTCCCTTCCCCTTTCAAAATTACCCTCGAAAATTGCGATTAATTTTGTTGGAACGGACAGTAAATTTCGCGGACGATTAAATGTCGCCTTCGAAATAATTCGATGGCGCTGGTGGCGAAAGATGGCGCACGGGAGTTGCCGGCTAATGCTCTTATAATGACTCGAATTATCCAGTGTTGCGATTCGGTTGTTCAGTTTCGATCTTTTTGCTTTTGCCTTTTTTTTTTTTTTTTTTTCGTTTTTTGACAACTTGGTTTTGGGATGATTTATGAGATAATGTCGGAAATAGTCGTGTACGACGTCTATTTTTTTAATATAATACGATGCAAGAGGATGGGATCGAGGAAATTGGGGGGTTCGAGGAATGACGAATGGCGGAACGTTTGTCGAGATTTGTGAGAAGATTATAATAGCGTCTGTTTGTGTCTGTAAATTTAGGATGATGGATTGGGTTTTGAATGATTTCTACGTGGCTTGTGAACACGCAGATGCACGAATTTCGATATTTATGTTCAACATTGATAAGTGATATTTGGATAAATAATCCTAAAAAAAAAAACCAAACTAAAGAATTTCCTTTTCTTATCCTTATGCAAAAATATCGCAAAATCACCTAGAGTTCGAACAACTCTAGGTTAGTTAATTAAAACTCGTCGAATATCTCCTTTCATCCCCATCACCGCTCAAAATACCTCAACCATACCTCAACGATACAAGTAACGAAGAGCCGTCAAACCCTGCTACACCTACAGGGGCGATCAATATCGCGGATAATAAAAGATCGCTAAATCAAATCGTCGTCCAACCGCCGCCCTCCCCGATGGAGGGTTACTTTGTTACTTTACCGTGGAAACGCAGTAAATTTCCTGCCATAAAACCGGCGGTTTTAGTGGCTACAAATTTGACCGGTCGCCCCTCTCGCCAACCTCTCTCTCTTGCTCCCTTTCTCTTTCTCGCCCCCTCCTCCCCGCCACCCTTTAATCCTTCTGGCGCTCGCCTCCACGAAAGGATATCCCCCCACTTTAATGAGCTACGAACTCTTGAATTATGCACCTCGGCCCGTTAACCCTCCGCATTCATAACGCGAGCGCGCGCGCGCTTCTGCGTGCGTACCTGGAAAGAGAAAAGGAGGGGGAGGAGGAGGATAAAAGTGCACGCGCAGGAATCTCTCTCATATCCCACCGGGCCGGATATCGATCCAGCTGGACCGGAGGATTTTTTATTCTTCAGAGGATGTGTATTGTATGACGTATCGTTGGCTGGAGATTTTTTTTTTTTTTTTTTTTTTTCATTGGCAATATCATCTCTGAAGTATTCCCGAAAGTAAGGAAAGTAGGGAAAAGTTGGCTAAATGCGTCTTGGCTTTGCAAGAAATATGAATTCGTTACGATAATTGTTTGTTCTGGTCGATTCTTCCAGGTTTATAATGAATATTTAAACGAAGTTTAACTAGTTGATAACTAGTGGAAAAGTTACGCTGCCAATAAAAACTATGAAGGGGACGAAGGATCGTTCACCTTGGGATGATTAATCAAAGCCAGTTGGGGAGATAAAAAAGAAAGGAGAGGGGGGGGTAAGGGAGGGGAAAAGAGAATACAGGCGCTAATGATATTGAAATGGATGCGAGTTATGCGTCGGCCATTTCGGTTCTCTCCCCCTTTGGCTTCCTCTTCCTCTTGGTCCCTGGTTGCCGTTTCGTATCCACCTCAGGGTCCCTGGGGTTAGGTTACCTTGTTAGTTCTGGCTGCCTCCATTGCCGTGTGCCCTCTGGCTAACCCGTGGAATTGCTTTCTATTGTAAATAACGGCTCAAAATACCGGCACCGACGAAATTGATTTCTCGTATCACTTCTCCTCGGGCCCCAACGATTCTCCGCTTTCTCCTCCTCCTTCTCCCTCCTTTTTTCCGTTCTTTTTTCATCGCGTGAAAAATTAACCCCGCATATATGTTTTTTTTTTCTTTCTTCGCAGCCAACTCTTTCGAAATTTTGGAAGGGACACGCGTCAATAATTTTAAAGAGACATTTATTTTTCGTACAACATTGAGGGAAAGTTTTACAAGTTTCATATTTCTTTCAACAATTTCGTCGTTTCTTCTTTTTTTAAGTGACATCGAGTTATAATTTATTCCTCAGAAATCAATCGCGATAAACAATCCTCAGAAAGAAAAACAACACAGAATCCTCGAATCAATTGGGCTCATTGGGATCGATGTATGCCGTTATCTTATCTCTCAAACTTTTATTTTACCTGTTTAAAACGTTAATGTTACGTCACATTATGATAATTCCAAAAACAATAATAAATCGTTGTATCACATAAATATTAAATTCAAAGACAATGTTATATAATCATATCATCTTTTTTTTCGTTACTGAGAATGGAATCGCAAGTTATTCCTTCATCCTAATACATCTAACATTCAACGAAGAAGAAACGTTTGTTCGAAAAGTTCTCCGGCGAATTCTGTTCTGGTAGCAAATTAACGAGTCGTCATTATTATCTTAATTAGGAGTGGAGGGAGAGGGATGGCCAGCGGGCCCTTTCTCCTTGTTCTCCTTTCCTCGCGTGATTAAGGACGAAAGGATCGCGAAAGGTGGGTCCCAGTGTTGGCAGACGAGCCGGCTAATGTGTCGACCGAAATATTTATGATGATTGTTTATGGTCCCTACGTGTATGTATGTATATATTAGCACGTCCAGATTCATCCTTCTCCTTTCTTCCTCTGTGAACCGCTTTTCGCTCGCACCTCGATGGATTCGGCCGCTCCAGTCCCTTCCCCCTACCTCCCCCTCCGTTCTCGTTCGATGGACGTTCATCTGGGCCGAGGCCTTGACTAATTAACTCCGTGGTAATTAATAAATCATCACGGGTGGAGCTGCGTGGAGGCTTCGTTTGACGAAATGATCGTTTATTCGAAAATTGGTTCGGTCGAACAGTTTGTCTTGCTCAATTCTTCGACATTTTTGATTGGATCTTATTTCTCTTTCTTTTTTCTTTTTTTTTTTTTTTGATTTCAATTTTTGATGGCGATGCTCGCTGGAAAAGTTGAATAATTTTACGTGTAAATTGGCAATTCCGTATCATTATCATTAGGTTCGAGGAATTATTAATTATTTATCAGTTCCTAAAATTTGATGTAAAATTTTTTATTAAACACATTAGACACATTATCGAGCTCATAACAATTACGATAAATTTAAAAATAAATTTTATATAACGAGTAATTTGGATATTCAAAAGTTCTTTCGCTCGACCCGTGCCATCCTCATCCTTCTTCAATCGTCGTGAAGAAACGGTTGCACAAAACGGTATAAACAATCATGATTTGTAACCCTTTCGATCGCGCGCAAATTTCTCAAAATTGAGAATTCGGCGGAGCAGATGCGCGAATCGAACGATCCAACTGTAATTCTTTATTATGCTCCTCCTCGTCCTTCTTCCCGCCTTTACGATTGTAAAGGTCGTATTTCACGTCGATACGCACGCGATAAAAGTCGCGAATCGGTAATGCATTCGTTCTCATTGGGAGACGAGTTATTCAAACACGAAAACGTGAAACGCTTTACGAGCGAGGGGTAGACCAGGTGGTTTTCGTCATGTGTTGGCTTTCGTCATCCGGGAGGAAGAAGGACAGATCGATAATTTTTGACACGGAACGAGCGATTCGATTAATTGGCATCTCGCCGGGCCTCGGTCTAATTAGTCGAGCGAGCGTTTTAACGTTTGTAAGAAGAAGAAAATGAGTTTAAACGAGGTTTGTTAAGGTGTCGGTCTCGATGTTCGTTATCTGTTCGAGTTGTTAATTGTGCGAAAGGAGGGCATGTACAGGGATAATTGTGTGTACAGTAATTATAATAAAATAAGTAAGGATAATGTTGAATATGGGAAAATTATTTTTGGGAAAATGTATTATAAGGTGAAACAATAAAAGGAAAATAAATATGAGTGCATTTTACGAGTGTGTGTGTAATTATTGTTTTATGCTTAAGTAGAGGGATAATTTTTGAATGTGAGTTCACGAAAAAAGTAAGTTCTTGCAAATTGATAAAGTATAAATGGAATAATAAATAAAATCTTCTCAAATTTGATACATTTGTTCAGAAATTAGAAATATAGAGAATAATGTAATGAATTAATTTTTTCAAATTGCTAAAATAATAAAATACAGAGTAAAGAAATTTAAAAAAGAATATTACAATTTGGTGAAAATTTATGGTGTTAATTTAATACGAAATATGAAATATGAAAGTGAAGAGATCTAGAAATCTTTTAAATTCTAAATAAATTTGTTTGAAGAAGAAAGAATACAAAGGAGGAGCAAGGGAGAAAGGTGTAATTTCCTCGGCCACTGTCACGCTTCACACCTTTCCAAAGAAGAAAAGGGACCATGGGGAGGGGAGGGAGAAGGGCGAAACCCATGGGAACGAGAGTGAAAACGGCCTGGCATTGTCTCGACGTTAAACCGACACTAACTCTGATGAGATTCGTGTGCCATATTCCTGGAACTAAACGAATGATCGATGGTAAAATTAGCTGTGACCTTGGAGAAACTGGAAGAAGAGGATGGTATGGAAGAGACAACGAGAAAAATTCCAATTTTTAAATATTCACCAAATTTAATAATTGATTTTCAAGAATTTTGAAGAAAAGATTTCAGCTTGAAGAAATCTTTATCAATTATCTGTATTATTTCTTCTTTCATTACACAATAATTTTACCAAAGAATACAAGAATTTCTATTTCTTCCTTAAACTTATTTTTCTCTTCACAAAGATTCTTTAAATTTAAGAAAGGAATTGAACAAAAATACAAACACTCGTTTCTCAAAACTTTCTATCAGAAATCGATAATCAAGGGAAAAAAGGAAATGAGAACTTTCCTCTACAAAGATTATTTAAATTCTACCAACATTGTTCCAACTACATCTCTTCCTACATAACTTAAAATCTTTTTAATTCCATTTCTTCAGTAAAAAAAAGGAAAGAAAAGAATCTCCCTCAATTCTTCCTCCTCCTCCTCTATCAACACCATTCTATCTATCTCTTCAAAACCTTCTTTCCACCTTCTACTCATCGCTCCGCTATTCTCTTCTTCCACAAGAATACGTCTCCACCAGGATCACTCAACAAGATCACCACTCTTCAAAAATTCTTCTTGAATCCACTCAAAGACCAGTATCCATCCCATCCTTCTCTCTCTCTCTCTCTCTCTCTCTCTTTATCTCGAGAAGAAGGACATCGCTCTCGAAACCAGAAAAAAGAAGAAATCGAGGAGGAGGAAGAAAAAAGACGAGAAAGAGAAGAAAAGAAAGTTGGAAGGAACCACGCGCGAGTATCGAGGCTCGCCCTTTTGTCGAGGGCGTGTAAATAAGTGCGAAAATAAGCGCCTAACGAGGCAAAGATTGACCTGGACAATGGTACCCGGCAGCACGAGTCCTTCTCTCCTTTTTCGAGCCTCTTTTACGAGGCCCCTTCTCAAAGGACCCGACAATGGCCGAGCTGAAATCCACACTCTCGAGAGTCCAACCACCCTGTTGTATATAACCACCCTGGAATATATACACCGTGGACAATGGAACTAGACGTGGAAATTCGCAGGTTGACCTTTCGCAGCCATTGGTGACGCCACCTGCGGACGTTGAATGCAAGGCAAATTTTCTATGGGCTGTTCCCTCTCCTCCTCCCCCTTTCACTCTCTCTTTCTCGTTCCTTGGCTTCTTGCCTTCTTGCCTTCCACGAGAATTTAATATCCTCCTCTGTCGGCTCTCTGTGCACAACGCATAGAGAGAAACGATCCTTGTTCGCAGATTGAGACGTCAAGGGAATATGGTAATTCATTTGGAAAATGTTCGATGGGTACGTTTTGTGCCTCTTTGTAGAGAGATTCCGTCGGTTTGTGATGAGATCTTTCGGGGAAAATTGATTTTTGAGATTGGGTGTGGATGTTTTTCTTTTTTGCAAAGAGATTCGAATTGGGAGGGAATCTCTTTTGACGGAGAGTCACTCTTCTTTTCCTTTTACCTCGGATTGTGTTTGTGCATTCTTCTTTCCCCCTCTTTTCTTTCCTAATATTTCTTTTTTAATTTCTTAATTTATTATTCCTCTCGTCATACGTATGCTTGGCTAAAGAAATTTTAATCGAGTTAAGTTAAATTTGGCGATTACTATAATACATTGTGATAGCTTTCAATTTCTATTATCCATTTTTATCGATAATTCCCACAACAATAAATGTAACAATGGTAAAAAGATCTCTGGTTCCTCGCCTTCGTACTGCTGCCAATTCCCCCATCTTGCAGAGAATCCATTTCGCGATCGAATTCGCCAATTTTTCGTGGGTCTCGTGCAACCCCTATAAATCGCGCAGAAACTCGAATTTAATAAAGTTCCCTCTGTATCCTCGAGAACTGTTCCTGGCAAGGAGCACAAAGGGACCAGGCCAGCCGTCCTTTATTGTAGAATTTTCTGCCCAATAAAGTACGCCAGGCGTGGAGGCCACGTAACCGATGGCGGGACGACGACGCGTTTGAGGATCGTTTTCACCCCTCGAACGACCGGCCACTCCTCTCCCTCCTCCCCTCCCTGTGTGAAAAGCGACACGGATTTTTCTATGGGCTTTATGACGTGAATCGTTTCACGGAACTTCCTCGCGGAATTCGGCTGTGAGCCGAGCACAATGCTGCCCCTCCCGCTTTTCCTCTTTGACATTTTGCGGCACGACTGTTATTGCGGCGAGTAATTTAAATTTATAAGATGAAATGTTAAATCGAAATTGTTTCTCGTTAATAATAAGAAACTTTCAATTCAGATTTTCTTCAAATCTGTGAACATCTGACGAAATAATTGCGAGAAATACATTTATAGACGTTTAAAATATATTTGATCTTTTTTATTTATCGACCAATTCGTAAATATTATCGTGCGACCTGATGAAGAACCTGCTCTTTCTCCCGATTTCGACTCACAATTAGAAATCATCGAATTCGCAAAAAAATCAAAAGAATTCCGCTCGTTTCGAAAAGAAACATGGCGGTCGCGGAGAAAAATCCTAATAGTCCGCATTACTAATAACAGCAACATCGTAAGGGCGTGTTAAAGAGGGAGGAACGGAAAGGGGTTAGAGGGGGCACACTCTAAAAGTCCCGGACAGGTAATAACTCTATCCTCTCTCGGCTCGTTACGCCCCCCTCGTTCCCCATTTATCCACGGTTCGAGGCGTTCTATTATATGGGGAGGCTAACTGTGCCGACGTAACAGCGTGCAATTAAGTTAAACAATTGCCTAGCCCGCCATAAACAACCGTCGACGTGCTTACAAATCATTCGTCCATGTAAAAATCCATCCCCTTTTGCTCCGTTTCCTCCTCTTGCTCCTCTTATTCGGCATCGTCATCTTCATCTTCTTCTCCCCCCTCCTCCCACGGTGTGTACAACCTTATCCTTTCCACCATTGGCTGGCGATGGCGGTCGTTTCAAGCTCGATCGGAAATTTCAGCGTCATTTTAGAGCAGACAAACCGCCGATAATGATATCTTGCGTCATCGTGGTAACGACGTCTCTCGCGATGTATAAATCGTTGAATTAATGGGGATACTCGATGGCGTGGAAGAGAGAGAGAGAGAGAGAGGGAGGTTGTTTTTGGAAATTTCGAGTGATGCTTCGCTCGTTGATGGATTTTTTTTTGTTTTGTATCTCCGTTCAGAAGATGAAGTTGGCGCTCGTAAATTGGAACGTAAATTGGGGCTAAATTTGACGCTCTGCGTGAAGAATTAAGGGCGGTGATTAGCGGGTATGCGGATTCATTTTTCAAAGAGTAAGGGTATTTACGAATATTTAAAAAAATATTTGAAATTTTGAACGCTTGTAAATTTTATAAAAAGAAAAAAAATCGGATATTAAAAAATTTGGAAATTGGGATATAATTTAAAAGAGGATAGATTTGAGATATTCGAAACGTCTCGGATATTTGAATAGGTGCCTAGTCGAGAATTCGAAATAAATAGGGTAATCGAGTTTCCAGCCGTCTAGCTGCCACGGTTCGAAGCTTGCTCGAGGAGGATAACTTTATTCGACGTCGTTCATTAGCGAGCGAGCCGCGAGAAAGGGTTTCAGGGAACTCCGCGGCTCCTCTCCGGCAATTACCTAAGATTATTTATGCCCGGTGCACGGAACTCGCCGCGGCAATAAATAAGAATAATGGCTCTGCCCATTAGGAGGATACTTTCGGTGATATTTTCTCGCTGGCCGATTTCATTCGCGAATTTGTTCGTAAACATGCTGCTCATTGCTATTTATTCAACGCTGTTCGAGGTGGGGGTGACAGCGTTTTGATTACGCATTTGTTCCGTGATTTACATGTGGAGGATTTACCGAATCATTTGTACAAATGAACAGGAATATCAAATTTTTTTTAATTTTAACTCAGCAGATTCGAATCTAGCGTGTATTTATATTCTTTGAATCACCGAGAGATCGTCGACAATTTGTAAATAAATCCGTTTTTACAAAAAAAAAAAAAAAAAATCAAACGGATATTTCGAATTTAGTTATTCTAGGAATCCCTAGAAAATTGTTAAAATAACAGTATACACAAGTATGCTGTTCGAATCTGGTAATTTCATTTTAGGTATTCATTAGATTTCTCGATTCCCACCAATTCGAAAGCAAACCTCAGTGCAAGTGAATAATACATTCAAATTTAATTCCAATACAACAACACTGTTGAAACTTAAGTAATTTCACTTTTCTAGGATTCCCTAGAAAATAGTTAATTCTATCTATACTTATTTTCCATCGATTCCAAAACAAATCTCACTAACAAATAACACTGTTCAAATCTGATAATTCCATTCTAGGGATCCCTAGAAAATTAAAATCAAAAGCCTCGTTCCCATCAATCCTAACAAATCTCAACTAATCTTTACATCCTGCGAATGCAAATTTCTTTGGCCCGCTATTCTAAGAAAAACACACAGATTCGATCTTTCATAAGAGAGAGAGAGAGGGGGGGGGAGGGGGAGAAGGTTTGCGTCAAAAGATACACCAATTCCTTATTCAATTATTCCACTAACGACGATTTCTTCCACGGCCTGGACCGTCCGTTACCATCGAATGATGCGGTATTAACCGAAAATGGCCAGTCGGGTGTCTTTCTTTGCGTCATAATTCGCAGTAGACGTCGAACGACCTGAGGATTCGTTCTCTCGTGATGCCACGTTTTTGCACACGTCCACGGATGGAAGTGCCGCTCTCGTTTTTTGCCTTTTCTTCGACCGGGATACGACCGGGAGTCCTCGAAGACCACCCCGAACGAGAAGAAGTGGCTCCCTCCGTCGAAAGTGTTCCATCATTCAAATGACGATTCCTGATGTGTGTTAAGAAAGATTCCCTCCCCCCTCCCATCTCCCTTCTCCCCTCTTCTCGTGTATATAAAAGAGGAGGAATCTTTTCCGCTCGTTCTCTCGCGGCATGTCGTGAAAGAACACATGAGTTGGTTGGTTGTTTAACGCTACCGCGTGAAAAGGATCGAAAATTACCGGGCCATTTTGATTTAATGAGACGATCGATTTGACCGCCTTTGTGCCGTCGCTCGCCCGCTGGTTGAACATGATTACGTGTATATGGGCAAGAATTTTGATACTTTGTAAAGAGGCGGGAAAGAGGAATATATTATGGTTAAGAATTTTGCTGGTTCCAAGCAAAAAAATCGCGTTTGCATTAGACTGCCGAGTGCGTTCACCTTGACTCGTTCGAAAAAAGAAAAAAAAACGTGAACGTTAATTTGAATATGAATCTTTGAACAGTGTTCAATGTGTATAAAATTTTATCGAATAATAAGGTAATCGAATGAGCGAAGTTCGAAAATCGAAACAACGCTCATTGTGAAATAAGTATAGATAGCCTCGTCTATTTTCTAGGGATCCCTAGAACGAAATCACTAGAATTAGTGTGTTAAAAATTCAAATTCCCTGGTATCTTGAAATTTGAAAATTTCGCAATCCTTGAAATTATCATACTTCCCCCTCCCCCCCTATTAATTAATATTAAAAAAAAAGAATTCGATTATTTAAATCATTCATAAAAAAATAAAAAAAAAAATTCGTAATAATATATATATAAGCGATCGTAAATATAACGATCCGAAGAAGAGGATTCGGAGTGGCGAAAAATTAAAAAAAAATATTTGCATTTCAGCAAAGCCACCTTTAGCCACCGAAATTTTACGGCCAATAACGCATCGCGCAGCCTCTCTTTCGCCAGAAGGAAATTGCCAACGTGACACGTACAACCCGTCGAATCGATCGATTAACCAACTTGTGTACAGGTGTCCAGGCATCTAAAGCGGCCTCTATCCGCTAAAGAATCGTTCGTTATGCAAATTTCAACCGGGTCTCCTGGCGTCTTCGGACGGTGTCAAGGCGATTTCGTCCGGTTGTTTCGAATATAACGAGGAGCTCGCGCGGCTGAACGGGGAAACCTACAAATCATCCCGTAATGCCACGGCAAAAATAGCCGTTCGCCACGTTGCTTTTCGTTTTCCGGAGCGGGCCGTGGGCCTTTCCGGTCGCCTTTATTATATCGGGCACCTGCTCTCAAACCTCTTCGCATTCTCTCGCGGACACCTTTCGCGAATTTTGCTTAGACCATTATCCATAACTTCGAATTTTAATTATTAATGAGTATATTTTGAACGAAAACGAATCGTTCAGTAATAACGATGGATTTTCTGTTGCTAGCAATTAATCGGTTTTAATGGAAATTTCATTCTTGCGCGTAAATATATCGTGAAATTTAATTTCAATCAAAATCAATTAGTTAAAATCTAGAGAAAAAAAAAAACAAAGACAAAATTTGGATCCTGCAATGAGAACAGAAGTATCCTCATTCAGATAATGAATTCATCGTATCATTCTCAATTAACCAATCTCTATAACCACATAAGTATCCTATAAAATCATCCAAATCCATACATTTCTATAACAAAATTACTCGAAAACCTTTTAAAAAAAAAAAGAAAGGTGGGATGAAAAATGATCCTGGAGGATCAGTCGATAGATCTTCAATTATCCAGAGTCGAAACTCGATCGTGACTCCGTTTAGGATGGAATTGGCCGCGACCCGTCCACAAGGATCGTGCGTGTAACTATAATAAGCCACCGCGAGGCCATTAGTCGGATTATTAAATTTCTCGCTGGTGGCGAGGGTTGGTACGACTGGGAACGAGGTTCGAGGGAGGGCGCTACGAGCGGACCTCGCGTTTAGGCAGCCATTAGACCGAGATTTACGCCGTGCCGTAACTCATCGTGCTCATTTGTTCCTCTTTTGTTCCCTCCATCGCTCTCTCCACGATTTCGAGCGTATATCGCTGTCTCCGTTTCGCCGTTGCATCACGGGTCCGGTTCTACGGTGGGCCCGGGGTCGTATCGTCTCCCTTTCGGGCCCTTTCGACGCTTCGACAGATTCCATTCACCGTGGCCTCGCGATTGGTCGATCCTTCATTCCGCTTCTACCCTCTCGCCCTTTCTTTTTCGCGGGATGAATGAATGCGAATTTGCAGTGCTTGCCGGACATCTGATGACGCGTGTTTTTTTTTTGGAAAATTGACAAGGTCGCGGTGAGTTCGTCAATAAGAGAGATAATAAAAAGGGAACTGGTTTGACAAAAGCAACAGTTTTAAAATACACGTCAAACAAAGGAAATTAATTAATTGTCTAAGGAATTTTTAATTTTAATTATCCAAGAAATATCATGAAATCAACCGCATGAAAGAAATCTAATTCGTTATAAAACTAGTTCAAACCATCTCAAATCAAGTCTAGAAACTCACGTCGCGACAGAAATTCCTAGACATTCGAGCTTACTCTTACCTAAAAAATCTCGATTCGCTATGAAACCAGTTCAAACCATCTCAAACAAGGTCAAACGATCCATCTCGACGACGAATCCGTATCGATTTTGGAGAAGAGTGATTACTCTTGTCAGAAAGAGATTTAATTCGTTTTTTAAATCATCTCAAATCAGGTCAAACGACTCGCAACGTGACAAAAATTCGCAAATCTTCAAAAATCTACAATTCCAACAGAGAATTAACATTGAAAGAAGGCCTAATCGGCGAGAGGAGCGTGTCGACGAACAGGTAAAACGCGGAGGGATTGCGACCGATTCTTGAACCGCCTCCACAGGTCGTGGCTGGTCCTTAAAAGATCCAAGCGACCATCTTTCTTTCTTCTTTTCTTCGCTCTCTCGTTCTTTCGCGGTACGAAGAAGGCAGTAAATCAGTTGAGCGAACGTTTACGGGGTTTTTGGGGAATGTTGAACAAACAATTGACGGCTAATAAAGCCGCGTCCACACTGCAGGGCGCCACGTGGGAAGAGATAGGATTATCTCGTGGATACCGATCCGTGAAGGTGACCCTGATTCCTGGCAATAAGCAATTAATTTTTTAACATCATTTAAGGGAATTTCAAAGGTTGGTTGACGAGAATGTAATATTCGTGAAACGATCAACTCTTAAACTGAATGTTTTATTCATGTAATAATGATAATAATGATGACATGACAATAATCTATGGCTTGGAAAATGTGCAAAGAATATTGTTATGTTTATAAATGCAATATAATTTGATCTTTATCTTGTCGTATATATATTTCTGTAATAAAAGAATGTAATATTTCATATTACAATACATTGATATATCTTCAATTATAATTTTTTTTAACTTTAAAATTACTCAACGTATAAATTGTAATATGTCATATTCGTGCGATCCTTTATTTTCGAAATGAACACTCAATACTGATGATTATCTTTAATTATCATGTTTCAAGTTAAAAATTGCTCTGTGAAAGAAATTATGCAAATAATGTTGCAATACTTTGGATCTGACACTATATTATCATAATTGACCATTGATGATTATTAAATAATTTTAAATAATTTCAAAAATATAACCAAATGTTTCAAAATTTTTCTTCAATTAAAACTTTCACCTCCTTTTCACATTGGGCTACTATCAGGTGTTGCCATTGATATACAATTCGTATAAAATGCTCATTAAACATTTGTAAAATTTTGTAAAATGTAATAATTTATGATTTAAAAATTCCATCATATTTTTTTTATTACAGACGATGTTCGAAGAGGAAATGAATGAGTTTACGCGAAATTTTATTTTCTCCACAGAGAAGCAATTAGATCTCGCCTCCTGTTTTCTCGTCTACCAAAATCGCGTCTGTTTTATCGACCGCGCCACTGAAATCGTTATGAACCATTAAAGATGTTTCCGGAAATGGGCAATGAAATTCTTGCTCGATAAACTTTGTGATATTTTAATTTTTGCGTTATTTCGTATGGAAGTAATATTTTGTTCGAAGGAAATGAATTTTGATGAGCCATAATTTTGATAATTTTGAGATCTTATTGTATGGAAAACAAAATTGACAATGTATCCAACTTAACCTAATCTGATCCAATTTAATCTAGCTAATCTGATTTACCTAACCTAATCTATCTAATCCAATCTACTCTAATCTAATCTACCTGATCTATCTAAATCTAATTATATATTAGATACTTTTTCTCTTATTACAATTAATTTCTTGGTTCTCTATTGAACTCTATTCTCTATCGTTATTTAAATGACGACAATTTGAAGAAGGAAATTTTTGAAATAGTAAGATTAGATAAGATTAGAAAAATTCTAAACTAGAGAAACAAACAAGTCTTTAATACACCAATCTTTTACTTCAAACTTGCTTATTCAATATATCCTTGATGTTTTCATACATTTAAGTTACCAATTTATCTCAAACATAATTCAAAAACCGAGCAAACTACCGATATCTCTTCTCTCTTCCACCTCCCACCATATTCAAAACCGACTAAAAATAAACTTCGCGTCGATATTTAGAACAGTTTCGAACTTCTCACTTCACTGAACTTGAAACTTCGAAGAAAAAAGGAGAAAGATAAACAGAGCGAAGTGAGAAACAGATATTATTCCACCACAAAAGCTTGATTCAAAGGCATTCACGAGCACCACAACCAGCAAGAGAGGAAAAAAAAATCAAAATAACATTCTCTCTTCGTGTATCCAACTTACTCTCTTCTCCTCCCCCTCAATCTTCTTTTGTTCTACCCCTCACTCTCTCCCCCTCCCCCCCCCAAAAAAAAGAAACGACGCACGAGAACCAAGTCGCTGGACTTGGTCCACATTGTCGAACCTAATTAATTAAGCACGGTGCCGTGGCGGCGGCAGAATCGTAAACTTTAATAGTCGAGTTTCGTGGAAAGAAAGGAGAGAGCCCAAAGGGGGTTTATTTACATCGCTTCCGTGGCAAACGTGGCGCGGCCCGAAGAAGGGGCGGGAGTAGACAGGGGAGGGCCATAAATGGCCGTTTATTACCGCGGTAATATTACCGTCCACTTAAGGGCCGCGCGTTTTATAGGTAATAACTCATTTGGGAATTAGCCTCTTTAACACAAAGCCCTCGGTTTTCGATAAGCATCTCCTCTTCGCTCTCCTACCCCTATGAAGTCTGCAGGAGACACGTGGAAGGGGGGGAGGGGATTCATAATAATCGTTTCTCCACTACCTTCACCTCCTCTTCGATCGTGGTCGATATTCTTTTCGCGTTGATTGACCGACTGGGTCGATTTGGATTAATCCTGTGAGGGCAGGAGAAGGGATGAAAAGGGGTGGAGTGGATCCTCTTTCCGGTCAACCGAGTTCCAGTTTGTTGAAAAGAAGGAGGAATCTTAAAACAAAACTAACTCAATAAAAATATTCTCTATTTCCACCCCCAACAAAAAGTAACAAAAGTAAACTGAAGTTGAGAAAAAATCTTCTGATTCCAAAAGACCTAAAAAAAATTCTTCACACAGAAAATGAAAGGAGAGGGCACGTTGAGACGATCTCAGGGGTGGTTCGAAGATCCTCGAGATCACGATTATTCGAAGCATTGTCCCTCGTGATCCACCCTGGGGACTTTTTAAGCCCCGACTTTCACGGGCTCGTGGGCACGCTTTAAAAATCATCGGCCCGTGCTACGGGGGCGTGCACCGGGGGGAAACGTTCTCAGAGTCGGGGAACCGCGGTTTATCGTGGAAACCGAGGAGTCGAAATATTTTTATGGGATCGACTTCTCTTTTTTTTTTTTTTTTTTTTTTTTACGAGAGTTTCTGAGGGCCCTGTCGTCCCCTCGAAGGGGAGGATTTGTTCGCGTGAAGGTGGACGGAAATTTGAACGTTGAATTTTTTTAAAGAGCGCGATGTTTATTGTAAAAGGTTTTGAGGTTTTCATGAGATTTTAATGAGGTTAAAATGAAATTGTTTTGAAATGGATTCTGCGTGCGTGTATGTAGAAGGGGTTAAAAGAGAAATTTCGATGCAAGAAAGAGATTATCAGTTTGTTTAGTCTTGGTTATCTTTAGGTTCAAGATTCTGTTTTGAAGTGGAGAAGAGAATTTAAAGAGGAAATTTTGACGCGAAACAGAGACTGTTTCATTGCTTTGTTTAGTCTCAGGTTCTTATTGAACTTTTTAATTTTTTCTTTCTCGTAAATTTTATAAATGGGAATTTTATAATTCAAAATCGGAAAAGTACTATTCTTTCTTTTAATTACTTAAAAAATTGCAATTTAAAATGTTAAGTTACAAAAAATAAGAAGAAAGTAATTGTTAACAATTCCACGTGGATAAACAAATAAATTAAAATTTAAAACCAATAAACAATTCCCTCCATCGAATTTATCCCCGAATTTTAATAAGCGCCAATAAAAATCTTCACAATGAGTAAACACTTCACAAACTTAACCTTTGGCTCCGATATTTTCTCTCTCTCTCTCGGAGGAGATAATAAATA
The DNA here is from genome assembly GCF_048593485.1 of Apis florea. Classification (NCBI taxonomy): domain Eukaryota; kingdom Metazoa; phylum Arthropoda; class Insecta; order Hymenoptera; family Apidae; genus Apis; species Apis florea. Next base: position 6,107,964 of record NW_028256549.1, on the reverse strand, counting down.
TAAAAATAAAAGAAGATAGAGAGAGAGAGAGAAAAAAAAGAAAAGATTTCCTTCAACAGTACTTTCTCTTTCCAAAATATTTCAACTTTGATTTATTTTATGGAAAAATCCATTATCCTCCAGATAGATATATTACATTATACAATGTGTACAACGACAATAAACATAAATCTGAAATAAAAATACTCAAAAAAAAAAAAAAAAAAAAAAAAAAAAAAAAAAAAATTAAACCCCTCCAGATCCTTCTTTCTTCTTCATTTTTACCTTTTTACCTTTTTCGTGGGTCAACGAACGTGTAAAGTGCATGAACAGAAGTCGCATAGGAGGACCCTGGATAAATAATAAAAAAAAAAAAAAAAAAAAGATACAAAAATGGGCGATAAAAGGAGGAAAGAAAATGGACGAAGGAAGAGACATCGCGGGGAGTCGCGCTAATCTTGCGATCGAGTCGTCGCTTATATTTTATCGTTCCGCGAAAGCGATTTCGCCTCGAGGGCAAATCGATCGATCGATCGATCGATCGTCCATGGCGATCACGTTGGTCGGCTCTTGTTTACATACCTCGAACGGTGACCACCTCTGAATATGAATTCCTCGTCTACCAACCTTTAGGCACGTTCTCGAAAATCTCGTAAAACGTCATACATACTTACTTACTTTGTTAGAGAGTTTCTAATTTCTCGTTTTCTTTTATTGCAAATTAGATGGATTCTTTTCTTTTTTTTTTTTTTTTTTTTTTATATCATATTGATAACAATTTTTCTCCTCCTCATCAATTTTTTTTAGAGTGTTGGATCAGTGAAGGATATAAGGTATTTGTTATATAAAAATAACGTTTTTGTAATTTCTTTTAGGATTAATGGATATTTACTTAATATTCGAAAATATTCTTGAACATCGTTACAATTTTAAAGTAACGTGATAGGAGGACATCAATCATTTTCTCAATCAAATCGTTCATCCTTTTTAAATAAAATCACTACTATATTTTCCAAAAAAAAAAAATTATAAATAAAATATACGAGTAAAATCTTTTATAAATAATCAATAATAAAACATTTTCCATTTTGAATTGCAAACGAGATGTGCACCAAATAGGTCGCAAATATCACCTTCTGAACAAACGAACCACTAATTTTCCCAAAAATCGTAAATAAAACAGCAGCGGGACGACTATTCCCCTAATCTCGAAAACTTCGTGTTCCTCGCTTGTAAGCAGGCTGGTAACGGAGCCATAGTTGTCACGAGGAAGAAACACTGTTCGAGGTTACAAAGTCGTCTTTTAAAAGGTTTGGAAGAGGAGCAGATAAGATATCCGCCGAGGATGTGACGAGGACTTGAAAAATCGGTAGGCCAACCTGTACAAAACGCCGGTTAATCCGAAGGCCGTTGTATCGGTGACCTGTCGGATTAGATTAGGCCCTGTGGCGGTTGTAGAGACCACCAGGTATGGAGCAATGGGTGAGCCATCCCCACTGTCGGGCCCTCCTCTCTGGAATTTCTTTCCTCTACGAGGCCAAGGAAGTTTTGATTTTCGGGATGATTTTCTGGTATTGGAGAAGATTGTGAGAAGATTGTGGAGGGGTGGATTTAATTTCCTTGGAAGCTTTCCAATTTTGCACAACTTGAGAGTTCAGAATTTTCGTCCAATTGTATTGCATTGTAAAAATTTCCAATTTTTATTTTTCTAATTATCATTCTCAACTCTTGTCATATTTTGTAAAACGAGAGATTGCACGCTTCGACAAGTATTTTTCTTCTTGGAATTTTTATTTTTTGTACTTTGATAGGTAAACATTTTTCAAAACGCTACAAATGAGAAGCCTCTGGAACAAAAGTAGATACATGATACTTCCACGAACAAATGAAAAATTCAAGAACACCCTTAACCTTAAATTTTTCTGAAAAACTATATCGATCATTAAACGGAAAGTTTACGAGCTTTCCCAAGAGAGTTAATCGAAAAGTCCTTTAAGGGAGAAATCTGGCCAGGAACCGCACAATCTGTCCTCTTAACTTTTTCCATCTGGAGTCAAAGTTGACTTCGGTGCCATTGTGCCATTTTTAACGAGATTATCTCCGCCATTCAGGCTGACCGTCCACACGAAAAAATAAATATTTGGAGGATGGCCATTGTGCCATCTCGCAGATGAAAAAGGCACAAAGGTTTCTCTTCTCCGTTTCCAATAGATCGAAATCGAATTCCATGATTTTTGTACTTGAAGAGAGCAGATTGAAACGTCAAACGGTTAATGTTACTTTTTAGAGTCTGGCTTTGAAAACGATTTAGATTAAGATTCTGATATTAATTGAATTCAATTTGAAGAAAATTCTCAAATTCTCATTTAAAAACGAATTTTCTTTCTTGAAAGAAAAGCGAGAGTCAGGGAATGGAACAAGAATGGAACAGATTTGCCATTTTTTATCCGCGAGATAAAATTCCTCGATGCAAGAATATCTCTTTAAGAAGAAGCATTTAGGCCCTTGCTCCGTCCGAAAAATCCTCCAGCAATTTTTTCTGTCATTATCTGAGGAGTATCTTGGCCGTTTTTACCGCGAATTCCCGAATGCGGATGCCAGCTCGTTCGCAGGACGTGCGAGGAATTCGTGCGAATTCGCGGAAAAGGATAATACGGGCGAGCATATTTACATACGCTCCTCCCATTAAAAACGAAATCCTTCACAGCTGTTCCTGTGCCCAGAAGCTTTCTTTTCATCCCCGGAAAATTTTATACAGAAAAATCTGTCGCGCCTTCGTATATTTATTTATCTCTCTTAATTAAACTTCTTCCTGCTTCTTTTCCCAAAAATTTCCTTTGCATTATTTTCAAACGTGACGTCTCATCGAAATAATACCTCGAACCTTTACAATTAAATTTACTTGATAATGAATGAAACGAATGAAAATTGAAGGATCTTCGTCGTGATGAGGAAAGTGGACGGGGCATGCTCTCGTTGAGAAGCCGCGCGAAATCTGTCCGAAAACGTGGCACGAGAACGCGATAAGAATGGGGAATAAGGAGGCCTCGAGGGTGGTCGCATTTTTTGGCATCGTCATTAACGACTTCGTCCCGGCGTTCGAGGAATCGATTATGACGGCATCGACGCGTGCTGGCATCTCTGAACGAGGGTCACACGCCTGTTTCACGTTTTAGACGCGATTCGTGTCGCTGTGTTTATGACACAAAAAGAAACTATGATGGCGCTCACGCGACGAAATATCCGGAATTTCGACCGTTCCAATTTTTCGTTCCAACGTGAATACCTTCCGACTGCTGGATCTACGGGATCGTTGCTACTTAAGACTCGAAATTTCTTCCTTATTTTTGTGGACGAGTTTAATAAATTGTTCGAGAACTTAACTTGGGCTGAACAAATTCGTAAAATACAATTCACATTGACGTTGTGAAACTGTAACAATTAATAAAGACGAAGATAAAAGTCCACTTTTTTGGAGGAAGAATCGTTCTACATATTCTGTTTAATAATAACAAAACTATTTGCCTCTGTTTAATCTCATGATGAAGGTCAGATATCTTTGAGAAAAGAGAGACGAAACGTCGTTAAATGTAATAATAATAATCAACAATGGATAAATTCACGTAACGCTTTGACGGCTGTTCGATGGTGAAAAAGGGTTAATGCTTGTAAAGTATTCGTCGCGCGATGGCCGAGCGATTCCACGCATATTCGAGGGTGCGCTACCACGATGGCTCCCCTCATTGTTGATGGCTGCAACATGGGTGGCTACATGGAGCGATATTCATGTCATGCTGTCCAAGTCGATAAAAGCTAAACACGCTTAACATTTGAAGACAAACCTTCATATCTATTATTTATTTTTAACCTTTCCCAGAAACGTGCGTACATCACTTCCTAGAAATTCACATCGACACGATAATTGATTCAATTTCCTTTTCTTACCTTCAATTCCAACTAACGTTAAAACATTATTATTGTCCATTATGAATAATTTTATTCATCACACGTGACATCTTGTGGTAGTTTCACGTGAAAATTCAGTTTGAACTCGATTTAACGATCTTAAAATAAATAAAATCGAATTTAAAATCACTCCCAACCACTCGTTTCCCATTCACCTTTTCAAAATCCTCGAAATCGGCGTTAATCTCCACGAAAAATTAAAATAAATTCATCCCCACCGTGGAAAAGTCGAGAGGAATGGCCGTAATGTCGTCGAATTATCAACGTACTGGTAACCCCAGTGGTCCATCCAGCCTGTTCCACGCTGCGAGTGTGCGCGTGCGTGTACGAGGCACGCGGCATCGGCCATAAATAATGCATGGGCATCGTCGTGTCCCGGTCTGTAATTTGATTGCGGAGGCGTCGATTTAAAAGTTTGGCGCCCACCTTTCCTCACCGACGCGACCCATAATGGCACCTACACGCGTCCCTTCGGGGGAAGAAGAGGAGGGGGAGGAGAGCCACGATGCGAGGAAGAGAAAGAGAGAGAGGGGGGGGAGGTGTATCGTACCGAGACAATCACACCATTGTTGGAGGCTGCGTACGTGTAATTAACGATAGCATCGTTCGAGAATTATTCATTTATCATCACGATCGGGCTCGTCCCCCTGTCCTTTAAGCGGCCAAGGGGGTGTGGACCGCTTTTGAAACGCGATCGGCGAAATATTTTCGCCCCCCTCTTTTTTAAATCCGTTCTATTAGAATTAATTTTAGATTTTGAGGCAGGATATGGTATAATTTCGTTTCATTTGAAATATTTATTACTTTTTTCAATTTTCCTCATCGACATTATCACAGTTCAATAAAATTATATCAATTGAATAGAACAAGAAAAAGAAAAAGGAAGAAACGAGATTTTCGAAAAGATGGGAACAGAAGACTTCCTTCCTGTCGGGCTGAAGGGGGTTCGTGGGATGTCAGTCACACACGTCCAATAAATTCAAGCGTTCAGCCTCTCCGCGATTGGCGCGTTTTGTTTATGGTGGTCCTAACTCGGTCCCCGAGTTAGGTACACACGAGGCGTGCACAACGATGATCGTGATTAATTGGCAGGCTTCCAGGTAGACGAGGCTGGCCGGTGGCGACTTCCAAGTGGCCACATCCACAGCCTTCCGTTCACCACCGCGCCGTCGCTATTGTTCAATGATTAATCATCGATCGCCTTGGTCACCGTTTCTTTCGTGGTAAAAGCGTCGTTTCGATGTTTCTCGTGTTGTTACGACCCTGGCCGAGCAGTGGCCGATCGATCGTTCATCGGCACCGATTATACCGCGTCCATCCGTGACCATCATCGAAGATGAGGAAGGGGGCTGTCGCCCGTTTCTGTCTCTGCCTCGCCTCCGCGGGATTGTTCAAGATTCCCTTAACGGATCGTTGTTCACGTATATCGATTCCCCGTGTCGCCCGGTGATTTTAAAGGCAATCGTGACTGGTTTATCGCCATCGTTTCTGGCGGGAGGTTTTCACCAGATGGATGGTGAATATTTCGATTGAATGGGGACTTGCGCTTGATGATCGATCGTTTAAAATTATATAATATTGAAATATATATTTATATAACGATTAAAACGTTTGATATAATTAATGAATAATGCATAGGCGAGTAAATATACATACACGAGCAGCTTAGAATGTCGCTAGTTAATAGTCACGTGGCGCTAGTGTCGTCCTCTATCGTATTAATAATCATCTTTGTCATTTTTTTTTTCTTGAGAATATTTATCAAGACAAAGAGGATTTCAATTAAACAACCAACGTTTGCCGATTGAATATCAGCATCAGATTTAAGAATTACTTGTAAATGTATATTCTTAATCCATGCTTGAAAGATATAGATATAGATATTAAATCGAATGAAAATATTCTAAATTAACATAACACAAATCTCAACTGAAATATAGACGCCCTCAACCACAAGAACCAATCCTCCATTCACATCCCTCTAAACACTTACACTTCAAACTTCATTCATTCAAAATTCACAGCCTCGAGAACTACACACATTACACACGCATACACACACACACACACACATCATATTATCGAATCGTCAGGCTTCCAAGTCCCAATTCCACCCCACGAATCATCGACTTAATATTCCACGGTCGGAACGAGCGGAGACAAATTTTAACTTCCTTCGAGCTCGTGTCCCTCCTCGAAATTATTATCTGGAAGAAATCTAAACGAAAATAGCCGATCGATTAGCGCGTACGCCCATAATAATGTCGCCGTGCTGGCTTCCGGCTTCTGAAGAGGCCATCCGTCTCCGTTCCACTATTCGTGTGTTAAGACGGCCGATTGTCGATGCACGGAACGTCCTGACAACGGTTGAACGATGCAGACAGTGTCAACGGTAAATGGTTATGACGGGGACGCTTTGAATCGCTGATTTCCATGATGTCACATTACACGGAAACGCTGCTTGTCGACACTCGATAACCGGCCGGTCACGATCCATCCTCCACGTGACGATTTATCGCGCCCTCCCCTCCCTCCTCCTCCCCACCACGCTGTTCGAGCACGGGCTATACGGTGGTTGTTAATGAGAATGGGGCTTTGTTTTCGGTACGGTTACGGTTTCGAAATGTCGTACGATTAACGGCGTGGAATCTTTGTTTTCGTCGTTGGCAAACTGGAACTGTATTTTCCTTTCTCTGGATATGTAAATATTAATAGTTAGAAACGTTGTTAATGAAAATGGAGTTTTATCACACGATTTTTTTTTTTTCTTTTAACGAGAATGATTATTCGTTTTAATTATACTTGTATTTGGAGAAGATATGCGCACGTTATACGGGACAATAATCATAAATATTGCGAGTATTATCGATATTTTCCTTGATGTAAATCACGTTCCTTTAGAAATATTAAGACCAGGTTTATGATGGATACGAAGGTTCATATAAATGGTTTTTTTCTTTTCTTTTTTTTTTTGTTCTCGAGGCTCACCAGGTCGTGTCGAGGGGGAGGAGGAGTCGCAGATCGGCCGAAAAGATTCGAGCGGCCCTGGCCAGAGAGACATTTCTCGCATTTCGTGGCGGGCAGCGGACACGTGTAGCCGACACGGTTTTATTGGGATTCGCTAAATTTCTGCGATCGGCCCTCGCCACGAAAAATTCGATCCTCGCGCCGAATACGACGTTATTTCGAAGAAAAATTCCGTTGTAATTTTTACCTAAGTTGTTTATGATTTCTACCATCCATCTCTCTCTCTCTCTCTCTCTCTCTCTCGATCTTTTATTACGATCCAAAGGAATTTTATCAAATACCATAAAGTTATCGACGATCTCTTTTCTTCTTTTTCGTTGAAATTTTTATTATACAAATTTCTCTCAATGATCATTTTCTAGAATTGGAATTAAAATTGACAAAATTATATCTTCGATCTTGAAATTCGTTATAAATTCTAATTTATAAATTAACAGATTACAATATTCTTCAGGTAACCTCACAATTTTTAATTCTCCTTCTTCAAGAGACGCAAATCACAAATTTCGATTCTTATTTCATCATTTCGTTATTTTTTAAAACTTCACCCCACACTTTCCAAAAGCGAATGTTCGAGTTAACTCTTTGTAACGCGATATTCGTCGATATCGAACGGGTGATTGTCCGCGGAGGAGAAAGAGAAAAAGGGGATGTGGCGGTGGTGGGAAATAAGTCGTAACGGCGCGTAATCGTCGCGATAAAGTGTTTTGATAATTTATTCACGGGTGCCGTAGGGGGGGACGTGGAAACGCGAGGGAAGGTATCGGGTGTCTGGTTGGAATCTCATTATTTTTTACGGTGAAATAATGGGTGTCCTGGCCGTATTTCTCATTGGGACGTGTCATTCTAAAATTACACCCGGCCCCGCGCGTAAAGTAAATGTAACAAAATAAAGGGGCGAATTTATTCGCGTATTCCTAAAAACGTGTCCTCCCCTCCCTGATAACCATCTGACGAATACCGCCGATTTTCGGTGGTAAAAAGTATCCCGTTGCAGTTTTAAGCTCTAAAATTTTAGCGATAAAAAAAGGAAATATCGCCAGGTGATTGAGTAAATTGCAGAGAAAGATAGATAAAAGCGATGTATCTTACGAATTGTCGAAGAGTTTCGGAATGGAACCGAAAAGCGATAATCTCGAATAAATAGACGTATATTTGGAAAATAATGTTACGAACATATTTTTTGCAATTGCAATATTTTTAACAACTTTGAATATTTGTACAATTATAATTGTTTATAATAGACGTAACAAGAAAAGGAGGCGAGACCAGTCTTATCAACGTGGACAGCGTGGATATGGATTTAATGCAAAAAAATTCGTTCAAAGACAAGGATGTGCAGGTTGGAAGGGAGGAAGCCCAATCAAATTCCCATGATTCCGAATTAGCAGATGCTTTCGCCAGATCGAATGGGCGCCCCGTGGCGACCCTCGAACGGAGAAACCCCATGGAATGCGCGGCCGACCTTAAGATATTCACGACAACTATATTAGCCGGTTCAGATAGGATCGGCATCATACTGCGCCAGCGACACGCTTAACCCTGACCAAGGTCCATCTCCCCACCCTCCTCCACTCCTACGCCCCCACCACCACGGTGCCCCATAGTTCACTGGCACCATTTTGATTTATGTGAACGGTCGTCTTCCTTAACACTTTTGCCTGAAAATCCATCGTGGAAACTATATTTCTCATCGTTTTCCAAGAATTCCCCTTCTTTTTATCTCCATTCGTAAACTTATTCGCTTCCTTTATTGAGAAGGAACGAAGATTTGTAAAAGATATTTTCTTTTTTGTTTTGTTGCTGCAATCTTAATCAACTTAATTATACGACAAGTCTCGTTATACAACATAACCTCCAAACTTTTCAACCTTAAAATCGAAATCTCACTTGTTTGAAAACATTCTTTAAAACATTTTCGAGAAACTTGAAACACCCGTAACATAACCTCGAGAGCCATCACACGTGTACACGCCACAACCATCTCCATAAAACCAATCATACCTCTGACCGCCACAAAACGAGAAGAAAAAAGAATCAGGAAGAGCTGCCGATACGCTCCTCGCTCCCTTAATTAACGTTCCTTCTCTTAAACGATATCGATAAATAATACGAGAGGCGTTTGCGCGCATGCGCGGACGCATGCGCAGATGGAGACTCGTCGAATTTCGGCTCGAGGTTAGTTTGGTAATTGAATAAATGTCTCCTCGACGTCCCACGGCGTCGAGGTGTGATCGAGCTCGCTCAGCATGACGCGCGACTCCTCTCCAAACGGATTCCAGCCGATCCTCGCGTGTACACTCGCGCCTCGACTACCCTAATCGCGTTAATAATACGACGTGGGCTTCGTGCTTCGGTTGTTCAACATTCACGACGAGAAAATTGTATAGATCGAGGGGATAGATACAGGAGGAGATACTTTGGAAGATGCTGCATTGGAAATTGAAGGTTTTCTGAAGGTTTATTTCTAGGCTCGTTTAATTCCGAGACAGCGTACAAGCGTAAAAGAGAACCGTTTTAGTTAGCCGTTTCTTCTACCATGATTTGCCATTTCTTTTTTTTTTTTTTATTTTTTGCCTATTTTTATTTAATTTCGCATTTTGTTTTTGAATTTTTCCACGAGAAGTTTTTTATTAATTTTTAATCGATTCAGATATTAATTCGATAGATTGTTTGAAAATTTTTTCAAAAAAAAAAAAAAAAACTCACTTAATTTCTCACTTATTATTTTAAATTTCTTATTAACACAAATTGCGAAAGTTTAATAATCGATAAATTTGAATCGGAAAAATCGATGTTTAACGAAAGGGGAGAGGGGGGGAAAGAGATTAACCCGTCGAAGAAATTACACCTCTTTCGAAGATCCGATAGAAATAAATAAATTCACAGAAACGGGGACGGAGCCTCATCGATCTTGTCGCAATGAAGGTAAATAAGGGAAAATAAACATCCGTATGGAGATAATTCGACGCGGAGAAATTGTCCGGCCGCTTTGAGAGCGAGGGCTGCCTCCTCGTTCGGCGAATTAGCATGTAAATCCACGGTATTAAGACGTCGCTGGTTGCGCGGGATGATGAAACGCTTCGTCCCGGCATTGTTAATCACGGAATTAGCATATGAAATCTGTATTATACGCAGAGCCAACCGGGCTATCGACCAACGGTTGCTGTGGTTGCACAGGAGTTGCAACCCACGATGCACTTGATATACCCAGTGTCGTATATATTCACACGACGAGGAAACACTCGAAATTCAGAAAATTTTATCATTTTATCATTATAAAGATTACGAATTCTTAGACTCGTCTCCTCTATCGAATTTCTTCGCCCCTGTTTTATAACAATTTTAAAAATAATTTCGTCCAAATTAAACTCCTTCTGCATCTTTCTCTCTTTCCAAAAATTAAATGGATAAATAAAATTTCGATCAACCTGCGCATATCCTTTTCTACTCGACGAATGATTTCTTTCGAAAAGTAAACGATAATAATAATAAAAAAATAAATAAATAAATAAGAAGTAAATACGTCGACTCGTGCGAAATACGCGTGTTTACGAAATTCCAATAAACCAAAACGGTTCATCGATGAATTTCTTGCACCAGCTCAACGCGCTGTCACAGGGCGTGCATATAATAAATAAGAGGGATTTTATCAGATCCGATGCAGACCCCTGGTAGCTGGCAAAGGCATCGTAATGACCGTAAGCTGATTAGCCCGTTGAATTTGTCCACGTTCTCATAATTGGCTCAATAAGCAGGCTCTGTCCGATCAACAGGCTCCCCTTCCACGTTTCTCTTCTTCTTTTCCCACCTTCCTGCGCGAACGATTTTTATTGGACAACAAGATTTCTTTCTTTGTAAAATTTAACAATATAAATCCTAAATATGTTAATTAACTTACAGAACATACCTTTCTGTAACATTCCTCGAGACGAGTCGGAACAACTGCAAGCAAATTTTCACTTGAACGTCGAAATAAAACGAAATTAGAGATAAAAGAGGAGGGGGGATAAAAAAAAAAGCACATCCACGAGTCCCAAATTGAAAGGCAGCGAGGCAGCGTGGTGTGCGTGCCCCTTAAGCCCCGTATTTATTCAGCGGCCAGGCCGAAAAGCCCCAGGAGGGAGCAAAACGCGCAACAAATAGGAGTTAATCGGCTGGCTACATCGATACTAAACGCGCGGTTCATTGTGTGGAGGCAAACGCCTGCTCGATATAATTGGCCTCTAATTAGAGTCCGGCAAAAAGTAAACTCATCCCTCGGTCGAGCCTGCCCCCCACTCCATCGTCAGTCAGAGCCTCCCTCTCCACTTTCGACCGATTCTTCCTTCTTCTTCGTGGACTCCTTTCCCCCACCCGCTTCTCCCTTCCTTCTCTCTCCCATCAGCGAGCCGATCGTCTCCTCCTCGTCGCTCGCCTTGGCTCCAGCGGTGTTTCACCTTCGCGTGTGCCCAACAGCGTAATCGACGGTTTTCTTCTAGGAAATTCTTGAAAATGACCTGGCCTGTGTATAAATATAGCGGCGCTTGCCCTTCTTTTTGAATTTTGAACGAATCTTGTTTGGTTTTGACGGAAACCTCTCAAAAGAATTGAAATTAAAGATGAGCAGTAACAGGCGTGGGTATACACAGAAAATCCCACGATGCGTAGTATCTCCATCATCGGATCTTTCCAATAACGATTGGAAAACGGAATTTCTAGCCAATTATCCCGTACGATTTCTTATCGAACAAAAATGCCACCGATCAGCGAGGTCATTGGAGATGATTCTAAACCCTCCCCGAGGAAAACTTGGCACCTGTAATCACCGCTGCATTCATTTCCTCCCGCGCAGCTTCCTTTAATTCATCGTCCCGCGAATAATCGTACGGTATTCGATGAAATTCCCTAGGCGAGGGGGCAAAAGGGACAATGGCGGCCATTGCATCGCGTCTACGCCACTGTCGGTGTAGCTGTCAGCGCTCGCGCGCCGTTTTACGCTCGCCGTGTCTACTAGCGACGGCTCAACTAGGTCCCTGGATCGGAGATTGATTTGCCTTTGTTGGCAATTAGCCCGCGTCCATTAGTCAACCGGTGACTTTTCAATCGGCAGGGGCCGAAACGAGGCGGATTGTAACGAGGCGAGCCAGCCTCGTCATCCAACGGACAAATGGATTTCCTTCGCGGCCTCGCTTAATCCCCTAAGTGGCAGAGCCTTTAAAATAAATTCTATCTCATCGGCCGAGGCCGCCCGTTTCAACGGGCGATAACAAACTGGCGGATCGATTGATTCCATCCTTTTAACTTCTTGCGTTTCCTTCTTTTTCATGATTCGAGTCGAAGCCTCGTTATTGGGAATCTTGAAATTTCCGTAGAAATAGAAATATATATATATATATATATATATGATAGGATAGAAGTGGGGATAAATTTAGAATCTTCTATTTCTAGTTAATTAGCGATATTTAATTTAAAGCAGAATAAATAGATGTGATGAGGAAATTGTTTATTAAAGTTTTATCCATCTAGGGATAACTAGAATTATTATTGTAATAAACTAGCGTTAAGCTATTATATTAAATTAGTATTTTTCAATTTGAAAGAATGAAAAAAAACTGAGTAAAAAGATTTTCTTCGTTGTGAATTGATACATTCTTATTATCTAGGGATCCCCAGATTTAGTTTCAATTGTTCTCCATTCAAAATCATAATCCATTTAAATTTCTGGGAAGACTTTTCACAGAAATCTCTCCGAGATCGAATAATCGAAGCCATAATTCGTTATGTCCACAACCGAAAAACCCACTTTTCAATTTGCAAAATCGTAAAACCAAGCAACTTATCTGGCGTTAAATCAAGTGGTCAGCTGTTTTCTCCAAATTTCTCTCGTTCAGGCGTATAACACATCGAACGAAAAAAGTTCCACGAATAAACGACATGCTTACAGTACCGTACAGTACAAAAAAAAAAAAAAATTCAATCTTTTTCTTATATGTCAAAAAACTTTCTTGCGAATATCGATACTCTAACACGATTCGACCGAGTCTCTTGCACAGTGCTGTAAACACCACGCTGTAGAATTCCCGAATTCCCTATAAACGGATCGTAAAAATCCGCCTCATTTCGTCCATTCATACCGGTCTCTCGGTCGAACGATGCGTTTGACGATTGCTCGTTAATTAATTAACATATTGCATCGGCTCTGACGAGTTTAATGCCCCCCCTAATTATCGATAGCTAGGGACTTTTACGGCTGCTAAAACGGCCGCTCTTCTAAACGGTCGGGGTAAATCATAGTTTAATCGGGCGAGGGGAAAATGAACGAAATCGAAGGGGAGAGAGAAGTGACTGTAGCACCGGTATGTAAGAGGTATTGGCGGTGGGTCAGCGATTTCGATTCCATAAATTACTGTTCGATCTCGCGTGTCACGCACCTACGTACGCAACGGGAACAAAGATACACGCTCGAGCTCGCTATTTATGATAATCGATTCCGGCCCCGACCAACATTCTCCAGGTGTATATACTCGGTGTTAAAAGTGATATTGCAGCTGAATCGAGGTTCGGTGAAACTGCGGTGTCGAAAGATCGTGGAAAATCGACTTTTCTTTTTCTTTCTACAGTCGATTGATCGTTGAATTGGGGTCGTGCGTAAAATTTCGCATTTCGTAACACAGTTTTATCCCTTTCGAATTAAAAAGAATATTTAACTATTGATTTGTTTTTTTGCCAATTCGTTGTGGAAGCATCGGGACAATTTTTTAATAATACGATCCGACGCAAAATGAAAGAAGAAGAAAGTTAAAGAAAAACAATATAGCTGCGATTAATTGTATACGATATGCAGTTCATTAATCGTCCAATAATATTGTTCAATGAAAAAACATACGAATTCTAGATTACGAAAATTTTGAGAATTTTATAAAACCAAAGATTCGATTAAGAAAAAAAAAAAAAATTCATAAATAAGCCTAACCTCATCAGAAAAATTTACTAAATCGTCGCCATTCTCGAATCACCAACGATTTATTAATTAAAACAGCAAGGTGTATTTAGAGGGTCGTGACCCTGCACGGCTCGCGAGGAAGGCAAACATCGCAAGCGCAAGAATGGCAGGAGTCGAGGAGCATACGAGAAAACGACGCGAAGGAGGATGGGCAAACCGAAAGAAAGAGAAAGAGCGAGATATGTATACTCATCGAGAGGCGACTGGACAGTGTTGGAAGGTGGCGCTGCTGATAAGAGCGAAAGAGAGAGAGAGAGAGAGAGAGAGAAAGAAAGGGAATAAGAGAGAGAGAGAGGAGGATAGGGGTATAGGTTAACGAGGGTGTGATTCATGGGGCCCTGGCGGCGTGGTTCCCCCTCGAAAGGTGCTCATATCCCGAAATTATGTCCAACTTGCACCTGCTGCGTCCAATATTCCAATTTCCATCGCTTCCCACTGTCCACCGTAACAGTAGTCACGAGGGTCAAATCTTCCGTCTCCGACCGTTCGGGAGGTTGAGATGGCTGGGCGTTTAATTAATTACGAAATCATTGTTGTCGAAATGATGGAAATGAATGGCTGTTGAGGGATTTTTCTTTCCGTAGAGCGGAGGATCATTAGGAAAGGGAGGAATGTTTTTTAATATATCCTCGGATCTTAAAGATTTTTGCACTTAGGAATTTTATTCGCTCAGAAATTCTACTGTGTTTAATTATTCTAATATTTTTTAATACTTTAGTACCCCTGTTAATTCGATAATATTCCGCTGTTTCCATGTTTTTAAAATTCCTGGAATTTCAATATTCCGTTTCACTGCCCGCAACGGATACCAATAATTCAACCGTTTCAATCGCCTCCTCTTATTAAAACTTTCTCCTCTTCCTCTCGTAATTGTAAATTATTTAGTCCCGAAATTTAAAATTCCCCCATTCTTCCAAATCCTCAATAACCAAAATAAGGCGTCATACCCATCCTTTTACATTTCCCCTAAATATTCTTAAAAAACCATTCTCACGAAAAATTTTCGCCATTTTGAAACACCATCCATCCACGGACGAAAGGGATCCGCATGAGAACCACTGTGCGCCGCATTCAGGTATTATTTAACTTGGTTAGGGAGCGATGGTGCGTGCGACTGATGGGTATGAGGTTGTAAAGGATCCCTTCGAGACATTAATATTACCAACGTAAGCACCGACTCGCTTGTAATCATGGTGCATCGTTGCACCGGCGTACAGTCACCGCGTGTGTACACACAGATGTGCGTACACACGCGGGCAAACATGCGTGCAACCGTGTATACACGCACGTGGGAAGGGATGGACGGCGGGGTTTCACGAATGGCGGAGTGTATAACCGATCAAAAGGATCGGGGCGTCGTCGTTAACCGAAGCGCGCCTTAAACGACCGCCGTTTTCGCTTTAACGTCCGTTTATCCGATTTATTTCGAGGCGCAGCTCGATAGATCCCCCCTCATCCTAACCTCTCTCGAAAGAGAAATTGGATTTGCAAGGTAAACGACAAATTATTCGCTTCAAACGTGTATTGGATATTGTTTATAATTTTAAAATCTCACTATTTTATAAATTGCGTGTTTGACTAACAGTTTTTCCTGGCAAGCAACTCTTTCTGACGTTAGAGTTTAAGATTGGAATTAATATATTAAGTTTTTGGGTTAATAAATAGTTTAACAACTCTTCCTCTGTTTTTCTTTTCAATCTGATTCGTCAATACTACCAATATATTATTAATTAACTCTTCGTTAATTAATTTCGAAATTCCGATCAAAAGGAACGCGCTCGATAGCCACGATAACAATTGAAGAAGGAAGAGGCAGAAGCAGGATCCTATAATCGTTACGATATCAATCGAGGCTGGTTCACGACCAGTCGAAATCCGCCTTTGAACACGGTTTATCCCCCTTATAAATATTCTTTATCGTCGATCCACCATGGCGGCTGTATTATCGAGCCGGATAACACGGGGATCGGGTCCTGATTCGTGAATGCTCGCAGTAAAATTTGTCGCGCGAATCCTGGCGGTCATAAATCGATGCGAACGGCCACGAACACTGGCAGTGAACAGGGCACACCGGCCACTTTCGATCTTCACCTCGAACCGTAAAAACCGCCCTCTGCGCCTCTCTTCACCGGAAGTCCACAGATTTACCGTTCTTTGTCGTCTTGTTTCGACTTTCAGATTATGCGAAGAATATTTCGAGACCAGGTGAATTCTCAATTTGGAAAATTCCTCCCCTTATACCTGAAACAACGAGCTTACACATCTCATTTATCAATTTTCTCCAATAATTCTAGCATTTCGAGTATGTAATCGAGGTTTTTCGAAAAAAGAAACTTGGAGGTTGTTATTCCATCTCCCAGAGGAAACATTCTCGATCGAGCCATCCAGCTTCGACGGATCAGCTGTTTTCCTTCCACGCCTCGTCCAGGGTACACAATTTCCCGGCTTACTCTAACTGTATTAGACCTTAGCCGGGGATTATCCTGTCGGGGGATTAACCGATGTGACTTCGCCGACGAGACGGAATCACGACTTCTTCTGCGAGGGAAGAAGAGGTGGGCCCGGGAAATCCTGTGGAAAAATACGAGATAATCGGTGGGCAGAGTTAAATGGATGAATTTTCGGAGCCCAATGAGAACACGTTTACAAACTTGCGGATTTCGAAAAGGTTGGCCGTGGTCGTGGCAGCCCATTGAAACGGTTCCAAGGGAAACGTTTGTTGCGGCCACTCGCAGATTATCACTTGTCCGCCCACTCTTCGACAACCATCTCTTTCCCAAACAGGCACGATTAGACTTTATCTCCTCGTCTTCGACGAATAATTTAATAATAATTAATAAATATGTATGTATGATATAATGATTACTTTCTAGGGACTTTTGTTGCTTGATTGGTAACCCTCTTAAACATAAACGCGAGTGCAAAGGGTTGAAATAATAATAAAAAAAAGAAAAGTGTTGGAAGAAGTTTAGAACTCTACTTAAATCAATCAATCTGTAAATAAATCTTACCTTTGCTTTAAAACTGCAAACGTTAATAACACGAATTACTTCAATTCCTGAAAATTTTTTGATTTCCCTTCCCGTTTTCCACGATAACATTTAATAATGTAAACCAACGCCGTAGAAATTATAAACCGCCGATATCACAAATTTATACGTTACGATCTGAAATTCCCTTCGTCGGGACGTGACACGTGATCGCGACAGACTATTGACGAGGAAATTTCGTTCTAACCAGCTGGATCTGGCCGGTGGTGGTTAAAGTAATTACGGCCCTATTTGCCCCGCCGTCCTCGTTGATTGACACTGGAACGGTTGTAATGGATACGTTTATATACGAATATATCTCTGAGAGCTGACAAATGTAAAATGGTAATTGGCGAGGGGGAGAGGGAGAGGAGGAGGAGGAGAAGGACGAGGAGAGGGGGACGAGATTGTCCAAAGGGGTCCTTATATAATCAGACGACGACTGGTCGAGTTCTGGTGTTTGGTATCGAATTGAGCCAAACGTTTCGAAACGCTATAGACCTGGCTCGAATCGATGGAATCTAAGGCGGGGAGCTATAATCGAAATTGATTTGGACAGTGGGACGGGGTGGAGAGTTGGCAAGTGTGTGTCGAAGGGGATGAAGGGTTGATTGGGGCCGGTGTATGTTGGGATTTGATCTTAATTTAATTCCTTCCAATCTCTGTTGCGATTTTTTCCCCTTTTTATGTATGAGACAGTATGTGTGTAGTCTTTTTTCTTTTTTGGAGGATAATTAGAAGAATGTTAACGATTTGACGTAGATCTCTTTTTTTCTCTGCAACAAAGTCCTCTCTTGTTGTATCAAGATATAATATCAATCCTTTGTGATCAAGGAAAAATAGGGAAGAAACTTGAGAAACTTCTAATTCGAAATCAAAATTCTTCCTTCAAAAATTCCAGCATATCTAAGTATATGAAAAAATACGATACCGATTTTCAATCTCCTTAAACCTCTTCAAACACGGGTCTTTAACGTGAATATTAAAAAACTTTATATCTTCAATTCGAAACAAATAACCTCTAACAAACTTTTAATCCAATCAATCGAAATTCCAAAAAAAAAAATCCTAAACGAAAGATTCCAGCGTCAATTTTCAACAAACCTCATCAAACCTAATTCAAACGTATAATCTAAATATCCAACATATTTCCAACACGAATATAACCTTCAACCTCATCAAACCTCTTCAAACAAAGAAACATTTTACCCATCCCCAAAAACCCACACTTCCAACTGTGAGAGATTCCAATCTGATTCAACAAACCTCATCAAACGTAAAGTCTTTCCTACAAAACAAAACTTTTTCCCGCCAACGTTAAAAACTACCCCAAAAATCCAGATCCATTTCCAGCATCAAACGAGAAACACTCGAGTGAGATAAGTCAGGTTGGAGCTAGTACAACGGAGCAAATATCCGGCGGTGAAACGAGCGAGGATCCCGAGCGTCTCGACGCTCCACCCACGAGAGCGTTCTGACGTTTTAACAAACAGCACCGCGCCCAGAGCGGATAATTATTTTTGCGCCCGAGCGGATCTCGCCTCGCGTCTTCATTTACCGCCTCCACCCTTTCTCTCTCTCTCTCTCTCTCTCTCTCTCTCTCTCTCTCGCTCCTCCTCTCGTCGCGCACGCCGTATTTCCGCGCGAACGAATTTTTCGTGGAGCAACTGAAAGCAACCCCACTCCCCGCCGTTTTGCGCCTTTTTTGCACGGCCCTGGGGCGGTCGTGGTGAGGGGTACGACGGGGGCGTGGTGCTCCAGCGTTTTAAATCACCTCACACGCGAACCACCTCCACACTCCAACACGGGCCCTTCCACCCTCCTCTGCCGATATACCCTCTTCGTGGAGTAGGCCGCATTCGGGACCCTCCTCCCCCTTCCCTTAAATGAGAAACATTCTGGAAAGGAAGGTTGAAATCTAGGAATATTCATGGCTTATCTTATAATTGTTGCTGAATTTGATATTTTGTTTGTACATTAAATTTCGTGTTTTTGCTTTCCTCGAAAGTATTCCAGGATTGGTTCTGAAGTATTGTATTATATCGAGTGTTTTGGATATTTCTTTTTCACTTTTTCTACTTTAGTATGTGACATTTGTGTCAAAGAAGACGTTGTAAAGTCAAATTAGATAGCAATTGATACAATGATTAAAGTTGAGGGAACTGATAACAGGAAATGAATTAAAAAAAAAAAAAAAAGAGATATCATCAGACAAGTTTTTTAAAATTGATTCAAGATTGCTCCTTTTCCAACAGGATTACACGTAACGAAGATACAATCGATGCCTATCACTCAATTCGGCAGGTGTTCCTTCATCAAAATTAAATTTCGAAAAATCTCCGATGGGAATCGAATCTATCCAGCCAAAAAAATTCCTTTACTCTTTAATTATAATAACACGAAGTTTCGTTTAATTCTTACGAAATCCTTTGTACAATAGAAACTTTAGAAGAAATAAAAAAAATATTATGACGTCTCTTCGACGATTAAAAATTCTTTAAGGAGAGAAACACTTTTATAACCATTCAACTTCCATCCAATGCAATTTTTATCTCACTTCCACACGCAGAATTACGATCGACGCTGTCGCAAGATCCTATAAAATCTTACAACCCCGTTTACAAAACGCAAAAACTCCACCTTCCACCACGAGCTCATCCCACGGAAAAAAAGAAAAAGAAGTCTCCTGAAGAGAACGACATCCCATAGCTCGTTCGATAACCCAATACGTGCATCCACGATAATACAATGTATAGCACAATTCCCTCTCGTTGCTTCGATCATTTCGCGAATCGAAATATCCTCTCTCTCGTTCGAGGGAGCATTACCTCGTAACTGGTTTCGCTGAGAAGAGAGAGAGAGAGAGAGAGAGAGAGAGAGAGAGAAAAAGAAGCGAGAAAACAAGGAACAACAAGTGGAGGAGGAGAGTACGGCAGTGGAAGGGGGGTGGAGGGGCAGAAAACCAATATGAAATTACCCTCGCGCGAGCGAGCGCCAAATTGCAGGTAATAAAGAGGGCCGATAAACAAATGAAGCAACGAGAGGCGCGAGGTGCGGCCTCTCCCTCGAAGGAACGAAGAAAAAGGAGGCGACAACGAGGTTGAGGGGGAGGAGGATGGACCAAGGGAGGAAAGGAAGCCCCTGCGCCGCAAAACAAATACGCGGTTCAACGAGGGGGAGAGAAAGAAAGAGAGAGAGAGAGAGAGAGTGAGTGAAAAAGGAGGAACGATGGCCTCTGAACGCGGGCTTTCGACGGCCGCCATTTTGGTGGCTGGTCGGTAATACGTTAACCCCGTCGTGTGGAATATATATTGTTTTTTTCATACACGAAAGTGACGTATTCAAAATTACAATATGAATTATCCTTTCCATTTCGTTCGTTTCAACGTGTAAAAAATTTTGACTCTAACTCTTTAATGTTCTGGATAAAGAGAAAGGAAAGTTATTTGAGAATTTTGAACTATTCCCAAAATTTCGTAAATCGAACAATTATCGAGTTTAAAAATTCGAATCAAATTATTGCCAATCGATTTATCCTTTCGATTTAAAGAAAGAGAGAGAGAGAGAGAGAGAGAGAGAGAGAGAGAGAGAGAGAGAGAAAAGAAAAGAAAATGATTTTCGTGGAAGAGCGAATGTTCGAGGACATAACACACACGCGAACAAGGGGTGGTCCTCGACATATGTCACGTTAAACGAAGGGCTGTCCGTATGGACAGAAGTTGACGCATTATAATTTTACGCCAGCACCGGCCAACTTTTCTTCTTTGTTGGGAGTCCTTTCAAAATGGTCGTAAAGTGAAAAATAAAGTATAGCTTGGTTAACGAGTAGCCAGCGGGTTTCACGGTTAAACAGACACTAACGATTCCAGCGAAACCAGCGACGACCTGTCGCCATTGCGGATACGCCATATTACTGTCAATCATCGGATAGAGTAAGCACATTTGACGTTAAATAAAAATATTTTTCTTTGAAGACGAAGATAATTCCTTGGCGAGGGAACGATTAATATTGACATTTAGCATCGAACGTATCCTGCTATTCTTAGAAAGATTCAATTTATTCAATTGATTAATTACGAATTAAATTCTGAATTTATCGTGATTTATCGCAACGCGAGTGGAATGAATAAATAATTAATGATAGGATCGAAGGATTGAACGAGGAGGTAGTAAACGTGGCGAGAATATTTTTAATATTCAGGGAACACGAGGATACCAGAATTTTCTTGGAGAATTAAAGTTATATTGCTGGAAGTAAAATTGTACGCGTCGAAGCTTGGTAATAAAATAAACAAAGTTGTAAATGTAAATTTGATTATTCTGTTTGACGTTAACATTAGAAAATTGTGAAACCTATATCTGGTAATTTGTAGTAATTGATAACATTATTCGTTGAATTATTAAAAATCAGGATCTACACGTACCAATACGAATCCATATGTACATTATAAATATTAGAATGAGATAAAGACGAAATTCTTTCTTGTCTTTCACGGCTTTTAATATTATAAAAGTTGATTTTTATACATTTAATTGAGATAAAAATTAAATTTCATTACCAAATAATTTCGAATTATTTTAGAGGATTATTTTAAAAAAAAACACGCTTAACAAAGTCAAAAAAATATTTACAAATCATCATACATACATACATTACTAAATTATCCATTATCAAATTCCAATTCTCCGCTTCCAAACTCAGAATCCCGATATTTCCACTCCACTGTCCCCCCAACCGCCAATCGAATCGCTAGAAACGGGGCCAGAGTAGAGTAGGGCCCCCGAGTGGATCGTAATCCCCCAATTAATTAACCGTTAGAATTGGGACGGGACGGCACGCGATCCCCTTTGGACGGCGTCCCGCCGTGGCAGGTCGGTGAGCAGCGGGCCTCACGGGGCCCGAGGGTCCGCGATCCGAGCCAAGATGGCCGCCCGTACGGCCCTCCTGGCCTACCAGCCGCGGTGGTGGGGGTAATGACGCTCATCACCCGACAGTGTTTTGCTATACCAACATCGGGCCCCGGCAGGGCCGCGAGGGAGAGAGAAAGACGGAGAGAGATCTGATCTCATCCGCGATAGGGAGACCCGGTGTCCTCCCGCCTCCTCACGCTCCCAAGAAACCCTCCACCAACGAGAGATTCCACCTCCTTCACCTTTTCTTCTCCTTCTACCAAACCTAACCATACGCCTCCTCTTCGATCGCTTTTTCTTTCCTCGGGGAAGATTTTCTTCCTTGTTTTCTTTTTCTTTTTTCTTTTTGGATTGGTTTTCTTCCTTGGATTTTGAATCTTTGTAGACAAAGAAGTTTATTTCTTTCAAGTTTTCTTGTATGGATTTTTTGTGATTATTGAGTGGTACTTTTTGATAATGAAATTGTTCGTTGAGCTTGTTGCGCTTATTCGATCTTGTTTAATAGAAGAATTGTTTTTTATTATATTCTTATCTAACAGAATTTGAAATTCGAGTTTTTAATTCGATTAAAAAGATAGATTTATTTTTTCGCTCACATTTTCTTCCAGAAGAATTTTAAATTATATTCTTCTCGTATCTTGAATTCATTTTCTTCTTTTTCTTCACCAACTAAAATTATCTTTATTCTTCTCTACCAAGAAATCTTCGTTCCCCTTAATTGCTGCATCTAGCCTGCAAAACCGGCTCAAAAATTACCATTTATTCTTCTCTCTTCGCAAAGAAGAAATCATCCTCGAAATTCCAAGTTTTCAAAACTTTCAAAGACTTTTCGATCTTTTTCTTCAAAATTCTTCAAACGAGGATGATAACAAGATTTTCTCCTCATCCAAGACACCATATAACGGGTGATTCCCTTCTTTCACTTTAATAAGCATCCATTTGGAAATCGAGACGCGGAAGATCGATTATAACGGACTAATGGAGACTCCATGCGGAGGTGGCTGGTACGGCCGAGCATATTTCACGCGTGAATTCTTAATTCTCTCTATACGTTGCGTGGAAGCAAGAAAGAGTGGAACGCCAGGATTGCACGCGTTACTTCGATATGATTTATCGTGGCTGGAGCGGAGTTAATGAGGGAACCGTTTAAGAGGCGAGTACCTCTCTTCTAAAAATAAGCTTCGGCCGGGACGAAGAGCAAGAGATTAAAAAATAAATTCGTTAATTGGCGCGGAAAGAGAAGGAGAAGGACAGAGGAGATACAACCGAAGAAACGATCTCTTCGCGCAATTTTTCTTCTTCTCGTTCTTCTTCTTGGCCTCGGAGAAGAGTGGACGTCTTTTCTTTCCAGTTTTCCCAAAGAATCAATAAAAATGGAATAACTATATTATGAGAGAACATTCTTTTTTTTTTTATTATGAAAAATATTTTCAATCACTCTAACTTCACAGAAGAAAAAAAGAGAGAAGAAGAAAAGGAAACTAGAAGAGTAAATTCTAAAAGTCTAGAAAGATGATCAGCAAGAGATCTACCTAAGAAAAAAGGAAGAAACTAGAAGATGAGCCACAACCAGACTTTTCTATAAAAAAAGAAAAAAAGAAGAAGAAAATGAGAGAGAGAGAATTGGAAAGAGATCGATGATCGTGTTCGAGGGATCAGCCTAGAGAGGCCTAATAAAAAAAAGAAGAAGAAGAAGAAGAAAGGAAAATAAGAGGTTACGTATATTGGAAAGCCACGAAAGTCTGGAAAAGGGAGAGGAGATCCGATCGAACGAGAGGAGAAGATTCTGAAGGTCTGGGCGAAGAAAACAAAGGAGCATCGGTGGAATGATGCACGAGGTGTGTTTAGGCGCGCGATAGTGACGTGCTGCACCTCGGTGCATCGCCACAGGAGCCGTTCGTAGCTCGTTCGTCTCTTTTCCACTGCGGCATCGTCCAATTGTTCCCTCTTCGTCCACTCCTAACAAGACCAGGATAGAGCCGTCAAAGCCGCGGGGGGGCCACGCTGCCTCACCGACCCCCCGCTGGCCGCCATCTTGGCTTTTATTAACGAGAAAGGAGTCCCTTAGCCCGAGGAAGGCCAACACTTCTTCCACCGAGGGAGGGATCCGCCGTGGTGAGACGGAATTCATTAGAGCCACGTCTGGTTAATGACTCGTTCGGCTACCTTACCAACTTTCCAACCTTCCTTTCCTTTTTTTCCTTCGTTTTCCTCCACCCGCGATGCGCTTTCTTCCCTTTTAATCGCACTTCGATTGTCGTCACACGATTTTCGTTACATTGAATAATATATTATAATGAAGATATCGAATTTAGATCAATTCTCCATCCATCCATTATCAATATTCCAGAATTTATAACCAAATATCCAAAAATTGAATCAAACGTTTCAAGTTCAAACTCCAAACGAATAATTGAACAGAGGAAGAATAACGTAGAATAAGAAGAAGATAATAAATTATTATAATATGAATGAAGCGCGAGAGTTTATTATACCGATTACGCAATCGTCCCTCTGTCGGCCGCCGGTGGAACCAACCAATGGATTTGGAGAACCGGAAGGCCGGCGGCGCGCCCTCGAGGCAAGTCACGGAATTCGATGCGCCAAGTGTTCGAGGCGAGAGGGAGAAATATTATAATGAGAGCAAGGGTGTCATCCCATCTTATTCATAAACGCAACGATCGCGTGCGACAGATGATAAGAAAATTGCGCAACATTGTTCCGCTGCCCGGAAATATCGGAATGTTTCGCAAGGATCCGCTTTGCATAATGCACGTAGGGCTGCTTTTGAAAAGGACCGGTTGCACGAGGGAAAGGAAGAGATACTTATTCGAGGCAGGAATTATAATGAATCAACCTCGCGTGAGAGGATGGAAATTTAAGGAAAGGGATTGTCCATATGAAGAAGAATATTTATTCGTCTTATTACAATGCTGGGAATCTTTTCGATTTTTCGGTGTCGTAATTTACGCGTTTTTCTTTGTTCCGATTGGTTGATTTACGATGCGTTCGTCGCTGATTTGCGTGCACTGACACGGACGAGATCTTTCTGAAAATGAGATGAAACTGGAGCGAATGAATAAAAAAAAATGTGAGATCGAAATGTAAAATGTAAGAAATGGAGAAGGAAACGAGCCTGAAACAAGAAAATGAACGAGAAATAAGATGATAAATTGAGAGATGAATAATCCTGTATAATTGATACAATGCATTCTGTGTGTTTAAAAAAAAAGAAAGAACAATATTCGTTTAATATCCATATCTGCCAATTCAAAATTTTAAAAGCAATAATAACTAGTAAAACAATTCTATCGGATTTACAAAAGAAAATCGTTTTTCACGGTTCGTTACAAGTTTATCTTTTAATAATGAAATGATTCGATAATCACGACTTTTAAAATACACAAACTTAGTAAAAACTACGTTTAATGATAAATGAAATAAAAATAAAGTAAAACTCCGATAGGGGTTTCTCGAAGGAAGAATTTCTCCGCCGCCAGATGTCTCCACTCTGTGTCTCTGCGCAGAGAATAATCTAATCCGACCAAGGGAAGAAGAGAAGTGGTCATTTTCGTGGTAATGATGAGATCTCGATCCCTTCCAGGACATCATCGCGCCGGTTAGGATCGTCGATGATGCGTGGTGTTGGTAAGTGGTCACTTTACGTGGAGGAGTCCTGACGAGTGGCTGTCGCAACGAGTTTATTCGTGGCGGTTGTTATTGCCGTTCTTCCTGTTGCGTGGCGTCGTTACACGTAGTGGAGCCGCGAGAACGACGTGGGCGTCGAGGCGAGGCGTCTCTTTAACACCGAGCATATATTTGCCTCTCCTGGGATCCCCAGGGCCGCAACGCGATTGTTCTTCCACGCCGTTTCTTCCTGCTTCGCGAGAGGTGGCTGGAAGATGGAGATAGATAGGGATCTTGGACGATACTCGAGGATTTTTAATTTGACGGATGTTGTTTGCCGATGTTTGAATTCATTATTGCAAGATCCAAGTTGCGATTTTTGGATTATCTTGTTATTTTAAACAGTTTCGAATACGAAGTGAAGCAATTGGTGGTTGTGGTTCTTGGATATTTGGCGTTTGACGATGTTTGAGAATGTTTGAAAGATAATTTTCATGGGTTTTGTTATAGGAATATATAATTTAAAGTGGTAATTTTTTCCCGGATTGAAAGTTGTGTTGCGTGTTTGAGGATGATTGAAAGATTTTTGAGTTTTTTTTTTTTTTTTAAATTTTGACTATTAAAATATCTGTAATTAAGCTTTGATAATCTGATTCGATTGAGATTGAATGTCAGAGATGAATTCAAACGGATATTTTAAAATTATTGCGAACAATTGAAATCCAGTCGCCTACGATCCATTATCAAATCTCCAAATCAACTTCTCAATTAACATTCACAAACATCATAATGATCGATGTAAACACCTTAACACAATTTAGGCCACTTCATAATCCAATTAAGACTCCCAACCGTGTAAAATCAAGGAGCATGCTGTTAGTATCGTTCAACCTTGATGGTTGGTTGGAATATACCCGATAACTCAGCACTTTTATCGACGTCATTTAATCGGCAATGTTTAAGCACAGATGCAGGTTAACCGGATAATATGTTCGACCAGCTCTTCTCAGCCAAACGTAATCCTGTCCTCGGATGAGTCGTGTTTATTAAAAATAATGACTGGTACAGAAAGGATAGGAGGCGATGAATTTGACATCGAATTACAGTGACTCATGAAAGTATTTGAATATACTATACTTTTACGAATGTATTATGCGTGTTTTAAAAAACTTTTTTGGTTTATCGAAATTTGGTAACAAGTTTAAAAATATACGTGAGAATTTGTTTTGTTGTCACAAAAGAATTTGAGCAAATGTGAATTTAAAAAATAATTAACTTTTCAAATAATTTTCACGGCACGGTTCATTTTTTTGAAGCATTCCATTTTTTCAAAATTAGCCTATTTTCTTATTAATTTGTAATACTAGATATGTATCGTGTATTATTACATATATTAATATTGTTAAATTTTCTTTCGAAAGGATTGAATAAAAAAAATTGAAATTCGTTTGATTTGTTGAATTTCCTCGAATCTTGGAATCCTCCTCATCACTCGAGGAGAAAATAAAGGACAATCAGCAAATAGTCATCAGAGAAATCGTTGTTGATGTTTGGTGTTAGGCATGCAAATTGTTGAGCGATTAGTGGGTTGACCTTTCGACGATTGCGCAATCCGTGCACGAGAACGAGTTATTCCTTGGTATCGTTTCTTTGTCTGAATTTCAGGTTTTTACATAATTGAAAAATTGCCACAAATCGTCCAAAAAAAAAAAAAAAAAAAAAAATATTTTAATGAAATTTCAAGAAAGAAACTCTATTGAATTTCTAAATATAACATATTCACTCTCTTATATGTTTTTTTTTTATTACCTCTCGAGAGTTTTTATTAAAATTTTTAATATTTTTTTAATCTCTTTCGAGATAAAATATTTATTACTTTTTACATTTTCTTCCTTTAACCTTTCAAAATCTTCCTTTCTTATAAAAAGTCATTTTTTTCTCAAGTTGTATGACTTCTGGTCCAAAGACGTCTTCCTGTTCCAAGAGAATTTTGAAAATAGATTGTAAAACACGATACAACTTCTCAATTTATTGGAGACACCCATAGCTCATCACTGGAATTTTCTCTTGTCGTGATCATCAATCATTTCTCTCTTTCCCTCAGCTGACTTCGTAAATTCGATACTACTGTTCCTTTCACTTCCTTGTACTTTCCTTTTCACTTGTTCACTTCGTATTACGACTTCATTGTTACAACACGACGACTTCCTACTCTTCGTATTTTTGTTCGTTTGATTTCTTGTCTCATTAAATCATTTCAATTCCTCGGGCAATGTCTGAACTTCATTAAACTCCCATCACTCTTACAATTAATCTTCAAATATTATATACGTGAATCGAACCTTTTCAATGATAGATGCAACTTTTTGTTGACCTCGTTTTTAAAAATGATTGCACGTAATACATTTGCAGCGTCTTTTAATTTTTAACCTTTCAATTTTTTTCTAGAAAGATTATATTTTTACATTTATCTCGTAAAAATAAAAAAAGAGAGGATGTTTGGAGGGGATTTAAAAATGTTCAAACCTCGTCAAACCAACACTATATCAAGTCTTCCATTCCATTTTTATATTTATTTCTTGTATGTGCACACTTGTATATGTTTTATATAATATACAAAAGAAGAAAAAAAAAAAAAAAGAGAAGGCATAGGCATACATCAGACAAGGTATTAAAAAGTGCTCAAACCACTTCAAACATCTGTCCTCTTTCATCGTTTTTCATTTTTATTCGTATATTTCAGCCAAATAATTCAGTGTTGAAACACGTGTCTCCTCTTCTTTTCTCTTCTATCATTCTACTTTTGCATTGATTCATTGCACGCATACATTTACTTCCAATTTAATACCGAAAATAAAGAAAGAAAAGAAATTTACTTGGGCAAGAAATGGTCAAACCATCCCCGACCACTTCAAACGACTGTCCAACAATTCTTCTCGCCGCGACAACAAATTTACACAGCGAAATGGCCGGGAATCATCAATCCTACTCGCCCGTTTCCAGAAATCTCCGAGATGAAACAGGCAAGATCCACAAGTTCAACGAAGACGTTTGAAACGGTGGAAGAAACGTCGAGTCGAAGCTTCACGTGTCCCGATAGAGGGAGCAGACGCACCAAACTGTCGTCCAAATGGAAAAAGGGCAAGGCAAGACAAGAGTGGAGGAAGGTTGATTCTTAACAGGTACCAGGTTCCCGGTGGATTTAGATGTCTTCGTCGAGATACGTTTCCACGAAGCAGTTTCGGATGGTCCAGAAGAGGAGAAGAAGGAACCCAGAGACCCACTGTGACGGACTGCGTTATGCGATCCTATCCCACCGGGAGATCTCGACTCTTGGCTGGTACCGTTGCGGGTATGGTCTCTTTAGGGACGTGTTCAGCGAACAAATTACCTTTTGTTTTGGAAACTTAACGGTCCCGTTAACGTGGCCTCGAGTCTTCGTCTCGATTGCGGGAGGATACCTGTCCCGCTTGATCGGCTCGACATCGAAGAAGATTTTCTTAGATTCTCTAGTCAAGATTTTTTGGAATTGAAGAAGATTTCTCTTCAAAATTTCTATCGTAGGATCTTTTTGTTTTTCAACTTAGGGAAATACGTACGGATTTCTAACAGGAAAATTTAGATTTGATTCGAATTAAGATTTAAGTCGCTCGAGAGAACATCGTCGATCCTTTAATGAATCCAATTTAAAACGACGGTTTCCTTTTCAAAAGAAGGGAAAAAAAAAAAAATAAGAATTAATGCTAATGTCCATCCACCATTTGTTCTAGGGATTTTTTCCACGCATACAATCTGAGAAGATTTACAACGCCACCAATACTTTAATGAATCGAATTCATCCCCAAGACAATATTCTGCTTTTCAAAAAAATGGAAAGAAAAGGAATCGATATCCATCCGCCATTCATTCTAGGGATTTTTTCCGCGCGTACAGTCTGAAAAGATTTATAATACCACCGATACTTTGATGAATCAAATTCATCCCCAAAACGACACTTTCCTTTCCAGAAAAAGGAAAGAAAAAGAATCAATGCGGCCAATGTCCATCCGTCACTCGTTTTAGGGATTTTTTCCGCGCGTACAGTCTGAGGAAAATTTAGATTTGATTCGAATTAGATTTAAGCTAAGCAGTCGCTCGAGAGATTTACAACACCAGCGATCCTTCAATGAATCGAATTCATCCCCAACATTCTGCTTTTCAAAAGAAAGAAAAAAAAAAAAAAGAATCTGTCCGACGTCCATCCGATCGTCGGCCATTCGTTCTAGGGATTTTTTCCCGCGCGTACAGGAGACTGTCGACGCAGGATGACCGCGCAGGTGGTGATCCTCTCCATCCCAACGTCGAAGAAGCTCTACCGGTTGGCAGGGCTGGACGAGCGAATCCAGCCAACAAATGGCCCCGCCGCCCGCAGATCTCTATCGTCCACCTTTGCTGGATATATTTATACAAAGCTCCAGCTGGTAATGCGCCCGTGAAAGCGTATGGGGACACGTTCCATGCGCGACACGGGACATTCACTTCATCCATGTTCCAAGCGGCACCAGCCTCTTTCGGATCGGGTTACGTAGCTATCGGCTCGATAGAGACGTCTAATTTGTGAATTCGAGGCGTTCGACGATATTCAAAGGGGGATTAAAACGGATTAATCCCAATTGGAATTAATGCGAGGCGCACATTTATTATTTCTGAAACTGTGAACGGTTAATTTCGGTACATTTTGATGTAACTGGACAACGACCTTGACCTTCGCCGACACCCCTTGCCGATAAATTAAGCCAAGAAACGATCACGGTTCCGTATCTGACCCACGTCGGATCTGCTAATTATTTATCCTCGCTCGAAGGGTGGAAGGGTCATTGGATGGGCTCGAAATTGAGCAAAAAGGCGGCTCGAGTGGAAACGTCTCACTCACCCAGCGACCATCCAACGACGGTGGAACAACAGAGGAGGGAAGCAAGAGGAGCAACACGAGAAACACCGACGACGACCACGAAGAAGAAGAAGAAGAAGAAGAAGAAGAAGAAGAAGAAGAAGAAGAAGAAGAGGAGGAGGAGGCTGGAAGGGAAAGGCACAAGTGGTATAATCGTGATAAGCAGGTGATAGATGCTCCTCAGGCTCTGCACTGCCGTGGCTCCTCGCAGACAATGGCTATTTGTTTCTGCCTCGACGAAGAAACACGTCCTTCCCTTTCTCTCTTCATCCTCCACCCCGTGCCTCCTCCTTCTCCCGCCACAACAACTCCTCTCTCTGACACTCCTCCTCCTCCACTCATCCTCGCGAGTCCAACTCCTCGGATCTCGTCTCCGTGAAACGATTTCTTGGGACACCCCTCGGCTAAATCGCATCGACAGATAATCACAACTTAATTTACCCCCCGCGGGGTGGGTGGTAGCCACGAATACGGCCGAGTCACAACCAACAGGCCAGTAAGAGCAGTTCCACTAAGGTGATACGATTTTATTATCGTTCCTGGAACCGCGTATCACCTCTTCTTCATTGTATGCAGATGGGGGAGGGGGGAGGAGGGCCCGAATTTTGAGTGGAGCCCCTTTTTTGGGAAGGATCGAAGGGAGGATTTGGGGCATCTTCCGGGTGTCTTTTGTATCGTGGAGATCGATTCGTTGAGAGAGAGAGCCCGAACAGAGCTCTATCTGATAGCGTGAATTTCTCAGAGAGAGATGAAATAAATGGAGTTCTGTTGGTGACTTTGGGCCTTTCAATTTTCATATTTTTATATTATGTCGTTACGACTTGATACGTCTACGAAGATTTTCAATAAATCTCGTTTTCGAAAACGGAATCGTCCGGAGTTGTTAAAAGTCGGCCGAGTCATCGCCTCATTAACGTTACGGGATCATTAATCATCCATGGGGGCCCATTGTGCCGCGAGGAGAGGCGCAAGCCCCGCCACTTTACGGCGGAAAAATCAGAGCCGGCCGAGAAAGAAGGAGCCGTGAATCGTTGGCAAATGAATTTTAATGACGAAAGGGAGGTGGGGGAGGAGGGGCCCGATCGGGCCCCATTCGGATCCGCCGCCGATGATTGATACATCAAACGCGAAGAGGAAGATCGAGGCGCATTCCTCTTCGATTCGTCGAAGAAATTCGCGGCAATTTGACTTTGTTTCGTTCGTTTTCGCGGTGGAATTGCCGATACAATTCCAACAAATTTGATTTGAAAATTCCTGTCCCCGCCTGAAAACATTTTATGAGTATAGTAACGCGTCTCGAGCGTGTAATTGCTATGACAATTCCATCAAATTAAATTTGAGCATAAGGAAATTGTGGAATTGATCACTGAATAAATTGCAGAAAACAATAGCGTATATCTGATTTTTAATATACATCTATGTATGGGATTGATGATCAATTTGTCACGATTCGTTAATTAAAATGTGGAATTGCGTCGTAATTGAGAAATTTCACGAAATAATAACAAGCTCGTTACATGCGGAACATTGCTGACCAATTATAAATTTATAAACGTTTTGTACGAGAACAAGATACTTTAAGTCATAATTTTTATAATCCGATTATCAGGACAAATTTAGATTCCTTTAAACAAATTTAAAAATTGTTTCACTCGACTCTAACAATTTTCAAGTCTCGATACAATTTCAAAGATCATCTTTCATCGATCCTTTATTCTCACTTCAAAGAATTAGAGCTCGTCTCGATTCGACAAGCCAGTTTCTCGCATCGAGCGACTTTGAACGAGCAATCCTCTTCCAAAAATTAATCGATACGAGAAATCAATTTCTCCCCCCCCCCTTCTTCTTATCTCGAATATCAATTAAAACAAACATCTCCTCTTCTCTCCTCTCTTCCAACATCCAAAGTGTCTCGTTAATTTTAATCGTTTTAACGAAGTTTGCTCTTACAGGGAAGAAAAAAAACGCGCTCACGTATACACGCTTGTGGAGGGGAGTGGTTAAATTAAACACACGTTAAGCATTTAAATTACAAAACATGGAATAAATTACGAGTCGATCCTCTCTCTCTCTCTCTCTCTCCCTCCTCCGTTCCCCTCTCCCGATCTCCGTCCACTGTTCAATCAAGAGACTTTCGAACAGGTATCGGTGATTTTCTCAAATAGACGGCGCGACGCTGCTCTTGGGATCGAGATCGATGGACGTGACGTGAGCTAAAGTCGAGCATGGATACATCCATGGGTGTCCCGTATGAATAATTAAAATGTGTCCCCGTGCAGGCTATCTTTTAAGTTTATCTACCGAGATATCGAGGTAAAAGAGGTTTCGTTTACAAGATGGATCGAGGATAAAGACACACGGAATCTTTATATATCTTGATATCGATAATATTGCAATAATTCTGTTGCGATTGCATCTTAAAATTAAATCTTTCGGAAATAATTTCATTACATTCGATCGACGTGGAGGTCGATAATGAAATTATAGAGATGAGATACTCGTTCGAAATACAGATTATCTTTGCAATTTGAAATTCTCTCGAGAATGATTTTTTTTTTTTATGAAGGTGCGGAAATTAACTTTGTTCATTGTCCATGTAAAATTAACGAATTAAAGTTTCCCGGTCAATCATTAAAAATCCCTTTCAGTTTCTTTTTTTAAAATTCATCGATTGATCAAATTAAAATCTCCTCAACAAGTCGATTAAACGTCCACTTTCAATTTTGTTAATCGCTAAATTTATCATTAAAATTGATTGAACCAATTATCCGCAGTAACATCTTATTAACGGTTTACGAAATAAATATTAATTAATATTACATGTACAATAAATATTAATATTATTATCATAAACCTAACCTCTAAGACAATCTATTCAAGAAACAAACTGAACAAAATTTCCAAATAAAAATTACAAAATAACCAATTGATATAACCTCGAAATAAATAAATCAAATTCCACGATTTAAACATAACCTCCAAACAGTAATACGCATCGTTCCATCCGATATCTTTTCCCCAGCACAAGTTTTCACCAAACCTAACCTCGATACCTCGTACAATTTCCAAACTCCCCGGGGAAACCGAATCGTTTATCAAGCAAAAGGCGAGCATCGAATCATGACAAGCCTGTTCCTCGCGTTGCCCCGGTGGGTCACGTTCTACCGACGAAATTCCAACGCAATCCTTCTCTCTTCGTCCATCTCTCTCTCTCCACGATCGCAGCGCTCGCCGTGGAGAACTTTATTAAAGCTCGATCGGTACCCGAGATATCAGATTCCATGAAGCGGCCATTCGGCCGTTTAATACCACGAAGATGTAACGCGGATAACCCCGCTTTATTAATTAGCCGCTCTAATCTTCCTGGAACTCGTGTCGCGATAGCGGGATCGCGATGCATCAACCGCCACCTCGCCCTCCAGCCTTCATTTTCGCTCGTGGAAACGAAATTCGTCGAATATTAATTTCAAATCTTCGCGCACTTTTTTTACGAAGAATTTCAAGTCGTACTTTTATATATATATATATAGATACCAAAACGCTGACGTCGAAATACAATTATATGTTTGAGTTCTATTAGCCTGAAAGGTTTAATTTGCACGTATCTCCGTGAAGGCATCGCGTAGTAAGTTTATCTAACGGTTCAGATCGGAAGCGCATGCGCGGTTGGAAATGTTCGAAGCGTCTCATCATAAACCGGTCACCGAAGGGACGATAAAGGCGAATCGTTTATCGGAGCGTAGACTCTATTACGGTTCATTGTCGAGCAGTAAATTTGTCAGGGAGGCTGATGGAGGCCCAGAAATACAACCGGACGCAACTGAGAGCCCCTGATTACACAGAGGCGCATGACGACTCTATCAGGCCTCCGGCATCGTATGGAATATCCGTACAACTCGCACACAGGCGGCCGGTGCACGGCCGCGTCTCGGATGTTCCACGGTTGTACAACCGTAGTACAAGCGTAGACTGAAAAATATATACGCGAAGATACCGTGGACGGTGTTCCCTACCACCTCGAATATCACCCTCCCCGGGTCGGATGGCATTAGAAGAGAGGAGCGAGAACCCGTTCTCCATTAAACAATGCTTAAGGTAGGCCTATACCGGCTCGATCTTATCGTGATTCAATGCTCCTGCCAACTTGTCCGCTCGTCGATACGCGATTTTTTAACTTGTACCGGCGATTAAGTGGAATTTAGACGACGTCCACCAGCATGGCGGGCATCGATGGCGCGAATATGGCACTGGTTCGATTGGAGTGTCGAGGTTAGGCTGAAGTGGATTGGCAGGATGAGAGAGTACTACTTTCAGGTTATGTTGCGATCGATTCTCGAGGTGGTAATCCAGTGGTAAGGGTACTTTTATGTTTTGTTGCAACAGATTCTAGGTTGTGTTGGCCGATGGTTAAATTGAATTTACAATTTTAGAGATTGTATCGAAAGTTATTTAGAAAGTGGATGGAGATTTTAGGTTAGGTAGGAAATCACTATTTTGTCTTCTCTTTTTATTAAACGATTAAATTTGTGATTTAAAAGTCGAGGTTTAATTTATATTCGAGAGTTATTCAACATCTATTAGAAAGATTTTCTGCTTTGTTTAATTGGCGGTTTGTTGGTTATGTATAAAGGGAAATCTTTGTCTGTCTTATGAAATTATTGAATGAAATTAATTGTCCAAACAATATATATATATATATAGTATGGGATTTGGTATAATAGCCCGAGGTGTTAAGGGGCAGTGAAGATGAGAAACGAGTTACCTTGTTTCCACGTAATTAGAATCGCGAGTTAAGTTACTAGTGGAGAGATTGTGTATCATGAAACACCGAGTAGTCCGATCTTATCGGTAATCTCGATCATGTAAGAGTTGAGTTCAAGTTACCTTGATTTACAATCTCATTATAGAATTCGAAAGAGTGAGCTTGTATAAGTATCTACATCTTTACGGAGCGATAAGAATGAAAGACGAGAATTATCATTAATGCTAGCTAACCCAACATGACGGAAGATAAATTTATGTCTCATTATATAAACCAATTGATCAATTCCAAATATAAACTTAATCCGTTTTTTTCTGAGATATTGTTTGATATTTCGATACGTTAATCAAATCAATACAATCTCTGCATTGTTATACCCGAATTAGATATTCATCGATTACACTTGTGCCAAATAAAATGTGAAATTGATCAAAAGCAAAAGTGTAATTCAACATCTAGGGATACCTAAGGAACCTAGGGAATTTTACTAGCTTCGAAAAATCTTAAAAATTCGAACTATTGTGAGTTATGGTCAACGCATCTTCCTTAGACCGACACGAATGTATTATTAATGAGATACAATAAAGATCTGCGTGATTACTCGTCAGCCCCAAAGAATTTGTTTAATCTAATCGATCTATTAATATTAAACAGTTGATTTTTTGGCATCGATTTTGATTATCGTCCGTGTAAAGATCACGTTCTCCGAACGGCGAAAATTAACGTGACGAACACGCGGCATGAATCCTAATCGAACGATGGCCAGCCAGCAAATTGGTTCTTTAGCCATTGACCGACGGCCATAATTAGACTATCAATTTCCTCGTAACGTCGTGTAATTTACCGTCGTCCTTTCATTTTCCTCTGCGATCGATTCCTCGCACGTTCGACCGATCCGTTTCTGTGATTGTCAACGAGACCTTGATTGTAATTTGATGTCTGGCCAAGTTGAGAGAATAATTTGTGTTCCTTTTTCAGAGTACATTAAAGCGATATATATCACTAGATTCGGTTCGAATTCGTTACGAACTCGAATATCGATTGTTTTCTATAGTTATTATATTTAATTCAAATCTAATCCAAAATAAACAACTAATTATTCTCTTCAAATTACTGACTGTTTCTAGTAATGAACAAATCGAACTTGAATACCTTTTACGTGATCAGCGAGAAAAATAAGATCTAGGAATCCCTAGGATCGCTTTAGAGATCCCTAGGATCTTTCTACGATATTCAACGTGTTAATATTACATTCTCTCGTATATTCTTCACTTTCCACGAATTTTCCACTCTCGAAAATCTAAAAAAAATCATCATCCAATCCAATTAATAACAGATATCTATCCAAATCTATCAAAATCGTCGAGTTTCCAACCGCATCTCCAAACCTAGCCCAACCATATAAACCAGGTAGTTCCCAAAAAACCAACCGGGGGAACGGACGATCCCCATAATGGCGGCGAGTTGCCCCGCGCATTTTTCCCGGCAACGGTTACCCGATATCCCATTATTAATCTAATAATGATAATGATGGTGTAACGCAACTCGAGCAAACCGGGTACACGTGAACGATTCTAAAAACCGGGACAGCCGGTTAAACACACATTTTAGGCCCGCCACTCCGGCCGCCCGTTTAACTATGCTTTAGCGCAAGTTAAACCCGAT
This sequence comes from Apis florea, assembly GCF_048593485.1. NCBI lineage: Eukaryota > Metazoa > Arthropoda > Insecta > Hymenoptera > Apidae > Apis > Apis florea. The sequence continues at coordinate 6,071,083 of NW_028256549.1, read as the reverse complement.
GATTATGTTGTCAGACCGGGCGGGGGTGGAGGAGGGAAAACGGGGTGATCGCACGCACACGCGGCTCGAACCTGCTTCCTCCTCCTCCACGGTGGAGGTGGAGAGAGGGCCCACGCTTCTCGCGGAGAGGAAATTGCGCGACAGGGGATTTTTCCATGGGACGTAATCGTTGGATCAAGGAACGATCAAGGATCGATGATTGATCGTGACGAGGGATACAAGTGGGAGAAAATTGACGAATAATCGCCGATGAAGAGAAAGTCTTGCCAATTTATCGGGGGGGGGGGGGGAGGGGATTCTTTTTGCTTCGAGAGAGGTGTGTAATGACAGTGTCGAGCGATTTGTGCCACCCGCGCCTGTTCTGTACGGGATCCATTTGCGTGGGGTGTGGCTTTTCACGGGTTGTGGGAATATTTTGGAATTAGTTTGAACAAGCAAAAATTCATTTATTTTTATCGGGTAAGTTGCGAAACGTTGGAAGGAATATCTGTTGTTACCTGAACAGTTGAAGAAGTGAAGTTCTTGCTTGTTGTGAAGAAACCCATTTAGTTCCCTTTGATCGTAGTCATCAGAAGAGTTTCTGCTCTTTCTTCTGCAATAATTAAGAATTTGAGAAATGTAAATAATAAAAGTTTAAATTTAAAGTCTATTATTTCAAAAATTAAACAGAAAATAAAACGAGGAGTCGAACGGTCTAAGAACTTGAACTAACTACGTAATTAGTCAAGAATTCAATTTCAACAAAAAGATCTGGATAAAAAATTCCGATAAAACTCGAGCTCTTGTTACTACCTGAAGCCAATACAAAGTATCGAATACAAGAATTGCTACAAAACAAGACACGCGTTTGAACCAAGTCCATTACGGAAAAAGTAACGACCGTAAAGGTAACCAAAGGCAATCACCTGGAATATTTTATACGTGACAGAAGTTCAAAGACACTCGATCCTCGTCGATGGTCGCTCGAGAACTTGGAAAAAAAAGAACGTCACTGTTTGCGTGTCTCTGGCAGTGAACGGTATCGACACGCCATCGAGATTAGAAAACAAACTCTGATAATGGTATCATTTATGATCCCGTTAATAGAAAAATGATCTGCATCTTACTTTGTGATAAAAATTAATTTTTAAAATGTCACGAGTTTTAATTTCTTTCTCTCTTTCCAAATTCTAACAATTCTCTAAAATCTACTGCAAATCCCAAAAGAATTAATAAGTTCTACTACAAACTTTTTATCGATATTTTATTAAAAATGTTCACTAAACGATACTAGTGCAAAATTGTCTAACACAAAAATCAATGAAAATAATTATTTTTAAATATGTGATAAACATCTTGAAAAATATATTGATCAAATTCACAATTTAACATCTTACTTTACTATACATGGAAGGACAATTTTATCCCGTTATTGAAAATCACGTATAATTAAAGTAAATTGCAATATTGCTTTAAATTTCTTGTTAATATTATACTTATTTATTTATTTTCCCTTTCTTTCTTCTTCTTTTCTCTCTCTCTCTCTCTCTCTCTCTCTCTCTCTCTCTCTCTCTCGCAGAGAAAACAGTTTCTCGTCGTTTTTTTTTTTTTCAATTTGTAGCGCCAAGAGGGAAATATGGTCAATTACGACCAATAATTTACGTCACGTTTCCGTCCCCTTGGTCCACCACGATTTCTCGATCAGGTTCCACTAATGAAATAACTACTCGTGGCCAATTACTCGACTATGACGAGAGAACGACAGTTGAGTAACTGGAAAATGATCGGAAATGATAAGCTGCACGATAGTTTCTCGTCGATACCCGGGAACGATTCATTCTGATTGATAGACTTCTTGCCCCGTTAATTGTCCACTACCTCGACTCTCAGAGACTGCCATCTTTATTTATTTATTTATTTTTTAATTCTATTCTTTCTTTCATGTATTGTTTTTGCGAGGACAGGAGTATTCCTGTTTCTCGATTTCAGATTATCCAATGAGAAAGAGCAATGATCGATAGAAAAAAAATTCTTGGAAAAATGTATGTATAATTTATTGGTGGGTACATTTAAAAATTAAAAGTAAAAATTTTGAAAAATCATTTTAAATTTACATTCTTTCCAAATTATATTTTACTTGCATTATTCCACATTGATAATTTTCTGTATCATTATTATATTATTAAATAACTAAATGAAAATGAAAATAGATAATAATAGAAGAGAGAACACATAATGAAAATCATCCATTGAAACCTTAATTTACTTCATCAACGCGTCAAATGATAATTAAAAATTCCAAAAGAGAAAACAATCATCAATTACCTTTCCTTTCGTCAAAATCACGTTTAAATTCGATCGATCACATCGATCATCGAGAAGAAAAGTTTCGAAACGATGGATCCTTAAGGAAAGCAGTGTCGTGCGCGTGACTCCGCCCCATTATTTCCACCCGATGAAACAATTAGCCGGCCCGGATGGTAATTAGACAAAGGACAATTACTCGCCTCGTTATCCCCTCAGACACGTGTAAGACAAGCTGTTATGAACGATCGTCTCCGAGCAGCAACGTTATCGAACGATAATTATAATTGGCCGCATCTCGTTACAACGTTGGACGGCTTCTTCCTCACCGAAACGCGCATTCCCGACCCTCGGATTCCATGCAAAACGGTTTTATTATCGACCGAGGATTTATCGACCCCTCCGGCCGCATGACTTATCGCCTGAATTTATTTGAGAAAGATCGATTCGAGAGGAGGCGAATTACCCGAGTGTTTGGCCTGGGGAATTAAAAATGGTAAAAATGGTAATTGCCGAACGTTTAACGAAAATCGTTGTCCGATTGGGCGTGTATGGTAATTGTATTTTTCTTTTTTCCCCCTGTGCTTTGTGTATTAATTCGTGTGCGAATGAAATTATGAGAGAGGGAGAGAGAGAGAGAGAGAGAGAGAGAGAGAAGTCGTGTCGTTTATTATTATAAATATATCGATGCCCGTGTAAATGGTGGTCGGTGCGGATATTAATTGAAAATTAATCCGTTAACGAAGGTTTGAGTAATAACGATAAAAGGGAAGGAATAATGATGAAAATGATTTTTTTTAAATGTATTAGAAATATTAAATTTTCTGGGGAACTCGAATACTCTTGGTAATTTCGTGAATTATAACAATGACAAAGGTAGGGAACAAATAGGTGATTACAGAAGAGGAAAAGTTAATGGAAATAATGGAAGGAAAACAATTTTAATTAAAATAAATTCTAACGTAATGAGAAATTATGAAATTATAAATTTTTTTTTTTAGAGGTAGGAACTTTAATTATCTATTTTAAATAATTTTATTACTGACTTGATTTGCTTCGTATTATTAAAAAATACAAAAATTTTTATCAGAAGAAAATTCATAAAAAAATTATCTAAATTTCATCTACGATTTAATCTACGATTCCTTTCCTTTCTATTCAAATCCACGAAATCTAATCTATCATTTATTTTCACGAGTTAATATCACGTGTAAAAATGTATCCTTTAACACGAGAAATCAGCCCTCCCTTGATACACTGGCTTATTCGTGCCACATTTTTATTAATATCCATAAAATCTGCGATCTGCGATTATATTCACAATTCAGGATGATACTATCGGGGCAATTAAATTGCACTAACGTGAAAATGAATGCTCTTTTGAAAGTGGAAACGTCACGAAATCCATCCCTCACGCATCCTTCGTGAAATCTACTATTTGTATCTAATTAGTTGTTGGTTTCACGGTTTTCAACTCTCTCAAACGGAATTCTGAATTTTATGAATATTTAATAAACGACGATACGATACTTTAGAAATATTTCATTTCTATTAATATTTAATATCCGTATTAATATTTATTTAAAAGGTTGGAATTGAAGTGGACTTTAATAAAAAGTGGAAAAAATTGTGCTCGTATATACCTATCGTTATTCATAAATTATATTACAGATAATTACAGAGAAATTTTTTGTCGACAATGAAAATCCTTTTGAACGATTCAAAAATATTCCCCCCATTAACGAGATCAACGTTTTATTTAAAATCTACAATTATTCACACGATACCCGTGTCTCTTCCGACGATAAAAATCTCGATTCCAGGAAACGATTCGCGTGCATCCTAATAATTTCAGCGTCGAGATGCAAGGAGGGTTGAGGGTCGATCGATGCAAAATCGAAATTGTGACACCGTTCGATAATTCATCCGTTAAAAAACATCTTGTTCGATAATCAAGCTGATATAGAAATTGATTGTCGAGCGCAGCTGAACGCTGTTATAAATGCACGCCAAGAACGGCCAATGACGCGTGACGTATTTCCATTACAACGTAACGATGCACCCCTGTCAAAAAAATTCATTCAAAATGTATCATTTTTGTAAGCAAATCGTAATTTCCTTCTAAGACAACAGTGATCGATGGGGCGACACTAGCGCCACGTGACTATTAACTACATAGTACATATCGATACATTTGTTCACTCGTGTGTTATTCGTCATCTCTCAAATTATTCGTTCGAATTATTATTATTAGTATTTTTTTCTTTTATACAGAAAAAAAAATATTTTCTATACAAATATCTATACAAATACAATAATTTGACACATGCTACAATAATTACAATAATTTAACTTAATTTATGACAATGATCGAAACAATTTCCCTCGACGAACTCCACAGTTCCATCATAAATCCCCAGCATATCCCATAATTTACGAATAATCACGAAATCCAGCATGAAAACGTCATCGACGGCTCCAACCTCTCGTCCAATAAATTCGAAAATCGAAAAGCGGGGGCGGGCCGCGATAAAAAGGGGCGAAAAACGGCGAGAATCGATCAAGCAATCCCTCCCCCCCCCCCTCGATATTTTTCCCGGGCTGATAAAAACGACGGTATTTACCGAGCAGATTTATACACGGACCCTCCTCGTCCTTTTTTTTTTTTTTTTTCCTTTTCTCCATGCATCAGTTCCATTCCAGTGTATGCACACACACACACACACACACACACACACACGCATAGACGCCACCCCCAACCACCCCTCTTCCATACGTGGAACGTGTCAATTGCGTGGCGACCGGGGTCCACGGATTGGATAACACCGGGTCGGGTCGCTATATCGAGCTTCGATTATTGGTTCACTACGGGGTTGGTGGGCGAGGCATTTGCACACCGACGTTTCCTCTTCTTCTCTCTCTGCCTCCTCTCTCCCTCCCTCCCTCTCTCTCTCTCTCTCTGTGCCACCTCGTCCAGTCTCCCCTTGGAACGGCCAAGAGGCGCAGGAGGACCAAAACGAGCTCCCAATTAACCAACAATCCGAAACAATTTGGCCGGCCAGATCGTATCTGCGCGGAGGGAGCCTTAAGCCGCGTACACACGGGTTAAATTGGGAACAGGGTAAAGAAGAAAAGGAGTATATGTATGAGTAAGTAAATAGTAAATGTTGAAGGTATTTACGTTTGGGGTGATGTAATGGCTCGTTTACACCACGAAATGAAGTTTTGGTTCAGTTTGGAGTTTACAGGTGTTATTGATTGGTTAGAGAGTGATAAGATTTAGCGTGTTTTTGGTTCGAATGTATTTGGGTGTGGAGTAAGTTAAGACTGTTTCGCACTGGTGAAAATCATCTACATCGGATTGGAGAAAATAAAGCCTGATTTACACCGATGGAAATAGAGAATAGAGAAATTTTTAGTTAGCTGTTAATTTGAATGAGTAAAGGGTACAATTGTGAGTGATGGAAGATAGTAATAAAGCCTGTTCCACACTAATGAAAACATAAAATAAAAAATTTATACGCAATTTATTTATACGTAAAATTAAGACTGTTTCGCGCCGATGAAAATGATTTACATAGAATGACATATTAGAAGATTGGAGAAAATAAAGGCTGATTTACACTGATGGAAATAGAATACAGAAATTTTTAGCTAGCTGTTAATTTGAATGAGTAAAGGCTACTTTCCAAATTGCATAATAATTCATGTTTTTACAATTGAGTGAGTGATAGTAAAGCCTGTTCCACACTAGTGAAAATAGAAAATAAAAAATTTATACGCAATTTATTCATCTTCAAATTAAAATTTCTCGCAATGATTGACCAAAGGCAAAAGAATCCCAAGGATTCTCGCGACAGAAATCCAAAAGTTCTCGAAAAAGGAACGAAAAGAAACGATCGAACCTGCACGTTCAGTTTGTTCACGAGGCGTAGGATTACTGGGGGGATACGAGATCGTCGATCTCGCGTAACAAGGACGAACGAGGAAGAGGATCTCGGTGGGTGGAGGCACCTACTTCTGTGCAGGCTGGCTTAGATAGGCCGAGGGCGCTCTCTTTGCACGCTTATTACCCTAATGCCAGTACTTAACACACTGTTGCTCGATCGTATTCGTCGAGCTTATTTGCCGTGGCAACGACCGGCTGTCCCGGTTTACCCTGGGACCCTCCTCGAGCGAACCTGCCCCCTTTATCTGACCATTTTGTATTTTTACCTCGCCTCCATGAACAGAGATCACTTCGAGATTCAGTTTCTTTTGCAGAAGACTCGACTAGTCTTCTGCTTTCCCTCCTCGAAAGAAAATTTTTTCTTGGAACAATTATTTAGAATTATTTACGAATTTTTCATGGTTTGCACGGAATTGTCTCAACTTCGCTCGAAGTTGTATAATGTATAATAATTTTCTTGAAACGGTATTGTTTTAAATGTTTTGAATATCGAATTTAAAAAAAAAAGAATGGATTAACTCTTATGACATATTTCTCTTATTGTTACAATTATATATCTGTAAGATTAAAACAAATTAAAAAAGGCCTCGTTTGAAGAAGGCACGTAATGTAATGGCGGGAAACGATTTATTAAAAGATGTTTTTTGTATCTGAATCGAGAAATAATGACAGAGAATCGATATATAATAAATTTTTCTTAGAGACTTTAAGTTTTTATTAATTGACTAAAGTTTTTATTAATCATCTAATTTACGAGAGCGATAAATTTATGATAATGGAATCTTGACAGAGTAATGGATCGTAGATTTCGTGGTTTAATTCGTTATCATAGGTTTCATTCAATCGGCAACCGCGATGGACGAATATTGCAAAATAAGAAAGTGAATCGTATAATGCAAACGCCTGGAACACGGTAAACATCCAGCCTCGCAAATTGCACGCTTCGACGTGATTATATTCGAACACTGATTGCTATACCTGAGGTAAACAGTAATGACTTCGAGATTACATCTATTTAAAGGTTATAATAAAGTTCTAAGCGCTCCACGGAGCGAGCCAGTTCGCACTTTTACCCGCAATGTCTGCTAAATTGCCGGTATATTAAAGTTCACAATGTAATATCCATCCCTCAAAACTCTTCGTTTGTTCTATCCACCATTTCATTAGGCTGGAACATATTTTCTAATAAATCCAACCCGTTTAATCTGGCTCGATTACGGCCACTACATTTCAGCCGCCATCTTGAATCCTGGTGAAGAAACACCTTTGGAAAATTTTCTCGTTTCATCCTATCTAATTTTTGTATTTGTAAAAATATAATAATTTATAAAAATATACATTAAAATAGGTTTTTAATTGTATACATATATGTAACAAAATATAAATAATTTTCTTATTTATTAATTTTAATTAAATCAAATCAATTTTTTTTAATCGCATCCATTTACCGAAATTATTTATTTCGTGTTTTTATATTTCAATATTTTCTGTGATATTCAATTTTCCATATCAATACATATAAAAATCCTCTTGTTCAGAAAACCGTTGCCATTTGTCAGAGGGAGACATTTTTTTTTGCAAATAATTTTTCTAAACTAAACAAAAACTTAACACGATTTTTCACGATATCGTTAGTAGAATAAAACAATTGAATACACAATTTTCCACAAAATAATATCCATTCAATTATCCAGACACTGTACTCTACGTATCGAGTGGACAATGTGTAAAGAGCAAAGAGCAAATTTTCGCAAAAGAAGAGAGAGAGAGAGAGAGAGAGAGAGAGAAAACAAGAAAGAACTCAAGCCTTAAATTTCGCTACCTGATCGACAATTATGCAAAAATATACGATCAAAATGATCGCATTTACCACGGTCTATGGAGAGGTTTCATGGGGCGTAATATTTTTCTTCGCGGGCAAAGAACAGGAATTATCGTGGCGTTACTGTCAATTTCGATGGGGGGGACAGGGAACAGGGGCAAAAGGGGCGAAAAACAGAGAAAACGATAGAGCGGCGGAAGGTAGGAGGAGGAGGAGGAGGAGGGGGAGGGGTCGGTTTCGCTCTAGGCACCCGGTATATAGATCGTTCATACGCGATGTTGCCCCAATGGCGTGGCGTTCCCGGCAGATAATTATCACTAACCATCAGCTATTTGCGAGGAATGGCTGATAATTGCTATGTTGTTCGGCCTCTACCCACCGATAACCCGCCTAGGACTCCTTTTAGACGAGCTGCTCGCAGTCACTGCAACAACCTCCGGGGCCCCTCCGCCTCCCGATCCTCCCGACGTTTTTCTCCTTCTCCCTTTTTCTCCTCTCCCCCCTCCACGCCCCTCTCCCTTCGAGCGCCGTGTTTATTCGCGGATCTCCTCGCGGGGAGAAAATTCCACATCTCTCCTCTGCCGATAATTGTACATTCCATTTCGCGAATCGTCGATATTTTATTTCGAATACGCGACAAGGATCCGCGGCAAGGGGATTATATAAGCTATCGGAAAATTTATCCTCGAAGAGAGAATTCGACGAAAGATAATTACCAAAATCTTGGCAACTCGAAGATTTGTTGGTATATATATATAAAATGTAGCATTTTTTAAACAAATCAAATTACATCCAATCAAGAGTTTCCAACAACAGCCTCCCTCCTCAACCAGTATCAGCTCGTTCTCGTGTACACACACACACACGTGTAAAAGCACTTTAGCCGGCTCCCTCGAGCTGTCCTAGAAGATATACTCGCTACCATTAACATTATTATGTGAGCCAGCGTTCGTCAGCGTGGGGATAAGTGAACGCGGCCGGCTTATTAAATTGCCGGTGTAACATTACGATTTACAGGGCAATAAGAGAGTTATCCAGCCAGTGGCTCGCGAGTACACGCGCGTTAACGTTGCGTGTCTTTCCGCTGTAGGGTGTTACGACGCGTTTCGTCTTGAAATTTCTTCTCCTTCGAATAATCGCAGGTTACACGCATGTCGGGGGTGTCGAAAAATGTAACTAGATAACGTGGGGAACGATAAGGACGGTAAGATGATATTTGCGGATTAATTGCGATTGCAAAATGGGCGAGGAGAAGGGGGTGGTTTCTAGAAAGGATCGAAACGTTCGTTTCGAAGAGAAGAGAATCGAGAGACGATAGTTGGATAAATTATGTGACAAATTATTTCACGTATTAATTCCGATCGTGAGAGAAAATATGTAAAATTGGAAGAGAGAGCGAAGTATTATAATTATATGTCGAAATTGAAATTTGTCGACTATTAGGATTTCTTCTAAAGAAAGATGTATTTAATTCTAATATTTTGAAAGATCATCATGAAAAACGTTACATTACAAACGTTCAAACAACACGTGCAGACCATTTAACCTAACCTTCGTAATGACCTCTTTCGTTATAACCGTGCAATAATAAAAACCACACAAGTTTCTCTTAACTCGAAACATCAAAAAAGTTGAGATGTTGACGAGATAATATAAGATAACACATCGTCGAATCTCTTTCGAAAAAGCAGAATACATTGAATGCTTAAAAGTATTTGCAGTTGGGATGAGTGAAGTATACCAATGACTTCGACGATTATTGATCGATGAATCAAACTGGCAATATATAAAATTTATCACTTGGACGAATGTGAATAGAATATTTAGAAAATAAAGCTCGAATTCTCGTTTCACGTTTGTTGTTATTACCGAAATACTTAAAAAAAAAAAAAAAAAAAAAAATAGAAGAGCAGCGAATCCTGATCCACACACTGGATTGAAATGGAACGCGAGCCTAGCCTTTCCACGATTCCGACAAAAACGAACGAAACTTAATGATGTGTGATCAAGATAACACAGTCGAAGAATCCGTCGAGTCTACCTCCCTATCCCCCCCCCCTCCTCCCCCCTCCCCCCACACTCATTTCAAGCTTCGTGAGGATCTCGATGCGCGCTCGAAGGCAACCGTAATTACGCGTGGCGACTATTCATTAAGCTGATTGCACCTTCCCCTCCCCCCACCCTCCGTCCCCGTTTTCCATTTCCAACTGAGCGGAACGTTATCGCGTACGGTTCGCGCAAAATCGGCCGCTCTCCCTCGCGACCGCGCTGCCCTCAGATGGCGTGCGGCGCGCACGTCGGTTAGAAATTGCGCATCTCCCTATGCGCATCCGATTTAACGAGCCGAATGCAGGGCGGCATTTTTACGGGACACCCGTTGATTCGAGGGCAGCGTTCCTTCCTTGATGAGGGGGATCGCGGAACACCACCGTTCCGTCGGGATATTATTACCGCGAGATGGTGGAAAAGATGCTGCTTGTTCCTTTTTTTTTTTTTTTTTTTTTGGTCTTGGTTTGTTTGGGTGAAAGGAAAGAATTAGAGGCAGAATCGGTATAATAGGTCTTCTCTAGAAAGGTTCTCACGACGTACGATTCTGGCGCGGATTGAACGAATACCCAAATCTTATCTTACATCGTCAAATTCTGTCCACAAGCGAATTAAAATCGTTCGATTAACCGTCAATCGGGCAATGCTCATTTAATATCGTGGATGAAACATCTTCGAATATTGTAATGGAAGGAAGCGGAGAACAAGGACGATCACGAACGAAGGAATAATCAGTGGCAGGAAAGTTGGAAAGTATCAATAATCCTTCTCCTCTGTTCACGTTCGCCTTCGTCGATGATCGATCGATCCGTCCATCGATCGACGATCCACGAGGAAGTCACGTCGAGTAATACTTCTTACCACGCGTCTATTCGCGGTTAGAGCGATATTACAATGTCGTCGCGGATGATTATAACGCGTTCGTGAGTACAGATGCATTCATCCAGATGGAAGAGAGAGAGAGTACGAAGTGTGCGTGCGTGCGTGCGTGCACGGTCACGTACCCCGCGTCGAATACTTCCACGTGTACATTATCGATCGATCGGACGCACGGGTAGTTTAGTATCCGGCCAGAAGTCACTAGGGAGAGGAGAAGTCCACCGATTCTATTCGTGAGCGTTAATTGCGAGAAAGCTGATCGTGATAAGCCCTTCTAATAACCTCCTGTTCTTTTCTTCCCTTCTTCGCCAACGAGAAGGGGCAAAATTAACCTGCCCTCGTAATAGAGACGTAAGAGGGGAAAGTAAAGCGATAAAGGTTTTAATATTTTTGTTCATCCATTTTTCGTTGGTTTCTATAAATGTATACGCTTGGAATTTATCTCTGTACTTTTTTTTTTTTTTGCAAGATATTGGATATTCGAATAGGATAGATTGTTTTATTGGTATGAACGGATCTTTTATTATCTTCTATTATTAAAATATCTATTTCTTGGTACATAGGAAATATAAAGAATCGTTATCGATATATTTTTATTTTCTAAGGATTTTTTTTTATTTTTTTTGAAGAAATTTTAAATTAATTTTAATTTCTCTTGATCAATCGAGTCAAAAATTTGGTTAAAATTAAATTTTCCGATTATTTTGTTGTTTCCACTAATCAAATAAAGAGATATAAAATTAATTTCTAAATACTCTTACTCAATTTACATCATTATTAAGATTATCTTACGAGATAATAATTAATTTTACATTTTATGTAAATATAGTGAGAATTTTTCGAAAGAACGAACTTGAGGCAAGTATGCGCATACAAGTGGAATCGGTTCGAGTGGAATCCAAGGAAGTTAAACGTTGGAATGTGGGAATCGATGATCACTCTACTAGCTGGCAAAGGAATTTTATTGAACACGCTGATACAGTGTATAATTCTCATTTACAATTTATGAAATATAGAGATATTCGTTTAAATCTTTCAAACATTCTACGGAAAATTCCTCTACAGACTTAAAACAATCAAACATTCAGCAATGAAATAAAAAACTTTATACAACCTCAAAATTCTCGAATCATTATAAAAATAATAATTTTAAAAACATTAAAAAAACACATGTCCAAAATAATCGATAATATTATAAAAAAATTTTTCTTTGAAAATACCTCTCTCTTCATTATCCGATTAATTTTCATAAAATATAATTTCAGAAAACTTAAAACATAAAATTGAAACGAGAAGTTAAATATATCGATAATGATCCCATATTTATTTCGCAATTGGGTCAAAGATGACTCGAGGGAACGTAGCAGAATTAAAAACGTTCGAATTAACATTAAAATTAAAAAGTTCAATAAATCTCTTTACATAACGATAAATAAATGCCATTTAATTAAAATATATTTTTTTACATCGTAATTAGCTACGCAACAAACCTTATATACCAAACCCGATACTACATCTTTATATTATTCCTATAAACAAGAACGGCAACCAGACCGTCGAACTTTATGTAAATTTACGAGAACGGTCAACATGTCAATATAAAGTCCATCAGCTGCGATGTCGTTCGCTCAACAGGCTGGCGTATGCATTTTTATGGCATCGCTTCGAGAATCGACCACGAAAACCGGTGTTATAATATACAATCGAACGAAAGTCGAGTTCGATCGTTGGAGAAACTCGTTCCTTTTGCGATTGTTTGTTCGATGAATGGAATAAAGATAAAGGAGTTGCACACCTGTTCGAAGGGAGTGTTTAGAGAAATTATTACAAATTATGGAAATCACGATGGAAGGGAAGATGTTGATTCGAAATATAGATAGTACTTTTCTCAAGGGAGATTAGATTTAGGGGGATTGTTGAAAACGAATCAAAATTTCTTATTTTTACTTAAATTAATTCCAGATTAATTACTTCGTATCAATTCTGTTTAACACAACAAGTTTAGAAAAAAAACCAGTTTAAATCAATTATATAATTATATAATCACATCACATCACTTGTATAATAACACAATTTTAAAGAAAGTTTTAAACGATTTGAACTGTTACGTGAATTTTGTCAAAATGTGTTTTTATATTTATATATTGTTATATATTATATTTTAAAGTCTATAATCATAAAGATTATACGATAATGTACCATTCTATATGTAATATAATTCTTTCTATTCGCAATTTTATAATCGAAGTCTGAATATCTTGTCGAGAATAAATATTTTTGAACAACAAATATGCGATATATATTCTTTTGTAACAAAAAGTCTACATAACCTAACATCCAATTTGAATTTCCATCAGATCGAATTGTAGAAACACATATGCTACGCTATTCAATAAAAACACTGTCTAAATTATCATGAAAATCTTCTACAATTCTACGCTATTCAATTTCAAATAATTTATAAACACTTACCGAAACACGATCCGATCGAAGAATTCCACCGACTCTGTTTAAATACTCCCAATCGCGAAAATCCAGAAAGAAAGATGTCCCGCAATTTTCTCTCCTCTTACGATTCCTCTTCTCGACTGGTCGAGAATCGAATCCGCGGAATTACAACCTGAAAACGATCCAGACCCCGTATATACGAATCGTGTAATAGAAGTCCGTGCCGTCTGATCGTACAGAAAGCGAAGGAAAAGACTTGGAAGAGCGTTACACGCCTAATAACCGAGTATCATCTCTCTGTCGAGAGAATCGGAATTTCTACAATTCGAGATCTCGATCCGTCTAATGTGGCCCAGCCACGCGAACCTATCATAACCTGGGCCAACGTAACCACATGTTTGCCAAGCTAACCTCTTCCAGCCTCGATTTCCCTCGAATTTGCATTTCTATCGGTCTACGTACACCAACGTTGCTCCTGCAGGTTCTACGATATTTTCGTATCGTTCTTTTTTTCTAACTTCCAGAAGGAATGGTTTCTTAAAGGAAAATAACACGGAGTCGAAGAAACGGTCTGATTGTTCCGATTGGCGATCGCGGCCGCTATTAAGAGCTTGTTAATGCGATTTCTGCTCGAGCTTTTTTGCCGTAACCGGGTAATCATACTTGTCGAACGATTTACCTGTGAACCATGGAGATTGTATTCGACGGTTGTTTCAACGGTGGTTTTACAATTCTCGTTTTTTGCGTGTAACACCAGGTGATAGGATCCACGGCGAAAGTACGGCTAATTGACGTCTCGCGATCGAGGCGACGTATGTGTGAGTTTTATTTGGCCGAGCGCACTTAGAGGTTGGAACGATACATTACAGATGGAGCCAGTTTCTTTTCCCCGCGGAAAAAGCTAGTTCATTATTGGTAAAAAGTACAGAGAGCGTTGTTCAACCGTTTACCGTGAGGTCGATTGTTAAGATCAGAGTAGAATTCTTGAATTCTATTGAGTTTCCGTGATCGTGTTTCAATTCTTAGAAACTAGTTTCTTTGATGTCAGAGTGAAATTTCAACGTAGATACGAGCGGGGATCTGAATGATTCTTCAAGACTAGTTCCTGAGATCAAAGTGAAATGGTGCCCGATTTCTGGCAACCGTATATAGAGACACCTTTGAAACCAGCTCCTTATTATCTACAGTGGGATTTCTTGATATCGGTTTACTATATAATTGCACCTCGATTCCTACATTTTTTGCAGACACTTCACACTAATTGGATTGTTAAAACTCAATTGAAATCACGTGGAATAAGAGATGATAGGATATCCCGTTTCCTTTCCCGTTGCCATGGAAAAAAAATATAATATCAATTTTCCACTAGAAGAATACTAATTCATCCATCCAAGAATTAAACGATCAACGAAACTCTTTTAACATCTTCACTCGAACAATTTCACACTTTTATCGAAAGGAAACAAATTGTAAGATTAAATCTTAGCCCCTTCAAAAATTCCTCCACACCATCATAATCAACCGACTTACACGAACCATCGCACACGTACACCACGACCCTCTCGAAAATCGTCGAAAAGGCGAAATCTCGAAGCGGGGCCAAACAAACAAGTCGGTCAACGGAGGAGGAGGAGGAGGAGGAGGAGGAAAAACGAATATACAGAAAAGGAACAAGGCACGAGAGGGGGAGAAAAAGTGGAAGAGGAAACGAGGAGGAAGGCGATGCGTGTGGGTTCAACGAAGAGGGTGTCGGGTTACCAATGAAATACTGGTACCATTTTGTTTACAATATTGTCGGGGGTGTATTCGAGAAAAGGGGAAGGGTGTGGGGCAGAAGGTCGGACACTGTCTCCGTGGAACACCTCTCGCGGCCAACGAGGGGAGGGGGGTGTGTGTGTGAGAGGTGAGGGAACGAGAGGAGGAAGGGAGGGGGAGTGTAGCAGGCCGGTACAACCGGGGATCCCCTTAAAGAATTATCTCTTTCTCGCGGGTTGGACCGGTGCGCCTCCACGGAGATCCCCTCGATTGGACTGATTCTTACACGCGCGGGCCGGCGACGAGCCTAAATTGCGAATTCCGCCGCGTTCCACACCGACAAAGCAACGCGAGTCAAACGAGCTTGTTCCCCCGCCGCCGGATGACAGATTTATGGTATTAGATGGGACACGCGAATTTGTGTTCCCCGGTGACTTCGATCCCTCCGGATGGCCTGAGAGGGTACAAGGAGAGAAGGACAGAGAGTTTGGAAGGGAAAGAGAGTGGGCATGTTTGTTGAAAGTTTGTTGAACTGCGAGAGACCAGATTTTCAAACGATTTTGGAATTCTTATGGCGAGGTACTTATTTCTTGTTTGAATTTTTCTTACAAATTTGAGAGAAAAGAACAAGTTGATACTCTATAAAGTGTAGGATAAAAGTAGAAGTAATTTTTATGTAGAAATGATATTAATCAATAAACTTATAGGTAAAATTCTTCGCGAGAAAAGAATCCATCAATCTTTTCAAACTTGCTCCATGTTGAAAAACGCACGTATGAATTTCCATATATATATAAATAATTTTTACACGAAAATAATATTAATCAACAGCGAGTGAATAATATCCAACATCGAGATTCTTCGCGTTGTTAAAAACAAGAGGAAGAAAGGAAGGTAATGTCAATAGAATTCATTAATCACAAATTTATATTGCTGTCCTGCCGTGCGAAAACACACAACTTGTGTAAAGTTTCAGCTTCAGAAATAACAGTTTTTACCGCGAAAATAATACCTATTAATCAACAATAACGCGAATAAATCTCCGATATGAATCGTTTTTAAAAAAAGAAGAGAAAAAAAAAAGGAGGGGAGAAAGGAACGAAGATCGGTCGATAAATCTCGACTCGATATCGATATCATTGGAGCAACAGGCGCCAATGAGCAAAAGGTGTAGCACCTCGATGCAGGAAGCATCGGATGGAAAATAGCAGGCCTTCGCGATTTCCACACTGTTAACGTCCCGCTATCGATCTTGCCGCAACTTCTCGCCTCTAATCATATCGCGGCCAACGTCTTCCTCGATGTTGCTCAGCCTAGCGTGAAAGACCGGCCATTCCAAACCCGATTTGTGTCTCGATTCGAAACGGATCGCTTGACCCTTGATACGTTGTCGGCTTCCGGGAATGTATGAAAAGTCTTGAGAAGGCTTCCGTTTGCAACGTGGCCACTCCTCGATCAATTCCCTTAACTTTTAAATCTTTCTCAGGTTTATTATTTTTGCACGTGGATCATTGGAGAAGATATTGTCAAATTTCATTTATGCAACAGAGTCTAAAATTTTTGTTAAAATTTCGTAACAATTTCCTATCCAAGAATTTTTGTAATATCGTTTCCCAAGTATAGACACTCCAGTTTATCAAAAGAAAAATCACGCGAGCACGAATCGACGAGTCCCCGCTCGATCCAGCTTTAATTTCGACTTTACGCGCTTACGTGCTTACCTGGTCTGCTCCATGGTGGTCCACGTCCATTTATCTCGTGGCACACATTCGTGGAAAAAGCTCGTGTCGGCCAGCGTCGTGTTATTCAAATGCAAACATCCGTTCCGACTTCGTGGACGCTTGACTTATTGGAAACGCCAATCGTGGATGATGCCGGAACTGACGTCGAAACTGTGTCGATGGGAGGATCAAATCCTCTGAATTTCGAATCTCAACCACGAAGAAATTCGAAGGTTCGAAACGGAGGTCTAAAATTGAAAAATTAAATCAGATTAAGTTGAAGGATGTTTCAAAAAATTTAAGAAACAATATAAAATACTCCTGAATGTAAATACTCCCAAACGTTAGAAAAAATCCGTAACAAAATGTTGAAAAATTCCTATCAAAAGACACGCCCTCGCACGTTTTCTACGTTCCACTCCAGCCTCGACCTTAACCTTTCCCCTCCTTTCGAGAGGAAAGAAAGCACTGTATACTCGGAACGCCACCCGAATTTTCGCAAGTTAAAAAAAAAAAAAAAAGGAATAATCCGCGAGAGGGCCCGGATGGGCAACACGCGCGGAACATTTGTCAGACACTTTAGGAGCTGTCGGCCCATTGTTTTCCCATCGATTCCCGGTCGGAAAGCACGCCTTTAACCGATGTTTTACACGCTCGATTCCTGGAACCGGATCCTCCATCTGGGATCGCAGACTTGTGGCATCCGAGTTGCACGTCCGTCCGAGGAAACAAGAGAAAGAGAAACGGCGCGCGGAGGGACACGGGCCGACCGTTGCAACGAGGGGGGGAGAGAGAGAGAGAGGGAGAAGAGGAGTCAGGTATACGTGGCCCGGGACCACGAGGCCCATTTCGCCTGTCAGGCCTAATTCCGCTCGGGCCCAGAATCCCTCGCCTCCTTTCTCGCTCGCTCCTTCGCCTCGTTTCGTGCAGCGCCCTTCTGTGGCTGCAGTTTATGGCCGTCATTACCTCGATCGGGACCCCGGACTCGGATTAAACGATTTGTTCGTGTGCACGGGCCCACTTTTATCGGGCGTGGATTTCGAGCCGGCGAAAGATTCGTTCGAGGATTCCTCGCGCTATTTGCCGACTTTTTTTTCAGATACTTTTTTAACGAAATTTTTATCTACCAGAGGTTCTATCGATTAATCTGAGACTGTTTAGAAACGAGGTTGCTTTTTTCAAGAACGTTTAATTCTTATGAAATTATGTTTCTCTCTCTCTCTCTCTGAAAGAGTCTAAGGATCCTGCAAGTAGAAGAGCAGGAACGAAACCGAAGAGACGATGACTGTTATGGTAAAAATAATTGTAAAAATTAGAAAAGTACTTCTAAGAAAGAAAGGATATTTTAAGGAGGTGAGTAAAGATTGAAAGGTGACGGTTTTTGAAAAATTTAAGAAACGTGGATAAATCTTTTTGAATTTGAAAGTCGCAATTTGTGAAAATTTAAAAAAGGAATTAACGAAGCTTCTCGAGCTAAATTCTTGATAAATAAATAGTTTCTAAACTAGTTTTCTTCAATAACACCAAGACTTTACAAAAATCAATACCAGAGTTTCTAGAGTTTCTACGATTCTTTCGAGAAAGATTCTGCATCGAAGCTAATGATACGGTATTCCACTCAATCATATCGATGAGTTCCATAATTGCCTCGCGATCCTAACCGGTTTCCACGGCTTCTGTTCTCCCTCGCTTTCGACGAGTTTCCAAAATAAAGCTAATGACACGATCGTATATCAATGGGATCGAGGAATTTTATTAGCTTCGCATTGGTTCGCCGTCGTCTTAAAATCTCGGCCGGATCGAATAGAACTGGGTTTACAGCAATGATCAATCTTCTAGTTCAATTATGTATTACGCCATCTAAGTTGGAAATTATGCACCCAACTTATCCGTGTATCTATATTTTAATCTATGTATTTATCCATTTTATAAAGTTTGTTTTATTTGCTTATCTCCCCGTGTTATTGCGATCTAATGATATAATATCGTTGATTGATATTTTAAGCCGGAACGAATTGCAATTCTTTTCTTCGTAAATCGAGTTAAAGGGCCTTTCCTGAGGAAAGGAAGTATCGACTTTAAGTTAAAATCTTAGCAAAGAAAGAAATTGTAAATGAAGAGTAAAGTATCATATTAATGAACTTATCAACTATACTTTTACCAATTAAAAATTCTATAGTTAAATTTCAACAGATAATTTTTAAAACTAATTGAACGCGAAAAGAGCATCGATTATTCTTCAATTTTTTTCTGCTATATTACAAACTTATTATATCTTATAATATCAAGAAACGTGAATGCCGCGTCAAACTTGATAACAAACTCTGATAATTTGCCATCGACACGACACACATCACTGTGATTCTCAGCCTCACCAAATATCGCGGACACGCTCTTCTGGAACTGGCCGTGTAAGAATAATAAAACGAAGAAGAAGAAGAAGAAGAAGAGGAGGAGGAGGAGATCTTGGAGATCCTCTCGTGGTATCCCTTGTGGTCGTCCCTCATAACCGGTACTCAACGACGCGCCACCAGCCATGTACAATGTTTAGCCGCATGAAAAGCAAACCCTGATGGATATTTTCATTGCCGCGATGACACTGGCTCGGCCGTGAGAGAATCGACCGGTCGTGTACACCGATTCGCCGATGGATCGGGTGTTCGATGCCCGTGGGCCCCGATGATTGGGTGTTGCGCAGGATCTAACGATAAGTGATGGATGGAGGGATAGGATTCCTCTGGGATTTTCTTTTTTTCTTTTTTCCTCTCAACTTGAAATCGCATTTCGAGAAGTTCTCTCGTTTTTTCGAACGAAGAGAAAAACGTTGACAGAGGATCGGCTCTACTAGGGCGAAAGAAATAAAATAAATCTCGAGGCTTGTTTATTAAGCTGCTTCGTCTAGGATATTTTTGCGCAGCAATTTTTGGCTTTTAGATCCCACTCACACCACGGATATCGTTGACACATGCGATAATAATCGAATCGGTGAGGAATAAAAAGTTGTTTGTTATTCCAAAAAGGAAAGAAGATTTATATATATTGGCTAAACGTATGCGTGCAACAGTATTTAATTTCAACAAAATGGATAAATTTTCACGGTGAGTATAAGCGAGTACACTTCTGACTGGCTTTTATATATCCTTTTCTTTTTTTTTTTTTCATTACTTCTCCTTCTTCTTCTTCATCATCTGGTGTACGGTAGAGGTTCTCCTTCTCTGAAGGAAGTAACAGTATCCGAGTGGATGGATTCCGTGCGAGGTGTGCAGGGAGCGTGTGGATTGTGTGCAGAATGAACGCAAACTCTGTGAGGGTAATTTGCAACACCGGCAATTTACATAATTAGCAGTTCTCAACTTGCGGCCCTCCACGACCCCCACCACCGCTCCTTCTCCCTCTTCCTCTCCCTGTTCTCGCCGTCCTTTTTCTCTCGGTGTTCCTCGTCTTTTTCCTCGATATCGAAGTCGTGGATGTTCGAGTCGAGGGAGAGAGAGAGAGAGAGAGAGAGAGAGAGAGAGAGAAAGAGAGATGGCGTTGTCGCGCGAAGTGTTCCGATTCCAAGTCGAAGGGTACTGGTTTGGATACTTTTCGGATGTTTGTGATGATGATGATGATGATGATGATGATGATGATGATGATGATGACGACGACGACGACGATGATTATTTGATTGTAATTCGGTGATAATTGGCGGCGTAAGGATGTTTCGTTAATAAGGATATATATAATAAGGATTGGATTTTAAGTCGAATAATACAGTTACGATAATTTGTGGATGTAAATTAATTTTCTTCGAATGAATTGTGTTGAAATTAATCTTTGAAATGGTAAATGCAAAAATTTATTTATACACGGGGCACGGTATAGAGGCTTGATGAGCTTTAGCCGATGATTATGAGACGGAGTGTAATTTATTTTCAATTTTGATTTATAATATTTATATAATATGTCTTTGGTAAAAGCAAAGCAGATGCTATTTTTTTTTCTTTTCCTTTCTCTCTCTCTCTCTCTCTCTCTCTCCTTTTTTATAGCGATTGTGATAATCTCTCACCTGTTGTTGTAATATGATTTTCAGTAATGAAAATTGATAATTAAAAAAAATGATTAATAGGCTACAGATATTTAATTAACATTTAATTAAGATAAGATGCGATATATCTCGAGAGAATAAATGACTATGGACTTCGGATGAGATTGATCTTTGAATGAGGATGTTAATTGAAGTTTTCTTGAATATAAGAGTGACTTAATTTAGTTAAGTGGTTTCTATGTACTAGGTAATTATTTCTCTAATTCATGAATAATTGTTCGTGCATTCATGTATTCTCTTTTGTTCATAAATAATTCATTGGATCTTGATTCTTTTATACTGTGGATATTCCCCTCCCACCCCCCCCCGCTCCCCTCTTTTTTAAATTACTTTTCTCGTTTCTGATTAATTTATTAGCGTTTGTTGAAAGCAATTAGGTAAATGATAAATTGACGATCGTTATGCAAATACATTTCGAAGAATATTCATTTCTTAATAAAATCCTCGAATCCTTCGTTATTATAAAAGGAAATACTTTAACACGTGGAAAAATTTCCCAAGAGCGGATAAATATATTTAATTAATAATAATATCTTCAAAACGAGGAGAGAATTTTTTTTTTTTTTTTTTTTTTTGAAAGAAATAACCTCCAACCTTCGGAAAGAAATTAATCATTCCCAAACTTCGTTCATTCCAAAGTTTCGAATAAATTAAATTAATCAAAAATAACGAAAGTGAAAGGGAAAGTACTCCGTTCTTCAACATTTTCAAACGAAACAAAACTCAAAATATCGTTCCACAATTACTACAACTCTCTACAACTCTCTACAACCATCCTCGAAAACCGAAAATTGGACTTTTGGATCGCTCTTCCAACCTCAACTTCTTCGAACTCGAATTTCCATCCCAACCGTCGCCACCAGAATAATTTAGGAAGAAATTACGAGAGACGAAAAAAAAAAAAAAAAAAAAAAAAGAACAAAAATAAAATCTGAACAAGCTTCGAGGATCGAGGGACGCGCTAATTGCACGATCACCGGGTAATCATCGATTAAAGGACACGAATATTAACGAGGCCCTCGAGAATGGTTCCACGTTCCACCCTGAAAACGGACTTACGAGCTGTCGACAATCGGCAGACACGACGAACTATGAGATCTATTAATTGGCTATCGACGTCTCTCTCTCTCTCTCTCTCTCTCTCTCTCTCTCTCTGGCTAATTATCGACCCTTCGTCAACGTTCCAATTAGCGTTCGGTTCATTATCGCCCGTGTTAACCTCCCACCACTTCTGCCAAGGGGTAATTCTCAATCGGAGGAACGATTAATATCCGGTGTTAATTTCGCGTTTAGCGATTGAGTCTCGCCGATTAACCGTGTTTCATTTAATGGACGGTAAATGGATAATGGTGGATGTCGTTAATTCGAGGGTTTCCTTTCTTTTTTTTTTTTTCCTTGGAACAAGAGAAATTGGAATTCGAGTTGGTGGAAATGAAGCGTGCTTTATTTAACGGAACTATAATTTTATTGGAACATTGGATTGGTTTAAAATTCTCGGAAGAAAGATAGAAATGATGATGTTTTATACTTTATATTATGGGCCACGTGTAAGGCGTGATGTGTAATTTGGAAGAAGTATCATTTCAAGGAAGTATCAGTTCAATAGTAT
Organism: Apis florea; assembly: GCF_048593485.1. Classification (NCBI taxonomy): domain Eukaryota; kingdom Metazoa; phylum Arthropoda; class Insecta; order Hymenoptera; family Apidae; genus Apis; species Apis florea. The sequence goes on along the minus strand of NW_028256549.1, from coordinate 6,048,484 downwards.
TCAAAACTGGTAGCAAAAATCTTATCCATTTTTAAAGGCGAAATCGCTCGGCCGTTGGTTGGTGGAAAAATTACTCGAAAATTCTTGCACGCCTTCATAAAAAAATCACGAGGCTTGAGGCATGGCCGCCATTATATTGTCAACCGATAAGTGCAGGTTAGAGGCTACCGGGTAAGTTCACGAAAATAACGACTCTTTGTAATCGTTCGCCCCTGCACATCCGTTGTTTCGGTTGCTGGCTAATTGCGGGCCCAAATAATTACGCCCGAACTGGCGATTAAAAAAGCAATTATCGACAAGGATAATTGCCAACGCTTCCGTGGAAACGAAACTCCCTCCTTCTCTCTCTCTCTCTCTCGATTCTGTATTCCTCCTTTTCCAATTCTCGAAACCGTGTAAAATCTTCCAAAAAATCCTTCCGTTTTGCGTATGTAACAACCACGAATGTACGAAAGGCTGTCTGGTTGGAATGAAACGCACACACAAGTTGTCGTGAAGAGATGATATAATTTATTTTCGCTATATTCGTTTTAGAACACGAACTGTATCATCCGCATTACCGTACAATCCTACGCCTTTTTTTTTTTTTCCTTTTTTTTATTTTTTGCACGTCGAGTAAAATCACAATTCTTCTTCCTCTTATTTACAACGTTATTTACAAAAAAGACGCGGGACCACCGGTCGGGCGCGCGGCCCGATCGTTCGCCGAGGAATCGCACGGATCCATCCGTGGACGCGTGCTCCGCCAAATGGCGTCCGTTTCGAATCCCACGAAGTGTCGAGAACGAACGAGATTAAAATTACGCTCGATCTCGAGCAGGGATTTGGAGATTAGAATAAAAAAAAAAAAAAGAGAAGAAAAGGAAAGAAGAAAACGATTGATTTCTCGGGAACGATCGTTTCCGGAGGCATCGTCGCGCTCGGCCTCTCGTCGCGCGGGATATATAATCGATATTTAATAATAATTTAAATTGTCAGTACATCGATTTCAAATAGGGAGGGGGGGGGGGGGAATACTGGTCGCTCGTGGGACAACGACGAGTTAAATACAATTCGCAAGTACAAGAGTTTTGTTAAACACTGGGGGTGTTTTTTTTTTTTTTCTCTCTTTCTTCTTCACTTTCTAAAAAGGGGTACGAAGTTTGGCACTCTCATGTTTTCCTTCCTTTTTTTTTTTCTTTTTAGTTTTTTTCTTCTTTTCCATCGCTCGTCGGTTGCGGTCTGCGCACACTGGAACGTTTCCAGATGCGAGGATCGATTTCTAAGTTTTATGGATTCGCGTCGGGGTTTAAAAAAAAAAAAAAAGAAACAGGTCTGTTTCTTGGGGCAACAATTTTTGAAAAATGCTTTTGAAATAACTTGGATTTGGTTCAATCGAATGAATTCGTTTCGAACGAACGATGATTCCGATCTATTTTATAGGATCGTTTCGATTATCATTAATATCGTTAAATTGCTTGAACAAACAATCTGTATTAATGATGATCTAGTCGTAATGAATAATTTGCAATAATTTAATTGCAATTGAACCCAAAGTTCGCCAAGTTTTGGGCGAAAATTCTAATCCAAAATTCTGTCATAATTTCGAGAATAAAATAAAGTTTTTCTTACCAATCTATTATTTTTGATTTAAAGGAAGCAACGAAAGCGAATCAATGATTCGCCATGTTGATAATAGTGAGTGATAATTTCCATCCGGATTCCAATATAATTTCTTCCTTTCTTTCTTTTCTTTTGTCTCATCAATTATCATTAGTGCACATTATAATTAAAACTGATTTCACGAAACGTTCAGAAATTCAATGGGTCCGTATTTCAGTGTGCGTAGGTCGCTCCAATCGCATCATCAACAAGCACTCATCCTCTTATTCCTTTCTCTCTACATCTAATCCTCTCTCGTAATCATCACGATCCTCAACTTCCTCCCAAAAAGCGATCAAACGCGCTTTTCCACGTCGAATTATTTACAGATACACGCGCGCATACACATACACTCACTCATTCACACGCGCATACGCATATACCACGTCCTTCCGTTTCGATCCTTTCAACACGAAACGTTGAAAAGACGGCTGATCCACCACGGATCACAGTCTACGATTCTTCTCGATATTTATTTATTTATATGTACACGAGCAGGTTATGCTCCGCCATCAGAAATTTTATGGCAAGATGCGCGTGAACGCGATATATAATAACCAACGGAGGATTAGAAACCCGTCTGATCTATTCGATCCGTTTTCCATCAAAATATTCCCAAAAGGAATATCCTCGAAATATTCCCAAGGAATATTCTCTCGCCTTCTCTCTTCGAATCGATCGAGGAACTATGGTATGGTACAAGAAAAAAAAAAAAAAAAAGAAACAACACCGGGAGAGAAATTGATATCACCGAGAGTAAGCGCAATTCCATTCGCATGGAAAAGTGGTGGAAAAAGTTCGAAAGGTCGATCGAGTTTCTTCGAAACGTTTCTTGAGCTACGTTCCTCGAGTTTCCGCCGGAAACCAGTCCATTTGGCTTCGACTCGGGGGGAAACAATGCCTCCATTATCCAGTTTCCGCGCACAGTTCGAAACTTCGCGCAATTCCTTCGATCGTCCGGCCGAAAGTGGTCACGTTTCTCTCTCTCTCTCTCTCTCTCTCTCTCTCTCTCTTCGATCGCTTTCGACGAGGGGAACACGGGTGAGCTATGTCAGTCTTGCCAACAGGGATATCCGCAGTCTTCCGCAGTCGTCGTCCAACGGCGACTGTTGGAATTGCCGATCGATGGGGAAAATCCTCGGCAATTCCTCGATCGAACGATCATGAGCTTGTCAGCGGGACACGTATTTGATAACGTATCGTGCGCCGTTTATTTTCGTTTACCGGTTGCGATCTTTGGAAACTCGCGAGACACGCAATTCCACGACAATTTCATCGTCGTCGATTCCTTTTCTCCTTTCTAGTCTCCTCCTAGCCTCTTCGGTCTGCCGCTTTCGTTTCGTTTACATCTTCGCTCGATGTATTTTGGAATTTCAACAATTCCGCAAGTCTCTCAAACTTTTTCTCGAGCAGTCCTTCCGCGATCGTTACAAGACGATCGATCTTCGCTTCAACACTCACTTCCTAAGATTGTGACACACGCGCGATCTCACTATCGACAATTTTTATATAAAATTTCTGGTCGAATCGCAAGAAATTTTTTGATCTCCACCGACAATTTTCGAACTCGTTTCGATCACTCACTATCCGTATCGTTCAGCAACTCCAGCCGTTCCATCCAAGTTTTTCGTTTATTCCCAATCTTTTCAAATTTCAAAAACTCTCTACACTTCACACGATGTTCACAATATATATAAAAAAAAAAAAAAAAAAAAAGAAAAATTTCTTCTCCGGCAATTCCAAATCGCGATCCTTCCAAAATTCTCGATTTTATCCCGTTTAGATCTTCTCGATGCATCGCAACCCTTGATTTTACACCCCTCTCCCCAGATTTTTACAATCGGGAGGGCAATTCCGACAATTCCATCGCACAGTAGAAAATCCAAAAGGTTTCCCCTTTACATAGGCCTTATACTTTCTTGTCGATCGAACCACGGTTGCCACAAATTCGAGCAATCGTTCATCGTCGGTCAGACGCAATTCCTGGCACCTTAGTCCAGGCAGAGAACGTCTAGCTACGCCTCCGAGCCGCTAGAACACTCCTCCGCCTCCGGATCGATGTGCTCCTCTTCCTCCTCCTCCTCGTGGTGATAATCTCCGGTCTCCTGTTGCCATTTGCTCACGTGATGGGTGTTCTTATTGTTGGAATTGTTGTTCGTGTTCCCGCCCCCTCCACCACCGCCACCACCTCCGCCTCCACCGCCCCCAGATTGCTGCTGCGCTTTCGCCTCCTCCTCTTGTTGCATCCGCTTGTGCTTCGTCCGTCGGTTCTGGAACCATACCTTCACCTGCAACGATCACAAAGTCGATTTTCCTCAATTCGATTGCACTTTTACAAACAAATGAATGAATATATGTAACGTTTAATATACGAGTCGAATAATAATTGGAAATGATTCACATTTTCCCGAATAATAACGAGTTAAAATAAATTGTCACCTTAAAGATCCCTAGACTAATATATTCTAGTAACACGAAGATAATCCAAAGTATTTTTTCACTTCAAATTCGATCTTCCGTGTAAATGTATATCCAAAATTAATCGTGAATTAATAGTCACTCAGACATAACCATTAATAATTTTGGAAACGTAACAAGCCATATCCAGTAAGACATTTAAAACATCGTGAATCTAATATAACGTGAAGAATAATAACGTCGAGAATTTTCAATTCCTAATATATTCCAAGCTTAAATTATCCCCTTCGGTTCAGTCAACACGCTGTAAAAAAATTTGCATCTCAGAAACGATCGCAAATCACCGATTTCTGCTCTCCAAGAAAGAAGAGAAAAAAATAAATAAAATTATTCCATTCATCGGGACACGGCACAAATCACTACGTCTAAAGCGTAAATAATCGATCCGACCAATCCAATTCCAACATTGCCAGGGGTTGTGCGACCCCGTAGCCTCGGCAAATTAAGTGGCAACTAGTTATAATCCACCCCAGTGTATCAAGGAGCCACCCCTTAACGGGGTGTATCCGGTTACAATGGGTCCGTGTCGTTGACGCGGAACCCCTTTCGCCAAGGGGTTGGCGAAAAAAGAAAAGGGGATGGGACGACTGGCTGCGAACGATTCCGTGCCGCGCATTGTCCCCGAATTGACTGTTAGACATACACATTGTCCTGTTCCTGCTTCCTGCTCTCGGACGGAAGGGTTGAAAGGGCTCCCATTTTCGAATTATCTACGCGTGAAATCAGCATTTGTCCACGATCGAAAGGGGGTGGGAAGAGGGGTATGTTTGTCTAACATACGATCCAACGTGGTTTTGACAAGACCCGGATTAAACCCTGTTGAGGATCGAACGACGTGCGTGGAGATCATCCAACGATGATACGGTTTGCAAATGGAAATTGTGACGATGATGGAGTTTAGAGTGGAATTTGGGGGCGAATGGGGCAAGTGGAAGGCTCGGGACGAAACGGTTACCTCGTGTTTGGCGATCTTTTTCCTTTAATTGAATTTAGAAAAAAATGTGCATGGATGTCTCTTTTCTTCTTCAAATTCAAGTATTTTCGGCTGATTTTTTTTTTTTTTTTTTTTAATTAATACAAAAAATCGACAGGATAGACATTTGATTCCAGTTCTTTTGTCTGTCGAGTAATTCGATATTGATAGGTTGAATTTATTGGATCAAATGAGAAGGATCACGTATTTGAAATATATATATATATATGTATATTATAGATAAATATTTAAAAAAAAAAGAATTCATTTCTAATTCCAATTTTACCATCCAATTATTCGCCATTACAAAGAGGAAATACATAACAGTAGACATTAAATTTTAAAAAACCCGTTCCGCTAAAAATAAATATATAAAGTGTTAATATATTCATGGAACATTTTTTATTATTATTTTTTTTTTTTTTTATCAAACACGAAACTTCCCACGAAATTGTATGCACAAAAATGCCAGCGTTGAAATTCCATTCTCGATTCTCGTCGAAATTCTAAAAATAAAAATTCGAACGGCATCGAACGAGATCCAAGACTTTCGTATCGCGGACCCCTCCAAATCGCATAAATCCTCGTCCAAGCTTGTTGGAACATCTTTTATGCGATTTTTACGAACTACAACCCCCGGCAAAATAGCAGCAGTCGATGAAGCGACTCGACTCGTAGGAGGGGAGAGGAGACAGCCAGGTTAAACCGAGTGTAAATCGAGTTGGGGGTGGAGGATGGTGGTGGTCTCGAAAGAGGAGAGAACGTTCGAGCTGATCCTGGGGAATAGGCCACGTAGAAAGGGGTGGCCGGGTGTTTCCGCGTGCGTGAAGATCCGCCAATCGGGTTTCAGGAGCGGCCGTGGTCGCCACGGCAACGCCTCGGGGACGTAGGGCGATTACGAAATGGGGGGTAACTCGATTAAACGTACGACACACCGAGGAGGGTGTCCTGTGGGGGGGGCGACCAGGGGGTGGGAGCGGCCAACGCGATTCTCTATTTGCCCTCTTAATCATCCGTTAAGTGCCACAATCCTCGAAAGGTTCCCCTGGGTGCTACAGAGAGGGAGAGGTCGAATAGAAGCTCTGTCCGTGTGTATTACACGTACACGTGAAATCCTCCCCCTTCCTTGTCTTGCCAACTTACACACCCGGCCGTTAATTCCTCCTGCTAATTGTTCGCGTTACTCTAGTAGTTGAAGGGGAATGGCAGGGAACCGAATCGAGACGATTTATCGTTGGAAAAATTAAATTGGCGGTGCGCATCAATTGTTGCCAATATTCTGTGCCAATCGAGCTATTAGTAACCTATTACCGTAATGAATGAACAACACGTAACTGGATGGAAACTAATTAAAAAGATAGGTTTTCTTTCTCGCCCAAGGATCAAACCTTCTCCAACTGTGCTCAAACCGAGTCGGTTGCGCGGCGGCGGATCTGGACAACCGATCGAATAACACGACCTTCCATCCCTCGATCGAATTACCGCGCGGATTACGGCTAATAACAATCCGCGAGGATCGGCCAGTCGGATAACGAAGCCGTGTGCACGCGCTCGAGGGAGAGCCGTAATTGAAGCTGCTCCCGGGACGCTGCGCTAAGTGACAGGTGAACACCTTATACGCGAAAAGGGATAAAAGTGGATATGGCGCGCATTTCTCCTCTATGGGGAAGAGGACGAGAGAGGACAGTGTGCAGGTGTGCGAGGACTGTGCGCCGGAGCGGAGGCTGGTTCGTGGAACGTCTTCCACGTCTCCTTGAAAGGAGTCGCGAGGCACCGACTGTCTGACCATATTTGCGTTTCGGAAATTTCGCTGATTGATGGCGACCAACCGCATGGGCGTAATTGGCGTCCCGCGGATCTTAGGTGGCGAGAACATGGCGATTGGGCGGCGACTGGGGTTTAGAGAGGAACGGAGGGGAGGTGCATCCAGGGGGGTGCTCGTCCTTCTTTCACGCGTCGTGATGCTTTAGGTCGAGTGTTTTTTAGGTTTCTCTTTTTCTTCTTTTTTGGTTTGTTGGTCGAGTAGGTTCAGGAGTAGTAGGTAATGGTTTCAGAGAGAATTTTATATTATCGATTGTTTTTTGGATTTTTCTTCTTTTCTTTTTTTTTTTTTTTTTTTTCTTGCCTCGAGAAGATTGGTTTTCGATTGATCGATCTCTTTTGGGATTTTTCTGGGAAGCAAAGAGGATAGGTTTTGAATCATGGTTCATGGAGTATTTCTTTTTGAAATTTTTTAGCCGGTCGAAGTTTTAATAGGAATAGACAAAGGTTCAAGAATTTTAAATTATCGATTGTTTTTTGGATTTTCAATCTTGAGATTTGAATAAAATAAATAAATCATTCGTTGAATTTCTTCCTTTTTGAAATGAGAATTTTTAATTAATTTTCGGATTTTAGATTTAGAATTTACAGTTAAATCAATTCATAGAGTAGTTTGAAGGTTTTTTTTGGAAACTTTTGGAATATCTAGTTTTTTTGACAATTAAAATTGAATTAGACGAAATATTTGAATTTTTGATCGAGTATTTTAAATGAATTTTTATATGAATTATTCAAGTCAGTTAGTTCGAACAATTAGTTGTTTTCTTTCCCCTCCTGTGAAATTTGTGTTTTCGAATGATTTTGTAATTTCGATTTCCTTTTTTTTTTTTTTTTTTTCGATACGATATAAAATTTTTACCCGATAAAATGAATATGATAATAGTCTCTTCGAAGAAAATTGAGTAAGTAGTTTCAAATTGGAGTGTCGCGGAAGATGGTAATCACGGTTTTCGATTAAACCCATCTGATAATTGGTATTCTAATTACGTCGATATCCAGTCGATCTCGTATCGTTATAGAACGATGGTCGTGTCGTGCGAAAAAAAAGGAGGGAGGGGGAGGGAAGAGAAGAAGAATATAGGAAAATCGAAGGTTTCGAGGTCTAATCTATCAGAGTCCTTTACGTCCGCTGTTAAATATAATTATCGACTCTTTTTACTATCCACCTTGGAAATTGGATGTTCCTTAATGGAAATTAATATCTGCCGTGATTGCCATTCCCCATTTTCTCCTCGTCACGGCACGGAAACGCAATCCTCGCCATCCTTTTATTATAATTAAAACTTGACACTTTGAAGGAATTTACAGAACGAAGCCCCAATGAATTCAATGAGAATGTATCAACACTTTGTGAAAGTTTAAAGTAAAATCTTATTATCTTTCAAACAATTACGAGAAATTGGTATTTTATTAACAATCGTGGAAGTAGTTTAAATCTTACACCTACTTTCTAGAATTTGAAATAAAAAAAATTATAAAATTTTAATTTCTGCTTCAAACGTATAGAGAGGACAAGCTTGAAACTTTCGTATTTCATTGAATGAAATAAATTACGTTCACGCTTAATTTCACTCCCTTCGAATCGCCGCAATCGAACAACCACCAAATTGATTCAAAATCAAATCCAAAAAAAAAAAAAAAAGAACTCGCTATTTGTCACTTGCATTATTTGTTGTACTTGTATTATTAATTTATTCGAAAACTTAGTGTTCGTGTTTGAAATTTTGTACGCATAAAAAGAAAAAAAAAAAAAAACTACAATCAAATCTGCCTCTCCCTCCAATTTCCTGAGACCGGAAATCGTCCCAGACTCGCCAGTTAAATATTCAAATCGATCCCTCCTCCCCTCTCTTCCAACGTTTCCACCCGAAAATATCCATTTCCAAACCCCCGAAAAAAATGCTCTTCTTTCTCGATCGAGAAACGAGAGGTGGATTAAACGAGGAAGAGAGAGGGGTGGCGAAAGAAAAAACAGACATTGTCGTTTTTCCCCGGCCAAATCAAATCCGCGCGGGCCAATGGCTGCTGCCCACGCCGGTAATCCCCTAGGGACTGGCCAGTCACGCTCGAAACATTATTTTTAATCCCCGGGCGTCCGACGCGTCGCGACGATCCACGCCCCGCCGCCGATCGCGCGCCACGGCTAAATAAACCCTGCGATATTATTTTTCAATTGTCGTCAAGCGCGAGTGTTTTGTCAGGGCGAAATTGAGCGTGATCTCCCCGCCAGGGGCAGGGTGGCAATTTCGCCCAGGGATGCGCCCTTCATCCGCGCGTTACCTTCCCTTTTTTTTTCTTTTTTTTTTTTTTTTCATTCGACCAACAAACGTTTGCACAGAATTTAATCCGACTTTCGTCTCGAGTTTTTGGAATCGAAGAAGATCTGAGAGGAATTGGAAGAATTGGTTGCTAATTGTTGGATCATTTGTAAAAGGAGGAAGAAGATAATAATTCTAATTCTAATTAATAATTTGAATTAGAATCTTTGAATCGCGATAAAGATTAAACGCGGCGCGAGGTTAGGTTCGATCGAAACGAAATCGGCGGCCATATTGACACGAAGCAGGGCTGCCAATTTCATCAATCGAACACACTTCTCGCCCGTCGCAATGTATTTACTAACGGTCCAGGATTTTTTCCGCCGGATTTCCAGCAGGATTAAAAAAGGGAATGATATTTTGTTAACGGAATAGGAAGCGTCACGTTTCGAAAGAGTGTCGGCGACACCTGCGTGGATTAACGACACGCGTGCACGGTGGAGACGTGGAATCAATATATATATATATGGAAAGATTGATCAAATACTTCAAGTTTGGACAATAGTGCGTGTGTCAAACAGTAATCATTGTTTCATCCCTGTACGATTGATTTTTTCGTTTGTGTTCGAAAGGCTAGTAAAAAAGAAAAAATACTGGATGAAGGTGCGTTAGTATTATAAGTTGGTAGCCTTGTTTAATGTGACTTGTATTTTATCGGTGTGACGATGAAATTTTCTTCTCTTTTCTTTTTATCAAACGAGGGATTATAATTTTCAAACAAGAAACGAGCATTGCTTGCTCAAAATGACTTAATTGTTCGACTAATCGTTTCCTTGGAATTCTTCTTTTTTTTTTTTTATCTTCTTCACTAACACGTGAAAAACATTACGTCTCTTACAACGTCAAAATCATAAATAAAATGGAAGATCGGAAGAGAGATCCAAATTGAATTCGAAGAGACATACAACATACAAAATAATCCTCGCCTCAGCAGGGAAAAAAAGAAGCAAAGCAAAACATTAAACGAATTAAATTATTTAAAGGGAGAAAAAAAAGAGGGGGGAAGGGGGAGGGCAGAACTAGTGCGTATATTTGTAACAAAGCTGTCAACATTTCTCTAAACAGAGTGTTAGTCGAGAAAGGCAAGCGGGATCCCAAAAGAAACACTTCCATCCCGGGTCTGGTCGAGCTCCGCAGTCCCCTAAAGTGTAACGATTTCTTCGACCGATCTCGGGGATCGGTTCCTGCGCGAGCCGAGGCCGACAGTATGCGCACAAACTCGACGACACACGACAGTGACATGCCGGAATCGTGACGAGAAAACCAAACGCCTCTCCCTCCCTCCCCTCCTATCTCTCCCCTCTCCTCGTGCGGCAAGGGGAGAGCCGAGAGTAAGGAAAGAGGAATCGGCTCGCCTCGCCACTGCCACCGCGCCTATCGTTTACGCCGATCGTTCGGATCGGGAATATCGTCTCGCTTCCTTTTCGCAGGGGCCTTCCTTTGAGCCGAGCCGATCGTTTGGAGGAGCGTTTCGAGAATTTCCCTCTCGGAAAGGAGAGGATTTTTATTTTTTTATCTTTTTCTCTTTTTCGTCTCTTTTTTGAAATTATTGTTGGAATGCTTCGGAGAATTGGAGACAGGTGGAGTGATTGGAGGGATCGGCGCGATGATAAGTATGGGGGGTGTTCGTGAAAATTTTTGGATTTGGATTCTTTTTTTGAGAAGGAAGTTCGTCTTTTTTTAAATTGTGGTGGAAGGAATTTAAAACAGGCGGAGTTGGAAGAATTGATGTTAATGAAGTTTATATCGAAAGGATGGGAAAATAAAAAGAAAGAAATGCATAAGTGGGGTTGGAAGGATACCATGATGAGATATTTGAAAGAAAAATTAAAAATTGAAAATTAAGGGTTAAAAAAAATACTTTTAAATTGTTTTGATGTTGGATTTGGGGAATGAATACACAAATGGAATTGAAAGATAATTTTAAATTTCTCGTTGAGGAAGAATTTATAAAATGAATTTCTTGTTTGAAATTATATTGGAATGCTTTGGATGTACAGGTGAGAAAAATTCCCTAAATCTTGTCACTTTGCAAAACAGCACTACAAATAATCTTGATTTGAATTCAAAATCCTTTAAACGTCAAATCAAACAAGATTCTCAGCCAGAAAAAAAAAAAGAAAAACTCTACAACAAGAGATTCATTAATTCTTCCCTTTAACAGCTGCCATGACATCCAAACTATCATGCAGTTTAATTGAAACGATTATTCTTTTCCTATCGCGTATATATTACACCAAGGATGCATGTCAACGATCGCGAATGGAAGACAAGGAGGGAAAGAGAGAAGATTCTTCACGCAAATTTCGCCGTTTTAATTACCCATTGTTCATGGCTCCCTCTCTCGAACAGGCGTTGCTCGCCAAGCGTAGAAACAAGACAGGCACCCCTTATTTCCCATCTAGTTAGCATAATATTGTTTTCACGAGGTAAACGATAAGAGGGTCGTAAAGGTGTAACGCTTTATGGAGAAATCTTGATATATTCTGTACTACACTCGATGATTGGATAATATCATGATAAATGAGTTGTAGTTTGCTCGATTAGGATTTGAAACTTAAATTGTTTCTTATTCTTTTTTTTTTTTTTTTCTTCATCGACAACGATTGATTGAATTTTGAGTCGAGTTTTCGAAGTTGGGATCGACGTTGACGACGAGTTGAAAGAGAAAACGAGAGATAAAAAAAAGAAAAATTAGAAGGAATTGGATTTTAAGAGGAAAATGTAAATGTGGATACGTGGATTTACTTTGAAAATTTGCTCTCTACGTAAAAAAATTATATCTAGGACTTTTTTTCTTCACGACGGAAGAAAAAGAGGTAAAAGAGATGGAAAGGGAAATTTGATTAGAGGGAAGGAGAAAGGAAATTGTGGACAGAGTTAAAAAATAGAGCTAACTCTTTCTTCTTCTCCTTCTTCTTCTTCCTCCTCCTCTAAAGAGGATTAAAAAATTAATTCATTTTAATTTTCCTCTACGCCAAAAGAAACTTCTTTCTTAATCTATATTATTTTCGTAGAGAATCACGAATATTGAATCACAATTCCAATTCTTAAATATTCATTTCTCAAACTATCATCCTATCTGATCCTAATTATCTTACAACCTGACTTCGAATAGAACTATCGAATAATTAATTATAAACAAAAATCATTCCATCATCTGTTTCCACATTCTGTACAAACTTCGAATAAAAATATCTCCTAGAGTAACAAGTACACCCATACATCCTACACCCACGCAATCGACACGAATCGCTCGAAACGGGCAACACACGAAATCGAAGGATCCCGAAATCCTGAACCCCGGCCAAGAAACAGGAAACCGGGAAAAATAACCGCGGGATTCATGCATGATTCTCTACGCGGACCGATGAATCACTCTTGTACCGTTCGATTCTCGAAATTCCGCGTTCCTGCTTTGGAATGAAAATCGTGAAACGGAAGGGGAACGAGATGAGGGCGAGAGAAGAAAAGAGAGAGAACGGTGCAACCGATATAATATCAACCGGCTATTATTCCCTGCGAATACTCTCGCTATATATATATATATAACATATACCCCTTTTGCCCGTGTCGTGTGTTACGTTGCCCGGTTGGACGGTAATGGAAAGAAGTTTTGCATATTATGCAGGCCGCGTGCGGATTCTCTATGCATAATGAGGCGTGTCGTCGCCGGACTAAGAATAAAGCATTGCGAATGCGCTGTCATCCGATATTGTATGTGAACGTGGCCTCCTCTTCCTGGCGCAATTATGCGACTGATTCGACGTCCCCTCCCCTCCACCCGTTAATTATTATTTCAGATTAACGCCAAGCAACCGTAGCCATTACTTCGAACTATCCGAGTTTCGATGGAACTCGTTAACTCGGATTTGGAAATTCTTGGAAAAGGGGGGGGGGGAGAGGGAGAGGGAGTTTGAAGAAGGTTTGGCTATGTTTTTTAATCCGTGTTCGTTTTTCTTTCCACGACGATATTTCGATATCGATATCGAGAGTGTAAATGTTAAGCGGAAGCATCGATTGTTCGATGAGCGAAAGCGAAAGTTTGATTCCGATTAAATGATCGCGATGAAAGCTTTTATTTCGCGGTTAATTGCAACGATTTTCACCCTCGTTCGAATGTTTTAAGTAGGAGCGCGAGGAGGAGCGTGGTAGGGGTCGCTAGGGATATTTGCGGTGAATCTAGGGATCCCTAACCTGCCGCATGATGATTAATGAACGCACAAGTGGACGCCGGCGGGGGCTCGATAAGAATCCCACGATTCTTGAGTAAAAAGAAAAGAAGAAGATCCTTATTTACATTTTTATGGAGCCGGTAATTTCGAATTTAGGAATTAATTTAGCCAAGTATTTGTAAGATATCATAGGAACGAGCGGTTGGCAAAAGATTGAATTGCAAATTACCACGCGATTCAACGCGGCAACAAGTGTGTACTTTCTTGGGTTACTGATGAATCCCTCTCGCGTTCGCGCGCCAGTACACCTGATGGTTTGATCAATTAGATTCGTTTTTTCTTTCAGTTTGATCCAGTACTTCATACGTGACCGAGTTGCAAAGCGATATATCAACGTTGTGGCCTGATATTTCATTGTTTTCCACCTAACCCGCTGTTTTACATTCAACCAGTTCACCATCGCTTGTGACATTGTTTCTCAACCGAGTGTCTCTCACCAAGCATTTGAAACATTAACCGAGAATGTTTTAAATAGAGAGAATTTCTTGGAATAATTGCGTGCACGTAATCCGAAGCAACAATCTTGTCGCCTGAGATGTTTAATGGCGACTACTATTAAACAAACAAGACATCGGCTAGTTACCCAAGACAAATTTATCTTTTTTGAGTTCTTATTTATTATTTTTGTCCAATCAATGACTATAAAATTATATACGAATATATTATTCGTAAAAAAAGAGACAAAGCGCGTGTAAGTCCTTGAATTCTACGTTAAAAATAATTGTAACTAAATGCAACACGTTTAAAAGAAATTTATACAGCTACTTTTCCTGTAAAAAAAATTTTATCTGTACCTCGAAAAATATATCCTAATATATTCATATACAGAAAATTCTACGTTAGAAAAATATTAATTCTTTACGAACAAAATGATGAAGAACGAAGAATGAAAAATATTACACAATTGCGATACGAGTTTAGTTTATAAATTGATATCAGCAATATAGAGATAATGTTTACTTTGTATGTTGTTGTATCGTCATGGTTGGACCCAAAGAAGAAAAGAAGAAGAAGAAGAAGAAGAAAAGATGAAAAAAGGAAAAAACCCTAAAGCGAGTAAACCTGTTATCAGCTCCAATTTGCACCACTGTTCAACAGCCGAATTTGATTAGACATCCTCAGACTCATAGCCTGGAGGTGTTCGCAATGTATTTGGAACCGTTTCTCCCCTCGCGACCGGCGCGAAACGCAAAATGGACGGAGAGTGAAACGCCCGAGGCGGCCATCCGGACAATGTTCTCGCGTCCATGTGGACCCGGCATTACGAGCAGGTCGAACTACGAAAAAATTGGGAAGGATGGTGTGCACGGGAGATTATAAGGTTGTTAACGACGCGGAATCGCGTTCTTGGCCAACTGAAACCCGATGCAAATTACGCGGTAATATACAGTCCGGCATGCTAATAACGTTGCAGTAAATATCACCGCGTATTTCGCGTCGAGAATGTATGGCCGTGCCGCGTTTATTTTGCCCGCGAGACGTTTAGCCTCCAACGCGCATGCGCGGCTGGCCCCGTGGCGGCGCTGCCATTCGTTAACGCTAAAACACCGGCAAGTTTGGTCTAGTTACAAACGCCGCTGGCCATCCCGTTACGATTATTCTTTTCGAGAAACGTTAATGGCAAATCCTGTTTTCTTTCACGTTAGTTCTCATCGATCAGTTTTACTTAGATCAAATTACGAGAAATTGATATAAACATCGATATCGTTTGGAAAAAGAGTATCTAACGAGTGATAAAGATTCGAGTGGAAGTTAAATTTTGATAGGATAAATAATATCATTGTCGCACACTTTGCCCTCACCTTAAACACGAAGATTAATAAGCGTAAATAAGCGATTCCAATTTTCGATTACGAGTTTGAGGAAGGTAATTGTAAAATATAAAGCATATGAATGAATAACTTATAAATTGCAAAACGATTTTACACGAGCAATTTAAATAATCGTTATTATAATAAATTGATTCACAAAGTGAACGTCAACCAGATTGATCGATCATACCAGTCACGATAAATACAACGCGAAAATTGGAACAACGTGAATCGATTAAAAAAAAAAAAAAAGAAGAGAAGAAAATTGGCAGATGTAACGTAGCCTTAATGCAACACGGGCCCCTAACAGGTTAAGGCGTACCCGCATCGCCGTGTCCACATCCTCCCCCATTGTCCTTCGCGATCTCCGCCTCCCTTGGCCTTCTCCTTCACCCGCGAAAAGACGTTTCTATCGTTACGCTGATAAGCGGCAATTAACCGGATGATTTACGAACCCGGCTTGAACCGGTGGTAACCACGTTGCAAACCGATTATTTTGTAAACTCGGCGGACAGGTACACGAAACGACCGCGACGACAAATGTTTGATTTACCGCTGACCTTCTTTCCTCCCTGCGTACGCCTCGTTAATTACGAGTTGTAACACACTGTGGAGAGAAAGAGAGAGAGAGAGAGAGAGAGAGAGAGAGAGAGAGAGAGAGATTATGCGAAAGAAAAAGGTCGATTTCGCGCGTGCAATAATCGAAGACGATCGGCCATTCTCTCTCTACTTTCTCTCTCAATCTCTGGCCCCATAATACATGTAACTAGAGATTCTTTTTCCCCTTCTTGCTTTTAACACGAATCGCCCGTGTGATTTATTAACACGTTACCAACTGTTGATCTCTTTGCCTGGCTAATTGTAAGTGTTAACCGTTGACGTTCGAGATATCGATCTTGATTTCTTTTTTTTTTTTTCTCCGCTTTTCCTCCGTTTGTTTCTTTCGTCGCCGGTTACCTTCGGTCGGTAATCCGTTTCTTACTAAACGCTTCGCGCTATTAATCATTGAGAATCGAGCTTAATTCTGTTTGAGCACGAGAGGCATCGATATCATTTCTTTATGCGCTCGTATATGTGTGTGTGTGTGTGTGTGTGTGTCGTATATCTTGGATACGAATCTGTTGGCCGTCTACTTGTTAGTTTTTCCATTAAGCTGCTCGTTAATGCAGCTTTGTATGGACAGTTAATATTCTGGTTTGCAAACAACTGACGGATCGGTTTTTTGCGCTGTTAATTAACACCGATCTTCCAACGGTTTTCTTCATTCACGAGGAAAGGATAGTTTTCGACACAGATACGCTTGCTCATCTAAATTTCCTAAAGTGAGTGAGATGAGTTTAATGAATTTAGCTTCGGTATTGGGAAAAAAAACGCAAAAAAAACGTTTCGTTTCGTTGAACGTAATTACTCAAGTATCGAAATACTTGATAAAATTTAAAAAATTTTTAAAGTCAAACGAGCCGAATAAAGGACCGATCAATAACAATAAAACTTATCGAAAGATTGCCGGCATGCGTTTCGAGAAATAGGATTAATGATGCGAGATCATCCCTCCCTCCCTCCCTCCTTTTAAAATTGATACCAAACCTGACGACTCTAATTGATTACGTGGCCGCCGGAACACGATTAATCATCGAAACCTCTCCGGATTTCGATCAACGGTCCACCTTCCATGATTAATACCCGCTACAATGTTGACGATTCGAGGCCGCTGCTCGAGCGTGTAATGTATCGTTAGAGGCGATCCACGCTCGAGTAACCGCCGAGTTACTTTCCCCAATAAATCGAAAAGAATGGACACACGCGTTGAATAAACAACGGTCGAAGATAGAATTCTCGGCTGAAGATGGAAACGAAGAGGTGTGATTAATTGCACGTTATAAAGTAATGATGCTCCGTTCGGTTCTTCTTGTTGCTCGGTTAACGGCAATTTCTCAAAATTTGCAGACAAGTTTCGCGGCTTGCTTTCAAAATCTCTCGTTTCCGAAAAATCTTTATTCCAAATCAACTTTCCAATTTTAAAAATTACATAATTAATTTCAGAGACACTTTAATGTCATTGAACCATCCTCGATCCTTTCCCTCGACTCTTCCGCTACTATTCTATCAAATATCACGCGACTCGATCGCCTATCTTATCAAAATATCCGTCTGAAATCTATCGCGATTACACCATCCGGCAATTCACACTTTGGCAACACGAATTTCAGAACCGATCGACACCGAGATGCCAACGGATCCGAGCAACACCATCCACCTGTTCCTCCTATCTCCACGATCTCTCTTCCCTCCTTCGTCCCTGCTCGTTCAAGCGCGATCCGTTTCTCTCGTTCGATTTTAATTGCGCAACGAGGGGGCGTTGGCACGCTAATTGCAACGAGAATTCTCCGTCGGCGCGTAGGACGAGCGCTTTTCTCGGGGAGATCGAACAATCAACCCTTTTCTTTTCAACTCGAGAGAAGGATTGTGCATAAAATTGTAATAAGAAAAGAAGTTCCAACATTTCGATTCTTCTTCTCGAATAACATAAAAAGGAAAAAATTCTCGTCGAGGTACGAAGTTGGATAGATAATTTTTGAACATTGAATTCTTGAAACTGCCTCGAATGAAGATCAATTATTCCGCTTGGCGAATATTGTTTGTTCTGTTAATTAATTAATAGGTAATTAATTTTTCTTTCGTTTATTTAAAGGTAAATTCATAAAGGAATATTTATCAAGGATAGAGATAAAATTAATCATTATATAATAATTTCTCAAAATCTCTGTATTGTAATCGCCGCGTTCTTCCTCGCTTTGTTAACTTCAATTCCCCCTTTCCACGTATGTAATGGTATCGGTAATGAGAACTTAATTACTCGTAGAGATAACACCTCCTCTCCTCACGATGTAAAAGTTTAAAAACAAGCAGCAGAATACACAGAATGCCGGCAGAACAATAAATCCATTTGTCGAAGAAAATTTCGCCTCGTTTCGTTCACCTTCATCAATGGATCCCGCCATTTTGTATCCCAGTTTCGAGCAAATTTAAAACGAGATATACTCGATAAGGATCAGGCATCGGTGCACACAAGAATCGCGCGCTTGTAAACTTGCACCGTTTATATTATAATAACAAATCGACGGTTGTAAAATCAGCGTGCAACACCTCGGGATATTACGAATGCAGCGCATACGAAAATTATCAGACAGTTTTAATTAACGAATCGAGATAGGATTGCCGGTTGCGATTATAAACTATCGAGTTAATTGCGCGTTTCTAATTTTTTTCCTTTCGCAAACATCGCGTACGACGCGATACGTGATATAGATACGGCGGCAGATTTATGGGAAAAGTGGTCTTTCGATCTTCGAAATTTTAATCGCGCATTATTTAAAAGCGGACGATTTTTATTGTTTTTTTAAATTTTGTGAAAAGGAAGATTGAAAGAGGGAAGGAGTGGCATTTGTCCCGTTCATTTGCCGTTCAAACATCTTCAAACGTCTTCAAACCCGCCCCTAAACAGCACGAATAATTCGAATATGTCTCGTTTACATTCGTGATTGTCGAATTCGAATTTTCCAATCCATCTATCCGACACTTTCGAAAAAAGTGTATAATAAAATGAATAAATCCGCCGTTCAAACATCATCAAACGTCTTCAAAGAGGATCAAGAGGAGCAATGCAATTAAATAACGTGTAATTACCACGTGGTACGAAAACACACACACAAACACACTCGTTCAAACATCTTCAAACGTCTTCAAACCCGCCCCTAAACAGCACGAATAATTCGAATATGTCTCGTTTACATTCGTGATTGTCGAATTCGAATTTTCCAGTCCATCTATCCGACACTTTCGAAAAAAGTGTATAATAAAATGAATAAATCCGCCGTTCAAACATCATCAAACGTCTTCAAACGTCTTCAAAGAGGATCAAGAGGAGCAATGCAATTAAATAACGTGTAATTACCACGTGGTACGAAAACACACACACACACACACACACTCTCGAGGGGCGAATCGCGTGCGCTTGAAAGCGGCGGGCGAGCGAGCGGCTTGTTCTCGCGCTTGTTAAGATTCATAAAGCGGAGCATGCGTTACACGCGACCCAGTGTCCCCTCATTAGGCTTCTAATTAAGCGCGATTATCCCCCTCGTAATTAGCCGAACGAAAAAACAAAAAAAAAAGGAAGAGAAAAGGAAGGAGGAAGGAAAAAAGAAGGTATTAAGCCGTGCGTGAAAATTTGTACAATGCAACAACAACAACAACAACAACAACTCGTGAGTGTTTTTTGTCGTGTATGGAAATACTTGTTAATTGTTATCGGTCGGGCGAAAGGAAAAAAGAAAGAAAGAAAGAAAGAAAGAAAGAAAAAAAAAAGAAAAGAAAAGAAAAGAAAGAGGAAAGAAAAAAGGAAAAAAAATTTATCGCGCGCGCGAAAAGACACAAGAGGTGAGTGATTGTGTGTTGCTCGTTCAAAAACTTGCGAAACGTCGTTTTGATTTACCAGTCACGCCCGAGGGTTCGTTAATTCCTAATTATTTCGTCGGCACGGGAAGACTACGCCGAAGCATTTGAGAAGGATCGTTAGGAGTTTCACGACCGAGCCTTCGGCGTTGAAAGTCCCCAGTGTTTAATGAATTAACGAACGGAGCCTTGGGGTTTATTACTTTTTGGCGAGTGCACGATGACAACGTGATCTCGGTGACTAATGGCTATCGAGTTAACGTCGTTTTAGAGGCACTGTTTCGACAGGATAATTACGGTATTAACGGTTAGATTGCGATACATTAAACGTCCGCCCCGGAAAACTATTTTCGCGCACGATACGTGCTTTTGACGGTTCTCCAATTTCAAATTTCGAACTCGATATTGATTCGCCCAGGTTATCGTCGAGTGGGAATCGAACAGTTACATCGAGAACAACGATAATGGCGACAATTTCGACGATATTTTAATTTAATTTACCCTTCGATTTCGATTTATTATCCTGTTTCCTTTATTCTTTGTACAATTATAAAAAAAAAAAAAAAAAGAAAAGAAGAAGGAAAAAAAGGAAACAACGCACACGTTGAATATGAATTTTTATTCCAAGATCGGTGATAGAGACTCTAATCCGGCAATCAGGTTTCTCAATCTGCTTACATATCTATTATTTTCCTCTTTGATGAATCAGATAAATAAATATAACCTGATGATTAACATTCGACATTGTATCGTGTGCAAACGTTACGCAAAACGCACGGTTAATTATCACTAATCCTTCTTCCTATTCTCCTTTCGAATCGAGATAAAATTCACCGCGAGTGAAAGAAACTCGTCGTCTCGAAAAATTCGTCCACTCGACGAATTGCGAATAAACCGATTTAAATCTTATCGCGCGAGCCCCCATAAGAAGTTTAATTAACGAGATCGAGCCAAAGGCGCAACATGCAACAACCAACTATAGCGGTGTTTAAAGGGTCACTAAACGCTGCTTGAACTTGTATCGCTCCACGCTAATTGCATTCCAAACATAACCTTAATGATGCTATCGTACTTCCTCGCTTGTACAAATATCCTTTCGTAACTCTTCACTCGAGAAGTAGAGGAATTTTTATCCCAGTTGAAATTTCATTTCTCTTCCTTCTATATTGAAATATCCCAACCTGACCTAATCAATTCGATACATTTGAAATTCGAATATTTATGTTTCAAAATTCAAAATTCTCGTTGCAAATTTCCACGAGTGATTGTTACAAGACAAGTGTAAGATAAAAATCTGCGATATCGAATTTAAACCTCGATTAAAAACGAGCTCGAGAACAAACAAATTTATTCGAAATAATTTATTCACGAGCAAAGTGCAAATTTTGCACGAGAACGATCGAAAGAGCGAAAGCCTGTTCTGAACCACCCTCGTTCGTTACCAAAATCCAATTATAATCCAAACTATCGGAAATTTATTCGTGCGAAGAAGGTACAAATTTTCCCTATTAACGAACGAATCACCCTTAACAGAAGAAGAAGAAGAAGAAGAAGGCAATCCTCGAGGATACAAGGATACGGGAAGAGCGAAAGCCTGTTTTCGCGACGCCAAGATGGCGTCGAGCCGTGCGCTCCTCCATTCTCCCAGCTTAATTCACCCTTGTCTCCCCTTGCTCCCCCCCTCCCTCCCCCTCTCTCTCTCTCCTCCTTCCCCCCTCCCCTCTCTTTTTTATTTGGACTCGGAATACGCCCATGGAATACGTAACGCCCGTGTGATATATGCGCGGATAACGCATCTGGATCGTCCAGAAACAACGCGAACAACAATCGAAAGTCACCACCCAATGGTCGGCCATTAGCATATCAAACCTCTCGTTACAGCTGGACCCCCACATTCGAGCCTGTCAGAGAGACAGACAGGTAATAATGGAACGATGGAAAAAATTGGTTAAAAGCTGTTTCTTAGGGCTGGTTGGTGGATAGTTTTTGGGAATTATGGGGTGGTGGGGCGTTGATTTGCGAAACTGGAAATGCGGTTTCGACGGTGTTGTGAGCGGGTTGCAAGGTGAGGATTGATTTAAGTGGGGAGGTTAGGTGGTGAGATAGGGATCGAAAATGGAGGTTTGAAGATTTATGGTCACCTTGTTAGGATACTCGTTGGAGCTTCTAGGTTATTACCTCAAGGCGAGATTTTGGTATTGCAGTTTCGATTCTTCGGGTGATAAAATCTTGGATTATTGGTCGTTTAACTTGAAATCTCATTTTGAGGATGTTCTACAGAGTTGTTGGCTATTTCGCGAAATTTACTACTTTCTTTGAAATTTTTACTTTTACGCTGGAATATTGCATGATTGATGTTTACTTAATAGTATATACCGTTGTTAAATAATGGATAATAAAATAGATATATTGTGAGGAATAAATAGAAATTTTGTTTTAAAAAATTAATTTATATCCAAATTTATTAACGAACGATAAAATTTTTATTATATAAGCTTTTTGATTTCTCTTTTCTCTTTTTTCTTTTTTTTTTTTTTTTTGCCTTTTTCGTTTGACGAATGAAAAATTTGTCAAAAAGTAAAAATTATAAACGCAAAATAAGTTGCGATCATGGGGATATTTTTAAAAAGATTTACTTGTCGAAAGAATCAATTCAAGAAGTTTTCCAACTTTCTTTCCTTCGCTATACTTTGTTGCTTATTTTTATATTAAACTCGAAATTGTTACAAATAAAAGTATCCATTTCTCGCTTCAAAATTCTCAGTTGCAAATTAGTATTAAGCAAATTCGGGATGCACGAATTAGACAAGCTGTGTGAAGTCTTGTTTACAGATAATTGGACATCTATTCTCGTTAAACAAGGTAATTTGATGCCAGATTCGCACTTTGCGTTGTAATTATCGTTCTAATTATCGAGTAATTATCCACGAAGCATGGCACACCAATGCGATTTTTGCAAATCGTTTTGACGGAAATAATTGTTCACAGACGAGTTCGATATTAATCATCAGGCCATCATCGTGTACTATTTCCACGCTGTTAACTTACTAATCTTTGATCAAATTTAATTGTTCGATCTGATCAAGACTGCACGCCATGAAATTACATCAAATTTTATATTATTTTTTTCTTTTTTTTTTTTTTTCGTTTATCG
This sequence comes from Apis florea, assembly GCF_048593485.1. Classification (NCBI taxonomy): domain Eukaryota; kingdom Metazoa; phylum Arthropoda; class Insecta; order Hymenoptera; family Apidae; genus Apis; species Apis florea. The sequence goes on along the minus strand of NW_028256549.1, from coordinate 6,025,601 downwards.
AATCTGGATACTCATATTTCGTTTGTCAAGGATGAAAACAAATTATAATTTTAATTATGATAATAAATTTTTATCTGATCATACATGCCTCTTCTAATCTTTCTCTCTATATTTATATTCGAGTTATAAGTTTTACATCTGGATGGAAATTATTTTTAAATAATTGCGAGTCGAATCTCTATCTTATTCTATCTTGGATAAAATATACAGAAAAATTTGAATAACTTTATGAAATAATTTATTTAAAACGTTGCTTCAACAGTACAGTTTCGCTGTACTTGTTCATGTTCAAAAAATAATTAATCCTTTGATACCAGATATCAATGGAAATAAACATATGATTAAATTTACGAATTATCCAATTTATACCATATACTTGCAACACACTGAATAATACCAAGTGTAATTAAATGAATTTGAGTGGAAAAAGGGATAGAATATCCAGAGCAAAATCAAATATTTCCAGCACAAATATCCCCTTAAAAATTACATTAATTTTGACTCAAACGAATGATTGTAAGAGGTTGTTGATCGGTTATCGATATAAGGGTTGGAACTCTAAGGGTTGATCCTATTATCGAATAGATGGAGGATGTTACCTGCGTTTCCGTCAACGAGAGCGCCTGCGCCAGCTGCTTCCTCTCCGCGCCGACGACGTAGTGATTTTTCTCGAACGCGTGCTCCAGCTTCAGCAACTGACTGGGGCTGAAGGCCGTCCTTATTCTCTTCGGCTTCCTGAATGGCTGGAGGAGAAAGCCCGGTATGTCGGGCCCTGGAACACACAGAGGCGAGAAACACACATGAATTACTCAATGTCACTTCCTGGCTACGAGATGAAATTATTCCCGTGATTTATGCTACCACCACGCGCGCGCCAACGAAATTGGATCGAGTGGATCGCACACTGGTTTAAACCGTGTTCCAAATGTTCGTTTCGTTGATACTATTAATTTAATGATAACCGATAACCGTCGATTTATTTTTCCAATCGAATCGAAATCGTTTGTATCGAGAAATAAAATTTATTTACGTAAAATTCGTATTCACGAAATGTAAAAAACATTCTATCAACATCCCTAAATGGCGATTCATTCGTGTACAACATTCGATAAAAGAAAAAAGAAAGAACCAGCCGAAAGCTAGGGACGAAAAATTCACCAGACATCAACAGCGCCATCTCGAAAACCCCATAACTCGTTAGAGTTAGCGATTAATTTTCAAAGGACGTCATCGCCGCGCAGGAAATAAAAGGATATGTAGGGAGAAAAGTAAGAAAGAGAAGGAAGGAAAGAAAGGGAGAAAAAAGAGAAGGGAAAGAAAGTAAAGAGAAACGAAACGAGCACGAACTGCACGAGCCGCTGGCTACCTAGAAGTCCGCTTCGGGTAATTGAGTATTCCACCTCGAAAGAGTCATGTCGATCGACCGATACCCACGTCTGCCGGAAGTCGGCCGGAATACTTTTGCCCGGAAACCTCGGGACGATAAATCGCTCGATTCTCTCTCTCTCTCTCTCTCTCGGGCTAGCGTTTATCCCGAACTACCTTCCGACCTCGATCGAATTCGATTTCATTTTTTTCCCTTTTTTTTTTTTTGCGAGCTCAGCCTCGAATCGGATTACGCAGCCGTGATTAATATTGTCGAAGATTATAATTTCGAGATTTAACTTTTAATTGGAATTTTTTCTCTCCTTCTCTGTCTCTTAATATTGCATACACGCGATTGGTGAGTAATTATTGAATTAAATGGAGAGTTCGGAGTTGTCATCTGTGACGGTTGGAGATTTTACCTTTAATTGGGATTTCATAAGAGGAAGAATTTTGGGATTGGATAATTTAATTAAATATGATTTAAATTATTTACTGGTGGTATTGTACGGCTCGATTGTAATCTCGAGATTGGAACTTTTAATTGATTTTGTTTCGAACTTTTTTCGTCACGGCAAATTCAACGAAGAAATTTGAAAATTGGATAATAATTATAATCTCGAGATTTAATTGAGATTTTCTTGGATTCTCTACGTCAAATCGAATTGAATGAAAATTTGAAGGTTGGTTAATTCGATCAAACATTCGACGAATTGGAAGAGAATAAAGAAATACTTGTCATTTACCGACTATTAAAACAATTAATCCTCTTAAGTAAAATATACGAATAAATCAAAAAAATTTAATTCGAATCGTTCGAAAAATTTTAAATCGCAATTCTCTACAACTCGTCAAGAACGAACCAGAAAAAAAAAAAAAAAGAAAGAAAAAGAAAAAGCGCGCTATAATTTTCAACGCGATCGATCATCATCCTCGTATCGACTGACAATCATCCATTGGATCGTGGTCAGAGCATTGTTTACAGCCGGCCAAGGCAACGCGGGATCCATCAAGGATACGAGTTTAAAAGCGGAGATCGCGGAGGAACGGTCGGCCGGGCACGTGGAAAACGCGTCTTATTTAAGCAAGCTTGTGCATACGTGATGCGGCCATTAAGCCGCCACTATCCGAGCGACCTTCTCGCTCGAGAGGCTCGCGAACGTGCGTGCGACTTAAAGACCCAGTTAACATTTCATGCATTCGCGTGGCGATGCGACTCCGCGATCGATCGATAGCCCGTGAACTGAATCTGCTTCGGCTTTTTGTATCCGGGGAACGCGATCGTGCACGCGTCGCCGATTAACCCACGATTCTTTCTCCTCTCTCTTCTTTTTCTCCTCTCTTCTTCCTTTCCCCCCGAAAGGAGCGGAGAGGAGAAGGAGAGAATTGGATTGGGACGAGAGAGATTTTCGGATGGAATTGCTTCGGGTTTCTTTAAATTTGTTTCTTCTTAGTTTTTTTTTTTTTTAAAGAAGAAAGTTTGGATGAAATTTCTTGGATAAAATTTGTTTGTTCTTAGTTCTTCTTTCAAAAGAAGAAAGTTGAAATTTGCAAATGGATGGAATTGCTTCGAGTTTATTTAAATTTGTTTGTTCTCAGTCTTTTTTCAAAAGTTAGGGTTTGTATGAAATTTGAAAATGGATGGAATTGCTTCGGGTTTCTTTAAATTTGTTTGTTCTCAGTCTTTTTTCAAAAGTTAGGGTTTGTATGAAATTTGAAAATGGATGGAATTGCTTCGGGTTTCTTTAAATTTGTTTGTTCTTAGTTTTTTTTTTTTTTTTTTTAAAGAAGAAAGTTTGGATAAAATTTGCAAATGGATGGAATTGCTTCGGATTTCTTAAAATTTGTTTGTTCTTAGTTCTTCTTTCAAAAGAAGAAAGTTGAAATTTGCAAATGGATGGAATTGCTTCGAGTTTATTTAAATTTGTTTGCTCTCAGTCTTTTTTTCAAAAGTTAAAGTTTGGATGAAATTTGAAAATAGACGGAATTGCTTCTGGTTTCTTTAAATTTGTTTTTTCTCAGTCTTTTTTCAAAAGTTAGGGTTTGTATGAAATTTTAAAATGGATGGAATTGCTTCGGGTTTCTTTAAATTTGTTTGTTCTTAGTTTTTTTTTTTTTTTTTTTTTTCAAAAGAAGAAAGTTCGAATGAAATTCGTAAATGGAATTGCTTCAGGTTTTTTTCTAAATTATAATTTATTTTAAGCTCTTTTCTTCCAAAGTGGATGAAGAAAGTTGAGATCAGATAGATTTCTTTAAACTTTTTCCATTTTCAACTATTTGAGCAATGACTTTTAAGATCACACACGTGCAACAACGAAAAAAATATTATCGAATATTTCGTATCAATCTATTTACCGTATCCTATTGAAAGTTTATTTACGTATTTCATGTTGAATACGATTTTCATTTAGAAGAATATTTCTTCATCTCATCTTCATTACAACATATCGCAACAAAGTTGATGGAAATAGTTTCAAACTTATTCCTTTTCCTTTCTTTATATATGTTTTATACAATGATAAATTTCCTGAAAACAACGCATTTCGACAAAAATGGCACGAAGCAAAACGGTGCGTTCGATGTGCCATTTTTAAAATTTCAAGAATCGTAAAGGTATCGTAGATAAAAAGTGTAGCCACATTATACTTAAGATCGCTATCACTCGTTAATTATTCCAAACGTGTAAGAGGCGATACACATACACATACGCAAACACAACAATCGCGAAGGCCTGTTCGCATTAAATCGATCGATTCGAAATCAGGATAAAATCAGGATGTGTAATCTAATAACAATTATTATTCGACAACATCTATCGTCGCGGATTGTTATCGCGGAAAAGCTGCAGGCGCGAACGAGTGGAAAGGTTAAATAACGTTTAGAGCTCAGTTTTCCAGAAACTGTGATGTCGAGATCCAGAGATGACGCGGACATTCGACGATCGAATTGGCCGATCGAAAAGGGCATTTAATAAAAGATTATTTAATTTATACGATTTACATCGATGAAGATGGATTAGATGCGTTTAATGATACGACAAAATCATCATTCGTTTCTCAAACGAAAACAATTTTGCGTTGGAAGAAATAACGAATTTCTTTCAATTAATAAAACATATATAATGGAAAAATTCAATCAACTCGGATACAAATTTTTCGATAATATGAATTATTGAAGCAAGTGTGGTTCAACTGTTAGTTGACTTTACTGCCATTATTATACTTTCTATTTGACGATGTTATAAGAAAATTGTGCTCTAACCACCCTGCAAAGCCGATTTTTATGATACATTTATGACGTAATTGGACAGGATTGTTAAAAGTACATTTTATCGTGGAATTCGATAACAAAGTGGAAAGTTCCAGATGCTCGTTTCAATCGTGTCTAGAGTCTACAGAAGATAAAAATTACTTTACAAACTGAAGAAGACTGAAAGAGAAGAAAAGGAAAATCTCTTTTTACAAATTTCTCCCTGGTTCCTTGTTCGAAAACGAATCAACGCAACGCAACTTATACTTGTTTCCCTCGCTAAATCCCACTCAAAGAAATCTAAGAATAGAAAATTAACGAAATTCCAAATCAGTCTAACTTTTCAACCCTTTGCACTCATAAATATTATAATTACATTCCAGAGACTCTTGTTACTTGATAACCTTCTTAAACGTAAATAAAACGAGGAAAAGTAGAAAGGATTTCCTAGGCTCGTGGAATGTAGAAAAAACTTTCACTTTTCGAATTTTCGAGGCGCAACTACAACCAATTCCAAATTCAAAAATCCAACGAGAAAGAAACATCCCCCCCGTTTTCGCCTCCGACCGAGGCAAACGCGCAACGCGCGATATATCACGCACCTGCGACCACAACAAATCCTCCGTGAAACCAGGGGCCACGAGTTATCGGGTGTATCGCCGCATTTGCATCGTTGGCAACAATTAAAAACGCATTAGCGTCGAGGTCAACGTCTTGGACAGTTTTCAACTGTTCGGTATCGCTTGAACACTGTTCGTCTCGCTGGCTAGAAAATGGAGAGGAAAAGAGAGAGGAGGAGGGGGTAGTGAGAGAGGGCGAAGAGGAGGAATCAGGCGGGGTTATAATTTGATACGTTCGCGATTTGGTCTTATTTTTGAGTAATTTCGAGTCGCTCTGGGCGGCTCAGCTGCGCACAACTGCCTTAGCTTCTCGTAATTACAGGCCGTCTAGCCTCTCTTCGTCGGTTTTGCCCTCGTCCCTGTTCTTCCTCCTCCTCCTCCTCTTCTTTCCAGAGAGGAGAAGAAGAGAGGCAGGCCGTGGGCGACGTCTAGGAAGCGCCTAGAGACTCGCCAACGACGGAACACAACAGCAGGAGGAAAGGAGGAGGGAAGAGCAGGGAAGTTTCGAAGTTTTTGGTGGAAGGAATTTAATTTTGGCGAATTTCGATTATTAGGGGAGGAGAAATTGTTCAATCTCAATTGTTTTGAGAAATTTCACAAGACTAAACACTTTTTCGATCCTCCTGTGTTTCGACATCTCCTCGTAAATCTTTCTGAGAATGCTCCTCCGCTTTGCAGTTAAAAATTTCCAACTAAAAATCAATGGTGCATCGAAACGATATCACTAGATATCCACCACCTCCCCCCCCGTAGCACAATCATAATCACAATAATAATAATAATATATACAAAAGCAAAGGCGAAAAGAAAGAAAGTGATATTGGAGATATTTTCAAAAGAAAGAAAAAAAATCCTCCACGACGAATTAAATTTTCAATTCGATATTGTCACTTTTATAATTTCGTCACCATTAACGCATTCTCAACGAAACATCGAATTATCGGTTGGTTAAACAATTAAGAAGCGCCAATTACGGAATTAAGTATGCAAATCAAGCGTCGTATATACATAGAACCGGCCGCCTTCGTAATTATGTAAATTCGCGGCGAACAATCGCGACCATCGGTACATATATATATATATACATATGTATGTATATATATATATATATATATATATTGGCAGAGAGGGAAGGGAAAAAAAGAAGAGAAAAAAAAAAAAAAAGAAGGAAACCAGGTGCCTATCGGTTAACTTATTCTCCGCCAGCAACCTATTGAAACGTTTAGCGCGTGTAACGCGCGCCCGGCGAAATTACCATTTCAATCGTGCGGCAAAGCGGTTTCGATTAATCGCACGTAATGCCTGGGACACGATGTTGTTTAGGAACTAGGAAATCCCTTGTCTCGTGTTTTTTTTTTTTTCTTTTTTTTCCTTTTTTTGATTTTCGAGAATATATCGAGCGAAAGAAATTTCAAAATTCGTAGGAATGTCGATGATGAGAGAAGAGATGATGTTCGAATGAACGAAACGAGAATGGAAATAACGAAAATTTACATTGGTGAACGAATTGATTTAATTTGGGGAAGGGAATACTTTATATCGTAAATTCAACGAGTGACTTTCGTATTATACGAAAGTCTATTAAAAATTTGAAATTTGGAGGAAAAGATTCGAAAGATAAATTAAAGATTATTATATATATACGAAAATAGAACAATAATAATAATAATATCTATAACAATGTATCAATTCGTGCAACGACGACACGTCAGGGGGGGGGGCATGCATACAAGAGCGATTAAATTATTACTCGTAAAATATCGGCGATCGAGTTAACGAGTTTCTTTCAAACACCTACAGCTTTCGCGATTAATCACAATCGCGATCCTCCGTCTCGTATTAGAATAAAATATTACCGATACCCGAACAAATAGCGATATACGATAATTCTCGTTATAAGTAAAATATTCAAGAAATTCTCCTCTCTCTATCTCTCTGGATAGATTTCAAGTTAATAAGCGCGTTCCAGTCTTTCATTATATTAACGTATAATATTAATCCGATTCCGAACGAAAACCGGTTATATACGTTGTGTGTAATGTTATATATATAGAATCGCGTAACGCGAGAGTGTAACAAACGACGAGCTCACGGTAATGAGCGATTACTATTTAATTACACGATCCGTTCGCTGCTCGACACACACGGACAGTCGTCCATCGATACCGGATATCGGCGACGATTTTTCAACGTGCACGGAATTGAAGATGTCGGTTTATTTGCATACACATCGAGCGACACATCGGCCGTAATGTCGACGACAGACTAGATTCTAATTACCGGCCGAGCAATTAGCGTACTTATACCATATTATATTCGCTCGTTTCTCTCCTTCTTTTTCCGCCAAAATTTATAATTCGCGATTTTTATTAAATTAATTCGTGATATCTCGAAGCGCAAACAGACTTCGTTAAGAGCGCAATATTACTATTCTCAAAGTTTTCGAGGCATTGAAAGGTTAATCGAATGTTCAAAAATTTCCGAATTTTTCACTATCGATAAAGAAAAAAAAAAAAAAAAAAAAAGAACGAGACGAATTCTCATTCCTCCTCCTCCCCCTCCCTGACAGAAGAACGAATTAAAATTGAAGAGCGGTGTCCCCAGTGAAACTCGCGAGAGAGGTTAGAAAGCAATCGAGTGACGCGAGTGCGCACGCTCGTAATGGAAATCGCGCACGCGTTTCCATTCGTCGCCATCGAGAGAGGCAAGGCACAATGCCTTGTTAATCAGCGTTATTAAAGGGACGTTTACCCTCGTGACGTTCGCGCCATGGGGTGTCCATCGTTCCAACAATGGCGCCCGGTAGCCCTTCGTCCATTTTTTTCGAATCTTGATTTCACGTGGGGTGTCGTATTTTTTTTCTTCTTTTTTTTTTATATTCCCTTCCACCATTTTTATTCTCCTCCGTATCTGCCCTTTTCAAGTTTTCTTTTCTCTCTCTCTCTGTCAGGGAGGGAACTCTTGTCGACGATACGTTAAGGCGCATTCAGAATGACGCGATATTTTTTTCTCCCTCTCCCTCCTCTCTCCTTCGTTCGCCCCTTTGTCGAATCCGATTGACGTCTTCATTGAGCGAATCGTTATGGTTGATCGAGGATCACAATGATCGAGATCCACCGTGCAAATTGAACGATCGGATGATCTGATTTTTTTTTCTTCTTCTTTTTTTTTCTTTTTGGAGAGGGGATTCTGTTTCGTCTTTTTTGGCGATTGTATCGTGCGATTGGTTTCCAGTGTCACTACCGTTGCGCTTTATGGAACGATTGGTCGATCGGTTGTTTAAGTTAAATCTATTCGATTGGACGGATGAATGGATGAGCGTAATTTTTTCGAGATGAAAACTTTTATTCTAATAACATTGACAATGTATCCCTTTATTTAATCGCTTTATGATGAATTGTTAAGATAATTGAAAATGAAATAATAATAAATGTACGTTGGATTGATTGGACTTTTCTCAAGATTCTTGAAATCTTGTTTTAAATGATGGACATTCCAGCTTTCGAGAAGAGGGAAAAAGTATTTACTGATGATACTAATATTAAGGAAAAGTCGTTAGACCAAGGATTTATAGGGATAATTAAAAAATATTCATTTGGTATTTTGAAAATTTTCAATGGATTTCAATTCTGCGTAAATTATTTGAATGAAATAGCGAAAAAGGAGTCAGGGTGATCTTCTACCTTAGCAACTTTTTCTCAAACTTTTTCTCTCCAATTTAGATCGTTTAATTAACATTTCTAATTGCAGAAGAATATATATATATATATATACATATACACGATCTTGTGTTTTGCAATCTCTTTTTCCTATTATCATTCCTTTTTAAAATAATATTAACACACAGAAAATAAAGTTAAATCATCGAGATCTTGCGGCGGATTAATCAAAAAAAAAAAAATATCTCCTCAAATTTTCAAAAACGAAATTCGATCGAAGAGCTATTCTATGTTTCGAAAGACGGGAAATAAGAAAATTTGGGAGAGCTCGAGAACGCAGGCTCCTCTGAGTCGAGGGTAGAAAATATGAGGGAAAATCAATGGTGGAAGCGAGCGGTACGAGACGTATACACATTTTCCAAGCGACGAGGACGACGATTCTCACAATTTTCCCAATTACCCGCTTATTTACATCCCAATACCCATTCCCAACCTCCTAATCCATCACCATGCTCGTCCGGGATCAATTTTCCGAGAAGCGGTCTCTTCCTCGCGCGGTGTCGTAAAATTAGCATTTCCAAGCCCGGAACCGGTCTCTGTTCGGCAAAGGTTTCTTTCCTTTTTCTCTTTTTTCTTTTTCTTTTTTAACGAAACAGCGCAACACTCGCGGAATCGTGCCGTTCCACGGGTCACATGTTTCACTTAACAAAAGGGTAATTACTCAGAACGGGCTAATGGTAATTGCTCGTGACTTAACTGCAAAGGCAATTCCCTTTCGTAATATCAATTCTCCGTAAGCGGTGTCGACGGCGGGGCCCCAACCGGACAGGGATTCATTCGCTATCACGTCCATACCATTTGCGCAACCGTGTATTAGAGGTAATTAGTATTGCAACTGTTGGTTCGCCGTTGGCAGACGTCATTAAAAAATCGCGGCGTGCCAGCTCATGCGATCAGCCGAGGAAGAATAGAATCCGCTAAGAGATTTTAACTATTTAGAGGTGGATTTTCTTCTTTCGAGGATGAATAAAATAATGATATGGTCGTTGAGTATTATTATTCTATGAGCTAATATTGTATTGTTTCTTTTATGGATGGAGAAATATGTGTGGAGGGTTTGGAGGGTTGATTCTAGAGGTCAGAATAAGGATAAAAGTTGGTATGTAAAAATCTCGGTTGTGGCTTATTTATTGAGTTATGAAGTTTGAGCCGAGATGAAGGGAGATGGAGATTAGACGGCTCCATCTCCGTCTCGCGCGCGCTATGTCCCCGTCATCTAACGCGGACTTTAAATTGCTTATAAGTAATAAATAAGCCTTGTGTTTGGTCTGTATAATAAAATAAAGAATCACTTATAAGTAAAATCTGTGCAACGATTGTTTTATAGATAACAGAATGATGATTGCAAATAATATATTATAGATGCAAATGATTATTGAGATTTAAAATTGTATGTAATGGATTACATTTATAATTATGCATTTCTGCGGATATCTTTAATTACTCGGACCGAGCGTTTTTTTTACGGTTACGAAAAAAAAAAAAGAAAAGAGAAAAAAAAAAAAAAAAAAAAACAGTCACGCGTTCCCCCTCTCCGTCGTTCGGAAGGGATGAGCTCGAATTGGAGAAGGAAGAAGGAGAGGGAAAAAATCAATCGTCTTCGAATTCTCGAGAATGAGAAGTATCGTCGATACGATACTTTTTCAAAGTGCAATAAAATTTACAATGAGTAGGCCTTTAAAATTATATACGTTTTGCGCTGGAACGATATATACGTTGAAAGAAAAATAAAATATCTTCCATTCTTTTTGTTGAAACTTACTTATCTCTCTCTCTCTCTCTCTCTCTTCACATCCCTTAAAATCTCCTCCAACACGCCAGAATCGACGTGATATTTTCTCTCTCTCTCTCTCTCTCTTCGTCTCTTCGGTTATAAACAAAATTTTCCTCCTCGAGATCCAACTGGAAGATTGGAAAAACGTACATTTCCAGCTTCCTGGGCTGGGATATAATAAGAATATATTCAACACGAATTTTCCTTTTCCCTACTTCATTCACAATTGCGTAAGTACGGGAAAAATAAACTGCAAGATATTTATTTATACACGTGATTTATACAGAAATAAATCATTACCAAGAATATCCCCTTTTTCACGATAAATTCCAATTATCCGAATAATGACAATATTAGATTCGAGGAAATCCACGAATACGTCATCACTCGGATACACATAGAATCTTTGTTATCGGAATATTCTCTGTTATCAGTTACTCTTATTTTTCCTCCTTAACGGAGCTTGATTATAGCATACCAGCGCAACGGTATGCTCATTATAATAAATACGTGGTCAAACAGCCGTAGCATGGATTCAACAATAAAATCGTTTTTTTACAACGTCGTTACATTCCCAATTCCCTTGCTTAATGCGCTGAATCGAAACTCGAGGCGATCTAGGAAGTTGCGAGCAATAAAACCCCGCGATTACATTAAACGGTGAATTATAGTATTTAGGAATCGACAGTTACGAGTAATAAAAAAAAAAAAAAAAAAAAGAAGAAGAAGAAGAAGAAGAGAAAGAAGAGGGAAAGAAAAAGAGATGATAGAGAAAAAAAAAAGATATTTCAAGAAACGATTGGAGGTGATTTAAAAGAGATACGTTCTAATGACAAGAAACGATCCATAAAAGCGGCTAAATTGTGCTTGCCGTGATCGTTGTTCCATCTCTTTCGTCGATTCGTCGGGCAAAAAGGAGGGAGGGGGAGAGGCGAGGGAAAGAAAAAGGAAAAAAAAAAGAGGAGGAGGAAGAGGAAAAAAGAAAACGAAAGAAAGAGAGAAAAAAAAAAAAAAAAAAAAGAAAAGAAGACAATGAAAAGAGAAAAAAAATTGGCAAGGTCGTTAATATTAATGTTCTATGTATTTTTAATTTAGTTAACAACGGTTACATGATTACGTGATTTTTATTGACGTTCCAAACTAATAAAAAAGATTTAAACGTTGCTTTTAATTAAAGATTCGTAGAACATGATTAAAACGTATAAAATGGTGGTAATATCGCTAATAGCTGTGCTCGTTACGTTCTTTCACATTGATAACAAATGTTTAATCGAATAATTCATGGAATATAATTAAAAAGAGAGAATGAAAAAAAAAAAAAAATTGGTTTATAGTTGCGGACAGTTTATTCTGAAGAGAAAAGTTAAATGATATTTTTGACATTATGAAAAACAATTACATACGTGTAAGTATTACAAGAGGATTAATCTATATTAGTTATTACGAGAGTTGAAAAAAATTAGATAAGTAAAGACAACCTCGTTTTATAAGATAAAAAGAAGTAATAAACATAGCACAACTGTAAAGGAGAAAAATATGATAAAATTTCTAATATTAGATGAGAGAGAACTTGAGACGAGTTAAGAAAAACTAAACAAAGATAAAGAAAAGCTAAAGAAGAAGAAGAAGAAGAACGAAAAATGAAATAAATAAAAACAATCTTATTATGAAATTAAATAATTAATATCGTGTGACGTATGAAAAAAATACATAAGGAAATCAGTGTTGTTGAAAAAATACGTTTCATCTGTAATATCGTGAGAATTATATAAGAACCAATGTTCTCTCTCTCTCTCTCTCTCTCTCTCTCTCTCTCTCTCTCTCTCACACTCGCTCGCTCTCGAAAATAAAATAGATTGCACGAAAATAACTTGAAAAAGAAGTTCTTTTGGCATCATTATGAGCCTGAAAGAATGGCGAAGTCGTGGCAAAATATAGATTACAGACTCGAGAATTCCTTATCGAGACAGTTCTACGACCTTCCTTCCCCCTTTCTTTCCACACGCGGAAGAGCTGATGGATAGGATCCGCTCTGATTACCGATATCGACTAATTGCCAGATAAACAGTTGTCCTTGTATATCGACTATAATTAATTGATGACATCGAAAATTTTTCCTCTCGCTTAATTTTGATCTCTAATATTTTGTAATTTTCTTATCACAGAGTATACATATATGTGTATACTTCGCCATTTTCGAATCGTCTATTCCTTGGTCGAGAAGAAATTGGCTAAACCTTTAATTTTCATTACTTTTTTCTAATTTTATTATTATTATTATTATTATTATTATTATTATTTAATAATATTCGATGAATTTAACTTTTTAAAAAAACTTCTTTAAAATTTGATGAAAACTATTAATATTATAATGTGTGCGGTTTAGGTTAAGTTAGATAAGATAAGTTAACATTTGAACTGTAGATGTAGATTGAATGTAGATTCGTAGACTCAAAATTCTTATATTTTGTGGCGCGTTTATCGAAAATACAATATTCAGAAAAGAGTTTAAAGTTTTGGTTAGGAAAATGGAGTTTAGGTTAGGAAGTTTTTCTGCTCGACTACCGATTAATCAATCTTTAATCAATTCGAATAATTTAACGTGAAATTTGTTGAAAATATTAAATATAATTTCAATAAAATTTCTTTAAACAAATTATAAATTTTCTCTTTTTGTATTATCTAACAAGTTAAGTAATAAAATAAACGAAGTTTTGTATATAAATATAAATTATTAGTCAGCTTATTATCATATTTGACGTAAAACTACGAAGCCTACGAGTCATAATTTGTAACTGGTCAATTCGCTAATATAACTATCGGTTGATAAATTATTGTACAACTAGCATAAATGAAAATGCCACGTTTTTGATCATTGAAGCAAATCTATCGAGAGCCGGGATCAGTAAAAATACCCCCGCTTGAAACAATTTTCAGTCAAGTGGAAACGATTTCCGATTGTATCGTATCCATTTTTGATCGAATAACACGAGCCGCCCTCTTGTACAATAATGAATATGTGATAAATGACAATTTATACATTTGAGAAGAGATTCTCGAAATTTTACAATTTTACGTGTGATAAACCTTTAATTTTTCTAACGAACGAAAAGTTGCAAAAAATAATAATCATCACACAGATTACATCTATTTCTTCCACTCACATTTAGCCAAATCGAGTGATTAGGAGGCAGGGGATAAATGAAGGATTCTAAAGAGCGCAACAGAAGCGAAGGAATTCTAGGAAATTCAACTTTCTACGTAATACTCGGTATTCGAGCTATTAGATAAGCGGCTAGGCTCTCGTTCGAGTCACGCTGAAAATGGTAGCCTATCCCGACGAGCTCAAGTACTCGAGAAATAACAGTGATCGAATGGTAACGTGAGTCTTGTTCCGAGAACACTGCCCCAAGTGTAACACTGATGAGACAAAAATTGACTGAGAGAAAGAGAGAGAGAGAGAGAGAAAAAAGAACAACCCTAACCGAATAATACACGGCATCATAAGCCACTTCATCATCGAATCATTGACTGGGACGTTGCCTTAGGCAAGCCTTTCGATAAGTGTCTGAATATCCTAAGCGTTTTACTTCCTTCGAGCCATCTTCCTCAAATTGCTCCCCTAACTGGACCTCGTTTAGGTGGGTTGGAAACAATGAATGATGATACTGTTCCACATTAGCGTGGATCTTGGAAGAAAAACCTTGGACGCTTAATGAGTTTTCATTCTTGTACGAGTTTTTCTTTTCTCCTTTTTATGGATATAATGTAAGGAGTAATTTTATATTGTGCGAGTAGAGTTTTTAGTTTAATGTTTTAACAGATTTGTTTTTAAAAGTTTGTTCTTAAAGTTCCTCCATACTTACGTCAAACAACTTTATAAACTTTTCTAATCTGGTAAAAACTTTTCTAGATCTCTATGCATTGATCACTTTATACTTATGTTTAGGTAAAATAAGGTTAGGAACGTGATACCTCGAAACCTCGAAACTTTGGTAACTGTTTGAAACTCAAAAAGTTTTGTGTTCGCGAACTTTGAAACATTTTAGGAACCGAGACTCTTAAGACACGAAATTGTCGATACATTTTCATCGATATGATTTCACGTTACAATAATTTAAAATAAGAAAACGATATATATTCGAAACTTCACGATGTTCCATCTTTAAAATTATTATATTTTCAAACGAATTTCTCGTTTTTCATCAAAATTAACATTCAAAGTCCTGTTCCATACTCAACAAATGATAAACTTGCACGTCTCTCCGGATCTTTCCACTTTTCCCTTCGCTTATCTTCCCGCACGAAACTTTATAACGAACGAAAGAACAAAGTCCTCGGGAAAAAAAACCAATCCCAATTCGGATGCTTCTCGATTGAAAAAAAAAAAAAAAAGAAGAGAAAAGAAAAGAAAAAGAGAACCCCACCCCAATTACAAAACACCACACATCCATCCTCCACGCCCATAAACAACGATCCAATCCTTCCAAGGAAACTTAATTCGCCGGTACTATACGGAACGCCACCATCGGTCAACCCGAACGACTAGAAAAAGTCCCTAGGGGGCGGTCGCGGCTCACCATCCACGGCTACCATTTTTTCCACTCGTGGAACTAGTTTCCTCTCTCTGTCGGGGAGATAAAACCAGCCGTGCAGAGCTCCCGGATAGATCGCGGATAAATTTATGGTAATCGTCGATAGTCCGTTTACTATCGACGGGGACGTTCCGCCTCTCGTTGGCTTCACCCGTCAGCCGACGGGTGACCTCGTATCTTACCTTCCGAGCAGTGGCCAGATGTCGCCTGATTGCCACCCGATTAGGACATAACCTAAGCGTATTTCGCTCGTCTCGAAACGAACGACGTACGACGTTTCTTTCGTACGCGAAGCGTGGAGCAAAAGGGGAGGGGGGAGGGAAAGAAGAAGAGGAAAAAAGAAGGGAGGAGGAAAAGAAATGGAGGTGGAGGAATGATTTTCCGATTGAGCCTGATTTTTCGATTGAGCGATTAATCTTGAAGCGGAAACGAGCACGTAACCTCGGCAGAGAGAGGAATATAATTAAGGAAAAAGATATATCTGTTCGCACGATAACGAAAAAGAGGAGGTTTTCGCGTAATAACACGGCCGAGATTCTCGAGCAGGTGAATTATTATTATCGTATTGCGCAATGCATAAGAAATCGTGGATTTCAGGTTAAGGAAGAGAGGATAAAAAGAAACTAGAGAACAGAGGAATTTGGAATTGGCCACTCTTGTCTACCTGTTCGTTCGAAAGGAATGCGTAATTACTACTTCAGGAGAGACGTTTGAAATTTTTGTGACGTAGAAACAGAGAGGTTTTGGACACGGCTTGGGACGGATCTCATTTTAAGGGCAAGATGATCGAGGAAGCTTCGATATGCAAAGATGAGAAATATTCCTTTCGAATCTATTTCTATGTAGTAATTTTTTAAAATTAAAAATCAGATAGATATCGTTCCGTTCACACCAGCTTATTATTTACTTTAAAAACCCGAAGGCTAGCCACGAGATCAAGTTTCAACGTTGTAACTAAACGTGTATTAAGGAAATATTATATTTGTATAACGCAAAACTGATTCGTGGAGGCAGGAACAAGTAAAGCATTTGTATTTTGGAATTCTTATTTGGCATGTCTGTTTGATCAGTGTACGTTACACCTAACCAATCAGACATGCTCCACTACACCTTACAAATTAGATTGGTTTCCTTGCTAGAGGTGCCAACTTTTCAACTTGTAGATGTCGCTACACACGTTAAGAACGAGCATGTGCAATATCATTACGATTCCATCTTGTGAAATATCTTTATTAATTAATTACGATTAAATTTTTATGTGTCGAATCAACTTTTTTTCTTTTCAAAATTGATACAAAAATTGATATTCGTTTTTCAGCATATCTTCAACACTTCTAGAGTCTCGACCAATCAAATCTCTATTCGCCATCATTCGAATAATGCCTCCCCTGTCGTCCAAACGCGTTCCACGTAAATCGCGTCGCGCATTAAACGTCCACTCGCGTGTTCATAAAACCATCCATCCACGGTTTTCCCTCGATCCCATCGATCAGGAGGACAAAAAAAATAATCGACCCTCGTTCACGATGCGTGAATTATTGTCCCACGTTTCACCATGCCGTCTTCCTTTTTTCTTCTTCGTTTTAGGAGTATCAAAGGGATAAACATGTTTTTGAACAAAACCTCGCTCTCACGTTTCTATTACGCATGACGAACGAATCGACCTAGCGATAAAATTTCATAAAATATTCGTGCTTCGAATCGTATTTCTTGCCACACTCCACAGAGGAGAAGTGACGAGGGTTGTCGAACAGTGTCGTTTCGTCTCACAATGCCGAGCTACCTGTTTTACCTTGGCTAATTAGATCCGAGTTACAGGGAGCCCCGGTAAGAGACAAATGGGCGTACAGTCGTCGTCATCGTCGTCGCGTCGTGCAACATCTGTGGATGTATGTATGCGTGTTGTAAGACGATAATGAGAATCATCAATTTTATCGGGAAATTTTTTTTCCTCTTAAGACCGGTGGTGGCGTCGCTCGCGCTAGGAATTTGTTCGGTTTTGTTTCCGCCTCTTCCCCTCCCCTCCTCCCTCTTTTCCATCTTTCAGATAAGATCCGAAGATTGTAATTTTGAACGTCCCGGCGATCGACACACGGCGATTTGAAATGAAATATCCCTTTCGAAAGAAATATCTCTCTGCTAATTAATCGATGAAACACATTTTATCTCATAAATTGTTTTCCAATGTTTCTAAGATATTGATATTGTTCACGCTTTTAATTTATCCAATGCATTTCGATCGAAAATAATGAATATTTTAAAACGCTTAAACGCGGTTCTTTTTTTAATTTCAAAAAAAAAAAAAAAAAGGAAAACACGCTTCCAGAATCGAAAAATCCAATCGAGTCATCCATCGAGTCCAACCATTGACTGCAACTATCATCAGTAAAGGAAAAAAAAAGAAAAAAGAAAAAGCATCGTATCGCTCCTCCATTCACCATCCGCTATCAACAGTGACTAGATAGAACATTATCTCTGTATTACGATATGGCCGTATCGTGGAATAATTCATAATTGGTCTCCTTAGGTTATCACCGCTCGAATGAATCAATTACACGAAGCAGCCACTTGTTTTGCCCTCCTCGCTCGTGGCCGAGATAAAGAGGGGAAAGAAAAAAAAAAAGAAAGGAGAGGGGGGCGGGGAAAAAATGTCGTGGACACAACAACGTTACAAAATCTCTCTCCTCTCTCTCTCTCTCTCTCTCTCCCATTACGAAAGTCGCCCAAGTTGCATAACCCTTTCGTCAATAACGGAGGGTGGAGGGGGAGGGACACGTCCCTCTTCTTATTTACTAACTCTGTGCACTGGTAATTATCGCGTGTCCCTCGTTCACCAACGATCGTTGGTGTAATAAAGTACGCTTGTTTACATGGGGACCAAATCGATGATCTTTGCTTGGGACGGATGGACGGACGGATGGAACCGGTCCCCGTATATGGAATATACCGAGGAAGCAGGGAGTATCGCGCCACTGGGGTTCATTAACTTGGAAAATGACGAGTTAACTCTCTCCGGATCGTCCGGTTATCTCGAAAATTATCGACAGTTTAGATACGCCTCCTTTACCTTTCGGATGGTGAATATTATTATTATTATTATTATTACTATTATTATTATTATCGAGTGAAATTGTATATATATGTATGTATTCGTAATCGTAATTTGGAAAAT
The DNA here is from genome assembly GCF_048593485.1 of Apis florea. Taxonomy (NCBI): domain Eukaryota; kingdom Metazoa; phylum Arthropoda; class Insecta; order Hymenoptera; family Apidae; genus Apis; species Apis florea. Next base: position 6,007,107 of record NW_028256549.1, on the reverse strand, counting down.
GTTGGAAGATGTTGAGAAAGTGTGGGAGGATCGGAGGAGGTGCGAGGTATGTGGGATATTACTAATTTTCGAGAGATTCTCTTATATGGAGGCGAATAATAACACGTGAATACGAATACCATTTGATAAATATCGGGTTGTTTGGGGGGAAAGGTGTTGCAAATTAGATAATGGTGTTCGATATAATGAGTATATATATTGGGTTTTATATATTGGAGATACGGGGATTGATAGGATACTGATTCTCATAGCATAGTGTAATATTGCGTATACAGGTTTTTGTTGGAAAGATATGTTGGATTTGGAAGAAATAGGAAAGTAAGTTGAATAGAAGTGGTAATAATAAAGGCGAGGTGAGTAATCTTGTATGTAAATTTGTAAATTATTTCAAAGAATATGTAGAAGGAGGAAAAAATATTATAAATCATAGAGATAAAAGAAGTTATGGGTGAAAATGTATTTTAATAAAGTGGTTAATTCTTGTTTATCTTTTTCGAGATAATCTAATAATGCGAGATATACATACATTACAAAATAATTATGTTATATAATTATCGAAAATTATCGAAAAGAGAGTGATTCTTTCGCGAGAATTTTAATTTAAAAAGCTACTAAAACATTTTGGATTGATTTGAACTCGTTGTAACATGATTATCGAAAATACATTCGAGCAGAAAGGATTTTAGATCACTATCAGTATGTTTTCGAGATATTTAATTGAGATTTAATTTCAATTTTAACATAAAAACGTTAATTAATCTTAAACCAATTACGAGCATTCTGAATATCGCGCATTACACATTGTATAACTACAAAATTAAAACGTTACGATTATCGATATGCTTTTAAAAAGTTTAGGTTATCTTAATTCAAAACGCTGAAACTATTTAAACTATTTTTACCGCGATTATCAACTTCCTGTGCGAATTATCAAAAGCATTAACCGAACCAGAAAAAAATTTCAAAATCAACAAAAATTCGAAAGGATCAAGCGATTACGATGTTCTCTCTTCGACTACTGCATGTTGCATGCAGCACATGTACTTAGCAACTTCCGTTTCCGAGCTCGAAATTACCAAAAAAAACACCGCAAATTACCAGACCAGAAAATTTTCAAAGCGTGAAAAAATTTTCAAAACTGTTAAAATCATCGCGTGGAAAAGATGTTTGAAAAATTAAAAAAGGAACACAAGCGATCGTGAATTATTCCCCTCTCTTTTAAATACGTGGTTTAGAAAAGAACTCATCTCGATCGATCTATCCTCTAGATTTCTTTTCGCTCTTGCACGAGCAGAAATTACGAATAGAGAGAAAGTGAGGTTAGCTCGTTCTTCCAGCGAATCGCGAGAATTCTTCGCGTGCGAGTAAATATAGACAAACTGACAACGATCTATCCATGTAAATGAACTCCGTTTTTTTCCCCCCTTTTCCTAGCAAAAAAAAAAAAAAAAAAAAACCGTGTCGATATCTCGCTCGAGCGATAATTTTGCGTCAAACACGATTTTAAAATCGATCGACGAGATCCGTAACGAATCGTCGTCGTTGTTCCGTTTCACTGGGAGAAGAATTGAATAATAATTTTAGCGCGTCGCTCTGATGAATCGATAACATTTCTTTTTCTTTTTCTTTTTTTTTTCTTCTTCTTCTTCTTCTTCTTTCTTCTTCGACAAACGTGTTATTATAAATAGGTGTACCGATATTACGGGTTGGAAGGGAGAGAGGGAGGGGATTTGAATTAACGCGGCGTTGAATAAGCAAGTAGAAACATTTTGACAAGCGATTTAATCCATTAGGCTTTAATTAACGTCGAGTAACACACATATATGTGGATCACGAATTAATTATACTACGATCGGTAATCCATAAAATCCATAATTACGATTAGGTAAGGATCAGTAAGTAAAAACATACGTTGACGTGAAATGACTTTTCCTTTTTTTCTCTTTTTTTTTCCCCCTCGATAATTGAGGAATAATTGTAAGAAAAAAAAAGTCGTAGCGCTATTTGCACGAAATAATCTCGTTCGAAATTAAAAAATTAAAAAAAAAAAGGAATTATTAATTTACAGAATGATATTCAGATTAATTTGCAATTTCAAAAATGAATAAATTTTAATACATTACAGCTCGGTGTGTGGCGTTAAAGTGTTACACGAACACAGATACATTAATTTTCTAATTAGGTCCTCTTTTTTTACCTTTCCCCCTCCCCCCATTTCACACCTACGTTTCAACACGAAACCAATAAAGAAGAAAATTGATCTTTCTTGCTTTCTGACTCGATACTCGAATCGTGAATTTTGCCTCTTTGCGAAAAATCGGAAATCTTCGCATATTCTTAAGTATTCCCACGATGTTTCCGCAATTCGAGCAAGCGAACCGTTCTGTTTTCTCGTGTTTTTCACGCAACGGGCCAAGAGAAACCAACAATCTCTCCATTAATTCTGAATTGATATCGTAGGTGAGTCATAAGAGTTCGAGCCAAGTTATTTAATTTTAGAGTACAATGAAACCTTCATCATCCGGACACCTACTATCTAAACGGGTTTCCTATTCCAATGCTCCTCTATCTGTAAACGTTCCATTATCCATAACTGTATTTGTTTTTAATTTTTGCCGATGCGAAATTGATGTGCGTTATAGCGTTAACGTGCAAGAAGAAATATATGATAATGAGAGGAACGGAATAATATTGAGGAAGTATATCGTACGTAGATATATCCGTCTATCGAGAGGAAATGAGATACACTTTAGAAGCTAGAACATGGGGCATGGATCGAGTGTAATATAATCGTCGAAAATACTGTCGAAAAGATTGTCGACTAATTTTTAATCGACTATCGTTCGAACTTGGATTTTTAATCAACACGATTAAAAAATATACGATAAGAGTGCAATATGACAATCGTCGAAGAAGCGGAAGAAGCTTGTACTTCGAACCAATTAACAACAATTCTTATGAAACAGGTGATCGAACATGGAATTCCACGACTCCCAAAGAAAAAAAAAAAAAAAGAAACCTCCTCCTCCTCCTCCTCCTCCTCCCTTTCGATTTACACTACTCCTCGTATCCTCATCACTGACACGTGTCACGAATCCAAACTCTGAACCAAAAAGCAACCCCGTATCAGCCAATTATCCCGATCCTGATCAACAAACCGAGAGTCGACAGTTCCGAGAAGAACGAACGAACGAACGAACGAACGAAACCAATAGCCTAGCCTGCCTGATCCCGCCCTCCCTCTCTCCCTCCCTCCCTCCCTCCCTCCCCCAATCCATCCATCCATCCCTCCCTCCCTCCCCCCCGTCCCCCTCCCTCCTCGAAGGAACGGGAGGGAAAAAAAGAAAAAAGAAGAAGGTAAATATAAACATACCTCCAGGAAATCTGTGAGGGAAGATCCTTCCGTGCCTGGAGAGCAGCCAAGGATAAAGCGGATAGCTGTCCCTGGGCGGCTGATGAGGATGCGGCGGTGGATGGGGTCCGCCAGGCGCGCCGCCATGGGGATAAGGCCCGTGGGGTGGCCCGTGGGGCGACGCGCCATGATGCGCCTGGAGGGCCACCGCGAGGTTGGCCGCCTGGAAGTGTTGGGCCGCGGCCAAATTCGCGGCCAGGGCTAGTTGCTGTTGCGTGTGGTACTCGGTCTGGCCCGTTTGGGGCCCGGTCGGGCCGTGGCCGGGCAGCCCGTAAAGGGACTTCAACTGTTCGGCGGCGACAGCGGCCGCGGTGGCCGCGCCAGGTGGCGGCGCGAGATAGTTGGGGCTGGGCCTGACGACCCCTGGCGGGGGTTGGGGGTGCGCGCCGACCGGCGAGTCCCCGTGCGATATCCTGTGGGGCGGGCTGGGGCTGTTGTTGGGTGTCGATCCTCCGCTGTGGCTGTGCACCGTGGTGCGGCCGAAGTCGAGGTGCGTCGCCGTGGACAGATGATGATGGTGGCCGTGGTGGTTGGCGTGGTGGTGATGGTGGCTGCCGGGGTGCGACGGCGTCCTCCGCGAGTTGGGATACGACTCGACGGAGGAGCTTCGGGAGACGGGCCGGTCGGAGCCCTCCGAGTGGGCGCCCGGCGATCTCGTGGTCACCCTTCGCGTGCGGGGGGAGGAGGAGCCCTCGACCACGTCCATGGGGCTGCCATCGTCCCTCTCGATCTCGACCCGCTCCAAACGGTCCAGGCGGTCCTCCCGCCCCTGCCCACCACCGCCGACGATCGAGTCGATGCTGAAGCCGATCTTCGGCTTCGAGGGCACCGGAACAATTGGCGTCGGCGCGAGCGGCATCATCGTACGATTATCGTACGCCCGGCTGATGGATTGGCCACTTCTGCAACACGCTACCTCGGCCGAGTCAGGTCCGCCGCATGCCTGCACCCGCCTCGGCCCTGGCTCCTTCACCAGACCGAGAACGCTTGCCTGCCAAACGTCCAGCCACGGGTTACCCCTCGAGAACACTTTGAACGCACTTTTATCCACGCACTGGTAACTCTCTTCTTTTGTCCCTTCTTGGCACGACTCTTCTTCTTCTTCTTCTTCTCTTCGTGCAGTCCTTTCCCTTCGGGTTGTGTGTGTTTGTGTGTGTGAGCGCGTGTGTATGTGTGTATGCGTGTGTGTAAACTCGTTGAATTATCGGTCGGGTATAAACATCGTTTGCCGTCTCCGTCTCACTCACTAACGTTTCCTTTCAACGACCAAAGTTTTACTTTTCTTTCTTCTATTGACGCCCTATCGAAACTCGCAACATTGTTCAGTTCCACAATCGATCACCACTTGCTCATCCTGGTCGTCGCACGGCGTCTTTTCTACGATTCGTAGAGAAAAAAAGAGAAACCGTCACTCGGAGGTCAGCCGATATCGGCAACCGTCCTCGATGATCCCCCCGGGACGAAAAAAATGTCACCACTGTAACGTAACGAGAAGGGCACGAAACGAAGCGGTTAGCTCACACGGCCGACACACACTGCGATATCACGGGACCGCGCCTCTTCTTCCATCGAGCCTGTTTGCCTGCGGCCGCACCAAATTTACACCGGCCGAGAAGGAATGTAACAACACGAGCGCGAGAGAGTTGTCGAAGGGGGGAAAAAAAAAAAAAAGAAGCAGAGCCAACTGGTGCTGGGCCCCAACAAGCGTATCTCGAGACTCGAGCAGCAGACCACGGGCTCTCTGACGGATGTTTCTGGCACGAGAGCTTGCTAGTGTTTGAGCAAATTACAGGCTAAACGAGGCGCTCTTGGATGGTGGTGGGGGGTGTGCCGAGCCGCTTCCAGTCCCCACCACCTCGGCCCACGTAGCGGAGTGGGGGCAAGAGGATCGAGCGGAGCTGGGCGGTACTCGAAGTTACGAGGAGCCACGCTAGGCGTACACCCAGCCTCGACAGGATTGGACGGTTGGCCGTGGTTGAAACTCGCTGGTCGGAACCTGGCCACGCTACCCCTTATCCACGAGCTGCCGTGGGGCGACGCATTAGTCGCCGATGGGCGTTAAACTCACGTTTTTGTCGTGCGATGAAAATGAGCCGTTTAATTAATACGTCTGGATCCCCTACCCCTACGCGCTCTCTTCCCCTCTCGCTTCCCTCCCTCCCTCCCCCCACTCCTCCGCCCGTCGTTCCGCCGTCTCACCCCCACTCCGCCGGCTAACTAGGTTTCGTTCCACCAGGGCTTTTTTTCTTTCCTTCTCCTCCTCTCCTTTCCTTCGTTTCGTCATCGAAACGCTTTCTTCTCTTTCGTTTGGGGAAGAAGGGTTCCAGGGGGACGAAATCGAGGGAAATAACGCGTTCGTTTCGCCGACACGTGACTTTGTACACTGGTATTCGGTACAAAGGGGGTGATAACTCCAAGTGGAGGGAAGAGACGTTGAACGAGCTACTAACAGTCGTCGAGTCGAATCTTCTGCTTGAATCATCATTTCGTTGATGTGTTTATGAAACGTACACACACATATATACGAGATCAAGAAACGTGTAACATCACCAAAATCGATTAAATTGCGCCATGTTGCTTAAACCAGATCTCAGATTAGTACGATAATTAAAGCAAATACAAAGTTCACGGATAAAATATATCCACAAAGTTATTATCGTTGTGAGAGAGGGGAATAAACGAAGTTCCTTCCCAAACAAATGACAACTTAATTCTCGATGATAAAGGAAATAATAAAGTGTGGAAAGATCTTTTTCCAGAGGGATCCATGATGTACGATTGTCACGTACAAGTGTCTCGTTTCTCTGAATCGGCTCTAATCGATCCGCGACGAGGTAATTACTCGGATGGATCGCATACACGGAACCACTGTGGACGTAATCGAGCGATTAAGGTGTCAAAGCGTGCACAAAGCGACACTTTCTTCGACTCGAGTCGCGAAACCTGAGATGCCGAAGTGTCCTTCGTTAATGCCTGTGTTCAGGCTCGTGTTCTGAACTTGTTCGACGATCGAACCAGCTATTTCGAAACTTCGCAGGTGAGAAATCTTGACAGGATCGATCGAAATTCGTCTCCTCCTTCGTTATTTCAACGAATATTCGGTGATTAATTGGAGACTTTTATTCCGTTATAACGAATGTGTTTTTCTTGAGAAATTGTTTTGTAATTATCTTTTTTAAAGAAAATTAGTGTTTCGATTAATTGTTATTATTCTACGTCATTTTCTTATCTTCTTCTCTCAAAGTTTTTTACAAGTTTTTTATTTCATCAATTCCTCCATTTCCATGTCGTAACTTAAGTAATACAATATTGAGGAAATAAGCGAATGATTGAGAAAAGTTGCAAATTCGATGATTACTATCCCTTTTCCGAATTCACACTGAAATTACACTGCAAATAATTTGATTAGTTTTTTGCTGGAGAATTGCAACCAGAGCTCCTCGAGTACTTTGCAATTTTCATTCTCTGTGAAATCCATATATATAATTATTCGATAGTTTTTTCAAAAGTATAATATAAAAACTTTTTTTTTTTTTTTACGAAAATAACAATTAAACATTATTTTTCTTTCGTGTATTCGAGAAATTGTGATGAAACAATTTACTTTCGTCCGTCATCACTTTCAAGTTTGAAAGTTTGAACTCTTGACTGCATTATTATTACTGCACACATTTTCCAGGAAAATGAGATTTTAATAGTTTCATTCATGTTCTCGAGCTCAATGATACGGAAATAATTGGTATTTAAAAAAGATTGGTAAAAAATTGGTAGTTCAATTCATTAAATTAAATTGGTCGTCACGCATGAAATATTTCAAAATTTATAATCCAGTTATAATTATTTTACCGTTTGGAATTTTCTTAAGAAAGAACATTCGTTTTTCAAAGCTTCAAAAAACAAATTCCTCTACAATTTCTCCCAAAATCCCAAAGAAACATCGAACGTTTTTTCAATATCATAATTTTCCTCCGATAAAACCCTCCCTCAGCTGGCTCTTTCTGTAGCCGCACAATTCACAACAAAAGATCATCGCTGTTCCTTCAATTCGGGGGGTTTAAACACAGGGCAGACGGGTCTCCATCGCGGGGACGGCGCCGATTTCTCGCCCCTCGCCGTGTAAACGATAATATTGCGACCGGTATCGCGTCCTCGACACGTGTGTAGGTGTACGACACGTGGAGCGGAAGTGGGGATATTCAACATGGCGACTCTGCACACATCGCACACACCGGTGCACCAATGCGCGAGCAGCGAGCACGCCCGTTCCCAACGATTCTCTCTCCTTTCCTCTCCACTTTCCGCCCGCGTTCTCCAAAGCTTCCTCGAGAGCCTCTTCCTCCACCTTCGATTCCTCCTTGGTCCTTCTCCTCCCGTATCTCCCTGCCAAATGCCGTATCGGCGAGCATTTCATTTTCAATTTTTCTTCTCTTTAAATTGATAGAAGAGATTCTTCCTTTCTCCCTCGAGTTACCTCGACCTCGAGTAACTTTCTTTACTTTTTATTTTTGCAAACTTCGAAGGAAGTTTTTTTTCTTTTAATTCTCCTTCGCACTGATTATCCACTTGTATAAAAGTAATCGATAAAGAAGGAACATAAACTTTCTCCAAGATCGATCGAGCGTGTAAGTTTTTTTTAAATTTCTTAGAGGCAAAGAGGGAAGCCCTTTTTCCTTGTGGGAATTTCTATTAGCAGCTTTCGAGCGACCGGTCTTTTCTCCCGGTCTAAATACGTTTCGAATTGGAAGTATCGCGTGTCAGAGAGGCGGCCATACACGAAATCGGGTCGAACAAACGAATGAAACGTTCGGCGGGGCCCTATAGAAAATTTGCATGCACTTTGTACACCGACTCGAGTGGCGGAAACCCATCTCACACCTGTAAATCCCTTTTGGCCCTCTTCCAAGCCCTTGGACGCCCGTGGAGATCACTTTTACGACAAAAACGAACAAAAAGAAATGTGTAGTACACACGAAAGAAAAAGTTTGTGGGGCCGTTAACGAATTAATCTTACGTAAATACTCGAATTTCTACTTCGTTTCTTGCAATCATACCCGGCCGAATGGTGTTTAAGCCACGTTCCATCCGAGAGTGGAAGATAATCGTTGAAAAATCGTTTTCTCGGGCGAAAAATCCGTTATTTCGGATATTAAAAGGGCGGCGATTCGTTAGAGGGCATTGTCGGCGGGGATAAATGGAAGGAAAGAAAAATAGCCGGGCTGCGCTGACGCACAATTGACGATACCGATGTGTGTATATATCGCCATTGTATCGGCCATTGTTTGAAACCCTCCGCGACAATGAAACTCTTTTCCCATCCCTGCTGGCGTGGATCAGACCGAAAAAAAGCGACCGAGAGGCAGCCAGTTTTATCGACGACTTCCCGATTCCGTCACCTAACAGCGGATTTTGACTTTTTCTTTTTTTTTTTTTTTCCTTGCGATTCGACGCTTTCTTCGTGATTTCTTTCTTTTTTTTTTTTTCTCTTCTTCTAAGTCTCTCTCTTTTCGCTTTGATTTTTGGAGAATTGTGGAGAAATTTGAGTCTTTGTGCGGATACAATGGGAGGTGTAATTGATTCGTGTGACCAGGCACGATATATTTCTCTTCGTGGAGACGTTTTTGGAAGGATTTCGAGGAGAGGGTGAAGAAAAAAAAAAAAGAAAGTGAGGTATTATTATTAATTTGGAAAAATTTCGAGATAACTCTTGATTAATATTCGTTTGATAACGTTTATTCCAAAAAGAATATTAATAAATGAAGACAGATCTTTTAGACGGGAAAGATCGAAGACATTTGCTGAATATACTTCAGTAAAAATGTAAAATTGGATCGCCCCTATCTATCCACCGTGAATCTTAAGGAGAGGGGGGGGGAGAAAGCGCTGTCGAGATATTAACGGTAAACAGAGAAGAAAAATGAGATAAAAAGCACGATTTAAATATCTAATTCATTTCTATCATTAAACACGAAGACTGATCTGGCACGAGAAATAAAAGATGCAAAATATTATAACGGTACATGGGGGAATGGGGATTGCGAAAGATGGAAATAAATAATCTACGTTTGGATTTAGAGGAAACAGTTAATTTAGTCGCATAAGATAAATTTTAAAACTGCACGTGCTCTCCTTGTGAAACAAAAAGTTTTTTTTACAATTAACTATTAATTAACCATTAATCTTTAAAATATAAATAAAACTACCACGAATTAATCGCTAAAATACCAATATCTTAAATAAATCATCATTAAAATATCGCACACCCTCGAATTCTTCTGCAAAGAATTGTAAAAACCTGAACTGAAAAAACAAACAACGCAAAACTCGATCTCGCAATGAGAGAAATGAAAAAAATTCGCAAGAAGCTCAACAAGTCGAGATCAACGACGACTTCTTCTCCCTCTTCCTCTCTCTCTCTCTCTCTCTCTCTCTCTCTGAAACGTGAATAATCGCGTGGACAAAAGGGCCGGGCATAATCCTTGGAAATGATCGAGGAGACATCGCGTACGAGCAGCACAATGGAAACGAAAGAAGTCGACGCGCGTTTAAAGATTACATTACAGGCAAAATGGCGTGCTTAATCAGGCCATTTATTCGTCGTGCATCCCCCCCCAGACGAGGAAAGAGGGAAGGAAGGTTTTGTTGCGGATATACAACGAGGTATCCCTCTCCTCCCCCCACGGATTCGTATTTTCTCGCATTGTAAACCTCGTCGCCATCGTCAGAAATTGGCAGCGAGTATCGATTACGCGTTACAATTACAATAAGCCGAGCTTTAATGTTGTCGAGCTTGAATCGAGAAGAAAAGTTTTTCCAAGGGTCGAGAATTTTCAGGCGAGGAATTTTCTTCGAGGTTATAATATAAATTTCTTTCTTTTGATGGGGCGTTTGAAAAATTGCGTGAATGATTTGAAAAATTGTAAATCGCGAGAGAATTCTTTTTTGAAATTTTATTATTAATTTAAGAATTCTTAAGGATGTTCTCGTGTTTCGAGAAGAATTGGAGAAATTCAATTTCCGGAGTATCGATATCACGGGGGGGGGGGGTTGTTTTCGAACGCGAAATAAATGAAAGTACCGGGATTACGCTGACCATGATTCAATTGCCATCCACTCACTTCTAGGCTAAGGTTAAATACGTACATCTGCCTATTTTCAAATCTAATCATCCCTAATAAGGTACCTGTTATAATACCGGCTAAAAATAGGATTATCAATTATGCTTGAATATATTTTACGATACTTGCAATAATAAGTAAACGTTGTAACGGAATATCACGCAAAATGTTTGTAAACGAATCGAAGAGGAAATATTAATTAATATAATATAATTAATATATTGCACAGATTCTCAATCCAGATTTGTAATCACTTTGTTATTATCACAACAAAGGAATGAACAAATAAAATTTCCTACTCTCTTTTCAGACCCAAATAAATCAAGTTGTGTACTCTACACAAACAAATTGACGGAATAACGCATCTACATTAACATATTTACACGACAATCTCTATAAAAAGAATTATTTAACAAACTAAAAATCACTTTTACATATAATGAAAAGAAATCTTAATGAATTTATTGGCGTCGGCTGAGAATCACTGTCGATTCGCGGTCTCAGTATCTTAAATAACCGACCAGCACCTATGATTTTCTCGGAACAACCGACGGTCCGATTAAATTGATTCGCAAGCTCCAGAAAGGAAGAACAAGGGGTGGGGGGAGAGAGAGAGAGAGAGAGAGACTGGACTCTTGACTTGGTAAGCAAATAAATTCGAACAAACGAACGTGATATCAGAACATCGAGTCCCATAATTCTAGAACTTAAAACTCTTTAAAAATCTCTTTAAAAAAAGAAGATAAAATTATCATAAAATTATAATTCCTTCTTCATTTTCTTTTTTACTACTCAAAAGTGACTCATCTTTCACGAGAGATTAAAGACGCTTTAATCTCTTCTTTCGATATAGATTTTGAAAATCCAAATCCGAAAGAGAACAAATATTCAAGCTGCTGCCAATAATCAAAAAACGAGAAAACCGTCTTTGTTCGAAGATAATCGAGGATCGAAGGAAATTTTCAACAAATTCGGGCGGCAGGGGCCGAATACAGGTGATTGAAAAAACGATCTCGCGAAGAGCAAGAGAAAGAGAAGAAGAAGAAAAGGATTCGAAAAAACCTTCTGCAACCTTCACTTTCTCCCCCCTATTTTATCCTTTTTAATCCAACCCGCGCGACACACCGCGACAATCACCGTCGAATCCCACTGCAAATTATCCCTCCCACCCTCTCCCATGCATGTTATTACCGTACTGTTCTGTAATCATGCCCAATATATCGAGATCCACGATCTGGCCCTCGAACGAGTATAAAAGTAATCGCTCGAAATTAGGTGACACGGGCCCATTACCATCTCACACAATGTGTGCATACGCGTGTGTTTATACCTACGGAGGAGACCTGCGCTAAAGAAAAAAAAACAACAAGAAAAAAGAAGAAGAACGAAAAGGAAAATACGAGAATTAAAAGAAAAAGAAAAATGGAAAAATCCTCGTGCGTACGTTTTATTCGAAAGAAAGAAGAACGGATGCACGAAGAGTGTGTGTGTGGAAGAGAGACAAGGGGTGGAAAGGAATCGTGTTCGAGGCCATCATCGGCGATTACGCATACTTGCTGGCCCATTATGGCTCATTAAAGGGGCCCGATCGGGATTATTATGTGAGGCGGACCTCCTCCCCGGCGAAATATAATTTTCGACAAGCACGAGAGGATGAGAGTAGTAGGAGGGCATCGACCGAAAATTAACGACTCTTTAGGGCAAATTGATCGGCCGTGTTCGCACTCGATTTTTCTCCCGACCGCGAAACGCCTGCAAGGGGGAGGAGGCGGAAGCGATGGGTGTAGAAGCCGATCGTGAGAAGAGAGCATCCGCCGATCTTTGGAGGATCGGTCAGAGACCTTACCGGAGAGGAAGGTCGACCGGATCGATCCTTCTACCCTTTTGATTTCGATTTTTTTTCCTCTTCCCCCTTTTTTTCCGAAATGAATAGCGGTAGACGTAGACGTGACTTGGCGATCTATCTATTTTTGATCGATAAGAAATTGTGAAAGAAATCGATTTAACAAAAATTGCGAAGAAACAATTACAATTTGTTGATAGATCTCGTTGAAAAGTTAAAATTAGTTTTACAATTTCGCGGCCATTCAATCATCAGATTAAACGCGATTTCGTCGCTCGAAACTGGTCTTGCTGGTCGATATTCAGCTCCGATATTGTAATTATTCTCGTATAAATCATTGTACATTGTGGCCTGTGTATTAAGAGAGTTATGCAAACAGGAAACGGTGATTCATTTAGATAGATGCATTGCGTGTAACAACTAGTTATACTTATAATCCTGCATTTCAGTGTGTGTAAACATTATCCCGTTTGAAGTTATAAATGATGTAAATTGGTTGACGTAAAATCAAAATTTTCTTTCACTCTTTCTCTTTCTAATTGGAAATTTTTTGAATATTGTTGAAAATCATTGATAATTCGAAAAAATTCGATGGAGAAAGGCAAGTTGTATAACAAAAATTTCCTATCTTACGCGTTTCCCTCGACGTAAATTTTTTTCACCAAGATAAGGCGATAAAACAATCCCGTGCATGGCCAATTATCCAGGCTCGATTATCTCCACGATATCGTTCACGTTTTCAACAGAACGAAGTTGGTTTTTTCATAAGCCATGAATAACTATACAGGGTGTTTAAACACGTTACGTCACACATCAACGCGTTAATTATGTCGACGATGAAAATGATGTTTCCCATATCCTTTTATTTCATGACCCGTATACTCTTATCATACAGTTCATAATCATAATTTCAAATCTTGTGAGAAGAGCTATCAATTGTCAATTAAAATACGATCAGTCAGTGAGAAATTTTTCTTGCTTCTTCTGTAAATAAGAACATTTAACGTTTTGCAATCAATCTCATTGTAAATTGATATTATGAATAAAAAAAAAAAATAATGATATTACACGTAGAAATTCAAGTTACTTGCATTTTAATATCAAGTACAAATTAAACGCAAATTTTAAAGACGCACCTTAACTTTCAAACCGATGAATTTCTAAAACTTAAAACCGGTATTATTATACCGTCTATATATATATTCGAGTAATGATAATTCAAAATGGAAGTTGATAAAAAAATTCACCAATTACAACGAATCCTTGATCCTCTCGATGTCCAAAGTAAAAAAAAAAAAAAAAAAAAAAATAATAATTATAATAATAATAAAAAGGAATTTATTAAAATCACCCAATTAATAAAATCTTATCTTATTCAATCTTTCGAATTCCAAAATCTTTCCATGAATAATAAAATTATCCCCCTTCTCCTTCTAAGAACGATTAAAGGCAATTAGACATGAAGAATCTGAAAGGATACCAAAAAAATCTATCCCAAAACGATATCAAAAATACGAAGAGAAAGAAGACGCTTCTTTGCGCGCAAAATCTTAACGATTCGATCGGGAATTCTTTTCCAAAATCTTTCCACGAACGATAAAATTTCGTTCGTTGAAAAAGAAAAATCCGCGAGAAAACACAGGATGATTCCACGGTCAATGGTCAATTATAATCGATTATCCGGCCGAGTATCCGTGTCCCAAGGAGGAACCACACGGTGAAAGACGGTTACTTACGGTCCATGAATATCCATGGGGCCCGGGGAGCAAATCGCGTGGCTGGCGTGCTCTGATGATAGGTAACCATGTGTAATGGAGTGCTAACTACCGGCCACCTCGCGAACCAGCGCACACCTTCTTCTTCTTCTTCTTCTTCTTCATCGTCCACCCAGCTAGCGGGGAGGCAAAACGCCGATGCAAGAAAGGGAGGAACGTTGGCAGAGAACCTGCTGGCCAAACAGGAGGAGGTGGGGGAGGGGAAGGTGAGTAAAAGGGTACAGAGGGAGGAAAGAGGGCGAGAGAAAGAAAGAGATAGGAGGCAACCGTGCAGGCATGCTCGGGTCTCTTAGTTTCTCAAACAAGGGGGCGGTACCTTGCAGATCAGTGGCAGTCAACTACTTGCTCTAACTGTAAAACACTGTTACCCCTCTCGAATTTTCCAACACCAATGTGTAATTAAATTAAAATTACGATCAAAAGTTATGGAGCATCTTGTAATATATATTTCGGCAAGAAGAGCGCGAGTATCGAGTATTATATAAATCGATATTATACGTTCATTGTGATATTAATTATATATTTAAGTTATTGATTTAAGAGATTTAGGGAAATAGGGAATATATAGTGTTCCCTAGATCAGTCTTTCCCTAGATAACGACAATTCTCTACGTATAATATCATGTATTATAACGTTATACTACAATATCACGTAAGATTGTGATATTAGTTATATATTTAACTTATTGATTTAAAGGATTTAGGGAATATAGTGTTCTAGATCAGTCTTCCCCTAGATAATGTAACGACAATTCTCTACATGTAATATCATGTATTATTATAACGTTATAATATCGAAACACATATAAGATTCTATCTTCATCGATAATTGTTTCCTTGGCGTCCAAAAATGTCGAATAAAATTACTTAAAAAAATTTCCATTTGTTTCCAACGAAAAATTCGAAATCACTTTTATCAACCGCGCAATCAGGAAACTGGTCTCGCGACTTTGTTCAATTAAGATCCTATCTTATCCTAGATTCCAAACTACGAGATATATATTCAATAACGTATCCCACGAACAAGCAGGTGAAACGAGATATGGTCGTTGAATATTAACGTTTTTTTTTTTTTTTTTTTTTTTCTCGAAACGATTCAACTTCGTTCAACGGTTGTAAAGCATGCTTGAAAACCGCATCTAAAACGCATCCGATAGGCAATATTACACGGAGATTAATAGAACGGCATTACAAAGTAATTAGCCGGCAATTAAGGATCGGCCGGTGCCCCGTGGCCGAGGGCATTAATTGCCCGGGCGTAATGATACGTTCGCTCCAATAAGCGAAGATGGACGAACCCAGGCGACGAACATGGCTGGAAATCAACGCTGGAGAAACGTTGGATTCCTGAATGTTCACGTGATGATTTTACTCTCTTTCGCCCCTCGTTCGACCACGAAAAAATTGCCAGGCGCCAAGAGAGGGAGGGGGGAAAAAACGAAACTTTTGTATCCACTCCCATCCATAAATAAATACGTGGACAGTATGTAATTGTTGCAACGATTGTTAAATGTTATTAACGAATAATTCGTAATTCTAACGATGTATTTAACATCTCGTCGATGATGATAAAAAATTAATCGATCTTTGTTTTGTTAATCTTGACATCCGTGTATAAATATAAATTTTTAATAATATTAAGCAGGTATTATTAGACGCGTGTCGGAGTGTAACGCGTTCACAAAAGGATATTTGCTAGTTTTGAAATGGGTAAAAATTTTGTTCGAAAGAGGACGATTAAGGAAAAGCTAACGGGCTTAATATCAAACAAAACTTAATATATCACAACGTGATTAAATTATCGACACATAGCACTTACGACACTATAAAAAGTAACCGCGTGAAAGTAAGAACTGGGCGGGTTGCTTGCCGCCAGGCGTCTAAAACTCGTACTTTCCAACCCGCTTATCTGAAAAACGAAGCAATCTCGTGCACAAGTTTATTAGACAAAAATTCTTCCCCTATCATTTTCCGCTCCCTTAAAAATCACCTTGAACGTGCATCCCTGTGTCGATGCAAATTAATCGATGAATCATTCTCTTGAAAAAAAAAGAAAAAGTAAAAGTCACGGGTATCGTATCATTGGCATTAATTCAATTAATTTCTGCCCGAGTACAAATATCCTAGGCCATGGTATTCATCCTATACAACGTGACAGGGACGGTAATAATCGGTGTTGATGGAATTTTCATCGGCTCCCACCGATCTGATATATATATATATATATATATGCAGTCGATGCATATACGTGCGTATATAGAGCGGTCGGATTGCGCGAAGGCTCTCATCATCGTTATCATCATTATCGTCATCATCGTCGTCATCATCATCATCATCATCATCATCATCTTCCACGCTGGCTTGTGTTTGCTCTACACAAACCCTACACGCGAACGCGTATAAAAAGCGAGCAAGCTCGAACGGAGCCCGTCATTACCGGGTTATTACCTAAGTATCGTGGGGTGGAAACTGGACCGCGCGTCTGGACGTGCCTCGCGAGAAAAGAGAGCATGCATAAGAGCTCGTCTTCGTTTTATTTATTTATAAAGAAGCGTTTTTACCACGAAATTCAGTTCAGGATGGAAATAAATGTTCAAGCAATTTTTCTGTTAATTTGAACGTAGAGGTGCTGGGCAACAATAATTGTCTCGCAAACCCTTTTTTCGTTAAAATAGGAAACATCGGCTTTGGAATTCTGGAGAGACTGTGGAAAAAAACCACCCCTTCTTATCTCGTCGAAACGCACAGGTAGAGAAATCCCGATAAATCATAACCCAATTTCAGAAACGATATCAATCGCTCCCCACCCCTCCGCCAGGCTTCCTTCCGTTTTCTCCTGCGGTTCTCTCCCCCGGCTGGACCAGGCCACGATTTATAAAGCAAACACCGTGCAGCACCCTGCAATCAACCTACACAACGCGCCTTCTCGGTTTACCGGTGGTTGCTGCACACCACCCCGCCCACCCCCTCTTCCACAGGCGTTCTTCCATGGTGCGCGCGCGTGTATCGGGTCGAACGATCGAGGGCTTCGATCGAGGGCTCGATCGAGGGCTATCGCTCGGAGCGCGTTTTATACACCGTACTTAGGACTCGAACTCGAACTCGAAGGAATAAATTAATAGCTTCTCGCGAATAACAGCTGGCACGAAGTTTCGACGATTCGAATCATTATATCCTCGTGGAATTATTCGACGATTGATCGAGGATTCTTTTTTCTCTTTTTTGTATTTGGAGAGCATTATTCGAATCGAGGAGATCGAAATGAAAAAATCTTTGGGGGAAGAATAAATAACGAAATGATCTACACCTGACGAGACAACTTGTTGTAACAAATATGCAAATTCCAGCTGTCTCGCCCGAGCTATTCATTTGTAGAACCACTGATTTGCGACAACCTGGAATCGCGTGGTTCCTCCCCTAGCCAACTCGGAAGGGATCGATTATCGCTTCCTGCCAGACTCACGAAAAACCCATTATTTTTTCGTATTTATCAGTTCAAAGAAAAAAAAAAGGAGGAATCTTCACGATCGATTCCAAAGCTACGAATTTTAGGTGAAACTGACAAAATTTAGTTGCTATAACAATTAATATTGATCACTTGTCGCATAACTTAATCTAACCAATAAGAAAAATATTGTATAATAATCTCGTAAGAAGAGCGTTATAATCCATTGGATGGAAGAGATTCTTATCCGAGAGAGGGCTCGTTTCGTAGAAAATAAGGAGAAACGAGGGGGGGAATATTAAAGCAAATTGTGGCCGAAAGGTTTCGCGGTATACACGTGCATTCGACAAGAAATCGAGGGTTGGAACTTTGCTAACGAGGCTGTGAGATGTTCGTGAGCAGCGTTGCACATATATATATATATATATATAACCGCGGGTGTATAATTTGTGGAGCATTAGAAAATATTAGCGGGGATATCTTGCCTCTTGGATACCCTTATCGATGGAATGTTTAACGAGGGCCGGGCGATTAGGCCAGTTACGAGTGAAGGGATTGCTCGAGAAATTTTAAAAGAGGTTCTGTAGAGAAAAATTTTATAAAATGTATCTACTTAATTAAAAGATCTCCTTTATCGTTAATATTTGATCCAATTCAAGTTTAAATTCATTTAACAAAATAAAACTATCACAAGAATCGGTGATAACGCTTGATAACGTACAGTGTAACGTGTCATCCACGAAAGAAATCGTTCCTGTCGCCGTTGTTGCAGCAACGTGTTGTACGCGCGTTCATCCCCGCGTGGTGGAATTTCTTTCGTTGCCCGAAGGTACAACAGCGAGAGTCACGAATAGCCGAGAAAAATGTAATTTCCGAGCAGAAGTCGTAAAGAAGTCGTTGAGAAGAGAGGGAAGAACGGAGGATTCGCGGTGATTCGTGACTGACTTTCGGAAGCCAGCCCTCCTTTCGTAAGTCGTAAATGTCAAGGGCTCGGAGGAGTAATATCGCGACACTGATAATCGCGGATGGCTGTTATTATTAATGAACAAAACAGGGCCAGGTAGGCGGAAGCACAAAGTAGCCGAAAAGTATCGAGGTTCCCGATTCCAAATTATCCATCTCGAGGATATTTTTCTTTTTTCTTTTTTTTACGTTTCTACGAGGATTCGAGGAACGAAGATTCGCCTAATACCCCTTTATTATATCTTGTAAAACTGGATGGAAGAAGGAAATACGATCGATTTTCGAGAGGAGTTTGCCTTTCTATACCTCCTTGTGACGGAGGTCGTCTTTTTTTCTTCCTCTTCTTCTTCTTCTTGGGCGTGCGGGGGAGAAAACGTGCCATTTTTTCGAGGAGATGATTTTACGATTAAGCGCGGTGATGGCGAGGATTTGAAAATAAAAATTGGTTGGGGGAATATTGTTTGGTAAAGTTTTCTAAGTAAAGGATATATGTATCTGAAAAGTATTATTATTATGATACTTTTATAATATGTAATATATAATAAATTGTGTGCAAATTCTTTTTATATTTGTGTATTTTATAAATTAAAAAATTTATGATATTGTCTATTACAGTGATATATCTAGAAAAGAGAAAGAAAAATCGGCAGAGAAAGAGGGTAAAGAGAAATCTATTAATAAATAGCACGATCGTTTTGGGGCCAAACCTCCGAGAGAGGAAAGCCACAAAGTAGCCGGGATGTATAATTCGTGCTATTCATAACGGCAAATTACTATCCTCTGCCTGGCCCCTTTTAGAGTTCTCACACTCCTTCTTCCCCATTTTTCTTATTTTCCCCTTCCTCCTCGAAACTAGATTATATCGTTTGACGAATAAAGTGAAATTTTATTTCAAATTGTTCGAAACATAAAACGAAGAAAATAATACCATTTAATGGGGATAAAAAGTCTATTATTTTAATCGTGCATCATGTTACAAAGCATTCTATCATTGGCATTAAAGATATTTATTTTCTTTTACTTGAAAAAGATAAATATTGATCCGAAAATTCGTTTAAATTAACAATTTCAAACAGAAATAAAAATCTATTATCGTGTCATCAATGTTTCAGACTGATTTCAGTCAATTAATTATTATTATGATTGTTGTATTATCATAAAAATGATAATTCTGTGATACATTTATTTAATTTACTTAAATATAATACGTTTGCACGTTTTACTTCCGAGTTATATTTTTTTAAAAAATTACACGTTTACGCGCCAATTTGATGCGCATAGTTAATTAATAGAAATTCGCGTGTCAGAATTTTTTTTCCTCCTTTTCTTCATTTCTTCATTCTCATGTTCGATAGATAACGGTACGGTTAACTCGATCTCGATTCGTAAAAAGATCCGAGTTTATCGATGCATAACAGCTAATTTGACGCATTACTTAATTCCTGACTGCATCCCAAAGAATTTCGTTTGAAAATTAAATGACTGGAAATGTGACATATTTAAACTTGCCAGATGAAACAATTTAATTGTTGAATGAATTTTTAAATTTTACACGCGACACACGTGTGTAATAATGATCAAAAAATATTATTGAAGTTTATTAAATTGTATGAATGTAAATGAAAGATACATATAATTGTATGTATATTTAATAACTTTCCTTGGAATAATAATAATACCGTTCTCTTTGATCCATAAAATAATATGTTGTTAAATTGCTCATGAAAAAGAATCTTATTATTAATATGCAATATAAATTGACAGAGAGTTGAAAAAACTATATATTACTATAGATTATATATATATATATTTTATATTGCATATAAGATTATATTCATTTTCACAGGAAATTCTATATTCATTGAATTACACGTTTAACTAGGCAAAGTGATAAAGGATCACTTTCAAAGCTAAACAACATTCCCAGGTAATGCCTAATTAATTCATGGACTCAAACGAGATCTAATTAATCTCTCTAATATTTCTAGTCAAGTATTCCAATATTTACGGCTAACGTCCACCAAGAATCCTTGGTACCTAATCGGTTCTCCTAACATTTTCTGTCCGCTAATATCTAATTAATTTTCTAATGCCCTCGGCATGTGTTCAACCATGCATAAATTATCTTATCTTAATAGGGACAAAATTATTGACCATTTTTACAGATTATTAAATAAAGTAGATATCGCATATACATTTAAAAATGAATATTGAAAATTCTGAAACGTAGGTCGTAATTTATATTGAATAGATCTAGAAAAAATATATTAATTTCAAATTTGATTGTAGATTGATGTTATAGTTTCATTGTTGCTAATGTTGAAATGGAGGAAATTATAATAGTATTTTAAATTAGTCGGTAGAAGTTAATTTATTATTTGATATTATATCAGCTAGTTCATTTTATAAATTTTTTAATTGGAATTGTTGGGTCATGTATGATCCAAGAGAACATGGATTAAATTATTTAATTTTAATTCTACGTTTCCATAATTTAAAATTGGATAGTTTGACGCAAATCCAATTTAAAGGAATAATATGGAATAATAATATAATAAGCATCATAAAATAAATATAACAAATTAGAAGCCAATAACGAAATTTCCAAAAAAAAAAAAAAAATATCACTAAGTTAATTCCCCAAAATTTCTTATTATGCAACTATCTTTCCTTCAACGTTATTTCAAGAGATAAAGAAGACCAAAGAAAAAAACAAATATCACTAGATTAAAATTCTCTAAATTCTTATTCTCCCGCACATCTCTCAATCAGGCATTCCTATATATATAAAGATCATCAAAACTCGATTCGATCGCTTAAGCTTAATAAAGAACCACGAAAAGAGATTCGAAAACATGACGACACAACGGGGGAATAAAAAATGACCCGATTTCCATTGGACAAGCGTTAAATCGCGATGTTCACGCGCGATAAAGGCGCAGAAACTATTAGCCAGAGGCGAAAGGTACCAATGGATGGAACGCAGCGTCCCTGCCAGTCCGATTCCGTTTCGTTTGCCGTGATATATTCGATCCCACCCATTCGTTACCGTCGATGATTACAGGTTTGCCAGCGCATTAGACCCGTGTCTAAAACAAACCGCTCCCACGTCTACCAACAGTTTAAAGCCGCGGGGCGTGACTGCCGCCGTGGCATCGAGACTTGGTCAGGAAACTCGGTAGAATCTCCGCGCCAAGTAAGTTGAAGCCTCTACCAGTGAAACTCTACTCCCAATACGCGTGTATTGCAAGAGCTAGTAAGTTTCGAAGATACTGGAGAATATTTATTATTGTGTAAAAAGATACGTAGGTCGTGAATACATCGTCATTTCAACTTTTCGTTCCATTGAGCCTAAGAACGTCTCAATCGATGCATTTGTTTACGAGATATGAATTTTTCGAAGTATTATTCCTCCTCGCGGATAGAATTTCAGTTTTCACATCGATCGATAATCTATCTATCCGTGAATTATCTAGATGCGACTTTCACTTTTTCGCTGCTAGAGGCGCGGTTAGCGCTGTGAATTTGATACGCATGCGTGGTTGGTGTTATTCACAATTGTTTTAACAATATGGCGCGTGATCGAGTATTTTGTCTGTTTTAAGAAAGCAACGGGTAGCGTGCAAAAGCAACCAATGATCGAGTTGCATTTTTTGGAATATTTATAATCAGTTTTGAATTGCAAGAAGGTAGGAGACAATTTCCAAGTGTGGATATTCCGAAAAATACGTATTTTTTTATGTAGGTTTTACGGGGTTCGGAAATATTCTGCCAACACTAACCTCTATTTAAGATTTAATATTAATCGTTCGAACAGTGTATCGGCAAACGAGAAAACGATCGCATGTTGCGATCACGCCTCAACTGGATACTAATTATCGTTCGTTGGAGCGAATACTATTCCGGACACTTTCTAACTTTCGTAATAAATACATTTTTAAGTATACGTAGAGTGTATACACTTATACAAGAATAAAATGGAAATTAATGCTTTTGATTCTATTATTTTTGCAAAAATCAAATTGGAATAAAAATACAAAGCGAAAGTAATGTATGAAACTTGCTCAACAATCTGTAATAAACAAATTTTCTCTAAATTTTAACTATCATTTTATAGATCAGCAGTTTTCAACTTACGAAATGCTTTTCAAGAAGTTCTTGTCAATGATTTTTATTATTATCGTTAGTTAATTTGAAAGTAGTGTCACTAATTGTTAAAAAAAAATCGTATTATTTATTACAAATTCTTCAATTTTTCTTTATCTTATGGAAAGAGAAAAAGTCACAAGTTATTTGAAAATTACAAAAATGTTAAAAAAACACTTTCGTAGATTCATCTTGCAAGATTACGGTTTCGTATATCTACGGTGTTATAGAGTGAAATCTTGGAACTCTGGAGTCATTAAATCCTAGGACCATATTCATAGACCCAGTATCATAAAATGGTGAGATTATAGCGTCATAATCGTAGCAGACCTTGAAAAGGACCAAGTCGAAGATATATCAAAGATATTGGCCATTTCTTCTCAAACAGAGTCATCATATCCTTTAGAATCTTGCTCATAACTTAAACGATTCTACTAAAATGCCTGACAAGAGGTATCAACCGATCCCTACCTCTCCACTGATCACCTCAATTACACTCAACATATATCCTTCTAAAATCCTTCTTGCAACAATCATGATCTAACCTCTCTAAAAAACCTTAATATCTACCACATTAAATATCTGTGTAAGCGTAGTTCTTCCCGCCTGAACTTCAATCCAAGTTACTCCATTTAATAAAGACACGTTTATTGTGCTCCAGCCACACCTTAAACGGTTCATCGTTTCAACCATGTTCCCGGAAGTTGTATAAAACTTCTCTTAAAACCACGATCTATACGTATTTTAGGCAAATAAATCCATATTCATCAGCAATCAAATAATGCACTATCCATGAATAATTTCATTCGCATATAGGTTAACAAAATCGAGATAGCCATCATCAAGATAACATCACGATAAAGAGAAAATTACCGAACGAGCTATAAATTATACTCCAAAAATTACGTATCGAAAGTATTTCGACGATTACTTAAATGTACGAGTAAATATTTTTCAAAATAATAATTGCAATAAATTTTTGTATCAAATCCCATGGATTGGCCTTTATAAAATACATACACGAGAAGTCTACCACAGTCGAAGGAATGACTTGCAATCGGGACGAAGGTAGCCAGCAGAGATGCCCATTGATAGCGCGGCATGCTGCAGGCTTGCTAGCATTCATCACCATAGACCTATCTGTCCGAGTATCGCGATTCGCCTTCGTTATTGCGGCGCTGGGTTACATCTTCATGCCCACGCGGTCGGCAAAAAGGAGGCAGCAACCCTCTGAGAAGCGAGCCTTCATTACCAACCGGCCAAGGAACCGGGGGATTACCGACGGGAATCCGCGCGATCAATGCCGCAAAAAATCAACCGCCATTGTAGTAGGCCGACTTTGCTCGAGCTGGCGTCTCTTTGCCTTTTGTACACGTTGCATGCAACGATTGTAAATGGTGAGAGAGGAGCTTTGCCTCGAACATTTTCAAATGGAACGCCATAAAGTATCTTGTCTTTGATTATCGAATTGATTATTGATAAGTTTTAAGGATGATTTTGGATATTTTATGATCAGTAAGAAATAATGTTTTCGAGATCTTTTTGAGAGTAATTCTCGAGAGTCTTAATATAAATTAATTACAGTTTTATCGTGAGATAGGTGGAGAATTATTCGAGAATCGATGAGCTCTTGTTGGAATAATGTAAAATTGCCAGAGTTATTCAGGATTAATTAATTCAGGGTTTTTCACAAAATTCAAAAAAAATGCTAGGATGCTTAAATTAAAATTCTACCTGTAAAATTGATAAAGTCAACACATATGCACTTGACGATTTTATTACCTTTATTAAAATTTTATCTTTAAAATGATCCCAACTTCTCATAAAAAATAATGAGTACCTAATATTCAAAGGCCATTCAATGAATGTATAGGCTCAAATGAGAGTGAAAAATGAGGAGCTGTAAACGAAGATCTTTTTCCAAGATCATATATTAAGCAGGTGTGGCGCAAAGACCATTATGACGCGTTCCTCGTGGGAATTAAATGACCCGAGAAAACTCTCGTTTTTCGTTGAATTTCGAAGAAAGAGGAGTGGATACCATGTTGATGTATAATACAATCAAAACTCTCGTCAAAACAAAATCTTTCCAGAAAAAACGAACTTCAAAGTTCGAGCAATCTTCTTCGGTGTGCATTTATAATTTTACCTTTCAAATGTTAAAAATCACTCGTAGAAACGTAGTGAAAGAAATTATATAGAATCAAATTCTCATCACGTTTTCAAGCATAATCAGTATAATGAAAATCAATTCAAAACGAGCGATTTAAAATTATTATTTAGAAGAAGAAAATACAGAATAAAAATTATTCGCTTAATCGCCAATGTGCGTAATAATAGAAATTATTAAAATTCTAAAACGTTACACGCGAGAATATATCCCGTTTCAAAAATTAATCTTTTCCAATATCCAGCAACGAATGGGCATCGGCATTGCTCAACGAACAAGCCACGCTTGTGTTAAAGAAGAAGAACCACGGAACCATAAAAGCTTCGGTCAGGAGGCAGAAGAATTTCGAGGCCGTTTAAACGAGGGGGCGTCGATCATGGCTCTCGACAGATTCCTTAATCGTTGCCGTTAATTACGGTTAATTACGGCGAAAATTACCGGTTTCTTTCCTAAACGTCGCTAACGCTCCTCTTCCTCGGCCATGTATACCTTTGACTTGGGATAAAGAAAAAAGAAGAAGAAGAAGAAGGAAGGAAGGAAGGGAAAAAAGAAACTCAGGAAATTACAGGGCGTCCAAGCCATCTCTGATGATAAATCTGCCGGGCGATCGGGCAGAAGATCGAATAATTCATTCGACGAATAATAAGGCGTGTACGTAAATAATCAGACATGACGATCGCTATCGGCCATCGGGATCGATGTATATTAATGCACCGACTTTCGATTTTATTATTTACATTGAGATTACGCCCGGTATTATCCCACTCTGAAATTTGCCAATTTACAAATTTTGCGGGCGTGGAACGACGTGGCGGGACGACGATGCGTTTAGAAATAATTATTCGCGTGGAGATCGATCGGAGATAACTATCATGGAGAGATAAGCGCGCCATGTGCACCCGATGAATAATTAGATCGGTATATATCGGTCCGTGATGAATGGCGGTCAATGCGAATATTGATATGTTAATTGGTACGCGATAATTTTACCGATAAATTTATTCTCGATTCTTCCTCCTCGGTTAAATTTTCTCTCGAGGTGATTTCTCTGGAACTTTTATCGAAATATTTCAAGAAGGACATCGATGATCGAGATAAGTCCAAATGTTACGTTTAATTAATTATTCGAAATATATACTGTTATTAAAATTATATTCCTCTCTAATTTATCGTTTAAACCATCCCGTTGTTCCAATTTATCGAGCTTGGACAAAATGGTATTGGCGAAAATTATTATAATTAAATTTCCAAACCGCAATTATCTCGTCTCATTAGTTTCAAAACTTGCACTCAATCGACACTCAAGGTCGCGGCGTTACATTCCGATTGAAGATACGATTTTTGTTCCCAACTACCACGCTAACCTTTCTAACGCGCTTCCATAACTGTTTGCATCGTATCGTGGGCAGCAAGGACCCCCTTTTTCTCAAGGATCGAGATCAACGTCTTCCCGGACATCGGATGTCTCATTTCGAGGAACGTCGAAGCGATAATAACACGGAATAAATGGGCTGAATAACAGGAACAGGGGGAGTAGATTGATTCCCATGACGATAGATGGAGCCTCGATACGAGGGGGATCACCATACGGCTCTCTCGTCCCGAGAAGCGTATATATGAATTATTCAAAGCGAAATAATAACGTGTGCACGTGCTGTAATCGTGTTACAACCGCGACTCAAATATAATTATATCGCCGCTCCGATGAAATATCAACGCGTCAAAGGGGGCCGCTGCTCGTTATTAACGCGGCTCGCGATTATGTCCACCAAATTACGAATTATACCTGTAATCTTGCTGCGTACCCGCGCATCTGAGCTTTACGTTTCCTTCTTTCCCCGAGAACGAGAATTTAATTTAATTCCATCTCTACGAGAAGGACGCTGTAATTCGATTTTAAATATATATATATATATATATGTCTTGGATTTTTATTATTATCGTGTCGTACACGAGAAGTTATAGGGATCGGTTAGGAGAGAAGGAAGGAATTTCTTGGAGTTTGTCGTTCGAAACGAATATGGAGGTAATCCATTCTAACCTAACCTACTCGTTGGTTACAAATTGGCAGTAAGCTTGGTTGATTTCGAGCGAAAGTGTCCTTCTTGTTCATTCATTTTCGATTCGTACGTTTTATCCACGTTTTATTTTTTAAATATTATATTCTACTGTATCGAGGAAGGAACGAGTAGAATTTAAAAAAAAGACACACGAAAAATTGATTTATACATGTATACCTTGCGATTCTTTATTTTTCGTGTTATATTTCTTGAATTCGAAATTTCTTAAAATGCAGTTCTTCCCAGGAAGGAAGAAAATTGAAGGACGCTCGAGGGCAATTCGAACATGATGCTTCGTCTTTATAGATAAGTCGATAAGAATATTAACAGTTGTGGACGGGGAGGCTCCTCCCTTCGAGCATCGCGTCACGCTGAATTTTATTAATTTCCCACAGATTGGTGGCCCTAGCAATTTGCGAAACGGGCGCGGTTCGAGTACAGGATGTTTCAAATGAATTTTTACCTCTCGACTAACCTCTTCTTTTCATCTTTGTCTGAGAAAAATTGTTCTTATAGTTTCTCATACTGTTTTCGTTATTCTTTTTTTTTTTTTTTTTTCGACTTTTCTCGATTCAATATGCAGACATTTTAAAAATCACAAATTTAAAACAAACTTGACAAATTCAAGATCAATTATATATGACACCTGATGAAGCTTGATGAATTAATTACTATCTAAATACCTGAATTATAACGACAATCCAATTTATCATCGATCAAAACATTAAAAATTTTACCCAACGTGAAACAGCCTGTAGAGAAATAGCTCGTAAATCAACTACACATTCCTTTATTATTAATTCACCCCTCTGGAAGAACGGGTTTCCTTTATCCAGCTCGAAAACAACCGCTTTTCTCGCGAAATTCCACCCTCCACCGACTTTCATATTATGCAACGCACGATATTCTCGGAATATATGGATTTCGGTGGAATCGATATTTTTCGGAAATTTCCTTGTACGCAATTGAAGACGGCCGCGAGGGCCGCCTTGAGCGCGATCCCGTTTCTAGGGAATCAGCTTTCACGAATTGCACAAATTTCTGGAGGGAGGGGGGGGAGGAGGGGTGATGATAATGATGATGATGATGATGATACCTTTTGTCACGGTGGAACACCCGTAAATTGAAGGATAATTTAATTCGTATCGATCCGTTACTACGAATCGTTTAAGGGAGGAAAATTGTCCCTCGCCCCAAATTTCGATCTGACGTACGCTAAAACATGGCGAAAGAAACGACGATTTCGAAGAATATAATTTAGGATAATAATTTTAAATTGTTTCGAGATTCGTAAAAAAAAAAAAAAAGAGAGAGAGAGAAATCGAGACAATCGAGACTTAAAGTAGAAAAAAAAAAATTTCTCTCTGAGATTCGATCTCAAGAACCCCGGAACCTCGAGAGTAAGAATTTTATTAATCGTATTACAGGGTACGCGTGTAATGCAATCGAACGTTGCCATCTCGAAATGAATCAACCCTCGGCTCCCCCCTCCCTCGATCGAGAATTTCCTGCCGCCATAAAGATCCTTATAATCGTCCATAGGGAACGCCGTTGGAGTAATGCTCGCCTTTGCACTAACTTGCTCGGCTACAACACGCCCACGCGCACAGGTGTGAATCTATCCCCTCCCCCTCGGTTTAGACCGAGCAGCACCTTTGCCCATCTCTCGGTGTACACGGAGCCCGTGTGTAACCGTGTCGGTGGATTCATTCTCGAATTGATTCATCGCCGTACACCAAGAATGTTCCCGTGTCAACCGTCCTCGAATCAACCGAACACGTATGGAATCACACGAATGGATGGTGGAGTGGCTGTACGAATATCGCCACGGATAGATCAGAGCGAGTGTTTCGTAGAAGATCGTAGCGGTAGGGAGAAGGATAGTTCGAGATTTGTCGATGCTGTTGCGAAAAATATAAATTGATTCGAGAAATTATGTTTATGGAGATTTTGTCTCCCTGCAAATTTAATATCGGACGAGGGACATTTGTTGACGTTTATAATTTTACAGACTTCCCCGCTTGTTGCCGAATATTATCTGTGTGGATGTCTAACGAATCTCAAATCTGTAAAAAATAACAAAAAGAATCGTGTGTGAATCGTGTACTATGAAGGATAAAAGGAAAGTTCTCCACTCTTAGAGAAAAAAGAAAAATTGTCACTCGGACAGAAACACAGGAAGCCGTATTATATCGAGCCTGATTAAACGTCGTCACGATGCACGAATACTCGTAATGGCCTGCCAACAGGCGTATTATCCCCGAAAAAAGGGAAAAAGGTAGGACAAAAAGATAAGAGTAGTAAAGAAACAAGAGCAAAGAAGGAAAAAGAAAGGAAGAAAGGAAAAACGAAGAGATCGAAGATGATGATGATGATGATGACGAGGAAGGGGAGAAGAAAAAGGAGTCGACACCTGCACGAGTCGAGGAGTACACGCTTCTCTATACCGTATACATATCTGCCTCGTGTTACAACCACGAATGCTCGCCCACGTACTTTTCACGTCGTCGAGCTTAATTCTCCCGCTGTTTTCTGTCGCACTTGTCACGCTTAATTGACACGCGATATCGATACCAGTATCTCGATAGAGGCACGGCCGAGTGAGTTTCGCAAAGACACCATCTCCTTCCTACCTATACTCCTCTGCCTCTCCATCTAAATAGGAATTTTAAATCTTAACCGTTATTGCCAACCTTTCGAGCACCCCAAAAGAACATTTCATAACTTTGTTCTTAAACGGTGTCCAACCAATCAGTTTTGATTAAGTTTAAATTTCATGTTTTCTTTTTTTTTTCCCCTTTATTTTTTTTTTTTTTTTTTTACTTTTATCTTACAATTTTAATATCGAATTTCAATTTCAATTAATAAGGAAATTTTTATTCAAGTTCTGATGATGATTGGAAATTGGAATGATATTTAAAAATTGTTTAAGAATTTTAAATTTGATCGTGACAGTTTTTTAAAACTTGATTATAAAAAAATAGAGAGAGAGAGAGAGAAAATCTTTGAGACATCGATGCTATCAAATCTAAAAAGAGATTGGAAATTTTATTTTTGAGCATCTTGATTGATTGTCGAAAATCTTAAATTTTTCGAAACTTTTGAAAACCTTTCACCATCATTGTTTAACTGCAAAAGAAATTGCATAGAATGAATTTAAAAAAAAATAAACAAATTTTAAACATTAATAACGTTTGATAATTTAATAAGTAACGTCTATACAATCGTTGTGAAGAAGAATTCACTTCTTCGAGTTGAAAACGGAGAAAAATGAGAGGATGTAATCATAATAGATATTCTTGACTCGTAATACATCGTGGATCGTGGGTGTGATTTATAGCGAAAATCCACACGACTCGTTTCCATGTTGTGATTAGAAGTGCCTTAAGAACGCGTAAAAGTTTCCTGGTAATTAATTACGAAAGTGGCACAGTGAAACACGGAATCAAGTTTAAAACGCGAGAGAATAGGCAAGGATATTAAATATGCGATAAGATATACGATATATACTGGAAAATAGATAACTCGTGTGGTAATTGTACGACACCTTATTGAAATAACCAATAAAACTGGTGGCTCGTATTTCTTCTTGCCCCTTTCAAAAAATGTTTCGATATTCTTTGTGTATCATCGCAGAAATTAAATAGATACAGAATAAATTAAAATTCGATCTTGATACTCATACTAAATAATTATCTTAATTAAAGTGAATATATCAAAAATTATATAAACGACATTGAAACACGATATTTCTTCATTTGACCGCTTTTAAGTTTAAAGAAAACGAATAATCAAGGTGATAATTTATGATGGCAGAAGTAATTTGCAAAATGCCTATCGATATAAATTTGATAGATGTTAAATACGATTAACGAGGGTGAAATCGTGAGATGTGAGAAGAAAATTTTTCGATTGTACATTTTTTCTTTTTTTTTTTTTTTTTTTTTCCAACTTAATCAAATAATCGAGTCTTCATGGATCTAAGATCTCTCACGACCACGCGAGAGAAATAAAATGGCGGATTAATTTGCTCGAGGGGGCCGCTTTATCTCGCGCTTAAATGCAAATCGGCAGCAATTCGTCTTGCTCATTGGACCGCCGCGAGCATTTTCGCGAATTAAGACGTTAAATCGGACGATTTCTCTTCCTTTATTCCTCCTTCCTTCGTCTACAACTTCGTGAAAGGGAATAATTGCAAGAAATAATTCGCGTGATCCACCATCTTGTTCCATCTTCGTTTCAATTTTGAGAGAGTTATACTCACAGAAAATTAAATTGATAAGTAGTTTCTAACCTAACTTAGCCGTAATAATAGATAAATTTTTTCATTAGATGTCAAAGAATAAAATAAAATAAATCTATCTACATTACTTCCAGAGAAAAATTTATTAACACTAATGAGAACATTTAACTTGTAAAATATTACTAATTACATCGGTTCAATCGATCAATGGTCCCTTTGGTCGAATTTTCTATTCGAAACATCGTGTTTTGTCCCGAAGACAAAAAAGAAAAAAAAATGGTTGCGGACAGTATGTGGACCAGCCGAGCATCGACAAGAGAGAAGATCATAAATTAGAGGGAGCCACGGCCGCATTTTTTTCACCTGCTCTCCACGACTGGCTGTCCACGAAACAACCACATCACGTTTCGTGTATTAATAACACGGTATCGCGAGGAAGCAGTCTTCATGCCACGGAATGCGCCGTAAAACGATTGTCATCCTATGTGACACGACGAATTCCGATCACAAAAAGCTCTAGGATAAATCTTTCGAATCATTGCCAGCTCTAACCTGCTACTCTGGTAGCACTGTTTTGACTGTTCGTTGGATTGTGCATTCACCAAATTTTTCGAATTGCTATTCTATTTTTTCCTTGATAAAAATCATTCCTCGTAAAATTTTAAATCAGTTCAATTGTTCCAGTAATTAATTACGACTTCTATCTCCATCGAATTTAACTCTTCTTTTAACTCTAAAGCAGTTATGTAATGAAATAAAATAAAAAAAAAAAAAAAGAAAATTAAAAACTTTATGAAATTTATAAAAATCCTTTCCTCTCGAAAATATCGTTCTCGATACTGAAAGTAAACGTATTCTGAGTTGTACGAATATTTTTCAAAAAGATAGTAAATAATCTGATCGAAATCAATTTCCAAGAAATTGACCCGTACGAGGGAAAATGACGAGTAGCACTTTGAGGTGGGTAAAAGCGGGTAAACGCGATTAAATCGTTCCATGTAAAACCGGAACTGTCCATAAAAGCCCATTTAAACCCACGATTGCGTTACTACGCGTGTGCCATGAATGAATTATGCCTGACAAAATAGAGAAGAGAAATGAATAAGAAGAAGAGAATCTTGGATTTGTTGAACTATAAAATCCGATTTATTCCGTTATTATCAATGTACCACATCTATCGCTTCGAGATATACCGATAGTTCTGTCTAGTTCCAAGTAAATTTCTTAAATATCTTTTTTTTCTTCTTTCTTTTTTTTTTTTTTTTTTGTCTGTAGCGAGACGTGATCAAAATTATAAACCAGTTTTTCATCTAAACGTGGCCTTTGACTCTCTTCTTGGTAAAACTGGCTCCGACTTCTATCTTTCACGTTATTCTTTTTGGATCAGAAACGAAAAAGTCGCTGATATTCGTGAGGAACATCGCCCCTTAAAAGAAGTTTGACAACGCGTTGAAATAAATTTCTTAACCTAAAAATTAGTCGTATTACACCATTCATTATTTCAAAACTATTAAATTGAAGTATGACAAATTAAATTTCATAAAACGTTGATGATTTTCAGAAATATTTAAATTTCGTATTTGTAATTCAAAACTATAGTTAATAATTTTTAAAAACAGCTAGGAAAATTTAGCAATTTTCGGACGGTGGCCCGTTCTGCGCATGCGTACGCGACGCGCATGCGCGATAGATCTGATATACCGGTAACAAATGACATCGTCGAACCGGCATAGTCGCTGTATCTCTCCATCTCTACTGTATCGCGAACGAATAATTATTGTCAACTCTACAGGTATACGTTTCCCTATCGCTCGAGGACAAAATTTTCACTACGTGAAATTAACTCGACGGAGTTAGTAATGTCCACGCGTTACGCTTGCCACTAAAAGGACCAATGGACAATAATTGAGCCAGTTTTAAGGGTAGCTTAAGCGAACTTAGTTAGAAGACATGACGCCGGGTTATGAGTCCGAAGTAGAGATACGGGAAGGGCTTTGGTTGTAACACGTGTTGTTAACCGGTTCTACCTTAATTGTCTTAAACGGAGACCATCATAATTCTAGCTTATCTACGACCTAGCTACATATACTAGCGACATTGGAAACTGCCCTCGCGGTATAATTTCCTGGAACAACGTTTTCTTTACCCGTGATAATCATGTTTTCCTTTTTCAACGGGGAAGGGATAATCGACGACACGCGACAATTTTCAAACGAGTGATCATAGGAATGAATGAGTTTCAATGCGTTTAATGATATTTTGTGATTTGCATCTGATTGTTGTAGAAAAAAAATTGCGAAAACTTGCAATCTATTTGAAAAAAGTGTCATAATACGGGCAGAAATTGATTTTAAATTATAAATTAATAATTTAAATTTAATAGAAAAATTATTTAAACAATATTAATGATCATATTGTATATAATGATTTGCAAAGTTACAAACAACTTTTTCTTCTTTCTAATTTTTTAAGAAAATTACGAAATATTATTTTAATCTAAAAATCAATACTTTAAAAATAATAGTATCTTTTCTTTTTCAACAAAATAATTCAAAGAATCATCGTGATAAATTTTCTTTTCGAATATTTTATTTTCTAACAACTTTCTGTCCTGGTCGATTTCAATGATAAAGATAAAAAAAAGAAAGAAAGAAGAAAATCAAGAGGGAAGGTAGATGTTAACGAGAAGGTGGTTGAAGAACGGAATTAAGGTTACAGAGCACGTTCTTTGGAGCGAGACGAAGAGGGTTTTAGTTTCGGTTGAACGTGCGACAGTGTCAGGACGTTAACCGTGAAATATCCATCACTGCCGTACCGAGAAACCAACGACGGTGTTCCAACTTCGGTGGATCGGGTTAGATAAATGTAATAGTCCATAGTTCAGCTTGCTAACAAGGCTAGCCCCAAAGATCTGAGATAAAACTGTGGTTCTGTGACTTTGCCTGCTTATAATGAGACGTAGTAGAACCCGATCACCGATTAGGACATTCTTCGGCGATACTTCATCAATCACCAAAAATCGCGTTTCGTGACGCGAAATTCGAGACAAATAATTTTCTATACTTTAGAATTAACAAAGTTTTTAAGTTCAAAAGACGTGTGTTTTATTTTCAAGAAAGAATGAAGTTTAAGTCAATAATTTTGATTTCTCTATATTTGTATATTTTTTTTGTAAAATTATAAAAGTAATTAAATAAATGTATCATTCAAAATAATTTTTTCTGATATTAAAAAGGTATTAAAAATGAAAATAATAATGATTAGAAATAATTCTTCTTTCTTTGTTTAAATTGTAAATAAAATAATTTTATTTGTTACTTGATTGATAAAAATATATGAAATATGTTCGTTTGATTATTATGGTAATATAGAATTCTAAAATAACCTACATTACCATGGAATGTTAATTAACATGAAACTTTCTCCTATATCGACAAAACATAAATTGGAGCACAATATTAATGTAAATATATTTATATATGCAATAACTTTGCTAAAAATGCTCATAACTTTATCTAATAACTAATATAATTATTTAATTAACGATATACAATAAACTTATAATCCTATTTATTTTTTATCCCATGAAAAAATCTAAAAATCTAAAAAGATCCATTGCTACTCTGTTACCGACAATAAATTACCGACTCTCGATAATAGATGAGATATAAAGACAAGAAATAGACAATAAAAGTGACATCTAACGAAATATCTTTTTATCACATGTTCTAAAGTACCAACAAAAAAGATCAATATTTCTTATGCCATATCTTTCTAATATGCTATAATTCAAATATATATACAAAATTATTTAAAAAATATAAAGTAAAATAAAAATCAAATAAGAAAATCGAAGAATTACTCTATTATCTTACTAAATTTTCTATTTACAAAAAATATAATCACGTTTGCAGCCAATTAATTCATATTATAAAATATGCTATAATTATATCATTTATAATTAATTATATGATATAAATTATATATTATATATTAAATAATAATGATTTCATAAGTCTCACCATTTGAAGATTGTTGCAAATTGAAGATCCACGATATCTATTCTTCTTTTGCACAAAACTTTCTTTACTTTTCACATAAATTCTTCTTTTGATGTATGTTTCAAATTTTTTTATCATTATGCAACACAAACGATAAAAGAAATTTTAAAAAAACACCAACTTAATAATAACAGATAATTAGATTCTAACAAATAAAGATTGAAGATTGAACATTATTTCGTAATTAAATCTTCTCTCTTCTATTTACTTATTTCAATTCGTATCTGTAACAAACTCAATTACTGGATTAGTAATTTATATCTGAAAAAAGAAACATTATATTTCCTGAAAAAAAATCAAATTATCAAAATAATGTTACATAATTTATAATTTAAAAAGATATTCATCATAAAAAAGAAATTTAACAGTATTTTTAATAACAAATGCTCTCAATAAGAGCATGCTGAAAAGAAAAATCCGACGAGAAGGTAGCCAGAAGGGTTACCAAAATAATTATCCACTCAATATAAATCCGAACAAACGCGTGAGTGGAACATCTTTTCTATTTCGCAACACTAATATAATATTAATATCTTAAAAGAAAACGCGAAGAGTACTTCATTATACGTCCAATGCAAAATTCTTTGTCAATAAAAAAAAAAAAAGAATAAAAAAAGGTAAAAAAAAATTCCTGAAAACACATACGAAACTCTAATAAACTAATTTATGTACTCTTATTTTATTATATACACAACACTAATAGCGGAAGATAGCAGTCATAGTCAGAGACTGCCGTCGTACAATCATCCTTCCTGCAGTCTTTTTGGCTGCAATGGATGATTCAGGAGCTGGAAGGTACTTCCACAGTCCAAATGGAAGAAATGGGCAATTTATAAACGCAACGCTACTATAAGAAACGCGATCATTTTTGAACGCAACACTAATTCTTCAAATGAATTTAATACAAAACTTATTATTATTCTGTAAATCTAAAAAGCTATTTTAAATATCACGATATTATAAATCGCTGCATTATATTATTTATAAATTTAAATTTATATAAAAAAAAAACAATAAAAAATAGACTAACAATCATAATAAAAATAATTAAAAGCAACCGCGATATTTTTTTAACGCAACACTATAGCAAACGCTAATTCAACCCGTTATCAATCAATCGCAACACTAATGCAAAACCGCGATTTGCCCATGATGACTGGATGAACGATGGGCCAGCATGCAAATTGGCCAGACGATACAACAACATATACTACGTATTACTAAAACGAGCACAATGACAAAGTAGTAACAATGACTTCCCATTCTTTGGACCCAGGCAAGATCCAAAAAATGAGAGGCCATTCGTTGCAGCCCTCTTCGTGACAGTTTGTCGGGCCTCTTCGGTCTTCTTTCTTCGGGCGCAATGCCCGCTGAAACTTAAATCTAGGCTCGAGATTCACTGATCGTAAATCAAAGAAAAAAAGAAAAAGAAAAAGGGACTAAATCGCGGAAACTAAGTGCACATGGACGACCAATAGTCATTACTGACCATTGTCCGCACATGCGCAGAATCTCGAGCGCAACGTTCGTTTCGAAATCAACCTCGCGACCGCGACCGCGAAATTCGAAAAATCGATGAACAAAGCCAGAGACGAATAGCACTGTCGTCCATTTGTCTCAGCTTCGCCCTCGATTTCTCAAATTTTATTCCCTGAAACAGGTTGTCACGCGAAAACGCGCCTACCCGATCAGAGACTGTGACAACCTGCCCGGCCCTACCTACTTATAATTAACAGACATACCAGAAGTATACTACCTATCCTACCTAACCCTATATTTAATAAAATGGCAAAACAGGCATACCAACACACTCATTCCACGATTCTCACACATAATACTCGGGCGCAAAAGCCTACACTAGGGAAAACGTCCCGGGACGCCTCCGACACCCGAGCTTGGCACGCTACTCGCACACTCTAACTTTACGTACCATTTTCCTGAAATCGATTGACGATGGCTAGTGACCATTGCGTGAAAAAAACGCGACAAAAATGCGTGTATCTACATTTTAATTGTGAACATTTATGAATGTGTAATGTTTTCTAAAAGATTTAGTTACTAAAAAACTAAATGGTATCATTGTTCTGAATTTAAATTGTACCATTATTGTAATTTTTAATTAAAGATTAATAATCTTGCTTAATAATTATTTATTAAGTTATTCGCAATATTTAATTGCGTATATGATTGTAAATTGTGATTGAACAGTGAATGAAATAATATGATAAATGAAACGACGCAATTCCACAGCCTAACCATACACACACAATGTGGAAAGTACGTCGTGCACGATACACTAACGCATCGTCAGTCGCTAAAAAATTTGTATTAGCTTATGAACTAAAGTCATCATATCCATTGCCTCTCCCTCACTCAAGTAGCACCTGGGCACGTGAGTGAGTTCCTGACAGTGGACATGGAAAGGGTTAAACCTGAAAATCCTGAGCTAAAAAGATATTAATATATCTAACGGGCTAATATTTTTTATCTTTGTATTATATTTCAAATTATTTGTAACTCTATTTTATATTTTATTTTATTAATTGAATTTGTTATTCAAATTTTAGTATATTAAATTTTTAATATTGAATTTAAAGAGGAAATTTAAAAAAGAATTCATTGTAATTTAATACATTAATAAATATTAATAGAAATACCCTCAGACGATTCTTTCATCAGAACATATTTTCAAAGTCACAAGAATAACATTCAAAATTTATTGCTCTGAATCTAAAATCTGCCTGTCGCGAAACGTCTTCTTGCACAAAATTTAATTCATACTTGGACGGAGAAAATTAAATTTTACTATCTACAAGTGTTGTGAGTCATATTGAAGTTATTATATTATATGATATTATTATAAAAAATACAATAATCAAATTGATCAAATAACTTAATCAAATATTGCTTTGAAGAATTTTGAATTATAGAAATTCAAACTTATTATTGTATTATACTACATACAATATAATACAATATTATATGTTTTGGCATTAGAAAATTACTGAATATTTTTATTAATCAAAAACGCGAAGCACAAGAAAACCCTAGCCTGAACTAATAAAACACAAAAGAAATAATTGTTACTACTCACGAGTATTATAAATAAATACCCGTGGTCATTGTGCTCGTGTAAAATTCTACGTATACAACCAGTCACTCGTGTCGATTCGGATCTTTCATCCTACGACATGGTTGAGTGACCGGAGGAATCAAAAAGCATGCGACTCACCATATGATGCGACGAACGCCTTCACTTTTCTTGTTGTGGCCCAGAAATCATCGAGAATAAGGTTGTCATCAGATAGGAGAAATCTATGATAAAATATCGTAATTTAAAACATAGTTCTAATTAGTTGAAAAAATTGAAATATGAAACTATTAACTATTTAAATTTACAATATATGATATGTATTGAAATTCTAATTAACTTCTATTTAGAGAATTTAGATAGAAAAAAGATACCTCTTCGCGTGATGGATGATCACGTCTCTTGAGAGAAGCACTGACTTTACTCTGTACCAAAAATGAATATTTAAAATAAAAAAATAAAAATAAGAGACTAATAACACATTTTGTAATCGGCAAACAAGCACTGATTCTAATTTCGCGTATAACTATTATAATTAAACTTAATTCAAGCTATTGTGCTCTAAAAAATATTTAAAATACTATGACGAAACAAACACTGATTCTATTAACCGCATTGCGCGCGGTCACAAATATTTTCTGAAATTAACATTAAATTAGTAGAGGGGTGGAGAGAGATAGAAGAAGAAACAATATTATTTTAATATTTTTCTTCTTCTTCCTATCGAGCATTTGTTCTGAAAATACTTTTACTTTTAACAACAATCACTAATAATTCAATAAAATAGAATAAAAATTTATACATACGAAATATAAAATACGAAATATAAAATACCACGTCATCAAGAAAGATATGGCGTCCATATTGGAATTTTTCCCGCCTTTTAAGAGCTATTATGACGATACCAATTAAACCTGTGCAGAAAAAAAATTAAAACTTCTAAATAAATGAATAAAATATATGAAATTAGATTACGTTAACATGTTACAACAATCAAATCAAGTAAAAATTCACATAAGCTATCTTATTAAATTCAACACTCGAATTATATAATAAATAAAAAATTCAAAATGATTTAGCTGTCAAACAATTATCAATTTTAATAATAAAATATTGAATAAAAATATATTGATTAAATAAAAACGCACAAATGATAAAAAAATAACTACACAAAAAATATTATTAAAATATTATGCACTAAATAGAACACACGTCTCGAAAAAATTTCAAACGTCTAATTGTCACGACAAATCAACGAACAATGTCATTTTATTGCGCGATTCGACTTCGCGCATCGAATAACAAAATGGAGAGGGAATACAATCGGTAATTCGACAAGCATGCTTGAATACGGATTCCAATTTTTTGGAAACGACAAATATAAACATAAAGAATATTTCTAGCCTTGAGCAAAATATAAACGATAGATCAAAAAAGGAAACATATGCACAAGACGTTACATACAATATATATATTCGGAAAAATATGTATCACTTGAATAATTCGATTTCATGAAATGAATTTGCAACGAACCGTAAAAAATTTCTTTTATTTTAATACGACTAAAATGATAAGAAATAAAAATTAAGAACGTAAAATAAGCCTATATAATTAAAATTAGATTTAAAAAAACCAATATACGATCATTTCAAATTCTGTCTCGAAATATTTCGATACCACGCTACTAATGACGCAACAGGTATATGAATCAAAGGAAAAGACACAAAGAAACACAAAAGACTAATTAATTTCATTCTCACTACACTGAATGGATTATTTAAAAAACTAAATTAGCAATAATTGATAAATTTGGTAATAATAAAAGTAAAATAACTTACTGCGTAATCCGAATTTGCGATGATCCGTCCTCTTGTCACAATTTTCAACTGTAAACTGACGTCATGCGCACTATAATGCGCACTATGATGCGCGCTATGATGCGCACTATGATGCGCGCTATGATGCGCACTGATTCGTTTCGCCGCTAGATTTTAATAATTTCCGATTGATTATAAATTTCTCTATTCACATTACCATATAAAAATTTAAATATATATTATATTATATATCGTACTTTAATTGTTTAATTGTTATATATTGTTTAATTTAAATATATTTTATGTTGATTTTTGCCTTATATTATATTCTTTAGATTTGATCAATTTTAAATATTTAATCTTATGTTTTAGATAATTTTTCTTCCAATTTAAATAATTTTTATATCAAATTAATTATAATAATGTTTTCTTCTCATATTTTTATATAATTATCACATCTTTGTAAAATTTCATTATAGAAATCTAATGATATTAGATTAACAATTTTTTTAATTTATATTTTCAAACTCATATTTTTCATCATTTGTCAAATCAAAATAAATCTAATCACAATTTTTCACAATATAATATATTTATAAAAATATTTATAAAATTTATAAGAAAAAATATTATAAAATATTTATAAAAAAAATTACTTATTAATTTGATCCACTTTTGCTTTCTTCTTCAAAAAGAGATATTTTTACAAATAAAACAAAAATAAAAATGTAATTAAAAATTATGAAATTATTTAAATTTTATTATATATTATTTATTATTTAATATTATATAAATCTAATTAATATTAACTAAATATAAACTAATTCTTTTTTTAAATTATTACTCTAATATATTAATATATATATATAACTATAACTTACTATAACAATTTGTTATACATTTATGCTGTTAGTTTTATATTTTTATTATATTTTTTGATAATAAATAACATATTGAAGATTATTTAGAAAACTAATATTTAAGAAACTATCTTTAGATTATTAAAATCGCTTTTCTTAAATGTTTTTACTTTAATTTTTAATTATTTATTCCTAAAAAAAATTAAGTACATAATGAACAATTTACCAACAAATTTGATATAATTTTATTAAATTTATAATATTCATAATTTTATATCTACATATTTCCAAATAAATTGTATATATTGTATATAAATTATATTATCAAAATTTTTTAGTAGATGAAAAAACCGTTTCACATTTTTTAAATATAATAATCCTAATAATTTAGCAACTTCTAAATTTTTATTCTTTATTTATGCGTCTAACAATTTATTAAAATATAAATGTAATGATTAAATTAAATTATGAATAAAATGAATTAAATTGTGAAAAAAATATATGCATATATAGAAAATATACATATATATACTATAATTGATATTTTATTTTGTCTTTTTTTCAAATGAATAAACTTAAAAAAAATATTAATATCAAATTATTAATCTGCAATAACATGCTCTGGAATTACTTTTGCTACTTTTCTGAACTCTTTTCGTAATGTTTTAGGGCATTGCATTTGTGTCCAATTAATGGGTATCATAGCTACACCTGTAACATAAAAATTATTAATTATTAATAAAAAAAATAATATTATTTTTAATAATTTACCTTCTTCACTATGTGCAATCACTACACCTAGTTCATTTTCTGCTGTACTTAATTGATAAGTATGTCCTTCTGTCATTGGCATCTAATGAATGCATAGGAAATTATATAATTCAAAATTTATATTTTTACCAATATTTTAACAACATATTTTTTTATAATAAAAGTCAAGGATACAACTCTAGCAAGAATAATATCTCCAGGTCTGAAGCACTTGTACATTTGAATATTATCTTTATCTATTGCTCGTACATCTTCTTTCCTTAAAATACCTCTATAAGGTCTTGTCAATACGATATCACCTATGCATTTTATACTACATTTGCAAAATCTCTGATTAACAATAGTAACCATAGCTGTTACAATATCACCAGGTGCAGGAACAATACTTTGTTCTGTTATTCCATGAACTTCAATAGTTCGAGTCTAAAAATATAATATTTAATTCACATACATAATATTAGTAATGTTAAATAGTATATTTCATTTATTTCTTTTCTCTTACATTTTCTTTTTCTACTAATTTTACTAAACCAGCTAATTTCGAATAAATATAGCCTTGTTGTTCATAAGTTCCTGGTCCAGCAATATTAACTTTGTCAGAAATACATAACCTTTGTCCTACAAAAAAATATGATTTTTTTTTTAATTATTCTGTTTACTTTTTTTTTTATTTTAAAAATATAATTACCTGGTACACATACAATAATATCTTTATTTTTGTCCATATTCTTTTATAATTAAAAAAAATTTACGTTTTATATATAAATTGTCATTAAGGCAATGAATAATTGCACGTCAAGAATTTAGAGGTTATAGACAAGGTACAAGTTTATTGTATTTTAAAAAAATACAATAAATTATATTAAATTGTATATTAAATTAACAAATATTGCAAAAAAATAAAAAATTCAAAGAAATCAAAATATAATAATATAAAGAAAATAAAAATAATAAATTACACATAAAATTAATAAATTTAATTAATTATGAATTTATAAATCATAAAAATTAAAAAGTAATTAATTATTTTGAGAATATTAAAATTATTTATACATTTTTAATGAAAATAAACATTTCCAGTTATCGGCAAAATTCAATCGAAACAATAGAGTACATAATCTTATCGATATCTTAATATCTCTTAATATCAAAAATATATTTCTAGAAACAATCAAAAGATGGTACTAATTGTCAATTCTTATTTTATATCTATTTTTTTCTATTTTCCTTATCTAAATTTATTTATGGCATGTAATAATATAAAATGTTAATTGAATATACTTTAATGATTTCTTTTTCAGAAAACTATGATGTATCTCAATCTTTAATTTAAAAAATATTTATATTACATTCTCGATTTTATATATATATTTTTTTAACATGTGAAATGTGATGTATAAAGATATATGATATAATTGTTTTTGATAATACGCTAGTTAATAAGTGGTAATATTTAAATAAATGAAAATTTGGCTCGATTGTAAAGGGAATAGAAAAGAATTTTTAAGCATTCTTTGAGAGTATTAAAAATAATTGAATTATCAAAGATTAATTTATCGAATCTATTCTTTCAATTGTAAAACATTTCTAAAACATGTAATTAATTGTTCAGTTACTAACTACTATCGAATTACTAATGTTGCAATTTTTTATTGTGAATTAATAATGTGAGAATAATAGTAAAATCTTAAAAGGATTTTAATGTTCTTAAGATATGGGACAAAAAATGCACTTAATTAAGTTTATTTTGTATCGCTTATGTTATGTTAGTTATCTACAAAAAGATATTCGCATACACTTTGTTGAATTGGAAATTATTTTTATTGAATTATTTTTTAAATATATTAAAAGTTTAATGATCATGAATATTTAATGCATTAACATTTATTGTTTATTTTATAATATAATTTTTTTATATTCATATTTGATAATTTTACGATTTTTCAATTTTAACGATTTTTAATTTAATTTATGCCATTATTCATTTAATTTCAAATTTATATTTAAATTTAATTCTATATTCAGCATTTAAAGATTTTTTAAATCTTAAATTATTTTTTAAATCTTCAAAATTCTGTAATAAATAGTTTCCATTATAATCATATAAATATATATTCAATTAATAAGTATAAATGTACTTATTTTTTAATACATTATATTAATTTCGTAAAGTTTTTAAAAGATATTTATCGACAGGACAACAAATTAATCATAAATGTTGCTATATTATGCTATTGAAACGCCATCTATGTGGAGAATAAACTTCACGATATGGTATCGACACAAAGGTACTTATAATGTATGTAGTGTATTCTACGATGGTCTTTATATACATATATATCTAAGAGAATTGTATCGAGTAAGTACTTCGCAGTACTTACACATCGTTTGGTGTCGCGTCATTATATTCGAAAAAATGGAAAATGTAGGAAAGATCATAATAGTATGGGGCAGAAAAAAAATCGAAATTCCGGATGTGAATCTGGACGATACCGTTCGCGGTTTGAAAATACGAATACACAAGGAAACTGGCATTCTTCCAAAACATCAAAAACTTTTAAACCTTCGAACCAAAGGTTATGTTTTGAACTGTTTCATGACCTTTTCTCCTTTTATTTTTCCCCATATAATCATATGTTAATATTATAATGATACATTGTTAATATTAAAATAAAATTCACTCAAATGATTTCTATTTCGATTTCAAACTATCCTTCTGTTCTATTAGATTTCACATGTTTGAAACCATTTAAAAGTCCATCAAGTGTCTGTTTACCAAATAAAACATCTCAAGATGAGGAAATCTTAAGGAACTTGGGC
This sequence comes from Apis florea, assembly GCF_048593485.1. Taxonomy (NCBI): domain Eukaryota; kingdom Metazoa; phylum Arthropoda; class Insecta; order Hymenoptera; family Apidae; genus Apis; species Apis florea. The sequence continues at coordinate 5,962,515 of NW_028256549.1, read as the reverse complement.
ATGAAATCTGGGTTCAAAATAAGGCTGATGGGATCTCGCGAAGAGGATATTGCTAAAGTATGTCATGCTCCAAAAGACTTACCTGATGTAATTAATGACTTTCAGACTGAAGAGGAAAAGTTGGATATAGAGAATGTTAAGATGTGTTTATTTCAAATTCAATTTAGAATCGACTACTACAGGTTTGTAGAATTAAATCCATTCAGAGAAGGAAAGAAACTACTGGTGCTCGATATAGATTACACCATTTTTGATCACAATTCAGCAATGGTTCTGCAAGGTGGTGGTGGGGAATTAATGCGTCCCTTCCTTCATTATTTTTTAATTATGGCTTATCAAAATTATGATATAGTAATTTGGTCAGCAACTAATATGGAATGGATCAATAAAAAGATGAAAGTGCTTGGAGTTTCAAATAATCCTTATTATAAGATAGCATGTCATCTTGATGCAAATTTTATGATTAATGTTCAAACATCAAAGTATGGTACTATTACAGCAAAACCACTTGCTGTTATTTGGGGGAAATATAAGCAGTTTTCTGCAAAAAACACAATAATGTTTGATGATAATAGAAGAAACTTTATTATGAATCCACAATCAGGATTAAAGATAAAACCATTCAGGCATGCATATATCACTAGAAGAAAAGACAGGGAATTGTTAAAATTATCTCAATATTTAACACTGATAGCAAAAGTGGATGACTTTCAGACTCTCAATCATAGGAAATGGCAAGAATATATAATTGACAAAACCAAAGAAGAAAAAAGAAATATGGAAGAAAATGAAGGAAGGAACGAGTAAATATTTTTTTTTTTTGTTTTTGAGAATGTTAAATGTTCGTTAAATTTTATGAATTTTTTTTATTACTCAAGAGGATACATTTTAAGTAAATTTATCGAATTTTGTGAATTTATCGGCAATTATTTAAATTTATTCGGAAGAAAAATACTTGTATAGAAAGGACATCTTTTAAATATTCTTCCATGAACTATATACGACGATATTAATAATAATAACGTTTAATCGTTATGCGCATATTTTCACACGCTTCTTTGTATTTATAATGTACTTATCAGTTATTGTGAGACATATATAAAATGTAATCATTGATTACATAAATAAATCTTGTGTATTTCAAATAATGATATGCTTATTATTTTTTTCTTTTTTTTTGTATTATGATATAAAAATGTTACAAAAAATTTAAATAAAGTATTAATATTTTATAAAATTTATAAAGTGTATTTGAAAAATACGAAATCACTTTAATGCTATTAATTATAAATTATAATATAACAAATTTAAATTTTAAAATAAGTTTGAATCATTAATTTTTGTTGTTTAAAAATTTTAAGATATATTATATATTATTAATCCTTTATCATCGCCATCTATTTTTTGTCACTCTAAAATGTAATGTAGTATTATGTATATTGTATATTATACGAACCCGTTGTCAGTCTTATATACGAGCAAGATGGCGAAGTGCCTATCATAGGCGGACTTTCGGAGAATTGACGTTCCACATGCTGCGTAAAAACCATCATACAGTGGAAAAGACGGAAGCATGGAATTGTTCCGTACCGATACGCATTTTATTTTCGTAAAAGAAAGACATAGTCTATGGTGTGACAAGTACACGGGAGAGTTTTCCGCTAAATCGGGTGGGTACACAGTTCTAATTTGACAGAAGTGTATATGCATTCATGTCAAATACGATACACATTGTGATTTTCGTTTCATTGTTCTTTTTTAAAACATTTTCAATTTTTCAAATTTTATAATATAATCAAAAAAATTTCATATAATCTTAATTACTCATATAATTTTAACTTACAAATTTTCAATTTTGTAACAGTATTCATAATAAATAAATAAATAAAAAATTTTAAATTAAATCATAATTAAATTATCTTTATTAACATAATAGAAAATATGAATATATCTTAAATGGATGTTTGCACATGATTTTGCAATAGCTACAGTTTATGAATTATGTAAAGATGTGACATGTGGTCTAAGTAATACAATTAAATAGAACACAAAGTTATATTGGATTAAAATTTTTTTATATTAATATTTTGATAAAATTTTATTATATTTTTATACTTACAATTTACTTACATTTTTTTGTAGATTGGGAATGGGCCTCTCCAAAAGATTTAGAATGTCTTGGAATATTATATGGAATTGTTGGGAAAATAGAACAACCATGTGTATTAGAACCTCGTTTAATGTTAATTAAGGAAGTTTTACCAGCTGGAGAATTATATGGAGGTCACATTATATATAAAATTAAATCAATTGCATTTTTGCATTTTGGCAGTGAAAATAATGATATTGGACTTTTGCCATGCAAAAAGCATCAGAATTTGCCAAAGAAAAAAAGTCAAGGTGGCTTATTTGATGTGCCGCAAAAAGCAACATTTGCCAAAACATGGGGAACTATTAAAAGTGCTACAAACACTATAAAAAATACTACTCAACAAGCAGCTGCACTTGCAACATCTCAGGTAAATTATCTTTATTTAATTAGAAATAAAAATTTTAATTATATAAAAATTTATATACTGATAAAAATATCTATAGGTGAAATCTACAGTGAGTAAAAGAAGCATTGTTAAAGATAAGGAAAGATTTGAAAAAAGAATTTTAGAAGAATTAAATAAAATTTTCACTGAAACTGATTCCTTTTATTTCTGTCAAACTGGAGATATCACAAACAGTCTGCAAAGACTTTGTGCCACAGAATCACAACATAATGAAGAAGAAAAAAATAAACAACTTTGGCAAAAAGTGGATGATAGATTTTTTTGGAATAAACATATGTTGCAAGATATAATTAATTTGAAAGTTAGTTTTTTTTTTTTAAATTTAAATTTACTTTTATTAGATATTTATTTAAAAAAATATTTAATTTTTGTAGACAGACAAAGCAACTTGGTGGATATTACCAGTTATTCAAGGATACGTACAAATAGAAAAATGCAAAGTAGAAATGGGCATTGATGAACAACCTCATCATGAAATTTTTAATTTAGCAATTATATCAAGAAGAAGTAGATTTCGTGCAGGAACAAGGTAATAATATTTCTTTTTTATTATTCCATATATTATTTTAATATAATATTTTAATTTATTAAAAAAAAATTATTTTTTTATCATGATAAAGATATAAACGACGCGGTGTCGATGATGAGGGCAAATGTGCAAACTATGTAGAAACAGAGCAATTAGTTTGGTATCATGATCATCAAGTATCTTTTGTTCAAGTACGAGGCAGTGTACCAGTATATTGGTCTCAGCCTGGTTATAAATATAAACCTCCACCTCATATAGACAGAGGTAATTAAAAAAATAAATATTTTATTTATATTTCAATAATTTATAATTTTCAATTCTTTAGATGAAGCAGAAACACAGCTTGCATTTGAAAAACATTTTACAGAAGAGCTTGGTTTGTATGGTCCAGTTTGTATTGTGAATCTTGTAGAGCAAACAGGCAAAGAGAAAATAATTTGGGAAGCTTATAGTAACCATGTATTAAATTACAATAATCCTGATATAACTTATACAACATTCGATTTTCACGAATATTGGTAAGCAATTGTAAAGGAACTAATGGAGTATCTGGAATTATCGCTAAATGTTTTTTTGTACCTAACACAGTCGAGGAATGCATTTTGAAAATGTATCTATTCTGGTCAGTGAATTGGCTACAGTATTGACCGACATGGGGTATTGTTGGCGCGATAAACAAGGCACAATTTGCATGCAGAAGGGAGTGTTTCGGGTGAATTGCATAGATTGTTTAGATAGAACAAACGTGGTGCAAACTGCTTTGGGTAAAGCTGTTATGGAAATGCAATTTTCAAAGCTAGGATTAATACCACCAGACGGAACGTTACCGACGAATATCAGACAAACATTTCAATTGCTTTGGGCAAATAACGGCGACATTATCAGTAAACAGTATGCCGGTACAAATGCTCTGAAGGTTCGTACCTATGATAGAAATACATAATTTTTTAATGTCTAATTAATTAATTATTAATTAGAAACAAAAGACCAATCGAAATATTGTAAAATTTCTATGATTGTAGTTTTTTTTATTACTTATAGGGAGATTATACAAGAACAGGGGAAAGAAAATTTACCGGGTTAATGAAAGATGGCGTAAATTCTGCGAACAGGTATAATTGGATCACAATTATAACACACGATTCGCATTATAGTAGAACACCTTATTCATTCACATATCCTACACAATATATCATTTTACGATTATTTTTTATTGTTCAAAATATTTCGCAAATATATAATTTATTAGGTGTTGTAATTCTCTTAAAAAGAATAAATCATTATATTATTCGTATAATCATTAGATATCAATAACATTTAATTTTTTTTTTCTTTGAGCTATAATCATTAATTAAATACTATCATATATTATACATACATAGATCCTTGACACTATCCTTTCATTTTTCAATAGATATTTTCAGCAACACTTTATGGATGATATACGTCAAGCGGCAATAGATACTTTGCTAGGAAATCCCATCGATGTTAATCAACTGAATACCGATTGGTCGCACTATTTAGACATCCTTGATAATTGTTGTCTTGAGTTAATACCCGCGAAACCACCAAATATAGAGCTTCAACTTGCCACCTATTCTGACTTTCTTTATGCCAGTGCTATGTATGATTTGGCAAGGTTCGTTCTCAGCTTTGGGTTGAATTTTTTTCAATCGAACAAATAAATAAAATGTATATTAAAACTTCAAACCAATTATTGCTTTATCCAAACAACGAACGATGACAATTATATTAAAACTATGACGCCACATATTATAATCAGTTTGATATTGCATTTTTTGCTCGTTTTTGTTTGCATGATAATTGCTTGATTTTCAATTTAATCTCAACAAATATTAATGAAAGTCTACTCTGAAGAAAACTATCCTGACTCCTTCAAGACAATATTTTTTATCGTCATTTTTTTTTATTTCATATTTTTTTTTATTTTATTTTTAATTATAGCCTTGACGGAAACAGTTAGGAGACCTGTATATTTTCAGATACTATTTAAATCGCTTCAAGGATGTCTATAGACAAGCCACGATCGATATGATGTTAGGGAATGTTGTAAATGAAGAGGTATTCCAAGAGCGTACCGAAGAAGAAGACAATGCCGCTACAGCAATTCACGTGAAATTACTAATAGAAGATTGCAAGAAATTACTTATACCCGATCCAGAAGTTATTTTAGGCAGTTGGGGTCTTATAGATGCTGATCCTGTGTATGTTAGACATTCATTTTTTTATTTTTTTAAATTTATAATATTTAAATTTATTTTTAATATTATTATTATTTTTTTTATAATTTATTTTAATAGGACTGGTGACTTAACAGAGACAGAAATGGACACCATTCTAATATTAACACGCGATAGTTATTATGTAGCTGATTATGATGATCAAATAGACAAAGTCACAAATTACCAAAGAGTACCACTCGAAGATATTGTATTAATTGAATTTGGTCAGCCTGAAAGCTCAGTTTCGCTTTTTAAAAATAAACATTTCCATTGCATTAGAATAAATTATAAAATGGCGAATGAATACGGTTATTTTCACATGTTTCGGAGTACAAATTTACGATTTTTTAATAATATGGCTGTTGTTATAAAGACCGAAGAAGAAAGTATAGGTAAGACACGATTTATTATGCTTTAATGTATAATTTCAATTATACTATGTTTATTAATTTATAATATTTCAGAATCTTTAAAATCAATCTGCGAAGCTATCTCTGTAGCAATGGATATAAGCAGTTTACCAAAGATTCCTATAGCAATGAATGTCACATTAGATAGACGAAAGAGTAAATTAGTGAATAGTAAAGGAACCACGGGTCTACTGGATATCTCGTCATTTCCAGAACTAACTAGAAATGTCTCAGAAACACAGTTATTAGCTCTTAAAAGCGCAGGTATGTTTCTTGTAAAGAAATTTATTTCTTTGATAATAAATATAAGAATTTTGATAATGTGCACATATTTATAAAATTTACATCAATAACTTTCAAACTATTTTATCGTTGCAGGAACGAAAGCTTTAAATAACATGTCTGAGCAATTTAGCAAATTAAATAAATTAAGTCATAGCTTTAGCGCTAGAAAACCAATTGATATAGCGAAAAGCATAGGCAGAAAATCTGAAGCATCTTCTAAACCTATTTTCACTCTTGGAGGCAGAGATATTTTCGGTAATGTGCAAGGGAGACGTAATAGCAGTAGTAGTAGTGATGATGAAAACATTGGTATATCTGCTGTTCCTTTAGAAAAGCCAGAGAATTTCAGTCATGATAAGAATTTGATGGAAGCTTATACTCCATCTATTGGTATTATAATGGGTGTTAAAAACGCTGATGTTATGGAATCTGATGAAAACAATGAAAATCAAAATTTGTCAATACGACCTAATAAATTATCTGAACAAATTTCTGATAAAGAAGTTTTAAATGTGCCGCAGACTGGTTCTGGAACCAGTACTGTAAGTGCATCTCCTCAAAAGACACCAGAAATAACTATACAAAATGTGACAGAGGATAAGGAAAGGATTCTTCCGCCATCAACGTTGAATTTGTCCAAAAATATTAGTCATTCGACCGGAGAAGTTGACAGCAAGCTGACACTTAGTGATACAAATGGAAATAAATTGCAGACGGAAAATAGATTATTAGATAAAAAAAGATCCACATCTGAGCAAGATTTAAGTCTAAATATTACATCTTCTCAGAGTGAATCTGCTTTGAAATCAATAAAAACTAACATAACAAATGTTGCGAGTCCTGTGGCATCTACTGCCAAAGATATCTTATCACCTTTTTCAAAATTTGCGAAAGGTGTGCAAACTTTAGGAGCAAATTTAGATCCTAGAAAATTAAAGACAGGACATGTAGGATTGTCAAGAAATCTTTCAGATCATCATGTAGAACAGCGTCGAAAATTACAGGAAAGATGGGGTTCGTGTCAATCTAAATTAATAGCTTTATAACTTTTCAAGAATAGTATAAAGTCTGAATATAGTAACGGATAAACAATTTAGATACATTTTTGCATAGCTGTTTTTGTTATTTTTAATATTTTATAATTTAGAATTTACGTCAAATATCTCAATGCACGAATCTCATGTATGATATGTATAATTATTTTTTAAATTTCAATTACTGCCATCTTGCTAACAAAAATTTTGTGCAAAAAAAAAAAAAGGAAAACAAAAGATAAAAAATGATTAATCGATAAGATCCTTTCTATATATTCTTTCACGAAAAAAAATTACTTCCTAAAGTACAATGTGGTCAATATTTAATCTGCAGCAAGTCCATTTGTGTGTGTCTTATAAATTTTCTATTACTCTACATCGAAAAAGAGCAATGAGCTCTTGAAGCCTATACGAACTGATTATCTATTCACAAAATGCTTTCGGCATATTTATACAAAATTTTCATGGCGATAGCCTTTTTATGAATTTTTCAAACCAAATCCTAGCATTGCATTTAGATTTTAGAAATGTGGAATTGTAAATTTATCAAAAAAAAAAAAAAAAAAAAAGAAAAGAAAAAAAGAACATACTGCTTATATAAATGAAATTTAATTCAGTATTCTTTGGAGCTCTAATGCTTGCTGCATAATCATATTTTTCTATTTTTTATGATTTTATTTATTTGTAATATATTTTATAATCTTTTTTTTGTAAATTTCAAGATTTACATATACGCATGATATTTGTAAACACTTGTAAACATTCATAGTTTATGCAGCAAGCTGAATGAAGAAGCTTTGTAGTCAATTATGTATATATAAAGAATTCATTAAAAAGTTTTTAGTCTAATGAATAATGTTATTGGTTAAAAAACGAAAGTATAGCAAGAAGATGGATTGGCAAAGAAAATATTCTCTCTAAAAATATATGTGTAATGAATGAATTATTAAATATGTAAAATATATACATTCAGCCGTAATATCTTAATTACATTTTTAGAATAATTAAGAAACAAAATGAAGAATAGGAAAGAAAAAAATATTTTGTTCGTGATGTTACGTTATTTTCCTTATAGAATTATAAAAAAAAAAAGAACAATCACAATATTCATACACTTGCACAGTTGCAGTATTACTTGTATACTTAACGAATTATAAAAAAATAATTATATAGATTATGAGAAAAAAAATATACGTTGTTATTTAATATTATATATACGATTTAGACCAAACAATTCAAGTTATAACTTTAGATGGCTAATACTTTGTATATATGAATAATTTAATTTAATTATAGTAAGTATTAATATTTCGTAAATTCATAGTTGCACTGATATGTCAGTAGAAATATTGCAAGATAAACAAATTTTCTAGTAAATGTTTTTCCTAATTGCAAATGGATAGTCTGTGATAATATATTATCTAACAGAATAAACACACCTAAAAACAATTAAAATAAAAAAATAAAAAAAAGTAAGAAAATGAAAATAAAATGTCGATTCTGTAGATCATTTAGAGATGCTTTAAAATAAACACAAATGACAATTGTTTTCATTAGCTCTAGAGAAATTCGATTCATAAATATTATGCTCATATATTCATTCTTGATATATCTAGATATCTTATTTTTAAAATAATTTTAACAATCTCAGATATTTATTTATTGATACAGTATTATAAAAATTACCGAAGAATGAAGTATTTATTTTTTTGTTCTCTTTTTCGTATGTATATCTATGGTCCAAATTGAACATTATGTTACAAAATATTGTAACATAATGTATTATCTGTATTTTTACAATAAAACATTACAAACAATCATGACGAAACAACGCACGAAAATGTTTATAGCCTGTAGAGGCTTAAATTGCCTTATATATGTAATATATACATATATATATATATACACATTATATTACAGTTATGTTTTTGAAAACATATATATATATATATATAAAATATTATACATACATGTGATACAGTAAATAACATAGCGATTGTAGAAAAAAAAAGTTATAATAAAATACAAATAAATTTAATTAATGGCTTTATATTTTTTAAACATTATTAATAAAATACTATATGAGAAAAATATTTTTTTTCATAATTTATTAAATTATAATTCTGTCTATATTCTCTATTATATAATAATTCTTTAATATTAATTAAAATTGAAAATCATTTATTAATCAAATTTTAAAATTATATAGAATATCTAATATACATACCTAATATTTTGCTCTTTTTTGAATAAAATGATTTTCGTAAAATCAAATATTTTTCTTTCAAACTTTATATATTACATATTTCTATATTTAAATCAATTTAAATCAATATTGGATATTAAGCCATTAATCACTTCAAAAGAATCTTTAATCTAATTATTAAAATTAATCGATTAAAAAACAATTCCTTCTACATTATCATTTCCGATAAAATTTATTTAAATTGAAAACTTATTAAGAGAAGTAAAATGTTTAAAGTAGTTTCGATAATCGCAAGTAGCACTCGAATCGCGTTGAAAATCGATTAAGTTCGTATCGCTATGCAAACCACGTGGTATGTTTTGTTTTTGCATGAGTGAATGTTTCGCATAAGATGACAAGTTTTACGAATAAGTATTTAATTATATAGTAAATAAAATATTCTTAAAAGTATGCTTAAGTTTTCGTTTGTAATAAATATTAATATAAATAATTATTTTTAAACTATTTGTTAATTTTGCTTTCATTGATTATTAAACATGGAATGTTTTTGGTCCGATTTAAATAAACATCCTCAATGTCCACATGGTAATATTTCATATCAAAATTTTGTATCGTGGAAAGATAGTTTAAAATAATTAACAATGATATTTTTATTTATATAGGACCAACATTATTATTTGGCACATATGAAAATGGCAAATTAGAAAAGTTTTATGTATGCTCTGCCTGTCGCGAGAGAAAAACATGCAAATTTTATTTGAAAGAGGGAGAAAAATTGACAAAACAACAAGCAGCTAAATGGGAACAACAGAAGAAACAATTTATGTCTCGTTATCGTCATAGATCATTATATGTACATTTTAATGATATAATGTCTGTAACTCCAGACAATAGATGCTATTGTCACACTTGTGAGCAATTGATATCCAAAATTGAGAAAGATGTGATGAACAAACATAAAAATCATGACATAAAAGAAAATCTTACAGATTATGAGATGAAACATCCAACAGAAATTTTAAAACCTATAGAAAATTCTAAACAGGAAGCTCAATATTTCTTTACAAAGCAAACAACGGAAGATATAGTGAATATACTTGTGAAATTAGGAGCAACACAAATTCTTTGTATAGGTACTCCAAAGATTCATGAATATATTTTAGAAAATTATGAAGATACAATATCTTCACTCTTATTAGATTTTGATGGAAGATTTGTAAGTTTATATAAAAATTCATTAAATCAAATAAATTTATACTAAAGTAAATTGTATGAATATAATGCATATTTGTGTTTTCTAATTTATAGCATAATTTTTTTGGACCATTAAATTATTGTTGGTATAATCTATTGAATAATCATTTTTTTAATGAAAGTGCCATTCATGTGTTTAAAGATTTTCTTATGCAAAATAAAGGAAAGCATACCTATTTAATCTGTGATCCACCATTTGGTAGTCGAGTGGAACCAATATCTTGGACCATAAAAAAAATTTCTGAATTTCATAAGAAATGGAATAATATAGAAAATGAAAGTGATTGTTTAAAAATTATGTTTATATTTCCATATTTTATGGAATCTATAATGAAACAAAAGAGTAATCCTCCTGGTATATCAGGAGGTTTAAAAGATTTGAACATGACTGATTACAAAGTAGCTTATGATAATCACCCATTATTTTTAAATGATTCCAATGGTACTAAATTGCCATCACCTATTAGAATTTTTACAAATATACCATTAAATTTAGTTGAACTTCCAAAATCGAATGGCTATAGATATTGTAAAAAATGTCAAAAATGGGTTGGTAAAGAGAATAAGCATTGTAAAAAATGTCAAGAGTGTACCTCGAAAAATGGTCTTACATATAAACACTGTGATATATGCAAACGATGTGTGAAACCTTACTGGAAACATTGTGAAACTTGCAAAAGATGTATTGTGGCAAAACATTTGTGCGGCCGAAAACCTAAAGTTACTGGAAAATGTTTTAAATGTAACGAAATTGGTATGTAATTTTTATTTTTTTAATGAAAATAATATAACGAATATAATAAAATTTTATGTTATTATTTATAGGTCATACCGAAAAAGAATGTAACATAAATGAAGAAATTCAAACAGAGAAAACAAAAAAAATTAAAAAACGCAAAATTATTGATGAAAAAATAATGATTAACAATATAAAAAAAAAAAAGATAGATGATCCACGAGAATTTGAAAATGAAAAAAAAACATCGATAACAAAAAATATTAAAAAAACATCGAACAAATTGGAAATAAAAAAAAAAAAGAAAAAATAACAGAACTCAAACTGAAAACTTTGAAAAAACCTAAACTCTTGAAAATAAGTAAAAAAGTGAAGTTACATAATCAATCAAATGGAATAGTAAATTCCAAAAAAAAAGTAAAAAAACAGGAAACGTAATATAATTATTATAAACAAAGATATATTATAAATCGTTTCTGTATAATTATATTGTAAATAAGATCTCTTATTGATGTAAAATATATGTACTTCAATAAAAGAAATTCAAAATTTCTTGTATGATTTTGAAAATTAACTAAAGAAATAAATTTCACATAAATAAAATTTCAAAATAAATGTAATAATTGAAAAAAAACCGTTCTCTTATATTATACATAATATTATAACTATATTTTTTTTGTGAAAGAAATGATAAAAGTATGTATTCTCATTCTATACCTTATATATATCGTCATAAGCACGTATAGACAAGGAGAATAAATAAATAAATAAGAATAAATAATAAAAGAAAGACAGAAATAAAATAAAAATTCAGAAATTATAATCATTTTTAGACTGTTGATAAAATATAGATAAAATATATATAAATAAGAAGCGCATATAGTAAGAGAAAAAATAGAATAAGAATTGACTATTATTACCATCTCTTGTGTATCAAAGATATTTTTTCAAAGAATTGAGAATCAATGTTATCTCTTGAGTATTTTAAAAAAGATATTTTTAATGTCCAAAAAATTAATTGAAGTGGCATTCAATGATAGCGCTAACAATAAATTCTTATTCTATATCTCTATCCTCTTTTTTTCACTTTCTACTCTATTTCGTTTTTTTATTTTTGCGACATTCTGGAAATGGCGCTGATTTTCGAATTTTCATTTTATCTCTGTCCATTTCTCATAATTGTTTTATATTTACTCTCTTTCTTTATAAAATTTATATAACTTGTTTTATAAAATTTATATTTATTAAAAATGATTCCGATATCTGATTAAATATTAAATCTATCTTATATCTTATATTTATCATAATTTTCTTATAAAGTTTTAATAATTTCTTAATAATTTCTTTAATAATTTTAATAAATTATGTTTCATAAATTTTCATGTATAAATCGATTTTCGCGGGATTTGAAAATACAACTGACACTCTTATTGGGAGTCGAAAAATGGCTGCCCCCTTGACCCGTACATCTTGGACCGTTTTAAAAAGAAATCACTTCCAGTATAAACAATTCTTAACAGTTTCATGTGTGAATCGTTTTTCGCAATATAAATGTTCACATCAACAAGATAAAAAATTTCGAACTTCTGAAAAAACAGTTAGAAATGTCTTGTTTTATACCATTTTCTTTTCTGGTTTTGGTTATGTTTTGTATAAATGGAAAGACGATTGTCAAAACCGATTTAGCAACTTGATAAAATCTATGTTCACAATATATGCTAAACCAGTTTCTTGGGATGGAGGTAATAGAAATAAATATAATTTTATAGCCGATGTGGTAGAAAAGTCAGCACCTGCAGTAGTGTATATAGAGATTCAAAATAACAGAAGGTAAATATTTATACTTATAAAGATAATTAAATAATTGTAATTAACAATAATTATTAATGAGAAAATAGATTTGATTTTCAAACAGGTAAACCATTCAATATAAGCAATGGATCTGGTTTCATTGTAGAATCAGATGGTTTAATATTGACAAATGCTCATGTTGTTACTGCTAAACCCCATACAACTGTCAAGGTAATGTTGGTGGTATTTTATATAAATATTCTTATATTACAGAAATTAATATTAAACATATTTTTTCAGAAGTTTTTATACAATCTATTTCACAGGTACGTCTTTATGATGGAAGTGTTTATACTGGAACTGTGGAGGACATTGACGTGCATAGTGACCTTGCAACTGTACGAATTAACAAGGTTCATATATTTTTTTATATTATTTTATATAATTATTTTTATATTTTTAAATTATTATTATTAATTTTTTTTATAGACAAATTTACCAGTAATGAAGCTTGGTTCTTCTTCAAATCTTAGACCTGGAGAATTTGTGGTTGCTATTGGATCTCCGTTAGCTTTAAGTAACACAATAACAAGTGGTGTAATAAGTAGTGTAAATAGGCATAGCCAAGAACTTGGTCTTCTTAATAAACAGATGGCTTATATTCAAACAGATGCTGCAATCACTGTTAGTATCTCACTATTATTATCTTAATTTATATTAAACTTTTAATATAAAAATTTATATTAAAATATTTTATTATATACTATCATTTTTTAGTTTGGAAATTCAGGTGGTCCATTAGTTAATTTGGATGCAGAAGCAATTGGTATAAATGCAATGAAAGTGACAAGTGGTATTTCTTTTGCTATACCTATAGATTATGCTAAAGATTTTTTAAGAAAAGCAGAATTACGCAGAAAAAACAAAGGTATAGCATTTAAATAAAATAAGAAATATTTAATACACCATTGTAAAATAAAATAATATCAATATATAAATATATTAGGTACACAATTCGCAATGGAAAAAACAAAAACTCAATATATCGGAATCACAATGCTGACGCTTACACCGGATCTTTTTTACGAATTGCAAAAAAAATTAAAAGGAATTCCACATAACATAAGATACGGTGTTCTTGTTTATAAAGTGATCGTAGGATCGCCAGCACATTTGTATGTTTCCTAATTATCAGTTATATCAATGATAATTAAATAAAAATTATATTTTTATGGAAAAATTTCAGAGGAGGTTTACAAGCTGGCGATATCATAACGCAAGTCAATGATGAACCAGTAGTATCATCCGCTAGTATTTACAAAGCCATAGAAGCAGCAAAAATCTTAAGAATGACTGTGATCAGAGGTCTAGAAGTATTACATCTACGAATTGAACCAGAAGAAATTTAAGTCACATTTCTAATAAAATTCGATATTTCGACATTGAAATTACAATTTAAACATCTGTCCTTTCTAAATTTATCATTAATATTTTATGTACAATTGGTATTTTTATTTTAATTTTTTTAATTATATAACGCAATAATGCTACACAAAACATTGCGTTATATTTCAAATATTAATAAAAAGAGAATCATCTAGAAAAATTTATTTCGGTCATCGATATTTTCGATCGTATTTTTTTTTTTTTCGTTCATTCCATTATCCATTTTATTTAATTATTACTAAAACTGATGTCGAGACGTTTGTGGGATAAGGAACTTTCTTCTATATATATATATATATATATATATATATATATATATATTATGTATGTATTGGGTGTGGCATGACTGCATTATGTTTATGTTGTTTACGACATGTGGCGATCTCCGCAAATATGTGACCGGATCTCTGAGAGCGTAGGCGTGGTCCGAGTGGCTTCCAACATTTTTTCCGAAAACGCTACACTGACTGCGGCATCTTGGAATTCTAAACTACGTTTGCACTACGTAATAATTCATATATTATAACAGTTACAATGTAAAAGATTTAAATTTAATTTTCGTTTATAAAAAATAGAATGCTAATATCATTTTTTTATTAAAATTTTATGATACAATTGTACAAAGAATATCAATGATTTGATTTAAAATAAATTGAAAGATATATTTCTTCTAATAGATTTAATTTTTCAATAATTTAATATTTTTATAGTTATAGTAAAATTTTTTAATTGTATGAATGCACCTTAAAAAATTATCCAATTATTATATTAAGATTATTTTTAATTAACTATAAGATTTATGAAAGATAATATGATGATTTATTTCAAACTAAGATACGTATGTTCATTGATTTCTATACTTTTATATTCATTAATAAATTTTCAAATCAATTTCAAGTTTTCAAACAAATGAAAAAATTAAAAAATATGTAAAATATATAATATAAAATATATATAAAAAATATTTAAACATTTCATTTATCTTATATCTTTGTTTCTTAAATTCCATACATATGTATATATATATGATTTTTTCCAACTTTTTATAAATTTTTATAATTTTGGAAGTTTATCTTATATTTCAAAATTAAATTTTTAATTTTTTATACATTTATTTTTTATTTTCGTTAATACTCTTTATTATTCAAAAATAAAAATATTAATTTTTAATATTACATATTAATTCCAAAATTCGGGATATTAATCCTCAAAACCATGTATATTGTTTTTATTTCAATTTTTTTTCTTCATTTATCTTCTTTTCTCTTCATACTTTGAATTTTTCGGGTAGATATCTATTCCATTGATTATCCACGCTTTGCCAAGCGAAGCTCGCCTACGAAAGAATCTTGTTACTTCCTACGTGCGTGCTTGGCAATTCTCGGTAGCTAAAGAACAAACAGCCAAGGCGATCGAGACCTGATATCTTCAAGCTTTAGAACGTCCACCATCGCCTACGTAGTTACACGCTAACTTTGTATATTGACCAACAACGAGAAATTTTAAGAGATATCTTGAACATCATATCTTGAACCTTGAATATAAAAATCCTGAGAGACATATTCCATCATTTTTTGTTGATGGGCTATATCAAGGAATTTGAAGAAGGAAATAGGAAATTGAAAGAAGAAATAATTTGTGAAGTAAGCAACTGGTTGGAAGTTAGATTGGAATAAGCAAATTAAAATTTTTAATATACGAAAGCAATATTAATAAATGTAGCATTTAAAAAAGATAATAAAACTATCAATTTCTGGCCAACTTTTCCATAAATAACTACACACTCATAACTATGCTGCGCCATTTATCTCCAAATTTAAAAATAGATTAATAAAAAATATCATCTAAGAATCTAAGATAAAATTGAAATTTCTACAATTAAGTTAAAATCTTACAAAGATATTGCGTATGTCGAAAATATCAGAAGAATTATAAAAAAAACAATAACTTCTAAATTATTTTTATCTATCTCCAAACTAGAAAACAAGACTAATGAGAAATACTTAACTTAAATATTTAACATAAGATTGAAATTTTGCGATTAATTAACAAACGCAAAAATTTTCGTTGAAATCACGAAAAACCATTTACTTATATTTCATCTTATCGAGAACAATCAATTCTTGCCAACCTTTCCATAAATAACTACACAACGCCATCTAGTTTCCAAACTTAAAAAACAGATCAAAAAGATGCGCATACCACTCAGTGGTATTTGAAACTCAAGAATCCATTTCTCCACACTCCTCGTGTTTTCGTTGACACTGATAAATAATTCCTATTGCTCCTCGGTCGCCATTACCCCCCAGAACCAGAATGCCCGTGATACGAGGCGCAAAGGACAATCGTGTTCGTTCGATCATTTGGCTGGCTACGTCCGGGAGTAAGCGTGTCCTTGGCGATTTCATTTGCAACAAAGGGAGGATTCACGAGGAAAAAAGGCAGCGGCAGCCAAACAATTTCGACGAGGAATATCGTACGATCAAGGCCGGTCGAATTGTTGCCACGAAAGGCATCGAAGAAATGCAATCACGCGTTCCATTGTGCACGGGGCCCCATCGATTCAAGAAAGGAAAACTCTTTCGAATTCGCGTCGCGTTTAAAAAGATTTAAAAAGAAACGAAAGAGAGGTTAAGGTTCGACGGTGTTGACGATTCTCATTGGCTCGATTATATCAATATTTCTATTGGAAGTGAATTGTTTGAGAAAATTAAACTTAGGACGATTTTAAAGACTTGCAGTAAGAGAGAAAAAGATTTTTAAGAAGAATTTTTTAATTGTTTATGCAATTTATGTGTAAAGTACCTAAAATAAAAAAAATACATCATAAGTTAGAGAGAACGATAAAAAATAAACGATTTGCTATAGATTTTGAATTATTTTGTGCAAATTTTGAATTTTTTAATTTTTCTAAAATTAACAATGTAATCTATAATTACAATTAAGTATTTTTGAGTCCTATTTTTGTTCATCATTGATCTTTGAAAAAATTTTCTTTTTTGCGAATTTATTGGGTTTCTACTTCGAGAGAAAGAATCTTGTAAATTTTTCTTAATCAAGTTTGATGTACTTTTTTGTTTGGTTCAGCGACTATTTTATGGAGATTGAGATTCTCGAATGATGAATATGAAATGTGAACATGCAACGTTTATTTATAGAAATATTTCATTTTTATAAATGAAACTTTTTGTTTAAACAAATTACAGGTTTACAATTGATATTTCTACAAACAAGAATTTTTCTTACTTGCAGAAAATCATATGATGATACGAATTAACCAGTTTCAAGTTAAAAAATTATCGAAATTTTCGTGTAAAAATTCATTTAAAATCAGCACGGATGAAGTTCTCGTTCAAAACCTAGAAGAATCGATATTTCCATGAACCATTAGTGGTTCACGATGGTCAGCAGAAATAAAACTTTCATCGAGCAAGCGAAAATCGTTCACCCCTCGAGTAACATAAATCCGTGAAAAGATAAAAGTACCAAGGAATTCAGCATAAATTCTACTTACTCTTCTCTTTCCCTCTCTCTTACCATGATTTTAAGGGCCACCTGTAAATGTATCGTTAAGATTACACTTATTCTTATTCCCGCAAAAATAATAAAAAAAATCACATTTTCCTTATTTTAACTTATCCACATCGAAACAAACTTGTAATAAACGAGCAAAACGAAACCAAAATTACAAATTGTAAAAAAAAATAAATTTTCCACTTACCTCGCTAGTCCATGTTCAAGAATATCCAATGAACGACAAATATATTCGCACGAAAATAAGAAAAATTACATTGCAGAAAAAGAAGAATAAAAATAAATAAACAAATTCTTCCATAACACGACAAATTTCCTATATAATTTTTTTCACCCTCGTGGAAATTCCATCCATGATTAATTTCCATTCCTTGCCAACAAACGGCCGTGTCCAAGCCTCGATATCCCATTACAGAAAATCGCGGATCTAATTCCTGGGGCGAAGCGGCGAGAAAAACGAGAGAATAAAACCCGAAGAAGAAGAAGAAGAAGAAGGAGAGGGCGTGGCGAGCGATGCCGGATCCCGGATCGAGGGATCTCGTGTCTCCAAGTATTCGGTGAACGGATCCGCCTGTCCTTCGACGATTCCTCTGGTTCCTGGTTCGAAGACACCGCCGCCGGCTCGCTCGTCCCCTCCGCCATGTATATAAGTCAAAACGAGATCGGAAGCAAGGTGCACAGGTCGAACAGTCCTTCGTCGAGCGAGGAGGTTCCACTGGAATAGAGCAAACGATCTCACGATGCAGTCGCTGGTGAGTGATTTCTCTAAATCTACGTCTACCATTGTGGACAGGGACACGAGTTTTCGTTTCTGAATGCGTATGTGTATGCACGTGTTATGCATGTTGACGAATATCTCTGACAATTGTTTCAAAGAGACATGCATTTATTATTTTTAGATAGTCGGTTATTGGTCCACATTGGTGTGTTGAGAACATGAAATTGATTTTGTTGGGTTTGTTGTTTTGGATGGACAATAAGGGGGTGATTTATCATTGAAAATTATGTAAAGAGAATTAAAGATAATTAGAATGGATAAATTGATTGGCTTGGTCAGGGATTTTTCCAATAATACTTTTTGAGAAAACTATATAATATTGTATCTATTATTTTCATTTTCTCGTTTACAAAGAAATTCATTCACCTCGATTCTTTAAAATCACGATCTTTTTCGAATCAAATCTATTTGTTCCGATCAAATTAAATTCAAGCACTCGAGAACAGCAGTAGAATCGTAAAAAAATCGTTCTTCCTGCATTCCATTTTCTTGAAAATCAAATACGTAGCTGTCACAATTTAAAATCAATGCTGCCAGTCTTGGAAGATTCCAAGAGCAGTATCTATTTTCGTTTTCATGATTTGCTCGCGTACCTGCGCGTCTAGCCATCACTGTGGTCACTCGTTCGTTTCTTATTGGATCGTAAAAAGGATCCCTGGCTTCATGCAAGTATAAACTCAGCCCTTCCGACGCGACGAGAATACCTTCTTGTTCGTAAAATTCGACCATCCGTCGAATCGTCAACCTTGAAAGGATTCCACGAGACGATTTCATTGATGATCGTCTTGGGAAAAATTTGTGAACTCTTCCGTTCCTTCGAAATTGTTAGAATTTTATGCGGAATTCAAATTCTGTTATTTATGTTTAACAAAAATTTTTGCGAAAGATTCCTCTTTGGAATTGGAAAGAATTGATTCAAAATTTTCTTAATGATAACTCTCAAAAAAGAAGAAATTTTCTCGCTAACTTTTAATTTCAATAGCAAAATTGTAATTTTGGAAATCATATGCGAAATAACGATCGAATCAGTTTTAAAAGCTTTCCTAAAAAGATATCGGATAAACCAAATTATCTTTAAATTTCCATAAAATAGAAAATAGTCGAAAATAAATACTTTTTCTTTTCTTTCAGATACCATTGATTCTGGCCCTCGGCCTGGCCTCAGCCTCGCAATTGAATTTACTCCCATACGCGTATCTGTCCAGCCCGATTCCAATATACAACCAATACCAGAACACGGTGACCGGGGAGCACGCGTACAGTTACGCCGGTGGTCCATCCGCCAAAGAGGAGGTGAAAGACGCGAATGGTGTCTTTCGTGGCTCGTACAGCTACGTGGACGCCAATGGTGTTCTCCAATCAGCCTTTTACGTCGCTGACGACAACGGTTTCCGCGTGGCCGCGACGAACATCCCCACAGACGACAATCAAAACGACTTGGAAACGGCCCATATCATTCTGGCAAGAAGCGCGGTGGCCGAGAAAGCTTCCACGCCTAGCCGCAAGAGGCGCAGCCTGCAAGACTCTAATCCGAATCCCGAGAAAAACGGGCAGAAAGAACAATCTTTGGACGGTGTCCAAAACAGTGACAACAAACAAGCTGCTACCTCGCAGCCTCCTCCTTCCGCCTCCTCTTCGTTGCTGTTGCAACCTCTGCTCCCCAACAGCAACATCCCCCTCGCGACCTCGCATCAGAGTCAAGTTCAAGTGCACAGCAACGCTCGGTTGGAGGCGAAACCGGTCGACCTGCACCCGATCTTGCCTGTGCAGACCATATTGGGAGGGTTGCCTGTTCTCGCTCGCACGCCCACCTATCACGAGAACCGCATAGAATTGCACAAGCAGTTGGGCATCGAGGGGCCAAGGCCCAAAGACGCGGTCAAGATAAAGCCTGAACCGTTGACCGTGGTCCAGTCGGTACTTCCGCTCGCCTCTACCGTTCTGGCGAGAGAGAGTCTTCCTGTTTTACCGGCGATCGTCAAGGAAACCGTCCCTGTTCTTCCGGCTCACCTAACCTCTGTGACGACCACTTCTGTCTCGAGTCACGGTGTCAGCCAGATTCATGGATCATCGAACGTTGTTGCCAAGGAGGGTACGGTTGTTGCTGTTGCTCCCACGGTTGTGGAGAAGAAGGAGATAGCACACGTTCCGGCTATACCACTCGTCAAAGGAGAGGCGTCGGTTACCAGTTACGGGGTCAGTCAAATCCATGGAGGAGAAATTAATCCGATCGGACTGCTGGTCAAGACTGCGCCCACTGTCGCTGAGATACATCCGGCTATCCACGTTCCGGTTTATCTTTAAGCTGGATGGATTCGATCGAGATCAAGGTGGGATCGTGTTGAGGATTTTGGAAAATTTTTGGAATACGAATTATGAGTTATGAGGTTTATGGGACGAGGAGAATTTTTGGGGATATCCGCAACCTCTGATCCAGAAAGAAATGCTTCTTTGAGGAGAGCGTTCTTCCGGATGATTGGTTGCGAACAGTCGACGAGAATGTTGGATCGATATATTTGATCGATAGCTCGTTCGATTGGCGCGTATTGTTTTTTTTTTTTTTTTTTAATTGTCTTTTCATTACTCGCATCGAGAATCGCTTTAACGATCGATCTTTCGTTAAATTATTGCTCATTGTTCATGCTCGACAATAAAAATGATTTCTCGTGTAAAAAGGTGGTTGTTGGTCCCCGACATTCCTCGATTTTCCTTATTTTTTTCGTTTAATTGAAATCTTTTGGTGTTCTTCTTTTTTCTCGAGCATTTGTTTAAAATGAAGATTGCATTCGATATTTTTGAAATATTGTCTGGAATTAAGAAAAATCTAGATCAATTCGTACATGGAAAAAAAAATTTGTACAAAGAGAATAGTATAAAAAATCTTTTAAAAGAAATTCTCAAGAGAGGCAACTCCTTACAATTAATAAGTTAACCAACCATAAAAAACTTCTTCAGATCCTTCTCAAATTTCTCACAAGCAATCTTATCCAACCACTCAAACGAACCCATACATGTACTTAAATAGTTACTTCGATAGCTAAAACCCAACGACTGCCATAATTTTAGATCCTGCAGCAAGAGAGAAAGAGCAGGAGAGAGGCGAATTACAACTTTAGAGAGAAATTGAAAGAAAAGAATATTACTTATAAAATTACATCTGTTACTTACCATTAAAAAAAAAAAAATATTAATCATAGAAAAAGTATATAACATATACTTTCATAAATTAAAAACGAACAATATCCTATATTTAGCTATCACTTACCATATAAAATGATTCGATCCACACGAAATCGACTCAAAGAACGATTAAGTTAGGTTAGGTTAGATATATAAGAATATATAACTCTATATACTAAATATATACACACGTCTCCTTAAAAATTCTCTTCACAGACTTCAATTATTATTCGATCAAACAAATAGCCCTAAAATAGCCATTTTTCTTCCATATCCCCCGTGTATAAGGTCGTTGACCGGTTAGAAAATGGCGGCGGATCATCGCGTGTCCAAACGTCGTATTTACGTACACAAGTATCGAGTGTTGCTTGTTTTTGGCGTATCGAAGCAGGAAGGATTCCCTGGCGATCGAACGTTGCGGCGTGGTTTGCCACGGCCATCCGGTTCCCGTGGGAATTGCGCCGCACACTCTTGACCTTGAACGCCATTCAGCTTCCCATTATGCGGAATATATTACGGCATTAAAGCGGCGCGCGTGTCCAATCAAATGTCGGGACGTCGTTTTCTTGCGCCCTGCGTCCCACCACGAATCGTTCCGCGGATCGTTTTCCATCCAACGATTGCGCGCCTGGCTAGGCGAATGCGGTTTTATGGTTATGTTCGAACGTCTACAGGTTGTTCCAACGTTACTTTGTTCGAGGAAGATTTAACGAGTGATGATTTAAGGGGAGGGGGGAGGAAGAGAGAAGGAGAGAGATGTAAGGAAGTTTGAATTTGCGTTGAGTCGTATTAATGTACAGGATGTTTCAAAATTTTATATTTTTTAAATGGTAAAGAATGTGAAGGGAGGAGGTGTGAAATTATAGGATGTTTCATTGAAAATTTTCTTCGAGAATGGTTAAATTAAAACGAGCGTGAAATTACATTTTGTTTTGTGTCAGAGTGTGTCAAAATTCTGGAAATTTTTATTGGGCGATCGATATAGATTGCGTTAAATTTCTCATTGAAGAAAAGCTTGAATTTTAGAATTTTTATAAAATGTGCTTCAAGTATAGCATCCTTTTTTATCCTTGTTCGATTCTCCACGGATTCCATGGATCGTTTTTCATCCACTATGCCTACGGTTCCGAGGTAGTGGTTTTATGGTTATGTTCGAAGGATCTAAAGATTGTTCCAAGATTACATTGTTTGAAGACTTTGACGATTTATGAAGGAGTAAAATTTTAAGGAATTTTGAATCTGTCCTTTTTTCCACAAAATCGTTGAAGTGCATTTTTTACGGCAAAATTTTGAATTGGAAACAATCTTATCAGTTATGCATACAGAATTTTTGTTGAAGAATGTTTCAAAATTGAAACAATTTTGCAATTCTTCAGATTTCTAGAAAGATATTCGATTGGATTCATTGTAAAAATTAAGATTCTCAATAGATATACAAAGATATTTTAAATTACAGGCTGATTCAGAATCGTGGGAAAAAAAGTTTAATATACGAAATTCACTTAAACGAATTTCATATTCAACAAAATCTTTATATACAGAATGTTTCAGAATTCAAGAAGCGTAAATTAAGCGAGAAAATTTATTCCATTCCACGAAGAAAATTACAACTCTTCTCGAAATCTCAAAACTGAAACATAATCTCACCGAGTTCGTTCTCTTCTAGAACTTTATCGAGAAAGTATCAGAATTCGTGGAATAATCAAATCAGAACCCCGTGCATCCTCTTGAAATAAGAAGCTTAACTTCAAACTACTTCCAAGTCAATTTTCTCGAATGGGGTTTCCAGGACGACATCGGTTGCTCGCCCACAATATACAACACGATATTTTTCACGCTCTTCCTTCCACACGAGACATAAAAATTAAGCCAAACACTCCATTAACTTATAACCTTATAGATATAAAACCGTAGAATTTTTTATATACGTAAAGACTCTTCTTAAACTTCTTCCATTCATCTACCTTCCTTTCGATGGATCAATTGATCAATAAAACATCGATTTAAAACATTATTACCTCGATATCAACTCAATATAATTCAAGAGAGAGAGAGAGAGAGAGAGATATTATTCTCAACATGGAACACGTGCATCTTATCCCATCGTCAAAGCGTTCAAGTTCAATGTTACGAAACTGGGTAGGTTTTCTGGCAAATCGATCTTTTCGCGGAGAGGACGGAGAGGAGGCGATGGAAAAAGGCGAGGAAGAATCCGGATCACCTTCCAAGCCAAGTCAAGTGCACGGGCGGGGTGAAGGAACTCGGGTCAGATGAGCGGCGCGATTAGAAGCGGACGAGCGTATCTCGCGCGTATCTCTTAATACGCGTCGAACCTCCTCGCGGCTCCTCCTTGTCAGCGCATGCGTGGGTGTGCCGTGACGAACGAGCCGCGGAAAGGCTAATAGATTACGCGCACACACGCGCTCACGTGATCGAGAGAGAATCCCCCTCATTATCGAGCCACTCGATCCACCCACTCTCTCCCTTCCTCACCTCCTATTCCGTTTGTTTGTTTTTTTTTTTTTTTTTTTCGTTGGAATTGCTTGATTATTTTTTATAATCGTCTCAATGATCATTATTCCTTAGTTTTATTGCATTCGTTTCCTCTTTTGGTTTCGTAGCGCGTTGCAACTTGTTCATTTTTTTTCTGTTTTCTAGATATTTTTGGAAATTTTCATTCGTATTTGGAAAAAGATGAAACATAATGATCTACTTGTTCGTTGTTTTATTGTTATTTTCATTCATTAAAAATTAATGATCGTGTCAATATTTTTTATATCGAATTTTTTAAGATCGTAAAATCGTCGCTTGATTCAAGGACGCACGTTCTTAATATATATATATATATATATTAAAATAATGCAAATGCAACAAAGATATTCGATATCCGGTATTTTAATTAATTATATCAGCTTAACCACCGCTCATCAATTACCAGGTCCAACTAATTGGAGATCGATGTCTGATAAATAATTAGTCTTCTTAAAAGATAAGGGGATATTTTTAACTTTTACTCGTTCGATCTTCGTTTAACATTTCATCGAGACCGCAGAACGCCTTGCGAAATATAATATTTACATTTATAACCGCGACATATTTTTCGAATCATGGTCCAATAATCTCCATTGCCACGCTATATTTACGGTGTAAATATTTCCGTGACACGATACTCCTCCGAGATAAGAAAATAATTGGTCCATCCAATTGCAACACGCGAACTTGTAATGTTATACAAGATTATTACGCAACAGTGGTTCCCAACTTGTGAATTGTTTCTCAAGCTTTACTTAATCAATTCGTTTCATCCATATATATATACGTGTTTGGATGGATTTTCGGTTCTGTGAAAGTATCTCTGACGAATTCGTAAAGGATCGTTAATAACAATCTGAAGATACGAGAAAAATATATTTCAATCAATCATTTCCGATTATCATATATTTTTGTATCGTTGATCATTTCTTTTTTTTTTAAAAGAATCTTGTTATTTTCATTATACTATGCATAAGATAAAAGCAATCATCGTGCAAACTTCCAAATGATATTTCTTCCTTCCGGACGAGCAAAGTAATCAAATGAATCTCGGGAGAAATTTTTCAAGATCAATGCAAGAATTTTGATCGAGCCTGTACATCTCGGTTGAGAAATTCTTGCGGGTAAGAGCGTGGCATTGAGAAGGTTGGCGCGCGTGTCTCCACGGCCATCATTTTTCTCCAACCGGTTACTGTTACTTTACGGGTCCGCGAATGATACCAAGGCGGAAAGGAACGACGATTCACACTCGCGATAATGGAAACGTCGAGCAGACCAAACCGGCTGATAAAAAAGGGCCAGAGGCATATACGTTAGACTCGTGGCAAAGATGGCTCAGCGATAACGAGAAGAGAAGTAATAAGGATTTGGGCGCGAGCTCCCAATCGAGCTCCCCCTCTAAGAAGAAAAATTCTTTGGTATATTATTATCGTAGATATTCTACATAGGGAAAAATTCTTAATGGAGAATTTTGCTCCATTATGGTGAATACTTTTACTTACAAGTGTCTTTCAGATAGTGGTTCTAAGATGTTTCGAGGGGGAGAAATTTTTATTTTTTCGAAGTTGAGGTATTTCGCAGATATTTTAGGGCAGGATTGGAAAAAAAGAAGGGATTTCGAGAGGATTATTTTATTGAATCCTCTTTTGGAATTTTTTATTAATCTTCTTATTGTTTTTCGTGTAAAGTATTTTTTTTTTTTTTTTTTAATATATAAAACGTGCTTTGTAATTTATTGAGATGGAAAATAAAGGTGGAATTTTAATATTAAATTAAACGCGAGTTCTCAAAGTCTGTTCTCCTTTTTTTTTAATGAAATTATTATGATTTCTGAGTTTTCATTGCTCTTATATTTGTCATGTCACTTGCCACTCTGCCACAAATTTAAGATCAGGTTATTACAATTTTTGGTATTCAAGAGAGAATTCACGACACGGAATAATAATTTCTGTTTCATGTAACATTGCAAATTTCTTGACATTCTTATTTTATTCCACACGTTAAACGATGTTAAATCGATTATGAAGCATCGACTTCTCGTCGAGGTATTCCACGAGGTATCAACGCCAATATGGTTTTATCTAAACGAGTTTCGTCGCTCGGAACGATCCTCTATTTTCGTTTCGAGATAGAAGGAAACTCCAATTGTTCTTGCAATTAATCCATTATCGGATAGAGAATATTAGCTTCAAACTCGTGTTCGTGCCCTTTTCACCTGCTAGAAGAACATTCACACAACTTGCAAGAGGCGAACAAGCTTTTGTCTCGATCAAGCTTCCACAAAGTTAATCAATCGCGAAATCTATCCGTGTCTTTTCTCTCAGACTGGAATTATATCGTATCCCCCGAAAATTAGTTAAAAGCTTGAAGGAAACGATGTAATAATCAAGAATTATTTAATTCTATTAAGAAATGATTGATATAAACCACGTTAGACTTCTTCCAACTTCGTCAAACATCGATATCAAACATGTATATGTAGGTCATCGATGAATAAATATCCCTCTCTCTCTCTCTCTCTCTCTCTTCGTCAACTCGTGACTACATAAATGCTGAATATGTAATGAAAGTTGACATAAACTATATTGGACATCTTCCAACATTATCAAACCCAGGGGCAGTCGATAAATAAATTATCTCTTTTCTTGTATTATAGAGAGAGATAGTTGTTAAGTAGTCACATAAATGTATAATTTATCAAAAAATATCCGACATAAATCGGATATTAAACATCTTTCAACTTGTCCAAACATCAACATCAAACTTCTACTCGATAAATAACTTATAATACAATAATTTCCGCATTGTATAAATTCAATTATTCCATTCTGATTTCGACATAAATCGTATTAAACATCTTTCAAACATCAAGCCTCCACTTAATAAACAACTTATAAAATTCAATAATATAAATTCAAATATCCCATTTCGAACATTCGTAATCGATCGTAATTAATCCGACAATCCACGTGGAATCCGCGATGCGAACAATTCTAAACATTCGCTAATTAGAGTCTCGAGCAACGATAAACAGAGTGGATCAACGGCGATCGTGAATCACGATTGCTTCCTCGCCTCGTGTACGATCGTGTGTACTACAAGGAAGGAACGAGCGTTCAAACCGAGATCACCTACGGCTAACTAACGATTCCATTTGCTGATTGGCTATCCGGACGAACTTTTCTACCGACGCCCATGAGACGAGGCTCTAAACCGCGATAAACCGCAAGCTTACTTAGCCTGCTCCCCGATCAATTAAGATCAATCGCTTCGTCCTTTTTCACCTTTCCGGTCGAGACTCTCGTCGAAGAGAGAAAGAAGATTCTTCGTGGCCGCTTTGAAGAGTTTTTTCCCCCTCGGTGAAACGCGTGTTCCAGATAGTTTGACGAAGTTTGCGGACACCGAACGGAGAGAAAGCCTTCGAATTTCGAGGGGGATTAATTGGGAGGAAGCTGGAGACTTTCTTTTTTCGACAGAGAGAGAGAAAGAGAGAAGAAAGTTTCGTGAAAAGTTCAAGTTATACGAAGGAATTTTTTAATAACGTTTATAATTTTTCAAAAAATTAATCCAAAGTTTCCTTTCCTTTCTTGTCGAACGAAGGATAAAAATCAATTCAAAAAATCAATCCACGAAATTCCACGTTTGATTTGAAAATCCTCCGTCCGTCGAAAGGAATCGACAATGCGTTAAATATCCGATGGGATGATCGATCCTGCTATCAGTATTTTCGTACACGTTCGCGTACACCTTATCGCGCAGAATGGCCAGAATTTATGGCGTATTATTCGAAATAATCATAAATCATCGGCGATCGGATGCGGCCGAGAGAGGCGTTGCGGTCGTTGAAAAATATTCGACGACGACGATCGCTTCGTAACCTGTCTACCCGTAAATCAGCCGGTTTTTCGAGGTGCGCAGTGATCGATTCGTATTCAATCGGGTCGAAATCGACGTTGGTCGACGCGAGAGGGAGAAAGAAAAATTCTTTCCTCCGTAAAAGGATTCTACGTTATTATGCCTCGTCCTCCTCGCGTTCCTCTTGCGCTCGTTTCTTTGAGGTTTTGATCGAGGGGGGATCGAAACTCTGCTTGAATTATTTGCAAGCAAGGGTTGCAGGTATGTCGAGTTTTGTTCCTCTATTGAGATATCGAGTTGTTTCTGCGAAATTAAATTTTAAGGTACCGCAAAGATTTTCAAGTTTTATTACTTTTATCATTATTATGATATATCAAAGGAAATATAGATGATACTGATCGGACGACAAGAAATCCTCTATCGTACTCTAATGTAACATCACTCCACTAAACTACATCAATTTTTAGACATATTTTGATAAAATTCAAAGAAATTACATCATAAAGCATAACGTAAAAATAAAGAGAGAACATAACCTCAAATTCTAATCTTCTCTATTGTAACATCACTGTATTAAACTAAATCAATTTTTAGACATATTTTGATAAAATTCAAAGGAATTACATGATAAAGCATAATCTAAAAATAAAGAGAGAACATAACCTCAAATTCTAATCTTCTCTATTGTAACTCTAATGTAACATCACTGCACCGAACTACACCAATTTCTAGACATATTTCGATAAAATTCAAAGGAATTACATCATAACCTAAAAATAAAGAGAGAACATAATCTAAAAAAAGAATGGAATAAGGAACGATGTAGTCGAACGTGATCCGCAAAAATTTATCTCGACGGAAACGAATCGAGTCGTTGCACAATTCGTTTACAGAGAGAGAAAAAAAGTGCATACGGATGGAGTCGTATCGAGATCGACAGCAACAGCGGTCGGGGCGTACGTTTAAAGAGACGCGCTACCGCTATTCTCGTCTCTTTTCTCTTTGTTCGCGGCTTGAACTACGCGCTTGCCCTTACATCACCCCACGTTATTTATGCCGAGCTTTTACGAGGATCGCTCGTAATTTTCACCTGGCAAATTTTTCTTTACGATACCCGATGTGTCGATTCGACCAACAGGTCGGACGCGGCTGCAATTGCGTATACAGTAACGCGCAAAAGTATCGCACGATATCGATTTAATCTTGCTGCGAATATTTATTCCCGACGTTTAATTCTATTGTTTTTTTTTTAATTTAAATTTGAATTAAATTAAATTTTAGAATCGAATTGAGTTTTAAGATCAATAGAATAATTAGAATACGTTAAAATCTTGATGCCAAATACGACGAAACATGAAAAATTCCTCAAAGAAGAGAGAATCATATTACGGGAAGAAGGGAGACGATCAACCAAGGAGAAATTTTCTATTTTATTCAAGCAAACGGCAAATATTCTCGGCAGAGAGATACTTTGAGAGACTTTTGCGTAACATTGTATGCGCGCGTGCCCACGTGCGTTCCCATACGTGCATCGCGAGGATGTGAGAGGGAGGAAGAGGTTAGGTTATATACCTAGGCCGGCAGGAAAGGGAAAAATGATCGTTAAAAGGCACGCAGCGCGGGGATTATTTCTGGCAGAAAGTTTTACGAGCAAAATGCTCGCAATAAAGATACCTTCGCCCATAGCTTCGGCAAGCTCGTAATTTCGAAAACTGTTCGAATTTGGTCAGAATGGCGATTATACTTTTGAAACCAATTTTCCAGATCTTTCGATTCTAAACACTCCCTTGTTATTATCGTTCGACAAAATTCTTAAATTAATAATTTCTTGAATAAGGAACGCTTCGAAATTAATTAATTCGAAAAAAAAAATAATAAATAAAAGTTTAATCGACAAATGTATATTTTGAAAAGAAAAAAAGCACCAATTGGCCGGCTCGAGATCATCTCGAGACGAGAAATTTATGCGCGGCCCAATGTAAGGAGCGTAAAGCGAGCGTAACGAGTTCATCAATTCCATCGGCGTTACTCACGCGGCCGCGCAACAAGTCGCATCGCCGGGGAGGATTTTTCATCGCGTGGCCACGTGGGCGGCTCGCATCGCTTTTGACATTGCCACTAAACGCGGCCTCTCTCTCCAATGCCTCGCATGGAAACGAGCGGCTCGTGTGCATAAGTAAACCTCGAGGAGCGAGGTGGAAGCCTCGAGGAAGCGGCTCGGTCGGTGGCTCGTTCGTGAGACGAGAGAGAGCCGTCTCGCTTTTCCAGCTGTGACCCCCGGGTCGTTTAATAAAGTTGGGACCGTTTCACGC
Organism: Apis florea; assembly: GCF_048593485.1. Classification (NCBI taxonomy): domain Eukaryota; kingdom Metazoa; phylum Arthropoda; class Insecta; order Hymenoptera; family Apidae; genus Apis; species Apis florea. Next base: position 5,931,832 of record NW_028256549.1, on the reverse strand, counting down.
TTGGGCTGGACGCCTGGTTGTCCAGCATTTTTCGAGATAAGTGGAAATACCTGTTGGAGGCATACGTGGATTGAATATCGGGCGATTGCTTAATAACGTTTGCACTGTTTCGCTGTTTCTTCGAGGTGGAGGAGGAGGAGGAAGATGCTTGGATATTTTTCTTTTTTTTTTTCTTTGTTTGGAGTATACATTCGAGAGGAGGAATATGGATAGTAATAATGGGATTCTTTGGTCAATGTTTTATAGTAAATAGGTGAGGATATTCTTGAGATAGGAATTTTGTAAATTGTGGATGGAAGGGAAGAAGAAGGAAAAAAATCGAGGAGATTTCTTTTTTTGTTTGGTGTTTAGTAGATGTTTAGTAGATGAATCAGAAAGGAGATTTTTTTAAAATGAGTAGAAGTACCTTTTGAAAAAGGAATGAATGCGAAGATTGTTTGATTGTTGATTGTTTTTAATAAACAGGAATATTATTATAATCTTTAATAACATTGAACATAAAATAGGAGAATAAAAACGAAGAGTACGAGGTTTTTAAAATAAGTAAAAATATCTGTTTGAGAAATACGTGATATGAATTTTAAATAAATAATGGAAGATTCTTTATATGGCGTATAATAATTAAGGATATTTTTTTCATTTTGGGCAGAGTATTGAATATTTTTGAAATAAATGAAAATTTTCTGTACTTTATAATTTGAGATATAATTTTAATTTAAAAAGAAAATAGTACTTAATATTTATTTAACAATAAATAAAATTTAAAGTTGAAGTATATACATCCATGTATATTTATGTATCTTTCATTGGAGAAGGAAATAGTTAAGTTAAGAAAGACTTATATATTTATATTTTGAGTTACAGGAAAGTTTCTTCGAGTAGTGTCTGACAGGTAACGATATTTTCTACTGGAAGAGATTCTGCATAAAAGATGTAGAGGAAGTAAAATTTTAAGTAAGATAACTTGTTCATTTATACAAAATTTAATAACAATTAAAGTATTCATTAAGTACTTTAATTTAAATCTCTGTTTAATAATGATACAAAAACTCGAATAAAAATTTAATTCGATAAATTTAACACAATTTTCCCCATTGGAAAATGAAAATTATTAACAATTAAAATCTTTAATTAATCTAATCAAACGTTTCGATTTATTTCTTTGCCAATTTAATTTTTTCAATAATTTTTTCAAATTAAAACAAACATCATTTAATAATTTTACATTTTACCCAATTCACCAAGCTTCAAATTGATTTCTCAAATTTATAAAAATCAAGCTAAGCGAAGCGGCACGTACACTAGTATAAATTTCTAAAATCTTTCGATATTTCACCTATAATTACGATCCCTCGATAACCGCAAAAAAAAAAAAAAAGAAAAAAGATCGAAACAACTCCCGACCACGATTTCACCGCAATCTCCACTCCCCCTTTAATCCATTGTTCGACGCGATCTTCCACCCATCATCGATACTCCAACTCGATCCAGCGTGGATTAACGACGTGGACCTCGAAGGGAACCCGAGTCGAGGCGGGTTCAAAAGGTGGCGTCCGTTGGAATGGCGTCCGAGAGTGCATCCCCTCTGGCCGGAGGAATGCATTCAGATCGACGCCTCGTACCACACGGCCAATAAACATTGATTTATCGGCCTGGAAATCGAGCTCGGGGTGATTTGTGATGGTGCGCAGCCGCGGTGGATCGACTCGCGGCGCCCCATCGCGGGCACCACTAGCAGGACCCCTAGTAGGACCCCGGGCCGAGTGGTGGGGGAAATGCGGCGCGCGCCTGTCCTATATAAGAGGGCGTCCGCGAGTGGTAACACTCTCGTATGGACCGTTAGCTGCGGCATTATCGCGCGGGAACATTCAAGATTCACGAGGACGTCCCGGCCTGCATACCACGAACATGATACTCGTGAGTGGATTATGGAAATATAACGTAATAGAATTTTTCGCCCGGGCTTTCTTTCACGGCGCGCTTTTCCTGGCATCTTCCCTTCGTGGAATTTTCCGGACGAGGTATTTTTTTTTTTTTTTTTTCTCTCTTTCGTAGTAATTTTTGTCGTCGTACGAAAGTTTGGAGGATGTGATGGTGACATACGTGTATTTTTTTTTTTTTTTTGCCTTCGTGTCGTTTCTTAGGCAAGTCGTTTTCTTTACGAGATTATTAATTTTTGACTTTTTTTTTTTTTTTGGTATTTTGTCGTTTTCTTGGTTCGTTCTTTTAATCGTTATGACGTTGGAAGTATCAAAATGGCCATTTCTTTTCACTTGATCGAAAGGCAAAAAGTATTGCATCGTAAGTAAGATATTGTATGTTGAAAGAAAACGTAGAAGAATAAATGTACGATATACGATGAAAAGTTTAGCTCGCCAACAATCGAAACTAATCAAAATAGTCATCATTTTCAAATTTAATTTTTCTTTCTCGATTCGATTTTTTCAAAGCAATATTTTAACGCAAAATACAATTCCTTCTGCCTTTCATTACTAATCGACAAATGAAACTTGAGCTCTTCTTTAAAGGTAATATTTCGTTTATTATTCTTGTCCTGAAGAAAAATTAGAAATTATTAAGTAATCTTTTAAAAGGATCGATACGAGAATTCTCTGCAAAAACGTGATTTCGAAGCAACTTGAAACTCGAATTCGAGGGGTGAATTCGCAATTCGTGAAGGGAGTTTGGAATGTCGGGCGCGCCTGTGTACACGCAGCGGCAACGAAGCGTAAATAAAGGAAGTTTAATCCGGCCTCGTCACGGTTGTCATTTAATTTCCAAGTTTTACGAAGCTGCTCGCGGGGGGTGCAATCTCGATTAATCCGCGTGAATCGGCCTTCGAACTCGAGGAGAACTTTTAAGGAAACCCCATTCCGCTCACGCGGCAATATTTTTTCCCAAAACGTTCAAAAAGTTTGGCAAAAAAATTTTTCCAACTTCCAAGGCGTATTTATTTATTTGAAAAAGTAATAAACGTTGTTTATTATTACGAAAAGATGATCGAAATTTTTGTCATCTCTACGTGCTTGTAAAAGTTTGTTCCTATCCAAACTGTTTTCATCATAATAAGCTGTTTTGATATTTGAGTTTATTTAATTATGTCTTGCAATATAATATATTTCGGTTGAAAAATTGATCGATATTAAAATGTAAAAAACTTTCTTGTTATATTTTATATGAAAAAAATGGCACGCGTTATAATTTTATTAGATTAAGAATTTTGCACAAGTTATAATTTATTTTAATTAAAATCTCGAAATGTAAAATATGAAAAGTCAGCGGAGTGTTGGTGGAGGAAATTGGCAGAACGTTTTGCAATATCGAGGTTGCAAATTTTGATAAAATTTACGCGGTGATCTCGTCAACTTTCAATTGACAACAATTTAAATTCGATGCAAATTTTACAAAAATAAATCGCAAATTTCATTCGATCTCACTTTAATTATCGATACTTTCCATACTTTTTCCATATCTTTCAAAAATCGGGAACAATATTGTAACATATTAAATTTCCCATATTTATATTATATTAAATTATTAATTTATATTAAAAAAAAAAGACAGCAGAAAAAAAAAGAATTTTCCAACAAAATTAATAATTTCTTCTTGATATATATGTATCTCCAAGTTTCGAAAGAACTCTCGAAACTTTTAGACCGGAAGTGGATGGAACTTTCGCAAAGTTACGCCTCATTGTGATTCCGCGTAATCTGCGATGTAATAAAGAAGAGCAACTTGGCCGACGTGGATGGCTGCGATTGTGGATCGGAAGTTTCTCGATGAAGCGGAAGTTTCACGTGAGACGCCCTATTAAATGCAAACGCTTTCGTGGAATGCGCCACCCCATTCAACCCTGTGTGTTGCTCGACTAATTATCGGTAATCGAATCGCTTGTTAATCGATTAGTCGTGGTCCCTTTTGATCAAACGAAGATTGACTTGTCGATTTCAAACTGTTTCGAAATATTTTTCGTTTTTGCGTATTTCCTTCTTCTTCTTCTTCTTTTTTTTTGGGGGGAATATTTCATAAATTTTCGTTAATTCTGTTTGCTATTTTTGGAATTTGAAATTTTCGCTCGAAAATGTCGAAAATTTTGATCAACTTAATCAAATCAGCAGTTGTTCGTTTTAGTGTAAAAGTTGTAACATTTTGTATATATTTTCGTTTGTTAAATAAATTGAATTTACTTACGTAACTAGAAGAACGTAACTAAAAATTTTTATTTAGGTCCGTTAGCCTTTTTGAAATTAAAAATTTTGCTGATCCTTTCTCCGAGTTTCTCGAATTAAAAAGAGGGGAGGAACACGTCCAATGTAATTTACGTACGTGCAGTATTCAAACGATCAAATAACTCTGTTATTTAACAATTAGTTTCATCAGAAGTAAATTTTTAGAAAAAGAATAAAATAGCAAAAATAAAATGATAAATCACTCGTTTGATTAATCTTTCGTGAACGAAATTTTTTTTAATTTTAAATCTTCGTATTTTTATTCAGTTTATAAAGTAAAATTAAAGACAAGGAAAAGAGAAATTTATATTTAACGTTCGTTTAAAAAAAATTAAATCGTTAAGATCGTTGAATAGATTACCGTCGAATATATAATTTTCCCCCTCGCGTCAAAAATAAATCGATGATTAACGCGGTTTCGAGCAAGGAACAATAAACGAATCGATAGGTGATCGCTTATCACCGTTCTACACAATCTAGAAATGAATTCGCGGCAATCAACGATCTCTACTTGTCGTTCTACACGGATTGGAATCAAATTGACGCAGATTGTTGAAATTCTATCTGAAACACGAATGAAACGTATAGCCAATATCTCGTGTAAGGAAGGCACGTATAATTTCGATCCAATTCAAATATTATTACGAGGCAAATTTATTCAGATGTCGTCGATTTCCCAGCTGAATGAAATTATTTCCGTTTTCACTTTTCGACAATTCGATAAAATTTGCATTTTCAAATCGAAAATACTCGACCGATAATCGAGTAAATAAATAAATAATGCAACCATTTTCGAAATTTAATAATAAATTCAATGCGACACGAAGAAAAATTGAAAAATCTTATTCTTAAATTTCGTCGTAAAGAAGTGACATTTCATCGTAATTCGTTAAAATTATGTGTTATTTGAAATTTTCAAATTATTTACTTTTTGTGTGATGATAAATCTGTATATAAGTTAAATTTCAAAATGTCTTCTTCGTTTCTACGAAAACAAAAAATTGTATCGAACCCACAGCGATAAGAAAATAAAATTCAGAGATTCGAATGTTCGACACGTACAATATTCCCTGTCCTTCCTCTAATGATTCGCGAGAAAGAGCGTCGAAACGTCGATCAAGAAGGTTAAAGAAGAATCCACGCTTATCCCCATTCTGAATGCATCAATAAATTCCTGAATTTCTTCTTTCTTGTCGTTGAAACACTGTCACGTCCTTCCAATTGTTCGTTTCGACAAGAAAGATTCGTGAAAATATATATATATATATATATATAACGCGACTTAACAACAGGATCTTGAGAAAATTCTGACCAAAAAGATGTGGAAATTTAATTTTAAGGAGGGAGGAGGGAAATTACGTTCGAAAACGCGTGGAGAAATTTCAAAATTCAATGGAGGAGGAATTACTTGTTTGAGGGGAATGGAGAGGATATTTATCTTATATAAAGGGAAGGTGAAATTAGATTCACGGTGGAGAGAAATAAAGTACATTCGTGAAATTGGAAGGGGTGGGAATACAATTATTTTATCCGTGGAAGAGGAGGGGCGAAAAGTTTGATTCGAGGGAATATTAAATTTCGACGAGGGATTGAAGATGTTTGCACAACAATTTAGAGTAGAGGACAATTTGTGGGGGAAAATTTTCCACAAAGAATGATTAAACTTTCTCACAGATTCTTACCTTTACCAAACTCTATTGATATTCGCCTAATTACAGTAGATGATAAGGCAAAATGGAAAAAGAAAATGGTTGCATTTTTCAACTGAACTAACGTAACTGAACAACCCGTTTCCTTGGATTAAACGAAATATTTCTCTGTCCAGACAATCCTGTTAAGCACGTTTTTCGGCCGAATAATCGCAACACCGATCGCAAACGTTTGGCTAAGCCCCGTAGGATCGCTGACGCCGTTGAGACAATACCATGTACAGGACGGATCAGGGGGATATCATTATTCATTCACGGGGCCCCATCACGCAAAATCGGAATCCAGTTTGAACGGAATCACGCAGGGTGGTAAGTCGACGAAATTAGCGCCCTCTCGCTTGGTGGACGCTTCTGAATTCTTTATGATAAATCCGTCATAAGCTTTTCGATCGAGATCTCTCGAAAGCTTTTTCTTCTCATATTTTGCTTTGTAAATCGTAGTGATTTATCTCTACGTTGAAAACTTTCATTATTACATATTAAATACCTTCCCTCATTTGTACTTATTTTTGTACTTCAACTTATATAATAAAATGAGAATAATTTTATTTCTATCGGTATCAATTTGTGCTCGAATTCCTCGAGTCGAATATTTTTTTTATTTCCGCTGAAAAATTTTCCACCGATCGTTCTTTTTAATTTTTCAACGATGCATCTCTTTCTTTTTTTTTTTTTCCCCCATCGACGAGATTTTTTTTTTTTTTTTTTTTTTTTGGTTCGCGTATAATATCGAAAAAAATTTTAAAACCTCGATAAAAAGTGAGCGACACATTTTTACACCGGTTGGGACAGTAATTGTTTCGACAGTCTAGAAACCACATGGCTATTTTCCACGAAATTTACTTTTTTTTTTTTTTTTTTTTTCTGGTTTTAATTACAAGGGGACGAAACTCGGCGGTTTCACTCGCAATTTTAATGGAGTGTTCCGAATTTGTGGACGGATATTTGTAAAAAATACAGGCGATTGTTTTTCACAAAGTGTCCCCCCTCTTTTTCTTTTTCTTTTTCTTCCATTCGCGAAAGAACCAAATTTTTAGATTTTTTTTCAATATTTATCCGCTATATTTCTTTCATTGTATCCTATACCTTTCATATTTGTTATATTCATTCTTCTTACTATGTGTCATTCATTTCTGCATTAACCAAGAAAATTCTTCGTTTCTTTTACGATAGAAAAATAGAATTATTAATAAAAGCTCGATTCGAAAGGTTCGAATAAATAAAAATTTCTTGAATCAATTCTCAGATTAGTACATAATATTAATATTAATTTTTTGGAAGATTGATTCTACGGATTGAAATAAATGTAAAATTTGTTATAGAAAAACGTCGATCGAGGCTTGTTTATTAAGTTGTAGAGAATTTAAGTTTTCGTTGGATGAAGCGAGACGATGTGACGAAGAAGGAGCGATCTATCTCTCTATCTCTGTCTTTATTTGACTTAAAGTTACTTGATAAAAAAAACTAGATAGAAAGAATAAAAATAATCGTTTTAATAAATGCAGATTTATTTCCAAAATTTTTTGCATCCTTTTCTATCGTAAATTTTCTTGATATGTCTCAATAAAACTATATTCGATTTATGTTTCCATAAATTATAAAAACAAAAACCACGTTTCTCAACAACTCGATAAAAAAAAAAAAAAAAAGAAAGAAGAATCGACAAGTTCGCATAACGAATGACACACATAAAAATGGAATGGCACACATTCCTTTCCTAGCCGTTTCGAGATAGAGAAGACGGCCCACGTACGCATGCTACCACTTTAGAAAACGATGATGGATGTGACGCAACAAACGCCCCTACGATAGATCCATCTTCGCTGGTTCACCTCTCTTCTTAAGCAATGTATGCCCTCCTACCACTTTTCCAACCGCCATGCACGTTCGACAAACCGGGTACCGTTGATCGATGCTCGATTCGTCGCATAATGCGAATGCGCGAGTGTTTTACTCGATCGGTAAAATTTTATCGGATCTCTCTTTTGCCGATTTATTTATCGACGGATCTCAAATAAAAGATATCGCCCGTATTCGTTATGTGGTTTCATTCGAATCGAGATTTTCGCTTCATTTTATTTCGCGTTTGGAAAAATTAAAGTCGATAGAATTTTGTTAGTTTTTTAAAATCTGAATAAATAAAGGATACGATAAATAAATTAAACGATTTTGTAAACACATCTTTAGCTTGGAAAAATATATATTACTCATCTGTGCTTATTTTATTTTAGAAATTTTTCAAATTGAAAATCTTTTTTTCCGTTTCTCTTATATAGGATATTCGTACGTGGACGCAAACGGAATTTTGCAAACGGTGACTTACACGGCAGACGATCAAAATGGATTCAGAGTGCGGGCCAGTAATTTGCCGCAGCCTCCTAAGAACGATCTCCAAACGATACAAGACACGCCTGAAGTGGCCACGGCGAAGAAGAATCACTTGGAAGAGTTGCAGAAGTCGCAGTTGGAGGATCCATCGAATATTCTCTCTTACAAAATTCTCCCTTCTTACTTCAGCTTTGCACAGCTGACGAAAAACGACGAGAAGAATTTGGCCGTTCAAGAAGTCGCGGTAAGTGGAAGAATAATATCTCGACCAATAACGTTTCATGTTACTTCAAAAAAAAAAAAAAAAATATCAAATTTCGTTTTACATTAAACCAAATAAATCTTCGAATAATATCCATAGCATTTTAAATTAAACTTCTAAAACAAATCTTTTTTTTTTTTTTCTCGAAAGGGAAAATTTTAATAAACAATCGTTCGAAAAATTTTCTCTTCAGATCATCATTAAGATAAGTTAATTTTTAAAATTTTCACGGGCGGAAAAATTGAAGTACAGCCGAAATGAAATTCGACTTTATTAACCTAAAACCGGTTGCAGGAAACAACAGCCGCGTTAACATCGTATTTGCGAGGGATCGGGCCGCGGAGCGGTTTCCGGCATTGGCCGCAAATTCGTATTTACCTGCACGCGCGTTAGACATTTTATTAACATTGCAGAGAATACTAATATCGTCACGCCCCGTTTAATTTCCCAGAAAATCTATTTTCCTCGATTAACGATCGGAAAATTTCGAATAAAAAAATTTAATTTAAAATAAAGAAAATGTTTTTTTATCCGCGCTAAGAAGATTATATATATATATATTCATACTCGAATGTTATTTCTTCGAAAAAGAAAATTTGTACAAAATTCCATAAACGAAATATAAATTTTCACGAATAAACTTTTCTAGAAATAATTGCGAATACGATTCATATTTCGAGAAGGAATTATTAAATTTACAAAAGAACAATATAATGTGTGAAATTAAAAAATTGTTTTAAATTTCATTAAAAGAATTTTCCATTTAATTAATAAAATTAGATTCGGCAACCATTTTATAAACAAGACAATTTCCATTCCACTGCGTATATAAAACTTCAAGTTAAGCATCTCTTCAAGCAATCATTCTCGAAACCACTGAATCCCCCCTCCCTCGTTTCTCTTTCAGCAAACCACGAAGAATCCGTTCCTCCTCTCGAGATCGGAGGCAGAAAGGATCGAGGTGCCCAAACCGGACCCCAACCTCTCCAAGATATCGTCCCTCGCAACAATCTCGACCTCATCGTCGTCGTCTCAATCTGACCAGCAGCAAAAAGTCCAAGGAAATCCGGGCAAACTCGTGGCCTTGGACACGATTCAAAGGCCCGTGACCTTGCCCTCGCCCTACGTACTTCCAGTTTTGCCGTACAGACTGTTGCACAGCTCTCTTCACCACACTCAAGACTCGTTGGGCCAATACGATTACACTTATACAGGGGACTCGAGCGCGAAAACCGAGTCTAGATCGTTGGACGGGACGACAAGGGGTGCTTACAGCTATATCGATCCGAATGGGGTTTTACAACAGGTTCATTACGTGGCCGATCATAATGGATTCAGGGTCATGGCCACCAATCTGCCGGAAGCTAAGTAATAAATCAATGGGAGACGATTTCGTTTGATCGTCGACAGAGGTCGCTCTTTGTCTCGGAGGAATTTATCTTGTTCTTATTTTTTTTTTTTTTTTTTGTTTTCTTGAACGTTCTCCTTTGAAATTATTGCGTACAGTTGCGGAGTTTTTTTTTTTAAAAAAAAGGGTAATTTAAGAGAAGAAAAGGATAATTTTTAATTTTTCTTTATCGAGGAGTTCTTTTTTATCGATAGATATGTGCGAACAGTTTATTTTCTAGTAGCGATTGTTTTAAATTGAATATTTTTGTACAAGTATGATTATGTTTGAAAAAGCTGATAGAAAGAAGAAAGGGGTTATATATTTAAGTAAGTCTCTTCTTGAGATTCTTTCGATGGAATATTCGAGGTTGGAACATTTTCTTTTGAATTTTTATGAATAAGTTTAAAAAGATAAGAGTGGAATATTGATGGAATTATTTTTCTTAATGTATAGAAAAATATTGCTTTGAATAATATTGAAGCTATATTGAAAATCATTGTATTTTCTATAATTTTTATATGCAAAATCGAAAACAAAATTTGCAATAATGATTCTCGAATAATTAAAAAAATATCAAAGATATAATTACTATCCAATTCACATTGGAATTATTCAGAAAAGTCTTTCTCGTTTTCTAAAATTAAAAGAATTAATAAAGAATATCGGCAAGAACGTTTCTGAATATTTCTGATATTCAGTGATTAAATTTTTCCATCAATTTGAATTATGATCTCTGGATTCAACTATTTTACATCGAGGTAGAAGAAGAAAGTTTCCACCTTCGTTTTCCAATGATTACAAACCGCATTTTCCTTTATACGTGGAGGAACGATCAAAGGGGCGGTATAATCTTCGTTTCGATCGGGTATTTCTCCCGCGTTTCTTGCAGGAACGGGTTATTTGGTTGGTGAGGGGATAATCAAACTTTCTGAATGCCTTTCGAGTTCGTTCCACACGCAGCCACAAACACGTGATCCAAGTAGGAATGAACTTAATTCGCATTCGTTTCTCTCTCTCTCTCTCTCTTTCTCTGTCTTCCAATTCTTTCTCATTATTTCCTTATCCGTTAATCTAGTTTAAACGTTTAATTTACGCGTGAATAAATTATTTCACCAATTACGAAACCAATTTCTTTTCATTTTTCACTTTCCTTGAACGAGTTTCGCCGAATTTTCGTTCCAATTGTACGAGCAAAGTGGATACGAAACGATTTTTGAAACAGATACTTTATAATTTTGATTTTATTTAAATAAATATCAAAGAATCGGCTATTAAAATGTTAAAACGTGTTGGAGATTCGCTTAATTAAAAAAAAAAAAAAAAAAAGAAGAAAAAGAAAAAGTCAAATGAATCATAACAAAGAAATTAAATTTCCAATGATGAACAGAGAATTCACATCAGCCTATCATAAATATTCCAACAATTTACATTTTTATTTACAGCGAATCTCAAAGGAATCTGTACCACCGTAACGAAGAATAAATCCCATTACAGACAGTGAGATACGCGGAATTCTCATCGTGTCTCGTAAGGATGACACGGCCTGGCCGGATTGCAGTCGCACAGGGGCACCGTCGAAACTTTGGTTTTATAAAAGCGGGCCAATCCCTTTGACTCGGCGAATTCATTAATTTTACTGAACAGCAGGGACACACCGGCGAGTCTCTTACGAGCCATCATCGATGAGATTTCGAGATCCGGCTTTGAGGTCGGATCTGAAAATTTAATGGAACGAAGAGGGAGCTCGAGCGGCGTGCAGTTTGCACAATGAAATTAAATGAATAATTTGGTTCGATCCGGTGAAACGATAACGATTAGTTGTTACTCGCTTGTCGCTGCCTAATCGACGCCTTTACAACTTCTCGTTTTACTTTAAGCTGGGATTAAGAAGTAAATGCAATTGCTGGTAGTGGTATTTTACGATTACGATGTCTTTTTGAAGAAGTATTGCCAATAAGAATTTTTTTTGTCCATCTTTTGATATATCGTTGATCTTGATATGATTTTTAACGAAGATATTTTACATTAAGGATTTTTTGAATTGATTTTTCAGTTTTTAGATTTTAATTAAAATTTTAGAAATAAAGTCGATTTTAAGAAAAAAAAACAGTAGAGTTAAAGTTTGAAATAAAAAATAAATTAATAGATTAATTAATCGAATAATCGGGATTAAAAAAGAAAAAATAATAATCTCTCAACGTCCGTGACATTCTTTCACTTCTGCCTGCCTCGTGAACGAGAACCATGACCTACGCTTACGTCGACCAGGAATTTTGTTCGATGACGCGAACAAAAGGTAAAAGACCAGTCGATTCATCGTGTCGACGATCCTCTGACCCATAAAACACACATTTCTTTTTTCTCTCTCTGTCCTTTCCTCCTTCTTCGTTCCAGTCTGCATTTCTTGCCAAAAATCCTTTCACTTCGTCCATTCACCCATGTCTCTGTATAATTAATTCTTAAGAACTAAAGGAATTTTTTTCCGGTTTTCTTCTTCTTTATCCTTTTTGCATTCTAAATTTTGCGATATTTTCGTGACATTGAAATTAAGAAAAAAATTTAATATCTTTTTCTTTTTGAAAAGTATCGAAATTGGTTTTTATCGTCAATTAAAAAAAAGAAAAAAAATGATCGAAAAGTTGTAAGAATAAAATAAAATAATTTCGAAATTTTTTTCATTGGATCGAAATAAATTTGCTTAATACGGCGATTGCGAGATTTATTTTTGGATTTAAGACAAATGTGGACGGACCAACATGCGTTATGTAATTGTCGCCGGTTTTAGAGCAGATCAATAAATTACGATGGTTCGATCTAATGCTGCGCACTCGTATCTCTTTTCTGTCTCGATTCAATTCGATTCCAATCTCCATTTCTATGCATGTGTTATGAAGAATGTAATATAATATCATGGATATACATACATCGTGGAATTGAGGGATAAATGTTGATTTAATTTTAAATTTTAAAAATAAATTTGTTGTTTTGAACGATGGAATGAATTAAAAATTCAAAAAAAAAAAAAAAAAAAGAAAAAAAGGAAATTCATCGAAAGAAATAACTAATCTCGACATAAACTTATGTATTTTTATTAATATATATTTTATTTATACGTACCTGAGAGATTGACGGATTGATATTTGGTCGAGCTTGTTGGAATTCTAATTAAGTTTGAAATACCGAACAAATTTTATATTTTGAATAATTTTTAAAAATTTCCAAACCCTCGATCTTTGTAATTTTTTAAATCACAAAATCTTTATATTTCAAAATTTTGTAAAATCTTATCTTTTTTTTTTTTTTTTATCTTTTGAAGTTTCACACTATGGAATTAATTTTTAATTTACGAAATGTTAAGCCTCTTAATTTTTTTAAGTTCTTCAAATTTTCGATCATTCGTGTTTTTAATATTAGAGATCAAACAAAATTTCAACCGTTCTTCAACTCTTTGAGTCATCAGAATAAAAAAATTTTCTAAATCTCTGATCCACCATTTTCCGAGAAGAATCGAAAATTGTGCATTAGGATCAAATAACCAAATTTCAGAAAGAATCAACGATCATGGATTTATTCGCATATTTATTCTTCCATTCGTTTCGTTACGTATTGTAGACGGTATATCACATAATACAATGAACCTCGCCGATTTCGTACGTCCCTCTGTCCTCCCTCGTACGATCATCAAAAGAGAACGTTCGAGAAAGAATCGAAATTGGGTCCGTACAAAATATCCCGACGCAAGTTTTCCTCTTTTTTTTTTAAAATGGCATCGTTATAACAACACTTACGTTCTTTTCTTTTTTTTCTTTTTCTTTTTTATTTTTCACGGCATATGTGTGTGTGTGTGTGTGTGTATGTGTGTGTATGTGTGTGCGCGTGTCTCGATCACACGTCCTACAGGATGTTTCAAAATTCTTACATTAACCAACAATACTCTCTTCACAGTTTCAAACAACTTCGATTACACGTCCTACGAAGGAACGTTTCACATAACACATTATTCAACCGTTGATTTTTGAAACAGCCTGTATAATATGAATTACAAGATGTTTCAAAACTCTTACATCAATCTTCCAAAACAATGCTCACAGTCACAAGTCAGTCACAATCTCTAATAATCTCAATAACTTTTGAAACAACCTGTATAAATTACATTAAAAATCGTCCTACAGGATGTTTCAAAATTCAATGTATCAATCTTTCACGCTTCTCTGTCTCACAGTCTCTCAACAAATCCGTCCGCGTAACAATCCCGACGAGTTTTTTTGAAGCAACCTGTACAACACACCTGTATTATCGCGTGTTCAGCAAAAGGCGATCGTTTAAATTCGCTATTATCACAAATAACCAACGAGGAACGGTAAAAAATCTACGGAAAACAATATGGCGGCAACGATGGCGATTAGCTGAGAGGCCAGAGGGAGCTTCGGTAGCCAACCGTGGCTGCATTGGAATTGTATAAACCAAACCTGCGTTGTGTTATGGTACACATATGTAGATATCGACACGTATTATTTTCCTTTGAACGAATCCTTTACGAAACGGTCCTTTCTCTATTTCTTCTTTTCTTCCACTTTTTCAATCTTCATCATTTTTCCTACAATTAAAATTCTAGCGAGATTTCTTTTTTTTTTTTTTTTTACATTTTTACGATCTCTCACACCGAATCCTTCATTCTTTCTTTCTTTCTTTCTTTCTTTCTTTCTTTTTATTTATATTCAGTCTCGATCTACGACTAGCTTGAGCGAATATATCTTTTTTTTTTTTAAAAACGTCTCTTCCGTTATAGCAACGAAGCTGGCGGAACAAAGTTAAGACACCGAAGAAGCTCGACTGTTTTTTTTTTTTTCTTTTTTTGTTTTTCCTCGCGAATCCCAGTCCATCCTTTCGCACTCGATTCTGTCGTGCTCGATTTCGCGGCACGAAATGAATCCTCAGAAGGATTGGATCCTCACTTTCGAGGTTCTAGGATCGAAGGTGACGCGCTGCGCGCCACACCTGGCACGCTACAGTCATCTCGACTCGCTCTGCGAATGCACAGTCGGTTCTGAGCTTGGGTCCGGGTCCGAGTCGTCGATGGACGCCCCCTGTTGGGGCACCTGCATCGAGTAGCTTGGGCTCCGATCGTTTCTACAAATGGAGCAATCGTGGATTGTACCTTTTGACAAAATGTGATCAATTTGTCTTGGAAATGATTTGTTGTGGATTGATGCGGATAGACTGTAAGTGATTTCTTACTATGATAGTTTCTTGTTGACTGGATTGTTGTGAAAGGTTAGGTTGCTATAATAGTTTCTTGTTATAGAGATAGTAAATTGATAATAGTGGTTCTTTTTTATTGAGATTGGTGTTGTGGAAAGTGAATTGATATTATTAGAAAGATTGGATTAATATCACAGTGTTTCCTTGTTTGATTTCTTACTATGACAGTTTCTTGTTGACTGGATTGTTGTGAAAGGTTAGGTTGCTATAATAGTTTCTTGTTATAGAGATAGTAAATCGATAATAGTGGTTTTTTTTTTTATTGAGATTGGTGTTGTGGAAAGTGAATTGATATTATTAGAAAGATTGGATTAATATCACAGTGTTTCCTTGTTTGATTTTTTACTATGACAGTTTCCTGTTGACTGGATTGTTGTGAAAGGTTAGATTGGTATGATACTATAGTTTCTTGTTGTAGAGATAATAAATTGATAGTAGTGGTTTTTTTTATTGAGATTGGCGTTGTGGAAAGTGAATTGGATTAATATCACAGTGTTTGATTTAATTTGTAGTGGAAGATGGATCGATACTGTATTCTATCATTAGAAAATGGAGAATTTTTGATGCTAGATTGATACCGTAATAATTAACTATTACCAACTTGTTACGGAAAGTTAATTGATTGCCATATTGGTTTCCTGTTGAGCTATAATATTAATGGCATAGTTTGTTGGGTGTCTTATCGTGGAGTATAGACTGTTATGGAAAGTTGGTTGAGATAATACTGAAAGTTTCAGGGAGTTTGTAGTGTTAGAGTTTGACGAAGTTAGAGATTTGCAAATAAAATAAAACTAAATAGCGTGGAGAGTCAAAGTTGAATCACATCTATTGTTAAATCATATTTGTATAACCAATTGGAGAGATTCGAAAGAGATCTATTTTCTCACTCACCTGATCGCTAATTGACTTCCATCGCTGCCGCGTCTCAAAGTGTTCGTCCGCCGTTTGCAGAAGCACTTGCAGATGATACTTTTGAACGCGAACCGGAAGTCCTTGCTAAACAGCGCGTAGATACACGGATTTATTGCGGAGTTGCAGTAGCCTAGCCAAAACAGTACGCTAAACACAGTGGGGTGGATACAATTGCGGCAAAAGGCGCGCACCAAGTACATTGTGAAGAACGGAAGCCAGCAGAGGATGAACCCGCCGACGATGATGCCCAGCGTCTTCGCTGCCTTCGTCTCCATTCGAAATCTCTTCACCTGGATCATTAATAAAATCCATGTATTCTCCAACATACACATTCTTCATATTCTTATTATTCTTTTTTAAATTAAACTGCTTTTTCTTTTTTTTTTTTATCATTCATTCGCTTGTAATGTTAAATTATAACTTGATTTTAGAACCAGTATCTAAAATTATCTTATTTTAATTTTACACAAATTGTTAACAGTGCAAATATTTATCACACATCAGTTTTTTTTTACTCTCTTAATATTATTCAATTATTATAGACATTCTGTTAGATCAATCGATTACCCTCCTCTTTTCAATTTCCAACATTTTCAAAGATTGTGCAATACCTGAGCTTTGATATTTCTCTTCCCCATCTTCATCACCCTTGGTTTCTCCTCGGTGCCTTGAGCGAGCTCCCGCAACGACATCTCATCACCCATCATTTGACTCTCGCAGCTGTTCCTCCTGCTAGGTCTTCTGGTGCTTCCAACCCTGTTGATGCCGCTCACCTGTCGCGAACGTATCGAGACCACGTTTAACGACACCCTTCCCTCGATATTTTCCTCGAGAGACACGCTTCCAACGTGTCACCAGAATTTTACGATTTCACGATCGTGAAATCCGTTTTCTATCGTAAAATCGAAACCCATTTTCGCTACCCTCTGCTCGTTCTGCCCGCTATTTTCAGGATTTTATCGGATGTCGCAAAGATAGACAAATTATCGATTCGAGGCTTGGAGAAGTTTTTTTCCTCTTTTATTTATTTCACAAGAAAATCTATTATCTATCGTTTCTTACGCGGGAGAAAGGAGAATGCAGTTGTTGTTTTGAAATATCTAATCTAACGATTGTTGTCACATAAAATTGGATCTCTTAACGCTTTTCTTTCAGATTATTATATAAGCTACGAAAAATATTTACGTATATTATTTTTCAAGGCCTTTTTATTCGTATGAAAATATTCAATTGAAATAGGCATACAATAATAGCGTTAAAAAATTTAATACATAAATAGTATTTTTGTAATTACCGTATATGTATTTTTTTTATTTAAGCTTGGAAAACAATAATCTTCGAAATTAAAAATAAAGAATAATGATACTTTGTTATTTGATCACTATTTGATAAGTATAGATTTTTTACTTCACTGAGATCAATGAATGAATTTTGAAATAGCATCTGACTTCTTTTTTATGGCCAAGTGTTAAAGATGGAAAAAGTTCTGATGGACGGATTTTATTCGTGCAAAACTCTCGGACAAAGATTTCGTTGATGCATATTTATGGCGTTCTGTAAACGTTCCTCTCTTTCGCGCGATTTACATTTCAGAAAATTTAATTGCACGAGAGAAAAAGGAAGGGCAAAGAATATTTCGATTTCGATTTTTCCGAAGAATTGTTTATATGTTATATGCAAAACAAATTTTTTAATCATTAGATACTTATGGAAATTCATATTTTGACAAACGTGATCAAAATATTATTATTATTTATTTTAAAATCTTTATCCTTATTTTCTCTTTGATCTTTGATATTAATTTATTATGATGAATTGATGTGTAATTATTTTCAATGAAAAAGCATCAGCAATTTCAATATTAAATAATTGCAAAATTTTCCACAAGAAAAGAACGATATTAAAGAGAATTTTAAGAGATTCGAATTTTCATTCGAATCACAAAGTTACCTTCAAATGAGTGCTTCTCGGGGTTGGACACAATTGACTGTGCGTCTGCCCATTGCTGTAATGCACAGAGGTCTGAGAACACTTGGATGGCGTTCTTTCGAGGGTGTTACACTTTGTATTCAACGTCTCCGTGCTCGGATACGACACCGAGATTTTTATCTTCTCCCTTTTCACCGAGCACCGACTGTTCGACTCAGGACTCCTCGGACTTCCGTTGTTGCTCCCATTGTGCACGCTTCCTCGGCCACGATGGATCCTCAAGGTCAACCTCTCTTCGTCGAATCTACGGCACAATTCGCGCATTTTATCTTTTCACGATTGATGGGTCTTAAATATCAACTTTTTACTTTTTTTAAACGAGTTAAAGATGAGATAAATTGATGAGACTTAAATTGTCTACAATTTTTTAAATTATATGATGTTATAATTAAAAGGTAATTAATTACAAAAAATTTCATATTTATGTAATATATAATTTTAGTATTTCAACGTGTTGCTTATTTTTAATACAAATTAAAGATTAAGTTAAGCGAATTTGATTTTGATAATTAATTGTATGATAATTAACATGATACTTGAAAAGTGAATAATTTGTATTGATGAAATATTACTTGCTATTTCAACAATTGATTTATTCATGAAATCGTGAAATTAAAATTGATTTCTATAATTCAAAATTCTAATAATAAAATAATTAGAAGAGTAGATTTAATAATTCCTACATTTAATACAGTTAACTTAATTCTGAATGATTCTGTCCACTTATCGAATCAGACCATCCATATTCAACAATTTAAATACTGGACTCAATTTTACCTAGAGCCAAACATTTTCGAACTCTTTGTCGTGCGGAAGCCTTGATTAATAGCCTTTGTGGTGGAGACGGCCGCGTTATAGATCCTCCAGTAGAAAAACAACATGACCAGCATCGGTATATAGAAAGAACCAAGAGCGCTGCAAATAAGTTTTTAATTTAGCTGGCTTTAGAGAAGAAGAAGAAGAGAGAAGAGAGAGAGAGAGAGAGAGAGAGAGAGAGAGAGGATAATTTCGTTTCAAGATAGGGATGGTGTTCGTCGTCTCTCCCTTGGGCATTCTTAGACGAGGATCGCGTTTAATGGAGCCACCTGTTAAGTCCCTACTTCGTTCTGTCTCGTTTCGAATCGACAGGATTAATTATAATTTTATCTTATTTTATTTTTTAGTTTCGATTATTGTGCTGTGGTATTTTATCTTATAGATTTTATAAGAGATTCAAAATTAAAAAAAGTGATTAAGCAGTAATTGAAGATTGGATGGATTGTAAGATGGAGTTTAATTTTAAATTAAATGGTTGGACGTTTCTTCTTCTATTTTTTTTATACTTGCAATTTCTTTCGTTATTTCTCTTTTTTAAATTTATTATTTTTAAACGATCATCCGGAAGAAGGGTGTATGTTGCATTTTATAAAATTTACAGGGAGAATAATTTATAGCACGTTGTAAGAATTAAAGGAGGAGCAAAAATTTAAAGGATAATATTTTTCATAGTGGAACAAAGTTGTGTATTATATACCAGCTGCCTTTTCAATTACCCCAGTGTGAGCAATAAACTGTTTTTATTTTCCTGTAGATTTTATGATATATGTAACATACATATTTCTTTTAAGCACTCATTCATTTCTTTCTTAATTTTAAATTCATTTTTATTACTTTTTGTTACTTCTTTCATTTTCCCTTTTATTCTAATTTCTCTTTTTCTATTATTTTTTTTATATCTGTATCATGTTTTATCATTTCATTCGACGTTTCTTTTCTAATTTCTGTTATAATTTTTCACCTTTCATCTTTAATACCTCCTGTCTCTCTCTAAATACATACATGCATAATAATTTTTCACAAAAAGAAAGAACTAAGTAAGGGAATTTCGTATATACTATCTTTTGTCGAAACTAATTTTTCAATACAAAATGTGTTTTCAATTATGCTATAAACTCTCTGAAACAAAATGGAACTACCGTTACGTTTTTCATTCTATGTAACACATATTTCATCTTCGCAATTGAAATGACGACAGGGGGAAGCACCGTATCGAAAACGCACACACACACGCACACACACACGCATACTGGTGTAGGTTTCATTGAATTTCCAGTTTCGCTTTGACATATCTTTTTCTACACGAGGCCAGGATGGAAAGATACGAAACGCTCGCTCGCAGATAGCCTTGTAAACTTCGTGTCTATGGATAAAGCTACTGTTTGTCTACAGTATTGCTCTTTGTATCAGATAAGAGATCAAGTTGTGCCCCTTTGTTGACACGCTCACAATAGATGCCGATGAATAGAGGGCGCTTTATCTTCTATCTTTCGATCGCCATGATGGAAAAAGCGAAATGAACTCTACGCTATGAAATTGCACGATCTAATGAATTTTATTGTGTATTTTAGGCGGGGAATTAATATTATAGATTTTCTCGCGATACAACAATTATTTTTTTAATCAAATTTGTAAATCGGGATCGATGATTTTTTTTACTTCGAATCGAATTAACGATTTAACGGAAGAAAAAGATATTTAATATTAGACAGAAAATCAATCTTGATATATTGGGAAAATAAATTTAGAAATGTTAGAATTGATTTTGAATCGTGACAGAAAATTAATTTACAAAGTGTTTGGTCAAAACACAGATGTATTTAAATATTTTGATAAAAGAAATTTTCAAATACTTTCAAATACTAAAATTAAATTCTGATTTTAAAATTCACGATTGAATTCGATAACATTACACAAAGAAAATCAATTCCTTTTCACGGTATCGAGTAATTATTTTATAAAAAAGTCCAAGACTTTTGAATTTTGAAGAAAATCGTATCTCAAACAATTCACAAAACGTTTTTTTCATTACATCACCGATTATAATTCCTCCTAATGAATTTTACTTTTACAGTGGAAAGGTTTGAAATATCACGGGCAAAGTGAAAATGATAACACCGGGGCCCGTAAATTTATCTGGCACAAGGATGGAACATTAACCGTCTACTCAGTAGCTGATTTAGATGCAACGTCGGGCATAAACCGGCGTGGATTGATGAACACGCCGATCGCGATAACACGGCAAGAATAGACGCGATGTTTGCCAGAAAATTCAGACCTAACTCTTCTCCACGGCTTAATAATTTTCAACGCGGATCACGTCCGCTCGATTACGCGTGTAATTTTGGTTCGTTGTGTTCTCGTGTTACGCGATTCGATCGAGAAAATATCGTGTTCGGCAATGTTCGAGCGACGAGATCGACCTGTTAGAGGGTTTGAAACGTGGAATTTTGGAAGTAGCATAGAGAGTTAGTTCTCGAAAGAAAGGATACGTATAATTGATTAAATAAATTTGGGGATTTTTATAATTTTTACAATAAAGAGAATTTTTCGGAATTTTAAAAAAATTTAATAAATTTGTGGCAAAGTTGTGGAACTTTTGGAATTCTGAAATATCGAGACGGTGAAATTTAAAAATTTCCATCAAATGGAATTTTAAAGTTTCCACTTGGAAAGTCTTGAATCTTTTATTCCAATTAATAAGATCCCTCGAATTCGAATATTCCCCATTAATAATTCTGACTGACAAAGTTAATGTTGAAACTGTGGGATTAAGTACGAATCCAGGTGCAGGTGTTTCGAAACTCTGAAGCATCAAAGCGTCGGGATATCATAATATTTCAACTATCAAAGCCTCGAGGTATCATAACTTACAGTGTTAAAGTGGCAACACGTCGAAATGTTCTAGTATGTAAGAAACGAAACTTTACGATCCTCGTCTCAAAACTATATTTTCTAATTCTACGAATTCAAGCTGTAAGATTTACAGCACACTATTTAAACTCTGATTTCGATTATTTCAATTTTCCAAATTGAAACAACTCGCACCTAATTCCATCTTGTTTATCTTACAAATCGATCCAATTTATACTTCCAATCTCCCTTATGGTTATAATTTTCTACTTTCCAAACAATTTAAATCTTAAAATTTTGAAAAGTTAAATAAATCTATAAATCTCTTGCAAAAAATTAACATACCAAATCTCTTTAATTAACCAATTATCTTAATTAATGATCTTCTCCATTCTTCAAGAAATTCAAATCCTTAAAATTTTCATCCCAATTAGCCTGCAAATCCTTTTAAAAAGTTTCCTCACCCCGATCACCTCCATAGTTTTCTAACAAGTAATCTTAATCTTCATTAAGATTCTTCACTCTCAAATTTATAGCCCAGAGAATTCAAACACAAATTTTCACCCAAATTACCTCACAAACTCTCTCTTCAAAAAGTACCGGTATTATCTCAACTTTTGACTTCCTTTAATATTACTCCATCTCAAAAATTCAAACATCACAATTTCCAATCCAACAGTTTTACAAATTAACAAATCTCTACCAAAATATCTAATCTTCTCTAAAATCCCCCCCAAAAAAACTCAAACAATTTTCATCTTCTTATTATCTTCCTAACTAAATTTACATTCTGCAAAAAATTCAAAATAATTTCCATTCCAATTTCATCCTTGTATCTCAATTGTCTCTAAAATTTTCATCCCCATCACACAAACTCTTTCACTAAAACTCCTTAAAACACCTCCCTCCCCCTACGTCCTGATTCCTCGCTTCAAATTCTCCACTTCAAAGAAGAACTTTTCAACTCTCTTTGAAAAATCACCACCTGCATGCATCCTCCAGATGAAACGGAAGAAAAAGTAATAATAATTCTGCAGTTTTGCGAGAATGATTCGCAAAACTTTGCTCACCTATAAACGACGTAGCCGGCATCGTTGGTCAGCTCGCAGATCCAAGGGCACGGTTTCACGGGGACAAGGATGGTGGTGGTGTTGAACGGCCCGTTTTGAGCAAACGTCATGTTGTACGCGGGATGAGACTGAAGAAGGGCGAGAAAAAGGTTAGAAGAAAGAGTGGACACGTTGCTAACGAGCTTGCTAAATTGCTGATAGTTACCCGTTTGTCTTTCCAGCCGACCAGGGGTGGGAAGCAGATGACGAAGCTCAAGATCCACACGGTTGCCACCAGCAGCCTCGCTCTCCTCGGCGACATGATCTAGATTTCGAAAATTCAAAGTGAAAATTCATTTTAATTAATTGAATTAACGAATGATTTGTTAATTTAAAGATTTAAGGATTTGTTTGATTGATGTAAAGTGATGGAAATTTAATTCAATTTATAAAAAAAAAAAAAATTAGAGCGTACTTCTTGGACGTGGGAATAACTTTGGAAACTTTTTTTAATTTTCTTTTTTTTATTAAAATTGGGTATATTAGGTTAGGTGTTCATTCAGAAACGACGAGAAGTATCTTTATCTAATTGGAAATTTTTCAAAATATTTGTGGAGATTCTTAGAGAACGCAATTAAAACTTTCTTTGATTTTTAATTTTTTAGTTAAGCTAAAACTTTTAAAATTATTTTTATTCAAACTTGAAATAAATTAGGAAACGTGACGATTGAAAATTAGAAATCTTCCTAATTTGATGTCACGTCTATCTTCTCTATTTTTCCAATTTCTGGCAATGATGAATTAATGTAAAATAATGAATCGAGCGTGAATTCGAATGTTTCACGATCGTCGAGCAATTCGATCGATCAATTAAGCCATTCCAAGCTGGAAACGTCGAATTCATTGTCCATTCGACAGAAACAGAACGCTGTGTATAAGTGAGGGGAGTAACCGAGTAGGGGACAAATGGCTTCATCGAGCGTTTCATCGTACACCTGTTCCACGAAATCGAATAATCGGTAAATGGTACTTGCCTGAGGATAACTGACTGGCCTGGTCACAGCTAAGTATCTATCCAGGCTGATGGCGCACAAATTCAATATCGACGCGGTGCACATCCATACGTCGACCGCCAGCCAGATGGAGCACCATAGATCACCGAATATCCAGACCTTTGAAAGCCGAATCGCAGAGGAATCCATTAGGTTTCGAAATCTATTTTGAACGTCCCGACTCGTCTTTCAATTGGCGAGACATTGTTCGCTATGCTATGCGCACGTACACGATAATGAAATATATTTCGTGGAAATTTCGAATCGATCATTTATCGATTAAACAAACGGTGCGTTTTTTGCATTTTGAAATTTTCAAATATCTTCTCAAAGCTCAAACTCTCGTCCAGTTCGAAAGAAATTTCTCGAAGAGAATTTTGAAATTTTGAAATTTTTGAAAATTATGTGATAAATAAATAAATGAATGAAATAATTCAAAAAAGGATTAAACATGGGTTTGTAAGAAATACCTAACCTAAAAATTGAAAGATATATCCAAGCACTTCCCCTCTATATACCGTATATAAATTTTCCACTATGGCTTCTCGTTATCCTCTCGTTTCCTTCATTTTAGACGGACCTCAGCATTGTTCATCCATCCACGTTTCGATACATCCCTCTATGCCTGCTGTACAATACCTTTATCCATCTTTTACTCTGCGTTTCAATCTCCTCGTCTTTCCTCGAAACCAATAATTTCTCTCTCTCTCTCTCTCTCTCTCTTTATATATATATCCTATCCATACGAGCAAGCTTGATTCGAGAATGTCGCTCGAATTCGTATATACGATACATAATGCACGAGGATGTGAACTTACGTTTTCAAACGAAGCGTTTTTCGAGACTTTGTGCATTCGTCGAGCGTCGTGTTTCTTCTAGCTGGTGTTTTTGATTCGTTGAAAAAATATTTATGGAAACGAATTAGGATTATATATTGTTTCCAATGAATTTTTTTTGTTTATTTTACGATACAATTTTGACTTTGTAAATTATTGTTTCATTCAAACTTTTCATAAGGGTTTATATTCATTCTTGACTCAATGAAATTATAAAGATCCGTTTGATTATTATAATTAATTTTAATGAATGCTTCGTCTTAAATATAACATCCAATCGTAATTTTTGATTAAATATAATTTAATTAATTAGGATAATTCGAAAATAAATTGGATCATTGGAGAAAAGTGGAAAAGTGGCCTTAATTGTTTTCCAATTTATCTTTGCATTGTTCCAAGATAAATTGAAAACTGATCGAGTGTACTCTTCCACTTCTTATACCTCCTTTCCCGATATTTCAATCTTCCAATTTCCCCTTCGAATCTTACTAATCAATTATATAATTTTAATCTCGAGCATGGATGGAAAGAGGACGCTTAAGAATATTATAATTATACCTTCAAATCTAATTAACTTCATGGAAGCTACAATACCAATCACAGAATAATCCCAATATTAACAGTAATGTCAATCCAATAATAATATCCTATAATAATTACAATCATAAGTATATAAAAAATAATTTGAAAAGGAGATATTTTCAAAATCAATCAAAAATTCCATAAATTTTTATTATTACTCTATTCAAAAATTTCCACCACCATTTCTAATTCCAATTATCTATTTTTCGAATAATAATTCAATTTCATAACACACGAATGATTTCGATTATACCATCAATCTGTCATCAACCTTGGCCATTGGCCACGATTACACGTTACCCCCGAGCTAAGAAGCTGACATCTCGTTCTCTCCACGGGGTGCTGCGCATAATGCATCCCCATGAGCTCGTGCCGTGCACGATTCAACCACCTGTTTCGGTTATTATCCTCGACCCTCCTGTCCACGCTCTTGTTCGATTCGATTAATCTAACCCCTCCCTCGCGATAACGATGCACGGCCGTTATTAATAATGACCACTGGTGTGTTTCGAGGGATGTTTAATTAACTCGTTCCTCGATTCGAAATATATTGGAAATTTAAACGAAATTTGATATCGATTTTGTGTACCTAACTGTTGCTTTAATTTTCCGTCTTTTTTTAATCCTTTTGAAAAATTTAATTCAATTGTTAAATGTTAAATGTTCGCATTATATTAATTAAATATATCATTGTGCATTCACTTTCAATGAAGTGTTGTTACTTTATACACGCAACACAGATCATCGAGATACAAAGATTCCAATCTCTCAAGCCTGTCTGGATTTTTATTTTCACATCACGGTGAAAGATCGTAAAAATATTATTATTATAACTTTCTTCACGGATCCAACTTTAAATCCAAATTCCAGCGCGACAATCTTCCCCAGAAATCCAACCCCGAGAAACGTTCATCCTTCGAGGGTTGAATTGCGACGGAAGGAAGGAAGGAAGGAAGGAAGGACGAGAGCAAACTGTTGCGCCTAACCCACCCACCCCTCTTCTTCACGGTTATTTCACTTTCTCGCGCTTCTTTTTTTTTTTTTTTACTTTTTTTTTGCCACTGGATGGCGGGGCGTGTATCGATTCGAAGGGGTTGAGATAATTGTAATTGAGATATTTTTTGAATACCAGCACCTTTCCTCCTCTCTTAGCTAATTGAGGGAGGCGAGTTTTTCTCGGGTTTCTGTAATTGGATTTGGACGTAATTCGACACATCGAGGGTGATTTCGTTAACGATCGTGGGATGGAGTTGTGCTTCTTCTTCCTCCTCTTCTTTTTATTATTTTTCAATATCGTTGTGCGTATAATATTATTGCATTTAGTATAGTAATTGTAAAGCATAATGAACGAAGGGAAACGAATATGCTTGGTACATTTGTTGTGACGCGTATATGAATGTTATAAAATGAAATGTTAATTATTCCTCCTTTCTGCCCATTATCGAAATCATCCCTCAATTTCGAACATTTGCATAACTGAAAAGATTCCATCTAAAATACGATTTCATTATTTCGTATACGTGCGATTCGAGAATAATTTCTCGCGATGAAAATTTTTATTCAAAGTTATGCTAACATAAACTCGAACGCCTTGACTTTTTAAATTTTCGAAAAAGGAAAAGCCAAAAGGGGAAAAGAAAAGATAGGAATAAAAGTGTCCGTCGAAAATCATTGAAACGCCACACGAACGTTTAACAGGCTGCGATTCGCGCATCGTCGCTCCTCAAATCACGAAGTTTCGAATTTCGATGCAGATTCGCGGTCGAGAACACTCGAGAAACTCGGGATCCGTCATCGGATGGAACTCGCCAACTCATCATCGTGGCCGCCTCGCCTCGATTCGCGCCATTATCCTAGTCTTCTTGCACGTTGCAAGGGGGGGAGAAAAAAGAAAGAAAGAATGGAGGGAAAAAAAGAGAGAGAGAGAGAGAGAATGGAACGATCGATGAATGATCGAACGGACGAGAGATCAAAGGTTCGACACGCAACGATGAAAAATCAGTGCGGTGTTTCCGGTCTTTCTTTGAAATTCGTTCGACGTGGAGGCGCTTTTAATTTCGAGGTATAAAGCGTGATATTGCTTCGCGAACGCGGCTGGGAAAGGATTTTTTGGTATGTGTTTTCGATGCACAAGATCGAGCTTTCTATATTTCGAGAGATTTTTGAAAGAATTGCTCGAGAGAATTGCCAATTATGTATCTGCAAATATTGCTTAAAGCAAAAATTGTGAAATTGGTTAAATATCCTTGAAACTTGATGTTTTTCTTTATATAATGTACTATCCAGTTTGTTTTGAGAAAAGATTATGATTGTTTATGATTTTTGTTAAAATATTTGCCTGAAGCTAAAAAACTTATATAAAGATAATGGCTATTAATAGATTGGGGACTTTTACGTATTTAATTGATACGTATAAAAAATATGTTATATTACGTAAGATATATTAAAAGTTAGATAATAGAAACGCAAATAGAATTTCAATTTTTCATGTGAAAAGCGTGAGAATGTAATTACTAATTATGAAAAATGAAATTTTTCTCGCAAAAATTCAATTTTATCTTATTAAATGCCACTTTCGATTTGTAATTTAACTCCACCACGTTGCCATTTTGTCTTGCTTTTCCGCCATTTTCTCGATATAATTACTCTAGTAGAAGGGCGCCAAATTTAAACTCCTCGAGGAAAACAAAATTCCACGCGCGCTAATTCAATACAGAATTAAAAACGCAGAAGTAATTAGATCGTATACAAATGGAATTAAAAAAGCTCACCTTGAAAACCTCCCACGTGGCGCTGAACGGAAGCACGGCCAGACCGACCATCAGATCCGCCACCGCGAGGCTAACGATGAACATATTCGTCACGTTTCGCAGCTTGCTCGTATGATAGACAGCGAGTATCACGAGCACGTTGCCCAGAACCACCATCACGTTCACTATCGCGAGCACGATCAGGGTAACCAGGATCCACGGTCCGGACCACTCGACGCGCTCGTAAAGGGCAGCACATGCGGTCGCGTTCAGCTCTCGCATTTTAGTTGGCAAGCTGTCGCGCCGAATCTCGAACCATCTCAGACCACTTCCGGCTGAACAACGCGCCGAACAACGACTCTCGTGCAACGATCTCACCGGAAGAAAACCGACGGCCGATCGCCTGCACCTCCATCACGATACGACTGTCGATCGATCGATTCGATCATCGATCCTTTCGAAATCCTGGGATCATCGCTGATCGATCCGTTTCGCTTTCCTATTATATTTGTATTTTTATTCGTTTGGTCGGTCTATTCGCTGTTCTCAGGAATTTTATTTAGGTTTCTTTCGAGGTTAGGTTAGGTTTCTTTTTATCTGTCGTTTTGTTTTGAGGTTAGGTCGCTTTCCCGCTTATTTATTTATGCTTGATTCGTTCGTTTTTGCTCGGTTGTTTCGAGAAACATGCTATGCAGGTTACTTTTGAGGTTAGATCGTTAGGGGTTAGGTTTTTCTTGATTTTTTGGAGAATTTAATTTAATCTTTTATAAAAGGAATTCGATCATAATGTTGAGAGGAAGTTTTTAAACGACGAATGATTTTTTCCCCCTTTCCCCCCCTGATAGTCTCCAGCACAGTTCCTTTTCCCGTCAATTTTCTCAATTAAACGGTCTAGCAACCTTTGCAATCTTTCCTCCTTTATCTAAAATTACCTTCGAAATCGTGCTATTTCCTCTTTTCCACCAGCTCGTTCAATCCTCCTCCAAAAAAGAACAATTAAACCTATTAGCGCGTTCGAGATTCACCATTCACCCTCGACAAACGCCATCGTTGGCGACAAAAGCTCGTCCCTTCCCTCCTTTCCTCGATTCCTTTTCGTTTCACACCCACCTTCTCGCCGTCTGATTTTCCTTATTGTTTCGTCCACTCCTCGTTCAATTCGAAACTAGACTCTAAAACGGATCGGTCTAGAATTATCTCAGATCGATCGATCTAATCACACCACCTTCATTTTTCTTATCATTCCAAAAAAATTACTCGTATTCTCTTCTTCACATCGTCCACAAACGTTCTTAAATTTAAACAATATTTCACACTGTTGTATGTGTTCGTGTGTATGTCTCTTAAACAGAGGCTTTGCTCATCCACGATTCGTGCTGTCTCGTTCTCGAGAATTTCAGGAAGAACCCTGAAATTATTATTCTCTTCGAGAATAAACGCGCCGAGGATAAATACACTCGGATATTAGGATAAACCGGGTTCCACTAAGTTTTCCTTCTCCAAGAAAAGTTTCTTCATTTCCTGCCGCGAATATAAATTCCACGCTTCGAGAAAAAAAAAAAAATTCCTCGAAATTATTATTACCGGGATAGAAATTTTTATCGAGAATTTTTATCGATCGAAATTGAAATCCTATTACCGGCCCACGCTCTCCTTCCGGAGGACACTTCCGGTCCAATTATTCCCACCCCTTCCTCTGCTAATTTCCACCTCCCCCTCCTCTTTTCAAACGGATTGAAACGAGGCTTCACCTCGATCCCATTTAAACCGTCCCCTGTAAGAGGTGTTTCTTCATCCCCTTCGTCCGAGCAGACATCCACTTCCGCCTCGAATTGTCGACAATGGCGCTCGTTCGTCGTCCTCCTCGAAAGGAATTTCGGCGATTCTTTCTTCCGCTTATCGTGACGACACGTTGCTGACGTTGCTCGTTCGATCCACCTATCGGCTCCTCCCTCATGTTTCGGCCACTGGAGACTCTCCACCCCTTTATTCGATGCACCTATTCCTTTAACCTTCTTCCAATTTGAAAAATTCGTCGATTTGAAGATTCAAGAAGAGGGAAAGAAATTTAGGGGGGATTTTTTTTGATATTCTGATACTCTTTTTTTTTTTTTTTTTCAATCTCTCCCTTCGATATTTAGATTAATCTTAACAATAACAATTAATTGTTCTTCGTGTAAAGGAACATTTTGACGCTTCTCCTCTCAGACAGTTTCTCTACAATTATTGCTTTTGATTGATTTTTATCCCTTAATAAAAGAGAAACGCTTTGCCCGCTCGTTTAAATTAATTTTCCCTCTTCTTTCTTTCACAATTTCCACACTGGCCTGGTAATTGGAGAATTTTAATAAGAATAATTATTCGCGATCGAGCAGCACCAGTCCTTCCAATTCTCAGAATCTATTTTCTTAGATTAAAAAACAGAGGAGTTTTGTTATTGCTTTACTGTTATTATTTTTTTTTTTTTTTTTAAAACTTCTTCCAACTCTCTCTTATTATTAAGTTTGCGATCGACGAGAAATCGATGATTTACGAGGATTTCCTTTTGGCACCAGTGACGAAAAATTTGTCACGATGACTCTTTCTATTCCAAAACTTTACTCGAATAACCCCTTTCAATAATTTGAATTTGTGCGTCTCTCTTGCATAGATAAAATTCCATAAAATTTTCTAGAATTTGTTTCTTAATCGTTCCTGAAATACCTTTTCGAATCTTTGAAGAAAAATTAAATAATCTTTTGCGACTCGTCGAATTCGAATTTGAAGTTAAGAAGAATATTCAGATAATGGACGAAGTAACGGAGAACGGTATTCCTTTCTATAATCGATCTCGAACGATGGACAAACTTTGACAAATGAGAAAGTTTCAATAATCTTGCTTTTTCTTTTTTTTTTTCTTGTTACAATCTTTGAAGACTTTCTGAATTCCTTTTAGATAGTTACAGACTTTAAGCTTCTCTTTCCTTTTCCACTTTAACGAGCTTTCCTAAGTATTCGGAAAATTTCAGGCTATTGTTTCTTCCTCTAACTTTGAGAGCTTAACGAATTCCAAAGATCCCTTTTTTACTATTAATATTCCATCTTGCTTCCTCCTCTTGAAAATTTTCTACTATTTATATCATCTTTTTTTTTTTTTCAATATCGTTAAAATAATGTTTTATTAATTTTTTTTAAAACAGTTTCTTGGCTTTATTAAAATTTCGTTCTTTTGTTATTTTTTAATTTTTGTTTAAAAATCGTTTCAACACCCTTAATTATAACACTTATTAAAATTGCCTATAAATCTCGTTTCATTCATTCAACTTTTTTTTTTATAAAAAAATTTCAATTAGTCTCGACACAATTTAAATAATTTTATCAGTTCCAATTTCCTTTTTCCAAAAACCTTTCTGATCCCACGATCAACAAAATCACTAAAATCTTCCAACACTTTGAAAATATTTTATCAAAACGGTTTAATTCGCTAAAATCTAAACCCAAACACAAAAATCTCGCTACATCCCCTTCACACGACTTTTCCTCCCCTAAACAAAAATGCCCTACCGCATTATTCAATTCACTGTCATCTCAGCTCTCTTCGGTCCAACAAATCTTCAAACCTCTTCGACGATTTTTGTTTCAATTATCTCCAAAATTCGTTCGACCACACACACACACACACACACACACACAATTCATTCCCTTCACGGATGCTCATCGTCCTCTTCCACCGTGCGTTTATCCCAAAATCGAGAGGAAGAACGATCCCTATTTGGCGTTCCCCGCCAAACCGGATCGATAGTCGCTCAGTTTACAATTACGAGAGTATTCTTCCGCGTCACCAGCCCTCGATTTCCGGTCCCTCGATCACCGCACAGACACACGCGCCCTTGTTGCTCCCCTTCGCGGGAGGAGAGATCGAGTGGATGACGATCGATCGTTTCGACTCGATTGCGGGGGAGGATGATCAGATGATCTTTCGACACTTGGCGCGGTGCGTGTATCTCAGCAGTCTGAAGCGCGTCTCCTCCTCGATACGCTTTGCTCGCATTATTTTCAGAGGGTTGCCGGTGGATCGTCTTCTTGCCTTCCAAACGTGGAGAAGAAGAACCGTGTTGCGGGGGGGTTTCCGTGTTTCGTGGAATCTGGAAGAGAGAAATATTGGCTTGAAATATGATGAAAGAAATGTGTTGAAAATGAAAAGATTTAAATTCATTTAAATCCCCATCCGTAATCTTGTTTTCTTGTTATTATTGTTTATTTAACGTTGCAAATATGTTTGTTTGTTTGTTTGGTGAATTTCACTTAAGGTTATTAAGAGGGTCTCGTTTAATAATATTTTAAACTTATTTATTTTCAAAATTTCGTTATGTAATTTACGTAATTTGCGAAAGGTTTTAAGTAGAGTTTAAGTAATTTCTTTTTCTTTTTTTTTTTATGAAATATGTAAAATATCTGAATAAATGAATCGAATTGAAGATGGAATTAAATTGAAAGATAATATATATATATATATATTGATAATCAAATATCAATCAAAAAAAAAAAAAAACTAAAATTTCTCCATATTGTCACCAGACAATGGATATTCTCCATATTGTCACGCATGACAATATGTATCATGAAAAATTCTCCATTAAAAAAAAAAAAAGAGAGAAAAGAAATAAAAGAGGGGAAAAATTATCAAAAATTCCAGAGCGAACGTTTCCACATTCGCGTTAATTCGAATAAAGTGTTTGAGCAGCTCGATGTGCACCATGGTCGAAAGATGATTTCGTTCACGCAGCAGCCGGAAACCGCGTTGGCGGTGGACAAGGATCGCTGAAATGCGAATTCACGGGAGGCTTCACTCGGCGAATTAAGGCACACCATTTTCGTTCACATCCATCTTTTGTCTTTGTTGCCATTTCTCCCTCTCCCTTTCCTCTCGAAAAATCGTTCGTGTACAATAATTGGGACCGACAGACGCACGTTCTTTACCTTTTTTTACTCGGTAATTGACCGTGGAGAACGGCTCGTTGTCACGTGATTAAAATGGTCGATAGGACAGGGCTCTGTCTAATCGACCGTTTCATTCGAATCGGCAGCGTCGTTTCGATTTTGTTGGGTAAATCGAATGAATTTATCGCTTCCAAAATCTGTGGAAAACTTTTATTTCTTGTTCTTTCTTCTTTTTTCCCCCTCAAATTGATCGTCATTTTCAAAAATCAAGCGTGAATGTATTTGGAATCAAATGGGAGGAAGACTCGCCCGATCGAACGTAGATCTATTCCACTTGCCGATCGTAAAGAATCGTTTCGAATTATATTCTCGACGATATCGATAGAAAAAATAACTCGAAAACATTTCTATCATATTTTTAGTAAATTTATACATACGAAAGTTGTATACTTTTTATTTTTCATTTACGTACGAGAATTATTCGTAAAATATAATTTCGTAAAATTATTTCTTACAAAATCAATAGAGAACTATTTAACTAACACAGACAAATTATTTTTAATATCCGCAATTGACAATCCCTGAAAAATTACTCTTCGATTCGAGCTCACAATTATTTCTTACAATTCTTGCACGATCGATCGAGTTTCGAATACTTTTTCCTTTTTTCCTTTTGTTACCGAAAATCTGACCGAAAGGATAAAAGATCGGGCGCATTTTCCCAGAATAATTCTTCCCACAGTCTTTTACATGGATTACGAGTCGATTCACCGGTGCCTCCGGAATTATTCGTTTGGAAATAAAAAACGGGTTTAAAAAATGGACAAAATCCATGGACAGATCGTTATCCATTCCTGCTCGTCCAACCTTCGAACACGTTTCTCATCCCCACGTGTCGATCGTGTCTCCAGATCCAGGTTGCACAAGTGAAACGTGACTGTCGCACGAATTTCATGGCGAAGGGTTGAAGGGATGAATCTTAAAGATTGGCTGACTGTAATTTTTTTTCTTTTTCATTGAAAATTCAACTTAGGAATAAATAATCATAACATGTTATTTTTTCCCTCTCACTCGAAAATTCAATACGCAATATAAATAATATAAATTATAATAAATTTTCAATCGTCGAGAAGAATTGCCTGAATTCGAAGGAATAAAAAAAGAAAAAGGAGAAGACGGTTCATAATAATAATAATAATGGTAGCCAATTAATAAATTTTTTCCATGGTTCCTTTTAATAATCACGTTCAATTCAACGATAGTATACACAAACAATCGTGATACGTTGTAAAATTTAATGATTCTCAATTTCCATTTTCTCTTTAATCACCTTTGAAACCTTTACCTATGCAATATTATTATTAAAAGAAAATAATAAAATACACTTTACCACTATTGCAAATTAATATCACGAAAGAACAATCGACGTTTATTTCCCGCAGCGTTAAAAAAAAAGAAAAACAAAAAAGAACCGCAAAGGGCAAACTCCAACGACCCTTCCATTAAAACCCAAAAGCATTTTCCTTCTCTCTCTCTCCGTGCAACAACTTGAGAGAGTCACAATTGTGAAAGGCGTTCGTCGAAATATGTTAACGCTCCTCCTCTCGCGCTTAAAGGATGACTGACGCACGCACAAGGACGAGGAAAGGCTTTTGCCGAGTTCACGGCACCGTGAAATCGTTCCAACTATTAATTACCTCTTTCCCCTCCCCTCGGTGGTGGAAGCGTGCGTGGAAGAGGTTTAAACGAATTGTTTTCGGAAAGCAAGAAGATGGGAGGGGAAGACCTTATTAAGGGGAAGACCTTCTGTTTAAATTAAACGTCACAAACGCTACCGATGATGCGAACCTTGGGATATTTCTTGTTTTCTTGCGGAGGGAGGGGAAGCTGGCGACACGATGCTTTTTGTTCGACGTTGGGGGGAAGGCAGTTGGAATTTGAAACAGCCAGGCGAGGGCTTTGATTTAGAGTTTGGGAGTTTTTGCGAGATTGCAAGAGAATTGATAAAGGAAGTGATGCTTTTTTGGGGAGAGAAGTTTGATTTGTGAATTGTGTAATTGAGAATTGAAGAGGTTGATTATTTTGGCACGAATTTTCTTTCTTTCTTTCTTTCTTTTTTTTTAATCGATTAATAGGGATTTTTGGAATGATTGATTTCGAAGAGGAGGAGGTGATTTGATTTTTGAGATTGGAGAAATGGAAGATTGAAATTTTATTTTTCGTCATTCTGCAAATTCGTTATAATTCGGATTGTTCATCAATGTGAAACAATGGTTTGTAACGTTTTGACGATGGTAAATTTTATGCAAGATTATCTTCCATTGTTCGTCTGATTATACAGCACCTAGTACTACTTGAGTAACACGGCTGTATCTTGTTCTATTTGCTTACTTAAGTACACACTTCATCTCGTTCGTCTGACTATGGATGGATCTATTCTACTGCTCTGTCCACAGAAAATCACGTAACTAAGATATTTAACGATTCAATTATTCTGTAAAATATATTTCAATGTTTGTGTGCGTCGCTTTCTACAATCTTACTCCAAAATAAACATTCGTTCATTTTTATTTATAATCAATTAAATTCATAATTAAGAAATGAAAAATAAATCTATCTGAATCTATCTAATATATAAAATTATTAATCATTGATTGATTAAATTTAAATTAACATTTTTGATAATAAAAATATCGTAGGGGGAAAATTTTATTTCGATATTTTCGAAAAGAAAAAACATATTAGAACAGATATGAAATATAATAAATATGAGAAATAGAAAAAAAAATATATATACAATGTTTTACAAGTTTTCCAAAAGTTGTTTCGTATCCATGTAGTTTGGATATCCTGCTCTGCCTTCACAACCTCGATCGATACATCGGCAACTGAACATCGAACAGGATGAATATTGATGCGATTCTTTCCACGACCAGTATTATTCCACATTAATATAAATGTCGAGGTAAATCCACATGGTTGGATCGTCGTCGTCGCATTTATCCAGCTACGTCAACATCCGAAATCGTCTGTGACGCACGAAACGAGTAGACATGCTGAATTTCAATATATTCCCCCTCGACGAAACCTCGCACCATATCTCTACATATCGAAACGGCCCTGATCTCGAAAAATATATCGCCATTCGTATCATTTCGTGAAAAACGGAAAACTCTTTTCCACCGTTTCAAAACCGAGAATTAAAAATTTCTCTTCCTTTCGTCTTCTATCTTGAAACACAAATTCGTTTCGATTTTAATCTCAGGATTTTTTTGAATTTTGCATTATCTAACATTATTGCCTTTCGATCGATTAATTTTGAAATTCTTCCAAAAAATTTTCGAGCTCGTTTTATTAATGGGAAGCGATTAGACAAGTAATTTTTAATTAAAATTCGAATTTTTCCCAATTTTTAACACTTTTTTTTTTTTTATTTACACGTTATTCTAACACGATTAAAGTTCCAATCCACCAGAATCAAAACTTTCTCCCAATTAAAATATTGGGAATTCGAAGGGAGTCAAAATGAAAACCGAAATAAATTCTAGAGGGTGCAAAAATTAAAAATTTTACGCAGCGGTATTGGATCCATTCATTTCCAAAATTTCACATATCAAACTCGTATCAATTAATACAATATAAATAATCGAGATAAATCAATAATCTTGAAAATACGAAAGAAGAAAAAAAAAAGAGGGAAATGATCGATGAAGCTTATTCAGGAGAGGCTTGATTTAATAACCCCCTCTGTCCAATATTTCAAGCCGCCCACGCGGTTGGAAAAACAATTCCGAATAAGCCATCCTCAAAATACTCGTAAAAACCACATTCGCTTAATAATTTATTAATTCCGTCCATTCGATTTTTCAAATCTTTTCACTCCATCTTCATTCATAACTTTGTCCATTTAAGCTGAAAAAAAATATTTCCCGATATATCCACGTTCTCCTATTGTAAAAATAAGAAGGAAAAAAAAAATAAAAAATAAAAATATAGGGAAAGCATCCAGCGTGCTGGTTTTCCTTATGAAAAGGCAACTCTTAACCGACGATTTCGAATCCAAAGACAAGGGGCGGAAAAAAACGCCGATGGCGTGTTTTATAATATGCCTGCGACCACACATTTACCCCGCATGCATGCGCATAAAAGAAGCCCCTAGGGTAACTTCCTCCTCCTCGTGGAAAATATATCTCGATGCACGTTGTAACACGCGTGCCAAGCTGTTCCTGCGCCACGAATTTTTGCCGAGATGTTATGAATGTTAGAGCGTTCTCTCTCTTTTTTTTTTTTTTTTTTTGATAGCTCCTTTTCCAGGTTATGTGATGATACGTTACACCGATATGGACACAAATGAATTATTTTAGAATAAATTGTGGAAAATGATAGGTTAGGATTTCCATTGTACTTTGGATATCAGATCATGTTATATTATGTTATAATATTCGTTATAATTTCCCTTAAACATAACTACATTTCTCAAAAAAAAAAAAAAAAAAAAAAGACCAATCGAGTTAGTTTAAATAATTCCGTTGAGTAAAATCCCTAGAATGATTAAAATTCGTGTCAAATCGAGGTGAATCGAACTTTCACGTGTCGATAAATTCGTGAACCCTTTGAACGACAATCTCGTTACTTATTCACGCAGCCGCGTGAATTACAATTGGCTTCTAAGGCGCATTAGCATGTTAATGGCGTCTAGGGTTCCCTAGAAGAACTAGGCTGGCCAAGGTCCCGGCCTTCGTTCGATCCTTGTCCGCGGGCGAACAAGGGAAATGAAAAGGAAAAGGGTGGAGGGGGTGGCACGAGATGTTGACACGAGATCCTTTATTCCGCCCCGTTTCGCCCTCGTCCACCCCACAGAAATACAGGGCGCAATAATAAACACCGAAATGAGTGTCGCTTCTTTGACAGCTGCGGTGTGAATGGCGACGGATGTTGGAGAAAGGGTTTCTTTTTTTTTTTTTTTTTTTTTTTTGCCGAAATTAGAACTTGGTTTTCGAGACGTTTATGATTTTGGATGGAGTTATTTCGCCAGGTGTTGTATTCGCGACGCGAGAAAGGAAATGAAGATTTTCGGTTGACTTTTTTCGAAAATAATTTTTTGGTTTTTACGCGGATTGAAAGTGAGATTTTGTTGAGAAAATTTTTGGAAATATCATAGGGGGGGGATGATTATTTGATTTTCGAGGATATTATAAGTCAACGTGAGATGATTTGGATCAGATTGGAAAAGAGAAAGATTGTGAAAATTACGAAATTTTGAGAACAAGATAAAACTTTGAAAAAAGGTAGATGAGAAGAAGATTTATTGTATTTTATTTTAAAAAAAAGTGTTTATACAGGAAAAATTGCTTATTTAGATAAGAAAGAATTGATTAAAGAATTTTAAAATATAAGAAAAATTAAATAACTTTAGTTCTTTATTTTTTACTTAAAAGAATAAGATTTTTGATTCTATTGGAGGATCATAAAACTTTGGAATTGGTTTAGGTGAGATCTCGTGTTTCGAAAGAAAGAAGATAAAATTTTCGAGAAACTTTAAAGATTTTCTCAAGTTTTACAAAAAGATATAAAATTTTCAAATAAAGAAAAATTGATTTCATGAAAGTTTTCTATTCCAATCTTTAAACGAAAATTAATCAATAATAAATATTGATTTAAAAATGGTATTATTATTCATACTTTCAATCTGATCTCTCTGCAAAATTACAATTTGAATAATATTTAAAAGTGTTTAACATTCAAAAGAAATATTTACATATTTCATTTAGAAGAAAATTTTTATACAAATGCAGAAAAGATTCGAAAATTGACGATTAACATCTACGAACAATTGATGCCCGATCAATTTTATTTAAATTTTCAGAGAACAAGTGTCTTTTGACCACGACGAATTGAAACAAGAGGATTAAGCCGGTAAAACCGCCCTCGTGCACCGAAAACAAAGCACCCTGAAAATAATGCTTTCGTCCAACAAATCCTCCAATCCTGATAATTTATCGTAACGTTTTGTCAAATTTTCAACAATTTTAAATAAAAAATTTTAAATAATAAATATAATTATTTTATTAAAAATTAGTTGAAATTGAAAAAGAAAAATGTAATAATTTAACTAGCCAGAATTTATATAAAGATACATAAAAATGATAATGAAATGATTAAATGATATTTATCAAAATTATAAATAAGCGAATAAAATAACGAATTATATAATACTCATTTTTTTTTTTAATTTCTTCCTTCCTTTTTTTCTTTAAATTTTTGTATCGAATTTCAATAAAATATTTATCGATCTAAAATATTCTTTGTGTCTTGATAACGTCACAGAGACAGGGAAAGAATTTCTATAATAAGAAGAAAATTATTTTTCACGATCTCATAAAAATTTCGAATCACCCATCATAAAAAAAAAAATTGTATAATTTAAAGAAAATTTCAATCAAATCATCGAGAGAGAAAGAATTTCTTCGAGAAGAAAAAATTCAATAACGTATGCAAATCGAAAGAAGAAGAAGAAGAAGAAGAAGAAATGAGTTGCAAATGGAACATCGCATTAATTCAACGTCACTCCTCAACGAGTTAACATATTCCCCGATGAAATTAACAATGAATATTAATTTTTGTCCCGGAGATCGTTACTGAAAACTTCTCTA
This sequence comes from Apis florea, assembly GCF_048593485.1. NCBI lineage: Eukaryota > Metazoa > Arthropoda > Insecta > Hymenoptera > Apidae > Apis > Apis florea. Next base: position 5,892,240 of record NW_028256549.1, on the reverse strand, counting down.
CGACCCGCGAGATGTCGTAAAACCGATTCAGGAAACAGTTTTTGCTTAATTTAAAACAGAACTTCCCCTGGAAGAATATGCAAGAAGGAAAGAGAAGAAGGAACAAGCGACGATTAAAGGAGAAAGAGCTTATCAATTTCGAAGGATTTCTTTTTTTTTAAAAACAAGAAATCAGTCTGGACGTTTTTAGGAAGATAGAATTTCAGGAAATCTTGCAGCATCATGAGAATCATAAAATTATCATAACACAATTTTAATGAATTGTTGTTGTATTTCTTTCTTTTATGAAATCCAATAATAATAAAACTTCAGTAAGATTTGGACCAAGATTCATTGCGGAATTTGATAACATAATTTTTAAAAATTAAAGACAATAATTCCTTTAAATTTTATAACATTAAAGGAATGGAAGAGATGTAGTGAAGAGAGAAGTACTTAAACGAATCCTTGAGATTTTTTTTAATACTATAAAAAGTGAAGTTTTATAATTCAAATTGGAAAAAAAGCTGGACAAATGGAAAATTTTGATTATTTTGGATTGTTAATTTATATTAAGAGATTGATTTATCATTTCCTTGATTGAATCTGATTTAACAAGAAAATATCGTGTCCAATATGAAACTACTAGCAATTGTATTTCAAAAAATTTATAATTATATGAAATTGCGTTTAAATTTTCCAATTGATAAATAATTCAAGTATTATCACGTATTGTACAAAGATATTAAATTATTGAAAAATAATCTGTGATGGCAAAATTTGTTTATATGTGGATAGATTTATTTTTGTTAAAATTTTTATTTGATCGAGAACACGTGCGTTTAAACGAGGCATTTTTATATTTGAAATATTTGTAAGGAATGTGTTTCACTTTGCCTGATCGAACGCAGTCTTTATCCCCTTACAGACAAAAATATACGGTAAGCATCTGTGAAACAATGCAACCATCTGTTTTGTTCTATTTTATAACTATCTTCTGGCAACGTGCACACGTTCACCGGTTAACAAATCAAAAATATATATCCATTTCATCATTGTTTATCAAATTAAATCCATTAATCCATACGTTCGGGTTGCATAAGCGAGGAATGTAATTCTAATTCTAAAAATAATGCTCGCCAAATCCTCATTGTCAACGTTATTTTATTTATACCATATGATTGATCCAAGACTGATCAATGATGCGAAATTATCATAGCTACACTCCACACGTCAGATCCCCCTATTGGAAAAGAATTATTTCTATTTTAATTAATCTGGCCACACCAGTCCTATTCTACTTAAACAGATACAAGATTATTTCAATCTTTTCTCCAATTTATCATAGTGATAATTTATATTGTTAAGAAATATTGTTGTATATTTTTTATAATAATAAAGTATGTAAGAAAAACATAATATTATTGAAATGAAATGACTGATTAATTATGGTTTTGTTCTACTTAAATCTCTATTCAAAATCAATATGTTTAAGATTTATTTTTGTAGCTTCTTTCCTTTGAGAGAATTTTTTTCTGAAAAAATAATAACGATTGAACAAATAATTCTCTTCAATTCTAATTAGTTAACAATGATATTCAAAAAGTGATAATAATTTTAAAATAAAACTAGAATAATTGAATTGATTAATACAATGAATAAGAATAATATACAATACTATTTTAAATAAAAATAAAAATGATTGACGAACATTTATAACAACACTTAACAAATTTTTAATAATGGAAAACTCTATGAACATAACACTAACAATACTTATTTAATATTAAATATTTCCAGCAACTCATGTGCAAATAACCCAATAATAAAATTCCCAACATATACCATCTTTACTTAAAGAAAACCAGAGAGTCATCAATTGTGAGAAATATTCCAGTCATCAGCCATCAATTTTAACAACCAATTTTACAATTCACAATTGTACGAGCAAGTGACATTAATTATCCTCCGTTGAGTAACAGGATTATCATCATAACTCTCATTACCATCACTCTTGTTAAACGATGTTATCAATTGACGAACCACGAGAAATACATCCCTCTTTGCTCGCCTTCCTATCGTTTGTTCGAATCTTGCCTCTTCCTTAAAAGGTGTTGGAGACAGGAGTGGGCCACGTAGCTCGTTATACAGCTCGTCTTTGAGCCGTGGCTCATTCATTCGCTGGCTGTTAGCGCCAGCTTTGAAATTGTACGTAAATCCCTTTGAATCGAAGAGCTATCGTTTCCAACGGGATTTATTAATTCACGGTGGTTCGAATCTTGTCAATTTCGAACGCGAAAACTTATATTTGAACGCCGGGGATGAACGTGTCGGTGTAAATTTTGCCAATTCGTATCTATTTTGAATAATTAATATACAGTTTGCCAAGTTTATCACAGTTTTTAGCTTTCTGTGAAACGACTAATTTTGTTTTCCAGTCTCATTTATATTTCAGCTTCGTATATATTATATATAAATTTTATTTTTAATTTCTTTCTAGGAACGATAATTTTAAAAGATTATTAAAAATATGTAATATTGAATAAGAAGGAAGAATTGGAATTGTTAAAATTTTTCTTTAAATCTTCCACATTTAGTGTGCAAAAGTGTTTAATCAATGGAATTAATTTTTCAACTCGATGCTTCGAGGTTTTAAACACGACTCTTTCTTGATAATTTTAAAAATTTATTTTTCAAAATAAATAAACGTGTATTAACAATACTCACAATATCGTTTGCACAAATGATAATTTTCCTTGTCCAAAGTTTACATTTAATTTATAAATCTTGTAAAATCAATGAGAATCACGAAAGTGCGCTAAGAAAAAAAAAAAAAGAAGAAAACAATATTTTTCACTCGTAAATCCTCCCTTTTTTTTCCTATTTTTAATAACCCATCAATTCTTCCCTTCGCGTCGTTCGTTCCATTAGAATCTCAGGCACCGGCCTGTAATAATAAAAGGGAAACACCAGGCCCCCGTTTAACAAATTGCAAACGTTTATCGCGTTAACCTTCTTCTTCTTCTCCACCTCGTCCGCTTCCGGTCTGCAGAGCAACAGTTCCTTGGAGGATTTTTACGAGCGGCGTAAATAAGTAAACGAGCGTGCCGGACAGATTTCCCTCCTAAACGAGGTTGGAAACACGAGGTCGATCGAGAAATCCCTTTGAAAGCCGATAAACCGTCGTATCAACGACAATGATTAATTTTTAAAAGGAACGAGCGCGTGATTAATGACACTCGTTTCCTCCTTCCTTTCTCACTGATGGAAGATTAAAAATGGGTTAATTGTAAATAGATTCAAAAAAAAAAAAAAATAATAATTCTTGTCGTTAAAAATGATTTATTTTTAGCGAGATTAAAATTTGTCTCGTTGATTTAATTATTTTGAATCATAAATAAATATGTTATTTTGAATTTAATTAATATCTTTTACTACTAGTGTTTCTGACAAATACTTTCTTCAAATCAGTTACTCTTCGTGGTTAGAATGAAAGTTCGAGAAGAAACAATTCTCCACCAATGGAACTCTTCTAAGCTTGTAATTTTCACCATTTTGACGCTCGAGTTTCTCGATAACAAATAAAAAAAGAATTTCAAAAAAAGAAGAGAGAAAAAAAGAAATACATTTTTTTATAACAAATATAGCCGGCAGATCGCACGCGTGGGTGGATGCACTTCCGCTGAAACTTCCGGAAACTCGAGGCTAGCTTCTAATCTAGCCATCAGGCCAAAATAAGTTACCAAGTTCTTCTCTTCTGCTTTTCCAGAACTGGTCGAAACTTTTCGCGCGTTTCCTTTTTTTTCGGACTCTCGCCACTTTTCCCTTATCACTGTTTCCATCCTTCAGACAGAAAACCTTCTTCCGTTCTCTCGAAGGAAAACGACCGATTATACGACGGGGGATAACCTCGTTCCGCTGGGCGGGAAATTTGAAATTGATGGCGGGATTAATGGGGAACTTGCTCGACGGATGTTCGAGAAGTATTTTCAAAGTGTCGGAGGATTTAGAAAGATTCCAAGTGTCGATCGTTCCAGAATCTTGGGTTTTAAGTGATTCTTTTGAAACAGACGAAGGTAATAATATTTTATTGTTGCTCGTATAGCTGGGATATTTCGATACAATTATATATATATAACAAATATTTCGATCATATAATTTTTAATATCCTTTAAGTGAGTGCGTATCTTCATCTATTTATTTTTCTATACTTTTCCGTGTTGAAATAATTATTATATCAAATAATACAATTATAATAATTATAATAAATACGCTCTAAATTAAAATAACTTCGAAACATTTTAAATCATGGCGATTAAAAATTTCTCTTTAAATTTGTTAATCGTTAAAAACGGATTCTCTTAAAGAATTTCGTCGTGTATTTTTCGTCAAAATAGGCAATTTCGAAAGATATATCGAGGAACCTCGTGTCGATTTCCCTCCTCGCCGTTTATCCAATCTCCGTGGAAATTTCCATGCGACGACAAAATATTTGCCGCGTAATACACGCCGATCGTCGCGGTAAATAAAACGGAAACGGATATATAAGATCGAATACGAAATGTTTTTCCACGGATTACACGTAGGGTAGCAAGCGAGCAATCGTGTTTATCGACTGAGAGGCGCGTTTCGCCTACGGATGGAAAAATATTTGCTCGAATTGAAAATGCAGGCAGCTGTCGAATGTGTCAATTACCAGTCGACAATTTCCCTCCGCCGTTGGAAAATGCGTTTTATAAAACCTCCACCTCCACGACCCGAGGAAATGTTAAATAACAAGTTTGAATCTATATCTTATATATGAGTATCTGTGTCATGGAGTAATTAAATTTTTCCTCTGTTTGTTTATTGTTATTATACGATTATGGGCAAATTGTGAAAAAGGATTTATTTCGATTTTGGAGGAATAATGTCACGAATAATCGAAATATTCTCAAAATATTCAAAATTTATTTCATATTTCAAATAAGTTCGAAACCTCTTGAAAAATTTACAAACGAAACGTTTCAATATCCAAGCTGAAAGTAACATTGAAATATTTAAAATTTTGAGCGTTGAAAATTGCAAGCTAATCATGAAGCAGCGATGGACAAAATTTAATAATTGAAGTGTACGAATAAAGTTACTTCGATGATTTAACATAATAATAATTGAGATTATATGAAAACCTATTATAATAGTTATTCAAATATATTTTAATGAAGTAATTATTTAAACTAACTTTTATTCGAAACTTTTAACTGCTTACTTTTTCAACGGGTTAATGGCTCGAAGTAAAAAATTCGAAATTAAGGGCATTCAGGATTTTCATAACGTTTCATAACCTCAAATTTTCGAAAGGATTACGATAAGTAACTCGAAATCGTCGATTTCCACGACTTCGAATACTGATTTGAGGATAATTGTACTCGGTCGATCAACTCATCGTTTCTATTTCGAATGCGGTTGTCGAACAAAATGATATATTTGGCGCGTGTCGAGGGTCTGCAGGCAGATAAAGAAAGCGCTGATATGGCAGGCCGATATCATTGTTCCCTGGCAGTGGGTTAAGGGTTATTTTGATCGGGATCCCGATACGTGATACATCTAACACGGTTAATTATATATGGATGGCTCTTCATTGATATCAAATTGAATTTTTTTACTGGATACTTGTTCTCACTCTAATTAACATAGAGTGATGTGTATTTAACTTGAAAACTCGATGCTTCGATGTGAGCAATTTAAAAAGGAAATATAATTAATTATTAGAAATCTTTTTTTTCTTTTAGGTTATTAAAATATTATTAAAATTTGAGATATACGATAATTTGAGAACACTTTAAAAATAAACTTTCGAATTATCTCAGATTATTCCATAATTCTAAATTTTAAGATTAATTATTTAATTATCATTTAATATCTAATACCAAAAATTCTAACCTGAAAATCTTCGACTCGAAAAAATTCAACCAATATTACTCGAATATATTACTTTACAATATCAAAATTCCATTTTAATATCGAATTGTGGCGATATTCCACAATTGTTTCCGCATCTCTTCGTAAGAATTCACGAAGGGATTGAGCCGATGATAATTGGGAGAGAGTTAATTCGACCGTTGAACGACAATGGGGAGATTAGTGGGACTAATTTTTGGCCACGGTACAATTATCGTGATTCGTGCAGCTATTAATAGATCGTTCAGCAAAAATTCATCAGCAATTTTACGTGTGGGTCGAATAAAAATATCATCCTGTTAATCTGATTATTTTTATCATCGAATTATAATATCGCGTGACTCGTGATTAATTAGAAACATGAAGTATCCTTTGATCGGATATTTAAAATAGTTGGCGCGACGATGAACATTTTACGATTAAATTATAATTAATTGAAGTGTATAATTTTGAAGTGTTTGTTTTCTTTGTTATTAATGATTAATCGTTGGATCGTTCGAGATTGATTTGAATATGCGAAGGAAATGTAATACGTAGACATGTAATATTTCGAAGAGAAGATTATTATGATATCGTATATCATACTAAAAATATAACAATAATCTAAATATGTAACTACGATACGTATGTAAAAATTCAAATTTTTAAAATTTTCATCGTCCAACATAATTTCAAAGTTATGTTTTATAATAATCTCACAACTGGATAAAAAATTCATGCAAGAAATCACTCAGAATAAAAGTACTTCGATTATTATTTATAAAAAAAAAAAAAAAAAAGAAACAAAATGAATTATCATCGCATCGAAAACGATTAAATCGTTATACAACGTTAAACGTTTGATTAATAAATTCAATCCCGATGATTTTAATCATCGAGCATTCAATTACAAGAGATTAAAAAAAAAAACGATGAAAAAGATTAACGAAAAATACGAGCAGAGGGGTGAAACACTTAATGGAAAATAAAAAAAAAAAAAAAAAAAAAAGGAAGAAAAATATCGTTTTTTAATTAACACCTGGTTCAATTTCATTTCATTCGATTATAAAACTAATTACACCATGCTCGATTTCCTCCTCCTTTTTCCCAATTTGATTTTCTGCAATATCACATCCCCTATTTACATTCCATACATCGAATTGTTTGCCGATTATTTTTATCCGGCTTTATTGAATCCAGTTACTCTGAAATTAATCGTCTAAACATTCCACGCTTCTATTCGATACTTGCTGGTGCTTAGCGGAGTTGCGAAAGGTTATAGGGTTACAATCCTCTATCCCTAATCGTGCTCGATTCTACTTTGCGAAAGGTCGGGAATTATTCCAGCTAATACGTTCGCTATTACCTACAGTCGGTCACAAAAGTTTATTATTATTTTACATCTCAATTACGATTTCGAGAAGAGGGACAATACAAAAGAGGAACAATTATAGTTTGTCTTGATTTATCATGGAAAGTTGTAATGTCGTGGACGCGATTTATTTCCTCGTACACGGATGGGAATTAGTAGAACGAGAGGATAATGTTAATTAATCACTATTGTGAACGGAGAATATGCGAATATTATATTATGGAATGAACATTCATGTATATTTATCCTTTGTCTTTTATTGTGAATTGCATCGTTTAGTTTGAATGCTAATTATTCGACGAAGAAATGTTTCACTCTGCAATTTCACCATGAATTTTGAGGAAAATTAAAAACAATTTCCTTCGTTACTTTTGAATAATAGAAAAGATAAAAATGGATAAATTCTATGGATAAATATAAGTGAAATATAAATGATGAAATTAAGCAAAGAAAGATATTTTTTAATGTATATTTATTAAAGGGTAATAAATGAATTAAAAGGAAATGAAAAAATCTTAAAAAGCTAGTAATGTAAAATATTTACTTGCATTCAAAAATTTTGTTTAATAAACGTGATAAACTTAATTTTATTTACAAGAAAAAATAATTCTTTTTATTAGATTAAATAATTTATTTTTCACAACTAACACGAAAAAAATAACGAACGATTTTATAATATTTTACCATATAATAATTTTAATTTTTAAAATATACGTATGAAATTTCAATAATAATTTTGATAAAATAAATGCGTGCAAAATATCGTAATATTCATCCATTATTCACGTGTTGCAGTCACGATGAACGATATTAATCGCAAAACAATGATGAAAATAACGTAATATTTCAATGTCATCAAAAATTTTCATTTCTACAGATGTTTGAAAAATAAGAATTTAATTGTGATTAAATTATCATATTTAAAATTCTCCAGTCGACTGATACCACTCCATTATTCGCATTTCACCGCTAATTAAACGTAACAAATGCTACCAATCTCAAAACAATGCACCATTTCGTTTCATCGTGAAATTTCATTTCCATGGATGGTTGAAAAATTAAAATTTAATTTCATGTTTAATAATCGTAATATAAAATTCCTCTCGAATTTAACGATATCTTTTTATTATTAATATTTTTCTTATTAATTATCTATTTTTAAAATTTGTTAAAATTCAAGAAATTGTAGGAAATTTAATTTTATAAGCGGACAATCATATACCGAATGATTTTTATCCTAAAATTTTTCAATGTTATTTTATCATTTGCATTTTCATTATTGACAATAAAAACTGAGATCAAATGAAACACTTTTATAAAATAATATATGAAAAATAATGTATTCTGTAACAACAAAATTAAAAATTTTTCGCGAATTCTTTAATATTCCTCTATTATTCATACTTTCACCAATGATAAATTAAATAAAACATCATTTATTGCGATATATATCTTTTAATTATATTTTACGTTCAAACTGAAAATGATAATAATAAAATCTCCAAGTTTTTTTTTTAATATTCTCATTTCAGTGTCAAATAAGATACTATTAATTTTAAAATAATAATAAATACATTATATATTAATATACTATAATGCATGTTTATATAATGTAATATATTAACATTCCTCCATTCTTCCATATAACATTAAAAACAAAGATTGCTATCGAAAATATTCTACATTATTCACATTTTATCTTTAAGGGCATCACAAAAAATCATTAATCCAAAAACAACTATCATTGTTCACATTTTTTAACAGGAAACTGAAAGTGAAACTGATTTCAACGTCAAATCCCTCGAGCCTTTTCAAACAAAAAGACAAAAGAAAATAAAAAAGATAAGCGAGAATACGAAGAAAGAAATCGAACAATCAGACATCGGCCGATAAAGAAGAGGAAACATTTGCAGAATGAATAATTCAATGTGAAAAGATGACAGCGAGTTAAGCATCGCCCTTTGTTCAATAAATGTTCAATAAATAGCTTTAATTATATTTCTCACTGTCTCGAATGTGCACGATCAACGATGATTGTTTCACGATAACGGTTCGATCGGTAATAAAGTAATTCGTGGACATTAATGGCGTCCATTTTACCTTGTCCCGTGTAACTATTCGAAAAAAAGAGTTTGATTGATGATTGAAATTTTCGAGGATTCCAAGATCTTTTATTACACTAACGATCTTTCGAGAGAAATGGTTGGAAAAATGTCACGCGTTGCACTGTGGTGAACTGAATGATGAAGATTTTTTTTTAATAGTTTTTTTTTTTTTTTTTTAAGGATTATTGGATTTTGTGGCGGAAAAAACTTGAGAGTGAAACTTTGAAATAATGATTTGGTTTGGATTTTGTGGATTTCGAAGTTGTTTTAAAATATTTTAAATTGCTTAGAGGATATTTTAGAAAATGTTAAGGTTATGTTCGATTCTAGAAATTGTTACAATTTTTTGAATTTTTGTAATAATAAACGTATTGCTTCAAGAATTAATTAATCAAATTGATATATACTCGAAGAATTCGAAACTAAACAGGACAAATGGATGATAATATTTTTAAAAAATGTCTCCATTTGCAGTTCGTTAATTAAAATATGATATTTCTTCTATCGAGAATTTAAGATCAACAATATGTCGAGCTCTGATAGTCTCTGGAACTAATTAATTTCGAGACATTGACGTGAAAAAAAAAAAAATAAAATAAAACGAGTCCTCGTGAAAGAGGCAATTGTATGAATACAATAAACATACTCGTGGTGCATAATGAATCTCGTTCTGGAGATAATATGCTTTGATAAACATAATTTGCTTTAAAAATGCCAATAGAAGAAGTTATTTTAATTGATGACATTTTTTTTATCGTATTTTGTATTGCATTATTGAAACTTTTTTTTGTATTATTATCGTAGATATTTTTTTTAATTATTTTTATATTATTTTTAAATTAATGTATCAAATTATCACAGGAATTTTTTAACAATTAGATTATAAAATAATAATTTTAACCAGATAATGAATGGAGATATTTATTTTATAAGTAATCTGATTTTTTTTAAGAATTTTAACAAGTTTAATTCTTAAAAAGGTTAGATATAGATGAAATAAATCTAAAAAGAGAGAGCTATCATTTTAACAAGTTTGTTTGTTATTTTGATATAAAATTGTTAAAGTTGATATTTGTGTTTGGATGAATTTACAGAGGAAAACAATTCCAATATTTTTTGGATATTTTATGTTATAAAATGTAGTAGAATTTCAATGTTCTTTAAATAAATTGTCAAATCATTGAAGATGATAAGATAATAATGAATATTTTAAATGATTTATAAAATGACTAAGACATTAAAATGTATAAATCATACAACAAATTAAATTTAGATTTAGATTCATATAAAATAAATAATTCCAATGGCCCATAATTACTGTACATCTGGAAAATAACCATAATCTCAATCAAGATATCAATTTGACCTAAGTTAATGATACATAAATTTCTGCAAATAGTTACTTGCTTTAGCTCCCTCCTTCTCTGTATCTGTCCAATTAACTTGGTATTCATTTTCTAATAATAGTTTGCTCCAGAAAATCAGTGTTAATTAGAGAAGTTTTAGATACAGATATTGTAGGTGTTTCACCTATATACATAATACTTCTACTATTTGAGAATATTTGCATTTTGGAGAAGTTGAAAAATCGAATTTGCGTCGCTTGCAACGTGCAAATTTACATCTTCTTTAAACAAATCTAGACACATTGTACAATAGAAACTTCGTTGCACGAACTAATTGAGGGATAAAGGTGTTCACGTAAGAACAGTTTCACGCGGAACAAGCGTAACACTTGATTTTATTTGATACTTTAAACAAAATGTTTAACTTCGCATTACAAACGATGTACGATAAAGTTTAATATAAAAATATGATGTTCAATACTCAGAAGAAATAAAATTGCAGCGTTACTCAAATCATTCAAATTTCGTTTCTAAAATAAGTAATACATCATTCATCATGCAGAAAAAAATAAGTATAACGTGTATATTGCATACTATAATAGAAAATGCACTATTTATATGATAAAACGGTTATATAATGAAATTTATATAACGGGTGTTCCTATAACGAAGATTCTATTATACATATAGATTTATTTCACGACGAATAAAAAGATAAGATTAATAATCATCAAATCTTCGTTACACATATTATCGTATTCAAACGAAAGAATAGAGAAATTTAAGCTGACAATCTAATTGCGCTTAACCATCATATTTCTGACGTATACACGTGTTTATCATTATTCTCGATGATAATGAAGGAAGACAGTTTGAGCTGAAAATTGAATCACAGATTTAACCATTCAACCGTTATGATTGTAGAATTAAAATTAATTTATCTTTTCATATTACTAAGTATATTAATAAAAGTATATCTTTTTGAAGTTGTAATAGAATTACGTAATAATTTCATACTTTAAAATCCATCTCATTCTCGTATACTTCACCGACTTAATTATAAAAGAATACATAAAGTATATTTATCGTTATAAAAGGAGATTTAGAATCTCTACCACATTATCTACCCATTAGATCTACTTAATATTTCGAGGTAAGCGAATCTTACATTTTCATAAAATCAAACGAATTTTAAATGAGATGAGAATCAATTTCAAATATCATCCTATTAATATTGACAAAGAAATAAAATTAAATTGTCAAATTTCTCCAATAATTAAAATTATATATAATTAAAATACAACCCTCTTTATCCTTAAAATAATCTTTAAAATTACATCAGAAATTAAAATACAATCTTTATTGCATTCATCCAATTCTTCTTATCAAGTTATTTCCAAAAAACCAAATCCAACATATACATCACAATCATCATATTTCCAAATCCAAAATCTCCAAAAAATTTTAAAACAAAAGATACAATTTCTTATTGTAAAAATCCTTACTTACCTTAAACATCTCAAACTATTCCCAAAAAAAGGAAAAAAACAAAAAATCCCACTCAAACTCCCAAATACTCCACCATAACCAAAACCATCCACTCACCACGATTCCTTCCAAATTCAAAATTCTTCCACACACTCAAAACGAAAGACAACAATTCCGTCTCGTTGTATTCACTCGAGATCGTTTCCGCAAAAAAAAAAAAAAAAAAAGAGAAAAACAATCCCAAACACCACGACTCTTGGAATCTTCAAACAAACAAAAGCCTCGTCAAACACCAATAAAAAGAAAAGAAAAGAAAAGAAAAGAAAAATCTCCTTCTCGATCGATCTCGAAAAATCGATCTACACTAGTTCAACTTCAACATCTCTCCCTCACCATGAGATCCACAGGCGAGGTAACACATGTTCTTCTGCACATACCCGAATCAACCGAGGCGTGGAGGAAATTCGAATTGGCTCGATTTTCTACGTAATGCGCGGCACTTTGCCGCGCGATCGGTAAGCAGAGCGGTACGAGGAGGGAGTCGCGATCGGCCAGAGTCGCTCGGGACTCCCGAAAGGGCCGAGAGAATCGTCGTAGACGCGTCGCGGGTGAGGAGCGCACTGAGGATCCGGGCGCACGGTGCCACTGCACGCGCATGCGCCACAGAAATTCGCATATCCTCTCCCTCCCGCTGCCGACTCCGCCGCTCGTTCCGTCCTTCTTTTTTGCTCGCCGGATTCATCATTTTTCGTCCCTCCTTTTTCAGAGGGGAGGGCTCCGTTTGAATTTGTTTTGATGCCTTGAAATTTTTGGAAGAGAATGCAAATATTGTTAACTATTTTGCTTCATTTAGGATGAAATTTTGCATTATTATGTTATTATTTTCATTCACCGTTGAGATTCCTTTACTTTCGTATAATTATGTATTCGAATTAATTATTTACTATAATATATATATTTATTTTGGATAAAACGTAGCGTAAAAAGTAAGCATAATAGAAAATTATTGCTGGATTTGTATATTCTTAAGGGCGAGTGTGTATTATGCTGCTGTTTTATACTTTATTTTTAAGACAGAATGTTTTACTATAGATACATCGCATATTATTTTTGAACCATTGGACCTCGTAGTTTGAAATTAAATACTTATTAAAAATAGATTTCAATATCTTATGCGAAGAATATTTTAATGCTGCTTATATTGTAATTAATTATAAATTATAATTCAAGATTTAAAAAATTCTTCTGATAATGAATACTCTTTGGTTAAATTTACAATTTTTAATAAAATAAGATTTATGTATCCTTATATGTTTTATTCGATTATGGATATGGAAAATCCTTTGATAATATGTTATATAACTAATTATATATTTGACGCAATTAATTTAAAGCTGTCGTTATTTTAATCTTCATTATTGTTATACGTATATCATAAAATATTATTAGTACACGATGTTTATGCATCGTTCCTACAAAACGATCAAATTTGGATATTCGTTTACTTTTAACAGAACAAGATTATGATATTGCGATTAAATGAATTTATACGATTATTTTATTCTTCATAATTATCAAAGTTGTGTATAATTAAATAATATTATGATAAAGTCGATTTTAAAAAAAAAACTATAAAATGTTTTATTGCTTCATAAATTCAATTCTTGTAATTATTTTATTTTATCATCAAATCAATTATCTGATCTGTGTGATAAAAATAATTGTAATAATTATATAATATATATCATTATTACAATATTTATTTTGTAAATATAAACTAATTCCACAAGTTAATTTTAATTTGTCATAAAGTTACAAACATTGATATAATTCATATACAATTAATAACATTTGAATAATGAATAATTATATTTGAGAAAGAATTTAAATGGAGATAGCTTGACTTTATTTGAATTTTCTCATTCTGATTACATGCATGCTTTTTACACTAAATATAAATTTGAAAATAAATACCAGTTTTTAATGTAGATTGATTTAAATGAAAAATTAATTTTGTGGATGTGAGCAAATTTTTGGAAAATTGGAAGAAAATAAATTTGAAATGGTTGTTACAGGAAGTTGAGTTTGTTTAGCTTGTAGTAAAACTTTTGAAGTAATGTTGACAAGATCTTAAGAAGATTTATTTATCTGAAGAAAAGTTTCAACCAGAGCTCATCAAATTCTTACTGCAGAAATAGTTTGATTTTATTTCTTCCTTAGGCTATTCATGAAATTAAACTAGTTTCTTCACTTAAATAAAGACAAATACATTAATATAAAACAAAATTAAAGAATTAGTAAATAGAAATTGATTTTTAACAATTATTCTTAAGAAATTATAAGTAAGTTATAAGTTTTTCTTTAGTAAAGTATTATAATTTTCTCTCTTTTCATAACATTTTTTGAAAAATGTATTTCCTAATAATCTTTTCATTAATCTTTTAATGTATTTGCAATAATTACAAAATTTAACAAAATTACAGGAAAATTTTACAAATTATTTTAATTACACAAGTAATGTTAATATAATTTTTTTTTGTGCTTTTAATAATTAAATAAATTCATTAAGAATTCTTTAAATAAACTAATGAGATATATTTTGATTTAAATTTAATATTAAAAATTGTATACATTCTTTATCACGAAGTTCAATATTTTGAAACTCTTTTTGTTTATTGCGTTCTATCTTTGTTTTTTTTTTTTTATCTGAATTTAGAATCTTGATATTGATATAGGAAGCATTGGAATAATGGTGATGGCATGAAAATGCTGATTATAAAAAAGAAGGCATGCTGAGAATGAGTTTACAAGGATTTAAAAGATATTTAAGGTGTTCCTTGATTAAATTTTCGATTAATTAATTTAATTATTAGTCGAGAATACTTGCTTATCTTCATTTGCTTTTGTTACATATTCCTAAAAACATTCCTAAATTTATGATTTCTTTTTGATTCACAAAAATTATTAGTAGAACACACATCACATGGCACATCATTTAAATAATCTAATTACAATCAATTCTTTTTAAAGAAGAAAAATTCATATTTAGTTATCGATTAAATATCAATCCTTTTGTATTATTATCCTCAATTAAAATCAAACATTTAATTACATCAATCACCAATTACCAACTTATTTCTTTTTATTTTTAAAATAATATTATTTGTATCCAATTATTAAATATCCTTCTTTTTACAATCTCTTTTAGAATATACATATTTACATACCTTTAATTAATTTAATTCTGATTACCCTTAATTAAAATGATTCTATTTTAATAATTATTTTAATTTTTATTAGTAAAAAAAAAAAAAATAATAGAATAAAAATATCACGTTAAAATATAATTTTCCTTTTTCAAAATATTGTTAACCACCCTTGTTAATTATTAAACATTTCTTCTTATTCTAGAATATGTGTTTGTGTAATATAATTAAGAAAAAACGTAAGTGAAAGAAAGATTCACGTTTAATTACCTCAATTACTAAGAGCCAACCCCCTCGTTTTTGAAACGTGACACGTTACCACTGCTCGATTCCAACAATTTCAACACTACCACATCCTGTCTCTCTATTTATTTCCCCTTCCATCATCTCATTTCCACCCCCATTTCTTCTGTTCTCCGTTTACTCCACACCCCTTCTCCCCTCCTTTTTTAACCTTCCATGTGTTGCAACACCCCCGCAACCACATCCCACGTGAATCTACACCCTTGAAATCTTTACAACTCTTTTTTATATTATTCAGTTTGAAAGTTAACAACAATTTGAAAATGATGTTAAAATCGATTTTGAAAATTATGTGATTTTGGAAAGGGACATTAGACAAATGGAGGATTGTTTTTAAATGTTGTGAAATAAAATGTAATAAACGAATTGTTATACACATTGAAAAATTTAGTAAATTAAAAATTGATCCAGCAGAATCAATTTAGATCGAAGTAGTGAGGCAATACATAATAGATTCTCACTTATATAATCTCACTTTAACTGATCAACATGAGAATTGATTAATGTATTAATTATTATTTTATCATCATAATAATCTAAATTTAGATTCTATATACATATATATAAATAGAAAATGTTACATTTTATTTCATTTTATTTAATACAAACTATAAATATAAAGTCGAATTAATTGACCATTCGTTTATCCAGTCAGAGATTCCATAGGGGATAAGTTAATAAAAGAGAATCTACTGTATATTATTATATTAACTGTTTAGTATTATAGCATTATATTTTCATATACAGGAATCATCTTCGTAACACTGTACTGTAATGATATATCTATTATAATTTCTAAGAAGTTAGCTTTATGATCTCGAAATGGGGCAAATTATACGTTATTTAACACGGAATTTACGTTACATTATTTTCCATCATCGTACAACATTTGTACGTTCAATTATCTTTTTTCTTCTTTTTTTAATTCAACTCCTTATTCTCCAATTCACCCATAACTATAAAACTTTCTCGTACTAATCATAATTTTTAATCAGCTCGGCTAAAAATCAATATTTATAATCCACTCCTTCAATCCTTCCTCCAATCTCATCTTCAATTCTTCCAATCTGATCCCAAAATAAATTCCACTTTAATTTAAAATAATCCTTCGATTCCTTTATTAATTCGAAATCAATTCCAAAGTGTTCACTTCAATTTTCCATCTAATTGCAACAATTCATCAAAACTCATCTTCCAAATCAATTCCAAAATTATTGCACAAATTCCATCCTCGTCTATGAAAATCTTTCCAAACGCATCATCATTTCAATTCTTGAAAAAAAGGGAAAAAAGCAGGATCGCAACCATCAGCCAGCCTGATCACTATTCACCTGACTAATTGCACCTGACTTCTGTCTGAAACGGAGCAATTAAGTTTTCCAACCTGAAAGGAATCGCGGTTGATCTTTACGCGGAGCCTTTATAATGGGGTAACGGGCACAATGGCGGCGGAACGAGGGGCGAAATGAAGTTGCAAAGGCTCGTCCAACCTTCCATTAATCGGCCACGTTGTTCGTTATTAAGCCGTCGAGTTACTCTTTCCTGGACGGATCGCAAACACTTTATTCCTTATTCGAAAGAGAGAAATTCCCCTCTCCAGAAGCCGGAAAATCGAGTGAAATTAATGTTAATTGGCCTCAAGGCGAATATTGAGGATAAAATAAGTGAAAAGAAAGAATTGTTGCTCGTCCAAATTTATTCGAGAATCGTTCGATCAGCTTCACTTCCGAAGAAATGAAACTTGAAAAGGGGGTTTTAGGATGAGGTCGGTATGAGCCTTCTGGCAACACGCCGTCTGAATCAAACAAGCTTCGATAATTTCGGTTTCATTAGGTGACTACTCTCTCTCTCTCTCTCTCTCTCTCTTCTCCCTCTGTTTAAAGGCCACCAGTATTACGTGTTGGATTCCGTGTCGAGTGAGTTCACGGTGTATAGTTCACATCGTGTATAGCCGTTGGGTTACGACGATTCGAACGTCAATACTTTGTGTATACCAGCCTGCTAAGAAAATTTATTTCCACGCGTGGGAAAATAATTTCAATTACTTCGAATCGATGTTACATATTTTTCAAGTGAAGAAAAAAAAGATTAAAATTCGTTGTTGTATTTTGTATTTTTAAATAATTCGTTTGAAATAATGATTTATGGATTAAATTAATCGTTCGATAAATTTATTCCTCCCATATTTTTGCCCGAGTTTCATCCGTACTTCTACACACCTCTGGCATTCTCATCTTATTTCTCCAATCGGTACATTCAAATATTTGACTCCCGAGAGGATTCCCTGTCGCAAGGGAAGAAAAGATGAAGTGTCCCTTCAAGATTCTCGAGTGGTCGAAAAGATTCTCGTCGTTTGTGTTCGAGGCCAGGGGAGACGGGCCTCGACGATCTTCCAGCGAGGAATAATTCAAGTGTAAACGATTAAAGGCAAGCAAGCACCTGGGACAAAAGGCAGTATGAGTACACGTATGCTTCTTCTGCAATTTTAAAAATGCTATTTCCCCCGGAATGGAAGAGAAGGGGGGTGAAAATTCGGTTGAAAAGGGGGATGGAACGTGCGCAGGTTGAGTTTTTTGCAAGGAACAATTGAAATTATTATTAAGAAAGCTTGGTCTTTTAGATTCAATTTCTCGATTTCACACGATTGTAAATGAATATATATACCTGCCATTTAATGCTTCATCTTTTTGTGAGAAAATTTAATTAAAGAAGATATATTGATTTAATTAATTAAGATAATTAAAATATATCAGTTTTCTGTTGAAGAAAAAAATTTTGGGCAATCGGAGGGGTCCCTTCTCGTTTCGATTACGTACCGGCCGATCTTAAAACGTTCGTTTCCACGTGGACGATAATATTGACGTAAATCAAGGTGGTAATTTCGAGCCTGTACATTGCTCTCGCATACACTATGCACGGCTTAAGTGCAGTGAACAAGGCCAACCACTTAACAAGGTATTATTAACTGTGCAACGTCTGCGTGGAAGTTACAATGCAAGGATATTACAAGGATGCCGCAACGAAGATTTTACTCCTTACTTCCCTCAATGATGGCGTCTCTTTCATTTCGAGAAGACTCGGGAATTTAGTTACGAGAGAGAAAAATTATCGAATCGATATTTTTTGTTTTTTTTTTTTTATAACAATTCGAATAAAAATGTTATTTATTGTGGAAGATTTTTCTGTTATCAAGAGGAATATATCCGATGACAAATAATATAAATAAAGGATTGAATTTAAAAGAACGAATAAATGAAAAAAATTTAAACCAATTGTAAAAAAAAAAAAGAGAAATGATTAATTTTTGTTGAAAAACTTGTAAATAACACGTATCGTTTCAATAACCCATACAATTAACATTGTATCATACATTGTGAAAGAACGAAACAATGATCTGCCAAAAATTCCAAGTTTTATTCAATCGATATTTATTATACGGAACAAAAAACGCGTTTCAATAAACTGAATTAATATTTCGAAAACAATAGTCTGAAACAACGATAAAAAAAAAATTCGTATTCCAAAAATATTCATATACAGATTAATTTGTAATTGATAAAGCGTGGGTTGTAATATACTCAAATACTCGCTGCGAAACGTTTCGTTGTTTTACACTCTCTTTTTACTCCTCGTTTAAAAAAATCTAATTTAATTAGTTTCTAAATAAGGTAACAACTATGACTTTTTTTATTTCTTTTTTAATTATTTTTAAATTTTCAACATTTCTATAAGGGAGACAAAGGGAAACATTAATTTTTCTACTTTTTTAAATTAATTATTAAATTTTTTCATATATAGAATCTTATATATATATATATATAATAATTTTATTTAAATTATCTCGAAATTTTAAACATTTTTGTGCAGACATATGACATACTCATTAATTCACAATTCTGATTTTTTTCATTTATATAAAATCCTGTGAATTCAATTCAAAGGAATTTTTCTTTATTGCCTTTAAATTTCTTTAAATTTTCCTATAAACCTCTGTAGAATTTTTTCTATATTTACTATTTAATGTAATATAATCATTATACCGATAAAAGATTAAAAATTTGAAGATCAAATTTATGGAGGATTTCTCAATCATTTGTTTGCATCCAATATCGAAATTAATATCTTAAGACGCAGCACAACATGCGCGGCGCCAACCTTCCGGATATATTTGGTATCTAACATAAGAGTGAGACTCTTTGTCAAAATCGACAGAAACCGTTTGATACCATTTCTACGTGCCATCAACTTTATTGATCCACAAAGCTAATTTAAAGATTGGCGCCGAAATTTCTGATATTTTGTATCTTTATGGAAGATCATATCATACAACATCATCGGCTATTCTCGTTCTCCAATTTTCAGAATGCTTCTCGGAATCTATTCGAATGTTAGCAATGTGTTCTGTACGTTAGAATTTTTATCTTTCATTTGTATATCTTTTTTTGTGAAAATTATTATCATATCTATATTTTATTTGTAAATAAAATCAAGTATTAAATTTTTCAAATATAACGAATATAAACATTAACCTCTTTAGGAATACTATCTAAGACATTAAAGGTACTGTTAAAATACTTTCAAACCAATGATTGTTAAACGAAGTGAAATATTCGTAATATCTAATTTTTTTCTTTCTACTTGGAATAATTTTAATTAAAAAAAAATTAATAAACGTACATGAACGTGTCAGTATCTCTGAAGAGGTTAAGTAACACAATTTCGTTCAAATATTTCACAAATTCTCTTTTTCCTCATTCTATTATTTCCACAATTTCCATTCCATTATAAAATTTCAATTGTAAGAAAAGTTTACGAAGAAAAAAATCTTAACGAAGAAACGAGCCAAAAATCTTCGACGAGTAAAACTTCTTGCGCACAGGAAGAATGAATGGCGCGCAAACGACAATTTGTGGATTGGATTCCGGGTGCGTTTTCAACGTGGCCGCGGCATGATGCAATTCAATTAACCCAATTGACTCGAGATAGCCGGTACGTGGTCCTAACACGGAACGTCCCTCGAATGTCAATATTTGTCAATGGCCAAACGGCAATAGGCGTCCAGTGATTGCGTGCACGCGTTTCTCATACGTGTGCCGCCATAATTACGCGTTCACGCGCCATCTGGTGAAAGCGATCCTCACTAACGAATGATGGTCACAATCCTGCTAACAGGTATCCCCTCGTTCCTGTGTAACGTCAGTCTTTTTCAATGATTGATTGGATTCATTTTGATCCAATCATTGATTGGATGCGAATTTAGTTTTTCAGCGTGGAACGAAGGAATTGTTTGAGATAAAGATGGAACAGAAACGTCTGCTTAATTTGTTTAAAGCGAGTGAAAGAAAAAAATGGATGTGTTACAATGTAAATGATTAGGTTAGGATTCTGTAGGTATAGATTTGGTATATAGGTTTATTTAAAGAGAGTGAAAGATGTACGAAATGAAAGAAAAAGGATGTTCAAATATTATTATACATAAAGAAGGGATTAGTTAAGGATTTGAGACAGATTTATACATTTTTTTAAAAGAAAAGCAAAATTTAATTTGTACAATTTGCTTGAAGTTCATACACAAAGTATAGAAGATTAAATTTAAATTAGATTCGGAGTGGATTTTTTTTATTTGTTTGAAATTAGTAAAAAAAATAATGGAGAGAAAAAAGAAGAGAATGTCTTTTAAACTATAGGAAATTATTCTGATTAAATTTTAGATTTGAAGTAAATTTATGTGATTCGTTTGAAGAACATGGAAATGGAGAATATATTTCATTATCACAGATTTATAATATTATAGTATATTATATATACTTAACAAACGAATAATGAATTTTAATAATCCTTTAGTGGGCTAAAAATGTCTTTTTTAAAAATTGTAATGACAAAATGATAAAATTCACATCCCAAAAATTCGTCAAACTTATTCCTCCAATTTTCTAATTAATCCAAATCGATGAAAAATAAAAAAAAAAAAAAAAAAAACAAAATTATCATCCCATCGACTATTTCGAGAAAAGAACATCTTCGATCAATTTAATCAACCGTTAATTTAATTAATTTCCACTCGTTGGCCGATTACATTAATTAAATTTAATGGAAGCCTCACGAGTCTGATGATGGTTGAAGAATAAATTGAATATCGCGAGAGAAACGGAAGCTTCCAACCGAGGATTCAGATGAAACGAAAAGAAATGGATGTCGGTGGATAGAAAATTACGCGTTAGTCGGTTCCGCGAGTTCTTCGCCGAGGAATGAGGAAAAGAAAGGAGGCGAAGAATGAGAAATGAAGTTACCGGAACGAACTTTCGAGCCACAATTCAGTCTGTTGCTTCGCAGATGGCGCGAGAAGGTGATGACTTCTGGCTTGCTAGGCCTTCACAATAAAGAAACGCATGGTTCTGGAATATTTTTTATGAATTCAATTTTATTTTACTTTATTTATTTATTTAAGGATTTATAAACATTTTGAAATTTCCTTTTTTTGGAAATAAATATTTTAACGCGAGGGATTATTATTAATAATTGTTTAATTCGTTAAGTTTAAATTTGATATAAATCAACTTTTAAGAATTAAAAAAAAGGAAATTCGTAGAAATATCTCTATTCTCGTTTGTGAAAATTTATAAATTAGAATGCTAAAATGTTATTAAAATGTTTCGTAAATTATTGGTGAAAGATTAACTCTGATTTTAATAAAAATAGTTTTCCTTTGAAAAAATTTAAAAAGAAAGGAAACTCGTCTAAATTCGGATAAAATGCTTCTCTATTGCTTTTAAATTTCCAGAATTTCGAGAGGACAGTTGAAAACTGTTTCAAAAAATTGAACGTTTCAACAATTTTGAATGAAAATCACCTTTGCTAAATGAAAAAAAGAAAGCAAAAAAACCAAATTACAATCACGATTTATTGATAAACGATTCAAATATTTAAATTCATTTCAACGAACGACATCATCTCAAAATAGATAATAGATCTGTCTTTTTCATCAGAAAAAGAATTAAATTGCAAAAGGAACAATAACATATTCGAAGATTATTACTAAAAAGATACTTCATTTGGCAGAATCCTTCATCGAATCTAAAAAAAAAAAAAAAAAAAAAAAATGTATCAAGCATATTCGCGTAGACAGAGACATTTTCAGTTCTCCATTCATCCTGTTTCATCCACGCTTCGTCCAACGTCGTATTCGATGCGACGTGTAAAAATAAAATGAAGAGAAGAGAAAGGGAGAGAAAAAAGAAAGAAAAAACCAGATTTCCACTGGAGCCCTGGAAATTCTCCCTTGTGTCGATGGTCGTGCGTTTCCTATTTAATTAACGAAAAAAAAAAAAAAAAAAAAAAAAAACGCCGCCTCCTTTTCTCCCGATTCGTCACACGTGTCCACGTTAGAGCACGCGACAAACGCAATCCGCAGCGGTCTCGATATTGACTTTAATAAGCCTCGTTGACATTCAGTGGTCGTGTTCACCTCTCTGTCTCGTGGACCACGCGTCGTGAGGGGAGAGAGAGAGGGATCGTGCGCAGGATAGTTTAATTAGCCGAGACGACGATTCTTTGATTGGCTGTGAGAATCGTTCGTTGGAGAGGGGATTCTGTTTTTTTTTTTTTTTTTTTTTTTATAGATTGTGCTCAAATTGATGGCAGGTGGAATATTTATTGGAAATGGATCCGGTTGTTAGCTGTAATAATATTTGCATGGTCGATTCTTTTTCTTCCTTTTTGATCCAAGTTTTGTGTGAAGATCTCTTAGTTTATAGAGATCTTGTTTTTAATTTTGAACTTTTCCTTTGCGAGTCTTGATCGGATTAAGGATCTCAAGATTTTTATTGTTTTATTACAAACATTCTCAAAGGATGTTTACATATACTGGGACTTATAAATCTTAGAAATTATTGTAAGGAACATTCTATTTTGATGAAAATATTCCAGTTTGAAAAAAGAATTTTTCCATCTCTCTTCTTTTATTTATAAACACCTCATAGATATCCACAATATTCTAAACCTTACCTCCCTAACTCCATCTACCTTAATCTATTCCAATCCAAACATTCCATGTTCCATCCAACAATAATTTTCTCATCTCTAATAATATTCCCAGATTTTAAGGCTCCATAATATACACATTTATAACCTCCTAACTCTTCCATTATTATCTATTATTATAATATATCTTAACTCATCTCCAAACTATCACACTCTTCAATAACAATATTCCTTGCACAATGAACCACCACATACCTATAAATGTATAATCACAATTATACATTTTCCAAATAATTTCCTCTAATGATTTCTCACATAATCTACGAATCTCTCCATTGATTACCAGATCACCAATCTTGAATCCGAGTTACAGCGTTGTCGATTTTTCCCGCCATTATGCCAGCTCGCTGGATAACGAAGCGTAATGGCGGCTCGATCTGATTAAACCGTGGACCAAGGCTTTGCTAATCCGGGAAAATTTGTTCGCTCGTCACGAGTCGATGAAAATCCACGTCGGTATGGATAATAGAATCTATAGAGGGATCTATAGAGATCTTGCTGAATTTTTGAAGCTTTCTTTTCGAGTGTCGGGAGATTTTTAGGTTAGGAATAATAATGAACTGACCAGTCAATTACGCCTTTCTTCCAGGAATTGAATCTTTCAGTGAACGATTAATGGTAGACAGGCGGAGCTGGACTAACCGGAAGTAATAAGCACGGATCATCGGTCAAAAGTGAATCGAAACGAATTTTATTTGGTTTGACGTGCTAGTTTGTTGGGACAATTCTCTCTCTCTCTCCTCTTTTTCTCTCGATGATTCGAGGCGTTCTGGGCTGGAAAATTGGAAAATTTTTGACAGAGGTTTTTTTCTTTATTCTTTTTGAAAGAGATCGAATTTCCTGGACAAACTTTTTTTGGCTGAAACTGGAAGTCACGAGGTTGATGAGATTAAAAGTTCGGGGAGATTTTAGCTAATAGTTGCAAATTGAAAGAGATTAAAGGAAGAGAAGTGGTTTGGCATGGAGGATTAAATGGTGATAATGGGATTTGGATATTTTGTGTTAGAGTGGATGAGAGTTGCGTTCCCTGCCGTGGTTAAAAGGACCAATTTGACGTTCCCCTTTGACCCAGTGTAATTTCTCGATCCACTTCCTTCGACTGGATTAAGTACATTAATTATTCGATTTAATTGTAATAATTTTTAAAAGACAGAAATTTTTGAATTTAATCTTCTTCTCTTTGAATTATTCTCGTCACCTTGGTTGACTATCAAACCGGTCACGATTAAATATTAAACTTGAATTATACTTTCCATGCATATTTAATTCACACGATTTAGCTGGAAAAAAAAATCCAAAAATTCGTTAAAAATTTTTTAATCGATGTCCTTAAAATCTGGCAACGTGTCAACAAGAAGAGATAAATAAATGCACGATAATCTTTTATTGCCAAGAAACACGAAAATTCGAGGCGAGCAAGCAAGTATATGGAAGTATCTCTCCTCCTCCTCCTCCTCCTCCTGAAGTTCGATCCACTCAGGTCTGGAGTGGGACTCGGAGAAGGTGGAATTTTTGAGAGGCGATGTCTTTCGCGCGATCCTGAAACGGAACAATGGACTCCTCGACGTGCCGTCTCCACCGTTCGACCCGTTGGCCCCTTTTGTACCGAAAACAATGGATACCCTGAAAGAAGACTCTTCCAACCCTCCTCCCCCCCCTTCTTCAACGTGTATCCTGACTCGCGTGAAAATCCTCCTCCGTTCGAGATCGTATCGCGTAATTCGATTCTAAGTCGAACAACCGAAAACCGCGGATTCCGCGCAAAACTTCGTTCCAACCTGAGCTAGATAAAATTATCCTAATTTTTCTTTCTTATTTTCTTCATCTAACTCAACTTTATTCAATATTATATAACGTAATATATCAATTGTTTCTCAATTCTTTCAATAATTAACCACACGATCGATACATTTAATTTTTCCTCTCATAATAATTATTAAGCGAAAAGATTTTTTCTTTTATGCGTAATCAATCAATTAATAATCGCAATCGAATCTTAAAAGCAAGGATAAATATCGTATAATGAATGAATTCGTTTATGACGTATAAACTCGAACGACACTCGCTCTCAGTCGAGTTGATCTTACAAACCGCGAGTTTGTAATCACAGGATATTGGCGGACACGCAAAGAGAGAAACAGGGAGAGGGTAAACGTTTCCAGGCGTACGATCAAATGGCGTAATTCGTCGGAAATAACGCGAGGCAACGGCCGAATTCTCGCCCTCTTGTTTGTCGTCCCTCTATTCCTCCCCTCGTTTTGTCATTAGGCTAATTATCGGCGAATGAATCGTGCGGGGGTGGATCTCTCGATCCAGACGGATCTGTTGATGAACGATCGAAATTGAGATAATGAGATGGAAATTGGAAATCTCTCTCTTTTTCTTTTTCTTTCCTTCCACGTTTTCCTTCCTCGCGTCCACCGAATTGAATCGAATCAGCTTCTGCCTTTCCTCGACTTCGAATTTTAAGATTGATCGGTGGGGTAAATTATACAATTATAGATCATTACTGATCATTCCAAAGCTATATTTGAGTAAAATATGATTAACAATTTCAAAAGTAAATAATCATTCGATTTCTTCTTTCATTCAACTAAATACGTATTCCTGCACAACGGTTTTTCTGCTAATCAAAGAAAACTTCGAAACTTAGTGGAAGCTTAGCTGGGATATACTGGATATAGGAAAGAGCAATAATTCATACTATCGTCCCACTTTCCACGATCTCGGGGATAATTCCACGGGGAGGATCGAAGTCTAAGGCCTAAGCGTCCTGATCCCGATTACATCCGGAAGTTGTCGCCATTTGCGAAACTTTTCGAGTGGATCACGCGAGTGTATCTCGGGACTTTTTTTCATGCGGGGTTAATGCGTCCCAGAGGTGAGAGGATCGTGAAGAGAAAATGTTTATTCTCGCCGGATTCTCTGTGGAAACTAAACTCGGCCGATTATCATCGTTCTTTTCGATCTTTTTTCGGAAAGTTTGCGAGTTTCCTCTTTTTATTGCTTGGATCAACAACGCGTTTGGATTTTATTTTATTGTTGCACACATCTCATCGTTTTGGCACGTCTTGAATTTTTGCGTTTCGTTAAAGATTTCTCTTCGAATTTTATGCTCTACTCTAGCTTTCTACGATTTTATATATAAATAATGCATCTTTTGTTTTCAAAAGAAGTTTTGTCGCTTGATCTTGGGAACAATACTCGATTCGATATGAACAGAGGAGGATCGTAAATTATCGTGTTAGGTATGCGTCGACGAGCGAATCGTTATCGT
This sequence comes from Apis florea, assembly GCF_048593485.1. Lineage (NCBI taxonomy): Eukaryota > Metazoa > Arthropoda > Insecta > Hymenoptera > Apidae > Apis > Apis florea. The sequence continues at coordinate 5,865,205 of NW_028256549.1, read as the reverse complement.
TATCGATGACGTAGGAAAGAGAGGGACAGAGAAAGAAGTGGGTAAGAAGTGAGGAAGACGGAGAAAGGGAGGATCGAGAGACTGGAACAAATCGCTGGGAGATCCCTTTTCGGATTATCAGTGGCTGGCCTGGATTCGTCTGAACACGTACGAACCGTTTCCACTGGCTCCCTCGTCCATTGTTTCGACTCGTCGACCCGTAATAACCCGTGTTTTTCTAACACCGGCCCCTAAAACCCTGCAACCGATTCACCCTTAGAGATTTCGCTTTATTCGATCGAGTGAAATTCTCTTCACGATTTCACGTTGATGGATTTTTTTTTTTTTTTTTTTAATTTCTTTCGATCGTTTAATTCAATTGTCGCGTTTACTTACTATTTTCTTCTTTTAAAATTGTGATTATTTCTTATTATGATACGATAGAATAATTACACTGTACGAGATTCTGTACGATGTAAAATATTTTTTTAATTTTGTTTTTTGGAATTTAGTTTAAAGTATTAAATATAGAAGTTTTGTGGGTGATTTGATTATGAAGATTTATACTTGCATTCTGGAATACGATAATTTCGTGACGGAATGTTCGCGCATCGAAAATTCTACTCGCCTGCCTTACTTTCAATTAACACTTCATCCACCAACTATCCAATCGCCCTAATTTAACGCAGAGCACGTGATGACCATCGATGATACGGTACAAATTAATAGATTACCTTCGTTTTACATAATACGCGGGAATGTTCGGTTCCCCAGCGACCATTACGCAAGGATTAAGTGATACGAGTCGGCCATTGATCAGACAGCGAGTCATTTCTGATGAAATCGCAGTTGCATTACGGAATGAAGGATGGAGGAAGAGGCAGGATGGAGAGAGAAGGATATACAGTTCATTAAACGAGCCATTTTCTGTTTTTTTTTTTTTTTTTTTTTTTCTTTCGCAAACACAACCAATCTTGCGTAGAATGCATCTCTCTGCATTCGGGTTGCTCGTTCTACCAGCTGCAGATTTCACGTGGCAGCAGCAACCCCTAGGCTTTCTTTCGTATTTCAGAACTAAATCTCGGCCATTCATCATCAATCGTGAAGAGATGGCGAGAGAGAGAGAGAGAGAGAGAGAGATACAAAGAGAGAAGCGCGCATCGTGCGTTCCATGCGTGTTTTTATCTTGTGCAAGTTGGAAGGATGTTGGAAACGAGGATACATTTCCCTGGGTACCGGCACAAATTCAAGAAAAATGGAGAAAGAGAGAAGAAATTGTACGTTTTTGATTATATATACATGAAACACTGAGGGAAGAGGTTTTACAAATCCCTAAAACACTCTCCTCCTTCTCTTCCCCCAGGGATCGATTTCTCCGTAGAAGGTTCTTTAAATTCGTTTGCATGTTATATTTGAAATCGCTCAACATCGTGTTGAACTAGCGGATTAAAAATCTTGAAGGAAAATTGATGAAGAGGATCATGATTCGAAGAATTTTTTTAAAACGTTTTAAAGATCAAAGAAGAAATTGTCTTTTCTCATAGAATTCAAAGATACAAATAGAGAGAAGATGATATTTATAAATTTGAAAGTTTTCCTATCCTGAAAATTTATTTCTAATGAAATATTTGCGAAGAGATACAAATAAATAAAGGAAATATAAGATTAATTGTTCAAGAATGATTTTAATCACAAGTTATAAATTAAGAGTGTAATTTCTATTTAGAAAAATTCCAGATTGATTTTTCGAAGATCTTTTTTTCCCATGGTGATTTTTAATTTTAAAGAAAGTATTTTTAACGATATATGGAAGACACTGATAGAAAATAATGTATAGAATGCGAGGAAAAAATCGAAGAAAATAAATTTCAATAATCTGGGGGATTCGATCGTGGGACCAACTCGATCAAAAGCGAACATTTTTCCCATTTAGCCACGAGAACAACAGCAAATACTTTCTTTTTCTTCATATATAATGATCACGGAATATTAATCAATTTTTAGATATTATTTAATTAATTTATATTAAAACTTTTGGAACTATTTTGAAATTCCTTATTGGATTATACCTTTAAAGTTATTTTTTATTGTATTATTTCTGATTAATCTTTTTATTCGGATCTCGTTATTTTATTTTATTCTTTTTATCAAAAAAGTGAAAAACTTTCCATCCTCGATTCTTGTTTAGCCACGATCACCGACAAATGCATGAATTGTAGAAAGGACTTACCGAGGAAGGCTTTCATTAAAATCGGCTTCCTGGTCAGGATAATCCAGCGACGATCGGGCAAGAAGACTGTCGGCATTAAATTTTTTCTGTGGCCAGAAATCTGAAAAAAAAAAAAAGGAAAAAAGGTTAAAAGATCCGATTAAATTCGACTCTTTTTATCGATTCAAATGCCGTTCTTCGTTTGAAGGATCCTCGGCTAAAGTCGTTCAACTTTAATTACCACAATTTCGATTTCCCGTAAATTTCATTATAATCCTCAAGCACCAACCTATATTCATAATTGTATCGTAATTGGATTAAACCAGTTTCAAGTATTTCTCATTTACATACTTCGTTTCGTTTCATTTTCTGATATTTTTTAACCTATCTCTATCTCATCAAATTTGTAATTTCACCCTCGTTCATTATTCCATTCCATTCCAAACTCTATACATTTTACAAACTAATTGGCACGCTAAACGGTTTTCAGAGAGTTTTCTAAAAATTATCTCGGAATCATTATTTATTAGAAAACTTTGTGATACACAATTTGTAACGCAAAAATAAATTAATAACAAAATAACCAATCGTCAGAAGGTGATCTAATTTAAAAAAGAAGAAAACAATTAATATATAATATAAATATATATAATATATAAATTTCGCGAGGAATTCTCGGGGCAATTTCAACGAAGGAAGAAAATAAAAATAAAAATGGAACGGCTTAGAGAAAACGAAGTTAATTAAATCTGCCAACCTCCTCGATCTTCGATCATCAACCGCGATAAAACGGCCGCCATTGCAACCACTACCACTCCTCCTGCTCGTTCGTGACTCTCTCCTGGCCCCCGAAGTCATCGCGGAACAATGATTTTCTATTCTGGTTAGCCACTTCGACCGAGTCGAAGGACGGTGGAGTGCTACTTCCGTAGGCAGTTTCTTAAAGAGGGAAACTAATTGGTTATAAAATGGCCTCCCACGGAGCGGCCTTGCAAAGTCGCGTGTTAAGCATCCTCGATTCGCCAACCCCTTCTCTCGCACGATATCCCCTGTGCAAGAAGGGGTGGCGTGTCGAAGAACGGTTTAAAGTGCGGCCAGATCCGCCATTTTAACAGATTAAATTTTTTACGCAACTTCAGGCAGAATCCCTCTTAAGTGATATATTCATCTTACGAGACGAAGACGAAAGACGTAGTTTGAAAGGTATTTAGGTGAGCTAGTGATTGTTTTTCAAATTAACTAATTGTGTGATTTCTATATCAGAGAAAATGAAAGTTTAAAAATGACGAAGATTAGGATTCCGAGGTTTATCTGTTTACTGCTCGAGTCTATTCAACGATGAAATTGGATTAAAGAAAAGGGAGTCGGCCAATTGTCTTCCCGTTCTTTTTATTCTTCTTCGTGGAATTAAAACTGCTTCGATTTATGCACGGATGGGAAAATTGTTTGGAAAGTTTCGGTTTCGTATCCCCTGTTTAACTTGGTAACGAGAATATAACCTTTTCTTGGAACAAATTAACTTTAATCCGTAATCAGAAGTATATTTGGTTTTTCATTTTCTGTAATGTAACGAAATCTTTGCAAATACTATATATATATATATAATGTACGAATTGTTATAAATTATCGTCTAAGTCATCTGCAAACATGACAAAGTTATTTTACTATCTTTACAATATTTTATCACAATTTTCATTGATTCAAATAAAAATATTTTATATCTGAATAATTCGTGTTTCCGTCCTCTTTAAAATAAAAACACGATATTCGAAATAACGAGGAAATAAAAATTCTGATCAACTCGTATCGAGACTCGAAAATGAGAGAAGGTAAAAATCGAAGTGAAAGAGACTTCAGGACTTTTGGTCCGCCATCTTGCCCCCAAGATCCTCGATCTCGACTCTGTGAGACAATCGGTATCGACAACACGTAAAATATTTATCGAACGTCATCGGGCGAACGACAAACAAGGAAAACGGAAATTGGAGAGGAAATAGACGGAGTCGGTTTGAGAGGCGAGGTGGATCAAAAGACACGTTCTGTAAACTCTTTCCTCTGGAACGCCGTGCCGACGTTCTTGTAAATTAGAGACGGTCGACCAAACGATAGTTCCACTCACCGTGGAATTTTCAATCATTTTTCCCGCGCTCTGATCACGTTCACGCGTGTACATAGTACATCTAATGCCATAAAAGAGAATTATGTATATGTATGAATTATGGAGATCAAGTCTTTTTTACCCCTGTGAATGGAGTGGGCTAAAATGGGATATCGAGATATTTTTCAAAAAAAAAAAAATCAAAAGAGAATTACGTTGAATTATGGAGATCGAGTTTATTCGAGTGGGAATAAAATTTCTATTTTTAACGGAAGATAAAGAAATAAAAATTCTTGGAGGGAATATTTGTATTAATAATATATTATTCGTTAATGTTGGTTTTTAAATATTATTTATATTTTTTAATGTATTTTCAAAATACGTTTACATATTGTTTTGCATAAAGACGTGTATTTAAATTTGTTTAATTAAAATTAATATCAATAAAATTATATCGAAGAAGATGGATTAAATTTAATATTACGAATTCAAGTATCAAATACAGCTACATAGATGATTCTAATATAACGATATCACTATTAATTAAGGATTTTGTGATTAATAGATGCAATAGGCAATTTCAAAAGCAATTTTAGCTAACTAACTTGTGCATCTGTCTTGTGCAATTTCGATCGAATAATAATTAACAATTGAAAAAGAACATTTTTTTTTTTTCAATTATATACAATTTTATTTTCACCAATAAAACGAATCAACAATGATAATAATCATTCAATAATTATTATCATACCTATTTTCTGATTAAATTTTTTAACTACAGTAAAACAATCATCTGATCTGATTTATCCGATCAAGTATCAATCCCTAATTAATATAATTATTCCAAGGTACTGGAAACAATCTCACCAGTTCAGAAACTGCATTCGGTTCCTCCAAATTTCATCAATTTACTTAATCCCCCTTCCTCGAGTTCTCCAGTTGACCAAAATTTAATTCAAAGGAAACTGATGGCAAGGTAAGCTATGAAAGAAGCAAAAAGAAACAAGCTATTAAGAAGAAAATAACGAGACGAATTATACTATCAACAATTTGTCAATCTGTTCTGAATTTTCGATTCTTCTCTCGTTCTCAATCATTTAAAAAGAAAAATTTAAAAAGAAGATCAAGAAATGTATCAGACACATACAAAATATTTAACATTCAATAATATATCTAGAATCATCAACTCTCCAAAGAAGAGACATCTATCACACAAGCGCCATAAAAGTCAAACACCAACAACTTCGACGAAAATTCAAGAGAGAAAGAAAAAATCGATTCTAATTTCATTCGTCACACATTACAGCCAAATGTCACGGTCTCAATGAGAATCGTAGGCGGGACTTGATGACTCGTCGAAAGAAAAATATATTTCACACCTTCTGCCAACATTTTCCCCCCTAATTTATTAACTTCGCCCCCAAAAGGTCGCTGCACGTGTACAGGCGTGGGAGAGGATTCCTCCCCCTTGCTCCATTGGGATGTGCTGCTCCGGAAGAGATCTTAAGAGATGGGGTTAAGTAGAATCGTTTTGGAGGTTATGGCACGAATTATTCGACCATGGAATCATTGGTTGAATCGTGGGATTGTTTGCGGATAGGTGATTTTTGGAATTTGGAATTTTGGGGGTGAGAGAGATTTTGGTCGATGGATATGATTATTTGTGGACAAATTGTAGAAGCCTTTGAAATTTGGAACTTTAGGATAACTTGGTCCATTGATTTTTGATAGATTCTGATGTGGAAACTTTGGAATTTTAAAGATGGAGGATTCGGTGAATTAGATTAGAATTGTAGATAAATTGTCGAATTTTTGGAGGTTGAAATTTTGTACGAGATAGATGTTAGTGATGTGATTAATTAGGATAGAAAGTTTTTTAATAAATAAGGATGTGGGTGTGTGCACGAAGCATGGAATTGTAGGTAAATTATTGAAACTTTGAAACTTTAAACGTTAGAGATGAATAATGTGAGCTTTGGTTCGTTATAGGAAGATTTTCGACAGATCCTCTTGATCCTCAGAATGAAATAATGTAGATTAATTATTAAAACTTTGAAATTTGGAATTTTGGGAATAGATATTTAATCGATTAAACGTTGTGGAATTTTAAAGATTATTATAAGAATATTATATTTTTGTTTGATTGAAAAGATTTTCAAATTTTTAAAATGGCATTATATGTGGACAGTGAGATTTGAAATAAATTATTGATATTCAGAATTTTAATTTATTATGACATTAATTTAATTAGAATGAAAAGATTATTATGCGGACAGATGATTTGTAATTTTGAAAATAATTATTATAAGATGTTTCTATTATATTCAAAGTAGAATTATTCTTTTTCTTGATGCAAATTTAAATTATAGAATTGCATATAAATTATTGAAATTTAAAAATTCCGAATTTTACGGATGATCATTTTATTTTATTATTTAATTAGCCATTTTTAAATTTGAAAATTTAGAGATGATTATCACTTGTTTAATAAAGGATAAAATGACTTTTCAATATCGATAAATTACTTAGCCATAAAAAAAAAATGACGAATCAAAAATATTATAGTTTCCTCGTTATTTGCTATCGTGTATCGGATGTACTAATATACCATAAACCCTCATATACAGTAATATGTTTGCAGATATTATATTACAATGTTTACTTACAATTATAATTGGAATATAACTCCATGAGATTGTTTGAGGATAAACTATTTGGAAATTTGGAACATTGGGGGTGATTATAATTGGGTTTGGCCAATTAGGATAGATAAATAATATAGACATTGCTACGATTGAATGAATATTATTTATCAACCCATGATCTAAATAAAAAGAAATAAACAATACTTATAATTTATCAAAATTATTAAAATTCGTTCAAAAATCCTTTTTATACGAGATACAAAAATTCATTAATTACAAATATAATTATAAATAATTGATAATAATCATCACACACATTTATATACGTGCAAATTTATCTCCAATTTTAAAAACTAGCCATTCGTTAAAGTTAACTAAAAATCTTAAGAGTTCTTAAAAAAATATAAGAATTCCACGACAATTCCTGTTAAACGAGGGGAAATAAATTCTGAGATAACGTCTGGTACGCAATTTTTCGTAATTTTTACGCGTATTCACGGTCAAACGCCGCCTCCAGCATTATTCACACTGACTTTGTTATAATATACACACGAAGACATTAGAATTTATTTGCATACCGCGGAAACAGCTTTCCCGATATGAAATTACCAGCGGATGTGTTTCTACTTCGTGTTCTACAAATAAGCTCGTGTCTCGCCCGGAAATGTCATGGTTCACGTTGACCCAACACCCTTTCGAACAGATGCAAGCTTTCCCCTCTTCTTTTTCTCCTCGCTTGGAAAAAAAAAAAAAAAAAAAAGAAGGGGCGAAACAAAAATTTCGCAACTTTTCTGGGCACAGATATTAATTTGCGAATGGAAATTATCAAAAATTGTTCACTAACTAACTTTTCTATGAAAAATGATTCATAGATGATGAATAATAAGTATTAACTGGCAAATAAATAATTATTAATAAGTAACAACATGCAGTCTTTTCTTGTGGAGAGGATAAATATATAAAGATGTTATATTTTATATATATAATTTGTGAATTAATTTTGGACACATTGTGTATCACGTTATTCTTTTCCACCTTTTTCTTCCCAGTACCCATTTTGATTCTTATTTTCTTCCTGTTTGACAATTTATTATATCGTTCTTCTTAGCTTCTCTGTGTTTGCACTTTCTTCTCCATCTTCTTTTTTTTTTTTTTGTTTTCATTTGTTTTTCACTGGTTTTTCCTCTACCATTTTATCCACCGGTTGATGTTGGTCGCTCGCTTTTTTTGCAAGGTCCCTTGTTAGTTTAATTTTCTCGAGGCCGGTTTTAACTTTCTCGCTCCTACTCTGTTCTCTCTTTTTTTTGTTCTTTATCTTTCTAATTTTATTCCTTCAGCGAACTTAATTTTTAACATTTCAATCAAATTATAAAGTATTGTAGCATTTTATGCATTTTCAGAATTATTTTTTAAACACCCTGTATAATTATGCTTCATATTACAAGTATTTGCATACACATCCACCTTCCAATATTTCTTCATCTATATTCTATATTCCATCACTTCACAATATGAAATAAAATTTTCACGAATGCAATGAAACAATAATAATACAGACTATCTTTTTATTTTTTATTTTTTTTTAAAATCTTATCACTCAAAAGACTTAAATAGACGATGATTCAAGATTACACGAATGAGCAACGATCCACATTACGACAATAAGCAAAATACGGACATCGAGAAAACACTATAACTCGTTGATGATCGTATTTTATTGCCGTCACATTCGTCTTCTGGATACTTTGTTTTCTTTCCAGACCTGACAACACGTGTTCCGGATATTGAGAATTCATGGCGGCCCATAGTGTCCCGAAAGAAGAATATTACTCCTGAAATTTCCCTCGCGATACAATTTGAAACGAATTTCTGTCGAATTCGAGCGAAATACACGAAAATTGATTTCGAATAGATTGAACGTCAATATTTTCCTGTTCCTTTTCGCCAAGTTTTAATTTTTCAACTTTCGTCTAATTGTCAAATTTTCAAATAAACTTTACTAAATTTTAAGCTTTGAAATTTCTTAATTCTCAAATTTCCACGCAATCAAGGTTTTACTAATTTCTAAATATTCAAGTTTTCAATTCCTACGATTACAAGTTTTTTAATTGTTGAAAACTTTTGAATATCCGTAATTCCAAAGTTTTTTAAATTTCCAAATTGTTCAATTTCCAATGTTTCAAATTTTCAATTTCCAACATTCCAATTTTTGTTAATTTTTAATTCTCTGTTTTAATAAATAATCGAAATTTCAATTTTCTAAATTTTCAACTTTCCACACCCGAAATCATCTACATTTCAAATTTTCCATTCCGTCCATCCTCGATCAAACCCTATCAAAATTTCCTCAGAATCTAAAACTAAATTTATATCAAATAGCCAAAGCTTCATATTTCCGAATTTTCAACCCTCCACCAAAATCATCATCTCAAATTTTCAAAATTTCCTATTTCGAAATTTCTCTTGCAAATCAATCCCAAAAACTATGTTTCTAAATTCGATTTATCGGAAGGAAAATCCATTTATTAACCAAATTTCCAAAAACCTCTCAATCATCCTCGACATCCATATCTCATGTGAAAATTTCGAATCGATCAAGAATACTACTTCGTTCCCATCGTTCGAACGGTCATTTCCACTCATCTCCCTGTCCTCCCCTTCCCCCGTTTCAACCAATCCTATCTGGTCCATTTCGTGCCATTGGTCCCGTTTTCGTTTCGACCGAGAAACGAACGCATCGCGATATCAAACTCGAAGAGAAAGAAACCGATTGGGAAAGAAAAGCTTGGCGATAACCACGAGGGAAGAGGGTTGATAACGAGTGGAACGAGTTTCCCTCGAAGAGAATGGCCGTTAAATCGACGAGAAGAATCGAGTGTAACCGATACACGTATTGTGGAAATTCGAGGAAACGTAAGATGTTACTGGTTGGATTTATATTGTTCTTGAAGATGGGTGATTTTTTTTTTTTTTTTTTTAAAGAAAACATGATTCTCTTGAGTCGAGAAGTTCGAGATGGACAGTTTCGTTTCGTTGGAAATATATTGTTATTATGTATATGCGATAGAAAGATTTTGATCTTTTTCTTTTTTTTTTAGTAGAGGGAATTGTTGTATGATTCTCTCGTTTCGTTATTCTAAATTTTATATTTATCGTGAAATATAAAAAAGAAATATCAACGAGGCTAAATTTATTCTTTCATTTTTTTTTTTCTTCGATGAAGAAGTTTAAGAGAATTTTTAGCAGCAGATGCTCTGCATGATTTGCATAACGATAATTTTTATTAAAAGTAAATTTCAGGTTGTATTAAAAATTGTTTAAGTATGTATACGTATCATCGATTCCAATCTTCCCCATTTTGGGGGAGGGGGAGATACAAGACGATCGTGCAATTTCAAGAAAACTGAGACAGGATTAAATGACTTGTAAGTGATCGAGGGGATCGAGGGATACCGAATCAGGGCAATAAATTCATTTCTTGGTTTGCGAATTGTTCCGGAAGAGGCACAAGGGAGTGGCGATTCACGAAAATATTCCACCATCATTACATCTTGAATAAATGTCTACAAATATTTAAACATTTCAAGATTTTTCAAAATCCTTTTTCGTCGATTAACACTGCGAGAAAATATATATCATCTTTATCAATTTGTTTAAAGAAGACGCAACTTAATTAAAATTAAAATTCCATCAGAACAGAATTAATAATTTAACAAATCGAATTGCTATTTTGCAATATCGGGTACGAAGAAAAATATATATATTTAAAAAGAAGGGAGATCGAAGAATTTTAACCTCACGAAAATCATATCATATCGCGAATAATCAAATTTAAATCAAACAAAAAGTAATTACCACGCGGTTCTTCGTGCAGAGGAAGACACGAGGATGAGAGAGGATCGACAGGTTTGGTATTAAAAAAAATAATGCGTGGGTTTCCACGTGATAAGATTACGGATTGCAATTGCTTCGAGTTGCAGCGAGAAAACGTGATCACAAACGATCTTGCCACTGTTCCTCGCGGAGACGTGATTCGCGAATAAAAATGTTCATTTGCACCACCTCTTCTTAACGCCTTCTGCAATCATAAGATTCCTCGCGAAAGTGATTGTTTCCTTTCTTCCTTTCTCATTTTCTCATTTCACTTCTTAAGCGTCGAAAAATTTGAGAAATTTATTCGTTCAATTCAACTCGTTCGAATCTTTTTTCACTTTCCAAATTCTCAGATTTCCGAATTTTCGCATCTTTAACTTTCCAAAATTTATAAATATATTTCTATTTTTTCAAACGCAATTCAAGATCTACGTTTCTCAAATTATTTAATTCTCAAATTTGCAATTCCCTTGTTCAAAAATTTACCCACCTAACCTAAAAATTAAAATTTACGTGGAAAGAATATTGGAAGGGGAACGAAATATTCCATCCCATTTACAAGAGCTTCAATCTGGTTTCGACGCAAAAAATCGACGCTGAAAACCATTCATTCTTCTTTCAAGAATAATCGCTTTAAACCCAGTATCCTTCATTTATTCCCTAGGAAGAAAAAGTTATAAATAGGCGACTCATCACAGGAGTCTCTAATCAAGGCAAAAATTCTCGTTCGCGATGAAAACCGCTCTGTAACAACGTTGGGGATGAGAAGAAGGTTATTCGATATGCTACACCCTCGAGTAGAACGAGGGTGTAGTAGGGGAAACACGAGAGATAAAGAATTTCATGGTGAACCTAATCTACGATGCGTTTACGCTAGAGAAACGAAGATGGCGATCGTGATAAGTTTACGGTTAATTCATGTGAATTATGACCGTGATGCGGCAAAAAAAGGTCGACATTGGATGAAAAACTGTTTCCTCGCCACAGGACACCTTTTTCTTTCGTTACATTAACCCTTTATAACCGGATTTTTCTTTGGTTACGAGGGAGAGGAAAAAAAAAAAAATGAGAGGTTAGGTTTTGCTTGGAAGAGAAATGGGGATTAATGTTTGTTGACTCTTTGATGCAAAAAATGAAATGATGAAAAATAGAGGAATATATTGATTACAAAATATTATTACTATTAAAATTGCTTGTATAATAATTAATGATCAAATAAACATATTTAGAAAAAATATTTGACAAAGATTTATCTTTGGTTATGAAAGAAGGAAAAAATGTAAGGTTAAGTTTTGGAAATATAGGTATTTTAGAATAGAATAATGATGATGATGATAATAATAATATAAAATATTGTTATTGTGAAGATTTTGTATATAATTGTAATAATTAATGGATTTACATATAAAATATTAAATCTCTAGAAAATTGTTATTTATAATTGTAAGAGTTCTTTATTCTAATTTAGGAAAAATTGCAAAAACAAGAGTCTCAATTAATATGCTCTTCATTCTTTGTGATAAATTATTATCAGATACTAGCTCATTCTATGTACACTTTGGTTAAAAAGGTCCATCAGAAATTTTAATAATTTTAAGATTAAAACTAGATAAGACAATTCTTTTTCCATTCTAATTTTTTTAAAATTAAAATAAAACCGATATTAATAGTTTTTATCTCAATCACTATTGATTCTATATATTTTCATCCTTTTTTTTTATTTTACACTTTAAATCGTTAGAATGAAAATATGAATATGAAAGAAATAGATGAAAATATAAAAAAATTTAAATAATAATTCAATATATATTTTAATTAATCGATCAAAAATAACTCTTTTTAAACGTAATACGTTTATCCATTTACAAAATGACAATACTTTATATCGAAATCTTAAAAAAACACTTTTAATTTTATCATTAATTATTTCAATTTTCTAACAAAAATTTGTTGAAAAACAAACATTTCAAAATATTTAATAATTGAATCATTATAAACTACTCTTCGATTAAAAGTCAAAGTGTATCTCGGGGGAAAAAAAGAAACAAAAATATTAAGAAAACTAAAGCAATATTATTAAAAATTCTCGATATAAGCTATCCTAATTAGAAGAGGTCGATCGTGCATCATTAAACGAGATATCGTAATCGCGAGTGAAACAACGGACTCGATTGATCGCGAATCATCATGCGTCTCGATTGTTTATCGGCCAATATTGACGGTTGTCTTTGTTACCGACCGTTTGCGGATATATCGCTCGTTCGACTTTATCGAATAATCGAAACGCGATAGTCTCGCGGGTACAGTAATGGCGGCTACTTGAGCGGCCAGTGAACGGGCCATTGGGAATTTTCGCCGTGTTACACGAGTTCCACTCGACTGGTTCGCTGTGGCACGACGTGGGATTTGAAATGGACGAATAAAGGAGTCAGATTGTTTCGATCCTCGTCGTGTGACTATTAACGCCGTTAAAATTGGTTGGACGAGATTGAAAGTATCGTAGAAATTCGGTGAAGTTGCAGAAAGGTTATTTCCTCTCCGATTTCGATGATTTTCAAATGTATTACAGAGAACGAGATTCTGAACAATTTTTTTTTTTTTTTCTATATATGCGACTGGTTTTAATTTTCGAAAAAAAGGATCGTTGCTATATCGTTACATAGAATTTATGGATGGAAATAAGTTATTTTTAGTAAATTTGAAGCGTTCGATTGAAATTCGAATGCAAACAAATTGGCATAATACAAATTTAAAGAAGTTTATTTAATGATAAGATACAAATTATTTGCAATCATTGAAATTGAAACTCAGTCACATAATCGACTTACTCTTTTATTAGTTAACAATGATACCTTTGTTTGGCAAACATCAGTATGTAATCGAATCTTCCCTCCATCCATATTTTTGTTTGAGTCGGCTACTTGGTTCAAACAGCTCGAATGTCGTAGGAAAACAGGGTTTCGTTGAAACCGGCCCGAAATTAAAAATAACTCGCGTGGTAATTGACAGGGAAGGAGAAAACGATCTCTATCGTGTCGAGCTAATTTCATTTCATCAAAGAAGAAATTGTATAGAAATTGTTAGACGTCTGGTTAACGCACGAGCGTTCGATTAATTTTTGTTTGTACTACTTAAGAAAGTTTTATATGGAAAATTGTTTTTTTTTTGACTTTAACTGTTTCATTTTATCCTCAATAACAATAGAGTAGAATAGAGAAAATTAGAAAAAAAAACTTCACACTCAAAATCCAAAAACAAGATTAATAAAAAATTTATTTTAATCTCTTTCTAATTTCACATTATCTCTCTCAAATTATATCTCTTCCAATATTCCAAATAATTCCAATTCTCAAATCATCGTCCATTAAAATTTCCAACCCTCCTCCACCCTCCCCCCCCGTTTCCAAATTCCTCCACCTGGCTACACTTTACAAAACGCACTCGACGAAATTCCCGGATCCCCGCAATTGGAAACAATCCATTAATCGATCCTCGAACGGCTATTAGACAAGAACAACAACACAGAGATCGGAGTCAGTCGGGTTTATCGAGTTGGTTGGACAGCTCGATCGATCAAAATACTATATATATAGAGAATTGTTCGCATAACTAACTGCTGGTCGTCATTACACGATCCCCGAATCTGTTTATCTTCCAAGAGATAAGGGGATTAAGGACACAGGCTACGCAGGTGGGCAACCGGAAATCACTTTGGCCCGAGATAAGGCGGAACTTTGGATAATCGGCAAGACGATGGTGTGTGCACTCGAAGGAATTATGGGTCGTCGTGTAATAGTTGGGATGAGAGCAGATGGGTTGCTTGTCCAGCCGTATGATTTATTAATGTTGTTTACGGAGGATGATACGACGGAGGATGGATCTTAGATGGTATTCGCCAATTTTAAGAGTACAAATATTCAATCGTGATAAATTTAAAACTATCGTTCTAAATAATAAGTTGGTCGTTTATTCAATCAGTTACAGTTTCTTCCTTTCGTTTTAACCCATTCGTTGATCACAAGGGAATGGAATATTTTTAATATAATAATATTTATGGAATATTAATTGTAGTATTCAATGTATTGCGTCTTTTTATCAAACTGTATAAATAAAAGAATAATCATTGTTCTCGAGTTTCACGGATCAAGGGGGGAAGGCGTTTAAAAAGAGGGTTTGGAATGCAACTGTACCTGCTTCGTTCGCGTGATCGTTAATGCCAATGGCCAAGAAAGGAGTGTCCGGTGTAAACAGTTGTTGGAAAAGGGTTGGAATTGGAGAGCAGGGAAGTATTAAAGAGAATAAAAGATATCTGCCTCCTCCCCTCCTTCCAGCCATGGTTTCTCGATTTTCACCCGCTTTTCCCTTGCATTTCACTCGTCCAAGTCCTCCCTTTCCGGCTGATCGAATTCTTTTCCCGCCCTCTTTGCCCGTCGATTCCTTCCGTCTATCTTGGATTTTTTTCTCTTGAAAAGAATTGCATGGATAAATTGGGAACAAGTCGAAAGAATTTTGTCGCTCTTCTTTGAACACTTCTTTTCTTACGATTTTCCTTTCTTAATGTCCCAATGAACTCCTCCCCTCTCCTACTTTCACAAACTCTTTTATCTTTTCTTATTAGATTACATCCAAAATGTATGTTCCTCGATCTCGAATTCTCTTATAATCTCTTTTAATTAATTTTTTCGTTCAATTAATATATTATTTAAATTGCAGTTTTTGAAATCCTCTGTTTCAATTGAAATTTAATTATCATGGAATAATATAACAAATCGATATAGCATTGAGTTAATTAATGAAGGGTGAAACAATAAATTTCAATATTTTGTTAATTTTTTTTTTTTTCGAAAAATTTTCTCGTTTCATTCCATTTCTTTCTCGTATATCGTTTCGATAGACAGAGAAAGGTAATTCTCGGCGAAAGAAAGAACTCGGAGAAGAAGTTCATGGAAAAAACTTTTCTTTTTTTCAACTTCATCTTTCCAAAACCATTATTTTCGTTCTGCCACATCTCCTATTCCTAATAGATCGTGGTGATCCAGAAGGGATCTTTCTACTTTCGTTTGCAATCGTGTCAATTATTTTTATATCATAATTATTGTTTTTATATAATTTAAAAATTCTATAAACATATTTCAGTATTCCCAACATAAAAAGAAAAACGAAAAATAACGAGAAATTAAAAAAGTTCTCAAATTCCAAAATACTTCCAATTTTCTTCAAATTTCATTTGAAAACGCGTAAACAAGTTTAAACGAACCCTGCAAGGGAATAATTATAATCAAAAGAAAAACAAAGAAAAATTAAAAAGAAAAAAAAATTCTTCTGATCCTAATCTTAATCATCGAGAAAAATTATCATAAATCTTTCTCGTTATCCTCGACGCGAGGAGGGAAAAAAGCGAGAGAGTGGTGAGGAGGGAAGGAAAAAAAAAGATGAAAAAGTACTCGAATAAAAAAAAAAAAAAAAAAGAAAAAAGAAAGAAAAAAAGGAACAAAGAAAGAAAGAGGGAAAGAAAAACACACAGACTTTTCATTCCATTAACTTCAATTCCACGGATGGCAAAAGAACCGAGCCATTAAAGCACTCAGCATCGACTACGTTTTGCCAGACGACGTAACCGCGATCCTTCGTCGAATTCCAATTAGTCGAGCGATCAATTCCTCGGTCGGCGGGAAGGAGCGCACTCGTTCCGATCTATTCCCCGCCTCGAATCGTCTATTAATAGAGTAGTATAGCCCGGGTAGATTTGATTTCGATAATGGAGCAGCCGCGTAGGTGTGCGGCCTGCATGCGATACTCCTGATTTTGCTAATGGAGGATAATTTAGGCGGCAATTAAGACCTCGATCGAATACACACTCGGTGCCACCAAACTATTGGATATTCACGATCTGTGAATCCTCGACGAACTTGACCAAATGATGATTTTTTTTGGGAAGGGAGAATCCTTTACACTCGTAATTGTTTCGAGAAACTTTTAGACTTTTAAAAAAAAAGTTTAAATCAAAGATGTTTGTTGCAATTCGAATATTATTTAGAGAAGGATTCTCTATATAATAACTGTTAAAAAGCGAGGTTTCTTCTTTTTTTTAATTTTTTGAAGGAATGGATGGATTGAAACAAACAATTTTGTCCGGCTAATTGGTGAACGATTAAAACAGGTCCGCCATCTTGAATCTAACCTAACCTAAAAGCGAGATCCATCAAGACGGATGGGAAAATAATTACCGCCTGAACATCGTTGTTTCGTTCATTTCTTTCAGTCGTACCAGGGATCAGGAGAGGGGGGAGAAGAGGAGGAGTGAGAAAGAAACTAATGAAAAGAAAGGGGAAAGCCATTTGTCTCGTTGAAAACGAGCGAATGCAATACAAAGTAGCCTGTTTAGCGCTAGCTCGCGAAAGATCATTCCCTTCATTCCCTCTCTGTCTTCCTTCCTTTTTCTTCCTCCTCTTCTTCTTCTTCTTCTTCCTCTCCACTCCCCTCCCCTCTTCCAGTTACCCTCGACCAGGGTGCACGTAATTTGCACGCGACGACCCTGAGGCTAGGGCAGGATTTACAGACACGACGAGCATACATGAGAAACATTAAAAAGTTCCTTCTTGTATCCTTGTGTTCTGACAACGATTAAGCTCAGGACAATTTGTTTATTCGGATTGATAAAGAGCATTCCCTTTAATTGCCAACTCGAATTATTAGGTGGAAAATATACGGATATGTAGTTTGTTTCATCGAATGATTTGTACGAGTTTCGTGGAAAAGAAATATGATTTTTAATATTGTCAGTTGGAGAAACTTAAAAAAGACTGGATCATTGATTGGTAATAGAGTAATTTAAATAATAATAATTCTTGCTATTTATATAGAAATATAATATGAGATATATATTATGGAATTGATTTCTCTATGGACGATAATAATATAATATTTTTTATATTGGATCTTATTATGTCAATTATTAGCCAGGATTAATTTTAAAATATGTATTATGATAATTCGTGTTTCAATTCAGAGTGTTAGCAAAGTTGAGCATTAACACAATTGACAAAGTAATGAGTTAAAAAAATTTCGATTAAAATTTTATTATTCATTTATTTAAAAGGCCGTTACAATTATTCGATGCTTTGAATAATAAATTATTGAAGTAAATTTTATTCTCAACACCATTTCTGTCTATTATTACAATTTGCGCGGGAGAGATTGCAAATTCGGGACGAATCGGAAAAATTCGGACAAATTCGGGCGGAATCGGATAGATTCGGGTAGGATCGTAATCTTTCATTCGGAATTCGACACGTGAATAACACGGTTTAAGAACTCGATTGATTGTCTGAAAAAATCTTTAATTATCTATATTTTGCTATTCCATGACTCTATTATGCTTTGAAATAATTCAGAAGTTGAATAATCTGATAAGCTGCATAATAAATTGAATAATTTTAAACATTTAAAATGGAATTTTTTTTTCTTTTTGCTTAAATTGATTTTAAAGAATTAAATTAATAATAAATCGAACAAAGAAAAAGTTTTTATGAAAGAGGATTAATTATATAACTTTCCATCGTCGTGATAAAAGTACATTTTTCTGAATTTTCAGTGCTCTCCAACGAAGTTTCAAATGAGTTTTAGCTTCAAATGTTTCGAAACGATGGAACGGAACAATGTGCTCCGTTTTTGTCTTTTCACGATCTATAATGATAACATAGTATTGCACGTGAATGATTTCGTATATAGTTTTACGTTTAATTTATATTCTATACAACAGACAACATTTTACATTTTAGGTATTACATTTTAAGAGATTCGATCTTTTTCATTTTCCACTAAGAATATTCAAATTGTCGTCTATTTGCATAGAAAGAGAAAAGTTTGAAATAATATAAGGAGAAATTCATGAACTGCAGATTCGACGATAAGAAAAGATAAAAAAAAAAAAAAGACTGAACGACGAAGTCGGAGACAAATGAATTTCTTGTGAGATAGTTTTCTCTTTGAGGTATCTTTTTATTGGATGGTTAAAAAAACACTTTGAAAAAATTTAATCGAAATGTAATTATTAAAGGAAAATTTAAGGAATATGTAAGAATTGAGAAAAAAATATAAGATGCATAGGAAATATATATATGTATAAATTATTTAAAAATATAATTATTCAAAAAGTAATTTCAATTAATTTAATTAAAATATGACCAAAAAGTAGAATTTCATTGGGAAAAAAAATATTCTATATATATATATATATACAGGTTTTAAATATAAAAGAGTAGTGATGTGTGAAAAACAATCATTATCTAAATTAATAAAGATTTAATGCTTGGCTTGTATGTTTTATGAATGTTCATTAATATAAAAATGAATTAAAATTTATTATATTGTAATAATATAATTCTTATTATAATATTTATGATTGGATTATTATCAATTTTATTCTGAATCACTGCCATCAAGAAAAATAATTTTATCATATTCCATGTTCAATCTTCTACTACATTTCACTTTATTAGTATATCTCGTTATTAAGTTTTCTCGTTCTACTGTTAACTTTTCAATTATCTCCAAATACTAAAATAAATGTTAAAGTAAATAAAAATAAGCAGCTTACAAATTAACTTATTCATTTAAATTCAAACCATTATTTTAAATATTGTTAAAGAAAAACTAGTTATATTATCCTATCCATGAAAATATAACAAATAAAATTCTTCTTTGAAACAAAACTTCAAACAAAGCATTGCAATAGAAATATTCATCCAAAAAAATTCGTATAAAATAAAAAGAAAAAAAGAACTCCAATTTATTAAAACAGTAATTAAGTTTATTTTTCAATCCATTGATAGTTAAAATTTCTAGAAGAATAACTCAATTAAAATTCCCTAGAAGAAGAGGTGTCATGGCTGCGCAATTCGATGGAGTTTTCTCCAAACAAAAACACGTTTATCAGTCTGTTGGCGATAGTTTTCCACCAGTAAGTGTCTTTTCTCATCTCGACGAGCCCTCGAATCGATCGTATCGGACGTTCTAGATCCGCTCGAGCGTGTGTCAAGAGGTTGCAGTTGCAAAGTATTCTATCGAATTACTCCCGTGGAACCGATTCGTCGAAAGCATCGCGAGAGGCCTAGTGTTCTTCACTTTCGTGCGTATTTACGAGAGGAGAGAGGGAAAAAAAAGAAAAAAAAGTATGCCATACACCTTTGTTTCTGTGTTTTCCTTTGTCCCCCACGTTTTGTTCGCTCTTCCCTGTTATTTTCTTGTTTTGTTTGTGTAATGAATATGTGCGTTCAGAGTTTTGCTTTATTTTTTCTTTCTTTTTTTTTTTTTTTTTGGTTTTGTTCGCTTCAATATTTATTTGTTTAACGAGTCATGAGATAAAGCTTCGTTTCTTTTATTTAACGAGACTAATAATATTTAATGGAAATAATAATGTTTCTGATGTATAATAATTCGTAATAATTCGTGTTAATGAAAGGTATAATTAAAATTCAAATAAATAAATGAATTCTTTCTATTTTTTATATTAATGAGATTAAATTTATACTTAATAAAAATAGTAATATCTTAATGTAATAATAGTTTCAAGAATGAAAATTGATTAATTAAATGATTAATAATTATATTTATTTCAACAATTCAAATTGATTGATAGGATCGAGTAGTATTTCTTTATAAATATTATAATTTTTTTTATTTTTTACTCATTTAACAAAACGAGGTATAAGCAAATTGTGATATTTCGCGTAAAAATTGAACACGATTAAAATGCAGATAGATATTAAATAATTTTGCGAGTGTGAAATTTTTCGATTAACAATTAAATTATCAAAGAATTATTATTCCGTTATTTTTCCCCCCTTAATTTTCGTGAAATTGAAATAAATAAATATCCTCTTTTCTCTCCTGATAATAACTGCCCATTCATCAGGAAAATTGCCAAAGGGTTATTGTCTCGTACAAAATTGGTCAGAATTTGTTCAAATTAATTATCTGCAATTTCATGAAGTGAAAATAAATACGAATAAATATTTTCGTTCCAAATTTCGTAAAATTTATAAAATTGCAAATGTAAAAAAATTCGTATGCGAATTTAATAATTCGATAACGTTATAATCCTTTAGATTTTTTAACGTTGCCACATTTATTTCGAAAATATTTCGAATTCAGGTGTGAATTAATATTTTCTTTTCTTTTCGGGAAAAATCAATCGTGATATATGCATATTAATTTATACATATAATTAATACGAGTATTTAACAGTATTTTCATTCAATTAAAGCTCGATGAGAGATACAGAACTTGACGTCAGAGACGTCATATTGAGAAATAAGGTTATGTAAGGTTCAAACACTTGTTACGCTCCAACATCTTATCTGATATACCCAACCTTCTAAATTCTATCCTTCCATAAACAAGAGAGAAAGACTCTTGACCACACTCGAAGAAAAAATTCAAATCGAGCTAAAAATCTCCGTTTAATTCCAATCCCATTAGCTAAGCAAATATTTCCGCGAAACGAATTTACCGTTTCTGCAAAAGTGTTTCGACGAGAAACATGCATAATGCATGGAAAAACATTTCCAATCCGATCGTTCGGGTAAAATATTATTATTAATTCCGCGATCCTATGCAAATGGCGAATCACGCCGTGGCAGATCAGCCGCGATTCATATCTCTCTGTGTCCATCGATCTGTGTGAAAAATAAAACGAAATAAAAAGAGAGGGGGGGACGGCTCTCGAAGAGGTTCGTTTACATTCAAATGGACCATGACGAATGAACAATTGATTCGAAACTACCAGCCTATAAATGCGGCTTTTCCATGCTCCAAACGAGAAGATTCGAATTGTAATTCGAACGGTGAACGATTTGTTTAATCCTTCAACGATGGAACGAGGGTGACATAGTGGATGGCGAAAAAAAATATAGTGTATTTTAAACTTTTTGGATGTTCTTGATTTTGAAGGATTTTTTCTTTTTTTTTTTAAGTCCATTGTATTGTTAATTTATTTCCAACTTTTTGATGTAGCATAGTTTTTGAAAGTTGTGCACTCTTTAGAAATTTGTCCTATGTTTTTTGAATTGATTATATTGAAAGAAAATGTATTTTATACTTTTAATGTATAACGGATTTTGATAAAAATGAATTGGAATTTTGATGTTTTTTTTTTTTTTTTTTTTTTTAATCGGTTGTACTAAGTTAAGTAAATTTAAGATTTTCTGTTCTCGAAAAAGTATCTTCATTTGGAAAAATTGGAGAAAGAGAAGTTATTTATTATCTTACATTCAGAAATAAATAATTTGTACGAGTAAATTCATCCATATGAAATTTTTCACGATAGAATTAAAAAGAAAATTTACCACGAGAATAAAAATTAATCGTGCAGTGGATAATTTGCATATTAATCGTATCTGTCGTTTTAATTATTCCGTATTCCGTACACGTTCTTTCTTGAAGCTTCAATTTTACATAACCTAAAATATATTCGATTCGTTATAGAGGATAAAATCAAATATCTTACTGTTATTTTCGATCAGATTAGAAAAAAAATTAAGCGTCACAAATTTGAAAAATTCTCGATTATCTACGACTAGTGATTTATTTAGTGTCATGCGAAAATGTAATCCACAGTAAGACACACAGTAATTTGTAAGATATAACAAAATATTCAATCAGAATATTATTAATTATTAATAAAATATCTTCAAAAGAAAATAATTTATAAGGCAAAATTATTAATCAAGACACGATAATCGATTACGATACAATAAATGATACAATAGAGTAATTAGTAAGTGACTTTAATCAATCAGAATACAATAATTGATAAAAGTAATCTTAATCGGTAAAATGGCAAAATGGTAAAAACAAAATAATTGGTAATTGATAAAGTTCCAGTAATCTTCGGAATAATGATTGTTAAAATGTAATAATTCGTAAAGCACAACAATAGGTAAGCCATTGTAATATCAGAGCACAGTAATTGCCAAGACATTAATCACAGTCAGTGATGAAACACAATAATTGACAGTAAAAGCACCAGTAATTGTCTGAATAGAGTAATTCATAAGACGTATTAATCAAAGCCCAATAATTAATAAGACAATAATCAGTAATTGGTACAAGTTGGGATATAATCAGTAAGATATTATACTCATCAGAGTACAGTAATCAGTCTCCCTAATTTCCCTATCCTCGTCCTATTACATATATATATATATAAATTACTATCAGAATCAAACATTCTTCCATAAACTTCAACTCTACAGTGTTAAAATGATGTCCATGTAATTATGGATAAAACTCTAAAAGAATTGAAAAGACAAACTTGCAATCGTCTCGCTTCAAGAAAATGAAACTCTAACGAGAAGAAAAGGAGAGCAGAAGAAAGAGGCAGCAAGAGGCTCGAGGATAATAAAACCAGAGGGAAATCTTTTGTCTCGTGCCTTCGAGAATTATTCTGCTCGTGATTCTCGAATTCTCTCGCGTCTTGTCACCAACTTCTCCTTCGGTGTGTCTTTCCTCTCAATTAAGAAATTCTTAGAAAAGAACGAGTTTTCCAACGACGATCCTGTTGCTCGGCTGTATTCCTCGAGATAATAAAAAGGTAAGGACAAATCCCTTTACTATCTCTCGCGAAAAGGAAGACGTCGTTTCGTGGATCTGGCTAGACATCATTCCTGCATTTGTCTCCTCCAGATTTTCCACGCGGTGATGGCCGACATTGAGTCGACACGAGGAGGATTTTGAGGTTAGGTTTCGTCACGTGATATTTAAAAGCTTCGAATTGTAGCGAGAATCGTGGGTAAAAGAGTTAAAGAGGGCAGAATAGACAAGAAAATGGAGGTTGTGAAAAACAGGATGGAAATTAAATTGATCGAATTTTTGAAATTTTTATGTGTTTAGATTGAGAGTCAGATTTTGATGTAATATGAAAATAATAATATAGTCAGATTATATGGACTTATTCCTAAAAAAAAAAAAAAAATTAATAATAATAATAAAAGAAGTGCTTGAAAGAAGAATAATTATTTCTTCTATACAAAAATGCAAGATTTCCATAAAAAATAATTTTAATTTTAGAAAAAATTCTATGAAATAAATAAAATTGTATTCGAATAGAATACAGTTATCTATATCTATATCTTCTATTCTTCTGATTTTAACAATAAGAAATATATATAGAAGTTTAATAAGAGGCAAGAATAGAGAAGAAAGCATATTCTTGGTAGAATAGGATATATTCCGAAATAATCTTCTTTACGGATATTAAATGATCATCTAGAAAATAATAATAGGAATAATCGAGTAGTAATATTATCGTTATTGTAAAGTTAATCTTTAATGAAATTACGTATTAATTGTATGTTTTTAATTTAATTTTATAAAAGTATTTTTCTAACAAAGATATAGAAATAATTTAAATAGTATAAGGAAATAAAATAGAAATAAATAATTCTTATACTTCCTATAAATATATACGCGATATATTTTAATTTTGTACCATAAAAAATAAGAATGAAATTTATTTTTAAGAATAAAATTGGAAACATTTTCCTTATTTATATACGTATATCTAATCTCATCACTAATTAATAATTAAAATAAAATATATTTTTTCCAGTCATTCGGCAAGATTAGATTAATGTAATTAAATTAAATAAAATATTCGAAGCAAACCATGTCAGAATATCTTTTCACTTATATCCATAATTTCTTCTTCAACCATGATTAAGCAAAATATTCAAAGTAAGATACAATATTTTTCCTCAGTCATGTCGGTTCGGTCAGATTAGATTAAATTTTCTTACAGCTGTAAAGTTAAGGTAGATGAAGACGTTAACGAATAGATTCTTATTTCAAATGAAAGATTCTTCGATTCTTGGCGTAATAAAATCAAGGGACAAAAATTTAAATAATATTCCACCGCAATTTTCAATACTCTAACGATACATTTCAATATCCATATCGCCTATAACTGTATCACTCTCCAAATTTCACTCGATTAAGCCCTGAAGGGATTTCCTTTTCCAACCGCTAACGTTGCATTTCTCAACGATCCGCTTCAACGTTTTTAAACTTCCTGCCTCGACGATACGGGAGCCGAAATAGCCGGTAAAGGGCCAGAGTATAGAATAGAATCCTTCGAAAACGTTTCGAATCATGCAAATTCCGGGGGCACAAATTTCTGATCTCATCCGGATGCTGACGTTTCAATTCCAGAAAAGTGGATGCCAGGCCTGGATATACGGATCATGTTTTCGTGGAATTGGACGTCCGCGAAACAAGTATCGATAAAATAGAGTGGCGTTCCGTGTTCACGGTCACGGGATATAATATATTGGATCCTCAGAACAGAAGTGATTTCCATGTGCAAAATATCGCTTTATAAGAATGATGCACCGGTGATATAGTCGGAGGTGGCTTCGAACGAAACTCACGAGGGCCACGAGTGCAAGTAGCAGGTGTTCCATCGAGATTCTCCGCTGTTATATCATAATCCATCGCTTATATTGGATTCCACGAGCTATGGGGAAGACGATTATGTACGGGGATATTAATATGATTAATATACAATACATGATGAGTTTGTGTGATTTTTCTCTTTTTTTTTTAATTTTTATTCGATTTTCTATTTCTATTTCTATTGATGTATCAATTTTGATAACAGTTGAATGGTAAAGATGGTATTATTATTACGCAAAAATTGTCGCCTACAAGATTGAGAATATTTATTTAGAAATTTAACGTTCATTTTCATATTTAAATATCTTATTAAGTATCATAAACTACAATTAAAATTATAACATAGTTCCATTAAAATTTCTCACAAATATATATTCTCTGTTCTGATTTATCTTTTGTTATTTTTAATTAAGCTTTCACTTAATCGAGATATAATTACAATTATAAAAAGATAATAAAAATGTAATTATGAGAGCATAAATGTCCTTTACCTTTCCAATCCTCTTCCTCCTCCTCTCCACGACTATCGAATTCCAGGATTGATTCCGCGAGAAAGTATGGAATAAGCGGAACGAGAACCGGTCGAAATAAGAAATCCACAGGCAAGAGACACGCGCACGTCGAGGTACTCTTCCCATATAAAGGCGTTTCCTCGCAGACAAGGATGTCAACGCATGATCGCACGTGGGCGGACGTGGAAAACCAGCTTCGAGCCAACTTTGGAACGGAGGAAGGTGAACAGGATGGAGTGGCGAGCCGAAAAATCGAAAAACGTTCAACGATGACGTTCGAGGGGAGAAGACGAAGCTGTCTTTCACTCTTACGCGCCTTTTCGGCGAAAATCTTCGCCGGAAGACATGCACGACACCTTTGAAACGTTCTTTGACACGAGAAGATGCTTGGCGAGGCTTGAAAAAGCCACGTCTTTATTCTGGCTCGGAATTTCGAGGAATTCGTGGATGTGATTTCGGGGAGGGAAATTTCTTTTTTTGTGATGGTTTGGATTGAATTGTCATTTTTTCTTTTTTCTTTTTTTTCTTTGATTGGAGGCAAAGTAGAATTTTTATTATTAATTTGGAATGGTTTGTTTCATTCATTTGAAGAATGGAAATGAAATTTTTTTGAAAATTTCTTCCATTATTTTCGAACGACCTTTGAAGGATTAGTAAAAAAAAAACACTATATTTGAACATTTTGCGAGGAAATATTTTTTTTTTTAAAGGATTAGGATAATGAAGAAAGAATGTTTATTATGATTCTAATTCTAATTTAATTTATTCTTAATTTTCAAAATCAATTTCCCTAAAAATTTTATTTAAAGTCAGTTCAACTACTAGAAATGATTTATCCTCTCATCAACATTTCTCACAAAAATCATTTAATCTATATTAAATCAAATTCAATTTAAAATAAAACCTGAAAATCACAGCAAATTTTCCACAAATATTATTTCGACAGAATAACTTAACCTCAATCAATATACCAAATTATGAAATATTACTAGAACTTGCAAATGAAATATTACTAGAAATAATCTAACCAATCTGTCGCCAATTACCTTTCGGAAAAATTAACTTGAACCAAATCTCGGGAATGTTATTCAAACAAGATAAACGATTCGACTAACACAATGTGATATCGCGATCGTTCATCATTGTGATTCGCGTTCAAAGCAAATCGAAATTTTCGTTGATGATGATCGTGGTAGGTTTACAAACGACCCGGGGCGTTCGTGTATCGAGTAAACATTACATCGTAACATGGCGTCATTTATGTGGTCGAAGGCGATTTCACGAGCCTTTGAAGCCGTCCTATCGATCCGAAAACGTTCGATCGACGTTTCATAAATGCGATTTGCGAATTCGAACGGGTGAAAATGGTGGTGAAAGGAGCATGGAGACAGAGATGAATGGGTGAAGACATAAAAGTGGGATTGGATAAGAGGGTCGAGCGAATGGGGAAAAGAAATAATGGAAGATGTGGAAGAAAGGAAGTGGACGCGGGGTTGATGGCGAGTGAAGATGTAAGGAAAACGGGAGAAATAAAAGTGGTGAAGTGGTAGCTCGGTCATAAGTTTTGTCGTAGTTTGGGTGTGAAGATTTATGAGTTGCATAAGTGGATTCTTGAGATTTGAAAACGGAGAATGTTGCACTTGATTCGTTTTAAGTGTTCGAGAGTGGACAATGATGGACGAGTTGGTGCTTGTTCATCTGATTACCTAGAAGGAATCTAGATAAAAGTTTTCTAAATCTTTACAATTTATCGTTTGAATAAGTAACTCTAACATTTTTCTAAATTTATCATATATATTTAATTTTACATAAAATTTGAACGCAATTTGTATTCAAAATTCGCCCGAAGGAGGAGGATGATGCTCAGAAAAGCGATATTTCTTACTATATCAATTTCTATATTTTTGGAAAAAGAAAATTTATTAACGTATAGTCCATAATTCTTACTTATTCCTTCTGATTTATGCCATCATTTTATCTATGCGAAAGTTTAAAAGTGTTCGATGACTTACGAGAGTAACGCGTATCGTAGACGGGGAATCTAATAGAGAACGAAAGAGGGAAAAGGCGAGGAATATCGCGTAGTGACGAAGCGAGCGACAAAGAGCGTAAAAAGAGGGCATCAGTGGCGTTAGTTTCGTCGAAGGGAGAGCGCAACACGCGGACAAGTCCGGAAGAAAGCTCTCGACGTGATAAGTCGTCGCACGCATTACAGTCCATTACGCCGTCGTGCCACGTACGACGAGCCACGGTGGACAAAGTAGCATCGTGGTTGTTGTTGCTTCGAATGTCTCACTCGGTCGGTAAATGGACATCTGGGAACGTTTGGCACGCGTTTGCAAAATGAGTTGAAGTTTAGGTTAGGTGAGAACGTGATGTGCCCAAGGAAAGTGAGTAAGAATTTTCTGTGTAATAAATTTTACTGTTACGTTCATTCTGTTACTCACTGAGATTTAAAAGGATTTAAGAGGTTAGGGACCAGAGAAATCTTACTAGAGAAAAAAGTAACTAAATTTCTAGTCAGTTTGTGAGAAGAAAAATCGTTGAGTAGTGGTAATTCGTTCAATACGGAAAGAAATCATGTCGATTATACTTTATAAGGAATCTTAAACGCGATACATCACGAGCGTATCGAAGCATGTGTTATTTTTCGCTTCTAATAATTCAAAGAAGAAGGCATGCGCTATCTTCTGCACTGCACACATTCTAGCAGCCTATAAATCTGAAGATTTATTACACTCATAAAATCGCAGAAAAATGTAGATCGTCCCCAGAACCGATGTACAACCAACGCAGAATTTCCATACAAGTACTTGGCAGTTTTTCTATGAACACTCCATAATATTAATTCTCTTCTTCGATCATCATTCTTCAACCAATGAATATGTACTTTCTTCCTCGAATTCATTTCATTTGTTGAATAATTGTGACAAAATTTTTCTACTCTAGACAACCAAAATTGCAAAATTTCATTCAATGTCACATATATAAAGTAGAATTTCTCACGTTAGACAACGAGAGCGGAATTTCATTTACCGGGAAAAGAAATTTCATTTGCAACGAAGGGAAAAGCAAAATTTTCATACAACCACTCGACCATCCTTTCCATAAACATTCCATAACACTAATTTTCTTCCTCTGCCATCATTTTTGAGCCAACCTTTTTTGCCTCTCCGTTCCAATCCATTTCATTTACTCTTCTTCATCATCCTCCACGTGAAAAATTCTTGTGAAAAAAAAAAATATATATATATATACGTTAAAAATCTACGCTGTGAAAACCCTAATCTCTTCGAAACGAGAAATCTCTTCCGTGTTTTCGCTTCGAGTATACAAACACATCCTTGTTTCTCTTTCATCGACATCTGGCTGGCCAATTTTATCGCCAACCATTATTCCAATTTTATCTCCATTGTCTAAATTCCGTCTCTAATAATTATTTTTCGTCTCTATAATTTTAATTCTTGCAAAAAGAACAATCCTTCATCGTCGAAGATCGATCGTCGAAACCTCTCGAATCCGTCACGGATGAATAGATAGAAGAGCAGGGAGGGAGCAGGAAGGAAGCGAAAAAGCGTGATGGTGTCACTGATTCAACGTCGGATGATGGACGACAGGATCGCGCAAAAATGTAATTTGTCAACTCATGGCGAACGATGTAACCGGAAATAACCTCCTGCACCTTCCAACACACTCTCGCGCGATGAAGATTATGATTGATTCCGTCAACTTCCTTCAGATGGTTGCAATTCCGGTGACTTTGCAATCGATGGTGGCTTGTTGACAATTTTTCGAGATCTTTTTTTTTTTTTTTAATCGAATAAAATTGGAGGAACGTAAAATTTAAATTGCAACGACAATTTTGTGAGATTCTACTTTTAGGTTAGGTTTGGTTTATATTTTAAAAAAATTTTTTCTTTTTTTTTTTAAGTCTCTTTTCAAGAAGACTCGTAAAAAGAAAGAAAAGAATATTTCAATGGGAATATCAGATATTTCTATTCAAAGGACGGCGGTATATAGCTCGGTAATCTAATTTATTATACATCTGTGTGGAGGGTTGAAAGAGCACGATTTAAATCTGGAACTTTATCTATCTTAAGTCCGATACAAATTAATAATCGAAAGGAATTCGTTCAATGAAATTGAACCTTTCTTATATAAATAATTTATTTGTATAATTTATTCAGAATTGAAAGCAAGAGGAGAAATATCGAACATGTAATTAATATTTAAAAAAGGTCCAAGCTTCGAAATTGCATAATAATTTCTCTCTTTATCGTTCATTGTTATTAAATCTTCACTAAATGTATAATTTATATATCTCGTATTAAAATTAAAAAATTTTATAAAAAAATCTCAAATTCCAAAACAATTCTAAACTATATACCTCCCCCCCCCCCAAAGAAAAACCTTCAAAAATTTCCTCGATTACAAATTACAAATTCCTTAAAAACGCAAAACATTTCAAAATTCAAAGAAGAACAAAAAGCAGAAAAGAAAAATCTCCACCAATATTACCGAATCACGAATTCGTCGAAAGTACAAATCAACAATCACAAAAAGAAAAAAAATCCCTAGAGCTTCGCCAACCATGCTACGCCAACACCTCCATCGTTACAAATCGAATTCGAGCATCAAACACGTCCGAAAGTTACTTATGCACAATTGCGTTAAAACGATCCATTGAAATTCACCCTCGAGCAGGGACAAAAAGGGGAGGCAGGGGGAGGCGCACAAAAGGAGCGAGAGGCGGGGGAGAGGGAGAATAAATTAGCTGTTTAACTCAGTTCGCTAATTTCCGTGCAACCGTCCATTAATTAATCCAACGGCTTAAAATAGTTGGAATACCGGGGCTGGATTGTGGAAATCGGTCGTGTCGCGTTTTAAGGATGAAGAAAGGCTCGTCGAAGGCTCGTCGAAGCGAGAACGAAGCGGGCGACCGCAAGCGGGGGGTGTGGATCGAGTTCTCGCGGCCAGGGGTGGTTTGCTAGTTGCGCTCGGGGGTTGGGCGAGGGTGGAACGTCCTTGGTATGCCAACCGAACACCCTGAATATTGGTTAGCTACGTGCCTGACCCACCGCAACCCGGCGGATATGTCACTTCCGCTTGCTCGACGATTTTCCTATATCTCTGTCGATGTATGGGAGAGCCACCCACCTACCCTCCCCTGTTTGGGATTGGCGGAATAAAGTTTCGCCCGTTCGTGACCGAGGCGGGAAGGGAGAAGTGAATAACGAGTGATTTATCATTATTTTTTGTGTTTTTTCTAATATTTTTTTTTTTTTTTTTTGATCAATGCGGTGGTTTAAAAGCGTTTAGAAAAAAGGGAAGGTGAATAAAATTTTTGTTCGTAAATTAAGGAGAATGACGATAATTTAGCTCGTATTTTTTTATTTAGTTATTTATCGTTTGATTAAAATGGATTTTTTTCGATCGAAATTTTCTGTACGTACAACAGTGAATGTAATATTTCTATAATTATTATTACGTGCTAGCCTTGTATTTATTGACCGAAATTTATTGACTAAATATTTTAAGGCAAGGTATTATTAGCCACTATTTATATTGATCGCCAATCTATTTTTATCTTATTGCTTCGTACATTTCCACTACAATTTACTGATCGAGCTTTCAATGACCTATGTTTATGCAACATTTTTCGTTCTTTTTCTACGTCAATTTCTTTATATATGTATAAAATAATATTTCAAGATATTGTGATAGAATTACGACGAAATATAATTGCACAAATATCTTTTCACGCGATATTTTTTCCTCAAAATACGATAAACTTTACAAATGGTCTAACAGGAAAATTAGGTCCAAGCAGGATCTAAATTATCTTGGAATCGGTATTCACAAACGAGCGGTTTGGTAATCTCACGTGGGTCAAGTTTTTATCTCTTTCTCTCTCTCTCTCTTTTTTTTTCGCATAAACCCACGAAATCTGTCTCGTAAAGCTGGTATATGAAATAATTCACCTGGGATTAACTACATGTGTAATTTTTATCGCAATTTTCCAACCGGAATCCCTAATTCCCTGTACTCTTTCTCACAAAGATTTCTCCATATCGAGTTCCCGTGACATCCTTTTCATACGACCTGACATTATCTTTGATTCTAAAAGAAAAAAAAAAATTTAACATACGAATTGAAGAATTCGTTTGAAGAAAGATTCGGAAAATTAATCTGAACTTTTAAAAATCCTAAAGATTAAAGATATATATCTGAAAAGTGCAATGAAGTGAATTCTAAGAAATTTTTTGAATTAAAAGCT
The DNA here is from genome assembly GCF_048593485.1 of Apis florea. Lineage (NCBI taxonomy): Eukaryota > Metazoa > Arthropoda > Insecta > Hymenoptera > Apidae > Apis > Apis florea. Next base: position 5,833,158 of record NW_028256549.1, on the reverse strand, counting down.
AAAATCTAATTTCTTCCGATTTCTCTAAATTTCATTTTCATTTTTTTTTCCCCCCCAAATTTCAAAGCAAAACCTCAGTTAATAATAAAAACATTCTTCTCGTCAAATTTTATCGATCAAATGGCACAATCTTGGACAATTTTCATTTTTCTTTTCGAAACCACGATTCCCAAATTTCAAAATAAATCTTCAATTCATACATTTTAAGATTGTCTATCAAAAATTTTACAAACTGTTTCAAGTATTTCAAAATGGATCAACGACGATCGTGAAATTTCTAAAATAAACGATCCAATTCTCAATCGAAATTTGTATTAATCCCCTCTCTTCGAGGCGGCAGATCTTATTATCGTTCAATCGCAAAACGGACGAAAAGAGAGGAAGACTAAGGGCAATTTCGCGAGAAACGGCCTCGAGTGGCCACGGCCTGATTAACGCGATTATTCCTCTCTCCTTTTCCCTTTCTCCTCGATCAATTAAATTTCCCGCGTCGATATCGAAAGTAAGAAAAATGGAATCTACAAGCGGACGTGCCTGTGTCGGATGCTCCTTTCTTTTTGTTAGATTCCGCGATTATCTCCTCAACATCATCCCCTTTGTCGATCTTGACGAGTAATATTCTTTCTAGTCGCGTAATTATTCCGAAATGAAATAAGATTGCAGAACGAAGTGATTCACTGGTGCAGCTTATTAATAAAGACGTAATAAGAAAAATTGTAATAATAAATATCACTTAGCAAATGTTTTAACCGTTTATTAAAAATACTCGAATTTTCAGACAATTCTTCGCTTTCTCTCCCTCATTTATCACACCTCGTTACACAATTTATACTTTCAAAATTGCCCCCACGAACGATCAATCAGGATGATTAATCCCGCGTAATACATTTAAATCCAAATTACGATAATCCATCGGACTTCCGGATCACGAATAATCACGAATGTAATCACGTACGTGCGCCCCCGAAACGTTTCGAATCGAGCTCGATCCATTTCCCACGAAAACGACCGTTTCGTTCCATTCCCATCACGATTCCGTTTCATTAGACCCGACTTCCTCCTCTTTTTGTTTAGCAAGCCACGAATTTCTTCCATTCGACTCGTGTCGAATCCTCGACAGACACCGACTTTTCGAAATGTCACGCGTAGGCAGCCATTCGTATTCCTACGAGTTGGCCGCGTCGTGGGCGATCCGAGTTGTTGAGAATGATTTCTTGTAGAAACTAATATTCGATATTAAGACACTTATCGTTGTAACAAATGGTTTATGTAGATGTATGATCTTTAAGAGTGCACCATTCTTCTTTTCTTTGGTAGATAAACGTCATGATTGATTCACATCTAAAAATGTATATGATTAAGAATGAAGTGGCTGTTGAAGTAGAATAATACCTGTCTTTAAACGTGTTTGCACCCGAACTTCTGACGAAACAATGACAAGAGAGCACGTAATGACCGTATCAGACGTTTGACAAATTTATCTGCGGCCAGCCTTTCACTCGAAAACCAAGGGACGAGCGGCCTGGAGAATAATAAGCGAATCACGAGGATTTCTCGTCCGTGAAAGGAGCCGAAAAAGAAGGAGAAACAAGAGGAAGCTGTTAACCGGATATTCGAGTAGGAAACGCGAGAAAGCAAGGACAAGCCGGTCCCAAATCGGTTCAAAAGGGGGAGGGGTTGGAGGAGGAGAAAAACATGGCCACGATTGCGGAAAGCCGCCAATTAAGGCGAGAGGGGTAATTCTTGAAAACTGGGACAGTGGCTGCAGCAGCTCTTTTCTCGGGGAACACACCTCTGCAGTTGAAGAAAGTGGCCAGGCGAAGGAGAGTTATTCCTCTCTCTCTCTCTTTCTCTGTCAGTTCCAACCCCTGTTCGTGCCTTTAAAGGGTGGTGAGCACCCTTTGGCGATATTAATCGGTCTCCTTGGGTCTCGTTCAACGATTTTCACTCATTTTTCGTCGTCGTAAGGTGGGTTTGAGAAGTTGGAACGGGATGAGGATATTATTTGTTTCTCTTTTTTTTTAATCGAATGTAAAAGAGTTAAGGGTGTTATTCGAGATTGTAATTTCACAGGAATGGAAAAATTAAGGATTAAATTACAATTAGAGTTTTTTTGAAGAATTTTCAAAAATTCAAATTTAAGGAATTAAGAATAACGTTCAATTTGGAATTAATAAGAAGCGTGAAAATAAATATACAAAACCATTCTCCAGATTTCATAAACGTTTCATAAACTTTCGAAACTTATTAATCGAATAAAGCCGAGTTAAGAAGAGGAGGAAGAAGAAAAAGGGGGACGGATTACCGGAGGAAAAGGAAGAGTAAGAAGAAGAAATCGGTCTGGCTGTATTATGGAATACAGGCTGAAAGGCTTGGGAGGAAGCTCTGTGTGAATCGAGTGCACGTTCCACGGTATCGATCATGCGAACGATACAGCGAGATCGTGGCTTGTATCTTAAAAATTCACCTGTGAAACCTGCGATAGCCATCGCGAACAAAGTAGAAACAGGGATTTTCGTCACGAAACTAGCCTGGCCACGTGATTTCATATATATATATATATCTCTTTCTGGCTCGTGTCGAAGCCACGATTGATAAGAACACAGCGACGTTGCATCGATATTGCACCATCTTCATCCGTGTGGAAGAAATATTCTTTGTTTGAAAATGAATTTTTTAAAAAGATCGTGAATTTTCATCGGTACAAAATGCAACGTGATATTACACGAACAGCGAACAAATTCCTCTTCAAATTATTTAAACATCTCTATTAATAAGAGATAAATCAAAATTCGAGGGGAAGAAAGAATTTTATTCTGAATAATATCGAAAAAAAAAAAAAAAAAAAGGAGACTAGAAAACTCGTTTCTAAGGCCTTCGAAACTTCTGTGAACGTGAACTTCAAAAGAAAATAATTTTCCTGCCGTTGACAAAGAGGCTTCCTCTGGTGGCTTCCAATCTTAAAGAAGACTCGTCGGTCGAGGAATCAAGAAACTGATAAACTTTCGAGCTTCGTTTATCTAACCCTGCGAGATAACTGTTTTCGTTTAAGCGGTCGATTTTTCGTTTGGCGCGGGTCACTATCGACCCGCCATCTCGACACGTTTTGTCTCCTCGATCTGACTGTGTTACACATGCGGCGACGTCACGCGATCCATGGATTTCCGGCTCTTAAGGAGAGGGCAAACCGCACAGTCGATCCGATGGGCGTGTAACAAAGTGAGGTAAATAGGGTGCTCGCACCCTTAATTCCTGCCATTTTGCACAATTTTGCGAGATGTATGCGCGTGTTTAGTAAGTATTAACCCTAAACCTGTAATATCGCAGGTATAAAATTAATCATAGAGCGTTTACGTAATAATTTGAGATGATATTGTTGAATATATTTTGTAACACGTTTACGCGAATGAATATAAAATATCACAGGAGCTGCGCGTAATAATCAATGTGAATGTAAAATTCGATGAAATAAAATCGTTCGTTCGAGGCAGAATGGATATTGAATGCGCTACAATGGAATTTATAATGAACTCCGTTGAATATAAATTTATTTTTGTGAAGTGATGTTTTTTTTTCCCTTTTTCCTTTCATCGGAATAAAAATTAGAGGGAATATAGGCAAAAATCAATCGTCTTGGATTTTATTTAAAAGCTTTGAGAATGTAGGATATATTTATTTAAAATGATGTTTCAATGTTTACTAATTTTATTCTTATATCGATCTCAAGTGGTAAGATTGATCATCAAATGATTTCTTTTCATTGGTGTCACTATTCTCGAGGGAGTAATAAGTCACTAATTCCTTTTTCTTCTATTTTTTCCTCCACTTTTTTATTTTTCGATGTCGAAACCGAGATTATTTTCGTGGAGTTTCGTTGGAAAGGTGAAAAGTTAGGCTGTTATTTTGAGATGGAGATTGTGCAAACGATAGTTTGGAAGGTGTTACTCCATTAACAACGCCCTCTTTTTTAAAATATTAAGCGCATAAAGTTTCTCGAGTATAATACGACAGAAATGTCTAATTTATTTGACGTGAGATTATAGGTAGATTCTTTTTTTTTTTTTACTTAAGAAAAGAATTATATATGTTTTTTATTTAGAAAAATAATATTAAACGTTTTCGTTTCATTCATTTTGAAAGAAATATTAATTCTTAAAATAATAATTATATTTTCCAAAGAATTTTTAAGTACATTCCAAGAAAGTAAAATTGAAAAGTACGAAATAATTATCCTTTCTTAATAAATCCGCTCTTGAGAAGAAGTAAAAAAAAAAAAAAAAAATTAAAAGATAAAAGAAATACCAACGAAATAATGAAAATATTCTCAGCCTCTTAATTAAGCAAAGGAAAACGGTGTATAAAACCGGTATATAACCTTTCCACGTTAAAAGTAAATCGAAAAGAATAATCTGGACAGATCTTTAAAAAAAAAAAAACTTTCCTGTACTTTCCATGGCTGAATCAAATGAAAAATAAAAAAAGAAGAAAGATCTATTATCGACGGATAAATAAATTGAATAACGTTTGCATAAAAATTTGCACGTTCGATAAAAATGCTAAACAATTTCGTTTAATCCAAAATAAGATAAAGATACACGAGGATATTTATAAATCCTTAATCTTGTTTCGATTTTTCCACCTTTATTGTCTTCCTTTTTCTTTGCTCGAGCATCGCCTTCCTTTCCGGAACGGCGCAGGCTGATTTGAATCTCAAGCGGAAGTCTTAAACGATACAAGAAGCGGCGAATGTGACTTAAATCTCGAGCAGGGAATTTTACGGGGTACAAGCGAAAGAAAATGTACAGAAGGCTCGCGATTCGAATACATAATCGATCGGTCGGTATGTTACCTTCGGAGAAAATATTGTTCCTCCACTTGCGAGTGTCTGGAGAATTTTATATAATAGTTTATATACTATGTTTCATATATATTATAACATATTTCTTTTTTTTTTTCTAGAAAAAAAATATATGAAAATTTATTTTCGAAATTGTAATTAAAGTAACGATGTTTGGAATGGAACGCTTCATTGCGAAAGTTATTAGGTTATTAGATTAATTTTTAATAGATCTTTAAACAGGTCTGTTATTAATTTAAAGGGGAAAAAACTATTTATGCGTGTATACACTAATGGATTAGATGGACACCAACAGGCTGCTGTCTCACGAGGATTTCGTTGAAGGAATTTAATTGAATTTAATCACGATTTAAGCGTCTGGTCTGGACAGTAGCGAGACGACTAGCTGGATTCGACAATAGAATCGTTTTCGACAGACGTGCCAGTCATTTTCAGCGCGTCTTTCGCCCTCCACCACTCCACCGGAAATACGTCGATTCCTGGTATATCCGCGTCGAGAGCGCCAAGTGGATGAAAGTTCAGATATCGAATTCGTGGAAGATGGTTTACTATATTGTTTTTTTTTTTTTTCCTCTCTACTCTGCTCCTCCTCCTCTATTTTTCCGGGTATTTTGAAAAAAATTATTCGTTTGAATTATTATTCCTTGTCAAAAATATATTCGTTCTTTTGAAATTTTAAAATTTGGAAAAGATATATTTTTGGAAAATTTTTATGAAATAAAATTTCTTTTACCATAGAATTGGGAATTTTTGTGAAATTGACACGTGAAAAAGGAAAATTTATTTTCTTTAAAATTTTTATGATAAAATTGGAAATTCATCTAAAATTGAATTTCGAAAATTTTCCTTGTTGATTTGAAATTTAAATTTTTCGTGAAATTGACACGTGAAAATGGAAACGATCTGGTTTTTTTAAAATTTTAAAAACTACGCTCCCTATTTCGATAATTAGCATTATATCAATATTTTGATAAGAAGAAAAAAAAACAAAATTTTCTGTTGAAATTAAAATTAAACATAAATCAATTATAAAAAAGAAAAATTGTTTACATGTTAATCATTAAAAGACACTTCTATTATATTTCATTCTTGATTCAAGAATATAAAGAAATTTATGTGTTAAATTATTTTTTTTAATTAAAAGAAATGGAGAATTTGACAATGTTCCTGTGTAATAAAATGCCATGATGTAATTATGTATGCAGTACATGTATGCAGAAGATTTTAAAAATGTAAACTGCTGTATAATGTAATATATTGTAATTTGTATGTAAAATGAATTGTATTCGTTTTTTTTTTATTTTTTTCGAAAAATAACATGCCCCATTTGATGTTGTAACTTTTTTGTAAACTCTAGAAATGAGTTCATTTCCATTAAAACGTAGATCTATTATGTTCTATGTAATATAAAATAATACAGTGTGATTATTATTATAATATGTGTAAACGATTAATTTAAAAATAATTTAAAACTCAATAATTTATATTTCAACAATATTCAACACTGTACTGGAAACCGTTGATTGAAAACAATCTCAAATAGAATTGGTAAGAACTAAATGAAGTCTTGGTTATATGGAACCTGATTGTTCGTATACGTATAATTCTACCATAGAATCTTCAAACTTTTCAAGAATTCCTATTAACTCGAAGAAGCTTTCGAAATGATCCATGAACAAAGAAGCTTGCTTTCCTCTTGCCTCCCATATATAGATTTTCGTAATTCCTTTCAAATCGTTTTTAGAGGATTTCATGTTCTGTAAACTGGGAAAAGGACACACGATTTGATTCCCTCTTTGTCAAATCTCGTTTCAGCTTTTTTTTTACATATTTCTTTTTCTTTTTTTTTTTTTTTTTTTTTAGAATATTTATTTTTGTTGTTTTGACATTTATTAAGAAGGATTTACCTGTGTATTTTTATCCAGAGTTTTATTTCCATCTCCAATCGTTGTTCCTTTCAAATATTTTCTTTTTCAAGCTAAAATTTCGATTTTGAATTTTATTCTACAATTTGCATAAAAATTTAAAATTTCGTTATACTTTTCAAATTATTTAATATCTTCTTATATTATAAATTATATTTTCCACTTCAACAATGAATCTCGTAACATTTCTTTAAACTTTTTCAAATAAAATCATTCTTTTAAAATAAAATCTTTCACATCCCCTAAAAAAAAAAAAACTAGCAATTCTCAATTCTAACCAGTTATCCTTATTAAAATCAAATAACTTGTTTCAATGAAACATCTTAATCATTCGATTGCAAATTAACCTCACGAAATATTTATATTATCACAAAATTGGATTATTTTTCGAAATGACTTCGATAAGATAATGCAATTTAAAAAATCCTTCAAATGTTGTCCACACTTATCATTCTTACGTATAACAATGACTGTTTCTGAAGGCGTATATATATTCAAGAAATTGAAATTTCGGTTCCAAAAATTGGTAGAAAAACGATAACTCTGTAAAGGAATAATCTGGGTGATCGATGCTATTTTTCTTTCATACAACAATACGAAGAGAATACAAAGAATATTTGAACAGGTGTCCATAGTTCTTTCCATGTCTTGTTCTCGTGAACGAGGAAAGAAGAATCAACGCGTGCACCAAACGGATTGGAAACTAGAGGAGGAGGAGAAATCGCGTGAAAAGATGTCCTCCATTTTTCGCAACAATGGCGAAACAAAATGGAACGTTTCAATTAAAATGGTAAGAATTCCCTTGAGAAATTTGACTTGGCAGGATTTAACTTTTTCGAACGATTTCCTTTTGTCACCGTTTAATCCAACTTTTCGATCCAAGTTTTTTCCCCTCGTTGTTTGAACACACTTTTCCGTGAAGAATTGGGGAGGAAACGTTAAATTCCGGAGCAGCGGTTCTCGACCACTGTGTGCAACAAATTGAAATAATTATGGAATTTTTTCATTGTGCTAATAATTTATGGAAATATAGAAACTTTTTTAAAAAGGTTTGACAATGCTGTTCCATTAAATAAAAACAAAAGTGTGCCAAAAGAGCATACTTTACAACATTTTATTTAACACTTCAAGGCAACGTCTTTACTTTACTTTTTCGTTTCCCCCTTGTAAAAACATCGTTGTGCATAAAATATGTCGAAAAAGAGAAAGCATCTTCTCTGCGCACACCCATATAATATATCAACAATCTTATTGTTAATGGTAATTTTTTTTTGTTGAGAACCACTGTTCGACATCATCCTCTCCCCCAACTTTCGATAGGAATGGATTGTGTAAGCGATAAAAAGAGGAAGAACTTGGCCCTTTACATCGTTGGAAAAGGTATACCAAATTATTGGGTATAGAGGAAGGGTGAAACACGGTCACTATTGAACATACAAAACTTTGAAACTGGAACCAGGTTTTCGAAGTTTTACCTTTCTCTGTTTATATTCCGGAATTCACTCTTTATATTACTCAATTTTATTATATGGAAAAAAAAGAAAAAGTCTGTTCTTTTTTCAAGTTGAAAATTGAATTTTATTTTTTGAGTGGTTAAAACTTTGCATTAAAGGATTAATTTTTATTTCAAAATGTTTGAAATGAAGTATTGGAAAAAATTATTTATATATAATATGAATTAAATGCGAATTTAAATATTGAATATGACAATTAAATTATACATGGACGTGTAAAAATTACTTTTTTGGTAATTTCTTTCCCTTTTTATTATTATTATTATTATACCGAGTTCGTTACACGATGAATAATAAGTAAGCCGATCCTTTAATTATTTTGAACAGCGTAATCAAGAGCGTAATTGGAATTCATACAGAGGAAGAAATATGCATAAAATGATCAACTAATGGAAATAATTAATTAAGAGATGATTGACCACGATGAGTTTAACCAATATTCTCGAGTCAGGTTATTGATCGTATAATGGAAATTTTCTGTCATTATCAACCTCTGATTAATTCTCTCTAAATATCCAGTTTGTGCCCGATACGAACACCAAAAGTCTCTTAATTATTCCAGCAGCACACGAAATAGTTGCCTAATGAAACTGTAGCTATAATTAAAGGTGAGTTATGAAGCTTTTCAAGAATATATACGCCTGTAATTTAACAAGAAACATTAAGGGAACACCAAAACCAAGAAGAGAGAGGAGGAAATAATAATAATTTGGGTCGGTGTTTCTCCTCTATTTGTAACGATTTGGATGAAGCAAGTGTTTATAATGTACAATTTTTGAAAATCTAATAGATTATATTTAATACATATGATAGATACTAATGACAATAATAAGAGTAAATAGTATATTAATATCAATGAGAAAATTCTATGTTAAAAAAATAAGAAGGATACAAGACGAATGAAAATGATGTGCAAATAAATAATATTACATATATTTGAATCTCACATCTCTCATTTTGTAATCCATCAAAAAAATTTAATCCAATATTGGATCGAGATGTATTGTTTATTAATGATTTAATAAAAAGGAAAACGAATGAATTTTAATCATTTAATAAAAAATATTGGCAGTCGTATAACAACAATACCATTGCATTATTAATGGAAGAAGAATTTTGGAAGAAATATAATGTAATGAATTAAGAATAAAGAATAATTTAACGAAGAATGAAACAAATGAAGTTTCGAGCCGAGATATTTTTTAATCTAAATAGCAAATTAATTAAGAATCTTAATTCTTTGGAATTTAAGTATTTCAACTGAAAGAAAAATAATGATGTGAATTTAATTAAGAAACATTTATAGTTGAAAATATAAATTTTAGAAATTCATAAAAATATGAAAATTCTTTCAATTATAAAAAAAAAATATAATTTCTCAAATTTCAATAAAAATAATATTAATCATAAATGAATTGAAGAGATTATATAAAATAAAATGTCAAATCGAAAGATTTCATCGACAATTCTAACCTAAAAATATTAATCGATTATTCCAATATATCTAATTTTTATAAAAAATTTTTTTCTTCAAGAAAATATAATTTTTCATTTCACAAAGACATTGAATACATTCTAATAAATTTAAAATCGAAAATATCAAATCGTAACCTAAAAATACGAAATCGATTAACAATACCATTTCTAATATATCTAATTTGTATAACTTTCGAAAAAAATTCTCCATTGTTAAAAAAAATTCAAATTCCTCATTTCGAAATAATATTGAATACTAATAAATTAGATATCAAAATAGAACGTAGAAATCGAAAAATTGCGTGTCGACAATACCTAACCTAAAAATACGAAATCGATTAACAATCTTAATGTAACTGAATAGAATCCATTTCCTATTATACAGGCATTGAAACGATCTCCGTTTAATATCGGGATATTTTTGGCCCGATTCAATTTACGACGTCGTAGACGAGGCCCATTCGCCATAGATGGCTCGTAAACGAATCGTCGAGAGGTATGCGCGTGCATGCTTATCTTTTAACACGACTGGCCAGGTAAATCAATAGAATCGGTAGAGCTTGAAAAAAAAAAAAAAAAAAAAAAAGGAATCACACGTACACAATCAGACCTAAAAATCAACTGGTGTATCTGAAACTTCTACTTCAATGATTCGTACTCGGTTACGTATGAGATTCGGTTTACGTGCCATTGAGATGTTCTGAATTATGGCGATGTCGATTTCCTGCGCGATTTATTTCGCCCATTCCTTAAAATCGTGGAGAGAAAAATGGTTGATCGCTGAAAATACTTCTCCTCGACTTCTTCAATTCTCGCAACGACGATTCTGATTTATTTATAACGATGGAGAAGATGTTTCCGAAATTTTTAATTAGAATTTTTTTTTCTTTCTCTTTCTCTTCGAAGTGGAGAATTTTTTTTAAAAATTGTAATTTCCTGAAAAAAATTGTTTTTTGTCTTTTGAAATGCAAGTACAATAATAATGGTGAATTTCTGAAAATTTCTAATTGGAATTCTTGAAAATTATTTCTCTTTTCAAACAATTAAAATGCCAATTCTAAATTTAATTTTAAAATAATATGAAATGTGTTCTGTTACAATATGTGTAATCCACTTGTTAACGAAGAATAACGATTAGTTTTCACTTTGTTGTTATATATATCGATACCCTCTTCTTTGTTTTCTTTTTTTTTTCCTAAAAATGTTTATACAAAAGGAAGTTTAATGAAAGTTACTTTGATCAACGTTGGAGAAAAAGTAGCAGTGTAAAAATAAATTGATAAACTCCTACGCAGTTAGTTGGGAGAAATTTATTCGCATGAATTTTTATTAGACGTAATTAAAAAGGTATGCTGATATATATTTTTTGCGAGCAAATATTCAACCTGTATCAATCGGCTATCAATCAATATCGAAAAACAAACGATAATTGAAAAGTTGGGATATTTCAGTAAAATATACAGTAAAATTCTCGGTAAAACGCGAAAGCTTGGAGAAATATATATATATATATCGAATGAAATATTAACATGATAATTCAGAGAAGAAAATAAGAAAGAAAATAAAAAGTTATCGAATGAAATATGAACAGTTTCCATAAAAATATATACTAAAAATAGCTCTTATTAAATGTTCCAGATCCATGATAATTATCGAGCCATTGTTTTACACAAACACAGACTTATTGTGATTTTTGTTAAGAATATTTATATATTTTTTCCTATTTCTTTTCTATTCTTATTGCTTTTCAATGAATTTTACACTGCATAAGACTTACTACAAAATTCGTATTACTGTAAAATAAAACACGAGCGAATCGCCATAATTTCCAAACTTTCAAAATTCCAAGTAGATCATCAGCATTCCAGTTTTCTTTCTTCGCTATTTCCAAGACGAGACGAGGCAAACTCTTCAAACCTACGAACGCGTGAAACGAAAATTCCGGCTGAGAACCCAGTTTCCAAGATTTTGAAAAAAAAAAAAAAAATACGAAAGAGGCGAGGATCAGTCGGCCACAATGGCGAGCGGTGTCCCCCTAGTTGAAGCAATGTCTGCTGACTTTTAATCTTCTGATGGAGGTGTTCCTCATTTCTCCTTCTTCCTCCTTTCTTTTCTTCTTTTTTTTTTTTTTTTTTTTTTCACCCAAGCACAACGTCCGTGCAATTATCGCGACGCCGCATTAACGCGCGACGGATTAGACGGCGTCCGTACCCTCCAAGAACATTATAACGCTCTCTCCCTCTTTCCTCCACTTCCGTTTTCGAAGCGCGAGCAAAGAGGCTCGCGGGACGAATCGCGTTAAATGACTTCCTTTCCACCAGGCTCTCCTCTACTTCTTCTTCTCTCCAAATGGAATTCCTTGGACAGTATCGACACTCTCTCTCTCTCTCTCTCTTTCTCTCACTTCGTATTTTTGTCCTTATAAATGTGGGTATATCGTACATTTGAAAGCGAAAGTTCGAATTGGGATTATTGTGATATATTTTGAAGGGAGAATTTTTACTTAGAAATTATATATAAAATAATGATTCGCTTTTGAGTGGAATTAGAAATTTTGGGGGATTTGTTTGTGCTCTTCCTAGGGGAATTTTTAGGGGAAAGTAGAATTTATTATTTTGGGGATTTTTGAAATTTAGATAGATAAATGCGCGGTTTTAAAATAAAATTGCCAATATTTTTAGCTTGATAGTTTTGTTTAGAATCGATCAAAATGGAATAACGTCGATCGAACTTTTCATTTCCCTTTTTTTTTTTTTTTTGAAATTTAAAATTTTCACTCTTATTGATTTTTAGAAACTAAAAGTTGCGATATTTTTCACGATAAAGTAATTGACATCGACGTTCGATGTTGATTTCAACAAGTTCAAATTTCAAATTCTTCGAAATTTGGTTACAGGATTTTTTTTACCAAAAAATGTAATATTCTTAACTTTCAAATATCTTTTACGATCAAATACTCCGATAAAATATTCCATTATTACATCCTCAAATTATTCTTTAAAACTAGCCAAATAATCACCTTCCATTCTTTATTTTTCCTCAAACTCTCCTGTTTAAACTTTCCTAACGATTAATAATATGTATATGATAAAACTTTTAAATAATGCTCGAATTCCTTTCGTATTCTTTCTTTCTGTGACTGGTTGTAATAACGAATTGAGAAAATTGAATGATTAGCTCGATCGGTCAAGTAGAGAAAATCGGTAATTCGTCCTTTCGAGCGAAATATCGCGTTAATTTCTCTCTCTTTTTTTTTTTGTTTTTTTAATACCGCGAAAAAAAAGAGCAATCGTATAAAACGTTCGAATAAAACGCTTTAAAATAACAATAAAATCATATCATTCGAGATATAGATGGAAATTTAAAACCTTAATCAACTCGTTGCATATTTTATCTTCGCGCATTAATCTTCGGTTTAATTTTACCATTTACGCGTCGTCTCTCGTTGCGCCATTCCGAGGAATTTTAAGGGAGAGCACGTGATAGAAAAAAAAAGAAAAATGTAAATTTACCTGGCTCTTGTTTAATGCATTATCGCACGAAAATTAATTTTTATTCAGAAATGAAGTTTATTAATTCTTACGTATGAATACGCGCTTTTCATTTCATTCGTGAAATTACTCGTCGAAGTAATTAAAAAAATATCGATGGGTAAATTAATTATACTCGCTTGCTTTTATGCCTTTTCGATATTTTTTTATACATAATTTCCCCAACAATTTTTCAATTCTCAAAATGTTTGTTAATTCGTTCGACCGATGAAAATTAAATGTCAAAGAATAATTAAAAATATCCATTGATAAGCATCAATTTTTACAATATATTCCTATATTGATTATTTTTATACAATCTCGTAACACGTCAATTACGATTACAGATTACGTTGAATGACAGACAGATCGATGATGAAAATATTTCGAATATAATAAGCATCCTTGTTTGAATATAAATATTATCCGTGTCATATTATTATCAAGATTTTATTCGTTTTACTTATTTATCCGTAATAAAATTTCTGCATTACATATTACAGAAATTAATTATTACACACGAAGTGAGAAATTGAATCGGGGGAACGTGAACTTTAAAAGGGGGAAGGAAAAGAAAGGCAATAAGTAACGATCGGGGGGGGGGAGAGGAGAGAATATAATAATCGTATCTGTAATTCCACTTTCGACGATCGTAAAAAAAAAGTAGGTTAATCCAGTCTTTATCAACGGTGATTTGTTCGGCGACTCCTGTGGCGATAAATTCGCCGCCCTTGGTCCAACGAGCGATCGCGATAAAATAAAATCGCGTAGGATGGACGCTATCGATTCGTCGGATAAGAATTTTCATCACCGTTTAAATTAAAGGGTTAAAGCGTTAAAAATTTCGTATAATATCGAATCTGAAATAACCTGAAATTAAAGAGTGTATAATAAATTTTTTCCCAAATAATAGATTCGAATCGATGATGTCCAACATTTGTAATATCGATGAATCTTAAATTGTTTTTCTTAATTTTCGAAAATACTTTTTGAAAAATTTGAACGTTTTAGGGGGGTTGAAATTGAAATGAAAAAAAGAAATATTTATCAATTTTTTTTCGAGTCAATTTACTTACTGCTTACCACATTCGCCACTTTATACTTTATATTACAACCTGCGCGGCGTGAAACTTATACTATCATAAATTTAATCTTAGAACCACATTACATTCATCATTTTTGACTTAATCGTTTACTTTTCCACTAGCCCATCTAAGTTTAGAAACTTAAAAGCCTTAGCATGTATCTTAGAATCGCATCATCTAGCAAACACAATATTTTATTTTAAATTAGCCTTCGCATGATCCACCGCTATAAATTCATTCTCGATCAATTTAAAATATTCCAATCCTTTTCTCTAATTTTTAAAAATTCCTAGAAAATAAATATATACCCACGTGTATATCAATATTTCATTTCAAATTAACGTCTCTATAAAAATTCTTTCTAAAAAAAAAAAAAAATAAAGAAAAATTGATAAACCTAATGGATACACTCTAAACCCAATATTCTATTTCGAAACAATTTTCAAACGATTCTCACAAAAGAAAAAAAAAAAAGAAATACAAAATCAATCGAAATAGAAAGAAAATAAGCTTTGATATCACATCTATCACGAAACGAGATTGCAATCAGCAAAGCAACGAAAATAGCGGAGAATTAATTCAACGAGGGGGGGGAGAAAAGTTGCTCGACAACGAATCAAAGTTCCAATTGTCTCGATCGTCGTCGAGAATAGCCGCTGATCGTATTCTTATATCGACAGGTATCTCGATGATAACGAAATCCTCGAAACGGAAGTTTTCGTTTCACAATCGACATCTCCCCCTTCCGGGACATTGCATCGATCCGAGATTATATCGCGTCCATTGTATAAATTATCCTTTTGTCGCTCAGAATTTTTCTCGCTTCTTTGATAAGCTGGTGCATCAAACGTTTGACTTTTTTTTTTTGTATTTCGATGACGTATACTTTCGTGACGATTATAGCTGGAACGTTTGAATAACATTATTCGAAATTATTGTCTCGTATAATATTGAGTATAACTTAATGTGAAGATTGTTTTTAATTATTTAATAAAATCTTGATGAGGATTTATATTGGGAATGTAGCAATAAGCACAGAGACGTATTCTCAAATTCGAATTTCGAGAAGAAATAAATTGTATTTTAAATAATTCTTTGTTAGAATTCACTAGGAATTCGAGTTCAAATAGAAATAAACATTACTAGATAAACGTTACTATATTATAAATGACGTGAAATTGACTAGAGTGTTAAAATGTTAAGATTATTCTTATAATACAGAATTTTCTAATTTTTAAACAGATGTAAGTAGAAATAGAAGCCAAAGATCAGACTTCAGGTTGACCATAAGCGACGAGAAATCCCTAGATCACTCTAACGTATACAATTCCCTGTACAAACTCTAATTCATAATATACTCTCCAAATGACAAAGCATTTTTATTTGTGTTAATTTTTCGCAAACATCCATCAGTTTTAAATGATAAAATATCCACGTTGTTGTCTTAGTTTTCTAATAAGGATCAAAGCTAATGGAGACAGCCACACGAGATATGCATCCAACTTGTCTCTTTTCCACTTTTGCAAATCTTAAATTATCGATTATTTGAATCAATGAAAAATTACAATGAATCCAACGATTAATTCGCTCGAGGGAGGAAGCATGGTTAAACGATTAGCGCAAGCAACGTTGGAAGCGCAAACAAATAATTTTGTACGCGTTTACTTTTAACAAGCAAATAAGCTGGCGCTAACGAGCCGTCGCGTTTCTACGAGGGTAAATACTTTTAAACCCCTTTCGTACGTATGAAATCTCGTCCTCCATTTCTATTTAAAGATTAAATATTTTTTTTTATAATCAAATATTAATACAATTTGACTTAACTTGATTCGTTTTTCCTCGGAAAACCGTCGTATTTTACATCGTTCTTCAACTTCGTCTCGCCAATAGATTTGATAGATTTCTTTTATAAAAAAAAAAGGGGGGGAAAGAAATTCGTATAGAAAGGGCGATAAGATAAGAAAAGCAAGAAAATTCGAAGTAGCAAAGAGTTATTTTTTCCAAAAATTTTTCGATAAAATCATCATCAGGGAGAAAAAATGGAAAGAACGAAATGCATCATGCGAATTGACGAAGGAGAGGTCGAGAGAGGAAGAAACTAGTCGACTATCGGCCATTGTTTTCAGCGACAATAGGATACGAAACGGGCAGAAGGAAGCTTCCGTTGCGCTTTCAGATCTCGATCATTAAATTGGATGGCATTGTACACCGCAGAAATCGAAAGACAATGAATCTTCGCCATATCCTTCGCCTCCCTCTCTCTCTCTCTCTCTTTCGCGCCCGGAAGAACAATGAAACATTCCTCGATACACTTGCGTGCCCCTTTTTCCAAAATGTCTTCCGACATTTTTCAGAATTTTTTACCCACTGCGTGTTCGATTCGGATGATCCTTTAGAATTTATGGTAAAAACGAGTTGGATAGAAAATTTGACTTAACAAAGAATGAAAAAAGATACGTGCATATTTATTCCATTTTCCGTACGAAATTATCCATAAATTATTCGTTTTAATCGAATATTTCCACTTCCTCCAATTTTTCGTGAACCAAACATGGAAGAGACCTCGAAGAATTCCCCAAGAGTATTATTTCCCTCCGCGTGAAAATGCCAGCCAGGATTTCACTTCCAGCTGGATATCCACCAGCCAGGACGAGGACGAGGCTCCTAAATTCCGCCCCGCGAAAAGGCTGGAGGCGGAGAGGGGCCATCTTGAGACATCGAGGTGGATGGCGACCGACTATGCGTACACGCGATAGAGTGGCTTGAGAGGATCGAGTTAGGGTAAATAGAACGGCAACAATGGGTGATATACGGTGGCGAGAGGTTAATCTACTGGGTGGTTTGTTAATAGGAGATTAACAAGCGAAGCGTTGCTCGTGAGATTGGAGCGTGTAATTGGAAAATAATTGTTACGTTTTATTTATTTTTGAAAGGAGGAATGGTTAAAGAAGATTATAATTAATATTTCGGTAAAGATTTGTGTATAATTGGGAGAGTTATAAGGTTAAAGGCTGGTAGAAAAGCTTTCTGGAAATTGAGGAAGAGAGTTATAAATGATACAAGTACTGCCTTGCATTTTTCCAAAGTAGAGAAAGAAAAATGTGGGAAAAGAATGATCGTGGAAAGAAGGATATATAAAAGATTTCTAATAGAGGAAGGAATTGTATGATTTTACATAGAATTTGTCGAATTATATTTACGATAATGTCGTGGCAAGTAACGATAATTGTTGCACGTTAAATATAAAAGAAAAAAGAAGAAAGAAGTCGAAATAAAACTCTCTGAAACTTACCCGACATCAGACGCCTAATTTTTCCATTTTTTAATGCTTTACGTTTCTACTAAACATCAGAATAGAATTGTTCAATTGTGTTTATTTGACGAAAAATATTTATCCTTTATTTATGCTTCTCTATTATTTTATATTTGATTTAACCTGTATACCTCATTAAACATCAAAATCGTTGTACAATACAGTTCCTAATCATCAAATTAAAACTTGAGCAAATAATCCTCTTTTAATCCTCTTTTTTTTTTTTTTAAAACGCATTTTCATTGCTCGTCATTCGAGAATCTCGACACGAAAACTTCGTTGATTTGATTTGATCAACAATGCCCAACGCATCCCACAGATTGTTTTTCAGCATTTAATTGACGTCGTTTCGTGGACCAAAAGCGGCGCTCAATGAGGTAATTGACTCTCAGAACGAATCATCGAGCCGGCTGGAACGAGTGGTCAGTTGGTTCTTGACCGGTTTACGATGATTATTATGATGTTGATGTGTGTTTCGTGTGGCACGTCTTATAGTATCGTCGAGACTACTTCAGCAATTGTTTCTCAAAATAATATTTGACAAGGCGAGAGGAAATGTAATCAATAATACAAATTGATAAAAGCAAATGTTTAGAAATAATTTTGTAATTTAACTATAAAATTAAGTATTATTACTAAACGGATAATTAGAGTTAAAGTAATACTATAATGAATGAAAAAAAAATCTAAAACCAATGAATTTTAAACTACCCCCCTTAAAAAATTGTTCGCGTCGCTCATACGATAATTAAATTCTTCAATTATCAAAAAAGAAAAGCTTGTGAATAAGCTTGTCGTTTCGTTTATATTCACATTTTTCCATACCTTTTTAATAAAATCTCTTAGCAATAAAAAATTGACAAAGTTTATTAGCCACCTCGTCGACTTTTCTCTTTCTACCTTTTTTGCATCCAATTTCGTAATCGACTGTTTAATAACCTTTGAAAAAGAAAGCAGAACACGCCATAATGGCGCTTTTTTTCGAAAAATTTTCGACAAAACACGAAAACGATCTTTCGTCTCTCGTTGCAATCAAGGAAATTTCGAAATTTCGAACCTGATCGATTGAACGATCGATACACGATCTGTTTTCGATCGACAGAGATGGTATGTAATATTAGCACGTCATATACAGGGTGTCCAAGAATTTTTTAATACGAAATTAACTATTTTAAATAATTATTTTATTTTTATATAGAATAAATTTTTCGAGAAAATCGATCGACTCTCTCGAAGATAAAAACGATCAAATTTTATTTTCCAATTACTTTGTCGACAATTCCTTCGTATCGAGTCGTGAAATAATAGCCAATGCTCGAAAATTTTGCTCGTTCCACGCGAAAACGAGAGATTTTATTTGTTCACTCTCCGTTGTTACAGAACACCCTTTAGAAATATCCTCTAAAACTCTCCACTTCGTTTTAATCCTATCGTTCAAACAGTTTTGCAAAATCAATGTTTGAACAACCGTGAGCGTTTATATCAAACAATCGAGGCGTTTATCGAGGCTCGCAATCGATACGAAACGTTTCAAGTTTACGCCTTATCGAATAGATCGATAACTTTTCAAGTGGATCTTTCAGTTTGGACTTTTTTCTTTTTCTTTTTCTTTTCATTTTTTTTTTTTTTTTCCTTTTTCAAGGGAGAGGAAAGAATCGATTGTTAGACACTGGAAGCAATAGAGAGGTCAGTTTCCCAGCGTGCAAACGGAAGTAAACGGTTCGCTAATGTTAATCGACATAAACTGGCCTCTGTGTCTTCAATGCATCGCGATGTCGTGAAATCGCTGTTGCGAGTGCGAGACACTCTGTACACTGGGTGATCAAATTACTCACGAACAGTTGGAGATTATCGTTTCTCTAGAATATTGGAATGGTGTGAATGATAATATAGTGTTTTTTCAATGAATGAGGTAGGCTCCAACAGAGAAGAAAAGTGGACGAATGAAAATTTGAGAGAAGAGAGAAAGTGTTTTTTGAATTTTATTATTCATATAAATATTTAAGGAATTTAAATATAGAATGAAAGAAGTCTAGGATCTATTTTATATGTGTGTAATTTTTTTTAAATATGATGAAATGAAGCGTAATTGTAAGAATTGTTATCTTCTTATAATATTCTATTTTTTAAGAAACGAATCGATTTTTCAATCAACAAGAAATATTGCGTTGCAATATTTCAAGTTCTACGCATTCTTTTTTTCTTCTTTTGAATGAAAATTTAAAATTCATTTTTATAAACTTTGCGCATATCTATAAAATTTATTTATGCTAAAAAGGGGAATGCAAAGAAAATATTTCTCGGATATGATTTTATCCGAGGAAAAAATGTAAGAGTTTAAAAAATTCAATTTTTTAAATTTTTGTAAAAATGTAATCGTTTCGACTTTTTTTAATCCATAAAATATTCGTTAAAAATATTCGAAATCGTCGTAACATTTAAATCTAGCATCTAAACTTATAGCTATATATAAATTCAATAATGGAATGTCGGATTGAATAAATTCCAACGCTATCAAGAATTCACTTGGAATTTTTCAGGGGAACGATTTTTCTGGGAACGTGAAAAATATCTAGATCACTTGTCTCGAGTCGTATTACACTTGATCCTTTTCTATCTTTCTCACACGATATTGTTATCGAGTATCAATTGTTCATATTGCTGTATTATCATCAATCATTAGTCAAACTTTAAATCAAAGTGAAAAATTATTTCTCAATATTTAAAAGAGAAACCTGAAAATTATTAAGCTTAACAATTAATTATATAATTCCCTTTCTGGAAAGGAAACAAAAATTTAATTATACCATATTTCCTTCTCAGTTAATACCTCATTATTAAACGTATTCCTTTTCACTGTTTGTACAATTTTCACTCATTTCCTTTGAGTTTTTATTTATCAATCAACTTATACAATAAATATTTATTAATTTATATAAATTTAACAATCTCGATCAGAAATCAATTATATTTTTTTCAAAAACAAAATTTCCCCTACAAAAGAAAACATATATAATCATCACACAAAAGATATTTCTCAATTTCCAATCAACCTGAGAACCTACAATCAATTCTATTCTATTTTTCATTCTAATCTTTAAATATTCACATCACCTTTAAGCCAACATAAAACAATCAATTATAACGAAGCAAATACTTCTATTTCACAAAATATTTTCCAGAAGATTTTACACTCAATTTCAATTCTTTTTCACATAATTAAACAAAATACTCAAAAACTTTCAATTCAATTCAATATTCAACATATATATATATATATATAAATCACACATTAATCCTCCAATCTCTCAACTTAACCTAACCTCTTTCTTTGAGAACGTTTCGAATTCTGTTGAGAAGAAAATCAGCCATCCAATTATAATATAATCGTGCACAATCTCGTAAGATAGCGTTTATTAATGCTTTGGAAACAATATCTGGCATACCGTCTGATGCAGGCCACGTAATAACGTGGTTGGCTGTCACTCGGGGCAGGGATACAGGGCAGAGCCAAGAGGAAGCTGTTCTAACGAGCGCATTTCCCGTCTAGCAACGCGTTCGCCGGCTTAATCGTCGCAAAAATAACTCTCTGTGATACACACACAGTTGTTGTTCCATGTCGTGCCTTTAGTCATTTCGGAATTTCTCCGGGTAATCGACCTGGATGAGATCATGCCCTCCTTGGCCCTCCACAAAGGAGGAATATAAGGAGAAGAAAAATGAGGAAAGCGGCCAATATATTCGAATCACGGTCCCGTTTTGCGATTTTTCATCGTCGTGGATCTTTCTTTATTGCTACTCCCTTTTGATTTTTTGGTATTTTATTTTTTGCATTATTAAAATATGGGTCAGTGGTCCTCGACAGAGAAGGAATATAAGAAGAAGAAGAAGAAGAAAAATGAACTAAGAAATGAAGATATTCAAATCTTGGCCAAATATTTTGCGAATTTTTCATTTTCGTAGAATTTTCTTTATTTCTTTCTCTTTTTCTTTACTGGGTTTTTTTATTTGTTCTATTATTAAAATACGAGTCGGCCGGATCTTCACCAAAAAAGGAAAGACGTAAAGAATTCTTTATTCTCGTAGCTCTTTTTTTTTTGAATCTTTATTTTTCAAATTTTTGTTTCTTGCATTCATATGATAAAATATGGAGATTGGTTCAGATTTTTATCCTGTTTTGCGATTTTTCATTTTCATAAATTCGTAAATAATATTTATTTTTTGTGTTTAATGGAGAAGCATTAAAGGTATGTATCATGCACACTGATAAAAGTCTTACAAAGGATGGATAATAAAATGATTATACATAATGTTTTGTAAAACTGATTGGTATATACGTGATAGTTTATTTATAAAAAAAACTGATAAAAAATATAAGATGGTGGTTTACGATAGAAAATATTTTTATTTGGTATTTTTATTCGATATAAATTATTTTCGTAAGCTTTATACAATTTTATAATTTCATGCGACAAATATCATACATCAGTGAATTAATCGAAAATTGAATACAAAGATGAATATAAAATGACCACGGATAAGCAAAAGTAAACGTGGAATTAAAATGAAAGAGAATCAAATTTGATAGAAAATTTATAGTTCTATTAATAATTAAAATAAATTGCTTTTTTCACAAAACTTCGCAACAATTTCTTCGTTCGTTTCAAGAAAAGAAAAAGAAAATCACTCGCGAAGATTGATGTGCACACACAATCTAGTTTCGATGGAGGAATAATAAACCGCGGATATTTGAACGGAATGGCCAAAAAAACGTTGGAAATGATTGGCGATGAAGAAGTTGGAATAAGGGACGGTGAATGAGCCATTCACCGTTCTTTTCAAAAGAATTTGCTTAAAAGCGAAAGGAATGAAGCGAGAAACCAGCTCTCCTTTTAAGAGCTCTCTCTTCTCGAGTTACAGATTTTGTCACCTGCACCGCTTTTCTCCCCTCTTAGCGTTTCAATTATATTTTACTTTACGAGTAAAAAGTGAAAGAAGAGGTATATAAGAGGTGAGTATATAAAAAAGCTGAATGATAGAAAATTAATATCATAATGATATCCAGGAAGAAATTTTATGGGCACAGCTTGGATATAAACTTTACAACTTTATAATTTCACGATTCTCAAGTTTATTCGTAATTTTTCCACAACTTATATAATTCCACGATTATACAATCTATAATATTGTAATTTTACAAATAATATCTGTGATTCCATAAGTTTCAACTTTAACTTTATCATTCTTAACTTTGCAACCTTACAATCTTTTCAAACTAATTCTACAAATTGTGTAATAATTACTGTAGTAATAATCACAAATAAAAGGAAACTTTTGCAATCTTTCAAATTCTATAAATAAAATTTATAGTTATCTATTTTCAACTTACCCTATAATTCTACAACTCTTTTAAACTACAACCAAACATAAACTCAAAATACAAACAAAAGAAAATCTTTCTATAAATTGTAAAATCTCAAATTTATAGTTACCCTATAATTCTGCAGATCTACAACTCTTTTAAACTACAAACCAAACATAAACTCAAAATACAAGCAAAAGAAAATCTTTCTATAAATTGTAAAATCTCAAATTTATAGTTACCCTATAATTCTGCAGATCTACAACTCTTTTAAACTACAACCAAACATAAACTCAAAATACAAACAAAAGAAAATCTTTCTATAAATTGTAAAATCTCAAATTTATAATTACCCTATAATTCTACATCAGATCTACAATCCTTTTAAACTACAAACCAAACATAAACTCAAAATACAAACAAAAGAAAATCTTTCTATAAATTGTAAAATCTCAAATTTATAATTACCCTATAATTCTGCAGATCTACAACTCTTTTAAACTACAATCAAACATAAACTCAAAATACAAACAAAAGAAAATCTTTCTATAAATTATAAAATCTCAAATTTATAGTTACCCTATAATTCTACATCAGATTTACAATTTTTTTAGACTACAACCAAACATAAACTCAAAATACAAACAAAAGAAAATCTTTCTATAAATTGTAAAATCTCAAATTTATAATTACCCTATAATTCTGCAGATCTACAACTCTTTTAAACTACAAACCAAACATAAACTCAAAATACAAACAAAAGAAAATCTTTCTATAAATTGTAAAATCTCAAATTTATAGTTACCCTATAATTCTACATCAGATTTACAACTCTTTTAGACTACAACCAAACCAAACATGAACTCAAAATATTAATAAAAGAAACCTTTGCAATCTTTCAAATTCTATAAATTATAAAATCCCAAATTTATAGTTACCCTATAATTCTACATCAGATCTATAATCCTTTTAAACAACAAACATAAACTCAAAATTGTGTAATAATTATTACATAAACCAGAAATAAAAGAAACCTAAAAGCAGTTAATTACACACAGAGCAGTCACAAAGGTAGATATATAATTTAATTCCCGATGCTCTTCCCAATCCACTTTCTCCATTACCCAACTCTCTGGAAAGGAAAGAATTCGACCAAAATTTTCTCATCTCCGCAGA
The DNA here is from genome assembly GCF_048593485.1 of Apis florea. NCBI lineage: Eukaryota > Metazoa > Arthropoda > Insecta > Hymenoptera > Apidae > Apis > Apis florea. Next base: position 5,808,919 of record NW_028256549.1, on the reverse strand, counting down.
TCGACCTCTCTGTGTGTATTTTTCCACCGAATAGAGAGGGGCTTAATGAGCGGCCGAAATATTCGAATATCCACAGGAGTCCTTGTTCACGCGGCAATATGGATTTTAATGAGATAGAAACGATCGAATCGTAACGAATTTTCAAATTTCGACGTCACCATTACGAACGAACGAAGCAGAAAATTTTCCACCCGTGTATCTTTCTTCTTTTCCTCTACATCCTTCTTCCACTTTTCCCCAACACGAAATTGTTAATCAATGACAAAGAATCACACCCAGTTTCCCAATTTGTTACCAATTCACCTGGTTCACTGGCCATAATCGTTCAACCACAGTTAAACGAAATTTTATTAATCTCCTATGAATTCGCCCTGTTTATTTATTCCATCTTCGTTTCGTTAATACAATATCGTTCAGAATTTCTGTATTGTGTAGAGCAAACGAATGGGCATGGCATAACAAGGTGATAAAATTTAAATGGAAAAGTGAAACAAAGTACGTGGTGATTCATATCGCGTATGCTCGTAAAAATAAAGATCTCGGCGTCCTCTCGACGTCCAAAAATAAATAGAAGGCGCAATCTCTTTTCTCCTTTGTTTAATTTTCGTCGACAATAGGCGAGGAAAATTTATTCGCCATCTGCCGCGTATATCTTATTCCGATGTATTTATATATCAGAATAGACTCTATAATGCGTATAATTTTAATCGTATTACCTTAATCTACGAAATTAAACTATCAAATTTCCCTCATTTTTTCTCGCGAATGAAATATCAAACTTTTAACCGAAGACTCTTCTCTTTTTTCCCCGAAACCCGTTTTGAAAACTCGTGAAAAAGCGACGTCCCATGTAATTCGTACAAGCTGTGACTCGTGTCGAATGAAACAATGAAGTTCGAAAGAAAGACCTTATTACCTTCTTACGCCACTTCTTAACATTCAAACGAATTTCTATATAAAAAAAAAAAAAATACTCAAATACTCGAGATAATCGATGAAAATAAAAACGAGGACTCGCACAGAAAAGATACTTCGAAGAGGAGATTTATTATGTATTTAGGAAAGTTAAATTGGATCGAAAGAAAGAAACTACCGGCGAGATAATTATTCGAGAAAAATAACGAAATAAGGGAAATGAGGCGAACGATCGTTGGAGGGGTCGACTTTCCTCGGGATAAAAGAGTTTTAAACGGTCGGGCGCCCTCGGCCGAAGGACAAAGGGTGTGGGAAGAATTAAACGGCGTTAACTCGGCTTCGCCTGCTTTAAAAACTCATTAGCGCGCGGTTCGTGGGGAGGGGAAAAAATGAAATTACGACTCACCCTTGTGGACGATCTCTGCCCTTCCAGCTCGTCGGATTCCCGTCGACTCGGCGAAAGATCGAAATTACACCTCTAATTACCCGTTGGATCCAACCTGGTTAACTTGCACACCACTCGCTCCGTACACCCGAAATGGCCGCTTAAGTACCTGATTCTCGCTCGACACCGTTTCTTTCTCTCTCTCTCTCTCTCTTTCTCTCGTGATTTACGAGTGCGACACGCGAAGAACCTCGATCGTTTGAACGTTTTTCCTTCCGATCGTTCGACGATCACAAGTGTCGCAACTTTGAAAACTTTGAAAACTTTTTAATTCGGGATTCGCTTCGATTCGAATTATCTTTATTATGAAAAATTTCAATCTTCCTCTTCCTCGATTTCCAAATTTTCCGTCAAACGGTTCGATCTATCGTCGAGAGAGAGGGGGGAGGGAAAAAATTCTCGAGCACAATTTCCACCTCTCCTTTATCGTCGTTGACGCACACTGTCACGCTTAATGGGACCACGTTTACGTGCGTAAATGCCCCCGCTCAGAGACAGAGAGTTTTCTATCCGAGAGAAAGGAAGAAAACAGAAACAGGAAACAAGTGTTTTCTGAGAGTGATAAACCTCTTTTTACGCGATCGGCCAGATTCACGAGGTCCCGTGGAAATTGCATCCGGCATGACGATAAATCCGGGTATCGATTTTTTAAAATTTTAGAAATAACAGAAACGAAAACGTAGGTCGATTTATTGGAGCGAGAACAATTTTTCACGAACAGTCGCTGGAAAATCTTTATTTTATATTTCAGCGTCTATACTCTTTTGCATCCGATCAATTCATCGAGTTTCTCACTTTTAATCTTGATCGTGAAGTTAATCGGGTCTTTTAAAAAAATTATTAAATCTACGATATAATTAACATCGTTTATCACGTATTTTTAATATACTTTCTTCCCTATTTTATACTCCGTTCCAGTTGCGATTCCACGAGGATTTATAATTATTAAACTCGAACTTCGCACTTCGAATATTATACAACAGACACAATTACAGAGTTAGACGCACACTTTTCGAAACGTTCGAAATATCGTATGTTATGTTAGACGAAAAAGAGGAAGGCGAAAAAGACACAAAGACTCTTCACCTGGAAAATTTCCACGGATCGATCGAAGGGCCGCGCGCGTTCACGATTGTCACAGGGATCGACGATCGAGATTCGAGGATCCTCGAGGCTGTTCGAATCGTTTGTGCGCGGTTAAGCGGAAATGGGGCGGGCCTCGACATATCCGCTCGCAACGACGGCCGGCGTCCGACTGCCATCGGCCGCCACTGTCAAGGGGTTTTATCGACGGCGGGACAGATCGGCCGCCACGGATAAACACGGCGTAGGATAACGAACCGAGCCACGACCTTTTCGGCCTCCGCAATTTTCGATACGAAACGGGGAATAACGGTATTTTTGGAATTCTTTCCCGCTCGAGATATTATATTTGATTAAAAGGTCGACGAGGGAGGGGGTGAATTTAAAAGTTCTCCATACGAAATGTGATCGATTAGAATTGAAAACGACGATGTGTACAATGGACGGAATTGAATTTTTGATGAACGAGGAGCTGGATCATGAATGGGGAGTGTTTAAGTATAGAATTGAATTTTTGATATTTCGTAAAAGACACGAGTTTTAATATTCCCAGTGGAATTTGAATTTTCGATACAATTGAGAGGGATGTTGATTTGAGAAAGAGAGAGTAAATCTTCTCGATTGTTGATATTTCGATATTTTAATATTTTAATCGTTTCGATATAATAGGAATTAGAGGTTAGGCGGGTGGGTGGTTTATATCACGGTAAACGAAATGACAAATTACATTGTGGGTGTTCTTCATCGTTAAGCGATGCAAATGGCAAATTAATTGCGTACAGGTGTACATTCCTCGCTCGTAAATTGCAAATCTATAATGCTAAATTAAATTAAAATTCCTAATCAAATTAACGACTCGAATTATTACCATTATATATTACTGTTCTTCGAATTCCTATGAACACATTTTATTTTCCAAAATAATTGAGCGAAAATTAAAAATTTCTCCCCTTTTCATCGCAAGCGAATTTCCCAAAACGAATCAAAAAGAATGAAAAATAAATCCCTCTTTAAGGGCGGGGGGGGGGGGGGAAAAATTCTGCTACATCGAGAATGATAATGATTTCCAACCGCTTTGAACGCGATTACGAGAGCAAGTTTAATTAACGTTACACAACGAGAGATACCTAAATATCGATTAGCTAACACGTTTGCATATCCACGTATCATCCGGCTATGTTTTCACAAGGGATGGCGGCCATTCATAAAACCGTAAGAGTCAAAGGAACGATCTGAAATGAAAATTTCATACACGCTCACGCGCACGTACGTGGAAATATGTCTGCCTGCCTGCGAGAGAGCCCCTCGTTAACGAAATAATCGGAGGGGGGAGGGGGAGGGATTCCAAAACATGGTCGCCGTTTTTTCCACCCCTTTGAATGCGGGGAGGAAAAAAAGAAAGAGTATCGCGCCTATTTCACGATTGAAAAAAAAAAAGAAAAAAAAGAATATTAATATTCGTTTATATGTGTTATCCATCCACGCTTGGATGTAGCGAATAAATGTTCGACTCGCGAAACACGATTGGATTGAAAAGGAGGAATGGAGCGGTTCGATGAAAAAATATTTTGGGAAAATTGTGTTTCACAAGATTTAGCTTCGTTTAGTTTTGTTATTTATTACGTACGGATCTGGGGAATTCTACTAGGGATAAATTTTATTTTTCCCTAGATTTCTATCTTCTTCTTCCCATGTCTACTTAAAATTTATTATTTTCCTCTATTAAATTTCACAACAAGGATTAATGATTATTCCGTTCCAATCTTATCTTCAGTTACACTCTTGTTACATCATCATCATAATTATTATTAAATTCTTTAAGGAAACACGATCGATCGAAGAAAAAGAAATAACAATTTTCTTTCGAAAAGAAATTTCCTCCCCCAACGTAATCCTCAAAGATCCACCCTGCCAAAAAGAAAGAAGGAAGAAGGGAAGGAAGATTTCTAAGCGCTTCGTCAAACGTCCAGCCATAAATCCTGCTTCTCCCGAGAAAGGGGTTGTCCATTGACAAAGGATTCTATCAATGATGGCCTCGCCGCGATACTCTTTATTTCACGGGCAAGCTTCGAGTTCAGAGTTTCGTGAAAGAAGGCTTGGAGCGTCGCCGACGAAATGGCAAATGTCGCGCTAAAATAACGTTCCCGCGCGGGTGAGGGTGAGGGATTTGATGGTGATGGAGGGTCTAAATTTACGTGCAAGTGGATCATCATGGCTGACTAAGCAGAGCGTTGTAGAACATGCGGACAAGTTTTGGAGAAATGGCAATTATTTTGGCTTTGCTCTCTTCGAAAGAGCGGTGGTGGATGATGGTGCGTTGATGGCACTTTGGAAGATTGGCAATAAATTAAATTCCAATTTTTAGAGAGAGAGAGAGAGAGAGAGAGAGAGAAAGATATATACACAGAATAAATCGAGGAGGGCGATTCGAAATAAAAATTTTGTCCAAAGTTTTAAAATTATATTCGTAATACGTTACGAATTCTTTTTATCGAGCGAAACGAGATGACGCAATTTTTGGAAAATAAACAAATTTACAAAAAATTTAAATTGACTTTTAAATTAAGATTCGATATTCGCTCGAAGTGTGAGGTTATTCCATCGAGGGAAGTGTCAAATTATTATATATAATTTTTCCTTAATCAAAAATAATTTGGAGAAATCGAAGGTGTTCAAAAAAAAGAACGGCCATCGATAATCGATGAGACAAAAAGGGGAGGGGGGAAAAAAGGAGAAAAGAAGAAGAAAAACAAACGAGGCAAAAGTTCTATTCGCCGATCTCTGGACCGATCCCCCCTCTAGTTTTTCAACGATGCACGACGACCTAAAAGATTCGAGGACAAAACGAAATATAAAATACAAAAAAATGGTCATCGGCCGAGGGATGGAAATGGCGGCGCTAATTCGTTTTTCGTTACGAATCGACTCGCTCTTTGTATATTAAAATTAACCAACGAATTGGAATCCATCGTCGAGCGTGCCCTCGTTCGCGTCCACCACCCCTCTGTCCGCCATTGTGCCGTCGGCAAATATTTACCAACGTTTTGTCCCCGCGGATGAGCTGCGTTCCACCGTGTTTTCGAAAAAATTAAAACCATCCTTTCGATGCTCGAGAAATGAAAGCCTTGAGGCCGTTGACGTGACGTCGGTTTCCTTAAATAACTTTTTCTTTTTTTTCGTTTAAATTTTTCATCATAGCGCAATAGTTAATTAATTGTACATCCTCGAATTGATCGCAACATTTATTTCAAAATACAAATTCCTCCGATGTCGATCAATTGCCAGTAAAAAGTAATTAAATTATATGATAAATATCAATTTTCATTTCAAATTTTTTATTACTTATCCCCTAATCATAAATTAATCGCAACATTCTCTTTCGAAAGGATAAAATAAAAATTCAATAATCCTCCAAAAAAAAAAAAAATAATTAAATTTAAATCAAATATCAATTTTCATTTCAAATTCAAATTTCTTACTCACGATTATCTTTTTCACAGGAATAAAATCCCAATCTTCTCAGAGCGTACAGTTAATCGATTAAGCGTAATTGAATTTAAAGAAGGGGAAATAAGAAAAAAGAAGGAAAAAATTCGACGTAAAAACATAGTAACCGGCAATTAAATCCATGGAATTCGGAATCGAGTTCGAGGAAGATAATTATCCGGCCGTGTTCCCGTCAAGCATTGTCCGTGAAATTCCCCCTGATTACCGCAATTGTGTCGTCCCGTAATTTTTCGAGGACAGGTTCAAACATTGTCTGAAACAATGGAGAAGGCGGAGAAAAATTGCGAGTCATTCGTTGCGGAAAATCGGGCAGGGATTTCGAGTATCGATTCTTCCTCTCCCCTCTTACCATCCGGTAAGTAAAAGGAGGAAAATGGTTTCCCGCTTGTTGAAAATTCGTATCGTCACAATGACAATTTTCATTTCGTTAATTGCCGCGAAACATCTGGAGAAACATCTGGTTTGTATTCTCTCAACTTCTGTCTCCCTGTTGTTCGTAAACTTTTCGTTTCGTAGTTGTTTTTCAAGCTTTAAGAAAACACTTTTGGCAACCGAGCTTTTCGAGAAAGTAAAGTGAGTAACATAAAGAGAGATTGAACGTATCTAATTGAGAAGAATTTAATTTTATATCCACTGGATACGAGTTAAATTATTAATCCTTGATATTCGAAATTTATTTATTTGCTGGAGATGTTATTTGAACGATAATTAACGAAATAATTGGAAAAAATAAATTTTTAATGCATCGAAAGAGATTTTAAATTTTTATCGAACTTAACGAACTTAACTTTTAAATTTTCGACTTTAATTAAATTTAATTGTTGTAATAATTTGAATAATTTTGAGTAATTCGAAAAAAGTTTGTTCCATTCTATCCAAAATTTTGAAGGAGCAAATAATCTAAACGAATGTTTCTCTCTATATAATTATAATTGTAAATTTTTGAAAGCAATTGTTATATCAATTCGATGCACATCATCATTTTATAGGATTTTGAAATAAGTATAATTCCCTTCTATACAGGGAATTTCACAGGGAACTACGACAAACTATTTATAATACCGTTTTCCCCAGTCTGGCTGCATGTCAGCAGCTAATTACGTTCAATTACCAGGCGTTGGTTAATTAAAACTCCTAATTAATTAGTCCCTTAAGCATCGTTGCGATCCAACTACCACTTCAAAACTTCCACGGATTTTCTTTTCCAATCTATCTGTCCTAAGATTCTTCCCTATATAATCGACCTGATTCCTTTTTTAACGAACAGTTTAAAACCGATACAGTTATTTCATATTATAAGATTTAAACGAACATTTCATTTCTTTTTTTTTTTTTTTTTTACCTCATTGAATTATTTTCTTATTAAGAGTTTGAACGAATAATCGTTAATTGAATATCTATATTCTGAGAGAGGTAATTACAACGAGTGAAATTATAACGAGTGAAGATGAAAAAGACTGACCAAACACTTTCACACTTGTCAAAATTCAAATCACATGCATATCCATCAAATTAAATCAAATTAATATATGGGATCGTGAAAAACAGAGATGCAAAAGTTAGCTGCCTGTCGTCGAGCAACCCGCCGAGCAACAATCTTTCTATTAAAATCCGAGCTTTTTCATCGAAGAAATCTTCGAAACTTATCTAAATTTTTCATTGGAAGAAATAATCCATCTAAGCACAACCATATGCGAATCAAATCTTCAAATTTAATCATCGCATTACAAGGCAAAAAAATGTAAAAGTTAGCTGCCTGTCATCGAGCAACCCGTCGAGCAATAATCGTCTCTACGCGTAAACTTTCTACGTTAAAATTCGAGCTTTTTCACACGAAGAAATGATCAAACTTGCTTCCATCCTCATCGAAACATAACTCAACGATCCAGCTGCCAAATTTCTGATCGATGAGAATAATTCAAATAATCGCGACAGGTGAACAACCTCGACTTCGGCAGATCTCAGCGGTGTCATCTCTGCCGCATTCCAAGGTGCATCACCGCTATTTAAATCCCAATACTCGCACCGGTGCACTTCTCTCTCTCTTTCTCTCTCTCTCTCTCTCTTTCCCTCGTGTTCTTCGAATCGATAAACACTCGAGAAGTCGAGGTGTTGGATCGAGATTTCGAACTGGTAATTTCGAGAGGTGGGTCAGTGAGTTTTAAATAAAGGATTCGTTCGATTAAAATGAAATTATTCGTAAAATGTTCGATCGTTCCAGTTAACGAGCATTCACTAACTCCTAATCTGATCCACGATTTGTATTATAGAATCGATAATTGTATTACAGAAATGTGTCGTGACTGGAAGGAACAATTTTGGAGAATTTGGACGTTTGTTCTCGATTAGTTTATTCGAATGTTTGTTAAATTGATTAAACTAATATTGTTATTCCGTTGATTAGTGTTCAACTGTTTATAATATAATAATTGGTTCGTTTCCATTTAAGGTTTCATTCATTTAGATGTTTTATGATAATTTCGTGTTTGTACAAGTTTTATTCATATAGTTGATTTAAAGTTCGGTCGTTTGAGTTTCTATAGAATATTCATGGATAATTTCAAAAGTTACGGGTTGCAGGTAGTTCTTAATACAAATAGAAATGGATCAAACCAATACTGTGATGAAGTCTTCAATCAACACGGATTCAGAAATTTCGTTATACATTCCTAAATATCTAAAATATTTCAGTCTAATGAAATAAAAACCGGAAAAAAAGATAAATAAAATAAGTTGTCAAGTATAATTAAACCTAACCTATAATTTTGTCAAACGAATTAGATTTAAAATTGATATTTATAATTTGAAAAAGAAAGTGAAGAATATTTCAATTCATATCATTATAATTCATCATCAAACATAACCTATAAATTATATAACAACCTAATAATATTTACACGAACATAACCTAAAAAAAAAAAAGATAAATAAAATGAGTTATCGAACATAATTAAATCTACAACTATATATTTTCCATACGACGAAGATTTAAAATTATACATTCCTCGAACAGGACGGATTCAAAAGAAAATTCAGAAATCTCAGATTCCTCTCTTCCACTCTCTACGTCTCGATTCTTCCGGAAGAGGGAGCAAAGAAATGGAAGAAAACTGAAATCCTTACAAAATCGAAATACAATGGTTCAATTCATGTCTGGGGAAAGGCAGAAACGTAAAAAGCTCTTTCATTTCACGAACAGAATTCCAACCGGGTACGACCCGGAAAGTTTTGAACGAAGCACCGGAAAAGCAACCGAATTACGACCGAACTTAAATCACGATGCGCCTGTGTGCCATGCTACGAACAATGCAACGCCACTGTTGTTGTCGACGTTTGAAAACGACGGTTCCGGTCGTTTAATAACCAAATGTGTCTCTCGAAGGCAAGAGGGCCATATCTCCTACACATCTACCGGTGAAACAACTAACAATTCCACCAACCTTCCCCCTCGTCGTCCGATAGACGGTTAGAAATTGTTATTTCTCTTTGCTACCGCTACCACTTAACCTATTGAATATTTTATGAAAAACCTCCCTTTGAACGTTTCCACTTCGTGCACTTTGAATATCTCTTTCGTATCTTTATTTCATGAATCTAGAATGTGTTTCAAACCATTTGCGATTACGGGTGTTTGTCATCGTTATGAATGTCAAACTTTTAGGAATTTTTTCGTTTCGAACTAGTGTCTGGGGAATATTTTTATACCTTTAATCGAAAAAAATAAAGTTGAAAACACTAGAGAGTAACCTTGTGTAATGTGATTTTTGGGGAAAATATTTTATATTGAACATTTTTTTTTTTTATTGAGAAGTTGAAATTGGAAATTTTTTTCTTTGAAATTGAAAAAGTGAGAAAGTTATTTATGAGAATTTTTGAAAATATTTTACATTAGAGTTTGGAAAGTATTTTTCGATACTCTTCGTAAAACATTTGAAAGTTTTTAATCCTATAAAAATTTAGTGTTATAATTGATTCCAAATAATCTTTTCTTTCGTTCGAGATACAAAAAAAAGAAATTTTTATAAAAAACAACAGTTTTTCTAAGAGAATGGCGAACTATCGTTGTTGCAGAGCAATATTATAAATTCAACGGTAAGTTTATTACCAATCTTCGAGATCCACAATGATTAATTTTACAAGCATACGTTTTGAAACTTTGAAACTCGTTGCTCGAAACTTTAGGGGGATAAGTTTTAGCGAGAAAGTTATCACGATCGTTGAAACGCGATAAGAAACGAGCTTTCCTGATCCCAGAACAGAATCACTCGAGAAAAGAAGCTTCGTTACAAAGACGGTGTTAAGCGTCTACGAGTGCATTAAATCTCATTAAACAGTGGTTTGAACACTCAATTACTCCAATGATTTCAATTCAAAAGAAATTAAGATTCACGTATGTATTACTTGGCATATATTTTTATAAAATAAAACATTCATATTCACACTTTATAAAATTTATTTTCCTTTTTTCTTATTTAAAAAAAAAGTTTGTAAATTCTTAAAATATCTTGAACGGAATTACTCGAACTGTTTGATAATTTAATTGTGATTAAATTAAATTGATTTTGATTTTGACGTTTGATTTCTTTCTTTTGATTGGTCTGATGATTTATATCATATGAAGATAAAGAAATAAGACGAGGAGTAATTTCAAGAGGGATTCCACAGGTGAAGAATTATCTCAAATAACTATAAAAATAAAAATAAAGTGGGAAAAAGATATGACAATATTCGAGGTGAATAAAATATTCGTCGGAAACAAAGTCGATTTAAATTCGCAGAATAAATTTACATGATATCCGTGGATAAAGGGTCACTTAGTTCTCGAGTTTGGAATTCTAAAGCCTCTCACCGACAACACGCCATCTTCCTCCTACATCCCTTAATCTTACCAAACACTTTCTATAAAAAAGAATTTATACGTACAAAAAGAATTTATACGTATATGAAAAAAAAATAACAATGCGAATAATTTCAATTTCTTCAATATCTCATCCAATTTATTTTTTCCAATTTAAAAATATATATATTTCGAAAAATATACTATTGAAATTTTTTAAAATACTACTTTGAAATTTCATGAATCCATATTTATTTAACCTTTTGGATCTGAAAATCCACATAAGGCAAAGTCACTAAAATTATTCTCTATAGATTTTCCTAAAAATTTAAAAATATTTAAAAATACTAATGGTCAATATTGAAAAATTTTCGATATCAAAACGAATTTGTAAAAACAAATATAAAGCCAAAAAAGAGTGTATACAATAAATAGATAAATAAATAATGAAATGAAAAAACACAAGTTAAAAAGTAATTGTTAATTAAAAACTTTAACGAAAATCAATCATACGATGCAACATGTTATCATTAAACCAGACCGTTCTTCGTAATGAATAAGATAATGTTCAAACTGGAACGAAAAGATAGTTACGAATGGTTTATGGGTCGCGGTTGGCCAGGACAGTGGAAAACGTTCAACGACCCAGATTTTAATTGGCCAAGTTATTCGAGTGCAGCCTGCGTATCTTGCAGGACACTGCATGACTTTAATATTCCGCGAGGGAAAACTGGTGTTTGGAAAAATCGACACGTTTCGATGGTGAGAACTCGTGAATCTCGTGCACAAATCGCTAGAGAAAGATGAATTTTCGACGTTTCATTTGCGATTGGAAAGGAAATAATTCGTAACGTAGAAATTGAGAAAAGATTATTTTATTTGGCAATTTTGCGATTTTTTTATTTTTGGAATTTTAAATTTGCAGTTTTATTGAACTTTGGAACATTATATTTTATGTTTATTTATAAATTAAAATAATTTTGCCAAAAATAATTGAAGAATAGAATAATTAGAAAGTTTGCAGTTTTATTAACCTTTTTATTTTGGAATTATTTTGAAATTTTGGAAAATAATAATTTTGAGAGTATATAGAATTGTTGATTCGAAATTGAAAAAGTTTGTAAATTGAATCAGAATTTGTGAATAATTGAATACCTCTGTTATCAATCTATGTTCCAAGTGAGGATCTTTCTAGATTTTTCAATTAAACATAAAAATCGCCAATCTTTTGATAATCGTGGTATAGATATTTCACAAGCAAACGTGTGAAACGCAACATACAAATATGGAAAGCAAGTATATCTATATTGAAATTCGTTTGGTAAGCCATAAAATATCGTTACTCACCGGATGAACCGGCCATCGACGTCTTGAGGATAGCTTCCAGTACCTCTTCAAGGTGGACCATGATAGAATTATCCACTTCGTTGCACGGCTTGTCTGCTCCTCGCTTTTGAGAATGATGAAAGTAATTTTCTTTGTGCTAAGAGTGGGTGCAGGGAAGGTCTGCCTTTGCTCTTTCAGCCTCTAAGATGAAAGAAGTCAAATATGTACAGTTAGTTGGTTGCTTGTCAGCTTGTTTATTATCCACCAACTTATGAATTTATTATATTATAAAATATATTATGATAATTGGAAAAATCTTTGAAAACTCGCGAATAAATGTTATATGAAAATTAATCTATATACATAAAAGTTTAATAATTTATTTTTTCTAAAAATATATAAAAACAGCAAAAATATAAATAATATAAAAATTCATATATTTATATATTGCTTAGTATGAAATTCTAGAGATTTCTCTGTTTATCGTGAAAATTATATGATATTTAATATTTTATTTTAACGAAATTAGGAGAAAAAGTTATCATCAGTACTGAATTATGTTTCCCACACAGACTGCAATTTAAACACTGCACTAAATAAAACTTTCATATCACCACTAGACGGACTAACTTTGTCGTAAAATATTATTTTAGAAAGTTTTAATAAATTATAAGTTTTAACTAATATTACGGAAAATTAAATAATAAATGTCATATCACACAATCGAGGATTAATTTTATTAATTAATTAATAACGAAATATAATAAAAATTGATAAATTAATTTCTTCGCAACAACTTTATATAGATAAATCACTATAATTATTTATTAATTTGAAAATATCTTTCTTAATTTCTATATTAATAAAATGACCAGTAATAAAAAGCATTTATAATATATATTACATATTGTACACATTAAAACTTGAATTTTAATCATTCTATTCCTAATAATTCGAAATAAATTTAATAAATTTCTAACAAAGAATATAAAAATATGACAAAATTGATTCCAAACAGGCATTGAATATTATTATAGTATAAAATCTGCAAGATAACCCACATATATATAGTTCCTAACCATAAAAAGTAGAAGTTTTCCAAACTAACTGCATCTTAAAAATTTCAAAACTTTAAACTTACATAATTTTAAAACTCAGATACAGGTTGCAATCCTTATTATCCCATTATTTTGATAAAAAAAACTATCAATTTATAAATATCCTTTTACCATAAAAACTTTTCTCGATATCCTACTTTTTCTTCTGAAAACACGATATTACGCATGCGCGCCATGTTTCGATAAAGCGACATCTGGAGGACGCCATCTTTCCCCAAAAGAACGGATGCTCCGCGAGATTGGACGTGCACTAGAAAGAAAGAACGAACGGGTCGCTCGATGTAATTAACGAACGATGCTATTGGCAGCACGAGCGATCCAGTTTTCAGGAATTAGCGAGTGGCTGTCGTGCCAAATTGTTGGAATTAGAAGCGGCGGGTGTTCGCGATTCGTTCAAAAGTTAGACGGAAGTTTCGGCTTCTGAAGGAATTAGTAATATCTCAACGGCTCGAGAGATTAGTTAAATAGGCGAGGATTATACGGAGATGGAAAATTTTAGCGCGATCTCATGGAAATATGAGATTTTGTTAAAAACTAACTGTAACGCGTTTTTAGGTTAGTTCTCGTGAAACTATCGAAGCGCGTCATAAAGTTTTTCATCAAGAAATATATATAATGCACAATCATTCGATACTACTGTTATACAACTGAGTGTGCACAACTATTTTGAGTTTCTCTGCGTTTTACAATTGTTTTTTTGTACCGATCGAAAATCAACATCCAAAGCTAGAAAGCTCCTTTTCGATTTTTCGAAGTTAATCGCACATTCTGCTATCCTGACGTTCATATGACGAACTGTTAAAACAGTTTCTCCTCCCGCTTCTCCCTCTCCCTTCATTCGTTTTGAAACGATATTTCAGCTCTTTTTTTTAGGAATTGGTCGAGCGTGAAAATATCGCAGCAACAATATTGAGAGATGAATTACTGAAAGTTTGGCGAGCAAGCATCGCCGGCAGCGAGGCGAATTGTTTTAATACTAAATCGCCGAGGGTGAGCATCTGTTCGGTTCTCAGGATCAGACAAACGGATTCGCATAATTACCGCGCGAAAACGCTTTTCTCTCTGCCCGTGGCTTTAATATCTCTCACCATGGAAATCTGTCCACCGAGAAAACGATTCAATTATTGCAAATAATATCTCGTATCGTCGATAAATAATTTTGCTCTTTCCGTTTTTGTTTTATAATGTTATTATATCTTTTGTTCTTTTTCCTTTTCAATTCGTTTTTATTCATCGCGTGTTGCATATATTTGTTTAACAAATTTATTTTAAAAAATCGTTTAACCGTTTAACCGTATATAAAACACGTTTATCAGGGATAACATATTAGAACGATACATCGCAGCTACTTTCGTTGAAAGTTTCATAAATGACAAAATGTTAATTTTATTTATTTAAATTATAATAGGTTTTTTCGAATGATTATTTAATTTATTTAAAACTTATCATCAAAGAAAAACAAAAAGTGTATTTAAGGATTAAAATATACAAGAAGCAACACGTGATCTTTCTAAATTTCTAGACATTTCGAACTCGATAGAAACATGCAAAAAGTATAGAAATTAGTCATATTAATATCATCAAATAAATCGAATAAATAATAAAATTTTAAAGTTATTGTTTTGCATATTATTAAAAATTTTAGCAAAATTGATTTTTATTCAGACAAAAATATAACAATAATAATAATAATTTTTTATCTATTTTTTGAAGAATAACAACTAACACGAGATGAATACATATCGCATATAACGAAAAGAAGAGAGAGAGAGAGAAGATAAAGGAAGAAAATTCCGTAGGAAAAATTCACTGAATATTCCTCGGCTACACTTCTCGTCGACTAATTGGACGATTCACCTCGATTTTTTGAAGCTCGAGCAATTTTGAAGTTCGTCGAACGAAATTCATGCGCCATTGATAAAGCGAATGAATAAATGGATGATGGATAATTTTTAAAAATAATAATAATCAAGGAATCATTTCAATAATAAAATATTCTTCTGTAAAATTACGCGTCGTATTCCAGATAATTCCAGAACGAATTATTTTTAACAATATTTAATAAAAATCACTATTTTTACGAATACACGCAAGAATTAATTTTGCAGCCTCGTAATGCAATCGCAGAATTTACAGATCACGTGTAAAATCCGCGAAATATAATTATACGGTTGAAAATTTGAATAGGAAAATCAAATTTACGAGAACAATTTTTTACAAATTACTCTCCCGGTGTAAAGTTAAAATCAAATTTCACTCGACGAATAAAAATGATCGATAAAACGAAATTATATCAATACACCAAATATAATACAAATCGCCTAATTAATAATTTCGCGAAAAAAAAATAATTTCTCGATACCCACAATATTTACAATATTTATTCGAAGCTCGTCCAAATATCGTCCTCCAACCAAAAGAATATCATTTTCTTCAACGCATATATAAAGATTAAAAAAGAAGAGAAGGGGGGAGGGGAGGGGGAGGATATTATTTTTAGAATATTATTTTTCTTCTTTTTTCCTTCGAAACCGCGTCCAATCTATCTCGTTATTCGCGCATGATTTTCATCGCCGATATTGTTTCCGAAACAATGAAAATATTTGCTTTCATCCCGCCGATCGAACGCACGGATTAAAACGGCCGATTATATAACTTCGATACGAGACAAAACGAAGGCTGCGTTGTGTGCGGAGCAACGGTGATAGAAATTTATCCACGTAAAATCGCTGTGATCTTGGGGACTTTCACGGATATGGAGATATTCCGCCGAGGAATGTTCGCTGTGTGAATGGAGGGGGAAGAGGGGAGTGGTGGTAAAACGGATGATGCGAGCTTCGAAGGCAACAACGCAAAATATGATACGTGTAACACGTGTGTTGATGTTTCGTGCTCGAAGGTTTGTTGAATATTTTACTTTTCGAAATTTTTTTTTTTTTTTTTGCATTAAATTTTTATTTTCTGATTCGAAATTGGTGGTAAATTAAATTTCCAATTTTGAAATTTTTGTGTAAAAATTAATATGTAAATTTGATGGAAATATATGATTAGATTATTGTTATACTAAACTTGTTCATCATAATCTTTGACATCTTCAAATGGGCAAAATTGACAACCTCATACTTTTCAATTCGTAAGAATTTTGAAAGGAAGTGGATGCAGAAAAGCAAAAGACAGAGGACAATTAATAGAAATGACGATGGGTTGAAGTCGCTTCTGAGTTTGAACAAAAAAATATTCTATCAATTCTTCGTTGTACAATACGTTAATGTTTCGTTGAATAGGCATCGAGAAACAGAACCGAATTCGAGATTAATCGGATTCTCTGACAAAGAAATTCTACATGTACAGGCTAAATCCCATCCCATTGTAGATATTATACCGCGTTATCATAATCCAACCGCCCTCTTCCCCATCGAAACACTCATCCTTTATGAAAATAACGCATGATACACATGAAATCGATCGTTTGTAATCCGAGATATCGGACGTGTAACGCAAACAACACGGTGCAGAATTATGATTGTATCAATAACTGTAATTAATAATGAGATTCGTGTCAATAAATAACAGAACATTTAATAACTTTATAATAACATACGATACGATGATAATCATTATGACAGGATAATTTGATTATTACACGAAAAATAAAAATTTTTTAAAAATCTAATTTGAAAATAGATCCTTCAAGCTTGTTCCTCGACTTGGTTACAATATCACGATTCTTTCTACAGAGAAAAATTTCACGATTCCAACTTTTTACTCAAACCTAAACAACTTATCTGTTGTAAATTATTCTTTGTATTATATTTTTCACTATCCACTGTTCAGGTAGGTATTTTATCATTTATTTTACCGAGGATCATTTTGTTTTTTTACGAACCTATTTTATTCCTTATTTAATTTTTGTATTTTCAATTGAATTTCTTCTTTTCTTTTATATTTTATTATCCGTGAAATTTCGCGAAATTTCGGATATGAAATTACGAGGCAGAATAAGTTTAAAACACGGTATTTAGAAATTATTCCTGTTATCGTACACTATATATATATATCAGATCTGGTTGCAATGTTTCATATTCCGTGATACAAAATTTATTCAACTTCCCGGACTCACGGCTGGAAATTAATTTAAAATTTAATCAAACGCACTTCCCAGCCATGACATGTCTTTGAGCCGAGCTCTTTCAAGATCCTATACGCTTCAAAGTAACCATTCGCCTTAACACGCGTCTAAGCTTTTTCCAACTATATAATTTGTTGTAAGAGATTGACCAGCAATCGAAATTAACACTGTACTTTTCGATATTTCGATTCGAATAATTTTGGCTCGATTTATTTCGTTTTCGAGAATCGTAATTAAAATCAAAGAGGAGAAAAGATATTTGATGTAAATTTGAAGCGAAGTGAATAATTAATTTGAATTTCGTGTAATTTCGAACAATTATTATTATATTTTTCGTGTGTTTTTCAACAGAAAAATTTTTCCAACGAATTAATTAAATAATTGCTTTATAGCTATATACATAATAATTCGATACGAAATTTCAATAGATGTAAACTGTGCGCCATTACATTTCATTATCATCGAGAGATCTTATTTTTTTTCAAACAGGGATAACAACGACGATTGTTATAAAGCGGGCGAGTCATTTGCTGACGATACGATAAGCCAGGGATGAAATGAAATGGTGAAAAGAGCAGACGGATGATGGTAGAAAACATCCAAGTAACAAGAGGAACAATGGGGATCGCGTTTGCAGAAAAATCGGCGTGTCAATTCCTAACCTAGCCTAACCTCTCGACTTCGTGAAAAACGAGTTTCCGGATATCGCTTGTTCAGCATCTAGTGGTTCCTCTTTCTTTCTTTCTTTCTTTTTTTTTTTTTTTTTTTGAGAAAATATTTGAGGAGGATCGTTTCAATTTTTATTGGACAAACTCGGTTTCTCGTTTCCTGCTAATTTTTCGAATAATCTTTCGGTCAACATCCACTGATTTTTTTTTTTTTTTTTTTTGGTTCTTTTTATTCTCGTTTAAGAATGTTTGACCCGGTTGATGGATTTAACTGGTAAATGTACAAGATGTTAGTTTTATGTTTCGTTTGGAAAATCGATTCTAAACAGTGAAAATAAACAGAAAAGTTGATGAGAATATAATTGTTGAAGCGTGTTTATTAAGTTATAAATAATCTAAATTAATTTATAATTTAATAAGTAGGTTTCAATCGATATTTTTGTTGTACTCTTACGTTTTAATATGTTACAAAAGAAAAATAAAACATTGGTCTGACACTGGAAATCGCATAACAACATATGAAATATGAAATTCCCTGGATCTGCAAAAATCGACTTTTCCCTAAAAACTTCTAGAAATATCAAATTTTAAAACGAATCAAATGAAACTTATTATTATTCGTATTCAAGAATCTGTTGAAAACTCAATTTACATGTATTCAATTCATTTTGTATAAATTACAAATCTACAAAATAATAATAAAACAACAAGCCAAATAGAGAAGATAACTTTAAAATGTTTAACTGATTAACGACATTATAATATTTTAAAAATGAGAATACACGGGAAGAATAAAAATTAGGGAAAAAACCATCGAAGAACGACGAAGAAAAAAAAACTAGAGGATCAGCCAAACCATTTATCGTGAAAAATCGTGAAAAATAAAACGTAACAAACGTAAAAATGATGACGCAAAAATTAAATATCAACAAAGAAAAAAAGAAAATCAATAAAAGATAAGAGGAGGAATAGGAAAATTTTTCTATGGATTCCAAATTCAAATCCTCGATTCCAGTTAATGGAGAGGCCTCCCTCTTTTATCTCCACAGATCCAAGGGTTAATTTGATTCGTCGATCCTTCGAGGATACACGCATTCCACGCAGTCCGTTTGCGGGATGAAAACTGTCTCTAAGATGAAAGGGAGGAAGATAGGACAGGAAGTATAAGCCGTCTCGTCCAGAGATCTTTCCCCCTCCACCCCGAAATTCTGTCGCGGATGGCTTAATATCCTGTCCTACCTGAACCACCATCCCACGACTCGTTTGATGTCGACATTTTATTAAAACCCTTTGTCCCACCCCGAAGGATTTGGGAAACGCCCTGGAACCGTGTTTACGCGCCCCTTGCTCCACGATGAAATGCTGGGCTTGGAAAGTGTAAAGTTTGGATTGAATGGGGGAGAGATGATCGGCGAAACGTTAATTAAGGACGATCCTGCGTCTAGGAATGAGATGAGCTTATTTTAAAAATTTGGAGGAGCAGGGAATTTGGTGACGGTTGTTAGCCCCCTGAAGAGCTGGAGGATATGTTCGTATAACAAGGGGATTGAGATTTATACGCGCGAACGAGTGGATTACGAGTTGGAAGTTGTGAATATAATTAGAAGAAGAAGGGAAAAAGGGGGATGGTAAGAATTATGTGTGTAACGGAGAAATGAATAAAAATTGGTGAGGGTTGGTATTAAGATTTGATATATATAAGGCTATAATAATTAGGGAATAATTGGGATTTGTGGGAAGGAGGAATGAAATGTGAAACGAATGGAAGTTTGGAAGTTTTGAATGTGAAATGAAAGAAACAAGAATTAAAAATAGAGAATTGTCCATGAATATTAAAATATATGTGTACGTATCGTTATAATGGATATTAGGTATTATATTGGATATATATTTTATCTAATACCTTAAATTTATATTATAAGCAATAATTTAAAAGAATGAAAAAACTTTGTGTATATCAATTTTATTTAAACAATATCTGTCTCGTTCAGCATGATACAATACAATTTTGTTCCACTCCCTCTATACGCTCACATGCCTAATGATCGGGTTTTAACCTTTCTCCTTTTTCCTATAAGTTTCCTATAATTTCATAATTTGAATTTTCTAGCAGAAAAATACGAGTATACATTTGTTGAAATTCTTCTCTCACGCGAACCAACACATTCATGCACTTTCTCTTATTACTAGTCAATTCACCATTCTATTCGCTTAAACAATCTAGTAAATTTTCACTTTCACGTTTTTCCCCCTGGAAAATATGAACCAGTCTTGCAATCGTTCGAGCCGTTCGAAGATTCGAAAAGGTATGCCCGAATCACTGTCGCAGAGATCGAAGAATTATCGGGAGAAATTGTAAGAATTTGAAGAGATAATTTTGCACGACAATTAACCGAGCAATGTTGTATTTATGAACGTGAGGATATATGGAAGAATAGTTAGAAAAAAACGAATATTACGAATATTAAATTTTAAAGAAAAATTAATTGGAGTTTCATTGGGACAGAGTTTTTAAATATTTCTATCATCTTTTATTTCTGACGAATCGCATGGAGAAGGATAAGAAAATCTTCCATTAAATTTTGAAAAGTAATTTGTAAATTTACATTTATAAATAATCCTAATATGATCCAAATAATCTAAAATAATTTATTCTATAACACGACAAGTTTTTTTGATAATTTATAAATATTCAATCGACGCTTCATTGTACGTGTCTACGATAAAAATTTAGAAAACACGTGATTTGTTCTTTTGATAACGATACGTTTACTAGATCGTACTATTTTTATGATTTATCCTAATTTAATTTCGAAAGATAATTATTGAATTGCCTAAAATAACATAAATTCTACGTGAAATTATTGTTATAGTATGATAAAAAAACAGTTTTAAAAAAATTAAATAGATAATCTTTAATGAAAATATATACTTTTAAAAAATTCTCTCAATTTGATGGAAAATTATTATGTAGAAATATGCAATTTAACACTATGTACGTTTCCTTTATTTCTATACAAAAATTAAATAAATGTATCACATTGATGCCACATGTTTTGGGATCATGTATCCATTATCCAAATCACATGGCAATCTTTCTTGCAAATACGAATAAACTACAATGTACTTTTTTCTTAACGTAGTGTTAAATTTTTAGTTTATATAAATTCTTTAAGTTTAAAACAATATTTAGAAACAGATTTCATTAAAAAAAAAAAAAATATACAAAATATTCGATTTGTTTTAGAAAATTTAAATTTTACTTTTGAATAATTCAATTTCAGAGAAATTTATATATTGTTAAGATTTTAATTCTTGACAAAATCACTTTAAAATTTTGATTTTCTAAATTTTTGAAAATTTATTAAAAAAAATTCAGAATGACCTAATACACCTATCCTTCCATTTATTATTTCTTATTCAATTTTTCAAAATTGAACATATATTATTATGCACATATTAAATTTTTATCTCAAGTCAAAAATTATTTATTTATTTATTTATATCATTTCAACCAATAATTGAAAACTCGTCGTTGGAATTTTGAAACCATTTTGATCGATTACTACCAATCGATAAACGACAAATATACACAAGCTTCGATTTCTTTACATTACTGGAAGAATTTGCTCTTAACCTTTTTCCATATATACTTACACGTAACGTAAGTCATTATAAAGAGAAAGAAAAAAAAAAAAAAATTGATTGTACATTAAATACACGGAAGCCATTTTTTGTGGGGGCTCAACTGGTATTTCCATTATGTACATATGAATGACAAGACACGAGAATCGTTATCAAGCTCATGTTATTTTAAAAAACGGAAGAGAACTCCAAATGTCAAGGAATGCATGTACATTAATTCCTTTCGATCCATTCTTCCATCATTGATTAATTGAATCGATGAAATCTTTATGACTAGAATAATTCTTTTAGGATTATTTATTTTTATTATAGGATTATTTTTATCTAGAAAAAAACTAGAAGAGAAGAGAAAATTTTTTTCTCAGGAAGAAGGAAGAAGTTTGAAAAATGTTATTAATAATATTATGTTTTAGGAAACTTTAATGAAATCAAATTTTATTTTTAATTATTTCTTTAGTTTAAAAAAAAAATAAGAAAATTTAAAAATTGTCGAGGAATAAGAGTTTCAAAGAAATTTCAATTGAACGTCATTTTCAAAAATTTATTTTCTATTAGCGAGAATTACATCGAATCCCTCTACTAACTATCTAGAAACGAATTTTCTCACTAGAAATAAACAATTTAAAGTATAAACATAATGCAATGTGTATCTCTTGCATTTCTTAAAATTTCAATTTAAATTATATAATGATCCATTCAATATTAAAAATAAAAAAATTCTGCATATACTAAAGAAGAAAAAAAATCTATTCGTTTTCAATCTAGAGAGGACGGTACGTAAATATATTTCACGATCATCGGTATTTAAAAACGCGACAAAAGTATTTAGCACACCGTCGTGTATCTTTAGAATCTTATTCGAAGAACGAATCCCAAGCCGGGCCAGTGACGGGTCATTTCCACTTGAAACGCGAGAAAGACCGTGAACCCTGACAATTGGAGTTGTTTCCTCTCTTCCTAACAGATGGCGTTAATGAGAAGTATTACAACAAGGCAGTGATAATATCCTGCACGCAATTATCACCGGGTGAATTGTCACACGTGTGTAACACACAAATGGGAGCACACGTGTTAAAATGTGGATATATGTTTGTGTTAAATTGTGTTTGGGTATGTAGTACTTGTGTTTTAAAAGGAGCTGTATACGAGAGAGAGAGAGAGAGAGAGAGAAAGAAATCCGAGAAACGTGTAGTTAAGAGTGAAAAGTGTAATAGTACATTTGAAAAAATGATATTTATTAAATTATAAAATTGTTCGGTAAAACTATTTGCTAAAAATAATTTATATAATCGTTAATAAATATAATCAAACTCGTTTTATATATGTATACAAATTATTATATTGTATAATAAGTAATAATTATTATTACATAAGATATCATACAATCTCAAATATGATACATTAGGAATACTTATACTTTTTACATTATTAATTTATATTTATAATAAATTGTTTTTATCTTTTCAAATTTATACAATGTAAGATTTATCAAATAAATTCTTTGTCTTCAAGATGTGTACTCTCACTTTTGACTCTCACTGTACATACATATTTCATCACATACTCTCCCTCTCTTACACTCTCCTTTTCTCTTTCTCTCTTCTCTCTCTCTCTCTCTCTCTCTCTCTCTCTCTCTCTCTCCGTTGTATTCTAATAATTAATATTTCACCATTTTTTCCTTCAATTATTTTATTTTATTTCATTTCATTTCATTTCATTTTATTTCTTTTTATTTTATTTTTTTTTTTTTATCGTTTTATCAAAGAGTTACCCTTACGCTTACGATTGAATAAAAATAAATATTTTCGATTGTGTCCTAGAAAAATTGTTGTTGTTGCAAGCTATACTCGTTTATTATAATATACCTACCTACTTATAGATTACGTTAAGTATTTCTTAAACGTTAAATCGCCAGATACAATCGCTCTGGCCACGCCACGCGAGTTACGAATTAATAAAAAAACTTCAATCAATCTCGTCGATAATTTTAAAACAGAAAGGAAAAAAGAGAAAAAAATCATACGTTAATCGAACAATAAAATCTCTTTGTCCTGTTTCTGTTGATGGACGAGCAGTCGTGTCTATGTGTGTCGCGGCGTATTCTCAAGGGCCTAAATGGGCTAACTAGATTGTTTTCCCAAGATTCTTGAGATCATAAAAATCTTACGGATCCTAGAAGTTCTGGAACTTATAAAAATTCCAAAGATCTTAGGGAAATTTTAGAAATTTTCAAAATTCTAAAGATTCCAAAAAAATCTTTACGACTCTAAATTTTCTGTGAAGATCATTAAAATTTTTAGGGATCATAAATTTTGCAAAAATGCGAAATATAAGTAAGAAATGTTTCAGATTTTAAAAATCTTAAAGATTCTTCCAAAATCCAAAGAATTTTTGAGAATCATCAAACACTATAGAAATGTTAGATTTTATTTAAAATAAATAAAAAATTCTAAGAGAATTTAAAAGTTTTAAAAATTCTTTAAAAAATTTACAGATTGTAAAGATTATATAAATTTCAGAGATCTTGGAATTTCTATAAGTCTTATTGTTCGAGATCTTTGACATTCTAATTGTTTTAAAAATTTTAAAAAGCCTAGAAATTTTTTTTAAATCTTAAAAGTCTTGGCGATCATCGAAAATCTAGGGATACTTTAGTTAGAGAAATCTTAAAGTTCCTGAATATTCTTGTGATTCTAAACGATTCTTAGAGATTCTAAAATTCCTAGAAATCTAAGAAATCTTTAAAGATTCTAAAATATCTAGAAATCTTAAAAATCCTTAATATTTCACAGGTTCTAGAAATCATAAAGATTCCTAAGATTCATCCAAATCCTGAAGATTCTAAAGGTTATCGAGATCCTAGAGATCCTAAAAAATCTTAGGTCTTAAAAATCTTAAAGATCCAAAAATCTTCGAAACCTAAAAGTTCTAGAAATCGTAAAAGATCCTGAACATCCTATAGATCTTAGAACTTTTAGGATTAAAAAAAATCCATCTTGATCTAGGCCCTAGACACAGATCTTATCCCCTCAAAATTCCACAATGGACGTATCAAAAACCAACGATTTTCGATACAACGATTCCCCTGAATTTAATATCGAATCTTTATCATTCGATATTTCTACAAACGTTAAACATTTAAAACTGCACGTTTCCTTTGGCCGAGGATCAACACGAGATGTCAACGATGGCGATGCCTCTGTGTTTGTTCTATACTTTACAAATAGTTCGAAGACGTTTGGGAAACACCGTAATTAAGCTACATATTTCCAACACTATAATCGACTATGCTAACCACCTAAGAAACCTGATATTTTTACGTAGATTATATGACTGAAAGTTGATTGAACTTTACTCTTTATGATCATTACTATTTGATGATTTCTCTTTCAACGTTTATTCATCTTTGTCTTTTTATTACGGTTGTGTTTAATTCTTAACTGCTAATCTAAGATGTTAGAGTACCCCTCTAATGTTGTAAGTAGATTGAGAATGTTTATGCAACTTCATATTTTTAAAAAAATGAAATTTATATAAGAAACTGTTTCATATATTAGATTATTGTAAATATTACATCAATAATATTATATCTTGTATAAATCTTTTTATTTTTAAATTTCTAGTACTATTGCATTAACATTCTCAGTCTATTAAACTCATTGTATAATTCTCAAATAACACATGATGTTATCTTACAATTATTATACAATGATTAATTAGAATCAACTTTGTTATAAACCTTTGTTATAAATAAACCTCATAAATTCAGAATTAATTTTGTTATTGGGATACTTCAGAACCATAGTAGTTAAGAATTAATTCTGTGGATAATTCACAAGAGCATGGATTAATCACAATAAAATCTATGGATTATTATGAGACAGAATGTAAATTTTAAAATCATCCATAATCCTGATACAATTAATGTATGAACAACAATGGTGTGCGATATCGTCTTAGTTTAGGGCCTAGTTAACTCCAGTTGCTGTCTGAAAACCAAGTATTCCATTTATGGAAGCTATAGCCTGGATGAAATCAATCGAATTTTCAGAAGATCATCCCCCATTAACATATTTCTCAATCTTTGACTAGTATCTTTGTAATTAAATTAAATGTTAAATTCCAATTATTTAATTTTCATTTTTTCATTTCAACAAAAAATTTTACTCTTTATAATATTTTTCAATTCAATTTTTCAATAATTTATTGAACAAGCGAAAAAAAAGAAATGATAAAATTTCTCCTGCTTGTAATCATATTTGTTGAAGATTAAATTCGTACATGATCACAAATAATTCAGAATATTTTAATTAAAAATCTCGTTTATTAAAAAAATGTTAATAACCATCTTGACATCGTTTCCTAAGGGTACAGAGAAAATTTTCGAGCACAGAAACATTTGCCAAGAAACTCGGTGTTAACGAGGAGCCAAGATGTTACGAAGAATAAATGATAAGATTGGAATAATAATGGGAGTTGGCACCAAATTCTGGCAAAGCTTTTTGGACACTGTCTCCTTAAGCAAAATTTCTACTTTCTAATATTACTTCATACGTGCAATGGAATTCAAGCAGCAAGGAGTTTTAACGATTAAATGGGTGGATCCTAATTGTTTTGAATTCGAAGACAAATAGATCATAGAAGTTAAATGGCAGTATCAAGACACTCGATAAATACACATGGATTAAAAAAAAAAAAGAAGAGAACAAGAATGAGAAATACTCGTCGATCTAAGCATCGTCCTTCCTTAACAATGTGTTCCAAATATATTCTATCTCATTCATTTTCTTTTTCTTATATTTTAAATACCTTTTCCTTCGAATGAACACAAAATCTAAATATAGATTTAGATACGAAAGAAAAAAGTCGATAAAATAAAAATTATTAAGCGCGATTTAAGAAGAAATCTACTCAAAAGTTGAGCAATATATCGAATATAATCCTATTTTCTTTAAATATAACGTAACATTATTTATACTTGTATATATACAATTATAAATTTTTACACAAAAAAATAATAAAAAGTTTGATTTCAAAACAAGAACTGGAGGAGAGGATACGCGCTCCTATTATTTCATTTAAAAAAAAAACAAACAAAAATAAAACAGTTGTATAAAAAAAATTAAATTATCTTTACGATAATAATATAAAATATACACTATGCTCTAAGTGAATGCAACCAGAGCATAATCAAAGAATAAGAATAAATAGTTCTTTTTCTCTTAACAAAGTGATAGAAGTGACTCTGAAGAATGGTGGGTAACTTTGTCAATTTAAATCACGTACAACCACATTGACTAGCATCTGGTTGCACCCTCACAAAAAGAGACTCCGAGTACAGTAGAGAGAATGAAAGAAACATTGATGAGTATTATATATGGTAAAACGAAATACATTGCACTTGATCCGTGCTATACAATGATTTAAAAAAAAAAATCTATATCACTTTCATCCTTTGTGACTGAAAACTTAAGCTAAAACGATACTCTTAATGTACTCGAGTCTTATACCATGCGCAGGATTGGAGGATCATCTACTCATACAGAATAAACTTGAGCATTGGAAGCTAATTGTAATAGGTAACAAAAAAATTGAATAAAATATTCTATAACAGATAATTAAATATAAAATATTATAATCAGCATTTTTCTCTTATTTCTTATCTCAGTAGTGGATTAATAAGCAGTCGGCCCTCCAATTTTGAACATTATGGTAAAATACACATTAAAAAAATTCGATTTTTACAAGAATTAAAATTAGACGACACTTATACGCGAATATTCTGTCCGTATGCTATGCAAGTGCTGGAGGTTTTTTAAGTTCTAAGAAACTGTTTTGCTACGATATAAAACGGTTTCTCCTTTTTTTCTATTTTTCATTTGTTTTATGGAACACGTGATAGTAAGAGCTGCCTCCATATTCAGAACAGGAAGTAAGAACGTGAGATCATTCTAAATTTCAGAACGGAAGCAGCTATCTTTTATTGGCCACGCAAAAATATAAGAAATTTATATATATTTGTAATATAAATGAACAACAATATAAATGAAAAAATAAACCACAGCCACATAACATATACGTTCGTTTGTCTTTTCACTTGCCCGTTTAGAGATTTTGAGGTTAGGCTTGGTACATGAAACAACCAGCACCGCCATCTTTGTAGCAAAACGAAAACCGTATCGTCGACCGAAGAATTACCGCGATTCTTTCAGTTTATTGCAACGTCCACATCCTTTTTTTTGGTTTTTTTTTGTTTTCTTTTTCTTTCTAAGTTCGTTATACATTAAAATTACATGGAACGCTACACGATAGAAATTATTATGTCGTATTTAAAAAAATCTTCAAATGAGAATAACTCATTTCTTTGATTCATATATTTCGATCGTATAGCGAACCCTCTTCTCTATGGAAATGAATAGAGACAAGTGAAAGAAATTGACTTTCATATTTTATCGTTTTTTAATAATTTTTTCAAAATTGATTGAATTGAATAAAAATTCGTATCTACACCAATGATATTTTGATATTTTTTTTCTTTAATGATGATACCAATATCAAAAAATGCTTTGGCACAATAGATATATAGAATACGAAGATTATACAAAGATGCAACATTTAAAATATCAACAATTCACCCCTATTCATTTCCTTTAATTTAGAATTAAATCTTTACCGCTTATTAGATATGAATACACAAAAAAATTATATATTCCTCACTCTGCTACCTTTCTTTCTCTTTCAAATCGAATTTATATCTGTACAGTTCGTCTGTATCGTAATTTTCATTTCGGATATACAACCATACATGTATTTACACAAGTTTACAAAACGAAGAACGAAAATTAAGTTCGAACTGCATCTGGTAAATCGAATTTTCCAATATTTCGTTTTTCAATCATCCACCAATTTTCAGCGACCTCTCGACCGAATTCGTTGAAATTCGTACAGAGAGCAGCACGTATCGACTTTATTACGCGCGAAATTCATTTTTCGAATAAAGAACAACATTCGGTTTTTTTTATAGCCCTTTTCGAAGACACTTCGATAATTGCGGAACGAACTCGATTCCGTTCGATCGCAATGACTAAACGAAAGAAATAAATCGCATAACAGATCTATATACAACACTGTACATTGTCACGTAGAAACGAAAGAAATAAAATGATAAAAAAATCTCAAGTCAGCCAAGCGTATTATCGCAACGCGAATAATTCATGTACTAATTTACTTACCAAAAATTGGTTGAAAGAAAAATGGCTGATCCCCATTTCGCATCGAAAATCCAATATGTACATTCAAATCATTTAGCTGACCCTTTGAGTATGACGGGATGCAATTCTCCTCGGAAATATGTTCTTCGGGAAGTCGAATTTGTTATTGTAGTTTCACCGATTGATTTTACGAAACGAAACGAATATTTATCACGGAACGAACGAAAACGAAAACGAAAAAAAAAAAAATTGTAATAATAATGTATTACACACTTCACTCGATCAGAGTTCGAAGAGTTTAACTGTTGAACAGTCCTGCCTATTCGCTAAGGCAAGATCACAGAAATATATCTAAGGCTCATAGTCACCCACGGCGTAGTTTATGTTTAAGGTGTCTCTACTTTCACGCCCTTATCGCTAAATGCAAGTGGAATCTGGATGTTGGCTGGCAGACTTTCGTGTTTTTGTCGGCTCTTTCGTCGTCAATTCCTGAGATGGCCTCCGCGGGCTACCCAGTGTAACTAACGCAGACGCTACGGCTAAACCGGCGCTCTGACCAGCCGGAGTGTACGGTTCACCACCAGTAGGCAGTCTGACTAGCAACGACAGGACCGCTGCTCTGTTACCACAACAGGGCTCCAATGCGATCGGACTAGGGGCATCCTGCAAAAATATTCACGAAAAAAAATCACATAACACTAAATCACGCACACACAATTTATTATTCACAAAATTCCCGACACACTCCCGACAACGCGTCCGCGTCCACCGAAGTTCACGACAAATTTGAAATGAAGAAACGAGAATCGCAAGCAATATCGAAAAATCGAAAATCGCAAGCAATATCGAAAAATCGAAAATCGCAAATAATATCGAAATCAATGGCGCTAGTGGCGCCTTTATTTAAATTTTGTCGTAATATTCATTTTTTTTTTTTTTTTTTTTTAAGAATTTCATTGGTGAGAATAGATTTTTAATAATTTTATTTTATAAATATTTATCTATAATTTATATATATATATATATATATATATATATATATATATATATATATATATATATAAATATGTTTATATTTCTTATTGACTCTATTATTGTATATTTCATATATGATTTTTTTATATAGCTAAATAATTAAATATTAACCTTTTTCTTTTTGCGGCAATTTACTAATTCGGACTCACTTCGCTCCGAGTCAGAATTATCGATGTCCCGCCTCTCGATTTCTACCAAAACTTGGCTAAACGCTCTACTGGCCATTTGTTCCATTTCTACAAATAATCTCTGCCTTCTTCTGTACATATCATATTTTTGCTTAATTTTCCAAAGAACAGCAGCCACCAACAGTAGAGCAAGGAAGCACCTAGGCATGTAATCTCTAGTTTACAAGTAAATACTGCCTGAGGCTTAGGACAACACAAAAGCGTGGGAAATTTTGAAAAAAAAAAAAATAATGAACAAAATCACAATGTTGTTGATCTTGTCAATTTATACATAACACAGATAATCAATACATTCATCTATATATTTAATTTATTTTAACATGAAGTTTCAAATACTCACGTGCAAAATGTTATAAAGAATTGCTGCAAGTTGAGTTTGGAATATTGTGAAAAAGAAATTTGAATCCACACCGGCGGTTGGAAATCGTACACATATACATAGAATGTAGTCAGTGTATTATTGTTCTCACTACCGAAACCATAACCATCTTTAATAAAACGATGTTTATACATGCTGGTCGTGCAATTTGCACCAAGAATGACTGGCATTTCCGGTGTATTTCCTCTTTTCACCGTAATGTTCATTTTAGCCAGAACGGAACACGTAATGGAAAACTCTGCATCAATATCGGGTTTTGGCGGAGAATTCTTGAAATTAATCGCTCTGTATTGACGGTCCTCTTTTTTACTTAAATTGAATGTAAATTGATAATCAATAGCCAAATCGTCTATAAAAGAATTTTAAATTGAAATCTATATCTTTGAAAATATTAAATGAATGAAACAAGAGAAATATTAAAAAAAAAAACTTACAAAAACAAGATCCTTTATTAGTAGGATCTCCATGATAAAGGCTAGACACGTCACATCGTTCACAATGATCTCCAATAATGCCTTTCGTTGTACAGAAACATTTACCCGTTTCACTGGTGCATTGCGTGCCTTGATTATTACAAAAACATGCTGAAACGAGAAAATATAATTTAAGAATCTATTCGAAAAATTATATTACGTAGGATAGAATGAATTTACGTTGACAAGTGGCTCCATTTAATGGATTTCCATAGTAACCAGGAATACATTTATCGCAGTGAGGTCCATAAGTTAAATTTCCACATGGTTGAATACATATGCTGCTATTTGAAAGACACTTGCTATGACCATTGCATTGACAAGCTAAAATTATAAATGTAAAGAGAATTAGTACATGCTTATACATATTGTGCAATCATCTTTAAACATCATAACCAATTTTATTATTTGATTATAATGCACTTACTAGGACATTTTGTAAAATACCATCGTTCGATTGAGCAAGTGTCCAAGCTTTTAGTACTTGGACCACGAGCTCCACCTGGCAAACACAATCCTTTTCCTGTCCCAGAACCGTCATCACACCATCCGCATCCAGGATCAGACCGACACGCTGCACAAGATGAATAAAACGTGCACCATTCCTTTCCCGTTTCCGTGGGATGACATTTTGAATCAACCGTTGTCCATTCACGACATTGTCCATAAGGGAAGCTTGCAGGATATGCATTTTTGTCCACACATCTTTTCTCATTTTGACACCAAATACAATCTGATTCTGTGCAATTTTTACAGGAAGTATAGTCCACGCATGGACTGCGACAAGAATCTATGGACAATCTTTGTGCTTGAATAGTTCCGTTTAAAATGGTCACTTGCTGTAAATATTTGTATATAGATTCATTTTTTATTTATTTTACATATATGTATAAGCATATATTTGAAGCATAATTGGTAACAAATATATTGGTTGCTTACTAACCTTGCAAAACAATTAAAATCTACCATCTAATAAATCACTATATATACAAAATTTTTTAATAAATATCTATGACTACGGAAAAAAGATGGAAGAGTGATTCTGGCAAACTATAACATAACAAGTATCCTTTTCATTTTATCTATGTGATTATAAATATGAATAATAAGATTTGAACTATCATCGAACTTGCTCTAATTGTAGCAAATAATAACTTTTATACTCAAATACTTACTTCTCGAGCTTTCGAATACGGCTTACACCGATCAGGTCCATTTGACCAAGACCAGATGCAGTGTGGATTACTAGAACACGCATGGCACGTATGCAACTGCAAACATTTAATGGCTGTGTGAGCATCACATTGTTCTAGATCGCTGATAGCCTTGGTCGGAGGTGCATTAGCGTTGTCTCGGCAAATCTCGTGCGAGCAACTCTTACCACACCATATGCAATTATATGATGTTTGTACGCAAGCCACACAATCCGTAAGCAGCTTGCATAATTCCTTGTGAGATGTCATCCCGCGAGGCGGAGTGTCATCCAGACATCTCATATAAATTCCGTCATGCATGTCATCGTTAAGAAGCACATGTCGAGGTATCTTCGTGATCTGTATACATCGGTTTTCTCTTTTGTCCCACACACACTTCACGCCTGTCCTTGCATTTAAACAATGATTCTGATTTGTCAAGTGCTCACAATTTCCTGGAGTGTACCTAATAAATGTAATAAATAAATTTTTATTCTTATTCTGTTAATATCTAAAAATTTCTTTATCACTACATTATTTATTTATAGTTATAATTAATAACTATATATGATAGACGTACTGTATAAATATTCTACCTTGTCATATCAGACAACATTTGTCCATCGAATCCCCCATAGATGTACATTGACTTCTCAAACACAGTCGCACTGTGTCCATACCTGGGCAGGTCGGTCATCTCTTTGGGCATAGGAAATTGATGCCAGGAATCACAAGTGACATCATATGCGATCGTATCCGCCGAATAACATCTCGTTCCATCCGAATGTTGCGTATCGTTATGCATATTACCGCCAAAGACGATCATCAAACCACCAGAAATGAACACAGCTGTGTGAAAGAAACGAGCTGATGGGGCAGCCGTAAGCAATGTCCATTGACGAAAATTTGGATCATAGGAGTACAATCGACTAGTTAAGACCTGTGTGGTCTGCGATTCTGATACGTATCCTCCATACACATAAATGAGATTTGTCAATGCATCATAAGCAGAGCTATGCCCGTAACCACCTTTTACAGGGAATCCAATTGTGTCTACGATTTGCCATTCGCGTGTGCCTAAATGATATTCTTGGATCTCGTTCAAGTAACCATATTGAGGCGAGTATCCGAATATTACCACCATTTTTTCTTTTCTTCCATGGCTTTGTACCAGGGTTGCAGAATGTCCGGCTACCTGTGTAAAATAACGCATTAAAAACACGCGCATTCAGTATGGCTTAATATATTTGAACATTAAGAAAATTATTTAATATATTGCTAGAAAAATATTATTAGAGCTAGATGCTAAGATACAAGATTTGTATTTTTATTCATTATGCATGCATTTTCTATGAGAAAAAATATTTGATTAACATCAATTGCAACATTAATCCATTAAAGATCAAGATTGCAATATTTCATAATAATATTCTGTTTTCTTAACAGTATAATTATGCAAAAAAATTCCAACAATTTATATAATATTTTTTTCTTGACTTTTTTTTTCTTTGAAGTTCTTTCATTGAAGTTTAAAAAAATTCAACTATTTATTCTTAATAGATTAAAAAGCTAAGAGGATAGAATGAAATTCTTTGAAATATTTAAATATATATTATTTTTCTGGAAAAAAGTTAAAAGCTAACTCAAAATATTATAATATATAATAAGTTTAAAAGATACAAAAATGAATTCATGAAGAAAACTATCAAATCACCTTTAGAGGACCACGCATAGTTTTGTTACTGTTGTCGTGTACGGTTACATTCTCCCAGACTTTCGCAGATACGTCAAATGCCCAGATTTCATTGGTTACCGTAGAATTAGGCAATACACCGCCATACATGAATATTTTGTCACCGAAAAGTATACACGAGTGAGCGTATCGAGGTTGAGGAACCTTGCCTTCGACGTGAGGGGTCTCCCAAACATTTCCATTGAAATCGTACACATAAATCATTTTGGCGCGATGAAAGCTTTCACCACCAACTATATATAAAGAATCTTTCCAAACGATAGAGCAATGACTAGCCGAGCCTTCAGGTGAGAAGTCAGTATAGAATACGCTCTCCCAGAATCCACGATCGCTTCTTTGGCTGCAATCAGAGCCTGAAAAAATTTAAAGTTAATAAATAATATATAATATATAATAATAATAATAAATTAATGTATAATTTTTATATAATTAAATATGTATTAAATAATATATAATTATATATAATTGTATATTGATATAATAATTTATACATATGAATTACAAATTAAATCATTTGATCTTAGAAATTAATTGGATCATTATACAATATATTAAATTTCTTTCCTTCTCTTTTTTTCAAAATTATAAATATATAAATATGCTAACATTATTACTACATTATACTAAATTATACAATTACTACATTATTGCCATTATTATTACACTCTTCCATCACGAGCTAAGCAATCTATTCATAAATCAAAAACAACTAACTAATTATATCCTTTTTCATAAGCAAAGAAAATCATAAAATTATATATAATTATCCAATTCTCTTAGAAACATTCATAAAAATATAGAACAAGATAAACCAAGTCTTTCAAAATACATTAGCTAATTCTTTTTGATAGAAAATCTCACCCTTGAAACCATGCACACAATCACAATGATGACTCTCTCGATTACATTCGCCCTGTCCATGATTATGGGAACAGTTGTTCGGGCAAACTTGAATCTCACAGGCTTCACCGGTCCACGTGGCATCACATGTACACACACCATCAATGCAAACCCCGTGTCCAGAACAGTCGATGTGCGAATACCTGTGAATACCGAAAAATATGTACAAGAAGAAAATAGACTACACAAATCTTTTTAAAAAGTCAAGCTTTCGCATAGTGATTCTAAACGCCATGCTCTTATCGTATTTATACATAAAGATAGATTTGCCTGTTTGGATTTAGACAAATATCGTTGCAAAAAAAATAATCAATGCAAGAGAAACAAATGAAGAATTATTTTAGATAATTATTTTTTATTTAGCAATATACATCTAAAGTATAGTTGATCTCCAATTAAAAAAATCTTATTGCCGTTTATTATTATTATTTAATATAAAGGGATTTCTTTTGCGTTTTAGGAAATATGAAATAAAAATAGTTTTATAAAACTAAATGTGAAGATGTTCCATATTGAAAATTTATATATAAATTTCAAATAATTGTTAAAAAAAGAATTTTTCTTTCTTTCTAAAATTATCAAATTAATAATTAATAATAATTATATAAAAATATTTTTTTTCAATTAATGCTTTTTTTAATTTTAAGCAATAATTTTGTAAACAATTTTTTAATTCCAATAAGCTCATTATAAAAGAAATTAATCTTCTATGATGAATAAACAAATATTCTAGATAAATTTTTAAAATAAATTTAAGATTTTTCTCCAAAATATATATATATATAATTTCTAAATAAATAAAAGAAAAGAATCCAAAGAATAAGAAAAATTTTGAACAAACAATGAAAATTCACCTGCTGGGACAGGCATTGATCTTATAGCTAATATTGAAACCGCTCATGTTATAAGCGACATCCGAGTAGAAGTGAAGGAGCGCGCTTCCGGAACGGGCGATCACTTCCGGAACGCGACGTATGTGGTAGCCATCTTTGTGCATCAATCCAGAGAAGACGGCGAGCAACGGCGCTTCGACACTGTCACCGTCGTAAATGTACATATGATCCCAACCGCATTCCGTTGCGAATTGCTCCACGTGCATCCGTATAGTGGAGTTTGGACTGCTCTCGATTAGCCAAGAACACTTTACGTCCGCCGTGTAATTCCCGATACCGTCGTGGATGTTTCCTGTCGGCTCCGTCAATCTGTAAACGATAACGAAATCCTTCCATCAATTCTATAGTTGTTCGACATGAAAACATGATAGATTATTACCGATATCAATGATAAAGGGAAGCATAGAGTTGATAAAATGTACCACGATAAATTCAAATCTTTGATCAATATTATACAGATATTTATGCAAATTCATATTTGTGATAATGAATAAAAGTTTAAACACTCCCAAAATGTCGCTAATAATCTAACAGTTGAATTCGTTGATGTTAAATTCATGTAATTTAAACATTTTTAATTAAAAATTGTATAATGATAAATAAAAAAAATTGAATATAATGGAATAATAAAATGAAATAAAAATTTTTATTTAATAAATTATTTTGGTGTATGAATAATATATATTATCTATATTTTATATTAAATATAAATTTTTTTATTAACAAATACTATAGTGAATATTTAACATTATATATTTATGCATATTATATGCATTTTTTACTATTTATTTTACATAATAAATATAATACTTTGTGAATATTTTACATATATTTGCATATTATATATTCTGTATATTTTTGCATATTAAAATTTTCCATAAATGCATGAATATCTATAGTTTATTAATGATATGAAAAATATATAGATACTTATATGATAATTTTAGTTAAGTTAATTTTTAAATTTTTGAATTGAAGAATTTTCTCCAGTACTTTCCTGATTTTTCTGTGCTGTTGTTATTTTCTCTGTGATCCATTTTCTTGTTTATGCATAGCTTTTTCTTTTTTCTCTTTTCTTTTTTTTTTTTAGATTTAAAGAACTCAGAATTTCTGTGAAAAAAATTTTTCCTTTTATATAATTTAATAATTTAAATATTATATATTTAAATACTATATATTTAATTACTTAATTTTTAAATATTATCTCTCAAGGATTTGATACGATATTTTAAAATTCTTAAATAAGTGAGTTTTTAAGAACTATTTATTTATTTTTAAAATTATTTTTGTATTTTATTTGTTATACACATTATTTAAATTATAAAGATTTCATTTTAAATATATTAATTTCTGTATAATCTTCTATACAAAATTAATTTTCAATAATTTAATAATAATTATTAACAATTCAAAAAAAAATATATTATATAAATAGTTATGTAAATGATATTTACAATGATATTTTGCTACAGTTTCCAAAAAACATTAACCTCAAGAAAATAATGTCTTAGGATTATTGTACTTTCAAGAAGTTTTATTGGTTACTCCAACATCTGTCTTAAAGTTTCAAACTAGGTCGGTTCCATAGGTAACGAGTGACTTTATAAAGCGAACTAATATCGTTTCAATCCTTTGAAACGAAACAAAAGTCGACATAATAAACATTTACGAATACGTTTATAAAGTGCTTGATTAGTGAAAGTCAACTTAAAATTATCTTTACCTGATTAATTCTCTAACGACAAAAAATTTTATCTGTGAATTTATCATTGATAAAAAATTTAATCAATAAATAAAACAGTAAAAAAGTTTTCAGAAAAGTTTTATTATAATCTTTAAATAGATGTAGAAATTATTTTAAAAAAATAATCATTCTTTTCGAC
Organism: Apis florea; assembly: GCF_048593485.1. Classification (NCBI taxonomy): domain Eukaryota; kingdom Metazoa; phylum Arthropoda; class Insecta; order Hymenoptera; family Apidae; genus Apis; species Apis florea. Next base: position 5,771,338 of record NW_028256549.1, on the reverse strand, counting down.
TTTAAAAATTTATAAAATTGTGAGAAAGGTTTATAACCTATAATTTACTCAACTCATCAATTCTTTAATATTATTAGTTAGTAAATTATCACGCAAGATGGCACCAGTAACCTAATATTCATGATATATATTGCATTACCCCATGAGATTAAATAATTGTAAGTTTTTTAACATGATTTATCTATTTAAATCGATTGTTCATTAAAATTCATTGAGATTTAACATTTAATTGATAACATTTAATTTAATAACATGCCTGGAAATTACAACTTTCGATTAATTCTGTAATTTTAAACTCTCGATAGTTCTAAAATCGATTATCTAAACGATTTTCATGAAACAAGATAACTGTGAAACATAATCGATCTATTATTGTTGAAACAATTTTGAAATGAGATAAATACGTTTCGTCTAAGTCTTACATTTGCACAATTGATTTCGATATTTTTTGAGACCAAGAATGATGACTACACAGATGATCCACAGTCATGATAATGATAACATTGAAATATGGAGACGAAACAAAGCGATGTGAAATCGAATGTGATATATGGACGACCGAGGTCACGAGAAGAGAATTATACACGATTAAAAGATTAAATCGATGAAGGATTAAGTGTGATTACAGTTGAACAATTGATACTTTTTATGTCCTTTATTGATTAGAGATTATGATATTGTGATAATGTGGAAAATTAAAAAAATTTTAATCTCATATATTGGAATATGAATCAGAATTTTGTGATACGAGTGAAATTGATTCTTTTTTTTTTTTTTTTTTTTTTTTGAGATTAGAAGAAACTCGCATTAATATATTTTCTTATCTTTTAAATTATGAGATTTTACAAATTATAAGATTTAATATAAATAAAATTTTACAAGTGTACAAAAACATGTTTATAACCTATAACTTGTAATTTTTTAACTTACTAATATTATTAATTAATAGATTGGATAAAAGGAAAATTCTCTCTTTTTATTTTTTATTTCTTTGTTTCAAAGAATAATAGAGTTTTCTTTTATTTTATTCTTTATTTAAAAAAATTATCTTTTATTATATGAAAAGAGATTATATATTTTTATTTAATTATTCAATCTGATTTCATTAGTGTTTCAAAAATTTATGATAAAAAAAAATATACTAAATTCACAATCTTATAATTTCATTTAATTAAAAATAAATAAAATATAATTTTTATAAAATTAAGAAAAATTTAGAAAAATTTGACCAAAAAATTTTTAGCTTTCCTCATTGTTTTTAGCCCAACACAACTTGTCCCATACTAATGAGTGTCTTAAAGATACCGGAAGTCAAGAACTAGAAAAGGAACCTGCGAGAAGTTTTAACGAGGTAAACATGCAAACACCCCAGGTGACGAATTCATTTCTACACCTACATGAACAAGGGATATTGAAAAAAGATGGATTATACTAAAGATCTACACTTGAAGAATAATAATTTCAAAGAATAAATCGTGACCATGATAGACTTCCTGCTTCCTGTTTCGATTCATTCTTTATGAATATATCACGTCGTTCGATTCATTAAAACCCTGAGTGTGAATCGAAGGATATTTTGAAAGTAAGCGTGAAATATTTGTAACAAATAATTCGTTTATTGAATATTAATATAATATTTAATAACCATAACCATTTATATGGTTTCAAATATTTTATTTAATTTAATTCTCAATTTTATCGAATTTCTCCAAGATAATCTTCAATATTCAAATTAATTGTTATTTTATTTTGAAAGTTTTAACAAAAAGAAAAAAATTACTTAAAGAGTAAGTAATATTAAAAATTAATATTTCTTTCTTATAATATGATAATAACAATTTTTATTTTTAAAATTAAAATAATAAATTGTATCTCAAGTTTTTATTTTTATTACAAATAAAATATTTAATCATAAAGCATCTAAAATAAAATGATAAAGTAAAATAATATATAAAATTAGAATAAAGCAGCATCTATTAAAACACATTTCTCGGCTATGATTATGCATGATGCTTTGTAATGTCGTCGACATTGGAAAAAGAGAATTATTGACGTCGTGAAAAACATACGACTTTATCCGTAAAAGTGCGTTGAAATTGATACTGGAAACGCATTTATGTGAACGATCCCGTCCTGAAAACGGATGCGCATTGTCATCAATGACATTCGACGAATAACAATAATGACTTCCACAACGCAGAAACAGGATTAAAAAAGAGAAAAGAGGAGATAGAAAAGAAAAAAATATGAAATGTGTCAGAATCGATGCGTAACAAGCATACATTTTGCTTTACATAAATTCTTATCAGTGAATGGTAACACGTGTTACAGGCAAGATACTAGGATTATTTTTGCATAAAGAACTATTGGAAATCGGATCGAAAATGAAAATGGAGGATCTTGGTTGAAGATGAATCTTTGATTAAAAGAAAAAATATATTCAAATAAAAATTTGAAATATTCAAAAAACTAAGAAGGAATATGAAAAATTCATTTTTATTTTTGGTACTTTTATATTTGTTGGTAAGTAAAAGAGATCAATTTTAATGTGATATTGGTTGAAAGAGAAAATAATTAATTATGTCTAGAAATATAAAGCTTATGAAATAAATTAATAAATTTTACGAAGATTTACAAAACCAATAAAATTATTCAACCGATTTTCATTTTATTGCGAGAAATATTTTTTAGTCCACACATTTATCACTGAAGAAAATGTCATGAGTTAAAAATCGACACTTCATGCGAAAGAGCATCGTTTTATCATTCCATCAGTCTTCAAAAGGTTAATACCCAATATTGCATTAATTCTATTATTTCTGCTAATTTTTTACGTATCAATTTAAATTATTGAATTTTGCTTTCAGTTACTGATAAATTAGTTTCTTTCAATAATGATTTCTTTTTGTATCTTTGATTTGTATAATATATTTATATATTATTTTACTTTATTTTTAATGATGAAAGTAAAATGATAACTATTTCGAAACTATTATTGTTTTATTTATAGTCATGATTTATAATGATAATTTTATTTGACTTTTTAAATTGTCGCTTAAGATTTATATTTACAATTATTTATGAATGTTTTAGTATTTAGACAGAATATATCTATCTGATATTACAAATGATTTAATAATATTATCGATTTATATAATAATAGTATATTAAAATATTTTTGCAAATAAGTATTTAACAATCTGTTCGCAACGCAATCTTCAGGAAGCATTGTTCGCTTCGTCGACAGCAATTAATTCGTCTCGCGTTAATTGCGCAACGATTTCTCACAGATGCGATTATCCGCCTACGCGGTTAATAATCATTCTAAAATTCATTTATAAAATTAAAAAAATTTTATAAAAAATTTTTGAAATTTTTATAATTCTTAGATTTATATTTTTTACTTGAATTTTTCATAATTTAACCAGGAAATTTCATGCTTCGATAAAAAATTTTGGAATGAAATTTTGATTTCGATTTTTTTTATGCTTAATCATTCGATTTTTCCGTAAAATAATTCGCAAACATGAGATGAAATTCAAATTTATTTTAAACTTCAATTTATACAAACATATATATATATATATACATATTCATAATATTTTCATTATAATATACAATTTAAAAAATGAATTCTAGAAATATGACTAATCAAATATTATTATGAATATTATAACTTTTAATATTTTATAAATTTTTCACATAAAAAATTTATATATTTTTTTAAATTTTCCAGATTTCCTTCCCAACAATTAGACAAAATGTGAAAAAAGAAATTCTCATGCAAAAAAAAATTTCACGCGATAAGATACACGAGTCGCATAATTTGCGACAATTAATTCTATACGACGACAAGATTCGTCGTATATATCTGCTTCCGTGGTTTGTGTATGTTTCTCATTAGCACGAAATAATATTCTTTCAATAACGAGAAGGCGCCGGATGAGTCACGAAGAGGTTCGACGACCGACGCGCCACAGTACGGCGTAGCTCGGCCTTTATGCGAAGCCAAACGATGGAGGAAGCAAAGGACTCTATGGCTATTAAAAGAAACGTGGTAAATTAGAATAAGGGAATGTCGACGAGGGATGCAACGACACAATGGAGAATTTACGACCTGGACGTTTTGCTATTTTCCTCCTTCGTGGGATATACAAGTAAGAAACCTCCTCTTTTCTCGTTCGACACATTGTTTACCAATTGAGGAAATCAACCAATGTTACTACCGTTTCTTGACTTTAATCATCAATCCAGATAATTCCAACGGTATTGCAATCTCCAAAGGAAAACGAAGAAAAGGGACAAGTTTTTCTTTTGTTTGACTTGTATTTAATTGGCTTAATGCGTTGTTTAAGGTATCAGGATGCTGAGTCTATAGTGTTCTCTTTTTTAAGTTAGTAAATATGGTAAGTTATAAATAGTTATGTGTATTTGAAAATTCAGCAAGATGTTTGGATAATTTAAATAATTAGAATGATAGTATAGATTGAATATAAAATATGAATCATTGAAATAAAGAACTAGAAAATAAAATATTGTAAATCAATATATTAATTTTAAGAACTAATATATTGGAAAGTACGTCTTATCAAGATTCTTGTGTCAAAATAAATGAATCTAATATTTGCATATATCATATTTGTGGCTTAAGAAAAAAATTTTTAAATTTTCCGTATCAGATTGAATTTTAGGCTAAGAAATATTATGTTTATTTTATTTTAACATAATTATTATTTTTTTTAGAAACATTGAATTATATTATTAGTTAATTAAATTTGTAAATTTAATTAATAGTAAAAGATTTTTGCAATTATTTAGTATATTGGGAATTTTATTATTATTTTAACAATTACAACAAATTACAATGTTTTTTCTATATAAGCAAATGAAATTTAAATTTCAAATTAATGATTTTTTTTTCAATTTTTCTAATTATCAATCAAACGAGAATAACACTGATTTCTCACTAAACCGGAAATCAGTTGAATATCAAGTTATCATATGACATAAAGAATTCATTGTAACAATATTACTTAATATTAAAAACATCAGCATTCTGCGATCAGTCATATTTTTAAATATTTTATAATCTTGCCATTAATCATTTAACACTTTTTCTATTTCATCTTTTAATCTTTTGCGTCGTTCATTTTAAAAATTATACATATAAATGATAAAATAATTTTATAAGGAAGTCATTCAAGAAAAATGATTTAATTTATTATAATTAAATGCGTCTACAGTAGTAGATATTAAAATATTTATAATTCAACTTGAGCAAAGTTTTATTAGAAAAAAAATTTTTATCATTTCTAATGTTGCCATTATTAATAGATCCAATTGCTAAGTCATTACATTAATATCTTTTAATAATTATCCAATTTTTTCCTATTTTCGATTAAATATAATAAATGTCTTAATTCTTCTGCGATCCTATGTCCATGATTTTATTTTTATTAAAAAAAAAAAAAAAAAAATTGAATTTTTCAATATAAATGCAAATCTGTCGCAATACACTACTATGAATAAATCATTCACACATTATCGATATTGAACTTATCTTTGAAAAGGTTAGAATATTCTACTATTCGAAATCGAATAGTGTTAATAATAAAAGGCGAAAGTTCGTTCACCTCGCAACTCGTAAATTGAAGAATAATTTCCAATGTCCACGAAATTCCATGCTCGTTGCAGGGCCAATGCAATTTACTGAACTGGCAGAGGACTAAGAAGCGCGGGAAGAATTCGTAATGAAAGATGCGCGCGCAACATTCTTCGTAAAGGAGTGTAAAAACAAATTTCAACGTCAACTCATGGCACGATGGAAATTAAGAGAAGAAAACGGGCAAAGAAGAGAAAACGGGTAAAGGAACAACGATGGATATTTACGATGGAGCATTGGCGCGAACCATAAAGGGAACCACTCGAAAGAAGAAGAAGAAGAAGAAGAAGAAGACGAAGGAGAACATCTGAAGAGTGCTTGAGATTTACGAGAAAATAGAGCGTGATTCTGGAACTACGGTTGGTTGGATTTTTATGAGACTTACGGTACTAAGGAGAAGTGTAATGCTATGCGATGAAACTTTGTTCTTGAACCTTTTTTCTCTCTCTCTTTTTTCTCTGATTATTTTTTTTATTTTATTTTATTTTAAACTAATATAATTACGCAGTTGGAATAGTAAATTAAGTATACAAACATCAGGAATGAAGATTTGTATAATTTAATAATTCAATCCTCGAAGATTTCTGTTAAGGTTAATGAAAATGGGTAATAAGTACTAGAATTGAATTTTATTTTTATGATATGGTTCTGTTTTTTTTAAATAAAAATAATTGCAATAAATATTTCAACAAATATTATAATTTAGAAAAATTTTTTAATAACTAACTATGTTATTAACATGGAAAAATGACTATGTTAATAAGTATGTTAATTAGATAAACAAACAACCTCATAATTTAAAGAAATGAAGGAAGAGACCACTTGTGCATGCATAGAATTTTGTTTTCCTTCGTTTTACTAATCTTCCATTTAAATTACACCATTTAATTTAACTTGCACAATTTCTGCAGCAAAATACCAAAGCATCTACCTAGCATCTAAACAGACATCTAGATAAACCAAAAATTGATAAGCCAACAAATACGCTTCAATATAAATTAATATTCTTCTCGGTCAATTTAATTTACAATCTTATCATAAAATAAGGTCTTTTTGCTGTCCTAGGGAAATCACGACATTGATCCAATTAAGCAACTCTTATACGAAAGAAAATTGGTAAAATACGAATTAATCAACATTAAATCAAACAATGTCGTAAACGTAAAATTTCCACGTGTTTATATTTTTATACGAACTGTTTATTTCTAGATAACTATATAATTGGCTATTAAATTTGTAATCGATCGTAATAAAAAAACGTGGCGAATTTAATTACCATTCCATGTTATTCATATAAGTCTGCTATTCATGTAGATATTGTCTTCAAAGATATGGTTATTTCTTCCGATGATAGAACCCTTCTCTATTTTACTTTCGATGTTAAAATTACAATTAATATTAGAACACTCGTTTATTTTAATAACTAAATATTATTTATTTGAATCGCGATAGCTGGTTAATTTATCACTGAACAAATAATTCATATTTATTTTCGTGGCTCTCGACGATTATATTAACTTCATTCAGTACTTCTCAGTATTTGCATAGTAGCTCGAATCGATAAACGGTTGGACTTCGATTTTGTTTATTATAATTTTGTTTATTTTATTTAATAATTCAATATTTATTTATTCAATATTTAGATTATCTGATTTTAAAATATGGAATGGTTTTCTTATGGTCTGAGTATATTATTCTCCTAAAGTATCTCATACTAACAACTTCATTATTTAATTTCTATTATTATTTCAAACAATAATCAAACACTTGATAAATTTAAAATAATGTTTTGGAATTTATTTGCAAAAATTTTTATTTCAAATAAAAACTGCCTAATCATAGTATCTACGTAATCACAATTCACAAATAATATTCTATTCAACGTAACATTCGTAAAACGATTTGCATCGAAATAAAGATCACTAATAATAAAAGATCCAATACATAAAATCTTAATCTGATATTCAAAATGAAAAGAGAAAATCGAATGATCGATCGCAAAAAATCGGTTTTAATCCAACTTCTTCACGATTCTCTTTTCATATCATCGTTGTTCCAATAGGTATTATATAAAGTTTTATCCTTCATAATTCAATGATAGGATAGAACGGATAAAAGCTAGCGGGAAACCGGCACAGTGCCACTGATTGCACCTCCGCTTCTCGAAAGGTTTGGACGTGGAAGACGTAGAAGTTCGCCAATTTTCATTCTGAGGAAAATTTGTACGCCATTTTCTAGATCGACGCCGTGCAACTGGAACGTAGTCGAAATTCTTACCGGTTGTCCTGCCGGTTTTTGTCCACGCGCCGCCAGGTAGCTTCATTTCAACGAGATGAACGGATGACCCTGCGGCGAGAGCCGTTTAAAATTCGATGGATTGAGATTGGGATCAAAGCGGATGGGACTTTCAATCAGACGTCAGATTAATAATAAAGTATATATATTAAGAATATCGAATAATGGATATTTTTAATACGATTTGAAATTATAAATTTCGTAAATTTTTGAAAATTGAATATTGATTAAGTTATAGAGGAAATTAAATAAATGATATTTTTTTTTTTAATTCAATGTAATATGTATAAATTATAAAAGGAATTGATGTTTGAATTAATTATTCATATTTATAGATAAATTCTGAGAAATAATTCTAAAACGTTAAAATGTGAATTGTGAAACATTGAATATTAAATTAGATATCTGGTATTATATTGAATAGAATGTTAGATCATATCAATGTATATGTCATATAATAAACGTTGACTTGAATATTTGATATTCAACCGGATTAAACGTATGCACGAATGCAGAGGACGAAGAGACGAAGGAGGAGGAGTTTATGGACCGGGTGGCATTTAGAACGCTTTCCAATTTCCCTAGACTATTACTTGGCCTCTGGAACATACACCGGTATCTACTTTGTGCTTTTGGATTGAACTAGGAGAAGTTTGAAACGGCTACAGGATCATGAGAAAATTTCTAATACGTCGAATCGTTTTTCTAATGTACCGAGAAACTTCATGGCCTGTTTGTCGAAGTAATTTTGAAAACACAATGCCACCCACTGGTATTGTTTCATTTAACATGCGTGCAAGTAATAAGTTTCGCGTTTGCACAGCACAAGAAAAAACTCACGTGTCAATTTTCTATATCGTTCCCTATTATATAAATTCAAGTTTTTGTGAACAGACATACGCAACACTATGTTGCGTGATTTAGTTTTCGTTGCGCAACATTTAATAATCTTATTCGAAATAAAATAATTATCAATGCAATTGGAAACATTCAAAGTGCAATAATCACTTTTATTCCTCATAACCTCATGTTCAACGATTCAATTATCAAAGTCCATCGACCATATAATCAGAATATTATTAAAAACAGTATTTCAAGAGATTCGAAATAAATCAATAAGGATAAAATAATCACTAAGATATTGAGAAAAAAGAAAAAAAAAATATGTTGAATAACAAAATTTAAATAAAGTAAAATTACTTTTCATAAAAAAAAAAAATAATTTCTAATTTTAAATTCTTCCATTTACAAATTTAATTTCATAAATTTACGTAAATTTTAGATTCCTCTTTGAGTAGTACTTAAATCTAGATATAATTTATAAGATGCCAGATTATTTATGGTTTCTAAATGAGAGAATCCAATTATTGTGGTCAACGATTATCGAGCAGAACATTGTTTTATCATAATCGTACTAATCTTCCTATACTGTGTATTAATTACTGTTGATAACGTTTACCATCAGCCACAACAGTCCGTTTGTACTCTGCAATTTGATATCATTCATTTCACCAACTGAATCGATAACCAATGAATGCATAAGATTGTACTACAACATACCTTATTACGAGATTAATTACATCCATTCGGTGTTAATTCCAACCGAATTGGATCTCTTAATATTTTGAATTAATGAACATTCACGAGAGATTCGACTTTTATTTATAGGAATTTAATTATTAAAGTTTGTAAGAGAATCCAGAAATGTTCTTATATCGTTCGATATTTCATCATTTTTAATTCCCTTTTATTATTTCTACAAAATAATAAATGTGAGAAATTATATTATATCATGGATTATTAAAGTAAGTGGTAATTGCAAACATCAGATAGTGTAGCTCGATATATTTCTTAATATATATTTCTTTTTTTGTCATGGTACTCTAAATTTTATACAATTTAGGTTCATAATTACCATAGAGAATTATACTTTAACGAAAACTGTTTCGATCAAGAAAAAGAAAGAAAATGAAAAACAACATTCGATATCAATCTAATAATCCATTAAATTTTTTTTTTTTTGATTGATCGATTAATGTTTATGACTAAAAAAAATTGATTACCAAAAATCATGATTGATTTAATCAAATGATGAATCATCAATCATTCGTAAAAATATTAATCGTCAAATATTAATCAATTTTTTATCGAAATTTAATTAAAATAAAATATCTAATATCTTATTCAGATATTAATTCCTGAAAAAGAAGTTTAATAATTAATCAAAATATCAATTGTATAATTAATTTAATTATAATTACATATAGATTAAATAAAAATTCAATTCAATTATGATTAATAATTATATATTTCAATCATAATCTCTAATATTTATTTTCATTAAATATTGCTCAATTCTGATTTGAATTTTCAAGCAGTTATGAAATACACTTTTAAGTTTGATTACACGTGACTCACTGATTCCAAAATAGAAATGGAAATCGATTTTAACAATCAATTTTTCAAGCGTTCAATTTTTCACGATTATTAAACCATATATTTCTGCAAAAAATATTAATTGATATTAATAAAAACATTAACAAATATTAGATAACAATTTTATTAGGCAACAATATAAAGACTGAAGACAAAATTAAAAAGGAAATTATAAATTTAATTTACAATGTTTATGAATTATCAGATATTATACGTGGATTACCTGGATTATTAAGTAATCATAGAAGAAAAAAGAATTTTCCAACGAATTTTCAATGAAAACGAAATTTCTGCGAACCGTAAAATTTATCGTCTGTTTATGCTTGCGTTTTGATATTATCTATATATTATATATGTATAATATTACACGATATTGTACCGAAATCGTTTCTCCATTGTTAGGAAACGGCGAGGAACTTTGTTTCTCACCTCGGCCCTTCGAGACCGCCTTTTCTTCCCTTGTTTCCGCTTGAAGAATTTCCCATGTCGGCTCGTTTACCGCCGTTGTTTCGCGTTGTTGTAACGTGTGTACTCGGGCTACCTGAAATGTTCTATATTCGTTCTATCTTCACGAGATAATACTTCGATTAGAGCGAATCGAAGTTTAGTTGCATTAACATATTGTTTCTTAGCCTCCTTCCAAACAATACATTCTATAATTAACTATAATAATCAATCTTCCCAATCAGTAAGAAATACTTGATCATTTCCTTTCAAAAATCAATATTATAATCATTGATAAAATATTGAAATTTAAGTTAAAAATTTTAAAATTGAAATTGAAAATTTTTTTATAAATAAGCGATCTTGCAAAAAGTTATTTTGCAAGTAAAAAAAACTTATAATAAAAAAGGAGAAATTAATATTAACTAATTGACACTGATAAAAGTGAAACAAATCTTGCCTGAATGAAATATTTTTGTTATTTTATATTTGATAATGTAAAAACCTAAAAAATATAATTTTTAGAATTCCATTTAATAAAATTAAAACTTAGGAATTTTTTGATTAACAATAAATTAATTAAGAGAAATCATCACGGTGTGAACTATATTGATCGTTTAACAAACTGTTTAATAAGTGTTTAGCCGTTCGCACAAGTATGAACTGCTGTCAAAACAAAAGCACGCATGTCCCTTATAATTAGCGCGCGCAATTCAAATTAGAACGAGTTACAATAGAGAGGAAATTGACTAATTTACGAACCAACATAGTCGCGTTATTGTTCATTGATTATTATACGAATTGTGTTTATATTTTAGATGAGCAACGTTATAAGAAATATTTTAACACGTTTAAAAAAAAAGATTGATTTTTCCAATACTGTGCTTTGTTACATACATATATGTAACAAGAAATACTTGACGTGCAATAAATTTGAAACGATAAATTCTTCAAGACATTGCAAATATGTGTTATGATCACATTTACAGAGAATAAGCACGATAATAGACCATTTTATGTGATATATCGTCAAGCATTTTCATCTCGTTAGTCCATGACAAGCATAGAGTAATGAATAAATAGATGCAACGATGTACCAAGCATGCACGGTTGTTTTCGTGGTTAAGAACGCCCCCTTTCTTTTCACTGTTTTGTTTCGTGTCTGTAGAAGTTCACGTTTACGTAGCCCCGGAGGCGCGGTTATTTCCAACGCCAATTATTCACGAGTACGATGAAATTTTGAAACGGCATCCTTTTGAATCCAGGTTAAGTCCGATCAATCTGCGTCGTTAAAACATCGCTACGAAGTGATCAGATATCCGACTTCAAACTTTCCACAAGTATACATCAATGTTATAATGTTTATATATATATGTATATATATGTTATGCGTTTATGAAAGCACGCGAGTGTAACATATAGTATTCATTTGTGAAACATAATCATGCATGCGTAGGCGAATCTTTAGAAATCAATGTTTAGCGAAATTGTTAATCAATTATTCGACCAATATCGATGAGACTTTGGAAAGCAACATTATCATTCTTTTATTTTACTTATTATGAATGTTAATTACCAATCAACTTATGTATCTAATATGACATCATGATGAAAATTCTTAATGCATGTAAAATAATACATAAAAAAACGAAGGAATTACTAATCAAGATAATATTTGTAATGCATTTCATAAAAACTTAATCGTCATTCAAATCTTAGCGACTGTTACTAACTTTTTATTATATATCTCGACACAATGAATCAAAATACAAAACGCGACAAAGAGAGAGTTCCGTAGCGACATTCGCATTAGATTTCACCGCAATTGCTCAACATCAGGGATGCCGAGTGTACTCGAGTGCTTACGTGCAATTCTAGAATAAATATTGCACAAGCATTCTAGAATGCAGAATTTGATGTTTTGGATGAACATTCCGTCGTTGTTAACAAGAAGGGAGATTATTACGTTAAGCGCGCGTGAAAAAGCAAACCAGCCTTGACAGTGGCGGAAACCGTAATTTCCCTGCCAAGTTTAAAGCCATAGCAATCGATCGATATAAAATCTAATCTCCGGAAAATTAAATCGCGAAATGCATCGATCTAAAGTTAACCTGACTAATTTCCGCGGTCAGTGTTATCTTTAGATTTACCAATGTCCTGATTATTTGGCTCTTCATTGTCAACCAGAGCCGCAGACAATGACCGAACACTCCCCGTTCCCCTTCTTACGAAAGGCCATGAGACGCGCATACAGTAATTAAATTCAAGGAAGGCGCGCGTACGCACGTTCTCTCCAGTTTATTTACATGTCTCCTCGAAAAAAAGATTTGAAGAAAGACAATCAATTTGCTAAGAAATAAAGTCGACCTAAAAAACCATCAATACCGTTGCACGTTCGACAAAATGTACAGTTAGCCTATTTGTGTCTTCAGCCGTATAATTTTATGGATATTATTCTATCGATTCTTTGTAAAAAAAACATACATTTACATTATAATTAATATAATAAGAAATTGCTATCGAAAATAAATGAGATTCGAATATTATAAGAAAGATGTGCTTGCGCATTCTATCTTACTCACTTGACTTTTCCGCCGCAAAATTGACACGCCGAACCCTGCCAACCCTCGTGGCATACGCAAGTGCCATTGACACAGTCTCCGTTGACGCAACTGTCCGTGTCGCAGGTCGTATCCGTCGTCAGCGACGATGAGGAGGAGGAGGCGGCCGCGGTTACGTGCACCACCCAACAAATCAGCGCCGCCCACAGTATTGGCCACGGCACCGCAATTACACCGCACTGATCTCGTACCACCTCACGGCACTGCCCTTTTCGACGATACTTCGATTTATATAGGAACAAAAACATCTGCACGACTTCTGCCATTTTGATAGGCTTCCATGTCAGAGACAATGGCCGACGGCGACGCACCGGACGAAATACATATGGGCACCTTCTCGCTCGCGTTTCGATGCAACTCGCTGCGCGCTGCCGAACTTGAGAGTGCGGTCGCCACCGCGCGGCTCTCACGGTGTCGCAACCACGAACTACAGTACTAATCAGACTTTTAAATAGATAGCACACTCTAAAGATGTTTTTGGTACTATTAGTTTCAACAGTTACTGGCAGATGTCGCTTACAATGTGCATATGATTGGGGAATTCTGTCTGTGTAATTTAAACTTCTTTAGGAATATAATTTTTAAAAATTAAATATCATATATCAATATTATTTATAAATCACCTATTGTTTTGATAAAAATAGATGATTTTATTATAATGTATTTATTATAATGGAATTGTTATTTAAGATATGATTTTTTTCATGAAATTTTATCGATAAGAAAGTAAGAAATTTATTTAGTTCTCAAAATTTTTTATCGATGTCAGACCAATCGATTATCGACTCGTTGATCATCCAACAGTTTTTCAGTTAATGTTAGATCTCAAATCCCTACTTTTCATGAAATTTCATTGTAGTGGATGCAATATTTAAGTGATATGTAACGTGAACAACGCAACAGTAGTAACGAAGGCAACTTCTCCTAGCATAACGATTCTCTAGTTATACGTAAACATTTGCCACTAACAGTTATAGTACTTTTTACATTTCTCCATTTCAAAATTTTTATATCACATAGGATTGCTCTCTATAAATTTTCAACATTTTTAATAATTACTCGACATATGCTTATTTAATCATACTCCAAGTCGTTGAATCTTTATTGTAAGTTGATACAACACAGAAATTTAATATATATCATATGATTATATTATTTACCCATTTACATTGTTAAATTTATTCTTACATATATTTTAAACATTATGTTTCTTTTATCTATAAATTTTAAAATTTAAATATTTAGAAATTTTTTTACAAAATAGAAATATATTTTTTACTGTATTATTCTATCTATTTATCTATTCTATTTATTCTATCTATGAAATTTATCATTCTCTTTTATTTTTCAGTTTATTCTTGTGATAAAATGTTTAAATTTATATTTATATTTAATACGTTATCAGATAAATATGCCTGTTTAAATCCCATCCTCAAATTCCTGGATCCTTTTCTCGAAAAAAAAATAATGGAAAAAATCATAAAATAAAATTTGAAATCATCTTATTAAAAAAATGACAGGAAGAGGGAAAAGAAAGAGGGCAAAGAAAAAAAAGATTGATGAAAATGAACTTCGTAGGGAATTAAGAAAACAAAGAAAAAGAATGTTAGAAGAGGAAGAACTAATTAAGCCACCGATAATAGAGTTACCGGAATATCCTGAAGAAATAAGGATCGGGGGCATTGAAGGGTAAGAGAGATTTTAAAAAATTTTTTGTCTTCGTCCTTTTTGATATTTTTATTTAAATCATGAAAATTTTAATAAATTCCTAATAAATTAAATTATAGTTGTAATATCAATGCAATAACAACTATAACTAGTAAATTCTTTCTTCATTAATGTACATTGATAAAATTCAATTAGAATTATCATCATACATACATTATCTGTGTTATAACATAGCATTATAAATAGCATCATATTCAAAATTTGATTTTAAAATTTATATTGTACATATCAAAATTATAAAAAATTCATATATTTATTTTTAAAAAAAATTTATTAATAATTTAAATAATTTATTTTTTGGAATAATAAATGTAGAAAAGTTGTGTAACTTATAATTGCAATCTATTTTCGAATTTTAAATCATTGATATAAATCTTCATTTTTTTGATTTACAATTTTTCTTTGTATAAATATTTTTTATATTTTTTATTTTTATATATAATCATTATAAAATATTTAATTTCATTCGATATGTTTCTCGATAACTGAAATATATATGAAAATAAATCAATTTACGATATGAAAATAAATCAATTCTATGATTATTTTAAATGATTATAACAATATACATATTATATTCTGTTCTTAAACATATATTCATATTTCTTAAACTTCTATCCATATGTGCTATTTTATTAACATTATGAATAACAATTAAAAATAAAGCTCACTGAACCATGAAGCAATGTATTAATAAATTGACATAGTAAAATAAATTTATTAATAAATTCAGTAAATTTAATTATTTTTAGCGGCGGTACTGAATCTACGCTAATCATCATCGATGGAAAAGGAAAAGTATTGACGGAAGTTAAAGGACCGAGCACTAATCATTGGGTATTAATCGAATATTTCAATAATCAATAATCATGTATTTCTCCTCCGCTAATTTATTATTCTTACATTATTTATTTTCTTATTTTTTTTATTACATATTATTTAATTTTATTTAATTATTTTTTATATTTTATATTTATTATTTCTTTATCCAGGTTCTTGGAATAGAAGAAACAAGTGCCAGAATCAACGCTATGGTGGAAATAGGAAAACAGAATATAGAAATGTCTGAAATAATTCCTTTAGATTGCTTGGTAAATATTAAAATATTAAAAAGTTATCGCAATTCGAATGAATAGTATCAATGACTAATTCGTTTTTATGATCGTATATACGATAAGCATTGTTATCATCGATAAATTGAATTAAAAAAATTGATTGGAAAAAAATAAATAGGGTCTTACTCTGAGCGGATGCGAAGAAGAAAAAACCAATCGTCTTCTTATGGAAACGATGCAACAAAAGTATCCAAATGCTGCTAAAACTTATTATATCAATTCAGATACTATGGGTAGTCTTAGAACAGCTTTAGAAAACGGTGGAATAGTTTTAATTGCTGGCACCGGTTCGAATGCCTTGATGGTCAATTTAGATGGAACAACGACAACATGTGGCGGATGGGGATATTTCATAGGGGACGAAGGCAGTGGTAAGTGGTAGAGATTGTTTGATTCGCTATAGAGGGAAATGGCCTTAAGTGATTGATATATTTGGCCGAGATTATAATATTAAAAGACTGATTTTAATTATTATCATAATATATTTTATAATTGTTATAAAAATAAATTTTTAGCTTTCTGGATTGCATATAGAGCTTGTAAATATGTATTCGATGATATAGATGATTTAGTTAAAGCACCTAAACCTATAAACTATATATGGCCAGCTATGAGATATTTTTTCAATGCAACAGATAGAAAAGAGATGCTACCGCATTTTTATAATGAGTTTGATAAAACCAATTTCGCTAAATTTGCTAAGGAAATTGTGATAGGTTGTGAAAAAAAAGATCCGCTCTGTTTACATATTCTCCAGGAAAATGGAAAATATCTTGCAAAACACGTTATAGCTCTCGCGAAAAAGGCCCATAATGTAAGTTATTCAAATTTATAAATTAAATATGAATTTTGTTTGAATATAAGGAATGATTTTTTAGGATCTCAAATTAGCTCATGGAGGATTAAAGATTATTTGCGTCGGATCAGTCTGGAAATCATGGAATTTTATGAAAGATGCTTTTATAAATGAAATCCATGAGTCTCAAGTTTTGGATGAATTAACTTTGATTCGTTTAAAAGTATCATCTGCATTGGGCGCTTGTTATCTTGCAGCTGAAAAAATCAATTGGATATTCACGAAATCCTATGAAGATAACATTGAATTGTTTTATCACTATAAGCGCGATAATTACATAAAACTTGATGTATCAAAAGATTTAATAGAAGCTGAAAATCCCCAATACGTTCTTTGTAGCATTACGAATAGGAATTAAAAATAAAAGAACAAATAACAACGATGATTATATTTTATACTCACATTTTATACATATCTCTTATAGAATATTTTTAATAACAACAAATATAAAGAAATTGCAAGCAATAAATTTATCGTTCATTATATTTATGCGTGTATAACAATTGACATTCTCATTTGATTAATTCGTTGATAAAGATTCTGTCACCACTATAGCATATCGGATATGAAATATCGATTATCCTGTTGTCTCTTTTATTTTCTTTTGATAAATTTTAAGTGATATATAAAATGTTATTGAAAACGATCTGGGAATGGGTAGTTTACTTGTTTCTATCCGTCCTTAGAATACTGGGATATTTATTCCTTCTTCTCATCAGCTTCGCATTGTTTCTTACCTCTTGTTGCCTCATCGTAATTGTAATCATGCGATTATTTGGTTATTGGCCTGAAAATGACGGCTAATTTAAAAAAGGTACTTATTTTTAAATCATATATAATCTATAAAATACAAAGTTAATTAATAATATAATAGTAAAAGGAATGAAATAATATATTTAAAGTCATATATAACAAGTATCTGAAAAATATATTTTGACTCGATATCACAATTTATTACTTACATACTAATATTTGTAACGTGAATACACATTACACAATTTATATCTTGCATTCTCTTGCTTGTATTGATTTTTTCAATTTTTATAC
Organism: Apis florea; assembly: GCF_048593485.1. Lineage (NCBI taxonomy): Eukaryota > Metazoa > Arthropoda > Insecta > Hymenoptera > Apidae > Apis > Apis florea. Next base: position 5,753,134 of record NW_028256549.1, on the reverse strand, counting down.
CAAGTACTGAATTCATGTTTATCATATATAATTTTTAATTTATTTCGAAATAAAGAAATATTTTTCTTTTATATTTATAAATTCGTTAAACATGAATATAGAACTTGATACTGATATAACAAATATTTTCTCTAGATTTAACAATTTAAGGTACCTTCGTTAACATATGAACAAATATATTTATCCTCGAAAAAATGATGTGAAATGACGAAATGACCTTTATAGTTCGAACTATCTCTGAAAACTATCTTTACGGTTAGACAATCATTGGTGATATTAATATTTTACATAAAAATAAAGATTTCTTTAATTACAATAATTTTTTATATTCTATCAGAAATTAATTAAAATAATGTTCCGTTAATATCGATTAAAAAGAACTTATAATTTTTAAATTTTTAAGTTAACGAACTCAAACTAATTTCGTATCGTCCGTTTAGTTTAATCAAGAATATTTAAAAAAAAATTAAAAATTCATTTTAGCAATTAAAATAATAATTTATAGTTTCAAATCTTGAAATATAATTCTTTTCCATTTCACATCTATTATTTTTATTTTATTAATGTGATTTAAATATGAAAGAAAATAGAAATCTAAATTTATTACAGGTTTAATAATATTATATTTGTAAACCGAAATACTTTGATGTTAACAGAACATTATTGTAAATCGATATAGATATCTTAATATATGTAACTCTATATCGATATTCTGATACGAATAAACTTTTGGCGATAATATTCATGTAATTTTATGTACATTAACCTACATATATATTTGTATATTTTCAATCACAAATTCTGATTTCATATAGTTATAACGTTTCTCTTTTCAATATTATTGCTATATATTACTTGTACGAACATGCGATCTATTGACATAAATTCATAATGGTTTTATTTCTGCTATTTAGAGAAATACTAATTGAAAACATTTAATGTCTATTCATTATATTGAACACGTTCGATCAATGTTTCAAATCAAATATCTCTATAAGAAGTGGCTCTACCCTCGACGGATTTAAATTAAGATATACTCCAACAACTTCGTTGTTTAATCTATGAAGATCGGAAATTTTCTGAATTAATTTTAAAAACATGGATTTGGCTTCACATCCGGAATAAACACTTTCTAGATAGCGTCTAAGCAAGTAATAATAAGAATTCTATAAAAAAAATACATCATTAAAACTTATATAACAGATAATATTATACATAAAAAGTATTAAACTTACTTGTTCTAATTTAATTACATCATTATGCACCACTTTTGGTCTGTCAGGTGTAAATAAAGCAATTGCACTTAAAATTAAAATTATATTCTCATCTCTCCATCTTGGATCAAAACTTCTAATAAATCTTGCATGCTCTGCATAAAGATTTCCTTTTGCTTCTTTTAATACATCTACTTTTATGTTAGACATACTTTCTTGACTATGTGGTATCCACCACATATCTTTCTCAATATCATAATTAAGTGCTGATCTTAAAATCATCATTTCTGTACATCCTCCTTTTAAAAGAGCTATTTGATCTTCTTGACACATATTTTTAAACGCATTTATCTTTTTCGCCATTTTTATTAAGCGTCTAATAGCTATGGCAGTAAGATTTACAACATCTAATAGAGCTGGATCGGATTGACCAAAATTATTCTAAAATTGAATTTATCAAAAATATGTTAACATCTAAAAATATTTTTAAATCATTTTTAAAAATAAATATTACCTTAAATTTACAATCTTCTCCAATTAAATTTGTTATATCTTCATCTAAAGGAGCTAATAATGCTTTATTGGCTACTATTAATTCATTTAATTTTGCTCTTTCAGCATCATTTAATATTTTTCTAGTCTCCATACCACCAAGAGTAGAATATGCTGAAAATTCTAATTTAATTGCTTCACAAAGAATAGATTCAATGGAATTTGCAGCAATTGGTATTCTGAAATATAATCCATAGATGATACATTTTAAAATAATTTTTCAAAAATATAAATTTTGACTATACCTTTGTACATCTTGAAGCACATCTTTTGTGACATCAGATAGATTTCTATTCCATTCAGAACTATTAGATTCATCACGCTGTATTTTTATACATTCTTCTTGATTCGAATTTGTAATTAAATCAGTTAAAATTGGATTTTCTATTTGTCTTTGTTTAACTTTGAATATTGGCTTAAATATATTTTGATTGGAATTATTATGATTTGGTTTCACATCATCTTTCAAATGAATATTTGTTTCTTTTTCAGATGAAACTTCCTTATCTGCAATGATTCCATTTTTTTTAAAGAATTGTGAAATTTGAGGATCTGCCTCTAATTTGCTAATAACAACAGGATCTGACATAATCTTTAAGAGTAATTCTTCATTTTGAAATATTTTCGTAATAAAACTCGAATTATTAACGAGTTTCGCGATCAAAGTAGATTCTTGTGGAAATTTATTACTAATGAAATTATCTTCCTTTGGATATGTTTCCTTGTTTTGTTTTTGACTAGATACTGCTTCTTCTGAAGAAATTTCCATATGGATTTCTGAATTCATATCTATATTTGTTCTTTTATAATGTGTTGTATGTTCAATATATTGAGAACTCTGTATAGGGCTAGAATCAAACTTATTATAACAAGATGCATTATCAAATTCAGGGGAATATTTCATAGATTCATGGTTAGTAGAAGTAAATTCAGAATTTAAGTCTAACATATTTTGATTAAACTTTTTTGAACTTATAATTGATTTTTTATCCTTTTCTAAATTATGAGGTTTAATTTTATCAAACCTTTGTTGATTTTGAGAAGGAGAATTTGAATTCATTCTCAACTTTTCTACATCAATTTCATTTTCTTCTTGAGGTGAAGAAGAATGATCATAATTTTCAAAGTTTGAATTATGAGAAGAATCTTTCATCATGTCTAGTGTTTTTGATCCACTTATAACTCCATTTTCTGGTGGACTAGAAGGACTTGGAACACTTGCAGCTGTTACTGGACTTAAACTCTCAGTTACAGTTTGTCTATTTGCATCTAAATCAGTATATTTTCTATCAGACTCCCAAAAATATGTGTCTGATGCAGTTGATGCAACTGAATTAATTGACATAGATGTATCATCAAAATTACAATCATCTAAACTCTTCTTGATTTTTGATGGTTTTGTATTCTCTAAAATTGGTCTTTTTTTTGCACGATTTTGTTCTATTTTTTGTCGTTTTAATACTTTATCTTCTTCAGACATAATATATTCCTTTCTCATGCCTATGCTAAAACATTTATCCAAACGGCATTTTTGACAGAATCGTCTAGTGACTGGAGTAATATTACAATTCTCAGTAAATGGACATCGAAAATCCTGTGAAAATGCAAAAAATTTTAAATGAATACATTAAAAAAAAAAATTTTATTAGTTAGCAAACTATAATATTAATTTCTTTTCTATTGTCCCATCATTATTTGCTGTCATTATTTAATTGAAACTAAATTTTTATGTACAGTTACGCCATCTTATTATAACATTTAATTTGAATTAAAAAAAAAAAAATAGATATTAATTTATCATACTCATAAGTATATTCATTGAATATCCAATATAAAAATTAATAATATCGTTATTTTATATCAAAAATAATTCATGAAAAATCTGCAAGAGAACTATCAAATTAGTCACCTTGTTTTTCAAAGCATTTCGTCGAAAGAAAGCTTTACAGCTTTCACACGAAACCGCGTTGAAATTATAACCGAGTGCGCGATCGCCACATACACCGCAAATCTTGTTCGTCTCTCTTGCTGGCTGTTCATCTTCCATTGCTTCCTCGAACAATTTCTCGAGTGATCAACACTTTATTTAACGCATCATTATTGCCGCTTAGAATTATACTTTTGTAAAAACTGATTCATGTCAGCATTGTTTTTATCGCACAGTTCGCGGAATTGATGAAACAAAATAGAATGATTTCATCGCAATTTTTACAAAACGAGTAGCATTTTTTAATTCAATGTCCCAGATTCGTGAGATATAGAAGACCTCTTGAAAAGCTTTAAGTGATGGACTAAATGGACTGCTCAATTGGCATTTAGTTACAAGCAGTTAACAGGGTAGTGCGCACAACCTGTCATGTCTTTTACTACTACATTCTCCTACCACATCATTGTCGACGATAGTGACTGACGTCATGAAAGTAACCAGATTGAAACGACTAGGGAATTTTTGAAATGCATTATTTTATATAGATCAAAAATTTATAAATTCCCGCCATTCGAATTGTATTTTTCTTGATGTTTGATAATTTACATTGATTTATCTTTGTTTCAATAATAAAGAGTCGAATTTAATATTTAAAAGACTATAAAATATAATTATGTGTTATTAAATAAATTGTAATATTATTATATTATATAAATGTAGTTTATTTCTTGTTAGAAAATTAACATTGTTATAATGTATTATTTGTATTGATGTCAAATTTTTCATGATAAATTTCATTATTTTTCGCACAAATTATCAGATTATATAATTTCGAAATATATTTAAAGAGTAACTTGTATTTATTAAATAAGATAAATCAAAATTCAATGTTGAGCACTCATCAAATGCATAAATCGCTTAGTATTATGATCTCTTTAATTGTGTTGCAGTCGTTCTTCAAAGTTCACGCGCACAAGTTCACGTAGTTTCATTATATGAAAGTATTATATATATCAAGGTCAATTTGAGATTGATTTCGAAAATAAATTCACACAATAATAGAAATAATCATGTAATATATAACTATTGGTTGATTTAGAAAATAAAAAACTTGATTTTAACGAGTGTTTACTTAATTTGTGTTATCGTTATCAATCGAATGTAATTCAAGATAAATAGATTGGATAAATTGTAGGTTCATCATTTCGAATTCATTAATCGATAAATAATTGATATTATAATTGGTATTGATAAATAAAGAACAATATAAAAAATTAATTAGTTCCACATATATATGTTTTCGAATTCATTAAACTCATTCGTATTGATATATAAAAACTTCTATTATAAAACTCTATTAAAAATTGAAAAAGATTTGGATAAAATTTTAATAAAAAAATTTTATTTCTTCAAATTTATGATTTTTTATTTTCACAATAACAATGGCAAAATATAAATGCAGAGATTACAATCTAAAAGTTGATTCTTATTAATCCACATATAAATCAGAAAATACAAATTGAAAAAAATTATTTTTAAAAATAAAAAGAAACGTTTCAAGATCATTTTAAATATGGCACTTAATAATTTAATAAGTAATTGATATTAATTAAGTTTAATTAAATTTAATTAAATCTAATTAATTAAATTTCTAAATTTAATTAAATCTTGTTATCATAAAGTTAAATATTGTAAAATATTATTGAATTAGATTTTAACCCTTTATTTTTGATTTCATTCTTTTTAAAAAAGTGACCTTGAAACGATCTTGATGTTGGGTATATTGATTTCAATATATTTGATTTCAGTTATGTACGAATTCAATATATGTTTTGAAATATATCTACATTTGTCACAATTATACAAAGTCACTTTGTATATAGTGATACAAATTATATAATTCTTATTTACAAAATCAATTTTTATAATTAAACAGTTTTATATCTGATCGATAATAATAAAGATAATTATCTATATCCTGAAATTTTATTTTTGAAACAAAAAATTTCTTATTTACAAATCTTTAATATACATTATTATTGTTTATCTAATACAATTTCATATTTATAAATTCTTCCAAATTATCTAATCTACAATAAGTATACAAAAATGTAAATTATATTTATTTTGTTATGTGCACAAAGTGACTTTTTTTTTCCAATATAAAAATAATATCTACAATACATCGATGTTCTTTAAATTTTAATTTTAAATTTAACATTAGCAAAAATACCATTTGTATATGTTCTAAAAAATTCTGTATTAAAAATATATGCACACAATTTTATAAGAGATCTATTTTCTTTTTTTGTTTAAATACTAAACATACTCACTGAGTGTTACAATACATATAAGTGCATTCCAATTTTAAAAAATATGCGAAATTGATTTATCATTATATGCAAAAGGCACTTATTGAATAAATATATGCAAATTCTTTTAGAAATTCTCAAAGGCAGTGTTTGTATTGCATAAGCTGGTTTGTGAGAATTTTCAAAAACTTATTTAGGCGGAGAATCCGTTAATTTTGTGCTTCCCATTTCCACGCCACCGCTATGAAGAACTAATTCTTCTCTTGTATAAAACATCACGATCTCCTCCACGTTAGAAAACGATTGCTCATTTATTTTTGCAGAACCTAATGCATACCTATTCAAAAAAATATACAAACAGTTCTCTTTATTCAATTTTTTCACCATTTATTTTTAATTTTTTTACAGTTCTTATTTTTCTCTCATAAGAATTCTTTTAATAGAATTTTTAAAAATGTTTGATTATTTTAATTTTTTATTTCTATAGAATAAGTCCAGTACTTAGCAAAGATATGTACGGACAAAAAATATCAGTGTGGAAAACTTGCTTACCTATTGTCAGGCCTTTTCCTGACTGGAACATTATATACTCTATCCCTGTACCAAAGGACCAAAGCCAAAGGATTATTCACGTTTGTCGTGGACGGTCTCAGAAGAAAGTATCCGTCTTGTGAGTTACCGTAAGTACTTTCTAAACATGATAAATCGATTCAATATTAATATAATCGGATAACAAAAATTAACTAAGAATATAGAAATTTTCCCATTGCCAAAAGTTTAATAACAATCTATTTTAGCTTACTACAAAAACTCACGTTCTTTAATAAGAGTTGTTGCTTGCTCTCTGGTAACATTATGGAACCAAGGTTTGTCAATGTAAGATTGTCTCTCAGGAGGGGGTGGTAATGGTCTCGTAGCTCTTTCCGATGATAGAGAAGTATTACTATTAGAATGAGGTAATGTAGCCGATTTCTTCTCAGGAGATCTCTCTGAAAACAATACAAAACATTAATTATATCTCTCTAATCAGAATCTAATAATCATTTTATTTTATTTAAATCTATCGAAAGCTAAATTTTATTTATTTACGAAAATTTTGAAAATTCATAAGTTTTATCACTAACTTGCTAAATTCAGACGAGCTTGGGTAAGAGTTGCCTGAGTCAGACATTCTGAAAGACTTGCCTGACGGCGAATCGCAGTGTTTAAGGACACGTTTCTTTTTGGATCTCCAATTATGGTAGCCATTTTCAGAAGATCTTCACGTTTCACTCAGAAATAAACTATTTGAAATTTTTCACGCGTTTATCAAAAGAATATGCACCAATATATCGTCAAATCTTTTTTCATTCATCATCTGGAAATTTGAATGTGGTCTTTGTTTCAAAAATAAAACTTTCTATTGTTGTCTATTTGATGTAATGAATGAATCTTGAACTTTGAACAGATATAAAAATAGAACTATAGAAGAATATATTGCTTAATAGAAGTGTCGTTTAATAAATTACTTTAATGGGATTGAAATGATCTATTTCAAGGATAACTAGTTTCAATAATTTACATATCTTCTATATATAAAAATGAAATGAGAATTGCGTTCTAGATAATATCTAAAGATTATAAAATCTAATACAACATTTTAAATTACTTAGGATTAAACAGTAAATTTAAAGTTGTTATTATTTATATAGACTTTTCATTGTAAATTAATAAATAGTAATTTAACAAATTTTGTATTGGTCTAACCATTCGAAGATTATTAAAATAAGTTTTTTGTAAGATTAAAAATTATCAAATAGAGAAACTTTAAAACAGAAAAAAATCAAACGATCTGAACTCTATGAAATCACTACACAGACTGGCATTTAAATGAAGAATTAGCCGAATAAACTACAAGGCTCGGCCATCCGTTGGTCTCTCAGCATGGGTCACGTTGTCTCCTCAAAGCTTAAAAATATATCGACCGATCTGTACGCATTTTGATTATTTTAAGTTTCTAGGTATTTCCAATTTAAGATAAAACATATGGTATATATTCACCAAAAATGATTAGATAATCATTTTTAGTTTAAAGATAGCACAATTTATGAAGAAATGCTTGGTAAGCATTTATTGAAATATTTGATGATTTTATAATTTAAATTTAAAATATGTACACAAATGTAAAAGAAGATGTAAACGATATGGTAGGCAAAAAATTCGCTTCGTAAGAGATTCTACCTGGTGGCTCAGGTGGTTGAGTGTAATAACATCGTGAAAGTCCTCGTTTGATCCTTACTATCATATCGGACACTTCATCGGCAAGACGAGCACCTAAACCTCCCACGAGCTGTTTGCTTAATCTCAGATAAAAGCAGGAACACATTCCATCCCACTATTTCCTCTTCCGTTTTTGATAAGATTCAAAGATATATAGTTTGTGTTTAATCAGCTTTTGGAAAATTGTAATCTCTTCGAAACATTATTTCTTTGTTTAATTAACTTTGAAACTGCACTTGTTTCTATTATTACTTATTAGAGTTATTCAGAATTTACTTTTTTAGTTCATATTTCTTATTATATACTTCATTAATAAATTATTATCACTATTTATTCGAATGTTACACAAATTTCATTTGAAATATATAGATATACTATTACAACTTGAAATAAAGAGAATTGTGTGAACGATAGTTCATCCATGACTGACTGCAATTGCATCAGGTTGATGCAGAACCATTGGTGGTTGGCCATTTGCCACGCACATGTTTATGAGAAGTTGGGACGCTGAAAGCTTTTTATTCCTCCAAATTAATGCAGCCTGCACTTTTTATCTCATACATCGTAACATGTTGCACCACTGACTATCTTCAACGACCTCAGTTTAATTTCTTTTTTTCATTTTGATATTCATGCTGACATATGAGAGACAGTTTTATCATATGATATGGGAATTTCCCATAATATTTGTTACACATATAAAATAACTAAAAAGGAACTATAAAAAGAATCAAAATTACATACCTTTTAATTTTTCTATATCTGTTCGAGAAGGAGTTGGAGAGGGGGTAGCCGATGATTGAGGAGGCTTGGCTGGCAATGGTGGGGGTGTTTTCATATTAGCCGGCCTCTGAATAGGATTTAAATAATATCCATTATCGTCTGGCTATAGAAACAATTCTCGTTAATTCAATTCTTCATTAAATGTTATTATTATAAAATTAAAAATGTATTTTAAAACTTACTGTTTCCGTGATTGATTCATAAATATCATAATGTTCTTCTTCTTCTTCATAACTCGTAACACTTGGTGGTTGATAAACACTTTCCACGGAACTCTGATGACCACTAGTCAATGATTGCTTACTGTCCACTCTCAACATATTTTTTTTTTGATTTTGTTCAATTATTTGTTCATCGAATGACTCGTATTCATCTTCGCTTTCTTCTGTCTTTGTGGGTAAATTGGCAACCAGATCGAGATTTCTGAGCGTTGCAGGAGGTTTTGTTTGATCTTTATTCGATTTCTCGATGATCACCATTTGATCTTTGTTTTTTATTGGCTGTGGTGGAGGAGGTACCGTCATTCTTTCTAAAATTATCAATTAAAATATTAAATATTATTTATTAAATTATTCGACTCTCTATTATATTAAAAGAAAAAAAAATATTTAAAAATAAAATTCAAAAATATTTTTACAGAATATATGAATAAATATAATCTCTTTATTGTTTCTAATTTACTAACTTTGCGTTTGAATAAGATTATTCGGTTTAGCCTTTGTATTATGAAGAAACGATTTCCGAGGTTGAGTTCGATTTAAAACTGAAACCTCTACATTTTTTGTTTGCAATAATTCAGGTTTTGGCCCCATTATTGGCTTTTTGGTATTTATAAATTGCAATTGTTCCTTAAGTTGTTCAGCTAACGATTTTTCTCCTTGATTATGCAATCTGGACGCATTCTTCAATGGCACAGTTTCCTGACAATTCGCATATGTGTTCTCGTCAATCGTAAGACCACAATTCACATAAGTTTCTTCTTCCTCTTGCTTCGATACCTTCTCTGTTTGTACATCTTTTTGTTTAAGATCTGCATTGTTCTCTACTAAAACTTTCTGATTGTTTTTAGATTCATAATTTGATCCGGAAATTCTCTGAGTTTCTGATAAAGTATTCTCCTCGTTTGCTTCATCCTCGAAGTCGGTCCCCCAAGAGCCGGTGTCGCTTAAATGATCTTCGTTCGATTGAGATTCAAGAATCTTTTCTTCTACAAATTTTTCTGGTGTTTTTCTCACTTCCTCTACGAATGTCCAAAGATTCCTAAAAAATTGACGAATACTTTTAATTGAAAACGAAAAATAAAAAATGACCATTAAATTAGTCTAGTTAAAAAATATTTATATAAAATTAGACAACATTTTTTCATCTCTTATATTAACATCATTAGATTGTGTTTATATTTATATAAATTTTTATAAACACAATTATAAAAAAGAAAGTGAAGGATTTATTTATTTTATTTACTCCATGTACCATAATATTATTTTGAATTATTTTTATATCTTTTTACATGTTATGTGCATTCTATAAATTTTTATATATTTAAATTTTTCATAAATGTTACATATATTTATCAGTCTAATTATCGTATATACATAATTAAGTATTAAAAAATTTCGTTCATTTTTAATATCTAACTTTCGAATTTTCTCGAAACATTGTCATCTAATTACAAATAGCATATTAATGCAGTCGCATTAACAGTCGCGTTGTTGTCAAGTGGAATTTCCTTAATAAAAGAAGACGATAAATTTCGTGGCGTCAGTAGCAGATATTGAATGATCGTGAGGGCATCCCACACGATAGAATTACGCACTTATTGCACCGGTTTGTATAACCGGGGGCCACTCGATCTTAGCGTGGCCTTCGGAAATACTAACCACAGCATATTTTGATTTCACCACTCAAGCCATTGAACCTTCCTCTTGGTATGCATACTGCGTCCGGCGACGCTTTCTATAGTATCATCGCTCGCCAAATTTTTCACCGGTTTAAGCCATTGCGACAACAGTTAGAACGGTAGGATGGAATAGCTGTTGTAATATCAATAGAATGCAAACAATTCGTCTCCTCTATATATGTACGGTCTCTAATGTCGATACAATTCCTTTACTAGCATGGAGTTCAACAATGGAATAGAAGTAGAACATACGTTGTGGCACCTGGGTATTGTTCAGATTTATATTTCCATTGAAAAGTATATTTTTTTTGGAATTTTAAAACATGGTTACTTATTATATATTTATTGTATAGATTATTGTATAGAATGATGTGATTCTTTTGAAAATAAAAGTTCCAAGAATTATCAAATAAGAAATTCTAAAAATAATATCTATGAAAAAACAATAAAGAGATCTATATCTTTTGTAATAAAAACTTTTCAAAAATTTATATTACAAAAGACATATTATTGCTGTATAAGTAACTAGAAGATCTAAAACATGTGAAATCATTTTTCTATTTTCAGTATTATATCATTTCATCTTTCTATTTATACTTTCTATAACAAAAATTTGGCCTATGTATTTAAAATTAAATAACTAGGTAAATTATTAATTTTACTACTTTGTAAATAATAATTAAAGAATGTAAAATGCGTGAGTTCTTTTTTCCCCATTTCCAGTTACTTCAAGGCGTAGTATAACTTTCTAAGTATTGAAAAAAGTGTAAGATATAAAATCATTTCTTGATTTCCAATCATCAATTTTGAGATATACAACTCTAATTGAGTAAAAAATTCATTCAGTTGGATGATCTTCTAATTATTCTTTCGAACAGCTTTCGAAAATTACGGAACACGGTTAAGTGTGTATGGATAATTGTTCAGCGATCACGATTCGAAGGAGTGTCTCAGGGAGATGCTTCGTAAAGAAGAACCGTTAGACTGTGAAACGAGCATCAACATTCTATTTGGTCACAAGAACGGGTCCACTTTGTTCCATCACATTTTACGAGAAACGAGACATGTCTGATATTTCGTTCTCTTACCATATCAGTGGACGCGTGAGGTCACTCTTCCACAGCGCCAGCTTCCCTTCCGTCAAGTGCTGGAATAATTACAATTAATTAAGAAGAACATAAGAGAGCACGCGCCAGTTGGAAACGAAATATGTAACGACACGAATTATGAATGAAACTTGCTCATTGCATTATCCCCACGTTTTCTATTTATTTCAACCGATTAGAAACTTGTTTCTTTTTGCATTGTGCGGCTTGGCAGTATGCGAATAATGCCCAATGTTCAAACTTTACTTTTATTCAATTAATTAGTGAAAGTAGCAAGTCTTTGATTATTCTTTTTAATATCAAAGATTTTTTTTTAATCTCAACGAAAAAATTTCTAATAATTTCTTTTTCTAATTTCTTTTTGTTTGCATTTTTACCAAGTATAAGAAAATTTTAATTAATAATTATCTTTTAAAATTTATGCTCATTTCAGATAAGGTGTTATTGTTATTCTTACAGATATTTCAATGAAAGTTTTTACAGTGCTTTTTCTTCACAAATAATCGGAATAGATTAATAATTATCTTTTTAGAATTTAATTTATAACAGATGGAGTCATCTTCATAAACGTTTTATTACCAAACCGTATAATATATTATAATTATCAATGTATTATTAGATCAATATATTCATAGATGACATAGACATTGATTAGCGAAACGTGAATAAAACAGGAAAAAAAATCACGATGACTGATATCAAATTCAATAGACAGATTTACTCACCAATAATTCGTCACCATCTATCTGTCGTTTTGCAATGGCTTTACAACATTCATCCAGACCGTTCTGTAAAAGAAAAAAACTCGTTCGATCAAACAGGATGTGCACTACTGATAACATGCATATACTATATCTTGTACAAATATTTACGTTATTAGGACAACAAAGTGCAGAATGAATAGATACAAGTTCTTTTTCCTTTGTATTTTGTTACATCAGTTTAAATTGAGTAATATTGCTATTAAAAATTGCATTATTGCACTTTATTTTATAATTATATTATTTTATTTGATATTTTATTTCGTTAGTATAATTTTGAATTAGAATTTAAATGTTTTCAAACGGCATACTCAGTCGGTATACATTCATCGACTCAATCTTCACACATTTCAATGGTTTTAATATTCTAGTCTCACGATTTTAAAAACATGAAAAAAAAGTACAATGCAATACATAAACCTATTCATTTTGTTCTAATTAAAAATATACATATGAGATATTATTTGTATCTCATGTACAATTCTCAATATTCTGTCATGCAATTTGACAGTTTGCAAGGTATACTAAATCATTCTGAGGTGTCACGAACAACGGTAAAAAAAGAATAACTTATTGATTTTTTTATCTATAGTATATTTATATAAATAATTTATTTATATAAATAATTTATTTTTTTTATTTACATTTCTTTTACTATTTATCATGAAATGAATTTATTTCAATGAATTTATAAATGATAGAATTTATACACATCATAAATATTCAATTGTTAAGATAAATATAAAAACTGGAAAAAGAAAATATTCAGTGTTTTCAGATGATTTATGAAATCATTTGAGATTTTGATCCGTTCATTTTAGAAATTCGTTGCTGACAATGCCAAAGATCACTTTGAATCAGAGTTTACTCACCTTTCGAAGCAGGCACAACACATCATTGGTGCTCCAATTGGATATATTCTCAAGGGCGTCGCTTCGCGACAACTTTTTGAACATTGCACCGCGTGTTCATGCGTCCGTCACAAAAAAGCGTCGCACGTGTTCACCGTCCGGTCGCATCTGCATCTGCTTTTTGTGGGCGAGGTATCTTGACAGCCCTTGCTGCTTCGTATTTTCTTCCCTTATCCCCCCCTATAACGTTCAATGACGACTGTCTTATATGCTTGTATGACGAACTATCCATCGACACTCCGATTGGCCACTTTCTTTTAATGCACCTGTTTTATCTGACACAATCTAGTACCAGTGATTCTCAATTTATATAATTTTTTCTGTGACATTTCAGTAATCAACGAATGATTATAAAATTATAAAATTTTAATTGTATTAAAATTTAAGATAATATTTTAAATTCATTATAATATTATTTTAAAGCTTTTTTTTTTAAAAATTTACAATTAGAAAAAAAATATAAAAGAAAAATTTTTGTTTTATATTAAATATTTTCTATTTGTTTAAAAATAATTTAATTTAATTTTAAAATTTTTAAAATTTTAAAATTTTTTTAAATATTTTAAGATCATGATTGAGAACCATAAATCTAAAGTCAAATTTACATTGTACGATAAATTTCTTATTTCGCGCCATTTTTATTTAAATTATAGCTTTTTGTTTTCAGTCAGATTTTTTATTTAGCTTTATAAATAACAAATACTTTTTTATTAATATATGAATAAAAATAGTGTATAATTTACTGAAACGTATCAAATTAATTAAAATAAGATTCATTTTCATTTTTAATCTACTGTGAAGCAACAAAGAGCGATAATAATAATAAGTGATATATTAATATTATTTTTATATTATAAAAACACTTTATCAAAATCAAATTGTTCTATTACAGCATATAGTGAATTGGCAAACTTCTGCGCAGAAGCAGAAGTTTTGCATTTGTGATTATAAAACCTCCATGAGAACAATATTGAAAGTCGCGTAGACGCTGCCGTGGTGAGTGGATGTATTTGTAGAATATTTATTTTTAATATTCTCGCGTATTTATCAAAAATAGAAAGAACGTGACAGAATGTCTGTCACTAATCTTAATTCTCAGCAAGAATACGAAAATTATGTTAAGTAAGTAAATATAAATTTATACAATTCTAAAAATAATATAACCTATTCCATTTTTCTTCCTTAATATTGTTATGAAAAAATTAAAATTTATATTTTAAAATTATTGTTTTATATTCAAAAAAAAATATTCATTTTTTATATTTAGATGATACAATAGATTGATAAATATGGTAGTAAATAGATTGGTAAAAATATAAATGTTTAATATTTTTTTTATTCGGTATAAGAAGTTCAGAAGTCACGAATTTTTTTCGATATAGTTTCAAGATAAAATAGCAAAATTATTATATATATTATTATACTATTTATAGATATGTTTATTACTTAGGAAATGCGTTATTTTCAAGTTCATGTTTGTTTGTTATGTCAGGTCACAAGATCTTTCTGTCATTCATTTCTACGCACCATGGGCTGATCAATGTTCGCAGATAAATGATGTGATCGAAGAAATGAGCAAACTAACCGAGTATAAAGAAGTTAAATTTGCTAAAATTGAAGCTGAAAAGATTCCTGATGTATCTTTAAAAGCTGGTATCAGTGCAGTACCGACAATTATTTTTACAAGAAATGATACTATACTCGATAGAGTCGATGGAGCCAATCCTTCAGCTATAGCAGATAAAATCAAACATCAGTTGTCCAAAAAAGATTCCATTTCAATTGAAACATATAAACCAAAAGAAAATCTTGAAGAAAGATTAAAAAAGTTAATAAATCAAGCACCTTGTATGCTATTCATGAAAGGATCTCCGATAAATCCACGTTGTGGATTTTCTCGAACAATAGTTTCTATTTTAGATTCTTATAAAGCAGACTATCAATCATTTGATATTTTACAAGATAATGATGTTAGAGAAGGACTTAAAAAATTTAGTGATTGGCCTACATATCCTCAATTGTATATAAATGGAGAACTTATTGGAGGATTAGATATTATAAAAGAAATGAGTGAATCTGGAGAGCTAGAAAATATGTTGCCTAAGAAGAGTTAATAAGAGTTTAAAAAAAAATGTGAGTTTTTATTAATAAAAATACATAAATATTTTTAGGGTGAATGAAAATGATTAAATGCAGCATTTTTAATATAGATTATGTGTTAATTATTTTCTTTCAGAAAGCAAAACCAGTCACTATTTTAATATAATTATTTTTAAATTATTTTCTATCAGTTGTAAGGATTTCAATATTTGCTTTATTGAAATATATAATAAATAATCTTTATACAAAAATTTCTTTGTAAAACCTTAATTATTAATAAATAGATTATATAATGAATACTATAAAAATTTTCTAACTTTGTTATGAATTCATTTTGATGTTGAAAGTATTTTAATTATTTAAGTATATAAGATAATATTAGATAATATTAATAATAAATTAATCAAAAATTTTTATTTGATTTTAGTTATAAAATTTTATCATGTAATATATTTTATATATATATATATTTTTATTATTTAATGAAAACATTATAATCATGAATTATTTGTATAAGTATTATTATTTATTATATTATAGCAACATATATTCACAAGTAAATTCTAATTTTTTCTATTTTTCATTCCAG
Organism: Apis florea; assembly: GCF_048593485.1. NCBI lineage: Eukaryota > Metazoa > Arthropoda > Insecta > Hymenoptera > Apidae > Apis > Apis florea. Next base: position 5,736,720 of record NW_028256549.1, on the reverse strand, counting down.
TTTTTGCACCTTTTTTTGCTCCTTTAATAATATTCTGAAATTTAGTCACATTTTTTTTCTTTTTCCTGAAAATGAAAAATATAAATTATTCTAATGATAAGATTTGGACAGAGATTTTAAATATTTTTATTTACCTTTTATTTAATGCTGCTCTTGATAGAGGTACATAAGCATATGGATCTGGTTTGCCCTTCTTTTTAATATCACCTCCAGCCTTTGGTGCTTTGTATTCTGCTCCCGGAATACAATGTTCCATTTTTGCTTTTTTCAACTGTCGATGTATTCCAGATCCTCCTGCTATAAGCGATAAATTTTTATAAGATATAGATCAAAATTAAAAAATGTCTTAGATTATAATTGTATTACCTTGATATTTTAGTGTGGATCCACTTTTTACACTAATGTTATCATTATTTTCACTAAATTTACGTTTTCTATTCAATGTTTGTAATGTGGTTACTGATTCAGCATCATCATTGCTTTCTTCTGAAAACATAAATCGATTGTGTTTGTTTAATTTTGGATTATTTTATATTTTTACATGATTATATTTTTTTACCATAATCGTTTTCTGAATCACTGTGCAATAATAAAGGAGATTTCTTTTTCTTATTAATTTCGGTTTCATCAGCTTTTTCATTGTCTAATGTAATAATAAGACGTCCATCTGGTGCAGTTTTGAATCCACGATCTTTTGGCTTTGCAATTGTTTTGGAATTTAATGCTCTAGGTTGTGTTGCTAAAAACATTATTTTATATAGTTAATTATATATATTAATATATAATATTAATATATAGTAACCTTAATTAATTAAATTTCATATACACTCACTTGATATATTTCGAGCAGCCGCAGGATCTACGAGATCAACAATTTCTTCATTTTCTTGAATCCAAACTTCCTTTCTAGATGTTTTATTTTTTTTCTTCGGTTCTTCATTTTCCATTTCTTCAAATTCATCTTCACTATCCGCTAATATATCCTCTATACTATATTTTAATAGATTACGATAATTTTAAAGATTACAATAATTTGATACAAGAAAAATATAATTTTCAATAAAAAGTTACCTTTTTGGCCTTCTTTTTGCGTTAAATTCATTATCTTCATTGATTTCTTGTTGATTTGATTTTTTCATCTCTTTCTTTTTTTTCTTTGCTTCTTCAACTCTATTCATATTTTTCAATCTTTTATGTAATATTGTGTTCGAGACTGGAATCATGACAGAAATTGTATCCATTCCATATTTTCTCAATAATTTTACTAAAATATCGCGTACTTTCTGTCGAAAATGTCTATGACAATCATCAGTCATTCCACATATAGCATCCATCTATAATTAAATCAATTCGCTTAATTAAATTAATTAAGTTTTCAGATTATTTATTTATATTTCTACTCACCAATTTAGTTAAAGTCGAAGCAACAATAGGAGATGGCATCACAGTAATATAAACTTTAATGTATGATAATGCAGCTTCTACAATTTCTCTTGTAGGACATGTAACAAGTTTGCATGTATGTTCTAAAATTTCTTTGATTGTATCTACACCCAAAGATCCTGTTATGATACAATATTATTTATGAATGTTATTTATTTTATTCAAAATATTTATTTCAATATTAATTTCAAATAAATTATACCATTATAATGATAAGTAATAGAGGCAAGTGCCAGTATAGATGCAGCACAGTACTTTTGTACACCACCTAAACCAACTATTAGCATATTTACATAATCTTTAAGATGTGTAGGATTTTCTAAAAATTTCTCGGCGATAGTGTTCAATAGTTGGTACGCTGACGTTCGACATTTTAAATTTATATCCTTTAAATACACTACTGTTTCAGGAACAATGGCTTCTAAGAATTTAGTTTTTTCTAATTGTGGATGAATTTTGATAAGATGAATTAAACATCTTATTCGAGCCTGATTAAAAAAATAAATTTTGTTTTATCACATTAATCTTTTAAAATTTATTTATATAATATTTATATAATATAAATATTATATATTTTATATTTATAATATAAAATTTATATATTAATAGTTAAAAAAAAATCAATATTTACTCCTCTGCTTGGTTTTGCAACTTCAGTGGCTGAGGATATTAATAATTTTTGTATTTCACGTCTATATTGACTTACAAACTCTTTGCACGTTTCTTTTTCACTACTACATATTTCTTCCAAAAATCTAAAAATAAGAATAACAAAATCGTGAAGTTTTTCTTTCGTGAAAATATTACGTAAAATATTTAATTATAGATATTTAAAAAAAGATTACCTATATGCTTTTTTTTGTTGCTTAATATTTGAACTTTCTTTAATAGATAATACACACATATCATAAAAAGTTTTTAATCTATCAATATCAGTATATTCAATAAGTAATCTTATTATATCATGAATGCTTTCTTTGAAGAAATCGTCAGCATTAAGTTCTTTTAATCTACATAGTGCTCGATCAAATAATTCATGTATTAACTCCTTATTTGTAATTGTAAGATATACCTATAATTGAAAAAATTAAAAAGTTAATTTCTTCAAAGAACATTGTATTCTATATTCAAATACCTTCATTGTATCAAATGTTGCGAAACGTTGTCCTTCTTCATCAGTTCCATTTGGTTTAGTAGTATATAAATTTAAAAATAGTGGTAGATAATTCTTTGCAAATCTAGCTAATTCAGATATATCTTCTTTATTATCATCTTCGACTGCTTTCATTATTAACCTTCGTAAGGCACTCATTATTGACATTCTTAATTCTTTTTTCTCATTGAAAGTTGTTCCTAATAATCTAGCAATATTCTAAAAAAAAAATTATATAATACTAAATTATATTTTTGTATATATATGATATATATAATACATACCTTGAAATTTTCTTTTACATCAGTGGCATTGTTGCATATACTTGGTAAAATAGCCCAGATTTGGCAAATGAGAAACTCATAAGTTTTTCCTCCTATAGGCTCGATCGCTTTTTTTCTAGAATTAATTATAATTAACATTATATTATATATATAATAATATAATTTAAAATACTTACTCGCAAAATGAAACAAGAGGTAATAACGTTTCTGTAAAAAAAGTAAGTGATCCACCTATTACACAATCCTTCAATAATGGTAGTAACCAAGTTCTTTTTAAATTAATTACATTATCCGATGCCTATAAGAAAAAAATTATATACTTATAAAATAATAGTTTTATGTGTATTTAAGATTACATGAAATTACTCGCTTTCAATGGAATCAAATTTAATACTGCTTCTGGTCCTAGAACTCTTATTGCAGCTCCAATAGCATATTCAGCATCATTTTTTGATGCAAAATTATAAGAGTCACGTAAATCAGCTAATCTTTTTAATATATCTATTAATTGTTTACTTTTTGGTTTACCAACTATCTATAATAAAAAAAAAAAACATTTATATATATACACATAATATAAATTATAAATAATAAAAAGATAAAAAAAAAGACAAAATAAACGTTACCTGGAAAAGTAAAGCTATTAAATGAAGAATGTGATACCATGCTTCCAAATATTGATAACCCAATGCATTATTCATCATAAAAATTATTTGGTCAATAGTATCTTTAAAACTAAAAATTAGAATATAAATAATAAAATATAAATTCAATATTAAAAATAAAATATTCTAATTTAATTTTACCTTTTTACTGTTTCTTCATTTTCACACATTTTACTAATACAATCCTGTAATAATAATTTTACTGTATTTGATGAGCCAGCTATAATTTTTGATTTATCCGAAAGCCATAACTGCATACATTTTTCAAATAATCTCGGAAGAAGAACTGCGCATAAATTCAAAGAAACGCTGTAAATTAAAAATAATTTAATATTTAATAAATTAATAATTATTTTTTTAATAAAATTTAAAATACAGAAATTCAAAAATAAAATGATTATTTACTTGGCTAAATTTAAATGTGCTTCTTGCATAACAGTCAGCCATGCTAAAGTTGGTTGTGTATCACTTGATGGAGGTTGATAATCATAAAGAGCAGTAATAATTTGTCCATTTATTTGTGCTGAAAGAATTGTTTTTGGCGGTCGAGAAACAAATAAACCGTGAAAGGCTTGTAAGCAACATGAAGTTACTAATACATTTTTTAATGTCATAAGTGTCAATAAAGATTCACTAATTATCTGAAAAAATGAAAATATTTAATTGCATAATATAAGTAAAAAATTTTATCTAAAATGTTTCGACTAAAACTCGATACGACATACGAATAAAAAAATTTTATTTTATTGTAATGCATTGAGCAAAAACATTGTTCAATGATATTTGATTTAAATGATGTTTGATGAAATACTCGATAGATAAAAAAGCCCGTAAAAAATGAAATTAACAATTTTTACAAATTAACAATTAACATTAATTTAATGTTCTATATTCTATAGATTTTGGAACATTTTATAAATAAGTATCATTTTATTAATAAGTACCTTCACATAATTTGTAGGTAAATGATGGAAAATATCTTTCAGTAATGTGAGAATATGAAGAACATTTGTAATTCCACTGGATTCGGAATCAAGTTGTAATTGGCTAATGCAAAATTTTGCAATATGTGGTGTAGCTGGATGATATTGTGGTGGATTATCAACTTTCATGATATCACTTCCTATAATTATCATAATATTAGAATTTATCAAAATTTATTTTTATATATTTTATTTAACCTTTTAATATGGCACAAATTCCATGTTGTGCTGATTTCCTCACTTTTGGTTTACAATATACAACAAATGATAAAATAGACTCCAATACTTGTACTGTAGATGAATTAGACCATGCTGCTGGTTCTAATACTCGAAGCAACAGACATAAACAGTGAATACACTGTAAAAATAGTATATTAATAAATAATATTAAAAATAGTATATTAATAGTATATAATAAATAGTATATTATAATATTATATTTATTATAATATTAAATTATTAAATAATTAAATTGTTTAATTAAAAATTTACATGTCGAAGTATCAAAAACTCATCTGATGTTGCATGTTTGACAAGAATATCTAAAAAAATTTTACTTGCAGCTCCAAATTGAATATTTAAGACATTCTTTGGTACAGTTTTTAAACCCATGCCTAATAATGATAATGTGGCTGCAATTGATGTTTCTGATTCAATTGCTTCCAAAGTGCTCATCTAAAATATTAATAATTAATATCATTTTAATACTTATTTATCATTTAATATCTCTTTTTTAAATCAATTTATATATTAATATATACCAATGCAGCAAAATATTCTGTAGAAGATTCATTTCCACCATTTTGTTTTATAACTTCTGTAACAGCAGACAATACAGCTAACATTTCTTTATGCAACAATGAATTTGATTGAAAATGATTTAAAAATCTGTAAAATTGTTATTTCTTTAATATCTTTTAAATTTTATGAATATATATATAAATAATATAACAGCTTTTTTAAAAACAACTATTTACCTACTAAATGATACATTTGAGCAATTACTATAATTAGTAGCAAATGTATCTGTAGTATTTTCTGTAGTATTTTCCCAACTACTTTCTTCATCAAGACCAAGTTTCTCAAATTGAGGCTCAATTCCTTGAATAGCATTGTGTTTTTGTAAATCCTCTTTCGTTATACCAGGTTTTCCTAAAATTAAAATTAAATGATATTAAATTGAAAAAAAAAATTTTTTTAAAATTCTAATATTTGACATTAATAAATACCTGTAGGATCCTTAAAAAATAAACATGTTGCTTGTTCTCGATGTTTTTTGGTTTCAGGATTAGAACTGGAGCTTTGACCTTTTGGCCATCGTTTTGCATTCTTCCGGCTATTTAATCGTGGCCCGAATTTCCCCATTTCTTATATTTTATTTGTAAATAAAATATCAAAATTTTTTAATAATCACACGTATAAATTGTTTTTTTATTGTTTTTATCCACATTAATTAGAAAGTGAGGTTATCCTCATATTGCACGTGCTTGTACACATAAAGGAATGCCTATCGGCAACATCAATAAACGAATTCTATTATTTGTCAAAAGATGGCAGTAAAAGACTATTATCAACCACATAAAGAATTCTTGTATGTAAATATTATTTTGCTATTTTTAATTGAATTTGTGCATGATTATTTAAATACGAATTTTAAGAAACTGTAATTCAAGTCAAATTTATAGTATATTTTATCTTAAAAAAATAAAAAATAACTTCCTGTATTACATTTAATTAAAATTTTATTATTAACTATATATCAATATATCATCCATCGGTTTTTCGTAGAAACAGACATAACGTAAGTAATTCTATTTTTATAAAGAAATCATTAAATATATAGTATTTATTAAAAAGAATATATTAAGATAGCGTATGATATAACGTCAGAACTTTGAAATATGCGAATTCCTTGTTTACATTATTAGCATGACAATACCATAAAGAAATATTATCTTTGTGTAGTGAAATTGATAACCAAATTTTTTTATATCTTTCATTAATAAATTATAGTTCTTCGCAACAATGCTCATTATTCTTTGTCATGATATTATTACATTTCTTTCAAGAGAATAGCAGAAAGAATGAACTTGTCGATGAAGGATTTAACTTTTTCAATATTATATGTTTAATAACTATATGGAAATTGAGTTGGAATAAAATATGAATTCGAAAAAATATAAATTGAAATAGAAATCAAAGATTAAATTTTAATATACAATAAAAATTAATATGAACAAAAATACAAATTTTTTATTCTATAAAATTTTTTTTATTTAATTGAATAGGAAGATTAAAATAAAATCCTTTTTTTTTTCAATTGTTTTTTAATCTTTATGAATGTCATATGACAATTGTTTAAGGATTCTGTTATTTCTTTATCGACAATTTCTTTTTTTATGTTTCTTTAATTAATAACTTTTTGACGTTATTGTTATAATTTTCCTATATTTATAATATTGGAATAGAAAATTTGTCCTATCTGAAGATATAATATTTAAGCGTAAATTTTGAAATTTTATGCAAAAAAATTGTAATATAGGATTTAAATTCTTTATAGGATTTCAAAGCATTCAAAGTTCAATATAAAAAATAAAAGCATAGATCAATTAATTATATTATAGATATATATTATAGATTAATTAAAATATATTCATATTCATTTTTTATTAAACAAAGATTTATTTTAAGTCAGTATTTTGATAGGTTTTAATGAGATCAAACAATCTGAAACAATTCTCGATCTATCTTTCCGAATCGCATTAATCGATATCTCGAAAAACTGTTGTGGATAATATTACGTTAAACGAATGATCAAGATGGAAGAATTGAAATGGAAATGTTATTTTTATGATTCGATAAGTATTAATGAATATTGCGAGAATAATTTAAATCGTTATATAAAAGTTATATATTTTCAAACTTTTTGTAGAATTTATTCAAAGAATCACTTTTACTGAACTCGAAGTTACATTTGCGACTTCTTATCAGGGATTTACAATTGAATAGGAGTAGAATTAAGATAGAAAGGAGCAATCTCGTTTCTCGACTAATTCAATGTCCTTCGCCCGTTTTATTCGACACTGAGTACTTGATAAATTGCATTAGAGGAACAAGTTCAGGTGATGGTAACATAGTACGCTTGTTTCTAGTAGTTGAATACGATCAAGAAGCAAAGTATCATTAGTGACGTAGATACTGAGCTCAGAAAGGCGTATTGATTCCGTGACGTCATATAAAAAAGACGACCTACGCAAGAAATATGTCATCAAATTCCCGGTATTCCTTCTCGTTCAATTTTTATTAATCTTTCTAAATAATAAATTCTCGTTAAAAAATTAGCAATAATAAGAAAAATATGATTTTTTTCAAACATTTTTTTCTGAAATTTTATGAATTTGTGAGAAGATATTTTGTAAATTTATATTTTTTAAAGTTTGCAATGAAATTTGATAAAAATTAATAGCGAAATAATTTTATAATACGTTTTAATTTTTATATTTATATAATTATATTTATATTTTTATTTTATTATTTTTTAAATATATATATATATATATAATTTGTAAAAGTATAATAGCCTAATAATGGATTATCATGAAATGTAATTAATATTAACTTTCTAGGTGAAAAAGAAATAATAGTTAAAGAATAGTTTATACAATAATAATAAAATATATAAAGAATGATATTGTTTCGATTCTAAAATGGAAGAGAGATAAACTTAGTAGAGGATTAATAAATCCAAGAAATCGAAATTATTTAGAAGAGGATGAATCTTTATGAACGCCAAAGAAAATTTTATCAAAGATCGTTAATCCTTATATGACGTACAGACGCGATATCTGTAAGTTGCATAATCTTGTTCCTTCAATTATATTTAGTAATCCTCTCATGCTTGTCATTAATGAAATCGTATATTTATCAAAGGAACAGTGGCCGAGAACAATGTCTGAAGCTTTTATAATAATTATACTGTATAGATATTAGAGTGTACATAGTGTATTTTGCATAATTATAAGATTTTATTAGATTTAAACTATTAAATATAAATATTGCAACTAATATGTGAAAGAAATACTTACATATTGATTTATTCATTAAATTTTATTTGAAAGTTTATTTGAAAGTTTTATGAATAAAACATGTAGAATTATTAAAATTTTTTTAAAAAATTCTATATATGGATTTCAGAATATAATTTTTACAAGAATAAAAAATTATTAATTAAAAATTATTAATCTTTTAAATTTTAAGAAACATAAATTAATAAAAATAATGATTCTATGAAAGATTCTATGAAAAATAAAAAATAATATTGTCTTTGAAAAATATAAATATTTTAAAATACAATTTTTAAATCGTAATTAAATTATATTTTGTATTATTTAATCTATTTAAAATTATACATTGAACATAGAATTGAATAGATTGAAAAGAATAATTTTCATATTAAAAGGATCATTATTAAATTCATTAACACTTCAAGATACAAATTCCGATAAAACAAATAAAAAAACAAAATAAAAGAATAAAACTCAAGGTTGCACGTGTTCAGTTAGAGCGCGAAAACTTGTTGAGGGTACAAAAGATCCAGCAGCTGGATCTATTCTAAGGACTTCAGAAGTTAGACAAAGCAAGAGGAACCTTGTCTAAAGGGGTGCAAGATTGTCTGGTATAGAAATACGATGAATTAGTCCCTTGAAAATCCCTTCTAGTTTGGACCAGGTGCCTCTTTTGTACGATGTTCTCTTGTCATAGAATCGTCAATTAACCATTCTACGTGACGCAATTTTCATCATGAAACATTAATAGTCATAAAAGAAAAGTCTAGTTTACAGAAATCAAGAAGCTTTTATTTCTTTTTCTATAAGTATTATATAAGTACATAATAAATATTGTTTCAAGATAAATTATATTAATATAATTTGTTTCTATATAATTCGCAATTTTATCATTTCTTCAATTTCAGTTCTAAAATCTGTTGTTTTTTGGCACAAACAGTTACTAAAAAAAATTATCAAAGCAATGAAGAAAGTGAGAAAGAGAAACAAGAAGAAAAAATTTTATAAGCTTTTTGAATAAGAACATACAAATGGAAACAATGCTGCAATATTTTATGCTTTTAAAATAACTGAAATATGATTTTATCGAAAAATATTTACATTTATAAATAAGAATTTTAATTCAATACTTTTTTTACAATCTATTTTATGCACATGTAAATTAACATCAATAACATTATGATGAATCAATCATGATTCATATTATTTCTGCAATTAATATTAATTGAACGAAACTTGCAGAGATGACAGTTTGAGTGTTACATCGAGGAAAAGAAGAAACATTCGAGTTCGAAGGAAAAATCTTGGGAAAGCACGTATTGCTCCATAACGATGACGGGTGGACTTCCCTCTCTTTTTCAAGGAACTTGCAATCATTATCCTAGATTATATTAATGTCGTTTCATCTACTATTTTCTTTTTCTGTCTCGTAGTAAATGAAACTGATTTACAGATTGTCACGATTCTGAAACACTCGAATATTCGTAAAATCACTCATAAAAATCATGTTTCAATATGACTCATCGTTGGATATTAAATCACATGTATTCTGTTAAAGTAAGTTAAAATATTTATTAGATGTGTTGTTATTTCTAGCTAATATATAACAATTTAATAAATGAAAATCATTTATAATAAATAACTAAATTTAAATTTTTAATAATGAAATTAATTAATGAGTAACAAATTTATTCATTGTTTAATATACATACATGTAATTACTTCACAAATATTAGAGAGAATAATTTGAAAATCGTAATGATAATATTAAAACAAAAATGCAAAAAAATTCTTATTATAACAATTTTAATCAGAAATCTGGATCAATAAAAACTATAATTCATGATCCATCGATGGAGAACGTTTAAAGTTGATTATCGAAATTTTATAAACCTGACACGTTCAATGACGCAGTTTAATTACATGACAAGCAAAAACAGGATTGCTCGACCACGACAAAGCGTAATTTGATTACTTGTCGGTGGATGGAACGCTGATGCCATTGGTCGATGCAATTTCGATCGATCTTCGATTTTTCATCCCACAAACAGTATTACATCTTCTAAAATGTAATCACTCTGGTATCACTTATGATATTCGAAGAAGCGGAAATAACAATTAAATAACATTTGAAATTTACTTAGCTGTTTAATGTTATATCAATCGTTATCTATAATTTATCACATTAATATATATACCAATAAAATTTAAATTTAAAAAACATAATTATTATGATGCATGAATTAACAGACAGCATTATCTTCTAATTTATGCCTATTGTATCTGACATAAGGTATTTTACGAGCGGTTGAGAATGTAAATTTACCACACGCTCGCACGTGAGTATATACTATGGTTAATAGTCGATAAAGCGGTCGATACTGATTGGCGTGGTATCGTCAGGTGTACTACTTTTACGTACCATATGATAGACATGTGAAGCATTGAAGTTCGTCTGGTAAGCCTCTGGAGCATGTATTCTGGTATATTCAATGTTTATTTGATTTTAATCATATAAGATTTTTGTATCTACTATATATAATATTAATTGAAAATAAATTTTATATAATATTTTATAAAATACATAGCTGGTGTATCTTAAAAATATCTATTCCATGATCAAATGGAGTTAATACTAATTAAAAAAATAATACTTATTAAAAAAATGAATGATTTATATACTAAGTGATAGCAATAGTAAATAGTTTTTTCTTGAATATATTAAATTTTTTATTCATATAGCGCAAATTTCAATATTAGAATTAAAATTAATATTTTTCAATTTGCTTCTAATTTCAATTTCTATAAATTTTAATTCAATATTCTAAAATCTAATAAATTATTTCTTAATTCAATAATCTAATTAATTGAATCTTCAATATAATACTAATTCAGTTTATTTTATTTCAGGTAATTACAAATCAGACTATAAGTTTTATTTTCCAAGCAAACGATTTTTCCGAAAAAAGAACTCATTCATCAAAAGACCAATAACCTTTGAACCCTCCACACTGGGCTACTATTCAATCAATATTCGTATAATATATAATAACCATTCACTATCCATTTTAAACGCAAAAGACGTCGCCAGTTACTTACCGCGAAATCGTCTTCGACATTCAAGATAATAATTGTCAGAAAGGAACGACCGATAGATAGACTGGTCGATAGAGCTTAGGGTGGCATAGCGTGGTTCATACTCGTGTTCCGTGTACGCACAAAGCTGCGATACACGCGCCATACGCCAGCACACAGAACCACTATGGGGAAAGAGAGACAGAAAAAGAGAGGTAGAGAGAGAGAAAGGGAGAGGGCAGACGACATGCGCCGGCCCTCGTTGCTGCACGTTATAATGTGCGAAGCCCACGAACAGAACGAACGTTGGACGACAGTCATTCAGAGCTCGACCAGTGTGCCGTACGTTTCGTGGCTCCTCTCATCCTCGTGCTACATCGTGTTGGATCACATCCGCCCTCGGTTCTCGGTATCGACGATTAGACTATCTGAGAGCCGTCAATTAACCAGAACAAGAACTAAAAATCATAAGAAAGAACGATGCTCTGAATGTGATCATCGCGTTCACACCGGACATTTATTTCCCGGTGATTTTTCTCTATGATGCGCTAATAGAGAATAGACATTAGTGACCAGTGATATTTGGAAACACTAGACATCTCTAAGGGGTTAAATAGTTTCCTCCGAATACATCTGAATATTCGGTGAGTAATTTTCAATGAATTTTTACTATTGATATTTAATATATATGGAGAGTTGTACAAACGTAATGAATATTGAATGAAAAATCAGAAATTCAATACGAATCACTGTAAATATATAAAAGTTGAGTAATCGTTGAGTAATCTCATTAGATTAGTCGATAATGTTACGAACTGTATTATGCAAGTTGTGTTATGGCTACTGACGCCATTGGAGTCAAGAAATAATATATTATTTCTTAAGAAAATTAATGAAATTAAAAAGTTTATTGACTGAAATCTTTTGAATTTTTTTGAAAAATAAATTATCGATGTTCTTTTATAAAATATTACGACAGTTTCTGTGATTGATGTAAAAGCTATGATGGAAAAACATTCGGATACAGTGGTATGGATGAAAACAACCCTCTTTCAGAGGTGTCGCTAGTTCTTTGGCAATGATCCCTTTTTTTTTTGCTGAATCGCAAGATCCTTTGTTTGACGTTAAATTCTGTGGCGTGATAAGAATGTAGGATGAAAACTGGGTTCGGAAAACCCGGTCGGCGACCCACGTGGTCTATTGATTTTTTCGCCCGCCACGCTGCTACATTCACGCTAGTGGAAACTGGCCTTTTCTTCCATCATCGGTTAGCGCACCCTATAAATATCATATTAATTTTGTTTTTTCATGTTATATATAACTTTTATAAAATTTATGGTAATTGTTGAACTTAATTTATATAATTTATTCAAATATTTATTTTAAAATTATTTAATACATATTTTTAATAATAATTTTAATAAGTATTTTGTATATAAAAACTATCGAATATCAGAGTACAAGATTAACATTTTTTTATCCAAGCATACATCTTATAGTAATCATATGGCACTAATTCCTTTATATTTTAATATTAGCCTATTCTAATACCAACTACATATTTATTTTTTATTAAAAATTTCTTACTCATAAATTATGCACTATTATTTGGTCCACGTTTCAGCCTTCGCAGACGTGACAAAAATATAAACTTTTTTCTTCAAAACGGTATATCAAGGAATTTTTTCATCTAAAACTGATTTTGATTGAAAATAATACTATTTTAATTATTATATTGTACATCTGAATTGCAATTTTAATAATTATAGTAATTAATATTAATATATATCAATTAATATATTCAATAATTAACATGTAATATTAATATGTAATTATATATAATTATTTAAATAATCATGATTTTTTATTAATATCACAGCTGATTGAGTTTTATATGCTATGCTTTATTTTCATCATAGAATATCGTTTCAAATTCATTCAACTTTCATTTTGAAGCTTTTATTCATAATTGTAATTAATAATTTACAAAAGATGATAAATGTTCGTTGTTAATTAATTATAGAAAAGCTGAATATGTTATCAAGCGATCGTGTTAGGTGATATAATATTACAAAATACTCCTCGTCCCTTATCACAACAATCGACCTGCAAACGGATCGATAACACATCCCCAACGTGATTCGAACACGTTTAGTTACCATTTCTGACAGGTACCTATGTAGGGTCGATGGCGCGTCGATGGTAAACATACGATCTGATATCTGAGAACAGAGATCTCTTAATCACAGGTTTACAAATATTATCTATACAAATTTTGAAATTTTAAGAGAATATAATAACTTGAACAAAAGAAAATATTATTAAAGAATAAATTAAAGAATACAAATGATAAAATTTCCATATTTATTGTATTAAAATATAGATTGTTTACTTAAAAGAAATATTAAAATTAAAATTTAAAAAATTTAAAATAAATTGTCCGATAATATTTATTAATATTTATTCATATTCTGATATATTGAAATACAGATTATATGAAAATAATAATGAATTAAATAAACTCGATAAATTTAAAAAAATAAAAAATTAATGACAAGTATATTAATGATTATCATTAATCGTAATAATAAAAAATTGATAAATTTCATAATCTATCAATAAGTTATATATAATATATATCAATAATATATCAATAAGTTTTGATATTTCATAGATTTTTCTGTTATGTTTATATATTCCGTATGACTTTGGTTTTAAATGTTGAATAATTGGAAGGAAACAGAGTTTTTTTTAATAATAATAATTGTTAATCCACGCAAAGGGATTGATATCATATAGTTGTCTCTTTTAAATAGAAGTTATATTCCCGTTACACGGAATAACAGGGTTATGTTGTCGGCATAAGATCAATAAAAACTGACGTAATGTTCCACGAAAGTTTCGGGAACCTCCAAACTCGTTGGAATTCTTTTCGAATGCACGTGCATGATCAAACTGTTACGATCTGAGCGAGACGTTCTTTTTATTTGCTCCTCAAATTCTTTAATTCTTCATGATAAAACGAGGATATTTATCCAAAATAATAATTAAAAATTTGTTCAAAATTTAAATTTATTTTAAAATAGAAATTTATTTATAAAATTTCATTTCATTTATTAAAAAATATTTTATAATTATATTTCAAGATTATTTCTTTCACTATTTCAAAAATTTCAAAAGGTTTAATAAATTTTTGAGATACAATATCTCTATCATATTAATATTTTGTCAATATCTTTATTATATAAAATTATTTGTTATATAAGTAAAATATACCAATTTTAAAATAAAAATTTGATTTAAAAAATATATAAAAATTTTCATTTATTTATCTATAGAAGATTAAAATTCTTTTGGTATAATTTTTCATTCATTGCCTTTTATTATTATACATGTCTTAACTTGTAAATAATAAAGTTTTTTATCAAAAAAGTAATCTTCATAATTTCATACTGAGTCATTTAAAATATAGTAATTAATTTCGTTTTTTTTATTTCTTATCAAAATATGAAGGTCACTTTAAATTTTAAAATTGTAATGTGTAATATTTAATTATAAAGTTTGAAAAAATATTACATTTCGAATAAGAAACTATAGCAACAAAATTCATATTATTCATAATTTTAGAATCGCTTTTAATATAACTTTGATTAGATGAAATATATTGTTATATAATATTATATTATATACTGTATGATATTAATAAACATGAAATCGTTAATGAAATCGTTAAATATATGAAAAAAAAATTTCTAGATCGATCATGGACAAGTTCATATGTACAGCCGAATAGAAAGCATTAAATGTGTGATACAATTAGCTTTCGTGTTATATATCGATGAGTATGCATGTGTAGTTCAACGGCAGGCTTAAAGCAGTACAAGTGCCAGACTGTTGGAAGGTTGAATTAAAAGGGATACTTGTGAGTTTCTTTTCATTAGGAGCTAGAAAATAAAGTTATGAAATCAATTTTTTTTTGATGATTGATATTTTGTATGTTTAAAAATGGCACATTAATTTTTAAAAAATTCGAAAAAAAGATTAAATTCCAAAATAAAATGTCCTTGAAAATTTATAGATTTATTAATTATGTGTTAATTTCATAAATTTTCTTATAAGATAAATTTGTATAATGGTAATAATTATAATATACTAGTTGTATAAGTATATTGTATTATATACGTTTATAAAAGTCCTGTAAAAGAAATGCGGCTTTAATTATTTCGAATAAACATTTAATATAATATATATATAAATTGAATCTCACATATACAAATACGTAAGATTATATATATGGCATTATTTATCAAGAGCAGTATCACCTGTGTCTTCTCACGAGATTTCTTGAGACACGCACAGTACAATTATGTAATTAACTTGTTCAAGATTTTTAATCATTTCTTTCTTTTCTTATTTGTATTCGTAGAAGCAATTATCAGATGGTAAAAACAATGCAAAGAAAACGAGAAATGCAAAGAAATTTTAATAATAACGCCATTTGTTCAAGATGAAATATGTAATTATTAAAAATAATCATAAACATTTTAAACAATTTTCATTTATTGTGATTTGTTTTTATATTATAAATATCTTAAAGGATGTCGATTACGTTACAACTTTATGATTCAACAAGTAGTTGTCACTTGTTCCAATACAAACAAGCTATTTATCTATATTTACATACATTGACAGATAAGGCAGCAAAATACATATATGAGGAAGAATAAGGTAAATATAAAGAGAAAGTTCAAAGTGAAATTTTTTATATCTTTCTGAATTTTATGATATAGGATTTTTTAAGTATATCTTGTTATTAAAGTGAAATATACTATATATGACTATATATGATATTATTGAATATTTAATGGCATAATCATTATTAATAAATCATTGTTCTTTAGTATCGTGTTTTCAATTCATTATTGATCGAAATTTAATGTAATTTTCAATTCGCGATTTATTTTTTTTTATAATTTATTATATAACATAATTTGACACTTGATTCCAACCGTGCTCAATTTCAGAAATATATATACATAATCTACACTAAATTATTGAATATTGTGTAAATTATTTCCTTATTAATTATAACAATTCATTTGTAATTTTTCATTGTAAAATATTTAATCACTATACTATAAACTACAATTATGTAATTCTCAATAATCATGATTATAATTTTTTCATAATAAATATAACTTTATATAATAAACTTTTAATCGGTTATATAGTTATTTAATTAATTATAATCATTAATATTATATTATAATTTATTCTAAAGTCTCTATCACATGATTTTCATGCATTTTGTTATCAATAATTTGTTATTAATAATTATTTTGATAATTTCACGAGGTTGCGAACTTATCGATTACATACGATATTTCGATACTTTAATATAGAAATTATTCTAATTATACCATCGATATCAAAAATATCGATATAATTATTTCCGATGTAATCAACAAAATGATTACACAAAATAATACGTCGTTATAACAAATTCTTGAATTTTTCTTTTTAATTGATAAATTGGTGAATCAATGTAAAAAATTTTGAAAAATAAAACTATAAGTCCGTTCTTTTTTTGTGGTTATGAATAGGTTATGAATTGTGCGTTGCGGTCATATAGATGCAATTACAATTCGCCTTTCGATCGTCCGTGTAAATGGCAAGCACAGCAGGATCGACTATCGATTCCAACCATTTCCTTGTCGATAGTACATACGATATCTTCTCATATACGTGTTATCTTATTATTCGTTTCTTTTCCATCCCGCTTTGCTGACGATTTACGTTGATCTTGCCTATTTCATTCAATCACGTGTGTATATTTCTCGTTTATTGACCCATAGTGTAAAGGTCGGTTTCCATCAGCTCATCCATGCATATCCAATAAGAAAGGATTTTGTGGATCAACAAAGAAGCAAGATGCGAAACACATATGGAACTTTTGGTATGTCAAATGGATTAATTTCGTATTTTATCGATAGTTTTTATTCTTTATTATTTAAAATAAAAATGAAACAAATCAGTACCAGAGGTTATGTTTGAATTAGCATTAATTTAAAAATTTGTAAAACGATTAGAATCGTTTTATTATATTCCTTTTTGAGATTGTGAAATTTCATAATATTAGAAAAATATAAGATTCTAATTTACATTAATTAATAAAATTGTTTATCTGTTTAAAATTATTTTCTTCGTTAATGGTTAAAAATTAACATATTTATTTTTCGTGACTATTTGTCAAGAGACAGGAATTTTCTTTCGAGACTTCGTTGTGATTGATTGACTTGTATAGCGTCATTGTCAGCAGGAGAATTAATGTGAAATATTTGTCGATGAAATCTGTGATAGAACGTAAATATCTTAGTTATTTATGTACAAGAATAACAACATATGTTGATTTCGATGTTTTTTCTTCGTCTTGTTTTTCTTCCCTTATCGATATTCATGTATTTTTTATTTAATATACTTTTACATAGCTTATAAAGAAAATTTAATAATTAAAGTCATTAATCAAAATTCAATTCAAAAGATTAAAATCGATTTTTATGATTTCTTAAAATTGTTTAACTAAAAATTTATTATTCAATCATTTTGAAAAATTAAAATAAATCATGTAAACCTCATAAAATGCAAATGAAAAAAAGAAAAAGCGAGATAAAGTTAATTCTTACTCAAATATTACTTATATTATTCATAATTACGAAGATAATTAGGAAATTCGTAATACAGTTAAATTACTAATTTAAAAATGATAAATAGCGCGGGTTAAGCGGATACTGGGTTAAGAACTGGTTTGTTACCTTCGTCGAGGTAATAGAAAGGCGTGTATCGACGTTCGCAGACGCGATTGGTCGATCGATATCGATTCGAGAATAAAATTGATATGAGAAACGTTCAGTTTTTATAATTTAAGTATATTGCATAATATTTTGTTTGCTTTAAATGATTCTATTAGTCAAAAAATATATATTGATCAATGTATTAATATTTATAGTTGAATGTAATTCAATATAGGTGAGGTATGTGAAGATAAATTAATCAATCGATAAATTTATATGTACGTTTTCTCGACTACGAATTTAATGTTCATTTTCAATTTTATTATTGCAAGAAATGACGTGCGAGATTAAATTTAATGCAAATAATTGTTAAGAAATTTTAATTTTCTGTTTTATAAATGAAAAAAGTTCTAATTTTCTCTAAAATTAAGATAATATTATGGAATAGAAAACTGACATTTATGATTCTTCAATAGTACAAATAGCGTAATATTTAATTTAATTTTCGGATTATGATAGTATTTCGAATAATTTTTTATAGAATGAATTTTATTCTTATATTCGTTTAAAAAAAAAAAGGAAGATATATTTATTATATTAATTGAACTTTTTCATTTTTGTTTGTTGTAAAATATGTTTTATATAAAAGTTTGAAGTAAATCATGAATAATTTTATTTCATTTTAGTAATTATATTTATTTTTTGGCTTTTTTTAGATGAAGAAGATAAAAACATATTTAATAGATGTTGCAAGAAATTTCTCACACATAAACATATATGATCATGCTAATTAAAAATGTGCACAATTATGTTACGAAGTATAATATGATGATTACAATAAATGATATGTATTGAGTATAATACGTAGCAGATATTAGAAAAAAAATTCATCTTTTCAATTACATAAGAAAAAGTTTATTAAAAATAAAAATGATATTAAAGAAAATTTAAAAAAAGTCAATAAAAAATATATTTCCAGAATCATAAAGTTTGTATAATTTTTCAATTAAAATTAAATATTTCAGAAATTTTTGAAATTCAGCGCATAAATGACATTATAAAGACCAACCAGAGGATAGAAAGGTGTGTGTTAACGTTCATAGATACCATTGGCTAATTCCATGTTCGCGAAGGAGTGTTTCTATTAAAAAAAAAAGAAATAATTATGACACGATCAGCTGGCAAAAGTCACGTTTCATGTGCTGTTCACTAAGAAACCGATCCTGTTTGATAACAATCTATTCATGCCTGTAATTGATTAATCATGCAAATACAATATCTTAATATTGGTATATATTTTATTTAAAATTATAATTTTTACAACTGGAAATTTTTTTAAATTATCATTGTAAAATATTCAATTTTCTCTCCTTATAATTGTAATAAAGAAAAAAATTTATCATAAATCAAATATATTAAATGTTGATAATACAACATGCAAATAAAATTTTTAAAGAAAATATTATAAAAATTAATAAATACTACATTGAATGGATCATGGATAAATAAGAAAATAAGAATATTTTCTTTATTTAGATTAGTTTCATTTAGATTATTTTTGAATATATTTCCTTAAATGTTTTCTGTGTTTCCTAATGTTTAAATAGAACTGTAACTGCATTGAAAAATTCCTCGAATTTTAAATTTTAATACTGTTTACTAATTAATTTCTTTTTACTAATTCCATTTGTGAAAATTATTTTGATTAAATATATTTGTGAAAATTTTACTTTATTTAAAAAAACATAACAATATTTCATAATGCACTAATTTAGATAAGCATAATAAAATAAATTATTATTTTTACAATTAAACAAGAATAATGAAAAGCATAGAAAAGATTAATTTATCCTTTATTTTTTTCGGTTAATAACATTTCTTGTTAATTAAAGCAATTATTGATGGCATATATTTATTTAAAACTAATATCTCGTAACATAACTAACTTTTTTAATTATAATAACATTGAAAAAAAATAACACATTAATAAAAAAGTTAATTATGAATCAATATGTATAATAAATATTGCATAATTTAATGTATTGCAAATTATTATTTTATAAAAGAAAAGAAAATTGTTCTTCTATTCTTAAATTTTAAATCAAATTTCCTAAAAATATTTTCAAATTGTGTATGCCATTCTTTTAGTAAATGAATGTAATATATTTTCTATTCATAAGATAAAGAAGTGTTCATTTATTTATATGTTTTTTCTTCAAGCTGATAAGTATCTTTTCACATGAAAAGTCGAAAAGATGAATTGGTTATTTGGGTTACAAAGTAAAAGCTGCAATAAGTTACTTCGTATCAAATGCATTATTCAAAGCAAAGAAAATAAAACTGAATAGAAAATCTACTGATAAAAGTAAAGTAGCAATAAGTTGAGATTTTTCCAATTCTTTTTCTCCATGCTTTTTATCTAATGAATTGGGAATAAAAATTCACTCTCTTAGTTACGATATTTCATACGATGCTTGTTTCATATTATCGAATTTGATCAACAGATGTTTTTCATTTTAAGAAAATGATTAGTAAAAATGAAAAAACAGCTGGAATTTTTCTTTTATTGAATGATCGAAATTCGAATAAGATAGGTGATATATAAATAGAATATAGAAATTTGGCATAGACTTTCTTTAGTTTTAATTATTTTTATTTGTAATTATTTACATAGAAATTTGTATAATAAAATTTTTTTGCTTATTTAATTTATATTATATATTATATATTAATTTATATTAAGTTTACATTATTATATATTATTATTATTATAATAAGAATATAATCTTGTAAAGTTATCAATTCTGTTCTTCTTAGTTAAAAAAAACATTTTCTATCATTTTCTTTATTGTAACTGCTATTTAAAATTTTACTAAATACTTTTTGTCTAATAAGCAAAGCTCGTATGAATTTTTAGAGATTTAGAAATAGTCTTATTTGATAAATAATTAGTAAGAACAAGAAAAAAAAAATGATAAGTTTTCGAATTTTTTGGACATTTCGAAATACAATTAAAAAATTTTAATCAAGGAAGAAAGAATAATAATTGCATTAAATCGCAAATAAAAATAAAATTAATTTGTTTATTGATTTCGTTGCAGGGAGGATGTCGAAGTCGGGAAGTATTAAGGATGGTGAGAAAGGGCCATACGACCCGGTTCCAAGCACCGACAAAGGCAACGATGAGATCAAGCTCGAGGCAAAAATGTCCTTGTTGAACGGAATCACCGTGATCGTCGGCTCCATTATTGGTTCTGGCATATTCGTTAGCCCGACCGGTGTTCTCAAGTACACGGGAAGCGTGAACGCGAGTCTTTTGGTGTGGACAGCTTCCGGTATTTTTTCCACGGTGGGTCTACCATTCCTCTCTTTCCAATCGATAGCTCGCTTCTCAAGAATTCTTCATTTTATAGATGGAATAAAAGAAGATTAAGAACTTCTCTAAAAATTATATTTGAAATTTAAATCTTTGAATCTTGATTTTCTTTGAAAGGGAATTGGAAATATAAAATATGGAGAGAAAATTAGAAATATATTGGAAATTAAATCTTGGATATGTGGATTGAAAGAAGCTTTGAATTTTAAAGGAATTGAAACAATAACGCTTGTTTTTTTTTTTTGAGCTTTTTTAAACTTTTTTTATAAGTAATTTTTTATGTTATGTTTCAATTTAAATCATTCTGATATTATGGATTTAACTTTTGAGAGAATAATTGGAATGGTGATTTTATTCTGGTATTTCTGTTATTTTTGATTTTCCTATAAGTGAAATTGTGAAATGAATTCTTTTTAACATATTTGAAATGAAATTTTTTAATCTATTATATAAATATATCTATTTACTTTTACTTATTTTTATATTATATTATAATATATAAATTTATATTATATATTTATAATATTTTTATATTTTGACTACTTAAGTTAAGTTTTATATTACAGTTAATTATGAGATATTTGAAAATAAATAATATTTTCAGATAATTAAACGTTACATTTCTTGAGTTAATGCGAGACGATTTTGAAATTGAAATACATATATATTGAAATTATCGATTAATTATCTAAGATCACAGTTCTATGTACTTTATTTATAGAAGAAACTTGATTGATATGTTAATTCATTGATTATTACTTAGAGATGAAGTTTCTGCATATTTATGAAAAATCATAATATTGATTCTGGTACAATGCTATTAGAAATAAAATGATAAAAAGTGAAAGACATTGAGGATTCAATTCAATAATATTACAAAATAACTCACTCTCTCAATAGAATCTTTTTTTAAACAAACATTCATTTTCTCTTTCTACTCTTAACTTTCTATAACTTTAAAATAATTAATTAGAAGAAAAAAATAAAATGATTCAATACGTGAATCATATAAATATATAAATATTTTATACATGATAAAACTTCTTATAATCTTTTACATATTATATGTTATAAAAATTATTTGCACATATCTTTACTTACTCTTTTTGTACTTAATTAAACTTTTTTTTATCTAAATTACACTTCCATGTTATCAAATTTTTATAGTTATAAAAACATTAAATTAAATAAAATATAATATATTCAATTATTAATTAATATTATTAATTAATAAATGATGTGCAAATATTTTTTGTATTCCTTGTATTACATATATATTGTAATTGGGATAAAATATATCTGTAATTTTGTTAAGTTCCTAATCATATTTTTCTTTATAAATTTAAATATCATTGTAATATATATATATATATATATATATATATACACAATATATTTTAAAATATTTATTCGTTTATTGCACGGCAGGTAGGGGCTTACTGTTACGCAGAACTTGGATGCATGATTAGGAAGTCAGGCGCCGATTACGCATATATTATGGAGACTTTCGGACCTTTCCTCGCGTTCATCAGACTCTGGGTTGAGTGTATGATAGTGCGGCCTTGTAGTCAGGCCATCGTAGCCTTGACTTTCAGCGTTTATGTGCTGAAGCCAGTGTTTCCAGATTGTGCTCCACCAGATGATGCTACGAGAATACTTGCAGCCTGTTGCATCTGTGAGTAAATTATTCTTTTTGTAAATATTACAAATAATTATCATTTCTAATGATATTTAATTGCTATTAATCCTTGAATGAATTGAATGATTAATTAAATGAATAAGACTTAATAATTACTTGAAAATTTATTTAATCTTATATTTATGTTTCATATGCTGGAAAGGAAAATTGAATTTTAAATTAATAATTAAGGTGAAATAATTTTATTGTTAGATTTTGGAATATTTCAATAATTACTTCTTTGAAGAGAATTTAAATATCAGGATGAATTTGTTGAAAAATTTTTATTTCAATCAACAGTTTTATAAATTACTTTGTTATTTATTTACTTAAAAAAATGATTTAAATATTTTAATAAGACTAAAAATATTTAATAATTTTAGAAATACTTTTGTGATTATATAGTTAAAACGTAACTGAAATATTTTAAAAAGAGTAAGAAAAATAAGAAGAAGTAAAAAGTAAATAACCCAATTGCACGCAATGCAATCAATGACATCTGCTGAAAATCGACTCTCAATAAAAGAAGTTAAATCCACAAGAAGAAATTAGGTTTGTTTATTCTCACGGAAATTAAGCTCTTGGCCGACCTTGGTCGTTTAATCGATGTGATTCGTTCTATCAGAAGACCCCTCCCTCAGAATAGTGGGGCCTTCTAATTGGACTGTCGGATTTTCTTCGTTCCACATAGCACTATACCATTGTCCATGCAATTGGATACTCGTTTCATCGTCATTCATAACTATCAACCACGATTAATCGAATTACTTTCACTGCTTTATCGTTATTCATCTTTCTAGCCGACTTTTAACTCCAATTCCTTTTCATCTCTATTAATTTCAACAATTTATTCCTCATAAAAGCTTCGACTGCGCTAAATTTGTTTCTTGCATACTTCTTCGTATGCAATTGTAATTCAAAAGTTGGAAAAGGTATTTATCAAGCAATTGGAAAAGGTATTTATCAAGACTTGAAAAATTTACTTACTACCTTCCAAACTTATATTAGAATTTTCTTTATAATTTTTTATAACAATTCTTTTTATAAACTTTTGAAAATATACTTAAGAAATTAAATACCAATAATATTAAAAATATTTTTAAAAGGTATTTTAATTCCTCAAAAAGACCTATGAAGCAATGTAAGAAGCTTGAAGAATCTAGAGAGAAATTTCAATGTAAGTGCATTCTCCAAACACGTTCTCCAAGGATCGAAATACCAAGAATGAAAATATTCCCGATTCCTCTAGAATCCTTTTGTTCACAGACATCGATGATATTCTAATGGTCCATAAGATTATATCCTCATTCTTAATCATTTTTTTTTTTTTTTTAGAGAAGAGTTGAATCGTTTCTTCTATTCTGACGTCCTTCGGAAAGATTTCAAAGCTGCATCTCGTTATTACACGAACAATTTGTAATTCCTTTAATTTCCATCCTTGGGATCGCCTACTTTCCTTTCCATGTTTTCTCTTAAATAGACGGATGTTCCTTGGAGACCTGATGAATGTTGTTCTTCCGGTTTAATGAATCCTCTGGAGAAATCACGGTTTCGTTCCTTGCTTTTGAATTAATGGAAAATATAATCAGATATTTTTGAACCAAGAGTTTTTCTTTTTATATTGATTTTTATATAAACTTTTCAGAATATCTGTCATAGACAAGCATTAATTTTTATTACTCATATATATATTCAAATTGTATAAATCCGTTAAGTTATTTTAACAACTTTTAATGATTCACTATGCATAGTACAATAGTAAATTGAATTAAGTTAAGATTTAACAAATTTAAACTTCTTATCACCAAATGATTAACTTTATCAAAGGCGTATGCATGAAAATGATTGCTTGGCAATGCAAATAATGCAAGGTGCTAATAAAAATAACATTATGTTTATCTTCAAATGTCTTGAAAAGCAGTGTACTCTTCAGAACTATTAATATAATAATTTACAATTATTTCTCGGATTTAAATTGTATTTATTTTTTTGCAATGTATCATAATAAAACTTGAAATCATCTTAATATGGAATTCATCATACAGATATGATTAATTAATTTTTACATCTCGTCGTTGAAAATTAAATCGTGTAAAAGTCTTTTTCAAATAGAATCGGTATTCAAAGAGTTATAGTCATGAGACGTAATCTTAACATGATGAAATGAGTCAGGATAAATACAATATATTGATTATGAAAGGATTAAATCATTGATTGATTAATCGATCGAACTGAAAAAATTCCGGTTCGTGCTGGAATTCACGACGATCGAGTAATGACGGCCTTCGAGACCGTTGTTTCCTTTTTTAACGAGCAAGTATAGCATGTGTAATAATGAGACAAAACGTTGCATGCCAGTATCATGTACTACATAAGAAACATTCCGTGAACACTTAATGTTTTTTCGAATTACAATAGGAATAATCTCGAGTGATCTCCTTCCTCCGGAGCATTCATTAAACCGAATAGAACGCTTTCGAGAATCGTGCTAGATGGAATTTCCGTGTTCAATGCCGTGTCCATGGTGATTTCCAGTTGCAGAAATCAGTTTATAATATACTCAATTACTTTAATCGAATTTTTCCATTCATCATAGAAATTTCTATCAAAGAATTTCTCCATTTAATAATTATTTAGTCATGCACGTAGTATAGCATGTAGTTTAGTATAGTTTCATGATAATCTTATGTTTTATTAATCGTGTAAATATTAGAGAATAAAAAGAATTTCATTTATTTCGAAAAATAATTATTTCCTTATAAATGTTGATATTATCTTCTTCAAAATCTTTATTGAATGCGTATTTCATTTTGTCTTTAATTCTAAGCATGAAAGCATTATTCTTAAGACTAGTTGATTGTCATATTATAATTATTAAGACGTAATATTTTGAAACATATATGTATGTATATGTATATATATATAATGAATATGAACGATTAGATAATACTCGATGGAGAAATTCTTTGATAAAAAAATTCTTTGTATGATTAATAAGATGTAAAATTGTGACATGCATATATGCATATTTGATAGGTATTTAATTGATTTTATGGTTATTTTCTATTTTTTCTTTCCAACGTTTTTATTTTTCAATTCTTTTGCAATTCTTTTATACGTTCGCCACCACGTTCGCGTCTCGCTTATTAATATTTATGAAATTTTTTCATATTTATATTTTTTATATTATATTCATGCATAGTATAAATCACGACTATTTTGCATTTACTGCATTTTTCAAATTTTTGCGAAATATAGAAAAATATAGAATTTTTTTTGCCTTTAAGCATGATAATAAAAAATATAAAATATATGACTTGTCATCATCAATCAAAGTATAATCGAGAAAAGTCAGCAATCAACAATTTCATTTTTTGATCCACGAATAAAAAAAAATAAATCATATTACTTACACTACGTGGTAAAAGTACGGAAAAAGTATATATTTTTCGGTAATCCTTCCGAATGAAAGACCGCAAAGAAGATATCGAGTTCCTGTGGTCACTGGTGTCTTCCTTCTTTAGATTTCTACTTTATGTATCATTTTACAAACGCGTGCCCGAAAAAAAATATTTTCTTCTTCCTTCTTCCTCCTTCTCTCTCTGCGGACGTTCCGAAAAAAGAAAATGCATTAGATTGTACGTTTAAGGAAAAAATATGTACACGACTTTGTTAGTGAAACATGCTTCCCACTCGTTGGGCAGCGAAAGGTGCGCGAATCGAGGCTGATTCAATTGTCGAGGTTTCACAATGTCCTTATCTCTTGGAATAATTATTTAGCTAGTTTTTGCGTTCTGTGTGTAATAAGGATAATAACGATCGATTGTGAGGGGATATTCGAGATTGGAAGGGTTTCGGTATTGGTTTCATTATGGAGGAATTTTAATTAGTGATGCATATTTAGTTGGCAGAATTCTTTTTAATAATTAATCAATAATTAATATTGTTAATTTTTTTTTTCATTTCCTCTTTTACCTTAATAGAACATTTGAGGTTAAAAAATTTGTTGCTTGGGTTTAATCATGGTGGAATTTAAATTAAGTGTATTTTTATTCTTGTTAATTTACTTTTTCGTTTTTGTTTGTTTTTAATAAAATAGTAGAGGTTAGGAAGTTTTCAATTTCGACAGAATTTTAATTGACGAAATATATTTTTATTGAATGAATTATTTTTTTTTATCTAATAGAATGTTTGAGGTTAGAAAATTTTTGATTTAATTATTTTACAGATTTTATTATTTACACAGTATTTTTAATTTGAATTATTTTTAACAAATAATTGATCACACTCTATCTCTGTTTTATTTTATCCATAACGTAAAATTAAATTGTTATAATAATTTAAAAAACATGCTTCAATTAATATTTTGAATATTAATTTTTTCTCTAAATTTCTTATTTAATTTATACACTATATACGTATAAAATATTCTCACAGAATTAATAGTGATTATAAATCACATTAAGATATTCTCTGAAATACTATCAGTAAGAAATATTACTTATCTATGAAGTAGAATAGCCATAAATTTAACTGCACAACTAATATTAAATAATTATATGATTCTAATACTATTAATCATATTTATTACCATTTAACATGCACTATAACATGCATCATTACTATCATTATCAATGTCTTCATAAATATCAATATCAATACCATTATTAATAGCTTCATCAATATCAATCTTAAAATTCACATTATTGTAATATCTCGTATTAATATTTCAATATTGATCATCTGAACAAAATAACAATTTCAAATATTGAATAAAATTATCAACTTATAATTCACTCCCTTCTTCGTTATATGAAAAATTTATTTATCAATCCACAACAATTATCAGCTGTTGTCAATAATCTCTTAATCCTATGCAATCTTTTTACATTTTTTTTCAATTCATTTTCATTGTCAATTGACAAGCGTTAATTATAGATGATGGTGGTACGATAATTTCCTGGAGGCCGGAAGTAACTTGCGCCGGAATCGCGCCTGTTCTACATTGAACGTAATAACACGTTAAATGTCGCGGAACTTGAAAAGGATTTCCCGATAATGCGCGAAAGTCTCGAGATTTCAAAGGAAACGAGTTTCGTTTAATTTCCGAGTACCTGAGGAAAACGAACGATGGCTTTTGTTATCGACTTTACAGTGAATGAATTCTTTGAAAGCTTTAGTTTCTTGTGTGTTCCCTTTGTGGTGATTTCTCTCCATCGAAATAGATTTTTATCTATTTTTGTTTAGCTTTCTTCTATTTTTGTTTTCTTCCTTTTTTTTTTTTTGTATATTATTTTATTTTTTACAGACTGGTTGCAGGAATTTTCAAATACATATAAAGTAGAAAAGAGTAGAGCAAAGATAACGTGAGAACTTTATTTAATCTTTTCTTTCCTTTTTGTTTCGAGAATTTATTTCTCTTTTTAATGTTTTTTATTTTTACTTTTTGTTGCAGAAGTTTTATTTAAAATTTAAATACTGAAAAAGAATGGAACAAAACTATTTATAATGCAAGAATTTTTACAAAATTAATTTCTTTTCTTTTCTTAATCTTTTTTTGAAGATTATAAGATATATAATTATAAAAAGCATATTTTTAATTAAATATATATATCGATATTTAAGGAGGATTTTTTTTAATTTGAAATTTTAATTAAAATTTACATTCTTTGAAAAGTATAAATTTTATAAATATTCATATACATATGTAGAAGAATTCTTCTCACGATAATTAATCCTGATTTTTATCATTATTTCATCAAGATTATTCCCGATCGTATGTTCCTAATACGTGTAGTGCAGAGGAAAATTAATTCTTAGAACGGAACTCTAGTGATGAAGATCAATAATTAAGTCCAAGGGAAATCTAGTCGGTCTAATGTGCAATTACTCATAGAAACATTTGCTTCCACGTTCCATACTGACGAATTATAGTCGTCAAGAAAACATATCTCTGCAATTCTAACCTTATATTTACGCAAATCATTATTTTCAAAAAGAAAGTGTTATAACCTTAAACTCACAGTAGAAGTATTTCCTATTGCAAATAATTACGGAACAGGAAAAATGATTTCTATCAAGATTATGATCATTAAAATCTATCTTTCATATTGCAATGCATGCAATTACCAAGCAAACCAAATAATAGAAGAAAATCTCGTTCTTTTTCGATTTTTTTTCCCCTAGACATTACTTTTTTCCCCTATATATCATACTACACAACTACAGTAGAAAGACGTAAATGTACCGCGTTTCCTGCTACTTGTTAAGTCACAGAAAAAGTTAATGGCGTTATGAAACGGAGGCATTGACACCATGCATACATTCGAAGGATCGATATATCGTCCAGCGGACGATTCGATCGTCGCCAAAGACCAGACGATGGTAGTATCGAGTGAAAAGGTTGTGCTAGCAATCACGTCTCATTGCGATTAAACGTAATCTTCTAATAACGTGTCAACTGGCAGCCGCAACAGCATAATGCACCGAAAGGGGACTCCCGGGGAGAGCCAAGAGGAACCGAGACGCGAAGAGAACGGACAGACGGAAGAAGTGGAAGACCAGTGATGTGTAGAGAGACTTTGCACCGAAGTAGCTAGATCTTATCTTCTTTCTTTGAAATTATTGTTTTATTCTGTACTATATTTTACACAATAAGGAGATATTATATTGGTACAGAATGATTCAATAACTTTTGGTGTTTAAAATGGTAATTGATATTTGTTATTAGTTGTAATAATAAGAGAAAAATTTGATTCAATATTGTAACTCGCACAGAAGTTAAAATTATTATTATATAATATTATTATATACTATTAATCTAATTTTGATTATTAAACTTAATTTTGATATGAGCTGTTTGGCCAATATTCTACAAGTTGATTTGATAATTGTTGGAAAGTAAATGATTCATAATGGTTGATTCATTGATTTAATGATGGAAAGAATGGGGGAGTTAAAAGGGACTATTAGCAAATTTGCAAGAATTAATTTACATGTGTTAACATGATATACAAAATTATCTTATAAATCTATATAATATGTATATAATATGTATAATTCTTTTATTCTAATTTGATTATCCTGAATCAGTATATTCATTCTTACTCTTCTCTTCTAATTTCAAAAATAGTTAAATAATCAAGTTGAATTGTTATATTGTTATAATCTCATATTACATTAATTTACAAATTTTTTCTCTAACTTTATCATGATTTCAAAAGTAATTAATTTTATTCATCTAACTTTAATTCAATTCCAATAATTAAACAATCAAATTTTAAAAATAACTGAATAATTATATTACTATATTACACAATTTTAATTTGCATAATTCTTTTAGTTTTATTATCATCCCAAGAATGATTATCAGATAAATTTTATATTTACATTTCTATTATAAATAAAAAGATACAGTAATCACAGCAATACGAGGGACTCGAATCATGGAGGACAGCACTGGCGAATGCAATATAAAGAAAGAATAGTCGGGACGAAGGGGAACAGGGCGGAAAGTCTCGCGATATTCTTCGAGATGTTGCATCAGTCTGCATTTCTTATTTTTTTTTTCGCTAACGAATCCATCAAGGACGAGGAGTCCGGTCTCAAATTGCAAGAATCAAATTGCGGAATCTTTTTCGCATTCGTATACCTATTTTTCACTATTGCGATCAATGACCTTCCTTTCGTTCCTATTTCAAAGTTTATTGCTTATCCATTGATTCAGTTAAAGATTAAAAGTTTAGAATATTCATTGACAAAAGTTCAATGAAATATTATTTTTCTAGTTATTTTAATTAATAGATATTATTGGAGATTAATCTAGATCTAGATTTTTTCAGAAGGTTATTTAAATATTTAATTTAAGATAATCAGAAAAAGTTTGAAAAGGTATTAGAAAAATATTTTATTTATTTTTTTTTTTCATTTTAGAAATTTATGGAATTGAGTTTGATAAAAAATATTTAAAATTAGATATTTAAAAAATTTGGAAAAAAGTTGAAACATGTTTGATATTGCTGAGAATTTATCAAGTTCAGTTTAAGAAAGGAGTACACGTTGAAAACGTAAGACCTGTAATTGATTGCATCAGAATTTTGACCCTCGAGGCCATGACACTGGAAATGCATTGACTATTATATAAAACTAAATTATCCTGTCTTTTCAGTCAAGAAGAATTATTGCTTAAATAATTTCTACCAATTATCATATTATCATATTGTCATTTTAAATATAATGACTTTGTTCCTGAATAATATAGATAAAATATTTTTATATATTTTTAAATTCAAATTTAAATTAATTTAAATAGATTAAATTCTACAAAATGACAAAATTAGAAAAAATTGATAATTTATAAGATAATTTATATAACATAAATTATATATTATTTTAAATTAATAAAAAAAAGAATTATTCGTTTAATAAATGCCATATTAATATAATTTTTATTTATATTAATTTATATTTTATATTAAATTATATTAATATAATTTTAATTTTAATATAAATTTTAATCAAAATACATTATATTAAAAATATAGAAAAATATAAAAATTTTGAACTTTTAAAAAAAGAAAAGATAAGATAAATAAGAAAAAATAAGAATAATTAAATAAAAAAGGAGCAATTTATATACAATTAAAAATTTTTTAAATTTTCAATTTTAAAAATTCTTATCTATATGAACTCTAAAACATTGAAAAAAGGTAAACGGATTAGAATAAATAGATAAATATAATTCATGTATCATTCTTAATAAAAAAAAAGACAATTATATGACAAATGAGATATTTACCTAATCTTGAAGGATTATCATAGTATCTGATCAGTTTATTTAGAAAGTACTAGTTTTTTTTTTTATTTATCAAAAAATAGATTATAATATTCATTGGCTGATTTCATCCCTGACAGTGTCATGGTTGGTTAGACTGATGCCAATTAGTTTGAAACGTTAGACTAATGTATGCATCAAGTAAAATTCTATTTCATAATAATATCGATCTGGCATAATTCTCTAAATAAATGAACAGTTCAACAATTACTTAATTACGGAGGATGATAATGATCAAACAGATGATCAAACAAAACAAGTCATTTATCAATCTTCAGTATTATCGATACGTGTTACTTTCGAGGACGATACATGCTGAAAATCGTTTATAAAAGTTATTATAGATATTTTATATTATAAAGATACATATATTAATGGGAATTTTAAAGCAAAAATAATGTTATAAAAGATATATCAAAATCGATAAGGTAATGATTAAGGAATATTTATATTAATTTTAATGATAATAATCGTGAAATAAAAGCACAAGTATTTTTAGAATAAATTAACTAAATAGGTTTTAAGTGTTTCAAAAAAATAGAATTTTTGTTATATTTATATATATATATACAAGATATTTATATATTTTGTCAATCTTTAGAGAATTGATTTTACAAATTAAAACAAATACGTAAGTTAATATATAAAAATATAGGTTAAGGCTTACGTACTAAATTAAACAATGTAAATTTACCTTAAATGAAATGAATGCAATAGTTTTATTTTTGTTTTGCTTCATTTAATTGAAATTACTTATAAATAAATAAAAATTAATAAATAATTATTAATCTATATTTTCATACATTAATATTTGTATATTTTAATCTAATGTCAATCTTTAAAAGGTATATGTCACGAATTAATACACACTGTATATGTATATTACAATATATAACTATTATACTTAACAAAATTATATTTTTATTTAAATTTATTTTATTCAATATAAAATAAAATAATAGAAGTAGTATTATATTCGAATATATATACATATATCTTCATATTCAGAGCTATCGATAACAGTAGCAAACTAACCTAATAAAAATTCGATTGCAATCTCGATCTCCAATCGCCGAGAAACGGAACTCGTTATACGTGTTTTGCATAATCGCGTATTCATTAATATTCGGTAACCTTTCAACAATTATAATGATTTTAAAAGTTTCCTCGATAATCGGTTAATCGCGTGTTAGCTTTTTATGCATTCATATCTCGAACAAAAGTCGTAATATTGATAGTTTTTTTCGTTTTAATTCGTTTTAATTATTAACAAACATAAAAAACTGATCAAAGATCATAGATTCGCATTGTCATATTGGGATGATTTTCTTTATAAAATAAAAAGATTTATTTTTCTTTTTAAATAAGATAAAATAAAAATGTGTTATTTTTGATCATTGATTTGGTAAATAATCATATGAATATGGCATGTGATTTTAATATATATCATGACTTTAATAGTTATCGTTTAATGAAATGTAATTGTTCATTTAAATGAGAATAACAAGAAATGGTACAATTTTATTTTATTTATCATTAATAAAGCTATAGACTTTATTAATCTTCTCTAAAATATTTATTTTCCAGGTATTCTGGCATTTATTAATTGCTGGGACGTAAAATGGGCGACGAGAGTGCAGGACATCTTTACATATGCAAAATTACTCGCGCTTTTCATCATCATCTTCACTGGAGCTTATCAATTATTCACCGGTAAGTGATCAATTTATCAATTTGCTATAAATTTAATTTTTATAATTTTTTATCTATCCATAATTTAAGAGTAACTTTCGTAATTTGACAGGATAAAAACGAAGGCAATTTTTCTTTCTTGCCACACGTCATTATTACTCAATCCCTTGTTTCGGCTATACTTATACTATGAAGGAAACAACCGATGCCATTGCATCAGATCGACTTTCTCCCGCGCGTAAATTGAGTTTCTTTTGTGCTCGATCATTGGAATTTATATACGTTCGATTTTTGTCTCGTCATTCTTTCTAAACTTGGCAAGAAAATATGAAACCAAGAATTCCTTCGAACGATTCGTTTGAAACTGGATCGATATTTCATGGATTTTTAACGTTGGAAATATTGTTGGAAAGAAAAATCAGGTTAGCAACTGTCAATCTCTTTTTCAGAGGAAAAAGACTTGACAATTTTTCACGGTTCTTAATTTCATGAAGATAAAAATAAAAAAGAATGCAATGATTATTGATTTTTCATCTAGAATACTTTTTCTATAGATTAATAAAAAATTCTATTTTTAGAAAGAAACGAAAAACGAAACTTATCTTTTTAGAAAAGGTAAATGGTTATCAGAAATTTCTTTTTGAGACAGATAAACCTAACTATTAGGAAATAAGACGAAGGAGGGAATTATATTTTTAGAAAGAAATAAAAATTGTGTGTGTGTCCTAAATAAATTTAAACGGTCGCTGGTTTCTTTTAGAGAAGAATTCTTTTTACACTTAAAAATCAATGGACGAAGAATCTTATTTTTAGAAAGAAATAAAAATTGTGGTAGTAGAAGATTCTATAAATGAAAAGACGTTCAAATCAGATCTATAGGAAAGAATATAATTTGAGAATTGTAATTTAATTTTCACATTGAATCTTAAAATTAATGTAATGTTTTTTTTTTCTTAAAAATAATAGTAGGAAAATTATTTATTGCAATAGAGTTAATTCAAAGTTTTTTTTATAAAAATATTAAATAAAATTATAACAATTATTCATCGAAGAAATTTCCAATAATATATTAATAAAAATTAGATTGATTAAAAATAATTTCATAATTAACTAAAAATAAGTAATCCAAAAAATTGTATCTAACTTTTAATTATTTTAATCTAATAACAAGAATTTATCGAGAGTAAAAAGCTAAGTCAATGTCGAGGATCTATATTGTTTTCTCGCCATTAAAGGCAATAACGTGTTGGCAATTTCTCAAGCAAGAACGAGGAAGTTCGCGTTAATGTTTCACCACCTACGCCACCCTTAAGAGACTAGTGTATAAAATCGTGTTAGGTGTCTTTTCATTTGCCGGACGAGACAATTTACCCAATCAAAAAGGTGGGTTAAAGACGCGGACAATTCGAGGTGCGTGCAAGGATTCGTTTTAAATTGACTTATTCATTGCGTTCGAATGGATTGTACATATATATATATATGTATTTACATATGATTGAGTATTATCGACGTGAGAAATTTTTTCTTTCGATATATTACGTTCAAATCAAATGAATAGAAAAATGAATCATGAAACTATTGAAAAAATAAATTATTATAATATATGTAAAAATATTCACGATTAAATTTCAATCTAAATTTATCAAAATAGCTTTAAATTTTCTTTTTATTTTTATTCAAAAATACATTTTAAATGTTTCTTATTGTTCAATTGTCAAAAGTAATATGAAAAAATATTTTTCTTTGCATTTAAAAGAAACGAATATGGATATATCATAGAGTGGTTTCATCAATTGATGATTGAA
This sequence comes from Apis florea, assembly GCF_048593485.1. NCBI lineage: Eukaryota > Metazoa > Arthropoda > Insecta > Hymenoptera > Apidae > Apis > Apis florea. Next base: position 5,700,878 of record NW_028256549.1, on the reverse strand, counting down.
TGATGATTGATCAATTTTATTTGTATTTTATAGGGCATACAGAATATTTTACGTTCGACAACACGAAGACAGAAGTGACATCGATAGCACTTAGCTTTTATTCAGGACTGTTCGCTTATAACGGCTGGAACTATTTGAATTTCATCATCGAGGAATTGAAGGATCCTGTAAAGTAAGTGACTGATAAGTCATTTCGTTGAATGCTTAAAAAAAAAAAAACAATCTTTGCTACAAAATTAATAATGCGAACGATTAAAAAATAATTTTAGAATTTATTTAAAGATAGAAATATAGTAATAATATGTACATAATACTGATGATATTTTATAAATTTATTTGGAGATAAATTACAAAAATTTGATTAACAAATTTAATTAAAATAGATAAATACATTTTTCAATTATAAATACAATTTCAATTTTTAAATTACAAAATCAGAGAAAAATTAGAAACAAAATTACACTTATTGATTTTTTTATATAGAATGATTTTTTTTTCTCTTTTTTTAAACAAAAATCTTTTTGAAGATATAATATTTTATTTATAATATATAATATTTCTATTAGCTATTGCATAGATTTTAATTTATTAAACTAACTTCTCTATCTTTTTACACAAATCAATATTAAACAATAGATTCATCTAAACAATTATTTAAGTATTTAAAAGTCTCTAGCATAGTTTCATGCAATGATTAATAGATGCTATTGCAACAATCTCGTGTATCTATTAATTAAAACAGAGGGGGTCTTAATCGATTTTCACACGAGGTGAAAAGCTTTTATCCTATGCTGAACAAAGTTAAATATTTTCGATTCTCATAAACAATTAATTGAAAATCATTTTTGAATTTTTTTTATATTTTCCTCTTTTTTCTTTTCAGGAATTTACCAAAGGCCATTGCAATCTCATGCGTCCTTGTTACCACAGTCTACGTTTTTGCAAACATGGCATTTTATACGACACTGAGTCCGGTGGAAGTTCTTGGCAGTGAAGCTGTTGCTGTTGTAAGTTTATACAAAAAGTAAAATAAAATTAAACTCTTACTTTAACGTTATATACATGTTTCGAAAGCTCATATAACTATTTCACTATTCAAAATTTGATTCTAATTATCAAATTATTAAAAAATTGATTTTGAATATATAAAAATTTAGACAATAATCTAGAAAAAAGAAATTAATGTAATTTATAAATAATATTGTATTGCTTAAAAAAGTGAGAAAAAATTAAAAAATTATTAGTAAAAACTAATTATTTACTGTAATGAAAATTTAATAAAAAAAAGAAAGAATTATAAAATAAAACTTTATTACATGAAAAACAATGATTTTATTTATTTATTTTTTTCAGACCTTTGCGAATCGTTTATTTGGAATGTTTGCTTGGATGATACCAGTGTTTGTCGCTCTTTCCACGTTTGGTGCCGTAAATGGAATTCTTCTTACTTCCTCCAGACTCTTTTATGCTGGCGCTTGCGAGGGTCAAATGCCTGAAATATTGACAATGATTCAAATTTCGAGGCTCACACCTACTCCAGCTGTTCTTTGCATGGTATATCATCATTTCTATTATTTCTTAAAAATAAATAAGACAAATATGATAATCATTATTTAAAAATATAATAATAAATATTTTTTTATTTTTTTTGGGATTGGGAATTTCATTTTTGTATCTTTTTTTATATGTTTTATTAAAACAACTAGAAATTAAAGATAATGGTTCTTAAATTATATAAAAAAATATTAAAATTTTTTAATTAAAATTATTTTTTTTATCTTCTTTTGAAAGAAATGAGATTTTTAAAAATATTGATAATAATCCATAAAGATTGAAGAAACTTATCAATGTGAAGAATGATTGGAATCTTGTTTAATCTGTTGCAGACTTTGTTATCAATGTTGTATCTTTGTTCTTCAGACATCTTCGCCCTCATCAATTATGTTGGCTTTGCTACTTGGGTATGTAGGATTTACTATAAGAAATTAAGAAATAAAAATTCCATTTTATTTTATTTTATATCATGTTGATTTCTATAAAACATTTTAAAATATATATAAATTTTAAAGAAGTTTATTACAATATATTATTTTTTTATCCATTTTATTAGAATTAAATTTTTACAAAATGTTATCTGTTAAAAATTTATTCAAGATATTATTTATTTAGAATTTTTCATTCTTCATCTATTTCTCATAAAAATAAACTTCATGTATGGATTGGATTAAAAAAAAGAAAGAATATTAATCAAGAATATCAAAAAGAAATTATTAGAAGATCTCTTCTAAGAAATTTCATAATATCATCTTAACACAAAATTTTTTTATTGAAACAATAATATGAAACCATTTGCACAATTCTAATAAAATTATAATTGTTTCTCATTATATTTCAAAAAATTGTATTGAATATAGACCACATGTAGAACACTAATACCTGTTTCGCTAAAGCGAAAATTATTAGCACAACCGGACGAGTGACAATTTTCTAATTGGCTCATACTGCTCAGTATAATTGACAGTATTGTCCGACTTTATTGTGAGATATAAAACATACTCATTTTGTCATATCGACTAACTGTTGCTTTAATACTTGTGCTTAAAATACTTATAAACACATTTAATTTGGTTATTCATTTGCTAAAACGCGATCGTTTGTTATCATTCTTTGTTTTAACTCTCATGACTATAAAAATTGAGATGCAAACAAAAATTTAATGAAACTAGGAAAATAAGGAAAAATACAATAGAATAAAAAATTGCAAAAATTGATGATATTAAAATATTTTGAATTTCATTTAAAAAAATGTAAAAAAATACAAAAAATGGAATACTTTTTTTATTGCAGTTAAGTATAGGTGTCTCTGTTTTGTGCCTACCATGGTTGAGATGGTCTCAGCCGAATTTATCTAGACCCATCAAAGTGAATCTCTTCTTCCCCATAATCTACATCCTAGCAACCCTCTTTGTAACTATTGTGCCCATGTACGCTAGTCCTGTGGAAACAGGTATATTTCATCTGGATTTTTTTATAATTACTTTATTCTATGAATATATTTAATTTAAAATAAATTTGATTTCTTTTAGGATATGGTTGCTTGATGATCCTCTCATCCATACCTGTATATTTTATATTTGTCGCATGGAAAAATAAACCGAAATTCTTCCAGAAAGGAGTCGGTAAGTATAAGTTAAATAAATTTACAGGAGAAAAAATTCCATTACAAATAAGATACAGAATTTTGTATTTCAAGTTTGGATCGTGTGAAAAATCAGAGATTTTTTTATATACACACAATTCTTTTTATATCAGCACTGATGATAGATCTGTTTTATACGTAGTCTGTGGTTCTATTAACAAAAAAGAATATCCAATTGGTCATTTTGATAAACCGAATTAGTTTGATAGTTATAGTTGAGTTTTTATAGTTCTTCTTAAGTTATCTTTATGTTAAGTTATTGAAAAAAAAAATAGGATTTTTTGTTCCGTTTCTGTTTAATTGCAATCTATTCCCGCAGGCGCCGTTACCAAAACATTGCAGAAGATGATGGTAGTCGTCGGACCAAAGACTAAGGTTCAAAAAAGAAAAGATACACTTTGACATAATTTAATTCTCTTCATGTCACGCATGTTTATCATTTATTAATTTTTAACATCGATTCGCCTAAGCTTATTGTTTTCCAATTATCATGCATGTTTATCATTATTTTATTTTACAAGTATAATTTTTACGAGTAATGTAATATATTATTAAATATCAGTCTTATCATCTTATGTAGTTTTTTAGTGTATTATAATTTTCATATTCATAATCAATGTTTAATTGTTTAAGAAAAAAATACTTTATCAATATTTTTTTTAATAATAAATCTTCACAATATTGTCATATGGTTTTCTTCAAATGTTGAAATTTTCAGGAGAATTTTTTAAATCGTGTTTCGTCTGAGTTTGCTCAAACATTATTCTCCTTTACGTTTGCATGTTGCACTCACATAATCAGCATCACGCACACTACTCGTACAGAGTGCTCTTATACAGAGTATCGTTACTAATTATTGATTGTGAAATCAAATAACAAAGTCCGACTACAGATTTTTTTAATTTTAATTTTTTGGTCGTAGTGTCGTCAATTAATCAATTGATTTTAAAATCTATTGAGTTACAATTTTGAATAAATCTTAAATTATCTCTTATTTAAAATAATAAATTGAAATTCTTGAAAAATTATAAAAACTATTAAATTAAAAAAAAGAAAATTAAAATTATTTCAATATTTGACGACACCACATGGAAATTAAGACTTTTACTAACCATCTTTTTCTAGAACGCATAATTTAATATAAATTAAAAAACTAAATAATTATAATTATTGTTTTCAGTAAGCATCACAAAGTTCCTGCAGAAAATAATACTGGTCGTTGGCAAGTCGAAACCCGCTCAGGTTTAACCGCATGTTTAGAATGGATCCTCAGTCTTCACAACGATGACTTCTTATTCCAAGAGAACCAAATATTGCTCAGAGAGCAGTGTTCTTTGTTTTAAAAATATTTTTTCATATTTATCTGGAAAAAAAAATTTGAGAAATCTACGTAGAATTTGAAATAAGAGTTTATACATAATTGAGTCTCAAAATATCTGGTTATATTAGATATTTATTTTTTATTAATATTTTAATGAAAAATATTAATAAAAAAAGAACAACTTGATATTAATTTTTCACATTTTTATTATTTTATTCCATGATGATATTTTAAATGTTAATGATTGTTTAAAAAGAAAATAAAAAGCATAGTGAAAAATCATATTTTAAAAATTATGTATTTAGTCTAATATAAATTCTACAATAAATTCTCTCAAATTTGTAATTTAATAAAAAAGATATAAGTTTCAGAATAAATACATTCCAACATTATTAATTATATAAATTATATTTCAAAATTTGGTATGAATTTAAATAATATTTATTTCTCTGAGCGTAGAAAGGTGTCCTGACTAGAGACAGCCATATCAAATCAGGATACTTATTAATAAATAATCTCAAAGACTGGTTCTCTCGTTTGGTTGTCATCTTTGCTAAACTGGTATCAAGATTTCCGCGGTAATTTATCATTGACGCGTTTTCAAGGAAGGTATAACATCATAAATAACTAATGACCACAATATTGTATTTTAACATAAAAAGGTACTGACAATAATTGATAATTGTCAGAAGAAAATATGATTTACTCCTTCATTGAAAACGTGGATACGACTTGAAAGAGACATTTTATTGTTATTATATACCATTTCATTGCACATTATATCATCTTCATTTTTGTAATTCCAGCCTTCGTTTCAAGTTTTACATTACTGAATAGTAGTTTTAATTCATCTTTGACTATAATTAATTTATTTCTTTCTTCTTTTTACTTCTTATAAATATTTAAAGACATTAATTCTTTGTAGTCCAAGTAATAGATACCAACTTGTTCCAAATTATTTTTATTATATGTATGTTATCTATGTTATGTTATTATATTATAATTATATAAAATATTAAAATTAGAAAAAGAATAAAAAATAAAACAAAATACGAAAGACACTTCTATATTGGACTACAGAGGATTAATTATATAGTTTTATATTTAATATGAATATCAGTTAGAATTTTTTAATTAAAAAAAAAAAAAAAATGAATAGTGAAACGAAGGATGGGAATATTTTAACGCGCTGGCACTCGATCGCATAATACAATAATCATGTTTTACTGCCACTATTGTTGGCGCGTACATTGTAAGTACATTATAAACACATCATAGATTTATGAAGCTCTAATTTTGCGAGCAAAATTTCGATCCATAAGAAAACCGGACAACCACTCGAGTTACTCTGACTATATGAATATTCTTTTTCTTTTAATTTAATTTTATTAGATCAGGTGTTTAATCGAAAATCTAGTTTTGCATCTGTCTAAAGAACAGAGCAAACTTACGAGCATACCAATTTTAGAATTTTTATACTTTTTTAAGCGTAAATTGAAATCTTTAAGAAAGTTTTTAATTAATCACCTAGAATTCATATGTTTTTAATCATTCCTTCTATTTCCTTTTTTTTTCTTTTTATAATGAATGCATGCAGTATGAATGTACAAGAGATACTTTGTAAAGAATTGTGAAAGATTATATTAGATATAATGTGAGTTTTAATCTTCAACTGGTAGGATAGGCTCAAAATAAAGTTTTTAAAATCTTATGTGTAGATATATATAATTGTATTATGCATATATTATGTTACGTTAGATAATATTAGAAATATGTACAAAATGTGAATTTATTCCATAAATGAAAGTTTATTTTTTGTACTTGATGGAAGAAATATAGTAAATAAGGATGTTACAAATCTGCTATATGAAATATAATATAATATATAAAATATAATACAAAATATACATATAATCAATTTGCTTTATTAAATATTATAATCCAATAGTAATTCCACTGCATTTCTTCCATCTATATAATAATAATTATTTACTATTTTGTATTATTTTATCTTTAATTTACCTCGAAACGTGAAACGTACTATAAAAAAAATTGATTTGTAAAAAAAAAAAAAAAGAAATAATGAATTGAATTAATTAAAATTCAAGAAAGAGATCTCAGCCAGTTGAGGATTGATGATTCTGCTTATATTTAACCGTTGATACAACGAAAAAATTGCAGAATATAAATATCGCAAAACTTTCCTTTAATCTTTATTAAACATCAGACAAGATATTGAAAGAAGAAATTATCAGATAGCTCGTAAGATTGTCCTGTCCAATTAACGAGTCTCATTTAGTCAAATTACTTAATGCTTTATCACATCTTTTATCATTCATGAATGTCGTTGTTTGTGTATTGTGATTTTTATGTATCATGTGCATGTATACATGAGCATTTTTATTTTTGTAAATATTAATTCTTTAAAACGACGCACGGACATTTCAAGTAAAATATTTCTTTCTTCATAGATAAAATTAAAAAATGCGACGATTATGTAACTTATTTTAGCATCTTAACATATCCAAAAAAAAAAAAAAACATATAAATTGAAATAAAAGATATAAACATTTTATAAATTGTTTCTTATATATATGTATATATTGCTTTTTGCTGATCTAAAAAAAGTTATCATGTCGTTGTATTTTTTCCGATATTCAACAGTTTTTAATTTTTCTTAAAAGAAATGAAGAAAGAATATAAGACCAGTGATTTTATTTCTCTTCTGAAAATACTTACAAATTTTGATAGTTTTTAAAATTTTAAGATTTTTTAATGATCAAAAATCCACTGAAATTTTTAATCAAAATGATTATTTAAAAAAAAAAAGGAAAACAACAATGCGAGAAACGATAAAAATTAGTTTTATCAAAGTCAAGAGAAATGATAAAATTTCAACATATCTGTAATAAAATTCTAGGACCAAGTTTTTTCTAAAAAAAAATGTTCTCTTGGAACCAAAACTCGCTAAATGAAAGAAACGTCTTGGTGCGTCCACGCATAAGATTTTAAAGTAATTTAATTTTATCATAAAACTCGGCGATTCGCTTATTTCAAATCTTTTCAAATTTTTTTCAAAAAATATATATCTGGTGGTCAAAATGTCTAATGCTCAATATAATTTTTAAATAAATTTATTTTTTATTTGAATAATCAAAAATAAATAGAAAATATTTTCATAAATAAAAAATTAAATTGATGATGACTGATCTGGACAATAATTTTTTTTTCGATATTTTTTAATTTCTATACAAATATTTCCATTAAAAAAATGTTAGTTGCATAGAAAAACGAATCGTTGATGTTCTCAATTACAATTAAATTAAGTTTCCCGTGATTTATCTATGTGTTTTTTTTATGGGATACATTTCGACGATCATAGCAAATCTGCATGAAAACTCATCAGGGTGTCTATCGACGCGTGGCCTAGTCAATCCTCGACATTTCAGTATTTCTGATGTTAGATCTAAATCTCAGATCTAGATCAGAGTATTTAATAAACCAAGAATAGTTGTAAAAAAGCTAGGTGAATCTCTTTCGAAAAAAAAAAAAAAACATTAAACTGGAAAGAATCTGAATAAACAGAAAAAATCGAAACTTTTAAATTGCAAATTGCAAATTTTTGCAATTAATTACACTTAAGTATATCATTCAATTTAAGATAATTTTTTTCTTTCAGTTCGATTCTGAATCAATCATATAATTAATTAATTTAATTATATTTTATTTGATTATAATTAATTTAATTTGGCTATAGATTATATTTTAAAAAAATTTCAAAAGAAGAAGAAAGGGAGAACCAACGCTATGACTGACACTAGCGATAGCAATTTTTTAAATAAGTTATAGTTAGAAAAGAAATTGTATTTTTTTACAAGCGTCGATGGCCACTCAGACACATGACAATAAGCATTTATTAATTAATTAGTCAGCAGTAAGTAAGATAAAAAAATTACGAAAAAAAAAAAGACAGAAAATGAAGAGTGGAAACATTCGCCAGAATTCGATATTTGTATTATTTTTATGTTGAAAAATACCAGCGTGTATTTGAAATAGCTTGCGAAGAAGAAAAGCATATTTAAACAATTTATTCTCTCGTGGTTGCGTTGTTTTCATTTGAATTTCCAAAATCTTCGATACTGAAAATTGAGATTAAATATTTAAATAAAAAAGAGAGGTTGTATTATTTTTATATTGTATATATAATAATAATATAACAACGTAGAGGCAAAGTAGAATGTAATGTGAAAAGAGAATGGATCGTATTGAGGATCGTAAGTGAAATTAATTCTTAAAAATCAGGAAATCTGTAAAAAAAAAAGAAGAAGAATTATAAATTATGATTAAATTATGATAAAGATGAAAGTAAATGAAAGATTGGTTTAGGAAAAGAGAGTGATATTAAGAAATGAAAACATTGCAATCACGTTTGCGAATATATAAAATATATAAATTCTTGTTGAAATGATTAAGAAAAGAAAAAAAAGTGTGAAAATCTGGCAATAGCTTAGGATCTAGACGAGAAAATGGAAATTGGAGATCTTATGAGACAAGCAAATTGTGACAATATATTATATTGTATAATACGTGTGTTACTTCCGCCAATCCCTTTCATCCTGTAACATAATTTCTTGTTGAAATAAATAATATCAGCTTTGTGAAAAAAAAACAATGATATCATATAAAAAATAAAATATGGTTAATAAGCTTCTGCAATAAAAAATGTTGAAAAAAATTTATGAGTACAAAATAAATAAATTAGTGAATGTAAATGTAATATAAAAATATTAAATGTTGCAAAAATATTGGAAACATTTTTTTTTTGACAAAAAAAAAAGGAAGACTTGTATCATGATGAAAGGCCTTGAAATATGCATATATTGAAGTATATTTTCAGTTGAAAATATATTAAAAATAATTTTATAATGGGTTTCAAAAATACAATAACAAAAACAATAAAAAGATTTTGGTTATATGGGCGTCTATATTTGTATGTATAAACATATAAGTTATAAATATATAATGCTTACATATTTATAACTTATATACAATATATATATATATATATAACATATATATGTGTATATATATATATATATTTTATAATTTTGTTCATAATAGTTGTACAACATATATATTACAAAAGAAAAATTTCATTTGGCTTCGTCGACGCGTCAGGAACAAAAATTTGCTTCTTCCTGTTTCAATACATACACTAATTTTTATTAGAGACCACGTAAGAATGAAAAAAATCAATTCTAAAAATATAAATTTTCTAAGACAATCTTGGTTAATACTTTTAATATGATTTGTTTACAAAAAAAAAAGAATCATAATTTTGTGTTACCTTAGAAAATTATTTTAATTTAATTGCACAACTCGTTTTAAAAAGATAGTGCCATTTTTTTTTAATAGTGCCGTTATATTTTATTCATTAGAATTGCCATCAAACATCAAATTTAGTCTTCTTAGGTCAAAAAGATTCATATAATTCGATGAACTTGCATCGAAAAAATAAGATTATTATTCCTCTCTCTCTCTCTCTCTTTTTTTTGACAATAATTTAATTTATCAAAAAATATTTTTGAGCGATATATGATTCATTAAAATCGAGAGATAAATGAAAAGAAAATTCACAAAAAGAAACCGAAGATATCGTCGATGAAACGCAGATGCAAAAAACGCGGGAAATTAAATTAGCGATTAATCGCACAATCTAAATAACTAAGTTGTTTTTTTAAACTGGCCTCGATCCAACGAGAATTCACACAAATCTGGAGGCAATAGTATTTGTAATAAATAGTATAAAGTAAATCAAATCAGATAAATTATTATTTAATCATTTATATTAATTTTTTCTATATAGTTATAGTTACAAATTAAGAAAATTACCACATCAAAAAATAATCACTATCATTAATAAGATCATAAAAAATTAATTTTTTATTTTCTATAAAAAAAATAAAGAAATTAATTTATTTCAAATACTATTTTAACCTCTATTTCACTCACTTCGTAAGAAATCCGTTTCGAGAATTCCATGGCGGAAAACATTATATCTACACGTCATTCCATTGCATTTTAGTCTTTTATTTTACGCAGTTGCACGTGGCAGCGGATAAAAAGGAGTGTGGAAGAAGGTATACGATATAAATACAATGATAATCTCATGCGGATATTTCCGCCATCTCAAGAAAAATTCCCCATAATAATGGGGTTTCTTCTTTGCTAACGCTTATTTCTTTCTTGCACCTATACAAACACGCATATCTACTCCTAATGTAGTCGCTTCCTATTCGTATAGAATTATATAGCTATCGTTTAATATCGCTATCGTATATATTATGTACAAAGGAGAACTTTCACGTGCTTGCACGGAGCCTCAACATTGCTGACGTTTATCAAGACTCCTTTTCGAGAAAATGTAACTAGCATTTTCTGATGACAAGAGTCATCATATAATCATTGCACCAATTACAAAGGAATAACAATAAGCGATTTGTGTACTGGCAATCATATGTAAAATAACATTTTTTATTAAAAAAAAAAAAAAACAAAATTGTGAATTTTCATTTAAATTTGTTCTAAAACAAAAATTTCATTCGATTAATAAAAATAATTAAATCAACATATTATTTATGCACTGAAAAGTAATATAATTATAAGTAAAAATATAGAGAGCTAATTACTAGATTTTATAACTAGTAGTTATTCCTATGCAATTTAGTAACTACAAACGCCTCTCAGAGTGTCCAACTTCCACTTGCACTTAAATCATAAACGAAAAATGAAACAACAATATACATTTACACGAAAAAGTGGAATGGTTTAATATTTGCGTCATCACTTTCCCTCTCTATAATTGACCAATAAAAAAACATTCTGTTTCTTGTTTTATCGACATAATATGATGAAAAATGATTAAAAAGGAAAAGGAAAAGAAAAATATTAAATTTCTATATAATTTATACATGATGTAAAAAAAGAAAAAAACTAGCGAATAAACGAAGATATATATCTTCTAAATGAAGAATAAAAAAAACATTATCTGGCGGACGTTAAACGAGATTCTACAGCAATTGTCCATCAGAATTCGAGGTACTTATATATGAGAATATTTCTTTGTTTGTTTTGATACGTACGAGTAACGTCGTCTTTCTTCGTTAGACACGACCGATATTTTTTTTCGAATACCCGGTAGCTCGCAAAAAGATTAATAAATTAATAAATGGAGGACATTAGACAAAATCACAGTTGAAAGCACTGAGAGATTCCTTTCATAATCGGAAATATCTGGATGATACGATAATATCCCATGAATGGAAATCGAACTACCGGTATTTTTACTTATGCGATATTCTTTTTCCTCGTCGGTAATTAATTGTTTACATGCTAACTTACGATATTAAGAGTAATGCAAAATTACGTAACTAATCTAGAACCATCTCGACGATTCGAGAATTAATCTAATCTTCAATGATCTTTCATTAATCTTTTAATTTTTGGATATAAGTTATAAATTTTCTAAATTAATTTAAATAAGTGATGGACAAGTCACTAATTTTCTGAACTTCTTGATAATTCATTACATATTTGCGATTTTTTTCCCTTTACTCCTCGAAATAATTTGGAAATAAGATTAAATGATTCTCGATATTGTCGTAGATGGTTAAATAATGAAAATTCTACCGCAATTTGTACGAGAGACACGGTGTTGCATTGTGAGCGATTACAAACTCACGATTCGACCAATAAATATTTTTATCGATTTTTTTCTCAACTTATAAAATCGATATGAAAACATCATTTATCGATCGAATCGAGTCGAATGATAGATATGATCAATAGGAGGTCGCACCGTTATTCGTGGATTAATTAATAATACATATTTTTTTTTTAAATTACTAGATCGATACCGCTGAGACATACACATTTGTTTATCCTAAATACATAGTAGTATATAAATATTTCTAGTAAATGGGCTGCTAAGCAAATGCTTTGTGAACAAATTATTCAATAAAAATCATACATAAATTATCATTATCTAAAATAATTATATCAAATTTAAATTATATATCATATATACATACAAATACATATATATGTATGCATACATATACAAATTCATAAAAATTAATTACTTATCAGTCCATTCATAATTTATCTCGGCATTATATATAATACAATACTTAAAAAAAAAAAAAAAAAAAAAAAAAAATTTACGAGAATCAAAGACTAATAAAACGAGCCATGTAATTGCAATAATTTATCAATAATCTTGAAAGAGATTTCTTTTTCTTGGTTCGCTATTAGCCTCATGTTCTCGTTTACATACTTATAGCCAATTCTTTTTTTCAATAGCATAACAAATTCTCCTCAACTCAGATTATAAATGAATCTTAGTGTATGCGTTTAATAGCATTCATATGCTTTGTTATCTGTGCGATTCATCGATTTTTTTTCTTGAAAAGGTCTTGGAAATATTCGATAAGAGTATATTTTAATATACTACGAACTGAATCATTTATAAAAAAGAAAACTGAATCGCATATCAATTTGTGCGTATCTCAGGACGGGTTTCTCCTCGTTGAAAACCATTCGTACTTAAAAAGAATTATATATATATATATGTATATATATATAATATATATATACACACAAACATCCGTCAAAAAGTAAAAGTATCAAAACACAGACTTTTAATGCTCCTTAAATGCATCTACTCGGTTCGAGTTTCACTTGAGAAGAAAATTGAACTAATTAGGCAGTCGACAATTACACTGCTCACAAAATAATGAACTTAAATTGTAATTTATATTATAATCTGGAGTTTTCAAGATATAATTTGAGTATAGGATTCAGTGACTACTTTGAGCAATGCAATGTACATTCCAAAATAAAATTGGAAGATTGTCAATCAAGAAAGAATACATTGATTATAAATAAATTTCGATTGAATTTTAAATTATTCTATATTTCTATACTAAAAATAATCAGAGGATCATGTATTCAAAAAAAAAAAAAAAAAAAAACTAAATATCAAGAATACTAGGAATATCTTTAAAAGTAATATAATAATAAAAAAAATATCTTTAGTCATTATTCTAACACAAGCGACCCTGTGATTATTTTAAGCAGCGAATACAATTAATTTTAAGTAAAAGATTCGTTAAAAAATTAGAATGCCACTGGAACTTGCTCCAAGAAACGAAAGAAAATTTTTTCGGTTCCATCGGAGCATTTTTTTCACAGTAAATTTTTATCATATTACAATTTTCACGCGTATATTTTCTTTATCCGTTAATAACATTCTTACTATCATTATCGCATGTGCACGCGCCTATCGACTGCTCTAAGTACACATACAAAATTATATGCACGTGACCCCAATTACCGATATGTAATTGCGCCATTCGTAAACATATTTACGCGAACATTGCACACATGCTCGCGTGTGAATGCTCGAAATCACGGTCGTATTCGTGTGCATTAAGTGTACATAGACCAATTGAATAAAGAATACAGTTCAGTAATGGCTGTAAAACATAATAAGAATTTAATATCCAAACGTCATCTTCCATAAATATCTACTATTGCATTTTAATTCAATAAAAAATAAATATCAAGCGCTGCACACGCAAAAATAAATATATTTTGCGATTAATTTCATTCATAAAGAATTTCATATTTCGATGTAATAACTACAGTTGCATCCACTATTTCTTTGCAACAAGAGCAACATTTCTCTTGGATTTTTAAGATTAGGAGGCGCTATGTTCTATGTTACTCTTATTACAAACGTATTTGAACGTATCATTCTCGCAAGTATCAACGTATTCGTCGCTTCTTGCTCCGAGAAACCTGAGAAAACATGTGTCATGTGCTTCTGGTGCTGAAAATGCCTCTTCTCAGCTAGCCCTCTTATAGATGAGTGTGAATCTTATGAGATTGCACACCAAAAGTCGGCGCCAAAGTTGCGGAGTTCAGTCAGGCATCATTTTTTGTTGTTTTTCCTGTTTCAAAGCAGCTTCGGGCAGCATCTGAGAGCTCGTCGACGTCGTCCGCAACGACGACGTCGCATAGACGACGATGTCGGTTGATTTACACTATTTGCATTCACCTTGGATCAGCTGGCTGGCATCTCCGAGTTTTGGCTCTGCGACAATTCCAGTAGATGACACTCTGATAATGGTATCTGTCTTGTACGAGCACTTTGCTTTTTCTAGAGTAAAAAAAAAAAAAAAAGAAACGAATCATTATAATTAATTGATCGAATAATTTTAACGTTCTAATATATAATTACTATACGAGTTCAAAAATTTTATAAAGCATCTATCATTTTTATTAACTTAATTGATTATTCGAATTATAATTTAAATATATACACTAAAATAAATTACCTTTGTTGATTATGGAATGGATAATATTTCTTTTTTTAATTTCTTTTTAGTTTAGACATCAACATTTTAATAATATATACAAGCCAAAGAAAAAGATTCACCTGTCTTCGAAATGGGAAGCAGCCTCTATTTTCGTTATTTGGTGGTGGATGGTTGATCAATAGATCAGGAGTAGGTGTATTGTTAGGACCTAACACGTTCAGTTCCTTAAAACACTCAGTCTCTATCATCTGGAACAAAGAGGGCCAGTTTTACTGCGCAGAAAATAGAATCTCTTTGATCGAACGAAGCATAAATCTTTATGATAAACGCAACTGCAATATAGATTGCTTTGAATGCTAAAACTGGTTTACTGGAACGATAGCAGACTGCCTATGACGTACAAGGAACACTTTTGGTGTGCTATATTTTTCGATGTAAATAGAAAATACATTTCGATACTATAACTATATCAAGATGTTTGTTCCTCTCCCCTCTTTTTCTCTCTTTCTCTCTCTCTGAAAACCGATATTAATATTGAAAGTACGTTAAAAGATTTACCTCGTTCTGCCATGGGATAGACACGCTACCAGTATTGAATTTGCTATAGAAGGTATCATCGGTGGCATCCAAATTGACACCTTTCACTGTAGAAAATTGCTCAATGTCCAATACATCTTTAGCATACACCGCATGAGGCTGTAAATAACATAAGTAAATATATAAAGTGTTATATAAAATTTTAATATTTTTGACTTATTTTTAATAACTATTCATATTAAAGTTAATTATATTTGCTGTAATTTTATGATTTTGCATCATAATAATTATATATTTAAAAAATGCCATTATTCCCAAATAAGGAAAGTATAAAAGGCAAATTAAAATTTGAACGACACCTACTCACATCCGGCACAAACGGCGGTTCCCACATACCGGCCTCGACCCTCTTCCAGTTTAAACACTGAAAGAAGTTATGCAACTTTACTTCCTTGGCGCCGTGTCTACCGCACTTGCAACCCAGTCTGTTCTTCGGGCTCTTTTTTAATAATTGCTGACACAAACTCTTCGCCTCCTCGGTAAACTTAGCGGAATACCTTTCTTGATCTTCTTTTACCCTCCTGTCCACTTCTTCCCGCTTCACCTTTTCCTTCCTTGCACGAAACGGAGCTTGACCCTCTATCATCTCGTACAGAAGACATCCAAAACTGAACCAATCAGGTGAAAATGTATACTTCTCATTGTCAATCACCTCTGGTGCCATATATCCAACTGTACCAACTCTTCCTGTCACCATGTCGCCCTCTGTTATCTCCACAGCCAGACCAAGATCAGATATTCTTACATGGCCATGATCATCTAGCAGAATATTCTCTGGTTTACAATCTCTATAAACTATTCCTTGTAAATGCAAATGCTCCAGGCCACAGACCACCTCGGCTGCATAGAACCTGGCACGATTGATGTCGAAACCAGGCTCACCGCCCATGTTATAAATGTGAAACTTCAAATCTCCACCGTTCATAATTGTCAGAACTAGACACAATGCATCCTTGGTCTCATAGGCATACGCTAAGGACACGACGAATTTAGAGTTGATCTTTTGCAATATATTCTTCTCTATGAGTACCATGGCTTCCCCCTTTCGTTTTTTGATCCGTTTTTTCTCCAATTTCTTGCACGCATACATTTTTCCTGTTGCTCGTACTTGACAAGCGCATACCTCGCCAAACCCACCCTTTCCCAACACTCTGTACATGCGAAAGGTCTTGTACGTGACTGGTTGGGCCTCCAGCCACTTCCATTGAAGATACCTGAGAAAAGAGAGAGCGATTGTTAGGATATGAGAAATGGCATTGATAAAACACTACAAGTATTGCAGACAAATATTTGTCGATTAGAGAACTTTTAATGGGACGCTTTGTCGGCGAGATAAAGATGTAGATGATTGACAGGTTTCATTGGAACTGTAAGTGGAAGATTGGAATGGTTATTTTAATTAATCATGCTATAATAATTACGTTCAATAATTATTCATATAAATTAATTTAACTTTTGATAATCACTATTAGCAATAAATTATTATTTTTTTCTTCATCTAAAGCTATATTAAAATTTGAAATATTTAAACTGATAACTTCTCATTACCATATTTCATTTTAAACATTATCAAACATTAAAAATAAATTATACTTTTTATTTAGCGTTAGTGGAAAATAATATTCCGTTGAATCTCTGAAAAAATAATTCCTCAAATGAATAAATCTCAACGAAAGACCAACCGTCTTTTAAAAGAAAAAACTTCAGTTTGAGTTAAATTACCTATAGAAATAAAAGCTGGTTTGGAAAGCTGAAAAAGGCTCGCCGGCGAGGAAGTTTTTCACGGTCTGCGCGATCTCCACAAAGAGCTCCTTGCCGCCAGTGCTGAGCCTCTCCTCACACTGGGCGATCAAAGAATCGTTTAGGATGTCGACGACCTCTGAGCCCTCTCTCTTCAGGTATTGCTCGAACAGGTCCTTGGCCAGCTCGGTCCGATTCTCATCCATCTCGATCTCGTATTTCTCGATGGCGTCCAGAAAGAGATTGTACCGATGGTAGGATGGTTTCTTGTCCTGGCAAAATTGCCTGAACAACAGTCTACCAATCGGTTGCTGATCCACCACATAGCTGTACCTGATGTCTGCATCAATGAAACGGATAAAGGATTAATTAACGCTTGTAATTCCTTTTCAAGTTCTTTGAAAATGTACAGAGTATTTCACAATCGAGATACGAGATGTTGGAATTAAAACAAATTTAATACAATTAATGTAAATATATTCTATAATAGAAATTTCAATTTTCAATTTTTTTTCTTTTTTGTATGTTACAATTTCTTAAGGAAGAAATCTAAAATCATTCTATTATATCTATGTTTGTCTATATTATGAAAGATATAAAATATATATTAAAGAACGTTATATTTTATTTCTATGTTATAAGTCGTATATTTTTATATTATACGCATAATTTACTCATTTAAATTTGAAACGCTTTCTATCACCTCTTTCACATACATATTTGATGTATATAAATTTACGTGGAACATCTTGGAAAGATAAAAAGCACTTCTATTAAAAAAAAAAAAATCGACGTATAAAATATACTTCATAAAACACTCTCTATAATCAGTCGGAAGCGAACGTTTTAACGGCGAGAAGTCTAAACGATTTCTCAAGCATCAATCACTCAATTACACTTCGTGTTAATTTCTTTATGAGTACTCGATGGGCTCCCTTCGGTTCTCAATTATGAAACGACGCATTTCGAATCCAAATGGGATTAATCGAGTTGTGCGGAATATTCTTGACGCGTGATCCCTGATAATCTATGGCCAATTTCGACACGATTTCGCCGATTATCGGCAGCTCTGAAATCCCGCCATTTTGCTCTTAACGGATTGGACCTTGACTGCAGAGAATTCACTTCGATTCCTCGCGAAGCGATATATCGATTCGTGTTTTCGCGATCGATTAATTTTAGGGAATTTAATGTTACTAGAAGTATGTGCAAATATTTATCTTTACTAAATTGGTTAACTCTTTATAATGATGTTTTTTAAATAATTTTTAAAGAAAATATATATGTTTGTTGATTAAATTAAATTCTTTACAGCAAATAATTTTTTAATTTATTTCTCAATGGTTAAAATGTTATATTAATACATTATATTAAAATAAAATATTACAACATATTAAGTATGATATTTAAATTGGCTTGCTGATTATTAAATCATAAATATAAATTAAAATTCATTACTGTTAAATAATGACATAATTAATTATCAAATATATTTTTACAATTACTTATTATTAAATTATCTATAAAAATAAAAATCCTCAAGTGACATGTATAATAAAATATAACAACAAATAGTTATTTAAATTATATCTTAACTAATTCTTTCTAAGAAACTCATCAAATTATACTATTATCCTGTTGTACAATTTCTCATCAGTTTCACAGAAGAAATAAATTTGAAAGAAACAAAAATCCCTAATCTACCAATAAAAAGAGATGAAATCCATCTCTATATCATACACCAGAGAAACAACAATCTACAGGATTACACCTAATCCAACAAATCTTCTGCTCAATAACCAGGAAACTCTTCCAGCAATTCCCTCTCCCCTCCCCAAATCCTTTAGCGATCCATCCAATTTCAATCACAAAACACCCCACGAAACTCGTTGTTCCACGATCAATCAACCATGGCTCATCAATCAAACCGTAATATCTCACCCCCTAAGACCATGTAATTCGAAGCGTGAGGCACTTCTGCCATGAAAAGAGACACTTTCGCCGCCTTGGGCACTCATCACGGCTTAATTAACCGGCGACAACGTGGGCAGAACAGTTTCTTATCTTGCTATTATAACCTCTCCTCGTCGTGACGTTTTTTTCGCGTGAGATTCAATAATCCGGCGCGAGGTCGCCCGAGGGTTACGTGTTGATTAATCATGAGATTCATGGAGGGAGGAGGAGGGAGAAGGGGGGAGAAGCCCAGGGAAGAAGTATACGACAGATATCGCGTCCTAGTTCCTAAAAAAAAAAAAAAAAAAAAAAAATCGAGATTGAATATTGAACAGTATACGAGTTGACACTTTTATGAGAATATTTTTCGATTGTTCGATATAAATTGATATAATAAAATAAAAATTTTTGTGCAATTACAGATTACAATTCTGGAGACTTTTATGAGAATATCTTTTGCTTGCTCTAGAATAACAGAGCGAAAGAGTGGAATTAATGAATGATTAGATGATTGGAATTTCAAAATGTATGGAATGAGCGTATATAATAATTTTTGTATATAATAATTTGTTTATTTCTATTTATCTCTACTTCTTAATACTAATATAAATTACTTTACGTTGTATATCGTGTTATTTTACAATTGATGCAATACAATTTTTTTTTTTCTCACTCACAACACGATTCTATCGTCGAGATCGAGAGATCGAAAGTTCGTGAACCCGCGACAAACACACAAAGAGGAGCCAAAGATTTTAATTGGCGCGTCTGTTCCATATCTTTCCTCTCTCTCTCTCTCTCTCTCTCTCTCTCTCTCTCTCTCTCTCTCTCTCTCTCTTGCTCGTTTATCCCACTTATCGGCGTCATCTTATTATCGTTATCGGTTGCCGGATTAGAATAACAGGATTGAAAGGTTAGTCGATCGTTTCGAGTGAATATAGACAAGGAGGAGAGGAGGAGGGGAAGAGAGGATACAGTGAAACTCCATTTAGTATCCGACTCCATGAAGGTCTAATTAACCTAATGTGTTCATGTAATAAGAGTTCATTGATTTTCTTCGTTACTTTATGACTTCTTTGCTCGGGCAATGAGCGTTCAACAGGATCGAACGAAATATAGAAATGGCAATAAAAATCAGCAGAAAAAAAAAAAGAAGTAATGTAGAAGATCAAGTGGAAAGAAACGAGCATAGGGGAAAAAAATTTTAATCGAGTGAATGAGAATCAATTGTGATAATATTTAAGATTTGATCGACAATTTCCTTTTTTTTTTTTTTCTTTCTTGATGCCACAATATCATCATTTTGCTACGGTGAAATTAATTTAATTCTTGTTTTTAAACAGAAAAATCTAATGGAATCGTACGTAAATTATTGGTTTGAAATTCTAATGGAATTTTACTGTTTATCGATATAGAAATCATTGGTGCATAGAGCACTGTTCATTGTATAATTTAAAAAAAAAAAAAAAAAACAAAGTAATAATTCTTTTTCTTCTAATAAATGGAGTTTATATATAAAAGAAATAAATGAAAATTCCAAATCAAATCTATCGCAAATGATAATGTAATATATTCACGAGATAAAATACTCACCCAATTTATCTTTTAGGCCTATGCACTGGGAAATGTGCGGGAATTGGAGTATCTTCCGCCATTTTTTACTCTTACCCTTGTTGCTGTCACCACCGCCTGAAAAAAGAAGGATTAATAATTAGAATTAAAAAAATCTTGAAATACAATACTTTTTTTTTTTTTTTTAATCAGATAAGTCAATGAATCACGAAATAAATCTTGTATAATTAATTCACAACGATCAAGAGATTTCGTTATTTTATCAATGATTACCACTACATAAGGAAAAATAAATTGGCGAGGCGAGCGGCGATTTTCCTGGCTCGAAGCGTTTCAATTATGCAACGATTCATGTCTTGCAACGATCGCTAATTAAAACTGCAATAGAGGATCTCCGTTTCTGCGATTCAACGTTACAAAGTTAGGCGTTGGTAATTGGCGAACGTTGCTAGATAATTTGACTTTAACCGTGGAAAACAATTTCGTAATCTCGGAGAAAGAAAAATAAAAAAAAAAAAAAAAAAAATGCACACAAACGGATAAAAATCAACGAATAAAAATAAAATTGAGAAAATGAAATTGCGTATATAGTATCTATTTTTTTCAATTTTTTTTTTTTTTTTTTGTTTAAATATTACCCGTGAAAAATTGGAGATAATAATATTTCGAAAGATTTATAAAAATAAGATTGGAGAATACGATATCATATTTTTTTTATCTCTCTCTCTCTCTATATATATATATAATCTTTTTCCTCTCCTTTCTAAATTGGAAAAGATTCAATTATGCTCAGTTGGTACGTATGGCATTACGTCTATAAGAGGAATCGATGGAAAGATTTCATGGAAAAATTTCTCGACCGTGCAATTATGTTTCTGACGTCCACAACCTTTTTAAATTTCCATCCCTCTATGTCACTCTCGGCGTGTCACTCTCTTTTACCCACATCCTCCACACGTCCTCCATTTCGAACAGCTCCCCTCCCCTTGCTCTCCCCTTTTTTCGGCCGATACACCATATTCTATCATGCATATCAACGATGATATCAGATTGAACCTGTCGTTGATAATTTGTAGAAATTCTACGTATCTGACGGATAGACGTCAGGGAAATTCCTTCACGTTCCTCGACAAACTTTAACGAGATATTTTATTCATGAAATTTTACGTGTAATAATGTAAGAAATGTAAATTGTAAACAGCCACTCGATAATTTTATCGATCGTTTCTCTAGCGTGAAAGAAGGTGAAGAGAAAAGGAAAACTAAAAAAAAAAAAAAGTGAAACTCTACCAGATTTGAGGAGAATAATATTTTTAATTTTGAAAAATATTATTGTTGGAGTTAAAAATTCTAAAAATTGGTGAAAGAATAAAATTTGTTTGCTCGCGAATAAAAGGATGATGAAGATATCTATCGAGATGAAATTCGAAAATTCTCGAACATTTTTCAAGCATGCAGTGGAACCGTTTCGTGGATAATCGATACGCGAGAGAGCAGAGATAGAGTTTCCGTTGGGAAACCACGATTCAAGTGGCACAATTCCGTTTTACCGGTCGGTAATTAATAGTTTTCCAACGTATCGACAGGACGAAAAAAATTTCGATCTTTCTTTTCTCGAGAAGAGCGACGAATCATCTGCATTATACAACAAAAGATAGTTTAATACTAATTGCATCTTACAAGAGAAACGGACAGATTAATTCATTATCAGAATCAACAGGTAATAAATTAAAAATCAATTTTCACTAATGGAAAAATTTAACGTAGCATTCTTCTCGAGAAATAAATTCACGATAAAACTGTTTCTAATGTAATATTCGTAAGAGAGTGAGAGAAATGATCGAACATGTTGAAACGTGACAAAATAAATTTTTCAAACGAAAGAGATTCAAATGAAAGAAACACAAATTTATTTATTATATAAATTGATACATTTCATCTTTATTTCATTTTATAACGCCACTTCGATAAACCGAGAAAATTAACCGAGGCATCCTCTTCTCGGCAATAATTCAACCGTGGCGTCCTCCAATCGACTTTCGACTTTCAAAAGGAACCTCTTCTTCCTGCAATCGAAGAAAGGGGGACGAAGGAAATTCAGTCGAATCGATCCTCGGTGAAAAGACTTCGAATAGGGGTTGAATCGAGGGTGGTTTTTGCGCCCGATCGTGTTTCCACGGCCGTGCACTCGAGGGTCTCGTGGAAGCGGAAGTGGAGGAGTCGAGTCGCGAGATCGGACAACTCGTAAGATATACGCTATGCGATAAATCAAAGAGGACTGCCTCTGCTTCCATCCACAGAGAATTTCTCCTCCATCCTATTATTTGCATTCGACTGTTTTTTTTTTTTTTTTTTCGAATTTTTGGATCGAGTCGAGATCGAATAATTGTCGAGCGAATATTCGAATTTTTAAAATGATCAATTTATGAAAAGTTAATTGCTATGAAACACGATTTGGAGAGATTTTATTTATCATTTTGATCAACAGAAATGAAATCTAGGGATAAAGAAACAATTCGCGTGTTATTTCATCGTTTTAATTTATATTAATTCATTACGTTAAAACGATCGTCCACGATGTAATTATATCATAGTTGGCCATTAAAGCGGACGAAGCAAGACGAGCCTTCCCCGTTTTTTCTTTTGTTCGCTATCTCTGTATTACTATCGTGCCAGAATTATTATTGTATTTGCCTCGTTATTGGCTTCAATAAAACAGCGATAACACCGATCCCCACTTTTCCATGATATGATCCCCAAGAACGATTTGAATCAACGCGAAACAACGTTGAAAACAAGATATACGTGTGATCTTCTGTTTTCATTTTTGTGAAAGAATGTATCTGATCCATCGATCGAATTGAAATTAGCGAAGGAATTATTTGGCAATAATGAAAACGAGGGAGATTGTAAAGAAAGAAATCGAGAGGATAAACATTCCGATGTAGTGTAAATGAACTAATGAAAAAAAAAGTTGGAACGTTTATTAATTGAGTCGAGAATGTTTACGAGCATCCGTTGAAAATTTAAACGGGCGAACAATTCACATCGAGTGTGCAAAATAATACACGATACGATAATAATCTTCGTGTTTGTTGCAATATAAGAATTTGTGTTGCGATATATAAAATTTAATAATCGATCGAAATAAAATCGAATAAAACGCGATCAGAACGAAATGGAATCCCCATTAATTTTCTCGATATATTTAAATTTATATTTTTTACCAATATTTCCAATATTTCAGTTTATCATCATCGTTCCATTCGATATTTCAATTATTTCTTACTTTACCTTCCCAATATTTTTATTTGTTCATTTCCCAACACTTCAAATATTCCAATATCCTTTATCGTTCAATATTCAAATATTTCTCTTTAATTTTTTATCTCCTTTTCGATCATTATACTTTAATCAGAGTGATACATCGGTTCGTTTCAATTTCCCGGACAAAGCTTCGCAAAGTAAATTTCAAACGAAATAATCGAGGTCGGGCGGGGTTCATTCATCTCAAAACTGTCATAAACGCGTTACATTACAACGTCGCGGTTAATAGCGGAATACATTTGCAAATTAATGGAAAGTGGAAACTAAATTCCGCGGCAGAAAGCGGAGGAACTCCGTTGTTCCAACGCGATCAAATTCCTCGTTATGATTAATGATCGCACCGATTTTGAACAGTGTGGCGAATGGTGAGTTTCATTGATGAAGGCCGGTGAATGGGGATCGCGGTATAACGATGGTAATTAGCAGGAGAATCTCCTATTGTGCAAGCTTATTCCTTTCTTTTTTTGATTGATTCTTGGACTGTTTAGACAGGATGAATTTGAGAATATTCTCTCTCTCTCTCTCTCTCTCTCTCTTCTCTCTCTCTCCACACACACACACACACACACACACACACACACACACACACACACACACACACACACACACACGATCGATGGAAAGGGAGCTTTTGAATAAAAGATTCAAATTTTTACCATTTTTGAATTGGAAAATATAATGTAAGTAATGTATTAGTAAATGCTGGTTAAGCATTAAAGTATATTACATATTCTGTGAAGTTTTTTTTTTTTTTTTATATATTCAAACTTAAAAGAAAAATAACAACTAGATTGCTGTTAAGCATTTATTTGACGATTTAATTTATATACAAGATACAAATTTTAAATCTATAAAATTATTAAACGAAATAACGTCTAATTGTAAAATTGGAGAAACGAAAGAATATAGTCATGATATGAATGGTAATGATATTGAATGGTGGCAAACAGTATAACTACGTAGATTTAATATTTCTCGTACAACTCAACGTGCGTCAACGAGAAACGACGTGACGTTTCAAAATAATCGTTGTCCCTTTTCGGATCTGCAAATGCAATCGAATCACGTTTGTAACTAACGGTACAAAGAAATTTATCATTTATCTCTCTCTTTCTTTGACCATTTTTATATATAACATATATAAAAATAGAAACGGAAATAGGAAAAATGAAATAAAAAAGAATTGTAACTTCAATGAATATAAAAGTAATTTTCTATTTTACAACCAACGTGCAATAATTACTGAATTACTAAACTAAATAGAAATTACGAGTTTCAAATTTTATTAGTTATTCGACTTATTTTCAAAAAGGATTAAAAATTCATGAATACGAATTTTATGTATATTTTTTACGACTCAATGTATAACGAACTTATTACTTTATAACAAATTTTTTAAAATTTTTAAATTATACAAATTATAAATTAGAGAGATCTGAAAATCTTGAACGTATATCACGTATTATTTGAAAATTAATTGCCATTTTCCGCGAATTCCTATTATAAATAATGCAACTAGAAAGTTAATTAAATTATTAAAACTCGGTGCCAACAGGAAGCTTTCAATTCATTATCAACATATTAATTGGCCGAGTATTTTTGCAGGAAAGGAAGCATGGAATATTGCTTCAAACTTCACATTTCAAGTTTATCATCATGAGCACTATATCTTGCAGAGTATATTTAAAAAAATTCGAGACCAACTCTGTTTGAAAAAGTCTAAATAAGGAGAAAAATTTCGCGCGAAACTTCCAGATAACGGATTATTACCAGTATATTGCAATACTCATCATTTATAATTATATATATATATATGTATATCGAAGAGATTACACGAACAGAATTATGAAAGACAAGTTTTATATTTATAGAGTTTCAAAAATTCTTTAAAAAATTTTTTTCTCTTATTATTTTTTCTTTACATAATGCAATTACATTCAATATTATTAAATTTATCTGACAGATAACGCTTGTTCATCTTTTATAACAAATAAACATTCCTGTGATCGAAAAATTCCCTAGACGTAAGATCCCTTGTAGAAAATAAAATATTTTTCCTTGTATATATTCTTTTTCACACACACAACAATTTCCTTTACATTTCCAAACATCTCTTTTCATCTCCTATACACTATTTTCTTTTATCCTATTCAATCTTCATCAAATTCACTTTCCCTTTGCATTTTAAGAATTCCCTTTTTATATTCAATATACAAGGATACAAAGTTTCCTTTGGAAAATAACTTCTCTCATACTTCTTACTTATAAATTTTAACACGCCATTGTTTTCCACACTGTGCAATTCTTCTTATCCCATTTAATCTCAATTGAATGAATTGCCCCATCAATTAAACGTTTTAAAAATTTTCCAAATATCAATTTTTAAAAGAAATACAAACATTTCTTATTATTCTTTTTTCTTCGCATCATCAATATCTCAGCAAACCAAAATCTTTTCAAATCTTAAAAATTCTTCAGATATTAATTTCAGAAAAATTTAAATTTTTAAACTTAATCTTCTAATCAAGTATTCATTTTTTTTTCCCCCATATATAAAATATCTTAACTCTTAATTTCTCCCTAGATATCAATTCTATAAAAATCTTAAATCAGTTTTCTAATCAGGATAGCAACTGTTCATTTTCCTTTTTTTTTTTTTTTTTTTTTTTTTTTTGATATAAAATACAGTAAGAAATCACCCTAAAGCGAAATCTTTACTTTTTTCAACTCTCTGACCTCGATTTTCAACAACCCAATCCATCGTCCCATAGAGATTACTAGCACTGCGAAAACGACACCCTCGCGGCTAGCAATTAACCCGAGCGCATTTCTTACGTAATTCTCCCAAACGTTCACTCCACTCCTTCGTGCACGAACAAACACATGTATAATATTTATAAAG
Organism: Apis florea; assembly: GCF_048593485.1. NCBI lineage: Eukaryota > Metazoa > Arthropoda > Insecta > Hymenoptera > Apidae > Apis > Apis florea. Next base: position 5,673,885 of record NW_028256549.1, on the reverse strand, counting down.
TTCAGTGAGACGATGCGATTATAGGCCCATTGACGTCGTTGGCGCATCACGCGAGCCCATTTACCTACTTTTGCCTTGGCCACGCAACAAGCTCTTTTTCTCTTTCATACTATACATATGTATATCCGCCTATAATATTTTATTTCTCAAAGACTTAACGACAATAATCTATTATTAACCGAAAATCTCATTTCGTTACTTTGTCATATAAAAAGCTTATAAATATGTTCATTTTGTTGATTTTATGTGGTTTTTTTTTTTTTTTTTTTTTATCTCTTCCAGTAACTAACTGGGAGTGGTTCAATATTTCAAAGTTAAAAAAAGTGAACGTGACAGGCTATCGAAGTTCATATCTTGAACCTTATAGCTTATAATTTTAATATTGCTCTTTTGTAAAATGGTAAAAATTAAAAAAAGTAACGTAAAGTAAGTTTTATTACATTTTTCTTGTACGATCTAGAATAATATAAGATAGAGTAAAGAAAACCTTATTTTAAGGTTAGTATACATTATTTGCAATGTTAAGTAGAATTCAAATCACTGACGTAAATATATGTCCTTATTTTTTTTAATTGATATTTTCAATACTCGCACGTGAATGATAAAAATTGCAATATAATAACTAAGAGACCTGAAATTTGATTTTATTATTTTTTCAATGAATAATTAGATATAAACGTTACTATGGCCATTGATAATTTATAAGTTACTTGCTGTGATAGACACAATGTAGCACATTGTTAAAATATTCTAAAAAAAAAGAGAGAGAGAAAAATGTTATTCAAAATTCAACTATAACAACTATAGAATATACACAATTTCTATCTATTACGATTTCTCTCTTTCTTTCCCTTTCCGTTCAGAAAGCCTTGTCACAGGATGTGAGAAAGCGGCTGGCACTACGCTAATTAAAATTCGCCACTTCTTCGAGCCTGCAGCCACGCAACACGCCCATTCCCCGCGAACGAATCGATGGAATCCTCGCTATTCCCGTCCTTGCCTGCGGTTTATCGCATTTCAATCGGATGAAAGGTGGAACACACTTCCCCTTCGCGGAGATTCCTTCACGGTGAAAGAGGTTTGATGGGATTGGATCGAGGTTTGATAATTTGACTCGAGATTCTGAGATAGGATTCTTGCTTGTAAGGGATGGGTTGCTTGTATAATGAAAACATGATTTCTAGTTTAAAGAATTCTGTCTTTCATTAAGTTTTTTCCTTCTTTTCTACTTCTAATTTAGTCATAATGTTTTGATAATTTAAAAATTATATCTAAGCGTTTGAATTTTATTATGGGAGAAAAATAATCCATCGATGATAAAATTGTATGAACGAAAATTGACATTGATCGTATATAAAAAATTTATAAAATTTTTAAAGTGAACAAACTTTACATTGAAATTTTTGAAAAATTGCTAGAAATGGTATCAATTTTAAGAAATTTAATTAATGGATTATATACGAGTGACTTTAAAGTAAAATATGAACAATGATAACCTAACTTTGGAAGTAATTATAACAGAAAAAGAAAGAAAAAAAGAATTCTGGAATAAAAATATGTTTAACGATAAAAATAAAAAAATGTATAAAAAAATTTCTTAATAATATTTCATCTAAATCAACGATCAAATTTACGATATTATATATGATTAATAATCATGATTGATTGTCCAAACTCATCTAACCTAATCATGTTAACCAAAAACATTTCTACCGCCATATTGATTGATCGGTAACAATCAGAAACAGACATTTATTTGATCTATAAGAAAAAAATAAATTTTACCACACTGATATTATTCCACACTATAATATAATCAGCACAATTAATAATTTCACAATAAAAATCTAATCTAATCTAATCGTATCAACCAAAAATATTTCCACCATATTTGATTGGTAATTGTCACAAACACGAATCTAAAATCTTTCCCAAGCCAAAACAGACGTAGAATTCGCCCGAAACATTCAACACCGGTAAAAGAAAACTTTTGTAATCAGTTCGTGCGGCCGTGTTAGTCTAATTAGTATTCCAATATCGTAAGACGCTTTAGGTAAAGGAAAGTTTAGCTTCCTTAACAACGCCGCCTCGAGGCTCTCGCATGAAATCTACAATTACCGACAGTGCACGGGCACGAGCACGCTCGTGAACTCGTGTCAATCCTCGGTGCACTTTATTGCACGCGATACAAAGGGCAAGAACGTAATAAGGTAAAGTATACAGTTTAATTAGGATCCTGTGCCGGCGCGGGTTCCCATTAAGCCATTTGCATGTAAACCATTCAGCGTGGAGTAGCCTCTCTAATAGCAACGTAATTTCGAGTGTGGCGAATAAATATCCGTGGGAACATCGGCTTGGTCTGTTTGTCGCGAATAAAACAAATGAGTTTTCATATAAAGTTTTATCATATATTTTTGTTTCGTTTTCTTTTGGTTGCTTATTCACGATTTATGCTCAAAGTTTGAAAGCGTATTACTTTATTGCTCTATTGAAAGTTCGTGACTAAGAAACGATCGTTATTTTTATTGAAATTTTTATTATAGTTAAGTTAATTTGAAATATGAATTCATTATCATGAATCATCGAAGAATTTTTTATTGCAATAGATACTAATATTTTTAAACAATAAAAATAAAAAATATTTCAACTTATTTCATTTAAAATAAAATATCATCTATATATTTTTTATTTAAATTAAATTTCTATAATTTACGTTATTATAAACTTTTAATATCGAATAAAATTTTAAAATATATTTTTAAAATCGTTAAATCTATTATTTAATAATTTATCGTTCTATTTAATAATTCTTTTGTTCGTTATAAAATATTTTTGATTGTATTTACATATGATAATTGCTCGCTATTTCAATAGTATACAGAAGATATTACGGTGTTTAGTATAACAAGGAACACATAGTGCACAAGAGAACAGCATTGCATCGCAACATAACAAAACAATTACATAAGATAATATGGAACAAGTTGCGTATGGAGTAAGAACCGGAAATTTAATGTCTGTGCTGATGATACGGAACGTGGATTTCATATAATGAAACCCTATCTATGTAACTTTCAATGCGATGTTTAACCAATATTTTTTCTTCTACACGACTACAAAAATTCTCAATATAACTTTTTAAACATTGATATATCTACGGTCAATAATCAAAATTATAATGATAATAAAATAGATTTTAATTGAAGAAATATTAAGGTTTTAATTTCTATATTGAATAATAAAAAAAGATTAAGATTCTTCCTTATATTAACTTAAACAAAAACTAACCTCCAAGTTGAACTAAAGATTAGATATCGAGAATAATAGAACTTTTATATGAATTGCTTCCTGAAAGTTGCAGAAGGCTATAAATAAACGTAAGTTCATCTAAAAGCAAACACATACGACGCTTAAATCGACGAAGAACCTCATTGGAAAGACAGTGTATACGCAAATAATAGTTCCGGTAATAACAGTACTGTCAGTCAAGTATCACAGGTGCTATCCGCTCGTAGTAGGTTAGTTAGGTTAAGGTAGGTTAGTATTCGCATGATGTGAAAAGAAAGACATGGCGAAAGAAAGAAGCAAATAAATAATACGAATAACATTTCTAAATACAATCATACAATCATCTACACGGCAAATAATTATACACCACTTACCTTCTCTCGCTTTGAGATACACAGTGTTTGCTACAATGTTCTCCAACTCCATCAATTCCAGCTTGATCGAGTTTATGCGGCCGAATCAACGGGGAGAAACCTGGTGGGCGACGAGCAAGAAGGGGAAGAGCGTAGGCCTCGAGCGGAAGCTGGAACGGCTGATGTCGTTTTACGGGGTTGATCACCCTGTCGGGCTCCAGCAGACCAGCTCCCATCTGCGGCCCCAGGACACCACCAGGGCCGATCAGTCCCCCTTCACCGAGGACCAAGGACAACAGGAAGGACGCCGACAAGCTGTTGGACGGCTTGATCGACTCAACTCGAGTTCGAGGTTCGAGGTTGTCCGGCGTGAGTCCCGCCGTTTCGCGCTGACACCGTAGGAACCACCTATCGAGTTGAACTCGAGTTCGTTGGCCCCCTCTGTCGGTCAAAAGCCGACGTTTCCCGCGCGCCACGGAATATATGTATAGCAAGCACGCAAACGAGTTACACGAAACCGGACTTTTCACTTGTCACACTTTATCTTGATTTCCTTGATCCACGGTAATCCCAGGGTCAAGGAGCAGGTTTCTCGAAAAACACTTGTGCCAGCGAACTTCTTCCGTATCAATTGTGGATCGTCGCATTTACGTGTGTTCGCACCGTAACTCTCTCTGATCCACAAAAAAGAAACGTGCTAAATGAAGCTTCATGGAGATGCGGCAATCGGTAAGTCGTTACGGAATCAGTCAGAATGCGTTCGTTCTTGTTTTATATGTTGTGTAACCTTTCTATCTTATTCTTTCTCTTACTCCGTGACTGAAGATGATACACAATTGTAACGCGCATTCACGTTAAGAGAAGAAAAACTATAATTGTAATCACAAATGTTGTTATGATTCGTCGTTATTCGTCTCTTTCTTTCTTTGAACTGACAATACTTTGTGTTGTCCTCTTTAAATAGCAGCAAAGATCGTGCACAAGACACACCGCTAACGATCGCTTTCAATAATCGTTACCACAGCAGATCCTAGTGACACGTTAGCATGCCATCATAAAAATGTCACGTGTGTTCTGCGGATTCACGTACGAACACGACACTCGTATGCACGTAGCAAAGCGCCTTTCACTTTAACGACGGCGCGGGAGATGCCTGTGCATCCGCTAGATTCCTCTTTACAGATCGTGTCTTCGATCGTCGATTCGTGAATGTCGAAAGACTGATCACCCACAGATTTCTTCCTTTCTCTCTATTGAATCTCACAATGGTATTACCGGTGAATCGAAGTACAATGGAAACACGAATTTAATCTTCGCTCTAGCAAACGGATCGAAACTTTATGTTCCGTGTACAAGGTGCTTTTGACGAATACCTTTCTATTTGTAAATTTCCAGTTTCCTTTCGTGTGAATGCCGCTCCGTGAAGCGTTTAATGTATTCCTCTTTACATCGATCCCTGATGTACATTCTAGAATGAGATTTCAGATTGGCCGTTATTAGTGTGAAAGGACTTGCGTCCACAGTGGCGTAGCCAACGATTACAAAGTTGAAAATTTTTATTAATTTATAACATGAAATGAATCTCAAGGATAATAATTCTTATTTCTATTCCTAACTCGAAATATTCCTAACCTCTCGAACAGACATGGCCGATTTTGTATATCAAAAGATGATCACTATTTAAAATGTTTGCTACGCCACTGCTTCCTTGCGACGGGAACGAGAGGATATCTCGATCGTCTGCGCCGGTCGGTCGTTTCTTTGCGTGGCGTGAGTGAATTTTAAAAAATCACCATGCTCCTCGCGCCTCCGCCGATTTATCTACAACGCGCAACAGACACACGCACTTATCGTTGCGCGTTCTGCATGCGAAACTATAGGCGCGCACATGTGCGTGAACACTTTGCGCAGCAGGTGCGCTACGGGGATAAAGATAACGACGAGACTAACCGCATCGTCGGCGTAATATCCAACGCGGTAATCTAATAACTTTTTCCAGAGCTCGATTCCCACCGATCATCTCTCTCATCCTTTCTCTTTACACGTCTCTTTTGTACATCACGGCGATGGAAATATATAAGTACATAAAGAAGGAAATATTTAAATTGAGGATATAATAGACATTTTTCTTGTACAAGAGTTTAATCTTAGGATATAAATGTTCAGAATTTTTACGATTGAAAAAATCTTTTATTTATTGTACATAATATTTTTGGTCATTGATCGTTAATCACATCATATGTTGAAGAGACAAAATATAAAAGAAAAAATATGCGATATTAAAAGCGTAAAAATATAGAATACTATGAAAATTCTAATAAAAACAAATTTCATTATCATATCCTGTATATCCCCACATTACTTGATACAACTCAGTCACGATCATAGTCGTCGAATGGACTTCCAGTGGAATTAGATTCAAACTAGATGGATTCTCATCAAAGTGGCTCTTACAGCTTGCTGCATTACACCGGTAAATCCTATTAAACTGCAACGGCTAACGAATGGGTAACCCGACACGGACTCTAAATTAAGTAACAGGCGAAAAAAGGGGGAAGTGGGGGATAGGCAGAAGGTGGCGGCGGAAGAGGAACGACGAAGATCGTTAAAGGTTTTAAACGCTTTTTCTCGATGACGCGATTCCGGTACCGTAGAACCGGATTAGGAAGCGGTAAGCAATGATGATAACGAAGAGAAAAAAATATTAATAATATCATGAGGGAAATAACGATAATCAGTTTCCTGATTTTCCTATCTTTCTTGATTAATTAAAATTTTTTTCTTCCTATTTTTTTGGTTTATTATTAAAATCTATTATTATTATTATTAATAATAATCAATAATTAATCAATAATTTCACACAAATTAATATAGTATCCGTATATAGTGTATTTCTTAAAAAAAAATAATACGATTATCAATAATATTTTAGTTAAAATAAAATTGTAATACTAAATGGTGAATCGACAATTTGATTATTTAAATTAGATGTAATATAAATATCTTTTTCCGTATAAATGATCCTATATCACACAACTACCCAATGCAGGTGTCATAGGAAAAACTTCGATCGCATTAATCATCGAATAGATTGGATAGCTTTTGCTTGATTCTTGTTTGAACAACGAAGAATGAAACTGGTATTTCTATAACTGTGAAACGTGGAAATTGTTCGCACATTTCATAAATAATAAGTTTTCTCTATTCCGAATTTTATATATCTTTCCAAAACGATGTATTCACGTAACGTTTTATAATGCTTTATTCCTTCATCACTCTCCCTTACCAATCATTGATACCATCATCATTGTGTTAAAAAAGAATAAAATGCTCGTCGTTATGTATGATTAGATATAGTTATGAATACGAGAAACAAAGCTACGAAAAGATTTGTTTTCCGTCGACTGGTTCGCAAGGGATTATATGTAGAAATAGAAACTGCCAATAATCGATCAATCGTGGTGGACATCGTTGCACGTATATATATATATATACATACGTGGGAAACATTGATATCTGTTAAAAACATCTACGATGTGTCAATCAGTAATGCGTTTTATACGTAACGATTATATCACATAGTATTAGGAAACTAAGGAAAACAAAAAGAGCAAAAAGGAAAGTAATTGAAAAAGAGAAAATTCAAAAAAGACTGATAAGAAATCAAGGAAGAGAAAAATAGGGAAAGAAAAAACAAGAAATTTATAGGAAAAAATCTATAAACGATTTGGAAGGATAAGAACAGAAAAAAGTTGTCAACAAATCGATGGCACGTGCACAGAAAATTATAGAAACGAAGATTTTTTTCAAATGTAAATTTAATCTCTTTGCGAATATATTTTGAAAAATCAGAAAATAGAAAATTCACACAAATGTTTCTTTAATCATAAGAACGAAATTTAATTGTATTTAAGAAAGAGAAACAATAATTATGTCATTGATTTATATCTATATATTTTTTTACGTTCGAATTATGAATAATATAATAACGTATAGAAAAATGATTTAATGGAAAATTTTAATCGCGAATTACCATTGTCAAGATGCAAATTGTTTACCTATATTTGATAGTTGCTTGCGTCAGAGAATTTGCAGAAGTAAACAGCGAACAATGCAACACTATCGATACGTTCCAGACAAGAATTCTATATATCTGGCCATTGGAAAGATCACAATAAAATAACGATATTAATACTTTTTTCCCAAGAATAAGTGAATTCTCGTAATACCCTTGCTTTAAGACGAAAGAAAAGGAACAATTGGAGACGAGATGCGATAAAAAAGCACGCGGCAATGTAACAAGCGAGGAGGCGCGGAAAGCTCGTAACTCGCCAATGAAAGGGGCGATTGAATAAGAGACAATGAACATCGATGGCAGCGCGGGCGAGTTCATTGAAAGGGAGATGGAACTTTTGCCCGCGAATCGAGACGTATTGTAGAATGGCAGACACATGTTTTCCCAGTGCACAAAATGCCTCTTGTGCGCGTGCATCAAATTGAAGAATCAAATAGGGAGAAACAGAGGGGGTTCTTTGTCCGTCGCAGACTGAAAACACTTTCCGTCGCCGCACTTCGAGCGAACAACTTAATTTGATACTGTCGGTATTGCTACTGTATATTTCTCTTCCTTTTCTGTTCCACTCACGAGAGAATAATAAAGACCGAAAAGTTTGATAATATTAATGACAAATACGAGATGAATTTAACGCATAATGATCAAGAAAGTAAGGATAAGCCGTCGATTATAAATTTGGAAATATATAGACGATAAGAAATATTCCAGATGACACACAAAAGCCCGCCTAAATATTCTCGTGATTGAAACGTGACTTTACTACGAGCCATCATGAGATGCCGGCTTTCAAAATCTGTCACACGAGGTAACACATGCAGAACGGTATATAAAATCTCGGAATAGACGAATTTATGACAAAAATATAGCATGCAATGTGCACATGGATGCGTGATGTACAATTAAAACTTTCGTGAATACGAAAAAGAAAAAGGAAGAAAGTAGAGAAGAAGAAAGATGGGAATGAGAGACACCGTTACCGACGGAGCGTATCGTGTCTCGCACGTCATGGGCACGAGCCAGTACAATATCATTTCGCGAAACACGAGACGGGCGAAAACGATCTTACGATGTTTTTCACGGGGGTAGGTCGGCTAAGCGAAGAAGAAAGGCACGTATGGTTTTGGTACACCCGATATAATGTAACACACACCGATAGCAGAGCACCGTGCGGTTGTAAGTCGTAACGGCGACACGAAGAAAGCGCAATGGCCGACCGCTGCACCTCTGCTGGTAGCTTCGATCCTTCCTGGCCACGAGGACTTCGTACTACACACTTGATCGTTCAGGGATCGACACGCGCGCACGATACGCCTTCTCCGAGTCCCTGAGACCGTTAAGATCCGTGGATGTTTTTTTTCCGTTTCACGAACGCAGCCAGGGACGGTTCGTACTGTCCGATCGTATGAACCCGCTGCCACTCGCACCAGACCGCCACGCACCGTCCCGTCCGCTGGATAAAAACCGACTGACTGGCATGCTCCTTCTCGAACCGCGATGCACCGCCACGGATGAGAAGGTTAGGTGGAGGGGACATGTTGGGACACCGAGGACGACGCCTCCACCCGGCGGAGGTGTGACAGAGACGCAGATAGACGCGCGGACGACTCCGATTGGGCGTGGTAGAGTCCCTAGGCTCGTCTTCGGATACCGACTGCGGGTGCGATCCTCGTGGACGCCATATTGATTTAACCGCTCGCGCGGCAATTTTGAAACACGTGTTTCATTAATTTCAAATTTTCGTATTTGATACTTTGTAAAACGAAAACCTTAATCAAAATCATTATAAATAATACGATATATACTACTAATCAATCAAGAATTATTTAGCGATGTTATACAATAATAATAACAGAAATAAAAATTGTATTTATCATTGCAGATGCTGGTACTGGTCGGTAAAGCGATTTCGCGCGAAAACCAACGAGTCATTACGGCGCTACTCTTGTCTTTGTGATCTTTTAAAATGCGATTGCTCTGTGAACGCAACCGAGATCGAGACGCGATTCGAAAAAGAAATAACAAAGATGATCGAATCATAATATGTTGGCGTAATGCATATGTCGGCTTTCCGTTGAAATCTCCAAGGTGCGATGACGCGGCGTGTATTACCGGGCGAGAAAGATGCTTGGTATTTTTCACGCCTTTACGGACCGACTCTAATTTCGATCCTTTCTTTCGCCCTCGAAAATTACCCCCTTGGCAGGCCGACGGAAAAAAGAGAAAGAAACTAAATAAAACGAGCAATCCGACCAGACGACGCTTGCAACAATGCATCTGGAGTATCAATCACGTATGTCATTAATGGTTGCGGTTGCGGTTACAAGGCATCGAGAACTATAATTCAGACGGGTCGGTGTACCCGTGATACAGCGCATTACGTGGCGAAACGCGATTTACGATGTCCATTGTCGCCGACGATACAAAAAGGAAAAAAAAAAAACCGTTTCATTTTTGCACGAACCTGTCGGTCTTCATTCTGCTGCAATTTTTGTAATTTATCATCGTGATAAGAAAATCTCTGTCCGCTATACATCCTTCCATGCAAGTAAAAAGGGAAATGGAATTCGAAGAGAGATTTTTACCAAATTCTTGAAGATGATCATGGCACATATTCGGTGGTGTCGAACTCCACCAATTATTTCCTAAATCTATCTTACGCAACTTTACCTTACACGAATTCAGCCCTGGTTACTTCGACATCGATCGAATTCCTTCGTATTTCGCGTAAAAGTACGAAAGTAAAAAATGAAATCGTTCAAGATAATAAAAGATAACAAATAATAATTGCGATCAATTTTAAAATCTTGTTTAATTTCGACGAAAGGTAAATCATCATTTTTTACTCAATTTTTATAAAGGAAACCGTGAAACGGATTGATTAGACCGTGATAGTTTCGCCAAATTGCCAAAGTTGTTAATTAATCAGTTGATCAGTGGAAATTTCTCAAGTGGGAAATTCCCCTCGCTGAAAATATCGTGAAGTGTTGAACTTTCGGGGGGGGGATATCGTGGAAATTTTGGCCCAAGCCAGCGAATTAAGTCCCTCTTCTCCGCCTTTGGCGGATGGGCGGCTCATATCGGAAGTATGTCAAGAATTTAGGCCTGGGCCATTTTCACTAATAGCTCGCGATAATTGCTCGTTCGTGTTACGCGCCACGTAAATGAACCGTGTCAAAAGCTGCCTGTTACTCGAATTATACGATTCTTTCTCTCTCTCTCTCTCTCTCTCTCTCTCTCTCTCTCTCTCTCCTTTTCGCCATCATCCTCGTGATCGCGGCAATGGTGAGGTCACGATCAAGTGGAGAACGGCGAAAAAAGAGGCACGCTCGCTTCTTCGTCTCTCCCGATGGAAATTTCTGAATTTATCGTTGTCCTCGAACCAGTCCACGCGTCCGTTGATTCCGATAATTTAATTGCCGGCCTCTGTTGACTTTTCAGATCAATTTCAATCTATTCAAGGTCTTTCCTTTTTTTTTCTTTTAATCGTTTTAACAGAGCAGCGAGAGGTTAAGCCCCCGGGAATGTTGTTAAGTAATGGTGAGCAAATTTCGTAAAGAGTTTCGACAAAGTTGGTTGAAGCTTCGCTTTTTCAAGTGCGATATAATATTTGAACATGCAATATGATTTCAGAAAAATTACAATTCCGTTTTGCGAAATAGACCTCGTAATGTTAAAAAAGTCAGTTTTACAAATCGTTCCGAACTGGATTTTTCGGGTCATAAACGATCGGAGTGGCTATTGTGCAACGAGTAATCATACGAGACCGGTGTATCGGATAACGAGAACCACGTTCCGCAGGCCGCAGAGGCTTTCCAAGCCGCGGATCTTTTTCTCTCGAGATCGAATTGCCGGGGACACGCGAGCTCTCCCCTTCGCATTCGCTGTTGGAAAAAACGCGTGCTCGCGCTTCTGCCCATCCTTCGATAACCGATCGCCACGTTGCGCCCGTGGAATTCGAAAAATTCCCCTCGAAAACTCGTTGCTCGTTTTACCTGATCGAATCCTCGACGACTCGAAGATTCGTATAATGGCTATTTTTTTTTTTTTCTTCAAAATTCGTCGAAACTTGGAATATTTTAATATATATTTAATAAGATATAAATATTTAGGAATCTGGATTAAGATTCTGTTAATATCTTACGATTTTTTTCTTCCCTTTTAAAACGGCGTGTCTCGAGTTTCGCGTTAATTGCTCGAATTGAAAGAGAAATGTAAAGTTGAAGCGCGAGAAACTTTTTCCATTTTCTTAACCGGAGATTTAACGCGATTATTGGATGAATTCTAATTTTGTTTCGAACATCTTGTTGTTGAAACGCCTTTCGTGCAAACTTATTCGGATAAAACGTCCGATTTAACTCGTAACCTACTCCCATTCAACGAGAGAACAACTATTTCCTCTCGTTTCAAATTTGTTAGAATTAACTTTCAAGATCGATCATCACAATCGCAAAGTCGAAAAATCGATACGTATTACAATCATAACAAGCAGCACGAAAATTGAATATTTTCACAAAGCTTTGGAAAATAGTTTGGAAATCGGCAAAATGCCCTCCTCCTCGACAGATTGATCGATCGGAAATCTGGTAATTCTATCGTGTTGCTGCACGAGTTAGCGGATTTTCCGCGAAGGGAAAAGGAGAAAAAGGAGGAAAAAATAAGGAAGGGAAGGGTGGAAAAAGCGATCCGCCATGTGCGGCGACCGCGTAACACTCGAGATCGCTGTGCTCGTCTTACAACTGGAGCAAATATATTACATCGCGTGATCAGAGGCGTGCATCAGTAGCTTGCGGTACGGTAAACGAAATACACGTGCGGTTCGATTTTAATCACGAACGAGAGAGAGTCGCATCGAGAGAGATCGAAAGCCTCGAAAGATCGTTCCCTCAGCGATTTTGAAGGAAAAACATTTTTTCTTTTGCTTCTCTCTTCTTTGAAATTTGAAAGTATGAAAATTGGTTGGCGAGCATTTCTTTAAAAGAAAAGGAAGGAAAGGAAAGGAAAAGCGGGAGGAAGAAATGAAGAGATCGAGGATGAATTGGAGGATTCTGGTCGTTGGATTTTCGATGATGTTGGCGATGATGGTGGATACTTGCACGGCGAATAACGATACCTGGGACAAGATTCGCGAGAAGAAGGCGAGGTTGGTGAAGAAATTGAAGAAGGATTTCCGCAAGTTGAAGAAGCAGGAAGGAGCCGTGAAGTTGGTGGGCGGCGAGAACGGTGGACACGAAGGTAACGATTCTTCTTGAAATCGTCCCTCTTTCTCGCCAAAAGAAATTTTCAAACAAATTTTTTTCGACCAACTTTAAAAAAATAATCCGATAATTCTTTGAAAATCGTGGAAAAATTCAACTCAATCCGAGGTTATGCAACTCGAATCGTGGCGAAAATTTGAAATTTCGCGCCTCGCTAAGCGATCCTTGACCAGCGCCAATCATATCGCGCGATTAAAATAAAATGGCGCCGGGTGGAGGCGGATTGACGTAAACGTTCCGCGTGAATAGACGCTGTTACGTGAAAGACGCCGCGTTTTCTTGCATAAGTAGCGCAATCGACGATTAAAAAGGGGTCAACTCGAGGATGATGATTTATGTGAACACGAGCGCGCGTGTAGTCGTAAGTGAAACGTCACCGCGAGAGACGGCCAACGGTGAAATTGGGCCATAAAACGGGATAGAGCCCATTTTTATTACCCCTCCATTCGATATTACATTCCTACAACCCAACATCCCTATTCCGTTTCGTCTCGATTCTACTCCCTCGTTTTTCCCTCTATTCGCAGAATAACGGTTAATCTCTCCGCCAATTCTCCTCCTTCTTCCGAACCCGTTTCACGGCCACGGTCTTTCATCTCTTTTTATTATTATTATTTCGGTCACCGATTCTTCTTCGAATCATGTACGTGCACAGATTTTCGTATAGATTTAATTTTTCTTACGCTAATATTTTTATTTTGAAAATTTTGTATATTCTAAGTAATCTAAAATAAATAGGAAATCGAGTGTGAAAAATCAGAGGAAACTCGAGAAAAATCGTAAGAAAAATCGAACGAAAGAATCTTCGGAGCGCGCGTAAAAGAATTTCAGAAATGAAGGAAAATAACGGAACAAATCTAAATAGGTAATTGACACTCGAGGAAAGATCAACCGTTTAAATGGCCAATTATCGCGGCAAACCCATAAATACCGCCATTAGTCAGACACGCGGTTGGAACCGGAAAATCAGCTTGTGCAAACTCATAATTCGATTGGTTACGCAGGAAACGTGGAAATACTTCACGACGGGAAATGGGGCAGCGTGTGCGACGACGAATGGGATTACTTGGAGGCCAATGTGGTTTGCAGGCAATTAGGCTTCGACGGTGCAATTAAACCGACAGCGAACGGTCACTTTGGCCAGGCCAGAAGTGAGATATTGCCCTTTCGTTTCATCCAATTGGGGAAAATAAAAAAGAAAACGTGAAATATTAACGTTTGTTGCGTATGAAATGATTGTTGAAATTCACCGTTGGTATTAACCTTAGATTTCCGTAGATTCTTTTATTCCCCTAGATTTTTATAAATTTTTCCAATCGAATTCAAATCGTTCGCTTCTAGAGTACCCTAGATTTTTTAAATTTTCTCATTTCTAATCGTTACGTTAAGTCGAACTATTATCGTACAATTCTGGTGCACCCTAGATTTTATAGATTCTTTTATTCCCCTAGATTTTCTAATAATGTTTGTTAATTTGCCTAGTTTTCAATTTGTAACTTTGAATTGTTATCGTATATTTTTCGAATAGGCTAGATTTTATAGACTTTCTTATATTCTAAATTCTTTAAATTTGTTAACTTTCAAATAGATTCGAACAGTTTTCGTAATTTGAATTTCTTAGATTTCTAGAATATCGTAGATGATTTCTGGAATATTCTAGATTTTATCTTTAATTTTCTAAATTTGTTTTGTAGTTTGGATTGGATTATTATTATTACAGATTTTATAGATATTTTCTAATTTCCTTTTCGAATTATTATAGTCGATTATACGTGGAATCATTTGCCACGCATTTAGAAGCATTATTTTACCTCTTCAAAGAAATAACTTTTTCTTTGAAACTTGAAAAGCTTTCAACTTCGAAGGTTGGAAAAAGTTAAGAATTTAATTGAAAAATAAGCAATGTGAAAAGTCGAAACTTTATAAATTGAAAAATTTCTCCCGATTTCGAAAAATGTCGAATTGGAAATGTAAAAAATTTAAAAAATATTCAATCGACAATTAATAAAAATACGAAAGACTTTTCTCGAATAATACTGAATGATTCTAATTTCATTTTATGAAAATATTATTAAAAATTCAATCATTCCATCTGCAACAACCTGGTAAATAAAATGGAAAGATACGAATTATTTCGAAGCTTGGGGGGAAAAAGTGGGAAAAAGCGTCAATTAAATATAAATCGTTCATCCCTCTGTCCTCGCGTTTCCAATGAAAAAAAAAAAAAAAAAAAATCCTTTGCAAATTCATCGCCACGTATATTTCCATTTCTTTAATTTCGCTCCAATCAATTAAGGAAGAGGAATTAAAATTTATCTCGTTCTCTCTCTCTCTCTCTCTCTCTCTCTCTCTCTCTCTCTCTCGATTATATTTTTCTTACTTACATCTTATATCTTTCTTCTCTTTAATGGCGTGTATTATGGAACGTTGCGCCTCGAAAGACCTCGAAATAATCCAATAATCTAATCTAGTGCGAATGTGTGTAGTACGTATCCAACCAGATAAGAAGCATCTTTCACCTGTTCCTTTTAATCGAGGTCGAAACTACCCTGCCTTACTGGTCACGTGAAAACCATTCCACCCTATTGATTGGGGTGTTAAAAGCTTTCTCCCACTTTCGTCCATCCAAAGAAATATCGATATAATAAACGATATTTTTACAACCAATCATCTAGATTTGAAACTGTTAAAATTAAATAATCCATTTTTTAAATATTCATAATTTATTCATTTTTCAAAATATTCCCCAAATTCCTATCAAATTCGAAATCGATATCTACGAGATTAATTATTTAATATCCTCCTTCCAATCCCATTCTTACATATATATATATATATATATATATATATATATATAACGTTATATCTATATTATTGCAATATCACACACACACACCCTCAATTTATATATTTCCCTCGACAAATGGAGCCAGAATTAGAAGAACTAATAAAAGAAATTATTGAGCTTGATAAAAAAAATTTGAAAAATTATCAAGCCTCCTCCCCCCCCTTCCCTGCCCCCCGCCCCCCTCCCCGAGAAGGGGAGTTTTTTTCAAAGGGGCTGCGAAGTGGAGAAAGAAAAGTGGATTGCAGGAAGGTATTGGATGGACAACGTGTACTGCGACGGGAGCGAGGACGAGCTGTCCAAGTGCCGGTTCGACGGATGGGGCGCTTCCGACTGCGAGGGTGGCGAGGCTGCCGGTGTAATTTGCGCCCGCGACCAACAGGAGGGGGGGGATGGGGCGAGGGAGCGACCGAAGGCTAGGGGGAAGCCGGAGAAACGGAGGATCAAGGATGTACATCAGCAGGGAGTGGCGATAAAGCTGGCGGGGGGACGCGTCCACAGCGAGGGAAGAGTGGAGGTTAAGCTCGGCCATTCAGGTATGATATTCGAAGGAATTCTCGCCAGATTTTTTCGAATCTAGTTCCGATCTCTTCTCTTTTTTGAGGATTTTTGGGACTGTAAGAAGATTTCGATAAACGTATATATATATTTTTTTTTCTTTGTGATAAATATAGATATGTGGATCTCGAGAAGAGAAAGGAAAAGTAAAATTATTAAGGCTGCATTACTTGATACTCTATCTTATTCGTGTTCAAACGAAATTGATATACAAATGATAAATATTTGGGAGACACGAGTATATAGAAATTAAGTTGATCATTTGATTAAAAAAAAAAAAAATGTAAATCCTTTCATAAAATTCATTTCCAAATTTCCTCCTACGTTTATTCTCGAAAATTCTCAAGAGAGAGAGAGAGAGAGAGAGAGAGAGAGAGAGAGAGAGAGAGAGAGAGAGAGAGAGAGAGAGAGAGAGAGAGAGAGAGAGAGAGAGAGAAATCTTAGAAGAAAGAAAAAGGGAGAAGGAAGAAGAAGGAGGAGATAATTTTATTTAAGATTGGGGTGTCATCTGCGGCGATGGTTGGTCCCTGTTCGAGGCCGCGGTTGTTTGCCGGCAATTGGGCCTTGGTTACGCCTCCGACGCCGTCCAGACCAACTTTTTCGGCGGCGAGAAGACGCCCATGGCCATCAGCGGCGTACAGTGTCGCGGGAACGAGAGCAGTCTGACCGATTGTCTGCACGACAAGCTCCTCGATTGTCCAGGTAAGAGAGAGAGAGAGAGAGAGAGAGACGCTGTTGGAACGAACCCGACACGCTTGTTCTACTAATGAGAAATGCGGTCGGGTGGAGGATGCGTCGGATTCTTGGTTTCGATGAAAAGGAAGAGGAATGTCGATCGACTAACGAGCCACAGCTTTGTTATGTGTATGTATCGTTGAGATTTTTATCTTCTCTTTCGATCGTGTAATGGGGACGAAAAATTTGTTTGCTAGGGAATTTTCTTTTTTTCAATTCTAAATCGTGAAACGTATTTAATTAGAGGAATATGAATGTGCAAATTTTGTTTGCCAGGGAATTTTTTTTTTCAATTCTAAATCCTGAAATATGTATAATTATATAAATATATAAATTTTGTTTGCTAGGGAATTTTCTTTTTTTCAATTCTAAATCGTGAAACGTATTTAATTAGAGGAATATGAATGTGCAAATTTTGTTTGCCAGGGAATTTTTTTTTTTCAATTCTAAATCCTGAAATATGTATAATTATATAAATATATAAATTTTGTTTGCTAGGGAATTTCTTTTCAATTCTAATAAATCGTGAAATGTATTTAATTACAGGAATATAAATATATAAATTTTGTTTGCTAGGGAACATTTTTTCAATTCTAAATCGTGAAACGTATTTAATTACAAGAATGTAATTAACTCTTTTATTTATACACCAATTTTGTTCTTCTCTCTTTTTGGATGAATCGATAAAAAAAAAAAAACGAAATATAAATTTCCAAATTTTGAATGGATATAAAATTGTTTTCCTACTTACGTAAATATATTATATCAACATATGTATTGAAACAAAAGAAGGAAAGGAAAGATGCTGTAGAAAGATGTATACGTATAAACAAAAATTCCAAATTCATTCCAAAACTAAAAAATCCTTTAGGTCCCGTGGAAAACGTGGGCAGCGTAGTGTGCCTTCGAGACATGCCAGATCTAGTGTTCGACCACATAGAGCTTATGCGAACGGCCCATCTCGAGGACAGACAGCTGTACTGGTTGCAATGCGCCATGGAGGAGAACTGCGTCGCCTCGCAGGCTTATAAAATTCAAAAGGAATCGGAAAACTGGCACTTGGAGACCAGGAGGCTTCTACGATTCACCGCGAGGATCTTGAACGCGGGAACCGCAGACTTCCGGCCGTCGGTGCCGAAACACCTTTGGGAGTGGCACATGTGCCATATGTGAGTGATTAATGAAACGAAACTTGTTATTTTTCTTTTTTTTTTTTTTTTTGGAAAGATTAACGAATCGTCAATCGTTTGCATGGAAGATGCAAATTTTTGTGGTTTTTTTCTCTTCTTGTTAAATTTCAGACATTTTAAATTTGAATATGCCTGAATATGTGAGTGATTAATGAAACGAAAGTTATTATTATTTTTTGGAAAGTTAACGATCAACGAATCGTCAATTGTTTAAATGAGATGGAAGAAGGGTGACAGTTTTTTTTTTAATGCAAATTTTTGGTGGTTTTTTTCTTTTTCTGTTAAATTTCAGTTCAATTTAAATTTGAACGGTACAAAATGTTTGGAAATTGTCTTTTACTGTTATTGGTCTATATTCGAGCATATATGATAGAAATTATTCAATTTTATAGGACAAAGTTTCAATCATAAAGTGGGATTCCCAAAGTTGGAGACTTAAAAATTTGATACAAGTTTCATTAAGTTATTACAAGCAGTTTTGTAATATTATCAAATGGGAAGAGAGGCAAGTAATAACTTGCCTCCTACAAGAAAATCTTTGATATTTCTTTCTTAAACTGCTCCCTTTCTTATCGTGATTTTCAATCTTTTCAAGTTTCTTCCTTCCAAAATGAAAATCTTGATTCTTGACTTCATCTTGACTGATGAAATTTATTTTATACCGTCATATTTAAATTTTATATATATATATATAATATTTAATCGAAATATTTAATTTAATTTAGCATATATCTCCTTTCTAATTCAATCTTATCAAAGACGATTAAAATTGATTTAAAGTTAATATTCAACGAAAAAAAACCTTCGAACCAATTTACTTCCAATAAATTCCGCTTTATTTCCATTGAAATCGATTCCCAGCCACACGAATAATATATCGAGAAGCTCGATAAAAACTTATGATTCATCCTGGATTAGTAAAGAAGTCTCGAAAAAAACGTATTTTCCAGTATCGAGTCGAAATCAATATTCGAACATTGAGTTAAATAAACACGATAATAACCATTTTGCGCAAATTATTATTTTCAAATTCGTTCAAAAAAATCATCAATTATTTTCAATACCTATAAATATTCTCAATCAGTGTAGCTAAAAAATTCTTTTTTCATCGTACGATCGATCTTTCATCGAACAAATTTAATAAACACTTGAATTCGCGTAGAAAAAAAAATTTTCGAAAATCCACGTTCCTGAACAATATATTTATCAACTGTTAAACGTTTCTTTGATAAATCGATCAATTGGTGACACTTCGATAGCGAAATAAGAATAACTTATGACCCATTTCGATCTACGATTCCTTCCACCCTCGGAGAATTTCTCCAGTTAAAATAGATTCAACATCGTTGCAATACGTTATGAGCCATATTGGATCAAGGAATCCACGAAACTCGTATCTTTAACACCCCCCCCCCCCCCCCCACGCAAAAGTTCTCTTCAGTGAGCCAAAATCGATTCGTAGCATTCGAACAAGATGCGTATCTTTGCAAAAATTCTTCCAAGCAAATTAAAATCGACTTGGCGTCTATTTGACAATACGTTATATTTCAAAATGTTTCAATATCTAATTACAATTCGTCGTATCTTCAATTCCCTCCCACGCGAAATTTTTTGCGGACAATTAAAATCTATCCTCTCGAATATTCATCATCAAACATTCAATAATTTGACGTAGGATAAATTATATTATTCTCGATAATTCATACATATTCGAATAGAAAGTTGGTATTGAATTTATGATAAAAAAATCTCTCCAAGACATCGTTAACAAACTCTTCCATGAATTAAGATACACTCAATAATCCAATATGAAGGTTAGAGAATGAAAACTGAGGTGGAAAATAGAACTTTTAAAAATTCATCCACCAAACAAATTCCTGTGAATAAGATTCCTTAAGAAACTTTTAGAATTCTGATTTTCATCCAATCAAAAATCATACTACTTTGAATTTCATGCTGGAAAGTTGAATTCGATAAAAAGATCAAGATCCAAGACACATATCATTAACAAACCATTAAAAGTCTTCAGAGAGTCATACTGATATATAAAATTAAAAAACTATTCTTTCCTCGAAATCAATCAATTTATAAATACGAATTTCAAAATTCTTCTAATTCTTCTCTCAGATTATAATATTTATAAATACAAAATTCTCAAATATAATCTATGCGTTCATACATTCACTCACATCATTATTTCTGTGAATCTCCATTTCTTAAGATTCCTTTCTTAAGAAACTTCCAGAAATCTGATCCAGAAATCAAACATAAAATGAAATAAAAAGTTGAAGTTTTGAATTTAAAAAAAACCTCCAAAGCCTGCCATTAAAATTTCTTTGGAATATTTAAATTGAGATTAGAGAATCATACTGATACATAAAACTATTCTCTCCTCGAGTAAGAAACTTTCAGAATTCTGATTTTCATCCAATCAAAAAATCATACTACTTTGAATTTCATGCTGGAAATTTGAATTCGATAAAAAGATCAAGATCCAAGACACATATCATTAACAAACCATTAAAATGTCTTCAGAGAATCATACCGATATATAAAATTAAAAAACTATTCTTTCCTCGAGTATCAATTTATAAATACGAATTTCAAAATTCTTCTAATCTTCCAACACTTACCTATCAAAAAGACTATTCTTCTCTCAAATTAATATTTATAAATATTCTCAAATATAATCTCTCCATTCGCTCACTCCATTCCTTAAGATTCCTTAAGAAACTTTCTGATTTTCACCCAATCAAAAAATCATACAAAAAAATACAAATCCTGCGATTAAAATTTCTTCAGTGAAAAATATTTAAATTGAGAATCATAAAAACTATTCTTCCCTCAAAACGTCGATAATTGTAAAATACGAACCATCTTAAGAATCCCTTAAGAAACTTCCCAGTCATCCAAAATCGATTCGAGCCCTCAAGACTGGTTTCCAACCAAAGCATTTTGCATCGGGGCCTCTCTCGATACACCTCTTCCCTCGTCGATCATTAATCCCGCGGTTGTTAACGACAGGCATTACCACTCGATGGAGGTGTTCGCCACGTTCGACGTGTTGGACCTGAACGGGACGAGGCTCGCGGAGGGGCACAAAGCGTCCTTTTGCCTGGAGGACAATCAATGCCTGCCCGGTGTGGAGGCGAGGTAAATGCAATTAATTAGGGGTCGAATTAGGGGTCGGTTCCTCCGCGTACAGGGTGTTGATATATTTCCAAGTTTTTACTTATCTAAACGCAAAAGAGTTGAACCAATTATTCGTCTAATTGGAGCGGGGGAACACGACAAACGCGAATTATTATAAGTTGAAAGGTGCAACACCCTGTATGCAGCCTCGTGATCGTGAAAAAGATATCGTGTAATTGGGGAGCCAATTAAACGCGACGGGCGTGATGCGTGATTTCAGGTACAAATGCGCCAATTACGGTGACCAAGGGATCTCCGTGAATTGTAGCGATATATACAGGCACAACATCGATTGCCAGTGGGTGGACATATCGGAGCTTCGCCCCGGGGAGTACATTTTCAAGGTATTCCCGCTCGAAAATTTTTGATCGACGGCCAAGAAAGAGAGATCCATTAACGAGCTTCCTTCCATCTCTCTTTCGATGGTTTTTTATTACAACGTCGTCCCCTCTCCCCCTCGAAATTGTGATCGAGATCGATATTTTCAGGTCGGCGTGAATCCTGAGTTCAAAGTGGGCGAGATGTCGTTCGACAATAACGCGGCAATTTGCCGCCTTCTCTACACCGAATCGTTCGCAACTGTGCACAGTTGCGTCATGGCTCGTCCTTGACATCCCCCTCCCCACCCCCTCGTTACGCCAGGTCATCCTACAAGCGGCGCCATTTTGAAGGAGTAACGATCTCTCTTCAACTTGCGAGAAACGTTTCGAGAGACGAATTAAAAAAGAAGGATATTCCATTTCAATAAATTGTTAATAGTTTATTCGATTAGTTTTGAAATTAATGATAATGATAAATCTCCATTGATAGGGATTTATCCTTAAACGATAATTAAAGAGGAATTGATATGTAATGGAATCATAGTGTTAAGAATATCTGAGTATATAAGAAAAATGGATCGAGTGGATCGACACTCGACCTATTTTGAATTTCAATTGATAATAAAAGCGTGTGCACTCGTTCATTAAAATTGGGACGAGATTATTCTAAGTAAGTATAAATTCTTCGACTTCGGAGGGTAATTCACGCGAGACTTCATTATCATTGTACACAAATCGACGTCCAGATCGCGCGACCAGTCGAGCAGGTTGAATAGCACCGCAAACTTGTCGTGTTTTTGCCAGTCGAGCGAAAAATTTTCAAATTCTCTCGTTTGATTGAAATTTTAAATTTATTCCACATCGTTATATTAATAATTCCGGTATTGATAATTTCGGAGGGATAATTTCTTGGAATTTATTTATTACACTTTCATCCTTTCTCGTTCGAACGAATAATTAATTTCGAGGAAGATTTTGTTTTTTTAAAGGGGCGAACAAAGCGCTTTTTAGAAATATTAAAAATTCCGTTTGATAATGGCACAGTTTTTGCGCCATCGCTCGGAGGATTGGATGATAGAAAAATGGCGTTGAGAGGGGAACAAGGGGCCTTTAAAACTAGGTCATAGTTCTTTTTTTTAAACCAGGAACCTTGTCACCTTCGATTGCTCGTAATTTGATAATTAACAACGTCGTTTCAGTTTTCGCGAAACAGGGATCTTGATTGTCGATCGAGCCGCTCGTTTGCTTAGAAATTTAAATTAGATACACTGCTCTTCCTATTCCTTTGCTCCAAAAAAAAAAAAAAAAAAAAAAAATACATACCTTCTCAAAAACCATCGCCAACTCTACTAAAATATATTGTTCATTAACTTAGAAAACTGACTTGTTGAGCTTTCAGAGAATTCGCCGATAACAGATAGCGATTAATTTTCATTTAAAATTTAAACGGGACAAAATTCTCAAATTCGAGAGGAATTTTCAAATTCGAAAAGATCGACAAGCCCGATCGAGTTCAAATCTCGAGTTTAATCAACAGATTAACTGGAGGGCCCAGGACGTCGACACGGAACTGGGTTACCCTTTCGTCCGGCCGCTGTCGCTTTCGATCATCGGGGAGGAGGGGCAGAGGAGGAAAAAGAGGGCCATACGCGTCTCTGTCAAGAAACACAGTGTGGAGGCCTCGGCTGTCAATTAGGCCATACGTGCGCCGCTTAAATGGCTGCAGACCTCAACGTGACTGAACGTGTAATACGTTTAGAAGGGGGAGGGCCCGCGGTATGGCTTCCTCGGTGGTCACTGCCGGTGTGCAGTGCGCGCCAGCTGCTCCCCAAAGCGCACCGGTCACTTTATATACCACACTGTTACTTACTTTGCCACGTTATACATTGCCGAAAACAAAACGGCTCAGTCGGACTTCACCCGCCAACTTTGCCTCCTCGGATGGAGGAGGGAGCGATAACACGAGGAGGAGAGGAGGATTCGAAATGGTGATTGGTGAGGGACGTTGATTTTCGCGAATTTTGGCAAACGAATGATTCGTTTGGCCTGTTGAGAGGTTTGGTGATTTTTGGCGGTTAAGGATTGACACCCTGGCTGGAGATTTAAAGGTAAACGGAGGGGGATTTTGTTAGCGGCAAATTTATTTTCGGGTGAGTTATGCTTTAGATTAATTGTAATTATAAGCTAAGTAAGTGAGCAAAATATGTTTTTAGTTTCTGCTAATAATAGCAGTGTTCTTATGAATCGTACGAGGGTATGCAAGCAGGTGGAGTAAATTTTTAACGAGAAAGTCATAATCAATAGTGAGTCATTCTGATTCAGCGAGGAGCACCTATTTTCGTATTGATCCAATACGAATCGAATTTATCGATCGTCGAGGAAATATTAGTTTTTGAAGTAAATTTTTTTCGGGCAGAACGTTTCTACAGGATGAGAAAAATTATTGGATAAGTCTTACGTTAAATATTAGATGGGTACGTGTGTTGTGACACGTCGTTCTTTTTCCAGAGATCGATAAATCTTCAAACAAAAATGAAAAAAATAAGGGAGAAAAGAGGGAGGCTGTAATTAGAGGCAAAAATCCCTCGATTCGTGGGATCGAAACTTTCAATTTTTCTATGCCAAGTTGTTGGAAAATAAAAGAAAGAATTGGAAAAGTTGATCGATATCGATGATTTTCACTTAAATTTCAACGAGAAAGATGAAAATAAATTTATTTGATCGAATGACCAGCGTGTTTCCCAAAAGGGGAGGAAAACGAAAGTTTTGACAGAGAACTCGATCAAAGTTGTGTCATCCCGCCTCCGGAGATAAACAAACCTCTCTGAAATCGAATCTCGCGGATCGAAAACAAAAAAAAAGAAATAAATAAATAAAACAAAACACGCCTCTTCGAGCGTCGATCGATCAATCCAAACACTCGTTCGAAAAAATAAGGATTTTGATCGAATCCAAACACCTCCTCCCGCTAAATCGGATTACAATTAAGAAAAAGAGATTATCAAAGTTCAAAGACAAGGGAAGAACACTTACGACGAAATTCTACAACGGAAGAAACCTGACCGATACCAACAGTATTATTATCCAACCGATAAATTCATTCACCGTTCAGGGGTCAATAAAAGTTCGAGGCAAAATTTATATTTAATTGAACCAATTCCCAAAAGGAAGGGGGAAAAAAAAACCTCTTTAATTAAATTTTGTATAAACATTTACAAAAGATTACGTTTCAGCTCGAGAAACATGATCATCGACTCCATCTACCATTCGCTCGTCCCTAGATCAGAGGATAAGAGAATATCGGCGAAGATGGAAAAATATCGATCCGAATAAATTGGGATGCAGTTGGAAAAATGCTGGTGACAATCGGTTCCACGACGTAACGGCCAGAATCTTGCAAGACTCCTTCCAAGGGGTCGAAGCGAAATCATGAGTAAGAAAGAGGGGGTGGAAGAGGAAATGGGAAGAGCACAGGTTGATCGAAGGGCACAGTTTTGAAGGGGCACGGTTGTTATCGATTAAACACAAGGGCGTTCGAGAAATTCGGCTGCCCCTCGTTCTTTATAGCAGGCATGGCGTCGTCCAAGTTTCTAGTGATTTTTCTCACCGCGCTGCGCACCGTTCTAGGGACAAAAGACGATCTCGACGATCAGAGCATGTGCTCGAGGAACAGAAGTCTGCTCGAGATCCCCGGCGACGCTGTTCTATCCGGTAAAGAGAGTTAGAAAAATTTTCATTTTATCAACGAATCGTCCGATTCTTCGTTATATATTATGCGTATTCAGTGTTCCTGAATATCAATCACGGCCCCTATTGCAACATCACGAGCGGCAAAGGGTTGCAGGAAGTCGCTACCGCCTCCTACGTGGTGCATCTGTTGAACGAGTACGAGTTCATCCCTGGATTCTCGTTGGGTGAGCATCTTCGTGTATATCCGATATTGTGATTGAAATAGTTGAAAAAGGTAATTCGATCGTTGGAAAGGTTTGAAAATCTTCGACACTTGTTTCGACGAGACGACAGTGTACAAACAAGCGTTGCAAGCGAGCGTGGACGCCGATTGCCGCACGGATCGCTACGAGATGGGTGTATTGTTACCGGCCGAGTACGCGACGATATTGGAACCGCTGCGCAATTACAGCGTGTTGCCGGTCGCAACGTACGACGAGCAAAACTTGACCAGGCCGTTGATCAATCTGCTGGTCCATTATCTGAGCACCAGGTTCGAGACGGTCGATCTCGTTCTAGCCAGCCACGATTCCCCGTTGAACGTGTTCCTCGACGCAGCCAGGGAGGCGGGGATCTGCGTGAAGAGCTACGGGACGGACAGTTTGGCGGTGGAGGGGGGCGAGGCGGAACCGGTGATCGCCGCGATCGGGCGGAGGAGCGATATTCGACAGTGGATAGAGAGGGGGGAGAAGCTGCAAGAATCGAGGAAAACTTGGATAGCGTTGCCCCTCGACGGATCGAACGTCGACGGTGATTTTCCTCTCTTCTTTTCTTCTTCAAACGAGAAATTCAATCTCAAAAGTATAATTATACGTGTAAATTCTTATAAATTTTCAAAAATATTCTCCCAGACCAGAAATTCAATCTCAAAAGTATAATTATACGTGTAAATTCTTATAAATTTTCAAAAATATTCTCCCAGATAAGAAATTCGATTCAATCAATATATCGATATAATCAATAAATCAGTCTCAGAAATATAATTATAATAAATTTTCAAAAAAATATTCTCCCAGACCAGAAATTCAATCTCAGAAGTATAATTATACGTGTAAATTCTTATAAATTTTCAAAAAAACCCAGATAAGAAATTCAATCTCAGAAATATAATTATATATATAATTGTTATAAATTTTAAAAATATATATAAATTATAATTATAAATTTTAAATTATAAAAAAATATTCTCCCAGACGGGAGATTCAATCTCAGAATTATAATTATATATATAAATTTTCAAAAAAATATTCTCCCAGACGAGAAATATATTAATTCAATCAATATAATCAATAAAATCAATCTCAGAAATATAATTACATATTGTTAAAAATTGTTATAAATTTTCAAAAAAATATTCTCTCAGACGAGAAATTTAATCTCAGAAATATAATAACATATATAAATTCTTATAAATTTTCAAAAAAATATTCTCCCAGACCTGGTTCCTTCGGGCTCGTACGTGGTGAGGACGAGGTCGCCGCTGGACCCGGACCTGCTCCAAGACGCCTCGTCACCGCACCCGTTCCTCGAGGCGGTTGGGGATCCTGTGACACATTCCCCTCATTTGCTCGGCGTGGGCAAGGCCGTGCTCGAGCTTGCCCAATTGCTGCAAGACATCCGTAAACGGAATTGTCCGCGAGTCGCCGGAGTTGACGGAGCGTTGTGCGCGATGCAACGTTTCAACCCTGCCTCGAGGCAGGAGGTGAGAAACGCGGACGTGTACGCGGCCCTCCGCGTACAGGCGAAGTCGATCAGGTACGCGGTGGCGATGAAGAGCCAACGAGACGACGTGGTCGACGTGGCCGCGTACAACGTAGAGCCGGAGAAAGTGAAGTTCAGAGTGTGGCCCGAGTCGAGGATGCCCAAGATGGCCAGGCTGTGTTTGAGGAAGTACGCGAGCAACTGCGACGGGTGCGCCAATTTCAAGAGAAGATTCGGCCCTCGTGGCGCGAGCAAAGGTAAGTTCGTTTCGTTTCGATAATTGGAAAGAGAACGATTGTGATATTTCTTTTTCCTTTTTCTCATCAATTCAATTGAGAAGGAATGAAATTTTTGGGGAGAGCTTCGACAATAATGATCAAAGAAAGAAACTTTTAACTTTTAAAGCAAAAAAAAAAGAAATGTATGAAAAGATATTCCCCAATCACTGGGATGTAATCTTGAAAAAATTCCCACGAACAATTTCAGAACTCTTCTCTCCAGCCAAAAAATTCCAATCAAAAAATAAATACGTCATAATAAACGCTCAATCAAAGAAACTCTCGAGAGAATCCCAACCGACGCATCATCCTTTTCAAAATGGCGGCTCCTCTCTGTTCCAGACACGCTCGACAGGGGTCTGCTTAAGGCTGGCAATTGGATACCGATCTTCCTGACGGTGGCCGTGTGCGGGACGTTCGCCTGCGGCGCGATCGCCGTCTTCATCATATACCGTTTCATGGTCGAGGACGTCCTCGACGGGAATCCGGTGTTGACCATCGCCCTGATACTCGCCAACGTGTTCACACTGCAAACGGTGCTCCCGTTCTGCGTCAACGACGACTATTTAGGAGCTGAACGGTTGAACTCGAGGAAGATACTCGCGACGACCCTCGCCTTCGGGCTCGACTTCTCCCTCATGTTGACCAGGGCCTTCTTCCTCGTCTTCTCCAAGGGCGGCGTCTTCACCGCCCACATCAACGGCCACCTCCAAGGATTGATGGTGTTCTTCATGTTCTTCGTCCAAGTCGCCATATCCGTCATGTTCTTCGCCCTCAGCACACACGACTCGGCCGTGGTCATGAGAAGCCTCATTTTCATCGCTCTTCTGGGTAATAAAAATTTCTCCCCAAAAGAAGAAAACGTAAAATAAAGAGAATTCGTCGCGTAGGATACGATATATTCCTGCTGGTCACGCTGTTCGTCGTGTGCTTCTTCATCTTCCAACTGCCGCGCAATTATCGGGAGGGGAAGTGCTTCTTCGGCACGTCTATCGGCCTGTTGATCGCCTGGGCCGTCTGGCTCACCTGCTTCATCCTCGTGGAGCCGGAATACCGCGACACCGTGGTGTCCCTCGGCATCATCTCCACGGCTTATCTCATCATCATTGGGATACTGATACCGAGGACGTATTACATGGTCACCCATCTTGCCAGGGGGAAGAAGTTCGGCCAGAGATTCGGATCGACCGATCTCGCGACCGACTCCAGGATCGACACCAGGCAGGTCGGAACGATTTACTATTTCTCGTATCTCTTTTCTCATCCACTATGATATAAAAATTTTTGTTACCTCTTTACTTATTCTCGATTTGTTCGACGATGGTCAACAATCTTTTTTACGATTTTTAAACCTTTTGCACTCGTATTTATATTCAAGAAGATTATCGATCAAGGTAACGAAAGTCCCTAGAATGTAAAATGTAATATAAACGTACGAGTTTATTTATTCGTAATTATCGATTTGTTCGATAGTGAACAATCTTTTTTAAACTCTTTGCACTCGTATTCAAGAAGACCATGGATCAAGGTAACGAAAGTCCCTAGAATGTAAAATGTAATATAAACGTACGAGTTTATTTATTCGTAATTATCGATTTGTTCGATAGTGAACAATCTTTTTTGCGATTTTTGCACTCGTATTTATATTCAAGAAGATTATCGATCAAGATAACAAAAATCCCTAGAATGTAAAATGTAATATAAACGTACGAGTTTATTTATTCGTAATTATCGATTTGTTCGATAGTGAACAATCTTTTTTGCGATTTTTGCACTCGTATTTATATTCAAGAAGATTATCGATCAAGGTAACAAAAGTCCCTAGTATGTAAAATGTAATATAAACGTACGAGTTTATTTATTCGTAATTATCGATTTGTTCGATGGCGAACAATCTTTTTTAAACCCTTTGCACTCGTATTCAAGAAGATTATCGATCAAGGTAACGAAAGTCCCTAGAATGTAAAATGTAATATAAACGTACGAGTTTATTTATTCGTAATTATCGATTTGTTCGATGGCGAACAATCTTTTTTAAACCCTTTGCACTCGTATTCAAGAAGATTATCGATCAAGGTAACGAAAGTCTCTAGAATGTAAAATGTAATATAAACGTACGAGTGCAAAGAGTTAATATTCGAATCACACGATTTCAATTCCTGATTAAAAAATAGAAAAAAGAATACCCGTTTCTCGACGAAAAATTTTCTACGAACGAGCGATGAAAGGAAAACTTTGTTCGAGCAGAATCGCCCGTTTTACGACTACGTGCATTCCGGCGGGGGAAGCACGGCCAATTTGCACGTGACGCCCACGTATCCAAACTATTACGGGAGCTCGAGTCCAAGCCAAAAGTATCTGGCAACGACCAACAGAAGAATTCCAGGATACAACAATTACGGATACCATTCGGAGATGCGAGAAGTGAATAACTCTTACACGATACCTCAAGTCTGCATCGAGGATGCGGACGTGAGATTTTTTTTTAACAATATTTTTCCACCTAGTGAATTTTTTTCACCTAGCTTTCATACAATCACAAAAATAATTATCTGGCTAATTGTTCAATGCGTGAAAAATCTTGAAAATAAATTATACGATAAATGGGGAGGGGGAGGAAACATTTTTCAAATTATCAACAATTTCTTCCTTCCTTTCTTTTATTGCTTTCACGAATTGGTTAAGGGAATTACATTTCCAGTCAAGAATCGACGGGAACGCGACTTACGCGCGGCCGAAGAGCAACCGGAAGCGGAGGACCAAAGGCGAGAAGGATTGCGTGGAGACGGACGTTTACGTGGAGGGAAGCGTCTCGTGTCGTAGATCGAACAACGAGGCGTATCCCAGCAGGTCCAACAGCCCCAGGTTGACCCAGGTAGAGGCGATTCGCGAGGAGGAGGAGAACGAGGAGACGAGCAGGATCACTCGATTCTGAACGACGATCATGGAGTGGAGTGGACACGATTTCGAAAGAAATCCTCGACGAGGAGCATCTTAAATTTCGCCCGCGTGCCTTGTCTTCGATCCTGATCGAGATTTCGATTGAGACGCACGTTTGTATTTATTAGGAATTGTACCGATATATCTTTAAATTTATCCAAGTAAATCTAGTCAATGAATATAGTGTGCAAGTTTCTTCTCAACTGTTGTGTTAATAAGATTGATTACGATATAAAGGAAGAAGAAATCGTGGGTGAGCTAGTGAAAAGAAATGAAAAATACGAAGAATTGAATGAACGTATAAATGAAAAGTATTGCGTGTATTTATCAATACGTTTGTAATTCGTTACAAAAATGTATAAAAACGTGTAAGATGAAAGAAAAATATTTCTTTGCAGCCTTCTTTCTCTAAAAAGAAAAAATATATATATATCGTAATATGTGAAATTTTCAGTTATTTTTTAATATTCTCTCTCTCTCTCTCGTTTTCTCTCGTTTTCTCGAAAAGTTTGACAACGATACAAATCGTTACCTCGTTCCAAACCGTTCAATCGACTTTCGCGATAAAACGGAAATCCTGTCTGTCGGCCATTATCGGCGTAATTAAAGTACAAAACGAGGTGAGCCAGAGAGGGTCCCTTTTGCACGTGGAAAGGACCAGCGCGTGCGAGAGAAGCAATTTCGCGTGTTCCCCGCCGAAATTGCATTATGGTCGATCGTAATTCCGCAATCGGGGGCACAGGTGCAGGAATATCGATGCCGTAACCGGAAACGCGGACGATGGAAACGCAACTCATGGAAAATTGAGAAACCGCTCGAAACCGAGAGAATTAATTTTCTTTTTTCTTTTTTTTTTTTTTTTTTCCTTTTACGTCGAATCCTTTATCTTTTCATCCTGAGAAATTTGTCTAAAATTTAGACGAAATTTCAATGGAGTCTCAAGCGTGGAAAATTTCCAATTCCAAGATTTAGAATTTCTAAATCTGGAAAAAGGATAAATTTAATCGATCGACAAAAATTAAATCTCGAAAAAATTGCAGAGGTGAGAAATTTTTCTAAAATTTTTGGAAGAGAAATTTCAATAGAGTTTCAAATTCCAAGATTTAAAATTTCTAAATCCGGAAAAAGGATAAATTTAATCGATCGACAAAAATTAAATCTCGAAAAAATTGCAGAGGTGAGAAATTTTTCTAAAATTTTTGGAAGAGAAATTTCAATAGAGTTTCAAATTCCAAGATCTGAAATTTCTAAATCCTGGAAAAGGGGATAAATTTAACCGATCGACAAAAATTAAATCTCGAAAAAATTAGAATAGAAGTGAGAAATTTTTCTAAAATTTTTGGAAGAGAAATTTCAACAGAGTTTCAAAAACGGAAAATTTTCAAATTCCAAAATCTGAAATTTCTAAACCCAAAAATCAATCGACAAAAATTAATTCTCGAAAAAAATTGTAGAGGTGAGAAATTTTAAAATTCTGTGAATTAAAAATAATTATATGGCGATAAAAAAAATTTCCGGACCCAAATCTGAAAAAATCGCTTCTCCACACAAAATTCCCAAATTTAATCGACGAAACTTTCAACGAAAGAAAACATCTCATACAAATTTTCAAATCTCCTCGAGAATCTCCTCAAAACTCCAAAGAGAGAGAGAGAGAAGAAAGAAATTCGTCCAAAATGTATCTCTAGAGAGAAACGCACGATCGAGCGATTCTCCGATTTATTAATTCCGCATCATGTGGCCAGCACCGAGCGCGCGTGAAAAATAATGAAAAAGCCTGGCCTGGCTCGATAAGCCGCCCCGTAACGGCAATAAATCGAAAAGTGCATCGGCTCGTGAAAGTCGTGGATGGAGAGAGGCCGCGAGTGCTCGCGTTTTTCAGAAAGAGCAGCTTCTGCGCAAGGATGGCGGAGCAGAGGATCGCTATAAAAGCGGGATCGGGACTGGCACGGTTTCCAGTCACGTATACAACCCTGTATCGAGGGAGGGAATCGAATATCCTTTCTGCGCGAACGAAAGGGGAAAATAAACGAAATCCACGCTCGCCATGTAAAGGAGGGAGGGAGAGAGAGATACTATGTCCTTGGAGGAGTGCAGGTCGTAACGGTGCAGTGGAAGATGATGACGGTGGAGAACGGGAGGCTTGCCCTCGTCGCTGTCGTGTATCTCAGCCTTTTCCTTGACAACGTGTTGCTCACTGTCGTCGGTAAATTATATAAAAATCCGTTTTCGATCGGAGAAAATCGAGTTATTTTACAAATTTTGAGGGAGGGAAAAAATATTTTCAGTGCCGATCATACCCGATTACCTTTGCACGCTGGATGGGAATTCGACGGGGAACGTGGGTGAGGACGACGAGAATGGCCGGGTGGGTTTGTTATTGAGCTCAAAGGCGCTCGTCCAATTAATATTGAATCCGGCGGTGGGCACTTTTACCGGCACTCTGGGCTACACCAAGCCGTTGCTTCTCGGAAACCTCAGCCTCTTATTGGCGGCAACGCGTAAGCTCTCGTTTCCCTGAACACAGCCAAAATTTCCAAATCCCCCTTTCCTTCCTCACCCTTTATTTTCTTCACCTTTCTCTTCTGCGTTGCGAAGAGAGGCTATCTATCTTTGCAGTGTTCGCGTTCGGCCAAACTTACGAGCTGCTGTTCCTGGCACGAAGCGTCCAAGGCATCTCGTCCGCTTGTATCGGCGTTTCCGGCATGTCGCTGGTCGCCTCCCAATACCCGGAAGAGGACAAGAGGTCGAGGATCATGGGCTTCGTTCTTGGAAGCATCGCGCTCGGCGTCCTCGTCGGATATCCGATTGGCTCCGTTCTCTACGACCTCGAGGGGAAAATGGCCCCTTTCCTCCTCGTCTCTTGCTTCATCGTCCTCACCATATGTACGAATCTTTCTTTAATTTTACGATTTTTACCAGGATTTCACAGGTATGAGAGACAAGTTTCGTATTATGTAATACGTTCGAATTCGTTTTTAACCCCTTCCTGTGCCGCTTAGCTCGACGAGATCAGGACACAAAGAGAGCAGAAAAATGGTGCTCGAAAACGGTTACGATAACGTAAATATAGAAATAAATGTGATATAGTTTTTTAATAAATAACACTCTTCTGAGCGTCTTTGAGCGCACCTTTGTTTTAAGGAATGTAATGATACTACGTTTAAAAATAAATAGCATATTATAAAAGTTTGAATCAATATCTAATAGGAAAATACTTACTCTAATAGTCCTGCAAGTCTTTGAAAACATTCTGATAGATGTAAAGCAAGCTACCGATTCGTGCTAATAAATTATTCGTGCGAAATAGGTTTTAAATAGGTTTCCTTTCTCCCTTCTTCCAGGTTTGCAGATTTTCGCGTTGAACGTGGAAACGAGAATCGAGGTAAGATGCCAGATCGATAAAGATTTTGGTAAAATCTTTTTTCGAAAACAACAATAATCGTAATTTTTAGTCGACCGATCGAGAAATCTCTTGGACGCACCTGTTATCAGACCCGTACATACTGATCATCTTTGGGGCGATATGGTGTTCAACGTCGCCAATGGCCATACTGGAGCCCTGCCTGCCGATCTGGCTACGAACTCACATAAAGCCCAAGGCAATCGTCCAATTTCCATTTACTTTCGATCGATCTCGATAATTTCTTTTTTTTTTTTTTTTTTTTTTTTTTCGGTTCGAGAGACAGAAAAATTGCCTCCTCTTTCCAGAAATGGCAGCTGGGCACGGTGTTCATCCCGGACAGCGTAGGCTACCTGGTCGGGACCAATTTCTTTGGAGTGATAGCTTATCGCTATGGGCGAAGTAAAATCGCCGTTCTGGCCATGCTGTTGGTCGGGATTAGCGCCATTTTGATACCATCCTGCCGAACAATGTCGCAACTGATAGTCCCGCATTTGGGGATGGGTCTGGGTATCGGCGTGGCGGACGCTGCACTCGTCCCGTTGTTGGCCAGCCTCGTCGACCAAAATGGCAATTACGGGCCCGTGTACTCGATTCAACAAGTGGCCGTCAGCCTGGCCTACTCTCTTGGTAAATCGTCCGACTCTTTTTTTCTTTGAAAGGAATCTTCGAAATCAGACTCATCGTTATTATCAATAAAATATTTCGACTCGAAGTTGTTGATATTTCAATTTTGCAAAATTTAAAATCTCAAAATAGATAACTTTTTCGCGAATAAATAATTATCTCTCGTTGTAGATTCTAAGCGTGGAATTTTTCAAACACGATCATCGAATATTTCTACTCGAAGTTGTTGGTATTTCAATTTTGCAAAATTTAAAATCTCAAAATAGATAACTTTTTCGCGAATAAATAATTATCTCTCGTTGTAGATTCTAAGCGTGGAATTTTTCAAACACGATCATCGAATATTTCTATTCCAAGTTGTTGGTATTTAAATTTTGCAAAATTTAAAATCTCAAAATAGATAACTTTTTCGCGAATAAATAATTATCTCGTGGAATTTTTCAAACACGATCATCGAATATTTCTATTCCAAGTTGTTGGTATTTAAATTTTGCAAAACTTTATTTCATATATATATATATATAATAAGTCGAATAAATAATTATTTTTACAAGAAATAATTTACACGAAAGGAGGATTGGTTTAAGGGCCCATAGCGGGTGGAGAAATGGCGAAGACGATCGGTTTCCAATGGGTTATGCGAGTCATCGGGTTAATGAACGTTGGCTATGGCCCTCTGCTGATATACCTAACGCTGGAGAGGAGGAAATTATTAACCCAGCGGGATGAAAAGAGGGATTACGAGACCTTCCAGAAATCAGTGGCGAAATACGAGCGGTTCCGGGATTCTGACGACGATCTCTGATTATTGCCAAGATTGTATCTTCTATTTTATATAATTCCACGATAATCCCCTCTTTGTTAAATTAATCGAATTTTCGAATCGATACTCGGTGAGTGAAATAAATGGTTGGAAATTTTTGTCGATAAATAAATGTCGAACGATAAATTGTAATAGTGGTATTTAAGAATTTAAAATGATATCTTTTAGTTTCTTTTCTTTTAAGATTTAATCATATTTTTCGGTATAAAAAGTTGACTATTTTGACTATTTTCCAATAAATATATGTATACTTGTGGGATATTCGTTGCAATAAAAATCCCCGTAAATCCCCTAGACAAATATTAAATTCTTCCTACAACTTATATGAATTAAATAATCAATAATTTATATAATTTTGAGTATACGAATTCGACGAGTTGTCGAAATTAAAATTAAAATTAAATATCAATTTCAAACACCACAATCGATCGATATAATACAACCTAACCTAAAATTGATAAAAATGACAATTACCAGGAAATGTAACCAGAAAATTCTCGAGCGTTAATTCGTCTCTGTGTCGGTGATTTTCATGGACACCTTGTCCCGAATTCATCCCGTGGAACGTTGGGAAACAGCATTAACGACATCATTGTCCTTCCACCGAACCGCACCACGGGGACTAAGCTCGACGTCGTAAGTTATAACGAAGTAAATTACCAGAAATTGGTAAGTAACGTCCCGGGGCTGTTGAGCAACAGCGCCAGCTTTCTGAATCTAAATGAAAGCTAGAGGTAATTTTGAAATTTCGAAATTCGAACCGCCCTCCTCCCTTCTCTACCCTCTTTATTATTATTTTATTAATTTCCTCGCTAGAATTTTAACCTGATCAACCGAGTATTTACGCGCGGCTTGTTGATCAGAGATAATTTAATATATCAAGGGAGAAGAAGGAGTAATTATTTATTGGAAAATTATTAATTTCAAAAAGAGCAGTGAACAAACGATTTAGAGGGAAGTGAAATTAGGGGAAGACGAATTATCTTTTTACAAACTTTTACAAACAAATGAACAAATATCCTTTTGGTTGAGAAAACGACCAAAATATATAAGTGTTATAATTCGTTATCTTTCTATATTAAAAAATACCTATTTACAAAATTTCAATATTATCCTCCCTTCTTATTCTTCTGTCGTTGTTCGTGTCCAAAATTTCCTTTTTATTTTCGTCCGCGGTTCTCTCGATAAACGGAACTCGTGCTTGCCGCTAATCGAACGACTAATTATCCCTTAAATTGTTCACAAGTAAATTAACGATGCAATTACGTAGACGCGACGGTAATAACGTCAAAGCACCGATATTTAATAACGTGATCACGTGAGTTCCCTGGCTGGATTGAAATGGACAGTTGCATAGGGAAAAATGGATGGAAGAAAAGAAAAAATCGTTCTATATACGATATTAATTATTACATGTATATATATATATATAATTAATTTATATATATAAAATGTCAAAGGGAAATTTAAAATTGAATTTATCGGTTAAAAATAAAAGTCCAATTTCGTGGAAATTTAATTGCAACCTTTTGACGTCAAATGCGTTAAATGATAGCGGCGTCGATAATAATTAGTATTTTTAAAATTACAACATTGTGTAACTACGCTGATCAATAGTTGAAAAGAAAATATGTTATAGCTGTAATGAAAATAGAAAATTCATTAAGAATGCAAAATTGATCTTTCTATAATTAATTCAGTGTACAATATTACCTTGTTAGAATTAATGAATAATATTATTATTAAGCACGAGTTAAGCACGACGAGGGTTGTGTTTAAAAATTGAAAAAAAAAAAAAAAAAATTGCGGATTAAATTTTAAAATTTTTTCCGGATATGTAAACAGTTGTTAATTAAGTTTAGATATTGTAATGAGTTCGAGGAGAAGAGAAACGTTTCGATGATCGTCGCTTTAAGTTCATACTAAAAAAAAAAGGACTCCATTAACTTCAGCACCCGTCCAATCAATTATCTTTACTTTTATCTTTCATATCCTTTTCCACATCCCTTTTTACCACCCTTCGCCAAGATTTTATTACCTATTACGTTTTTTACGTTGCCTTCGTGGAAAGAAAAAAGAAAAAGAAAAAAAAGGCACAATATCATTGTTCAACCGAATAAAGAAACATAATTCAAAATTTGCTGGAAAGCGACGTTCGTTCGTAATTTTCTTTCACTCCCTTCCTGTTAAAAGGAATTATTTATAAAAAAGAAAATTGGATAAAAGTTGAACAAATAAAAAATTGGTTGATATCAATCATTTTATAATTAAGATTTAAAAATAATTTTTCACGTTTAATTTCGAGGATTAAAAAGTTTTATTAATTTTAAAAAATTATTTTACAAAAAACTCGTTATATATAAATAATTATTATTATTATTACAACAATGAAAAACGAAAATCAGTTGATTTAAAATAATTTGATTGAACATTAAATTTTTGATCGTTAATTATAGAATTTTAATTTTATATATAAAAATGAATTATCAAGGAAAAAATATTAAATTTAATTGATTGATAATTCAATATTCTTTTATTTTAAATTACAACAAATCAAATAATCCGCCCGGCGGATCAAAGTAAAAACGAAATATCCCCCCGTGAAGATCCATAAATTGGCATCACCACTTCCGGTCCACGGAAGAGATTATTAAACCCTGTGTGAATTAGCAAACGAATCGCGTGCAAGCCGATTAAACGTTAAGCCAGCAAGTCGAACGATCGTCGTAACCACCCTTAAGAAATATTAAATCCCTCCCCGGAGAGGGGTGGCTCGCGCGGTCGGATGACGTTAACGTCGTCGTAATACCACAATAATGTTGGTTAAATTATATTCCATAAATAGAAAATCGATGCTCGCAATCGGCCCGCCTCGAAATAAACTCAATGGAGGAGGGTTGAAGAAGGGGGATGGAGAAGCGTGGGTGCGAATTTTAGTAGAAATTTCTGGAGAAATACCCGCCACCTTGTTAATCCGTCCCCGGAGAAATAACCCCGGTTTGTACAGATACTCGTTTCTCTTCTTGCAATTGTAAAACGCGAGTCGTGAAGTTCGGTCGAGAATTCGATGAAATTAAATTCGAGGGAAAAAGTGTAATCCTCGTCGATTCAATTCTTATCAAATCTGTAGCAAAAAAAAGAAAAAAAAAAGAAAAAAGTTTCTTCGAGCGCGAAAAAATTCGTTTGAAAAAAAGGGTTCATCGAGTATTCCTCCTCTTCGTTCTCCTCTTCTTTCGAATATCATCGGGGGATTAATTAAATGAAGAATGGAAATATACCGCAGGAGAGACGTTCGTTACGACTCGTATCACGAGTTTTATTCAGTTTCCTTATCGTGTACATATCGTTGGATCGGAGAAGATTCGAGGAAGACAGAGAGGTGGTGGTAACGTGAGGGTTTGAAAGATCTGGAAGATCGGATAAAATCAGGGCGGGTATTCGATCGGAATTCGAGGGTGGGTACCTCCTTCTTCGGTTTTTCTCAGTCGGCTAACGAGTCACTTTACGCCTTGCTTCTTCTCCTCCAGTGTTCGAGATCATCCCCTTGGAACACGGCTGGTAAGAGCTTAAGCAAGAATGGGGGATGAAAAATGATCGGGGAAGAAGAAGGTGGAATGCGTTTCGTTCTCTTCTCTTCGAACAATCTTGATTTTGTGATTTCGATGATTGTTTAAATAACACATCGAACAAATTTGACTCTGCAATGAAACAACTTTGATCGGATCTTTAAACAGTTTCTATATATAAATATTTTCAGATAATAAACTTTTAGAATATTCTCGAGTTACCTTGAAACCAAATGTTCTCTCGAATAATCTACGAACGATTAAATGAACGTGATAAGATCTAAAGTACCTTTAAACGAGGCC
This sequence comes from Apis florea, assembly GCF_048593485.1. NCBI lineage: Eukaryota > Metazoa > Arthropoda > Insecta > Hymenoptera > Apidae > Apis > Apis florea. The sequence continues at coordinate 5,634,704 of NW_028256549.1, read as the reverse complement.
ATCTCTAGGAACGCCTACAAACGATCCTGAGATAACTTTCAAATGCGTACAACAATCTTAACGCTCGATCTCTAAAAAAAAAAAAAAAAAGACCTCTGAATGCTCCCTGAACGACCTTGAAAGTATGATTCAAATGATCAATTAATAGATATATATATATTATCTTGCAAGGAATTTTAATAAAGAAGAAAAATGTTTCGATAATATCCAATTCAACAAATTTTCCACTCTCAACAACTTTGTTTACGATTAAAAGGCAGAACGAGAGAGAGAGAGAGAGTATAATCGATGCTATCCAAATATCCTTTAATTCCATCCTCATCGAGTATGACCTTTTGATATAAATCGAGTGGAGACCGCCTATTTATGTTAATTCCCCGACCATGGCTAACTCGGTTCTTATATGTATGCTATTTAAAACGAGATGTTAATCGAGACCCTTCTATAATAAAAAAGGAGAAATCTAATTTTGCACCACGCTAATTGAAACAACAATACCTTTCTCTGCAAGTTTCCTGTTTCGAGAGCCGTCGTTTGAAAAGTTGCGTTCGATTTAAAAAAAAAAAAAAAGAAAAAGTTGCGTTCGAACATCTCGCGACGAATAACTTATTCGTTACGGGGTTGAAGCGCGTCTATCCGCTCTAAGAGGAGTGGAACATCCTGCTCGTTAAATATTTACGAGAGAATCCAGTTTTCGTAGGCCACGTGAAATTTTTATCTCGTTACTTATTTTATACGGACGAGACTCGAACGACAAATTTTTCTTGAAAGTAATATTTATTAATAGGAGTGGGTATATTCTCGAAAATATTTTTCATTTGCCTCGCTTCCAATTTCTTATATCTTTATCCAATTGTGAAAGTGGAAATGGACAAAATGGACTTTATTATATATCGTTTACGAGGAGGAAATATTCGTTCCTAGTGATATTTCAGTTGTATGCATAGGGAATTTTTAATCGACGATACTAGATTCATAAAACTAAACGTGAAATATAATTGAAAAACGAGGATTTCCATTTAAGATAACGTTGGTTTTGTATTGAAATTATTGAAAACCCCCCTTTATTCTTACTCTTCCATTACATTGCCATTGTTTGCCGTAAATTTTGCATCGCGTCAAGAGTAATAAAAAAGGCTCGTGCATAACAAGTGACCGAGGTATTATTATTATTAATAAAACGGCTGGGTATTTTGATAATAATAGAAGAGGAATATTTCTTATTCTGAAAAAGGAAAAAAAAAAAAAAAAAAGAAAAAAAAAGAAAGAAAGAAACGATTTCAAATTGAAAAAAAAAAGAAAAAAATTATCGCTACGATTACGAATACAAGAAAATTTAATAACATTTTAATGATTCAATTGATGGATAGAAATGCAAAAATTGTACAATTAATGGCAAATGGGAGAAAAAATCCAATTGGAGAAACTTTCCAAGAATATTCCTCTTGCGAATGAAAAACCGGAAAGAAATAATTAGAATTCGAATCTCGCATCGGTTTTATGCATTTCTAAAAAGACCAAGCCTCGAGAATACATCCATACGCCGATAGAAAAACCGTTTCCTCGATACAACGTTTTCAATATACTCCAAAAGAATGAAACGATACAACAATTTCCAAACCTTCGATTCCTCCAGAAAAAAGAAGGGATGCCTTGTTGGTGCTCAAAAAGAGAGAGACCTTACACCTTTATTATCGTCAGCCATGAATAAGAATTTAAATATATTTCGTCTACTTTTAACAGTTCCGATTTTCTTTAACTTGAATTATCTTAAGAGAGGAACCGTGGAAATGGAAGCTGGCCAAAATTGTTGCCGATGATCGATCGATCGAAAGGAAAAGGGAAAGTCGAGAGATGGGATCAGGATTTACGAGGCGGCATCGATTTTTAATTCACGACCACGTTGAGCACGTACGTAAACTCTCGGCAAGACAAACGAGGAGGAGGAGGAGTGGCCAGAATCGATGGCTCACCTGCGTATGTGTGCGTGTGTCCTCGAGATATAATTTGTAGCTCGCCTTATGGGGCGAGATACGAAACATCCCTTAAACGGCGCAGCGTGAGCCAGACACGCATGCGGGCGAATAATTTATTGAAAAACGATACACCGCCTCCTATTATGCTCATCCTCCGTTCCAAAATCGATCTCTCCTATTTTCCTTCTTTTTTTTTTTTTCTTTCTTTTTTTTTGGAATTTTTAGTCACGTTCAATAAGCGAATTAATTTACTTAAGAAAGTTATTTATTTCTTTTTTTCCTTTCGTTTGTTGGAATTTTTTAATAGACATTTTTGATAAATTGAATGATACGAGTGGTGAATTTTTGGTAGAGAGAGAGAGAGAGAGAGAGAGAGAGAGAGAGAGAGAGAGAGATTGGGATTATGATATTAGGGGTTGTTCCTTTTTATTCCTCCTCCTTTATCAGAATTTTCAGTTACCCTTTTTTTTTTTTTTTTTTTTTAATAAAGCGGTATGAAACGTGGAAGATCGAAGATTGATCTTCGGCAATTTTTCTTTTATTATTATTATTATTTGACATAATTAAATCGTATATTTTTCGTCCATGAATCGAAAACAATGGTAATTTAATAATAAATTTCAAGAAGTAAGAGGGAAGAATAACTTTCAAGTAATGAACTTTTAACAGAAATAAAATATTCTTGTAATAAAACTTTTGGAAATTGAAAAGAACTCGTTGAAAGTCTTTGTGTTCGTGCGAACGCACTCTTCTTCTCTTTAATCCCCATTAATAAACAAAAAGTTGGATAAAAATTTTTCAAATTTTAAAAATTCCGATAAAAACTTATCTATCACTCTGGACGAGAGGAGGAAAGTTGGACACGTTTGCACGTTTCTAACGGTGATAAATTTCGAAACTTTGATCGATCAAAGTTCCTGTATAACCTTCGATTCGAGAAACGTGTCGTACATACAAAGCGGTGCTGCTTAATCATATTTCTCTACGTACCCTATGGAAGAAGAACGCGTACGAAGAGGAGGAAAGTAATCTTAAGAAAAAAAAAAGAAAGAAATCCATTCTATTTTTCACGTGCGTCGTAAAATTCTTATTAAAAGAATAAGGTCACGAGGAACATCTCCGTCACGTGTCTTTCATAAACAGTATATAATGCAGTTTAATTAGTATTCCGCTTTATACGAAATCGTGGGAGGGGGAGGGCTTACTCAGGATTCATACAAATGTGATTGTGCCCCAGTTTATGCTGATCGTATTATTGTTTGCACAAACCGTGGCGGCAGAAATTCTCTCGTACACAAGATTTAGATTATCCCGTACGAATCTTGGGTGTACAAGCATCGCGCCAGTTTGAACTGCTTCTATATTTAGAATCCCAACTTATGATCCCAGAGACACGAACCAGTTAACGTTTACTCAAGATTTCTGTCCCCATCGATACGATGTCGTTGCAACCGGAATGTTATTAATACGAGACACCGAACAATCTTCAGAACAGAAGGAACAAACTTTTCCAAATATACATTCGTCCAATTTAAAGTTAAAACGTATCGTCTTCTTAACGTGTCATTTTTCCAACTTTTTTATAACTTTATAAACAGACAAACAATTTCTTCTCGAAATTTGCCAAGAATCGTTTTTTTAATCGACCACCTCCGGTAAAAATCGGCAAATCTGAGGAGGCGAAGGAGAGACAGAAAGAGAGAGAGAGAGAGAGAGAGAGAGAGAGAGAGAGAGAGAGAGAAGAGAAACATTAAGCAGCGATAAATGTCATCGAAGGAAACAAAGCGTCTGGTTGGCCGGCTGAGAACGGCGACGAATCGATGGAGCACGCCGGCTATCGGCGCTCTGAGAAATTTTCGGTGGAAAATCGCGCGAGCAGACACGGGGGATGCTGCGTCCGGGACCCGGCACTCCGTTATCGATCTTCCACCCGTTCCCGAGGCGGCCACACAGACACGTCCGTCGCCCGTGTGTTCTGCTCGGCCACGGGCGCACGCACAACTCCAGCCCCGTGGAAAGTACGCGCCCGCTTGTGTACTCGCGACGACCACGTTGGCTGTGTACAGTCGGCCAGAACGATGCACCGGCTCTGATCGCGTTGAACCCCTTCGAGTCGTTTTTCGAGTCGTAGACAGATCGGGCCCATCCACCGCGAGATGTCGCGTTCGAGTTGTGCACGCTTTGGTTCGACGTTAAATTGACGTATTTTCTACAATAATTCTGGGATATTATAACATTTGCATTTGGATAATATTTGGGAAATTTGGGGGATTTTGTATTTTATTGAACAAAAACGAGAAAGATTGTTCTTCTGTAACGTGTCGTGCGAACTTATTTTAAGGAAGAGAAAGATTGTTTCGCCGTTGAGCCGCGAGATGTCGCGTTGGAGTTATACACGCTTTTTGGTTCTTTTGTAGATTTGCATAATAATTCTGGAATACTATAATATTTGCATTTGAAGTAAGTTTAAAACAACGATTGAAGAGTGGAGTAAAAGTTAGATTAGGATTTTTTTGTATTTTATTAAACAAATAAAATATAACGAAGGAAAGATTTTTGAAATCGTTTTAAGGAATAACAGATCGAAATTCGATTTTTTAAACTCCTATTTAAGATTGCTTTTCCATTGAGCCGCGAGATGTCGCGTTGGAGTTGCGCGACTAAACGTCAGAAGAGTTGTTCGTTGCACGAAAACGCACGTAAATAATAGAGAATTTAACATCGAGTGAAAAGTAGTCAGCCTAATCGAGCTAAGGCTACATCCGATACGTGCATATATCTCAGTCAAGCTGATATGGAAATGTTATTGATGATGCGTCGCCCCTTTGTTTGTTTTCTTTGTCACGCGATACAATATGATTGATGAACAAGGAATCTTGTACCTTTTTTTTAATTACGCGATACATATTTTTCTAGCAACCAGTCAAACTTTCGATTCCTTTCGACATAATACTACTATGTTATCCAACTATGATTATCTAAACGGATTAATAACGAATATTTAATATTCAAATGATCGAAAAACAAGAATCTTCGAATCGAAGAAAGTTTGCCCATAAATTTGATTTCGCATAAACGTCAGCAATCCGCTACATCATGATTAACAAAACAAAGGTTGAAATCGATCGATACACCATTGTTCGCTAACTGTACGCGAATTTCGTCACGTATGGGGGACCGACCATGACCGTGTGGGCGTTCACACGTGCAACAGAGACACGAGGTTTATGGGGGGATGATTTGTGTTTGGCTTCGATTGAATGAGGGTGTTTGGGTTAAGGGATTAGAAGTTCGAGGGATGAAAACGGTTGAGTTAAGTGTCGTTGATATTTGTTCCTTTCATGCCGGTAGTGGAATTAGATGAAGGTAAGAGGTGTAGCGATTTATTTTTATTGAGAAACGTTTTTTTATGTTGATAACATTGCAACAATCGGGATTAAATTTAGGGAGTACGAGGGAGAAGTGAAGTTTTATTGAAAAACAATACAACGTGTACGTAAAATCTCGATGATAGTACTTTGTACGCATATTTTGACAAATATATTAGAGATAAGCAATAATCCTTTATGGGGATGCGTTCGATATTTTATTCGAAGATAGGCTAACTTTTAAAATTGTTCGTTTATAATTCTTTCCATATTTTTTATCGAATTAATTTGTTAAAACAGAAAAGAATATATTTTACACGATCGATCGTTAAAATCTTTTGTTAATATTTTAAATTAAAGTGCAATAGTCAATCGTACTATCGTAAATATCATTGCGTGGTTTATTCATTTAAATTTGTAAAAAGGAAGAACCTTCCTTTTGAAAAAAATTTCTTTTATCGGAAATTAATTCCAAAAATTGGAACCCGACAGTTATTTCGTATCCTTGAAAAGGAATGCCTCCTCCAAGGATAATATTATTTTATAAAAATATCTTGTTCAAACTGTTTGTACGAACAGTATTGTATTACCGAGATATCCGTACAAAAATGTTGATAAAACCAAGCTGTACCGTGTTCTGTCCGACCTAACCACAGTATATTCTACTTAACCAATGCAGTTACAGTGACGTGCTGTACCATTCGGTATCGTTTACGAGAGCATCCACGGATTTCCTACGGGCGCTCCACTTGTACATTCGTTGTCCTTTTACGAAGAAAGAAAATCGAAATTGAAATTTGCTTTACCCTAAAATTTCCTTTCCCCTTAAATTATTAACAATTTTTCATCGAATCAACATCGAAAGTTCCATTTTCGAACAACCAAATAACCCAAAAAAAAAAAAAAATCAAATGTTGATTGTTTAAAAGAAAAATTTCTTTAAAAAGTCCCACACCACATCTATCCCCAACGACGATCGTCCACCATAGGCGGTATTTCCAAAAAAAACGAGGAAAATCGTATCCTATACACATCCTATTATCCCTCCACGATAATACCTTTACCTACGTAATAATCCTTTCCCTCGAATCTACCCGAAAAAAAAAAAAAAAGAAACAGTATCAACTCCCTCCCTCCCTCATATACACACACGCGCGCGCAATAATTTTCATCCCATCCGCACGCAAAAATCGTCAACCGTCAGAAGAACACGAGACAACATCCTTCAACCAGACACGAGACCTACATAATACCAACACGAGCTAACGTTTTTTTCCCCTTCCCCCACGCGATTACACTGGGAAGCCAGTGAAAAGACGATCCAGGAACGAGCGTGTATGCAGCCGCCAACGTACACGCGCATGCACGCACACACAAGCGTTGCACGTGTACGTTGGCAGGGCGAGAGAAACGCCGACTCGTCACGGAGAGACAGAGACTTGCATACGGTGGAAGAAGATCGGTGGAGAGGGGAGGGGGGCTGGCGCACCAGTTTCCGCGTTCCAGCGGCGCACAAGCGCGCCACGGCTCCCCCACACACACAACTCGACCACGAACACGAGCGAGACCCGTGTCTCACCAGGCTGGCTTCAGTAAGCTCCGAGCTTTCGACCGGTCCAGTCGTCTCTCCTTGTGTTCCGCGCTTCCTCGCCTCCTTTTGTCATCCAATCGTACGTACGTGCGTGCGTGCTAGCGTACTATCGACATGTGCGTGACGAGCAGCCAATCCTGATTCAACGCTGTCACGCAGAGATATATACATATATGTATATATATATATATATATACGTTTATCGAGATAATAATATTTTTAATACACACCGAGTCAAAAAATAAATTCGGTTGGAGAAGTTATCGCCTATGGATAAGATCGGGAGCGGATGGACCAGCCTGACCGACCAAGGCCTCTTCGCCCGTGTTTAACCTCTTTTAACCTGTGCGTTACCCGACTCGACGGGTACGATCATCGGGATTGTGATTGACGAGAAGTTTTAGTTCTCATCGTTCTTCTTTCGTTCGATCTTTAACCAAAGTGTAACTTGGCAAGTAATATTATATAAATAGGCGTTCCTTTTTTTGTATCGGGGGATACACTCGATGTATGCGGGATGATGGATGAATAGATAGATCGTCGAGCGATGTTTTTTCGGATCGGCGAGAGTTGGACGAATGGTCGGGCGGAAGGGAGGATGGGAGCGTGAGTTGGATGGATTGTCGCATTGCACGAGCTTAGTGTCGGGGCTGGTGACATTGTTCCGGGGAGCACCGGCGGCGGGATCATGAGGACGAGCAGCGTGCACGGTGCAACGAGGGCCGCCTCGAGATCGATTCGAGGACTGTGCGATCAGCTCGATTTTTATAACGGGAGGATAGCAAGCCGATCCGATCGGGCTTGATCTTGATTTCCTTTCTTTTTTTCTTCTTCTTCTTCTGCTTCTTCTCCTTCCTTTTTCCTCTCGTTCGCTCAATCGATCGTGATTCGGGAAAAATTAACGAATGCCACTTCTTAGCGAGGGAGATAAGATTGATTTTAAACGATTGTGTACGAGGAGGATGCGTTCTGTGTGAAATTTTGAAGTGAGAGAGAAAGTGGTGCGTTACGGGAAAGAAAAGAAGAGGAATAATTCGGACGTTACAGGATTAACGTGTGATTAAAGAAATAAAGCAGCCTCCTTCTTCAACCAACGAGTCGAACTTGGCTTCCCAATTTCATCGGGACGAAAATCGAGTTTCCAAGAGCAATTGTCGATCAAAGTCGTGATTGAAAAAAAAAAAAACGACTATTTTCTTCTGTCCCGTCGTCCATCAATTTGGAAAAGAAATACCGAGATGTTTGAACGTTTTTAAGAGATGGTTTCGTGTAATCCATTATCCAAGATACCCGTCCGACTTTATCGAGCCGCGACCTGACTTTTATCGAAACGACAGTCGATCAAAGTGTCTGACCAAACACGATACTCTCCACTTAAGTTTCAATACTTCGAGGGGGGAGCGTTGGCTAGCGTTTCACCGACCACGAGGTTCGAGCTGTGTGTGCAAAAGCTGTATGGGAGGTGGATGTTGCAACGAGACGATCTGGGAAACTGTTAGAAAGAAGATTTCCCCTCGTAATTTGAATATTCGCGTGGAACGCGTTGGGAAACTTGGAGATTGTTGTAAAGCGGAGAGTTTTTCGTAATTTGATCGTTCGTTTCTTCGTGAAAATGTTTCCATCTTATCGTTTCCATCCACGAAAAGGTTAAAGGATAAAAAAAAGAAGAGATGCAATTTCAAAAATTTTCTCGTCTTCCGAGAATAGGATAGAAAACAAAATAAACGAGGCGAGTTTTTTTCCTTCTTCTTCCCCCTCTAATCAAAAATAAAAATCGAACATCCTGTGAACATCTCGAGAAAGACGAACAACACTTTGAGAAGAGACTTTGGAAGATCTGGTTGCGGTGATTCTTCGACAAGTTATTATTAAGGATAGTGGATGGGTGGATGAACAAACGATTAACTCTCGGTCGAGTGGAGATCCAGGGATGCAGCAAAAGCTACGGTGCGCATTTAAAGGACGCCATTGAAGAGGACGAACTCGGTCGAAGAGGTGTGATAATGCAACATCAGGTCGGTGCGCGTGAAATATCGTTGTTTTTTTCGCGATTTTCCAAACGCGCACGTGGCCTCCTTCATCGCATTTTCGTTCGAAATTGACGTTCCTTTCCAAGAATTAAATTTCTTATTCTTGCCTCGCAGACGGACATTCCCCCCTCGTTCTTATAACTCGACAACGGACAAAAAGAAAATGGTAAAATTTCACAACGCGGAGGAAAGAGAAGGAATGGAAAAGGGATGGAAGACCAACCGAGAGAGGCGTTCGTCGAGCGGAAAATTGTTCGTCGAGGAGTAAAAAGAATTAAAGGATGCGATCGTTGAGTATCGGTAAGTCGTGGCGCGGGATTCGAATGAATGTTAAAGGGAAGGGGTATTCCGGGAGGCGGCGGGGCAAGGTGTCGCTTTGATCACGGTTGATCGGGGGATTAATTGGAAGAGGGTAGTGGACCAAAGTGGACGTCGAATTTAACGGGTGGCCGCCCGCCGTTGCAACCCGGGTTATTTTCGGGTGAAACACGACGCGCAATTTCATAATTCACCGATTAGACGGATGGATTTCCCGTGGGAGTCGTTCTCTTCGATCCCTGGGGAGAAGGGTGGGGGTTGCAACGATCCTCCTTCGAAACGATTTCGCACGAGGGTTGAGAAATATTCAACAACTTTTTTTTTTTTTTTTTTTCTTTCGAGAATCTTAAAAATTTAAAGAAAACCCTTTGCGCTGGAAAGGTAAATGGAGTTCCTTTGTTCGTGGAATTAATAAGATGTGATAAGATTTTGTTGTTTGGAAAATTTTCACGAAATCATGAAGTTGGATAAATTGAACGTTATTATTAGGTGTAATGTGAGAATGAATGTTGCCTGAGCGATGAGAAATTACGCGTTTAAATCTAAATTAACATGATTTACGTTTAATTATAATAAAAGGATACGTGAAAAAATATTCTCCATCAATAAAATTGAGCCTGTCGCTATTACACGCGTATAAAAAGAATTGCAATATCGTTTCAAAGAGGCAGAGTAATTATACAGCTACAACCCATTGCAATATTGCATTAAAAAAAAGGTACTTCATCGCGTGCAAACGATCGCTATTTACATTTACAATCACTTTTCTCCATAAATGTCATGAGTTCCATAAAAATTAAAAGACTTATCGAAGAGTATACATGCTTGTAGGTTATAAAAGAAAAAAAGGGAAAGAAAAATTTCGCCTTTGGGTATAATAAAACAACAGCTGTATTTAAAAAGACACTTTGCCCCTCGCAAAGGGTTAATCAGGACTATTTACTTTTCTCCACGAAATTCGCTTAAACGAATTAAAATTCGCACTGAATAAAGATTATTTAATAAGAGGGAAAAAATTTCTCGGCCAGCAACGAGTCTACGAGAGAAACAAAGTTGATCACGACTGTTCGCAATCGCGCTTTTAATCGCCTTTTCCTCGTCTCGCGTGAATTTTCACAAGAATTTCACGGAATACGGAAAACAAAAAGGTTGAAAGGTTGTGATTTCTGTTGTCAGTGTGCGCAGAGAATCGGCGAGAAAGGCTCTCCTCCGTGTATTTTGGACTCGAGAGCCCGTAAAGTTTTAACAAAGCGAAGGGGTTACAATGCGAAGTGTCCTCTCACCTCGTTCCCCCGAGGGCACCGCGCGTTAGAGCACACCGCCGTGCTCAATGTTAATTAATTCAGACGTAAGATGATATGGAGTCTGAAGACGAAGTGGACGAGGAGCTGCCGGGGGTGAAACGCACGGAGGTACGATAATCCCTCTAAAAAAAGAAAGAGAGAAGGGAAAAGAAAGAGAAATAAATGGGAGTACGAAGGATGGGGGAGATTTTTTAATCAATTGAAAACCAATTCGTTAAGATGATATTGATATCGAAAATGAACTTTTAAATTTTTATGTTGAAATAATAACAACGATGTTAATCTATATTCACGTGGAGGGTTAGTTATTATATTCGTAGAGACACAGCTAAAGAATTGAAATGAAATGAGAGAATGTGACGGAATAGCGTCACTCTATCTTATTTCATCTCAAGTGAGATTTTTCTATATCAACATTTGTTTTGATCTCTAACAATCAAACCCTCTTATGATGTGATACATTAACATCAATGTGTGCAATATATAATAATAAATATAAGATTTATCAAATGAATTACTTGCCTTCGAGATGTACGCTTTTGACTTTTATTTTATTGTGTCAGGGACACAAGAAAGATCTTCTTCTGGGTAGAAGGAATTACAATTGAAAAATAAAAATATTTAGAAAAATCCTTAAAAGGAATTTCTTTTTTTCATACGGTATCAGTTTTGTATCTAGAACAATAAAAAAAAAAAGAAATAAAGAAATCAAAAGAGAATAGAAAAGTAAAGCATGTATAATTAATGCTTAATAATAATAATATTAATTAATCATGATGATTCGAATGTTGAAAGAAGTAAATGGTTAACGAATTGTTGAGAGAAAAGAAATATAAAAAAATTGTAAAAACACAGGTGAACCGGAACGATAATACAAAGAGGCTCGAGACGATGAAAATTTCAACGAAACCAATGTCCTCGAAGACGGTAGAGCGAAGTGAGTGCCAGCTGGTGCGCTCACCGAATCCGGAGGAACCGGAACTCGTCGTTCCGTACAAGAATCTTGGCAAAACGAAAACGCAAGAAGAATCAAAATTACCTTTAAGCATCAGCATCAAGACTGACACGAAGGACAGTGAAATAGTGAAGTTATGTAGAAGCAAGAGGATCACCTGTCAGGACACCATACACGAGTACGACGAGGATGATGGACTCACTATGGAAAAAGTTGGAAGGTAAATAAAAATATATATTTATTTTTCTCCTGCAATTTTTTGTTACTACTAATATTAAAATGAAATCAATCATCAACCATTGCATCGTTATTTTGTTGTTTTTTTATTGTACATGGCTTGAATGATTGTTTGAAATATAATTTTTGAATATAATTTATGCAAAAAAATAATAATTGTGTGTCTAATATAATCCTTCTCACATGATCTTTGATGAGGATTATTTTAAAAATTGCTATGAGGAATATTTTAAATATTTTAAGGATGAAACATGAACAAGTTTGCAGCCATTACAAGCTATGATATTCTAAAAGTTGGAAAACATATTCATAGATGTTCTCGGTGTAAAAAAAATAGTTTCTTTCTTTTTCAATTTATATACAAATAGAAATATATTGGCTACAAAGATGTCAAGCAATATACAAATATTCTCAAAAAGAAAAAGTATTTAAAAAATAACAGTATATAATCTTGGACATAACAAACACGTTCCAAAATTAAAATTATATTAAACGAGGTCCCCTTATTTTGATATGTACAATTTTCCACGCTTGAAAAAAAAAAACCAGGCTTGAACAACGATCAGACGCATGAAACAATCTCAATCCCTTGCTTAATGAACAACATTATTATCCTCTATCGATCACAATTTTTCGAAAAAGATACCTGGAAGCGCATCCGGACGCTGCAGAGGCCTGGTTCCGTGAGAACGCGAGCCAGGAGCTTCGTCAAAGGCTTCAAGGTATGGCCGTAATTCAAGCGAAATCACCGTTGAAAAATATACATCAGGAGGAGAATCTCCTGAGCAGAAGCAAACGTAACAGCGTCACATCTGATCTGTTCCAAAGCTGGCTGGCTTCCAGTTCGCCAGCCAAGCGCAGTAAAAGTCCCAGCAGGTAAATTACATTTAAAAATCTTGATAAAATATATTCACATAGATAATGTAAACGTTTTATGGAAATAAGCAACGGTATTTTGTTCATTCGATTATAATTTAATTGACAAGAAATGAATTTTCGATCAAGCTGGAAAATGAATAAAGATGAAATTAACAAATTTTGAAATGAAAAATCATGTGTGAATATATCTCAAAAAAGATGAACGTTCACTCTCAGGATGTATACCTCGTTGGTGGGACGAAGAGAAGAGCTCAACAGGTTGGATGAAAGCGATTTGTTCATGGAGTTGATCAGAGACGTGGCAAATGAATTGGATATCAACGTTCTCTGCCACAAAATTTTGGTAAACGTCGGCCTGCTTACACACGCCGATCGTGGAAGCCTTTTTTTGGCTAAAGGACCGTTGGAAGATAGATATTTGGTTGCAAAACTGTTCGACGTGACACAAGACACTGAATTGGAGGAAGCCATTCAAAAAGCGAAGAACGAGGAGATTAAGATTCCTTTTGGAGTTGGAATAGCTGGCTACGTGGCTCAAACTAAGGAAATCATCAACATCAAGGATGCATACAAGGTTTGAGCAAAGCAAATTATAAGAGGCACTGGGTTTATTTGTCCAAAATTAATTGATTTATTAATCGAAATTAGTATAAACTATTGGATTGGGCCAATCTATTAATTTTGGACCAAAAAGAGATGAAATAAATTGTTTGAATGTTTCTTTTCTAGGATCCAAGGTTCAATAGCTCTATTGACATGAGAACTGGCTACAAAACTACCCTAATTTTATCCATGCCTATCTGTAATTACGAAGGAGACGTGATTGGAGTTGCTCAAATTATAAATAAGACTAATGGTAGCAATGAGTTTACCGATAGAGACGTCGAGGTGTTCCAGAGGTTAGTAGACAACTAACCATTTGAAGAACGGTAAACATTTTCTATCATAGACATAGTTTATAAATAGAATCTATATCAGAGATTATTGTCTAACCTTAAAGAAATCTATTGTTATAAATTAGAAATAGAAAAATCAAAAAAATATGTATAACTGATTCCAGGTACTTAACATTTTGCGGGATTGGGATACAAAATGCGCAATTATTCGAGCTCTCCGTGCAAGAATATCGCAGGAACCAGATTCTCCTTAACTTAGCCAGAAACATATTCGAGGAGCAGAACAATCTCGAGTGTCTGGTCACGAAGATCATGACCGAAGCGAAGGAACTTTTAAAATGCGAAAGATGCGCCGTTTATCTTCTGGATCTCGACTGTGGCGAGGCAGTAAGTTCATCTCGATCAACAATTTCGTATAACAAACTAAAACCAAAGAATTTTTAGAAGATTAGATCGTCTAATCTATTTGATCTGTACTTAAACTGTGTGGTTAAATAGCAATAGAATAACAAAGCTGTGAAAAGGATTTCTCGACGAGGGTCGACGAGGAACGTAATAAGAGATTCTAAGTTTCGTTTCAGGGACACCTCGAAAAAATCGTCGAACGGCCGGGAAAATCGATGCAAGAGAGCCGGAAACCGCTTTCGAGGAGAGAGGTGAGTGACACCGGCACGTGTTGCTCAGGTTCGTAAGTCTGATGATCTTTTTCTTCTTTCCTGGCGGCTCAGAGTAACAACATCGAGATGGAGGACATTTTCCAACAGCATGTAAGTACATTTCTGAAAAAAATCAAAAATTGATCACTACGCGTACATAATAATCATGTGTGCTAATTTATTAGAAATATCAATATAACAAAAATGAGTATAGCAAATTGAATTCTGTTTATATGAAGTTATAAAGAGAGAATTATAAACAAATTTATATAATTTTACTTGATTATGCTCTCCATTATGAATTCTTGTACGATTAAAACAGAGTTCCAAAATAAATTTTGAAAACAATATTGCAAAAAATAATTTTTCTAGTGCTTAATAAAGTAATCCTTAATTTAAGCATTAATAATGAATTTATTTGATTTTAGAATATTAACAAGTTAAATTGATTAATTGATTATTTTATACACTTATACATTAATTACTAAAATTCATATAAACAGAGTTCTACTGTACAAGTAGAATTTAAATAGATCCAGAAAAAAGGATTTTATTGACATCTTAAATTTTAATTTCCTATACGATTTTTAATTTTTCACTTTTTTCATTCGAGATACGTCTATTTTTATATGAATGTTTCTCAGGTGACGAACGATGGAAATAAATTCACCACGATCTTCGAGATGGACAACGAGACACAGAAAGCCAAAGTGTATAGACCTAGTGCGAGCGATTTATCGAATCCATTGAGCCAAATTGCGAGATACGTCGCAGCTACGGGTCAAATTTTGAACATCGGTGACGTGACCACGTGGCTGAAGAAGGACGTGGTTCAGGCCGGAAGCGACCCTATCAAGAGCATTCTCTGCATGCCCATAGTTAACGGGCAGAGAAACGTGATCGGTGTCGCTCAATTAATCAACAAGGTTGAAATTTACTTCTTATGATCCCAAAATTCAAGATTTTCGACTAATTATATTCAATCAAATTCACTTTCATTTAAAATCACAATATTGTACAATAATTTAAAAGAGAGAACAGGCAATCATTTTAATGTTCAAAAATTTTCAAAATTTTCTATTTCTAGGTATTCTTATAAACTAGGTTATTATCCAGAACGGGGAACTTTGATATTTCAAACAACTCGATAATTCACAGAATAATTATTAATACACCGATACGCATCTAACATATTCGCAAATCGTTCAACAGGATAATGGAACATCGTTCACGGATTCCGACGTATCGATTTTCGAAGCTTTCGCCATCTTCTGCGGCCTTGGTATTCATAATACCCAAATGTACGAGTCAGCATGCAAGCTGATGGCCAAACAAAAGGTTGCCCTCGAGTGTCTGAGCTATCACGCGACGGCAAGCAACGACGATACGTTAAAATTAACCTCAGAACCGATACCGTCCGCAGAATCCTATAATCTGTACAGCTTCACGTTCATCGACTTCGATTTGACCGATGAGGACACTTGTCGGGCAACCATTAGGATGTTCAAACAGTGCGATCTGATACAAAAATTTCATATCCCCTACGAGGTCCTGTGCAGATGGATTCTCAGTGTAAAGAAGAATTATAGGTGAGAAATATAGAATGAAAATAGACACATCTAGCTTTCCTTATACAATATGAGTACGCAACTTAAAATATAAGAAACACACGTATATTTGATGAAAAAAAAAACAATTTCGTTTCATGAAGATATAAAAGAAAAGTTGTGCCTTGATTGTGAAATTCTATGAAATTCTATTCTAAGTACTTGTTTTATATCAATAATCCAATAAAATCTTTACTCTGTTAATTTTTTATTAATTATTTTTTAAATAATATTGTCAAAACAAATTCATAATAGCGAAGAAAATCTTTTATTTGAAAAATATAATGATCGCTACGTGTCCCTTTTTCAATTTTTAAAAAGTAATTCATTGTCACAGTGAAAAATTTATTTTATGTTTGTCCCAATAAAGAATTTAGAAAAGAGATAGATAAAAATTTACGCGCCTCTATTTTTGAAATATCCTGTACCGTGAAAATGTTATCCTGACTATTTTTAGGCCAGTCAAGTATCATAATTGGAGACACGCACTGAACGTTGCCCAGACCATGTTCGCCATGCTTAAAACCGGCAAGATGGAACAGTTCATGACCGACCTTGAAATTCTTGGACTCTTGGTCGCCTGTTTGTGCCACGACTTGGACCATCGAGGAACCAATAACGCGTTTCAAATGAAGACAGAATCACCATTGGCCATCCTCTATTCGACCAGCACTATGGAACATCATCATTTCGATCAGTGTGTCATGATCCTGAATTCGGATAGTAACAACATCTTCCAGAGTTTGTCTATGGAGGACTATAGAAGAGTGATGAAGGTGGTCGAGAGTGCTATACTTTCCACAGATTTGGCGGTTTATTTCAAAAAGAAGAACAAGTTCATGGAGCTGATTGATGAGGGCGAGTTCGATTGGCAGAGTGAAGAGAAGAAAGAACGTAAGATTAAACAATTATGCATAATTACTATAAAAAAAAAAGCTATAGAAAGAAGCAGAAGAAATATCTATATCTAAAATAGATTTAAAATTGGTCAATATAAAAAAAGCTATAAATTTAAAAGATAAATGATCATCTATAAGATATATACAGAAGAAATTTTCATATTATTCTATATCTGATTACATTTCAATCTAATTATTTCTTTATTTCATATTAAATATAATAGCTATCTACATTTGATAATCACTAAATAATCTATCTATCACTATTAAATCTAATAATTGGTATATATTAATATCTATCTATTAATATAAATTTGATACTTGTGTTTGTTTTGTGAATTTATACTAAATAAATTTTGCTTTCACAACACACATTTTCCTATGCCGATAATAAAATTAATTGATCAAATAATTGACCGTTTCCAAGACATTATAACGACTCGTGTTAAGGAAATATTTAACTTTACCTTTAAATTCGAATCTTTAAATTTTCATTATCTACTTTCAGTGTTATGCGGAATGATGATGACGGCCTGCGACGTGAGCGCCATAGCGAAACCCTGGGAGGTGCAACACCGGGTGGCCAAGCTGGTCGCCGACGAATTCTTCGACCAGGGTGATCTGGAACGTCTTCAACTGAACCAACAACCAGTTGCCATGATGGATCGCGAAAGGAAGGACGAGCTTCCCCAAATGCAAGTCGGTTTCATCGACGTGATATGCCTGCCTCTCTACAAAGTTCTCTCCGACACGTTTCCGTGGATCATGCCACTCTACGAGGGCACCATGGAGAACAGACAACACTGGCAAGATCTAGCTGAAAAGGTCGAAATGGGTCTGACCTGGATAGATCGTGACACCATCGATGAACCAGTCGAAGAATTCATCTCGTACGAGCCCAAAGACATCGAATTCACGGTCACAACGTTGAACTGCGTGGACAGAAAGGAAGTCCCTGAGAAATCTGCGTTAAGCAGACTTATCTCTCTAAGGAAAGGTGGTCCTACTCTCGGCAAGGATGTAAGGCACAGACTTAGCAGGCCAATTTACGCGAGAAACGCTCCAGAGGACGCTGCCAAATCCAAGGCCCTGATTCCTGACAGGAAGAGTCGGAATAAATTGTGCTTGCTCATTTGACGGCTTACGTCCACCACTCTTGAGAGCATACCTGAATGATAAAAATGAAGATGAGAGATCTCATGAGGGAATTTGTGCGAATTTGAGCATCTTGATGCAAAATTGTGTTATTGTCTACTGGTTAGCTAACTTACCAGGCTATAACTAGTATGATCAAAGAGGTTGGAACGAGGATTACCTGTAGATTCTGTGAGATTCATCAGGAAGATTTTAGAGGATGTAATTCTGGGAAGTACAATGACTGTACACGACCGAAGAGGGGAAAGCTTCTGAGTTGGAAAAGCTTGGAATCAGTCGATGGAATGAAACGGTACATGGTGTGATTTATCTGCTGTGATTGCTGTCCATCTGCCTAGAAAATCAAAAGTCATGAAAGTAACGTGAAATCAAACATTTGCTCGAATAGACGAAGATACATTTAGGATCACCGAGTCGAAGGCTGAAAGTTTGCAGATTTTAATCCCAAGACTGTCGTCGAGTCTTTAGAAAAAAACACGTTAGACGAGTAGTCAATGGCTAGTTAGTTAGACTGGCGATAAGTTAGACGACCTTTGTCGAATTTTACCGTGGAGAAGAGAAAGAGAAGAGAAGAGAAGAGAAGAGAACGAGAAATTGAAAGAATAAGCGATGGTGCACGGATTCAATTTTGACAATCTTTTTTGTATTACATCTCGATACGTTAATTAGGATAATCCGATGGATAAAACTGGTGAAAAATAAAAGAATGGATATCGAAATTTTTGAAAAAAAGTAACGCCGAAAGATGGGCATTTTTATATATTAAAGAAAAAGGAGAAGAAGAAAAATAAAGAAAAATATGATGCAAATTTATATAAAAAAAAAAAAAAGAAAAAAGAAAAAAAAAAAAGAGTATAAAACTCTTGGACTCTCGATGACACATCGTATTTCTATCCCACTCGTTTCCAAGATGACGCGTGGAATCAATCGACGACATTAACGAATGATAACCAAGGTAAATCAATGCCTATTAAATTAACGATTTCGTTGCATCATTCAAGCCAATCCAAAAATTGCATCTCTGACGCAGAAAATGATCACGCGATCTCGCATTCTTGGAATTGAAAGATGTTATTTGTTATTTTTTCATCCCTTCTTCTCTTCTTTTTTTCTTTACACGGATCTTTGCAAAAATTGACGTATTCTTTTTTTCTTTTTTTTTTCTATTTTTCTGTTATTTGATTAATAATCCATAGAAGGAAAAAACGAGAAAAAAAAATTCAAAGAATCTTCTGTTTACTAATTTTTAACTTATTCATGATGAAGTAATAGATAAAATTTTGTCGTGAATAGCAATGGCATTTTACAAAAACAGATATTTTCTTGGTGAAACAAAAAATACACAAGCGAGATACGTGATATAAATAGATAGTACGTACAAAAATCAATTAATATTCAAGATAATTCGAGAGTGCTGTGTTTAAAAAAAAAAAAACGAACATGAGAATCCATTGTAACAAGAGTGAAACTGGTTTCTAGTCTTTTGATATAGCTACTATGTATGAAAATATGCCTGTCAAAGACTATCGCACACGACTAAATAAAATCTGAATGTGCTCAAAACGTTAAGCAATTGAACTATTTTTTCTTCTTTTCATTTTCTCTTTCTCCCTTTTTTCTTCTTTTTTTTTTTTTTCTATATTCCTATATCCTGAGAAAAACAGAAATTTTTTTTAAATATTTTAAGGATTAAATTAAAAAATTAAATTACAAAACAAATATATTAAATTCTAATAAAATAGGAGTATTATTAAATTCATAACATTCATACTTAACATTCACACTTTCTGATGAATGAAAATTTCACTTTTTTTTTTTTTTTTTTTTCAATTTCAATTTGCATTTTTAATCTTCGGTGACTGATCATAGATCGTCAATGACACTCACAAAAAAAATATATCCATTTTCATAAATATTATGATTCACTAGTGATCCAGACGAAATTTTCATTTTCCTTTGATGAATTTTATGTCATAGATTAACCGAGAACCCATGAAGAAATTTGCATTTTTCATTCATTATTATGGTTCACTAATGATCCATGAAGAAAGTTTCATCTTCGAAGACTGTAATTGTAATAGATCATCAATGATTCACAAAAGAATTTTCATCTTCTTTCATTATTGTGGGCCAACGGTGATTGAAAAATTTTATTTTCAATTATATTATTTCGATTCACTGGTGACCCGCAACAACATAAAATTAGATTAAAATCACCTTTATTCAATTTCGAAGAGTAGTCCTTTAGCTCCGTGACTTTTTACGCAGCTTTTTTTTATTATTAAAACATTTAGAAATTACACTCGAACGATGGTGTCCTTTACACAATAACGAATCATCAAACGTTTTTTGGTCCTACAATTAAATTAAGTATAACAAACGGTTCCTTTTATCTCTTCCCTCTTCATCGATATTCTTTCGATATTCCGTGTGTTGACAATTAATTCTCTATTTACAACATTATGCAATATTCGATTGCATAAGGAAAAAGAAAGAAAGAGGAGCCTGACACACGTAACACTACGACACTGTTCGACAATTATCTTTTTTTTTTTTTTTTTTTCTTTTTTATTTTTTTCAAGAGAGGAAAAAATGTGTTATACGCGAAATTGAAATTTTCAATCTCCATTCGTTCACTTAATAAAACAAAAGTAAATGTCGAGGCAGTGGCGCGGCTATTTGGCAAGACTCTTTCACTTTATAGTACAATAATGTAGAGCAGGCTCCATTTATGATCATCGTGACCAAGGACAAAACCGAATTACCTTAGACGCAGTAAAAAATGAATCTTTCCTCTCTTTATCGCGCAGATAAATATGTCTCGGCGTTCGCGCAACCGTTGAAACCGTCTGACGCGAAAAAAAAAAAAGGAAGAAAAGAGAAAGAAAGATATCATTCGTAGTCAACGTCATAAAGAAGAAAAGTTTCGTGGCTTGTCGATTGAGATCAATATCGTTCCCTTAAAACGAATATACAAATGGAAAATGATCCATGAGAAAATCAAGCACACGGTTGCAAAGAATATTTGAGAAGAAAATTCCTTAAGTCTCACGCGATTCGTAGAAAAATATAAAATAAAAAGGATCACGCATACGATGTGATATAATTATGTACAAAACTAGCACCTATGTACATCGAAAAGGTGCATGAACACGCACGGTTCATCCTTGATCACAATGTTCTCGCACCGTCACATTGATTCATAATACAATATAATCTACATTTTAATAATCACCTCTTTAATAATTCTTTAAATCCTTATTCCCTTCTTTATCTTCTTTTTTTTTCTTTTCCTCTTTTTTCCTTTTCTTTCTTTTTTCTTTTTTTTTTTTTTTTTTTGTACAATTTTTTTTCTCTTCAGCCAATCCAACGGAGATTTCTCAACGTAAATACTTTGTGCCAGTAAATTTCCATTTAATTCGATTTGATCAATTGTTCCAATGATCGTGTTCACGGCAAGTAAATCTCCCTGGGGATCGTGACGATGTGTATTCATAGGTATAGTATGAATCAAATTCATGAGATATGGTTGTGGAACAGAAGCATCGTGGAAGATACAACGCGGAGAATAGTTTAAGCTTAACGAAGTTCAACGAAGCATTCGAAACTTATACTGACGCGAATAAATGTTTTTCAGTACTTGACGATGATGATGAATCAAATTCGAGAACCAGATTAAAAATTCCGATAATGTTTAATCGGAGATGGAACTCCAATTTGACTCATATATGTCGTCTATTAAATGCAGATGACGATAAAGTCTTTAAACGAACGGTAAAAAACTTTTTTAAACGTTTACTCGATATACAAAAGAATCTGAGTGTGTATAAAATCCATATAGATAAGTTTCTAATTTCCATTTTTAATGGATAAAACGTGTAGCTGTTCTTGATAAATACGCGCTCAGATTCTTCTTATCGATCGTTTACACTGGTATACTTATATGCATTAGAAAATTGAACTTATATAAAACATGGCGTTGGTACGCGTCCACGATTTGTCCGAACTCAGTACGTGGACAATATAGATACAATATAGTTTTAATTGATCAAAAAACATACATGCAAAGAAAAAATAATCGTGTCCTTATTCGCAGGCAAATTTTATGAAAATGTACATTTTTTTTTTTTTTATATCATTATTTCAAGATTAAAAATTGTAAATGAAATTTCTATAAATGATTTCATCATATGGAATAGAAAAGATTATTAAGAACATAATTAGCTGATTCTTTTCCAAATATATTATATCAAATAAGTCAATTTTTATTCTTAATATTTACTAAAGAGACCATTGCATGTATGTTTACACAGCTATTCACTGTAAATATAAATCATTTTCTTGTTTTACTCTGTGAATCTCTCTAAAATTCACATTACACAAACTAAATTGTAAAATAGGATTAGAGATTGAACAAAATTTATGTCCAGAGACACTCATCAGCTCATATAGGTTTTGCAATCCCAGCAAAGTGGCAGAAGTGCGTGGATCACATAAAGAATTCCCTGGATCGGCTAATGTGCAGTCACGATGCAGGTCTATCCAGTATTGAAATTTCTATTAGCCTAAGACCACGCATTGCTGGATCTGTTAATAACAGACCACGTGGTTTATAGACTCTGTCATTTTGTTCACAAACAAACTTTGCCACTTTTCTTAAACACTTTTCATAATGAGTCTCTGTGCATATATAAATTAAATAACCAGTGAGGCATGCCAGACAACCTTCGCAATATGTAGAACAACTGGCACGTTCAGCTTCTGCGAAGTAGTTGTTCAACTGATTGATTGTATACTCGAACGACTGTCTGTCCAGCTAAATTGAAAAATAAGATAGCAAAAATATATCCAATAAATATAAATTGATAAATTAATTCATTCACTGCTTAATTCATTCATAAAAAATTAAATCAATAAAATATATTATTGTTTCTGCAACTTTTGATCCAACTTTTGATATATGTAAATAAATTAATAAGAATAAGATATATAAGAAAATTCTGTTTATTTAATCACACAGAAATAATATTAGAAATAGAAATATTTCATTAATAATTACAACTAAACAGAAAAAATCAAATATATTTATATTTTCCAATGATTTATGTTTTATAAATAAAAAAAAAGATAAATGTATTTTTTGAAATACATACTCTGCTCTCCAATTCCGGAGGAAATTGCGTTTGAAACTTAACAACAGTGCCTTCACTGTAGTCACGTTGTATAAAAATTTTCTGACAACTCGGAGGAGGCCCCCCACCTGCTTGTCCTCGACCAGCTGACATGTCCTCCAGGGGTGTAAGGGCAGCGTGATTGCCCTATAAAGCAAATCCAATAAATATTTTATTAAATTTTCTACAAATCAACTTAAAATTAGCATTGTAACTAATTGTCTTACATTTCTTTCTTTTATTTTATCTGATTTCGAACATGGTCTATGTATATAACCACAAAACCGCACCCAACTATTATATTCAAAATTGTTTATCATGAATCCGTCTGTTATCAATCATATGATAAAAAAATTCGAAATGACAATATTCGAATTCAAAACAAATGGAATATCAAAAAAAAATGACGAAACAAACAGACAGACCAATAGTAAAAGAAAGAAAGAAAAACCGAGGTAAAAGGTGCATAAACTTACCAATGGCATTTTAAGCTTCGTCTTGGCGATTTGATAGAACAGGTTCGTCGAAAATTAACTTCGACTTGTTAGTCGAATATAAAACGAAAGGATAAAACACGACTGATCACTAAACGCTGAATTTTTCTTGAAAAACCACAGAGGACAGTACTTTGACTGACGGACTACGACACGATACCACCGCCATGAAATGTATATGCGCAATGTATGAAATTGAAATATACAATTTATTTATGGAATATATTTCTAAAACCCGTCAATTATTTAATTATCTTTTATTGATATCAAATATTTTAAGTATAATTATAATTAATATTATCTGATGTTTTTATTTTTTTTAACTTATTATTTTCAATTATAATCATTCATTTTTCATTGATGTATTTTAATTATTTTTAATATTTAATACTCCTAATTTTATATATATATATATTTTCAAACAGATTTTTAAATTTCTTTAAATCTAAATTTATTAAAAATTATTGAAATACAGCAGGATGTACAAATAAATATCATATATTCAAATAATATATTCAAATTTTTCAATCTTTAGAATAACTTTCTAATTTCTGTAATTTTTAACGCATCAAATTAAGGCTTATAAATAATTTGAAATTAATTTAAATTAAATATTTCCTATTTTAGTAATTATAAGTAATTTTCGAAAATTATACAAATTATAGACATTGGAACACCATCTAGTGATGACAGATCAAACTAATTGTCTATTAGCCAAATAAAATCAAAAATTCTTGCTATTAAATTAAATTTTTTAATTTTTATAAAATTTCAATTAAAAACATAGTTTTTCCAATAATAATTCAAAACAAGTTTTATTTAAATATTTTTATAAATATTTTGCATTGTAAATTTGTTTGTCATATCAATTTTTAATAATAATAGTTACATTTAGATGGCACTGTAATGTTCATCAGCTAATTCATATTTGTAAATTTATGTATCTTAGATGTAAATTTGTCGAATAAAATTTTATTGAAACTTGATTAATTATTTAATCAACAATTTTATTAAAAATTTGAAACTTGAAAATAATAATGTTCACTAATCGGTCTCTTGAAGCCGTGAGTTTCAATTCACAATTATCTACTACAAAGTATGTGTATAAATGTATTTATATTTTTAAGTAAATTCATAATTCCTTTACCATTTAAAATCTTTTAGATCACAACAATCTACGAATATTCAAACAACAGAAATTGTTTATGATCAGAATTCTGTACAAACAATTGAAACAAGAAACGTTGAGGTATATTATAAATAAATTTTAAATGTATAAAAATAAAATTTGACTTTTTTAATTTCATATTTTTTAGACTCAAACAATATCTGAAGAAAAAAAGAAGCCAGAAGTAAATTATGAAAGACTGGCCCAATTTTTAAATCGAGTTACACCAAGTATATTAGAGGCATTGGATGAGTCTTATGGAACCAATGCATTTGAAGATTATGAACCAAAAACTTCAGAAGATTCATTCATAAGTACACAATTTTTACAAAAAATTAATAGCATTGAAACAAATTCTCAGGTATTCATTATCTTTTAAGACTAAGATTATTATCTTTGCTTATTATTATTAAAATCTTGATGTTACTATTTCAAAATATTTTTAGATGAAAGTAAGTGATATGAGTTGGAGTATTGGAGGAGGAACATTAGCTGTATCTTATGGTATTCCTTATCACCAAGCATGGTGTGATCATTTATCCAAAATACAATTATATAATCAAATGAAAGAAGGCCATTTTACAGATAATCCAAATAAAATACTAGAAACTAATGCCTGTGTAACAGCATTGGTTTATCATCCAACTGAACCATCCATTATAGCAATTGGTTTATTCAATGGTAATTTGTAAAATTTTTATACATAAATAAATATATATATTTATAAAATTACACAAAAACATATTATTATCAATATTTTTGTACAAAGGTGATGTTCTTGTATGGAATTTAAAGGATGACACATTAATTTCACCAATAACAGTTTGCACTCATGGAGATTGTGTATCTCAAATATACTGGAAAGGAAGAACTATAAATGATGTATCACTGTTGGTGAGTTCCAGCAAAGATGGATATATTTTTATTCATAAGATGATGGCCAATTTTACAATTGCTCGCATATATAAACGGTAATTTCTTTAAAATCTTTGTATCAATATATTTCTAAAAGCATTTATAAGGATATTATTTTTTTAGATTAAAAATAGCCAAAGAACATAATCCAATAGAAAACTCAAGACCACGTAGCGCAGGTGGAACACGCGAACGCGCAATAGAATCTGGATTATGCATTACCACTTTTGATTTTTCATCCAGAGATCCGATATTTTTTATTGTGGGTACTTTATGTGGTGGAATTTATAAGTGTAGTTTAGATCGTGTCGTTCCTATCGAAAGTATGAATTTTTCTAAAATGAATTTAATGAATTATTAAAAACCATATCCATTGAATCATTTTTTTATTTTAGACGATGAAACTTTAATAGATCCTGTAATAGATGAATATGAAAGACATGAAGGTAGCATTACATGTATTAAATATTCGCCAATACGTAATCTTTTTGTTTCTGCTAGCACAGACAAGGAAATTCGTATTTATGATTTTGAAGAGGTGATAATTTCTTTTTTATAATTCTTTACATATTAAATATTATAATACTATAACAAAAATTTGCATATCTAGCATACAAGTCTGCAGTCAATTCCTTGTGAAAATACAATCATAGGTTTAACTTGGATGATTGGAAATCAAGATATATTGGCAACTTATGGCGCTAGTTCGAAAATTATGTTGTACAATGTTACAAATGGTACAGTCATAACAAATGTGAATTTGGAAATAAATGATAGAAAAAACACTAGTTGCTTACGTGTGAATTTAAAGAGGTAAACATTAGTGATAATATAATTAAAATTAATATTAATAATGTATTTGAGCAGATTTATTAATCTATTATTTGTTACACATAGAGATATAGTGGCTATTGGAGATACACAAGGAAATATAGAGATCTGGAAAATCCCAAGACAATTATTGTAAATATAATGTATACATTAACTTCTTTCATTTAAATATTCATCATTTAAATGTTATATTGCTAATATTATTATCTTATAATCTGCTTAGAAATATGTATTTATTATATAATAAAATATATTACTTTTATACAATAAAACAAATATTCTTAAAATATATTAATTATTCTTTTAATCTTTCTTATTAAATGTAATAATATTTAGAAAATTAGACATAATATTGCTAGCACATGATTATTACATCATATTTCATTATTTAAGTATTGTAATATGCTTCAAAATAAATTTCATTGTATAAAAATAGCTTGATAAATTCATTGCAAAAATATATGAAAGTAATAGTTGTTTGTAATCCTGGCAGACAGTTCAAAATAAACACATATGTAAAATATTATTCATTTAAAATAAAATTAAAATACTAAATTTATCATATCAAGAACCTAACCTAATCAACTTTTATTTTTACTTATTGTATAATACTAAATTTAACAATACTAAATTTATCACATTAACAACCTAATCTTATTAACTTTTATTTTTATTTATTATATATAATAATAATTTTAAAAAATGTTAATAAATACATATATCTTTTTTAATATAATCTCGCAAAAATTAAAAAACATTTTAATAAAGAAAATAGAGAAAGAATTAAATAAATATTTTATATATTTATATTTGAATACACATTTATTAACATCATAAGTTCTTAAAACAATAATGATATTTCCTTTTGTGATGAAAATAATGTTATATTTTGATTATTCGTCTATTTCATAGATATCATTATTATACAAAATTCAAAAAAAATTAACATAAGATACAATATATACGTAAATATATATAAATTTTATGATTTACATTTTTTATTTGAAAACATGATTTTCAATATTTATCAATTTATTATTTTTCACATTATAAATTCAAAATATGTAAAAATATACAAGGAAATATATGAAGAGAAAAAAGAGAATAAATAATAGGGAAAATTTATAAAATACTTTATTTATTATAAAAAAAATACTTAATAGAAAGTATTTAAAAAAAACTATTAAACTAACTGATTGAATAAATATGAGCACTTCTTCGATTTTATAATATACTTCTTATTTCATCGAAAGCACATAATAGACTTCCGCCATCTTAGTTGGAAAAACATACTGAAGTCACACTGAAAAATAGAACAAATATAACCTAAATATCGTTATATCGAATTGTTATTATTTTTAATATTTTTATGAATAAATATTTTTCATTAATATTTCTATTTTTTTATATACGATAAAGAAATTATATTCATACATAATTAATCTTATAATATAATAAATTGATTGGATTCGGGATTAAATTTATTTATGTAGTTTCATTTCGAAAATTATATTTGATATTTTTTATAATTAAGTATTTAAATTTTAAAGAATTAGAAAACTTTTCATTATATCATGTTTAAATATGATTTCAATAATATTTTTCATAAAATACATACAAAAATCAAATTTCATAAAAATTATAACCTTTTTTTTAGTTTTATTTTATAAAATATATAAAATATATAAGATATAAAGATATTGTAAAACTCACTTGTTTTTCTAATGAAACATAACATGTTTAAATTTTCTGAACTTTCTATAATGTTCTACAATAATGTTCACTTTTATGACTTTCTTTTCACACGGATATACTTGTAAATATTGTAAATATAATAATAATAGTGTAATAATACTTTACCAAATACTATAATAAACGAGGCAATTAATTTACAAACATTATGTTAGTTGAGTATACATACCCTAACAATACAGCAGAATAAAAGGATCCAACAATCTGATAATAAAATGCAGAACGGTACATTGATAATTCAGGTACTTGAAATATTTCAGCCTGAAAAGTATTAAACTTCGTAGAATCTTTTTCCTGGAAAGAACTTGTAGAATTAATTCCAAAATGAACAATTTTATATTTTCACCTTGAAAAGGACGGTTTTAAATTTTTGTCCTGAAAAGGACAGATTTCTTGTGCATGTTTAGTTCATCCGAGAAATTGCTACTCCATACATGAGGCATTTGCGGGCCCTGAGAAGGGCCCTAAAGAAAAAAAAAGGATAGTAAAGTGAAAATGTGGACGGGATATGAGCAACATGTAAAATATAGTATAAGACAGGAACAGGGATAATATTATCATCAAAAAGTATTTACGAATAAAGCTGAATGCTTTTTTGTGACATACATTTTCGGCCAGTAGTTTTCATTGTTATGAAAAGGAAAGGATGGTGAAAGCGTAATATTAAGGAAAAAGAAATAAAAAAGAATAAGTAGAAAAAAGACAGGATGCCAAAAAACATTAAAAATTTTCTCTCGTTGCTCTATTTCTTCTTCTTCTTCTTCTTCTAGTTTTTTCTTGAAAGGAGCAAATCCATTCACATTCTAGATGATTATGAAAGAAACTTTAATTATGGCGTGTTTATATACACGTATGTATATATTTTTTGAAAAATGGTAAATGGTGTACAAGTTTAATTATTGAAAAAATTTTCAGGCGTTTGGTCATCAATTTTTTTTTCTCACTTTCTGAATGTATTTCCTTTCCATTCAGTTCCTTCAAGGTTTTCGCACTTCTGCGTTTACTTCCGTTAATATATCGTGACATACAGATAGCAGCGATGATAATAGTAAACATGTGCGTCCAGTGTTTATTCAATTTGAATTTTGCACGTGACTCACATAAATTTTTTCCTAAGATTAAATCTCTTAGTCTGCTTCTTTCGTTTTTTTTTTCCTTATGTACATACGTGTATGGATGAATTATGTATATATGTATGTATGTATGTGTATGCGCGTGTGTAGTAGTTGTGCTGTACTGAAATATTTTCAAGTCTGACTTTTTTTATTTCATGAATCGCCTCAAAAATTTGTTTTTACCATGCTACAAAAAAAGATCCTTGCAATCCTTGTCTTTGTATATACGGAAGAAGATCCAAGAATCTTCTCTTTTTTTTTTCCATCAAGTTTTCTTGATTCATCTTTGAGCTATCTCGGCGATTATTGCACACCAATATTTTTAAAGCCATATTTACTTTCTCTCCCGATATCATGTTTCCTTACTATTCCTAAATCCCTTTATTAAGCTTTTCCGTTGTTGATATTTCCTTATTTTTATTTTCAATCATCCTTCCCACTCGCGCTGTTTCTCACACACACTCCACTGGTTTTATATATTGATTTTTTTTTTGGTGCTTTTTGTTGTCAAAAAGACATTTTTTTCTGATGGTTTTTTAGAAATCCTCTCATCACATCCGCTCCAACCTCGCTCAGAGGTTCTTACTTCTTCATCACCAATCACTCTCACTTTGAAAGACATTATATATTTCCTCCTTTACTCGTATTAAATCTTCCATTCCGCAGTGCTGCCATTTCACTCTGTTTCATCTTTTAATTTTATTATCGCCGACAATCGCTTCTTTGCATCTTTTTCGTGTTTCTTCATCCTCTTCTCCTCCTCCATTGGTCACGCGCTTATTATAATTTCTTCGAAAAAACGCGTGTATACGTACTCGAATAACAGTACCAAAATTACGATATATAAACAATTACGCTTTAGGTACGACTTGGATATATCATCCTTCGCCATATTATTTCTCCAAGTACTTGCTCTCTCTCTCTCTCTCTCTTAGTTACGTTCCTTTTTGCTTCTTCGGAGGATCATCATCATCGCCGTTCTAAAATAATCATCTCGCTACGCCGCAGTTGTTCATCGTTCTAGCGATGGAAACTTCGAGAAGTTTCCTTTTTTTTTTTTTTCGATAGAAGAAAAAACGGCAAAAAATAATTGTTCCTCTGTCGAACTTCGTATTGTGTGGACGATTATTAAATTATTTATTATATCATCGAAAAAATTTCGAGTCTTTTCCTTATTTATTACACGAGACCACATATTTTGCCCCGTGTATATATAACCTCCATTTGATTTCTTCTTTCTTTACGAACCCACACGCAATCCTAAGTCCACGTCGAACGCGCAAACACGAGACGATTGTTTCGCCAAGAAAACAACGGGATGCGCGTTGAAAGGTGGCCAATCGATAATCGTAATCCATTCTCGTCGATCGCGCCATCGTTAGCTCTCCCGTTATCCCCTTGACTCGGTTCTTATTCTTCCTTGCTTCTTCTTGGTCCTCTCTTCATTTCCTTTGATTCCATTTGAAGAAATTAAAATTCGACGGGAATTGCGTCCAGTCGAAATTCTCTCTCCTCTTCGATATATGTAACTGTACATATATCTTTAGTAAAAATAATTTATCGGTGAATAATGCACGCGCAATTTAATATGATCTCGAAAGATCATTTTGTTATGAACCGGAATGTACATACTGTTTTCTCGGTATACATATGTGTTTTTTTTTTTATTTTTTTTTATTTTTTTTTTTTTTTTTTTTTTTTTTTAATATGAAAGTGACCAAGCTAGTCTATCTCCTCGGAATGATAATGAAATCTCGTTCTTGCGCGTAACGACAGCATTCATATCTCGTTTTTCGTTGCCACCCTTCTTCTTCATTCCTTTGTTTCTTCTTCGTTCATTTGTTCTTCTTCCTCCTCTTCTTCACTTCTCTTTACAAACTCGAAGCCGCAGAAAGATCCATATATCGATCGAACCGTTACGATAACTCGAAACGTGCGTTTGAAAATGCATAGCAGCCACACACTGTATCCCAAAATGGAACTTTTCTTTTTCTTCGCCTCAGTTATCGATTCTTTTTTTTTTTTTTTTTTTACATAACAAAATATTCTCTTTCGCGAGCTCATCACGGCTCGTGCGAATGAATTTCGATTCACGCATTATGTACAATTGTTCGCGAATCTGTTCTTGTTTTTTTTTTTTTTTCTTTCTTTCGCTTAGACCCGCTTTTTATCGATTGATCCTCCTCAAGAAAAAAAAAAAATGTTGCACTCAAAACGGGCACCCTTAATATGATATTTTATAATACATTATTTCTTATGTATGCGCTCGAGTCGAACCTTAAACGTACTGCTTTTGCGTTTTTTTACGTACAATTATAGATATACATTATATAACTCTATTCTTATATACCCTAAAACTTGACAGCAAATTGCATCATGTCCGCGACGGAGTTTTATCAAAGAGACGCAAAAAGGAAAACGATAATCGCATCGTTTCCTGGGATCACATCGTCATCTTTAATATTTAATCCTTCAATCATTCCACGATACAGACAGCTCTTATCTTTCTCCTCGTTTCTCTCACTGTTTTCATTGCAAATATCGCGTTTTAGTAAACCTTAATTACATCTATATAATTTACTGCCTAACGGTAAACTCGTCGCCTCTATTTCGTTGGGACAGAACAAAAGTTCTGTCATTCTGTATTTTTTTTTTTTTTTGTTTTTTGTATAACTTTATCGGATTCGCGAAGCCTATACTCTCGAAAACAATAGGTTGATTATCGATAGTCCTTTAACTTTTTCTTTTGCTTCCTTTTTTTTTTTTTCATTGTTTTGAACTGTGCTAATTTACTTCACTTATAGTTCTTGATCTTTTTCTTTCTTTTTTCTTTTTTTTTTCCTTTTTTTTTTTTTTTGGATCGAAACAAACTTTCAATATTGTTATTAAAGAGGATGATAATAGTAAAAGGCAATACGAAAATTATGTCTTAATAAATGCACAAAATGAAAGACCTATTGGTTCTGAAGTATAAGCTTCTTCGAATGGATAGTGCCCTTCGGTGCACTATAAGTCTACCTCGTTCGTTTTTGCATCTTTTTATATTTCTAAATCGTCGTTCGTTTTTAAGCAGACCAAAGTTTCGCGGAACAATGCTCTGTACAGCGATGTTTGATGTAAAAATATAAGCTTATAAAATGAGAAAAAAAAAAAAAAAAAATAACAAAAGTAAGAGAAACCATTCGAAGAAGAAATGCCACGTGGTTTGTAGGACAGATAGACGGAGGAGAAACATCTGCGCGTGACAGAAAAGTCATTTTCTTAAGACCATTTTGATATAAATATATATCTACTAATTTACAATTTTTTCCGATCCGAAGTACTAGTCTCCAAAATCTTTAAGTAAAAATTAAAATAGTCAATCTATCATCCTTCCTTTAAAATCTTTATTCACTTGTAAATTTTATTCGGAAGAAGTAATAGAGAGACTAATATGTATAATTTGTACAATTATATGATATGTACAGCTGAGTGAAACTCAGATATAAAAGCAGTTTCTCATTATATTAAATTATAATTTGCACTTAAATTTGATTTTTATGATGCAGTAAAATTATATTTATCATAGATAAAATTATGAAATTTATAAAATAAAAATATACAGTCAATTGATCAAACAGCATGAAATTATATATAATACGCATTTACTTAATTCGTTTCTACATAGTTAAAATTTACTGTTAATTATATTATTGACCTGTGTAGTATGGAAACTAGGTCTACGGATCAAGATGGCAGCGCCGCGTCTTTCACTACTGGCCGATTAAAAGTGGAATGAACATCTGGCAGCGCGGATAATTTAGTAATTGACTCAAAATACAAGCGTCGTGCATTCACATTTTTGCGTGAAAAATAGAAAATTTCTATCTTGCAGAATTTCATATTTACCGCGCAAACATTACTCTCCGCGGTGAGCCTTGAAACAAAAGGGAGAAGAAAAAAAACTAAAGTTATTACGCACAACGGTTACACGTAGGAAAAATTATTGTCACGCACGTGCGAGCGATGGCACAATCTCTTTTCGTTCATAACATCTTTGTCCAAGCAACGCACGCACACATTTTTAAACGCCATCGATCGTGTGTTGTTTTGCTTTTCTTTTATTATTGATCGTGCAACGGTGCATAAACCGCTCTGCACATGCGAGAAATCGAGAAATCAAACGGACACGTTTTCCCCAATAGTTTATTATTCATCTTTCATTTAATTTGCTTTTGCTTTATGAATTTTGTTCGAACGATCGTAAAAATAAACGATCTTCATTTTAACCATGTTCTGGATAAAACGCGTCCATTTCCTTTCTTTTTCAAGAGCGAAGGGATTCTCCCTCCAACCGTATATATTTAATATATATATTTATATTTATCCTCTTTCTCTCTCTCTCTTTCTCTCACATGCTTAATCTCACAAACGTTTCTTTTGGCACGCTCACATACACACACACGCGCATACATACATATTCACATTCTTGCTTCCTTTCGTAATCACCAACGCATACATACTTCCTGGAAACACGCTCAAGATATATATCAAGGTACATGGTCGAATCTCGATTCGCTAAAATAGTCAGTGCGTTTTTTTTTTTTTTTTTTACGTACCGCAGTCGCGGTTCAATCCATTTCCCCTACATTTTATAATTTAGCCGCACATCAGATTGACACGGATACTTGTTTTATTATAATGTGTAAAAATTTTGTGCAACTCATTTGATCTCTCTGTTTCCTTTCTTTATACCACATTTTTACGAGCTCTATGATTAATCTTCCGTCAAATTAGTCCCATTTAATAGAAAACAAAAAAAAAAAAAAAAACAAAATGACATTGTATTTTTCATGGTCGCGCATCGCGCTGGTGTACGGCTGGACTTTCACGAGCAGCAGCAGGAAGAAGGATAAAAAATATTGTCATCGACAGGCTCGTCAGAGATGCGTTATGGAATTTATAATTAAACAATCAATAGATCACGAGAAACTTCTCCTTGCTACCGTAAGTAAAAATCGTACTTTCCTTAACAATGGTCTAGCCTTTCGAAAATGTCTTTTTTTTTTTTATCATTCGATATATAAATGTGTGTGTATCGTAGAACCACGCAGAAAGCAAACTTTCGATCTTCCTTTTTTTTTTTTTTTTTTCTCGTTATCGGTGATCTCGAAGAGAGTGTCGCCTCGAATTTGAAACGAATCGATTCGAACGCAAAACGACACCTATTATATTAATATTATAAATTGATTATCGAAGAGCGAGTGAAAATGGCGTCGAATTTCGCTGCATGATTCCATGACCACTAGATTTTCTTGGTATAGAAATAAAATACAAATAAAAGTTTCTTTCGCGAGAAGAATTGAGAACAAAGCATGTGCCTCGAATTTTGACGATTTGATGTTTCACAACGGGAATTAAAGATATTTAAAATCAAATCTGAAAATATACGAATCGAATATCACGTAAGAAAATGGAACAAAAAAGGAGGCACGATTGGATCAGAAAAAAAAATAACATCAATCTTTTACCGATTAAAATCGCGCTTTCTCGCATTTGTTCTATCTTTAAAAAAAAAAAAAAAAAAAAAACATTGATTGAGATATTTGATTTAAATATGTAATCGTAGACCATAGCGCTTAAAAAGACAGCTTCTTCCTCTTCTCTCTCTCTCTCTCTCTCTCTCTCTCTACCTCCTTCTTTTCCTTTCTATCTTTATTTCACTTCAGACCTTTCAACTTAATTCTAAATTTAAGGCTTAATTAATTAATCGACATAGTGTTTCGTGTGGCTGTGTTTTGTGTCCCTGTATAATGATCAGTGCTTCGTATGAAATTGATGAACTGTTGATTTTCATTCTCTTGCATGAAAGATCAATTTAAAACGATATTATTATATATCGATAATATGATGTCGCGTTTCGAAGTCCCCTCGTGACAAAATACTTTTGAGGGCAAAACGATTCGAGACGCGACACAATTTCATTGTTTCATTTTTGTATTGTTTGACGTTGTCGTTCGAAGACGTTGGTTCTATTTTATATTTCTTCTATATATTTACTTCGATGCGAGAGTTCAATCCTCGCATTTTTCCTTTCGATTCATTGTTTAATCGCGAATTTTTTTTTAAAAAAGAACGATTCGCCGGTATTCTTTCCCTAATGAAAAGTGGTACGGATATGCAAAAATTCGTATCGATTCTTTTTTCTCTGCTCTTTAACACCACTTTCACACATGAGAGTTAGCCAAATGATAGTAAAGGAAAAAAAGAAAAAATGCGTTAAAACTTGAATAAAAGAAATTTTTCAAAGTACGAACATAAAATTTCGTCCTAAATCAAATATACTCAACCGATGTGAATAAATCGCTTACAAAACTAGGGTAAATTGTGAATTACGGAAATTAAGTAAATAGCAAGAGATTGATTTTTTTTTCCTGATGTCATTAACCTAAAACTACACTTGTGATTTAAAAAAAAACGAAAAGAAAAAGAAAAAAAAGAAAAAGAGCACATCACCATAAATGTAATTACAACTAAATAATAATAATAAAAAAAAAAAAAAAAAGAAAATATATATATGTATGGAAAAAAAAAATGTAATGTTGTTCTAAGAAAAGTAATTAATTATCTGTCTAATGAAATAAGTAATAACCGTGCATGTATTAATATATCCAAAAAAAAAAAAAAAAAAAAATGCGCGAAAGAACTTTCAATTAAAATTGGAAACTTCGTCATCTAATCGGAAAAAACGGAGCAATGATCGAAAGAATCCGTGCAAGTGCATTTTTTATTTTTATTTTTTTTTTTTACGAATCGCTCAAGAATCAAAACGAATCAGGGACGGGAAATTCCGTCGATTTTTTTGTGGAAGCTCCAAAGCTAATTTACAGATCGAAGATAAAATAGAAATACATTTTCCGAATATAATGACGAATTAAAAATTTTTTTTCAAACAGATCAAAGAAACGAACAAACATAGCATTTCGA
This sequence comes from Apis florea, assembly GCF_048593485.1. Classification (NCBI taxonomy): domain Eukaryota; kingdom Metazoa; phylum Arthropoda; class Insecta; order Hymenoptera; family Apidae; genus Apis; species Apis florea. The sequence goes on along the minus strand of NW_028256549.1, from coordinate 5,598,421 downwards.
CACGTTTCCTTTCTTTGCAATAATTATATATAATATATTCTCCCCGAATAATATTCCGTACAGTCCTATATTAGAATTACGCAAAATTAAAGTATTATAAACAGAATTATGATTTACGATTAACCATTTTTCGAAAGAGACCAGCAAAAGAAATTATTCAAAAGATACGAAGATATACGTGTATAGATTGCAACAGGACATACAAGGGCACGTAGCTATTTTGTACGTGCACACATATGTCGCATGATGTTCGTCGACGGATGTATCACGGTGAATATGTAAACATGTAACTCCGCAGTCAATAATGGCGCATTCACAATGAACGTGTGATGCACGACAAGTAGTAAATAGTCTATTTCTTATAAAGGTCTTGTTCCTTAATATTCGGTGGCTAAATTTTTTTTAATCTAACATAATATCACGATATATATATACACGTATATTAAATGAGTTTTATAGGAAATAGAAGAGATAATATTTCTTAATCTTTGTAGGATAAATTTCTTTAATCTCTATTGTTGCAATTTAAATTATCTTTTGTCAGATTTGATCATGACAATAATTAAAACTATCGTTATATTTTAAGAAACAAAAATAATGAAGTTGTAATATCTTAGACAATAAAATTATTAAGATATAAAATACTTAAAATATAAGATCGTAAAATGTTTAGCAAGAGTGCCATTTTTTGTTTTTTTTTTTTGTTTTTTTTTGTTTTTTTTGTTTTAGAAAATGGGTCCGTGACACATCCATGAAGCATTCACGAGAATCTTAAATTTGTATTGATTATTTTTCGATTTTTCGTGTAACTCGCGACGAACGATTTTTGTACGTTACAATATCACAATTAAATGCCAATCGAGGATGGATCGTCTCGTTTCATTCATTTTGTTCTTTCTTGTTTTTCTGTCATTTTCACACAAAAAAAAAAAAAAAAAAAAAAAAAAAAAAAATTAAAAGAAAAAAATAAGAAAAAGACCTACTTCTTTTCATTTATGGCATACGCATTAAATTCGATCCACGGAAAATATTCGCGTAAACCGAAAACAGAAAGAAGAAGTAATTATCACGATATCTCGCGGTTTTTTCAACCGGAAACAACATTCAAAGATAAAATTTCCGCCTCCCGACCTCGATCCCATTTTTCGAAACGACCCAAGTTCTCGTTGGCTCTTATAATTAGAACTACTAGCTATATTTTCATCTTAAAGTCACGAAAGTGGATTACGACACACAAGATGGACGTACTCGAAAGAGTTCCTAAATAATATTAATGTCTGTGCTCTCGTTATTTTATTATTTATTTTTTTTTTTTTTCGTTTGTGTTCCACTATCGCGCGCATACGTTGCTAATCACTAAGTTTTATGAATAATTAATAATACGTAGAAGTGCACGGGATTCAAATCCACGTTTTAAGAGACAAAGAAAAACATCCCCCTACCTTTTTCTTATTCACACAATATTTTTCATGTTTCTCTCGTGTTATCTATACGTTTCTTTCTTTCTATCTTTCTCTCTCTCTCTCTCTCTCTCTTTCTGAAAAAGACTGCATTATCTTCTATCTTATATATCATCGTACTTGAACGTTCCTTAAATTAGCCCATCTTATTGTTTAATCATATACATATAATATATAATATATATATGTGTATATATATATATATGTTGATCAGTTACCAATTAAAAATTAGTAGTACCTATAGGATCATCATCACAGCTAATTTCTTATCATTGTTTAAATTAATATTATCAATTGGTTGATTATTCATTATTTTGTAATTCGTGCCCCTTCTTGTTTGGCGTCACTTTTCATCTGGACGTCATTCTTTGTTTCTTTCATCATTCCCTCTTCACCATACAATACAACGTCTTTTCTTTTCAATTACACCGTTTTGTTCGTCTCAAAGATCATTTGAATCGAGCCTGGCAACCTTCGACTATGTTTTTTTTTTTTTCATTTTTTTTTTTTATTTTTTATTTTTTACTTTTGCACATACTGACTATTTTTTGCATTTCTGCGAGACTCGAACAGGTAATTATGCATATTGCTGTACTTAGAGTTTCGAAATTTTTTAAGGTCCATGCTCTCGATCGGAACGGAACAAATACCGTTGTTATCGAGATTAATTATTTCCTTTATGTATATAATATATATATATATATTTATTTATTTATATGTATATAATATATACATAATACACATCGTTCCTTTGCATTCTTCATATGTACATTAATTTTTTTTTTTTTTTTTTTTTTACAGTACATTTACAAGTGTTCGAAATTGCAACTTTCTTATTCTTCATATCCATTATTTACACAAATTCACAAACGATGCGCGTCTGTGCGATAACCTTCGCATGCTCAAAATGCTATCGATTCCATCAATTTCCCACAGGACGGCAGTGTTTTTTTAATTCGTTTATTTCACGTCCGATGAGCCCTTTAAGAAAAAAACTCATAACGAACTTGACAAATTTTCATTTGAATCCTGGCACATATATATATGTACAATTAATATTATGTTTAATATGATTTATACAAATATGATTCGAAAAATTAAAAAAAAAAAAAAAAAAAAAAAAGAATAGAATTCTCTAACTTTTAAAGAGAGAGATCATTGTACTTTCTCCTTCGAATCAAGCCATCAAACAAACGGGAAATTTTTTCCTTGAAAACTCTCTACAAAAATCATACTTAAGAAATCTTTGGAACTTATATATTGCCATTTAAAAAAAAAAAATAACGATATTTATGCGATGAAAACGATACACTTTCTGGATATAATCCTGCCCCATTCGTTTCTTTCTATCTATCTATTCAATCGTAACAATTCCTCTTCCGACGAGAGCAGAAACTATTTACGAAGATTATAGCGATCATCGGTTATCTTCCGGTTCTTATCAATATTACACATGTGCTATCATTAGAAGAAATAATTTTCTTCTATGAAATTTAGATGAGCGAAAATTTAGAACTTTTGTAGAACTTTAAAAAAATATGGTCTTAAAAAAGAATATGAGTCGAAAGAAATTAAATTGAAAACATATTCAAATTACAAAAGCAAAAAAAAAAAACAAAGAAGATATTTATTTTTCTTTCTCTTTTGACACCATTACGCTCTTTTCGATAGCAGTTTTTGTTAGCTATTGCTTAGCGATGATTGTTAAAAAAGAGAGAGAAAAAAAAAAAAAGAAATCGAGAACTTGTTCGATGAGAACCGGTCAATTGAAAACCAATGAATTCTCGTCGATTTTTATCAGAATTTCTATCAACCATTCCACGGGATATAATGCTGTCAGATGCTATAGATACGATTAAAAATTTTTTTGCCTTACAAGACTACAAAGATAGAGAAAGTAATTGAAAGTTCGAAATTGCACGTTTTGCTATTTTTCTTCCAGCCTCTCTCATTCTCATTCTCATTCTCACTCTCATTCTCTCACAAAGAATATACACACGTTTGAATATATTTTTTTCTTCTTGAGATCTGCATATGCATACATCAAATCCAATTCCTAATTCATTCTAATAACTAAATAAAAAATTGTTAAAGAATGAAACCAATATAATTTTTAAAAAAAAAAGAGAAGAAAAGAAAAAAAAGAAAAAAAAAAGCAATGTTTCCTATTAGAGAAATTAATGTATTAGTTAAAACATCACTTTAAATAATTTGGTCAGTCTATAATTAAATATTGTATTTTAAATAAGAGATAGAGATAGAGATAAAGATAGAGAGATAGATAGATAGATAGAGATAGAGATAGAGATAGAGATAGAGAGAGAGAGAGAGAGAGAGAGAGAGAGAGAGAGAGAGAGAGAGAGAGAGAGAAGATAAACAGAAAAAAGAAAATGCAAAAAAATTAAAAATTATTGTTATTACTTTTATAATATAACATATGCAATGTTAGAAAAAAAAATTCATTTACAACGATATAAAATCAGAAAAAATTTCATTTTTGAAATGTTTTCTTGGAACACATATATTTAGAATTGAACCAAAAAATTTTGTGAACTCACAATTTCATTCAATATCAAATAATTAAACATTATTCAATTCTAAAGATAAGTAAAATCATTTTATAATGAAATCCTAATGACAAGCCTCTAATTGGATTTCTTATATTAGATAAAAATTAAATTTGTCATTTATAGAGAATCTTCTAAAAATTTTGTTAATTTAAGCAGAAATATTGCTTAATTATGAATTTTTTTAAGGAAAAAAAAAAAAAAGAAAAATAGTAAAACATCCATCATCATATGTACCAAATCATTTTCTTCATTATTCATTCATACAATCTTACCATTCTCTCATTCATGAATTATACGAATTTTCAAAAAAATTGATTCATTTGTATGCACACTGGAAACTCATCACTTAAATCTTATATAATGCTTTGCAGAATTATTGCAAAGCTGCAAAATAATTGAGGATATCTTCAAGAACAAAAGAAGATAAATAAAAACCAAAAATTTTGTTATAATAGATTTTTCAAGGGTAATTTGATTTAAAGATTCACTGAACATGTGAATTCTACAAAACCTATTGCCATTGAAGATTTCTGAGCCTATTGAAGACTTAACTGAATCTGAGAGACAAGAAATTATACAAGAGTAATCATTAGTCAAAGTTATACTTAATTGATACTTAGGTTTATGCTAAAGAGCAGTAGATGAATATGTGTAATACTTAAAGTTTACCACTTATGATGTACATATAAAGTATCTTTCAATCAGAAAAAAGCAATTAGTATATATCTGGTATAAAGATTTAAATAACTGTTTTGGAAAGAATTCCGGATTATAATTAATAAAGAATAAAACATATATACTGTCATAATCAACAGTGCTAAGATATAGCAATTTTGAGCTTAAAGAGAAGAAAAAAAAAAAAAAGAAAAAAAGAAAAAATATATAGCTATTGTTCCTAAAAATAGCTAATGCAGCTTTGCCTATGTCTTCGTACCATTTCGTCAAACAGATAATATAACAGTGTTTGTGTATTTGTGTATATGTATGCGTCTCTGCAAGTTAATCATATATAATAATAATCTAAAATACATACGTTTATATCTTCATAGACGGCGCATAATAGAATTGTTACAAGTTATTATATACTTGAATCATGGTTCACGGCAGACGCACCTGCGTCTTTCATATTTAATGTTTATATGTTTTGTATAGTAGTTTAAAGAACGAATCGTGGTTTTTTTTCACGCAGCATCTGTACCATGAAACTGAAGACGCTGGTGCCCTGTTCTAATTGCAATATTACTTGTGTATCATTCTTAGAGATTGTAGTATCGCGCAGTTATAAACACTTCTGTTTTTTTTTTGTTTGTTTCAAACGAATAGCTTGACATCACATACAAGAAAAAAAATACATCCTTAAATCCAAGAGGGGGGGGGGGACGATAATATCGTACCTGTCTCTTTGTTTTTAGGAGCTGGTAACCGTTTTTAGCGGTCTGTTGGTCTTTATATATCAGGCTTGGACGTTTAACATCATCTTCAGATGATTTGAAATATCGCAAATCCTGTCGGATTGCTGACAACTGCTCATCAGTCTCGTAGTCCAATGGCTCGGTGGTTTCGGAAGGCTCGCAGGAGATGGCGGTTCAGAAAACTTTGCACCCGCATAAAAACTATTTGTTGGACTGCCGCGCGGACTATATTCGTACCGCAACGGTGAATTTCTCGAACCTTTTGAAGAACCGTGTGGGCTGCAGCTTAATCTGCCGGTTGAATTTCTGCCATGAGATCTCCCACTCATGTGGACATACGCCGGCTGTTTGAGTGTAATTATCGAACGGTGATGATGTCGATCAATGCCGACATTTGGCGAACCCTGCCGGTCTACCTTGTTTTTCAATTTCGGTACCGAATTCGTCATGGCTTTATAATAATTTTGTCTCTCTTATCACTCACAAAGTCAACCAACCCGTCTGAAAAAATGAATTGTTTTTTATCATTCAAACAAATAATTAATTAAATTGAAAATTGTCAAAGTCAATTAATAGTTTTTGTCTTGTGATGCAATATCTCAAAAAAAATGGAATATTTAATTTCATTTTAATTCAATTTACTATACGTCATCAAGGATATCAGAATGTCGTTACCAAACAATAATAAATATTTTTTTCATCATGTTAAACTAATCAGTAAATTTAATACATAAATTTGACCTCAAACAAATCGATGATAAAAATAACAATATTTAACGCAAGAAATTTCAAAAATCAATTTCATTATTTTCATATAATACAACATTTAAAATAATATATTTATGAAGAAAAAAAAAAAAATAAAGAAAGAAAAAAACAAAAACAAAACTTCATTCTATATTATATCGAAATTAAGCAAATATAGGTGGAGGGGAGAAATAATCAATTTTTAATCTGTCGAAAATCTTACCGTATAATGTCCGCGGGTCACTTTCCAAAGATGCAACGAAGTTTTTGACGATGTTTGTATTCAATGAATTTTCTAACTGCGCAATAATCTCGGGATCCAGGGCAAAAGGGTAGGGGGAACGCGGAGGAATAAACTTGGTGGGGTACCCTACGAACCTCCTATGAGCGCAATGCTACCTCGTCTCGCTTTCTTTGAGTTCTCTCGCAGTCCTCCCTATTCTTGTTTTTTGCAATTTTGACCACATTCGGTGACCGTTGGTCACCTCTACTTACACTCTTTTTTCTCACCGAATAAAATCACACACGTCGGTCCGAATTCTCACACTTTCCTTTCAACGTAGCTGGAGAGGCACAAGATGGCGGACACGAGTTGTTTGTTTTCGCTGCTCCACACGGATTTTTCACAATATATCACCGTTCGACAGCGAAACTATATGTATTCGTACCCTCGCAACGCGCACGCGCGTGTACATATATGTCCGTAAAACGTGAAATTAACTTTGTAGCAATATCTCGTACGTGTCTGTATATGTACGCGCACTAAACGATGTTCATTCTATTTTAAAAACTGATATTATTATCCGCCAAGCAGCGCCCGTCAATTTCTGCCTCTTCATGCGATTTTTCCTGTCACTTTAAGCTCTTTTTCGCCACTACGCCAACTCACATAACACTCGCTGAAACCAGATACTGCGATCGAACTCGTAAATTATGTGCTCGTAAGCACGATGCTCCTCCGAATCTGTCTCTTGTCTTTGTGAAGACACAATCCAAACTTAAGGATTATGAATATCCCCCACCAGTTAACCTAAACCAATATTTCACAGCATCACTGATCATGTGATCTTTGCCATCCAATCACGTTGAATCTCTTTCGGGTATCTTCGGCTTTTTTCGAGCAATTTATTAAATTTGCTTTAAAATCTTTATAAAATTAAAATTTAGAAATTTTTCATATATTAAAAATATTGATTATTTTTGTACAATTAAATATTATAATTTTTTTTCATATTTTATAATAAAATAATTGAATAAACTAATGTTGTGTATAACGATCGGAACGTAAAACACGCTGATTGGTTGAATAGTGAAGCACGACATCTTGTGATTACAGAATTTAAGAAAAGATTTTATATTCCTTATTATTTTTTCCTTTGTTTATCAAATCATTTATCAAAGATAAATGGAAAAATTATAAAAATCTGCTTGAATACTTTAAAAAAATCTTTAAAGATGAAAAAAAATATATATAATAAAATGAATAATGATGGTATGGGATCAAGAATTACTATTTCAGGTGATTTTTCCATAAATTGATTCAATTCAGAATTTTCATTTATTTTTATTTTAATAATTATAATAGATTAAAATTATGTTAGAAAATTTAAATCTAATGATTATATATATATAATATATATATATATAAACTTAAAAAATAAAAAATAAATGTAGCTTATGGAAATATGTATTTAAAATAAGTTGTATATTTATAATATACAATATATGATGCAAGAACTGAAAAAGTACATAGTGGGAAAAAAACAATCAATTCGTCGTCATTCTTCCATCGTGAAGGCCTTTATGAAGTATGTGTATGTATATAAATAATGTACACATTGATGATATGCTTATACAAAATAAATATATTTTTATTTTTACATGCAACATTACTATATTTCTAGTATCTTTCTATAATTTATCAATTATATATTAAATAATTTCAAAAAGGATGATATCAAATATAATGAAAAAAAGTTTTTTATAAAAATATATATATCATTTGAAGAAATTATGCTTTTCATTTGTTTAAGTCTTTTCTCCATCGATATTGGTGGAAAACAATGTGGCTATTTCAAGGCAAGCAAGTGGTGCCATCATTAACTTACGGTGAAATAAGCGAAGTTTGTGAAAGCATTTGACGTCAGTGACCAAGAACGCTGATAATTTTACGACGCAGATATCGCTACGCGGAATATCAAAGAATATTTTTAGTGGTTTAGAAAGAAGATTGATTAAACATATGAACGCATTTAGTGGTTTATGGTTTAAAATACGGCCTAGAGAATATCAGTAGGCCCATAATGGGCGGGGTCGTGGCTTGGGTCGAGTGAGAGACATGGAGCGACCTCAGTGTTCTCAGTGGTGAGCTGCACGGCCATCGCCGACCGTCGGTTTCGCCTAGCGCAACCAACGTATTCTGCTATGACATCGCTCTGAAAATCCCAGATTATCCCAGTAAAAGGTAGGAGTTTTCCCTCCGAAATTTGGATGCGCGCTGTCTCTCTCTCTCTATTTCTCTCGCTCGCTCAACCCTTGTTTTTATTTCATCCCTTGACGGTGTGCTGTTCTCCGACATTTCCCATCGCTTTTCGTAGATTTCTCAAATGCGTTTCTCTAATGATTGAATTTTTTTTTCTCTTGAAAAAGTTTCCTGCATCCCACCGTGATATCCTGCTCATAGATATCCTTTTGTGTTGTCCTTTCCACGTTTCCCACTATTCAATATACGCATTTGTCCAGCGTTCTTTGTTCGCTCGGTTTCGTATTTGGCTTTCATTGTGGTATACCATCTTCGATTTTTGATAAGTATCCTTTGTAAACAGAGGATGCACACAAAGCGTGGAAACATATCCCTTATGTGCACAATAAATAATAATTAATATACATACATATACATAACTATACATATAATTATATATTACTGTACATATATGATTGCACCGACATGCACCTGCGATATAGATTTTTTTTATCTTTGTCCCATACGTTCTCCCTTTTATCCACTTTCTTTTTCCTTTATCTTATTCATATTGAAATATATATATTTGTTATATGTACATTTTATATGTACGAACATACGTACATATATGTGTACACATGCGACGCAAGTTGTTTGGATATGTAGGAGTACATTTGCGTACGTTACTTATATGAAAGTACATGTACGTAGCAAAAGCTTTCTTCTTAAACTTTTTAAAGTAGGCTTCGCTATTTTGTTGTATTTGTGAAACATAGCCGCGATACATTGTACTTTATAAGTATTTTTATTGCCAACATAATAAATTCAAGTCAGAAAGTGACAGGCGCATCATTGAAAATGGAGAACGTAGAAAAATGAAATGTTTTTTATTGCATCCATTTATAGTTACAAATTTTTATGATTATCACTGATTTTTGACGAGAAATTGCCTATCCTTTGAATTTAAACGCATGTGACATGTAATCGATTATATGCTTAGTTTACATGTATATATCAAGCAACACTAGTTTTCTATATATACATAGTTGATAGTGAAACTTTGTAGTTCTATCAAACATGCGTATGTATAATAAAATATGTAATACGTTTAATGATAATTATAAGAATATCTAATAATAATAAAATTATTTTTAATATATTTTTCTTTAAATTAATTGATACTTAATAATAGTTATTAATCGAAATTATAACCTATATTTGTGTGTACACAATAAAAACGCAAAACTAATTTATTTATAAAAATAAAAAGATTTGATTAAGAAATAAATACATATACAAATAATTAATTTTTATGATAATATAAAAAAATTATATAAAATATATACGTATATATATATATATATATATATAAATTAAATCAAATTTTTATTTATTTTGATTGAACAGAAGTTGTAAACAAGTTGCTTACTTTATTATTTCATGAAATTCATGAATATATGGAATTTTTCATATTTTTTCCATGAAGTCTTGTTCATATATAAAATCTAATAGTATCTTACATATATATATATATATATATATATATATATATATATATATAAATATATATATTTTATAATATAAATTGAAATTTATTACATATAATTGTTTCATTTTAAATATCAATTTGTTAAACGTGAAATAATATTATGTGCCTAACATTCATTTATTATTTTATTTATACATATATAATATATTGAAATAAATACTAATCTATTATCAATTATTTCATATGTTATAGTCTATAAAAGTTATTATATAGCACATTTAAAACATCATGAAAGAAGTAATAATTTAGTCATATGATTATCTTCTATGTTTAATTTGTATAATATATATAATATACAATATATAATGTACAATATATATATAATATATAATAATATATAATATAATATTATATTATAAAATTTACTGCATTAAAGAAACACCATCTGTTGTAATTTCATAGCTATCTCAATGACTTTTAAATATCGGATAAAAGTTTTGTGAAAAATAAATTTCTATTAATAAAAAAAAACTTAAATAAAAACTTATAAAAATTTCATAATGAATATTCCTTTAAAAATATATTATGAAATATTACAGATAGAATTGCATTAAATATCTTAAAAAAGATGGTAATTTAAAGAAAATATATATAACAATTATAATTATATTGAAATTAGAGGAAACTAATTAAACTATAATCACTTTTTGAATATTTGTTTTCATTTGCTGTATTTATCATTTATGGAATAATTTTTGAATTATCAATTTTTATACAATTGATATGAATAGAAATCCGATTTCGTCAGAATGAAAAACTCAGATTTCGCGAAGACAGGGCGGACCCGCAACATGGGAACCATATCGACGATAACACAGACCGTCGTGGCATTAGGGCCACGGCGTTCTCTCAGGTTCTCGTGTCAACACATTCCCGACGCCCACGATGAATGACGCATGCGCCCTAAACGTCTGAGTCGCTCTTCTTCCGTTCCTTTCTGGCATTCGTTCGTATTCTTTCTCGCTGATTCACTTGCTCGTTCTTTCGGTTCTCCTCACAAGGTACACACAAAGGCTCCCATCTATTCCTTGGATACGCCCCTGGCTTTTGTATGAATACCCTTCTCCTCTTGCTACTACCTTCATCGGCTCGAAATTTCTAATTTGCCGAGGGTGCATAGACAATGCAGATCGTTAGAACAATTTCTGACTTTAGAGGATTCTTCGATGACAGTCGATAAAGGTATAGAAACGAAAATTATACATGAATCTAATATTCTACATAGCCCCTATTTCGTCTCTTCGATATGTACGCCCCTAGGAGGCGCGTAAACCTAATCGTTCTTCCCCCTCCAATCAGTTGAACGTAGTCGAGTCCCCTCCTTTTCCGCTCCCACTGCACACACCAATTTTCCAATTGATAAGGGTGCACAGTTGATACAGACTAACCCTATCTCTCCATCCTCTCTTTCGCTGTCAGTCTCTCTTTATTTCTCTTCTGGCTCCCACTCTTCGTTGCTTCGTTGTAAAGTTAACATTGCTGCGATAACGTTGGTTTATTTTTTGAAAACATTCAAGCAGTTAGCATTCGTGCAATTCATTTCCATACGAAGAGAGAGAAAGAGAGAGAGAGAGAGAAAACGAAAATTATTTTTATAAACAGCGTGAGAATTATAACAGTAAATTTAAGAAATAACTTTTTTTTTATTGGAAAACTAGTGACATGAAAATTCAAGTCGGATAAGGAATGGAGATCTGAATAAAAGCAGGAGGGGAAACTTGTTCCTAGCAAGCAAGCAAGCCGTATGTTACGTAAAATTAACAATCATATTCCGAAACTCACTTTCCCGTCTGGGATTTCGGGAGAGGGAAGTTGATGGCATGAGAATGTTACGAGGTAACGCTAGTAGTCCGATACGGAGCCAGTAGTACCTTGGCCGTACAATGCTATCCTTTAACGGAAAAATGATTTTTTCTACAGATCAAAAATCGTACAATGTGCATTTCCTTTCCAGCTAATTGTTTCGTTTTGTATTGTGTCATGAGAGACAGATCTCTCGGCTAATTCTTATAAAATACTTATATAGAATAAGTTGAGCTTTGACTCGGTGCGTGACGCGTATGACAGCTGTAACGCGATGTTGCCACGTGTTGACTTTGGCTTAACCTAAGCGACCAACTTGCTGGCCAAGCATGTGCATTCTGATTATCTTACATTCGAATATTGTTATAATATATAACCGTTATATTGGCAAATGAAATTTCACTTTAAAGACAAGGTGAAGATTGAAGATTGCACGGCGAAAATATAATGCAACTTCGTCGATATTGTGCAAGCATCGTGTGATCAGAGTACAATGATCAAATTCGTATATCATATATGGTATGTTTCATGTTCGTTTTTTTATATGTTTTACATTATTCATACATCTTGCATTGTCAAAAACTATCAATTTTATTTTTTTCATAATAATTTCCAATCCAAATTCTTTGTATTTATTATTTCCAATGGTTGACTTGAAAGGCTTTCCGCTTATATGAGTGACCAGCATTCGTGTTTCACGGATATCCAACCTCGTGGAAAATGTTCACTCATGTTCAAGTACTAGAACTTTGGTGTTTACTTATATGCTCAGGGCTGTGCCAGCGGGGACCCAGTATGATCTTCAAGAACTGCGTGGGTGCGGCCTTTCCCTGGTCTCGAAAGAAGGGGGACCGGATTCTCCTTCCTTTTCTCTCTCTCTCTTGTTCACTTGCTTGCTCAGTAGGTCCTACCTTTTTTTTTATTTGAAGGTCCCTTCATGCTCGCGGCTTTAGCATCAGCACTCCCTCGTTTTAGGGTCGTCCCTATCTTCCTTCCTCTCGGCTACCCTTCGCGATATTAAACCCTGTAGGACCCAGGGATGTACGGATATAGTGTGATTTCATCCAATATCGATGAAAATAATTTATTCCTTTTTTTTTTTAAACAATTTAATAGTTATAATGATTTTTGACCAAAATGAACAAAATGCAAATGATATGTAACGATTCTATTCAATCTACTTACTTACTAATACAAACGCTGTACAGGTTTTACATTTAATGTCGATCGATAGTATCATTATGTACGTGAGTGTGCACGGGTTACGTGGTATGAAATTCGCAATTCAAAGCATATTGCGCTCTTTTCCATCGAATGGGAAAAATAACTCGTTAGCTAGATACAATAGTCAAGCTGTTTCATATCTTCATTGATTCCTATTGATTTTAATTGCATGTAGACAATTTTATGAAAATTTCTTTTTTAAAACATGAGTAATATTTAAGATGTTGTTATCATTGATTATAACTTTACTACAAATAATATAATTATTTTAATTTTTAATTCTCTTTGCTTTTATATAATTGTTCTCTTTGTTCCAAAATAATTCTTTTATTAGTATTTAGCACTATGGTTTTCCTTATGCGTAAATATAGATAGTTAAAAATAAAGAAAAAAGCTAAAATCTTATCGATTCCTCGACAGAGAACACGTATCGACCGTATCGCAGTAAAGCGAAAATACAGGGCCCCGTCTTTGTGGCGTACACCTATGCGACGGGTCTCCCCCACTACTGTCTCTTCTTCCCACTACGCGGCTACCTCCCCTTCCAGTCTAGTGAGCCGCGTTTCGTCTCAGTCTGTCGCGCGCCACCAACGGGTGAGGTTGTATGTTTCATATATGTCGCGTGCGGTGATGATTGCTTAACGTACGCGCGAGTGTGTTTAGTGCGCGCGTGCGTGCATACATGCGTGTGCCTTTTACGGTGTCACAGTGTATACGTGTGTCTGATACTATCATTGTGGCCTCTGCTTTCAACCGCTCACAAACAGCAACGGTGACATTCAAGCATGACAGCGACGCGGGAGTGTTACCCTATACGGTAGGAAAAATTTCCTTTACCGTTTTTCACCCGATTAATACTGATTATTCTTAATAGAAAAATATAAATCTTGGAACAGTTTTTATTAAATATGTTCACATACGCTCCGAAACGGTACACTTGCCCATAAATATTTTGTCTGAATCGATACGCCCTCCGGCGGGCATTTCGTATCTCATAGAACACCGGAAATGTTTTTTTTTCTTTATATACGACTTGCAAGTGATTTACTGAATGTTGTATACAGCTACTTTTTAATCTGATAGATACGTAGGTACTGTCAGATTACCTTTTCCTTTTCTTCGGTTATCTGTTTGATCGTTTCGCTCGATTCTTTCTCGCTACGTCAATGCTTCTCAAGCAACTCATGCTCGTTACGCGTTCAAAGTGAGCAAACGAGGACTTTAATAAGGAAAATCGTGCAGTTACTATCTTTCGTATGAGTGTGTGGAACATATATACTGTGCAACGATAAATAAGTTCGCATTTTTCATATATCTAAAGTCAACTGCCAGGCTATTTTGTCGAGTATCTTGTCTCTGTTCGTCAAGGTCGTTTTGTATTGCAGTAAAAACGTTACGGAGAAACATCGATACAAGCAATATACCGTATGTAAAGTTATCTTCATACTTATCGATATATATAATTTGTTTTTCTTTTCGTAGTTGAAAGATGAAATAATAGAAATTTAATATTATTTTAAATTTACTATTTAAAACGAAGTTTCTATAATTTTTTAAATTTTCTATCATTCAGGAATTGATCTATTATTTATGAAACATTTTTTCATGACAAAAAATTTTAATAATTCCTATTGTATATATATATATATATATCTTATTATATTAATATTATCAATGATAGTCACAATTACGTATATTGTATATTTATTTATTCTGTCAAAAAATGCCATTTTTAATTCATTTTATAAATATTTAATTCTCTATATGACAAAATTTGAAGTCTCATTTCATTTAAAATCATAAAATTAACGTTGTTAATGACCATTCTTATTTCTACCGATAAGTCAAGCACAGAATCGAAC
Organism: Apis florea; assembly: GCF_048593485.1. NCBI lineage: Eukaryota > Metazoa > Arthropoda > Insecta > Hymenoptera > Apidae > Apis > Apis florea. Next base: position 5,583,333 of record NW_028256549.1, on the reverse strand, counting down.
TGATCGTGTGCGTGACCGACTGACACGGAGCTGAAAGGTTAGTTACGACTATATTCCGACCCGGTGTATTTCCGTCATCTCTAAAAATGTTCCGCCAAAGAAATTATCGTAACCATTGTTCCCGCTGATGAAAAACAATCGCATGCACTATTTAGGTAGTTAGTCCTGCCTGTTGAACGAAATTAACACGAACGATCATTGTTGGAGTCTAGTGACTACATAGTGTAATTTTTAGCGTGTAGAGGTCTGTAGGTTCTACTTCGAAAATAATATATATAAGTCGTATGATAACATATGCTTTTCTTTGTCTCTCTTTTTCTCGACGTCTTGCAAAGTTTCTTTTTCTTTGTGATGAAGATTCTACTGAATTCATGGTATTAAGACAGAATGCATCTGTCCATCAAGACAAAATGCATCTGTCCATCAGGATAGAAATGCGATATTGTCACGATAAACAATTTTTTTTTCTTCCACTTACAGAGTTTTTTTCCTTTATCTTCCTTTATCTCATGTATTTTTGCATTTATGAGGTTGTATGATTACAATTTTTTACATATTTTTTTCTATAATTAAGAAAATTTCTTGAGTTTGTGAAATCTCTAGTAATAGAACTAAGAACATAACAATTATTATTATACTATTATTATATTATTTTTTTTGTTTGATTTTTCTTTCTATTTTTCGAGAAATGTAAGGTTATGTTTAGTATAAAAGCATCTTACTATTAATTGATGAATCTGTTTAACTACTGATTATATTATTTTAAACACTTTGAACATACGAAATTTTATATTTTATTTCGGTTTTTTATTTTTCCATAAATAAATATTTTATTAAATAATTTTTTTTGTTTGATAATCGTCATTTTTTATAATGTATACAATTAAACTTGGTTAAATTTAAATAATTTATTCAATTATTTTATTTTACAATTCTATAAACACATTAATTGTAATTATAACTTAATTCAAAAATTGCATTTTTAATTATATAAAAAGATTCATCATTTTATATATATTCTATAGTAATAATAATTCTATATGATCGTGTAAAAAAAATACAAAATTAAAACGTTTTAAATTAGACGAAACTCGTCTTCAGAATAAACGAAAAAAAAGATATAATATTTTAAAAGATTATAAAAATTGAATTATCTTTATATTCCAATCTTATACTCTATATTTCAATTACATTAGTCTTCATTAATCTTCAGAAATGAGACAAATTATCTTAAACCTCGATTGTACTTAAAATAATAATTTATATTCAAAATGATTCGTTATCAATTCAATTACAACTATCCTTTATAATTTTATTTTGATAAAATTAATAATAAAATTTAAAATTCTGAAAAGAAAGAAAGATTTACGAAAAAAAAAAGACCATGGAATGAATCATCAGAATTTCTTAAATCGTCACGCGAGACATCGTCCACGTTTCGTTACATCCGTGCGGGCACCACTTCCGGTCGCCGCTTTCCGCAAAACGCCATTGGAATCGAAAGCTTCGTTTTCTTTATCGATCGCGTGGAATTACGGCTTACGCATTCTCGTTTCGAAACGAATCAGCCAACCAACCAGCTTGCTGCTGCTATTGCTTGTCTGAGACTATCTTACGGAAAGCGTTGCCGAGAGGAGGAGTTGAGGCTTGTTGCGAGGAACCCGTTGCTGGCAGAGGCAGGTGGTGGTCGAAGAAAGGCGGCAGGTCCACCTGGGTTTTTCAGGAAGTGGACATCGCCGTCCAGCATACGGTACCTTCATATATCCTTAGTTGGAAGGATACCAGATCTACAAGGGAATTATAAGTATTATATTACATTTGATAAGAATACGATGAGATTGTAAATTAATCCTTTGTGAGAATTGATATATGAATATGATTAACAGGAATTTGAATAGGATATAAAGATTGTCAATCCATTAATTGCTATTTCCCTTTGAAACTATTATATAATTCCGCAGAAATTCATTGGATTTTAATGAATTTAGTTTATATATGTTTTTAATATATATCTATAAATTTTTATTATATAACTTTAAATAATAAAAAAATAATAATAATAACTTTAAATGATAAATAATAAGATTAGATTTGTAATAAATTTTTCGATCTTATGGATATGAGAATATAAGAAAGATATATGACTGTTCAGTTTCATAATATTTTTTGTATTAAACTCCCTTTATTTTTCTTCGTAACTATTCTTTTCGAAGTAATTTAATTGGTTTAGTTGTGTAAGTGATAGATTTAAAGGATTAAGGCAATGAAAGACGCCATATTGAATATTCCAATAGTAAGTTAGTGGACGCTAGTAGAATGTAGAATGTTCCAAAATAATAATATAACAATATGTTATAATATTAATCGAAATTAATTCTCGTTTAATAATCTCGTTCAAAAAAAGTGGAAAATATCTTCCATCATTTTACGAATCAAAATTTTCTTCTTGAACTAGCCACATTTATAAAGAATTCCTACATCTATTCCCAATTTAATCTTTCCCAATCCAGTACTTAAATAAAATTTTAGAAATTTCGTGTCCCCCATCTAAAACTTTCTAATATTTTTGTCAATTTATTTTTTCAGATGTTCTAACTGTGATTACATTTTAAATGGCTTAAGTTTAAAACATCTTCATATGTCTCTTTTAATTATAATTGATGTCACTGGAAAAACCTAATCAAATATTCTAACTTTCCCTTGCTATTTTCAATTTGGATTCAAGGAATCTCGTATATTTTATACTTAAGCAGTTTCCTTGAACAAGATTGACTCAGACTTAGCTCCCTCCCCTCCACTTTTCCTCATTTTTGATCGTGACCCTGCGGAAGTTAAGGAATTTCCTTGAGCACGGTCGTTGGACCGCGATACGAGTCTTCTACGTGTTTCACGGTCTTGTTTCCCGTGAAAGTGACGCGAATGGCCGTTGTTCGTATTATTAATCTTCGCAATGACGTGACATCTTTCAATCCTCGAGGCGAATACGAGTTGTTTTGTGAAAAGCTGATAGAATTTTTGATATCAGTCGATGAAACAATCGTTTGCAAAATCATGTATGTACTTTAAAGAATTTTTTTTTTCTTTTGTTTCCTCTTTTGGTTTTGACTAAGCATTGGGAAATGGAAAAGAAGATTTACTTATTAATTAATAGTTTACGTCGTAAACTTAAATGATGAAAAACAAAGATAAGAAGATAATAAATTATAATTTTACAACTTTAGGTAGATTAAATTTGAATACAAATAGATTCTATTGATTAGCAATAGAAAAGAATTAAGATAATTTATAGAATTTATAGAATAATAGTATAGAACATTGTAATTTATTAAAAGTAGAAATATTTTAGAACAAAGAATTGGAAATATACGACAGATGGTATAATAAATGAATTTTGTTATTATATGGAATAAAATAGATGTAATAGAATTATTTTTAAAATTTAGTTGAAAAGTAGATAATTAAGAGATTGATTAACAAAATGGAAGAAAATGAAGCAACGAATGAAAAGATTAAAATAATAAAAATCTATTTTACAAAATAATACTTTGTTGCAAAAGAGACTTCTGATTGATGACTAAACTCTGCCTTGCATCGTACACAATTGCGTAAAATTTCGCATAAAAAGTGCTTATTTTTAATATATTTCTGTATTTATAACAAAATTCTTTAAAATATGCTTATATCAAATATTATAACAACACAAATTATAAATTCGTAATTAAATAAATTATATACCAATAAAATCTCTAAGCTCGTTATAATATAATAATCAATATCGTTAGTTTACTACTTATTATGGTTATAATTAATATCATTATATAGTTTAATAATCCAAATCCACGTTATATAGTTTAATAATAATGAATTATAAACGTATGATATAATTAACAAGAATAAAATTTAATTAATAGTATCATCGAATTTTTAAGATGGTAGAACGTTGAAATTATCGTGTAGTTAGAACACGATAACAAATTTTAATGACGAAAAATATCTTGGATATTTTCATCGTGTCCAACAAAATGCCCCAAATGTGTTATTACACCAGTCTTTCATATTCGTATCGATATAGAAACGAACCATTTTATGACATTTTCACGTGTCATGGCACATTTTCATTAGAAATCTTGCATGATTGTCTTTTGTTAATGCGTCAAAAATAAATAGATGTATTTCTATTGCAAATGTATGCAACTTGTCTTGAAGTTCATTCGAGATCTATTATTATATACGTATGTAAGTCTTTTTTTCAAAATCACGATAATATTATTTCCTTCGAATAATAATTTATTAATTTTTATTACGCTATAGATATGTATATATACATATATATATATATAATGTATATATCATTCAAATATTGAAAAATTCATCGAAATTTGTCATGTTCATATTTTTGTTATTCATTAATTCTTATCACGTTTATAATGATTCTTATTTGTCAGTTATACTATTGATGTAAAAATTCAATAGAGATTTTTTTTTTTATATTTATTTACGTAACTTTTGATTTATTAATTTTTGTCATACAATATTGACAATGAATTAAATTTTCAATAAAATTTATTATATTTTTATATATATTTTATATTTATTCATTTTTCATCATATCTATCGAACAATAATTCATAGGAGAATTTTCAATATTTACTTATAGATTTATATTTATTAATTATTATCGTACTATAGATGTGAAATTTACATAAAAATTTATTATATTTATTTTAACATTTATATCTATTAATTTTTTATTACTTTAAATCGAATATCATGTTTATATTATCGATATATGTATAAACATTCTCAAGAAATTATTTTAATTTATAATTTTCCATTTGGCATTTGCGGCTATTCTCGATGTTTTTCTTTTGTACATTAAAACATGTTATTCATACGCGTTTGACGTATCATGCAATTTGTCCTTATACAATGTGTGCGAATATGTGTACAAGAAATTCGTTTGCATCATCGTTCTTTCGTCAAGAGATACGGTGGTATTTATCAATAGTATGATTAAAAAAATCGCGATGAAATCAGCCAGTGTTTCAATTCTTCAAATGCCACGATCTCGAATTATTTTATACAAAATCACAAGTTCTGGAAATTCTATCTATTCCATCCATTCTATTGACTACTTCGTATCGATCGTTTTTATTTCTGTTTTATTTTTAATCCGAAGTTGAAAACACCAAGTTGTCGGGACTAAGATATGGAAAACCTCGTGGGACTTAATCTTGACTTTTTTATCACGTGAAGCATAGTCTGTAGTTAGAGAATTGTCTATTCAGAAACTTCAATAGGACACATGTACCGACTATATATTCTATGTTCGATAGAATTCTTTATTTTAAATTCATGGTTTTTTTCTCTGTGATATTTTTTGTATTATTTTAACTATGAAAATTGTCATAAAGTTTATGATAGTATTCTAATGTTCGCTTTTCATTTTGGAAAAACAAAGAAAAAAATCTTCTAATCTTAACATATTAAAAATTTTTCATAAAAACAAAATAGATATAAAATTGAAACTTTCGTATCTCATCATTAATTTTGCAAAATAAGATTGAAAAATCCTATATATACAAATATTTTAAATCTGCAGAAATTTATTTTATTTTTTAATGCAGTTAAATATAGAATGAACTTTATTCTTATTTTAATTTTAACCTAACAAGAAAGAATTTAAGCTAATAGTTCCATAAATATATAGCTTATTTAATAAATATTTTTAAACTCATAAACTCATAAACTTCTTAAATTGAGGAAAATATTTATATTGGATTTAGACATTATAAAATATCTAAGTAAAACCATATTTCTTAAAAAGATTTACCGACTTTTTAAAAATCAATAAAATCCACAATTTCTATTTTTAAATTATTTCTAAACACTAATTCGATGATTATTTTTAATCGTATACTTACAAATTCTTCATAATTCAATGATAAAATTTCTCGTATTAAAGCAATATCCTAAATTTGATTTGAATCCAGGTTCCCAATTCATAAATATTCGAAATAGTCTGAGATATAATTAATTTTACGATTATTTTCAAGTGAAAATTCATTCACATTTTGAATATCAATAGCGAAGATTTAATAATTAATGTTAAGAAAGAAAATATCAATAAAATACCAAATTAAACAACATATAACCTCACATTGTACAATCTATCGATCTACTTGCATTTCATAAATATCCTAATATAAACAAAGATTCATTCCATGACTTTTAACCATAGACTCACTAATTTTTCAAAATTCTTCAAAAATTTTTTGCATTAAACTGTTAATGAACGATAAACTCAAATTGAACTTCACCTTCACAAATATCCCAATAACCCGTAACATACGAGATTCCTCGATTATTACCGAAGACTCCCGAACATTTCCGAACATTTTCATGACAAAAGCTTTTCGTTAGATTTAGAAATATCGAATAGGATTATACAAAATACCAGGTAAAAAAACTATTTTCCGCAAGAATCTTCCTTTCCTACCTGTTTATGATTGCGAATCGTTTAGAGAACGAGATCCCTCGGGGGCTGGCCACAATATCCATCATTAGGGGGGCAAGAAGAGGGTAGTGGTGAGAAGGGATGGGTGTAATTCGCCGCTGCGGTATGCGGGCATGATGACGCATACGGGTACTTCGGTTCCGACTGAAACTCTTCGCTGGCTTCGCGAAGAAAAATCCGGTAGGGGCGAAAAACGACGGTTAACACGCACTCTTAATACTCGCGATGCCCTCTTCGCGGCCATATGCGGGCGCGTATATGCGTTTAAAAGTTTAGTAGCTAAATTGGCTTGGACAAGGGCTACCATCTGAGACTAACCCTCGGATGACTACATATGATTGAGTCATCGTAGATATAAATTAGAATTAGACTTATTGAAGTAAATTCTTATTAATGCAATAATAATTCAAACAAAATTTTTATTCTATTTTTTATTCTATTACTTTTGATTATTAATTTCATGCTTTATACAAAAGTATGTATACTCTCTTTAAATTATGGTATTTATGGAATTATTCAGATAGAGATGAAGCGAAGTTTTTTTTTTTTTTTTTTTGAGATCAATGAAGTTTTAGAGAAATAATACTTTTTCTACTGTAAAAAAATTAAATCCTTTATATATGTCATATATGTTTTTTCATGGAAACTTTGGCTGCAAAAGACGTCTCATCTATTCAGTGGACGAATGAATGAAAACGGAAAATCGGATAGAGATTCATGTTTCGCGCTTGTTCGTTTGTAGAACTAGATATTTGTAGATGTTTCAGACTAGATCTTGAGGGATTCAAACTCTGGAATATTAGTTATCCAACTATATATTTTTGCTCTGAAATAAAAAATTTTGTTTCGATAGAACTCTGAACGAATTTGTAACTTCATAGTCGAATAAAAATGTATTAAAATTAATAGATATTCTCTATAAATCGATCAAATATTTCATAAAAAAAATTGAAAATATTATTCAATGTAAAAAAAAAAAAATATTCGAAGATATTCTTCATTAAAAAATACATTGATAAGGTTTAATAAATTTTTCTCATACTGGTTTCCGTTCCGGAGAAAATTAACCTCAAAGTTCATAGAATGCATACTGATATAAGATTCACCCACGCACTTTCAAACTCCATTATCTCAAAAACGGGAGTTGCTACGAAAAAACTTTGTTCTACATTTTTTTACTTCTTTTTTCAAGAAAAATCTCATTCTCTAAGCTCCTTTATGTCTCTATAACAGACGCAAAATAACAATATTTTACACATTGTTTTGCAAGAAATTCAAAACTTCCTAAAAATCTTCTTATATATAAATTCTTTTAATATTTCCTTGAAAATTCTATAAAATACCACGAACTAATTATCTATTGAGACACGATGATTCAGCGAAGGAAGGAGTCGGCAAACGCGAAACCATGGCCGTTGAAGTCATCGTCAGATAGTAGTGCTAATTTCCCAAAGCTAATAAGGTCTCGTTAGTCATCGTATTACAACAGTCTGAATAAAAGCCTCGAACTCTTGGACAAAAAATATTGTATTCTACATTTTCTCACGTAGGATTCGTTATCAGGGACAAGTAACACCTGTGTCTCTAAGTATCATTTTTTCAATCTGTAGAAGAGTATATCAAAGTTTGATCGTTCGTTCTTTATCTACTAAAAAAAAAACCACGATATGGTTTTCTGAAAATACTTTTCTTCCTTCTATTTACGTACGCCAACTGAATACTTGACTTCCGGATGGTAACCCCACCTTTTCTGTCTCGTCGATAAAGTAGAACATTGTCACTAAATACGAGGTCATATTATTTGAAACAAAATAAATAAATAAATATATAATTGCTCAAAAATTATTCGGTATCTTGAATATTTTATTGTTAATTACTTTTTCTTTGTGTTATAACGTTTCTATAAAGCATTAATTTATGAAAAATGAAATAATAATTTTCATAAGATATACTAAATATTCAATATGGCCGATATAATGCGCAGTAGCGTATCGCGCTAACTTTTCACCATAGTCCTCTCGTCATCGAGCAAATATAAACAAACGCGGATGCCCAACGACGAAGATGTAATATAATACCGTACGATAGAAGTAGAACCGAGGCCGTTTGTTTCCGGATTGTTGTTTTTAGTTTGATTCGTTTATTTCATCGAACCAGTAGGTCCAGTTCAGCAGGGTTAAGTGTACCTGTTATCGTACGCCATGCATGTATATATTTAAAGTGTCGTTCGTCGTTGGTCACTTACGCGAGTTATCATGCAGAGTAAAGGATTCGAGCGAGCGGTGAACGTGCTCCATATACGCGTTTCGCTTTTACACGTGGTGGAATGTTCCATGAAAGCTATCGTTCTTGAGAGAATTTTCAAGTTTTGTACATTTATGGCTTATTTGAAGGGGGAAACTAACGGAATAGCTGAAACGAGGTTGCAAGGAGGGAGAAGCTTAGTATAATAAAAAGATATAAAGTGGTTCAAAATGTTAGTGTGACGTGATTAGAAAATCAAATAAGTAATAGAAATTTTGAATATGAATGATGAATCGTATAAGTAATACGAATTTTCCATAAAGAATAATATAGTTTGTCCTCAACTTGTAGATCACGTGCCAAGAGAAAGATTGTTGTTATTTTTGATTAATAATTTTTAATGCGTATTTATTTTATTATAATTACGTCACTATATTTTATAGAGATATTAGGCATATTGTTATTCATTTCTCTCTATAAAGTTAGTGCTATTATTCGTTCTGCAGCATTAATTTTTTTCAATTTTTCTTATTTTATACGAGAACACGGGTTATTTGAATATTACAAAATTCAAGAAAAATTAGAGATCATTGGAATAATGAATTTCAGAATTCTTGTTTTGTATTTAATAAAATATACATATTTATATTGATATTTTCATTACAAAGATTTACAAGAATTGAAAAAGTTAATTTCATGAGATTTTAATATATAAATTTATATGAAAATGTTATATTTATTCGAATTTGTAAATATATTACGTCAAGAGATATTTTTTTTTTTTCGTAAAAAAAAACGTAGATAACTTTGATGTTTCAAATGTAATGATTTCATTCGAAAATAATAAAAATGTAAATCTTCGTGGTTATTAAAATTTATTTTAGTTTGAATTTATAGTTTGATTTTCTATTTTAACGCGTAAAGTGATTAGCGTGCTTTTTGGGACGCCCCTGTACTTTCACATTTGCAGCGTTTCCTGCGTCACGAGTGTGACTCGTTATCACCTCTGGACCGTGTTTTCCATGCGACAAGTGTAACTTGCAAGACACAGGGGGTTAATTTGATACGAGCGCATAGTGTGATGCAAACTCTAATAAGAGAAGCTCGAAAAATAACCGTGCTGCGTATTCATAAATAACGAAATTATAATAATCAAACTTAAAATGAAACCAATGAAATTTTACAAAAATGTTCTTCCAATTTGATTCAAAAAAAAAAAAAGTGAAATTTTTCTTCATATTCTTCTTTAAAAATTTCTAAAAGTCTAATCTATCCACTATCTGATTGAGATACTATACTTTACTTTAATATTCAAAATTAAAGTAAATCTTTTTAAAAATAAAACATCTCTGTTATTGCAGTAATACTAATATTTATTGAAAATTAAAATTATTCGTGTCTAGGACGAATAAGGATTCCCTTATTAAAATTATATCTCTGGTCGGGAGGAAATGCAGAAGTCGAATATTCTTTATCTAAAGTGGACCTTGAATATTTTAACGCATCCTCATTTCTTCTCGAAGGCTGCGACCTGATCGTTCGTAGTGCATAATCATTCCCCTCTGCTATCTGTTCGCGTTATCTTCGCTCGAAAGCGAAAGAACTTGTCCGTGGAACGGATCGAAACGTATTCTATTGTTCTTTTAGGAAAACGGGGGAGTTACTGGTATTTTCGTAGCAGTGGAATCATTCGTCGGTTCATTTGATTTTTTTTAAACACGATTTAACTTTTCTTTCTTTCTTTTTTTTTTTTTTTTTAATACTTTTAGTTGGATTTGGATCTCGCACAATTTCAATGTGATGTAATTAATTTTTAATTATTTTATTTTGCATAATTGATGGACGATGTAAAGACATTTATTTTTTTGAAATCTTGAATTTTCGAGAATTGCATCGTAAAATACGAGTGATATTATAATAGAATTAAATCCGATTTGCCAGACTAGAGCATCAGAATACTTATTTTTTGTATCGATATATATATATACATAATTCACAAAATCTAGAACACGGTAAATTATTGGTCCAACGTGATACAAAAACAACGAAATAAAGCTCGTTTTCGACTAGTCTATTCACTATCAGCTTTACATAGAGAGAGTCATCGGATCGTTTCCAGTTCAATCAATAGCCGCCATGTTGCCATAAATCCGTACATTGAGTAAATTGCAGATAAGTATACATAGAATTGTGTATATACGCGCGTGTGTACAATAATATATAGAATACTCGAATAATAATAACCACAAGAAAAAATTGCCATGTCAGCAAAATTCGATAGAAAACTGAAAATTTTTTATTCCGTCCGGCGTATCTTTTTTCTCCTCTCCCTTTCCCTCCTCCTTATCACAAAAAATTGGAACAACAATAATAATTATTCTCACGATACAACGAAAAAAAATATATATATATAACTTCGAATAAATAGAAGGAAATTCAATAGAAAGTAAAAATTCACTTTGCACTACTTTAAGGATCAGAACAAAACAGAAATCTCTCGTCTCTTCCCTCTTTCTTTCTTTTTCCTCGTATTATACTTCGCGTTATACTAAATAACATATCGTCTTTATAATATAGTAACAAAATAACCGGTCCCAGTGTCAACAAAATTCGAAAACAGAAAATCCATCCTGGCTGATGCATCCTTTGAGGATGGCAAGGTGGAAATTTCTCTTTCTCTATCCCTCTTTCCTTCCTCTCTCGCTTCATGTTCCCTCCCTTCCGTCCCTTTCTCTCTCTCTCTCTCTCTCTCTCCCTCACTTTATCCCTCTATTCCTCTATTCCTGTCTCCCTCAGTCGGTCTCTCCGGGGTGCCAGCCAGTTTCGTGATACGAAGCGGCCTGGATCGATAGAGAGCAGCTCAAGCTCCTTGGAGTTCTTCACCGAATGGGCCGATTCCTGGAGGACTCCTGAAGGAATCGAAGAGACGTTCTCTCTCTATCTCTCTCTCTCTCTCTCCCCTCTCCTCTCCTCCCTCTCGACGAGGAACAGGGAGAGCGAAATAGGTTAGAAAGAGGAGTAGGTTAGAGAGAGAGAGAGAGAGAGGAATAGAAAAGAAGGAACAAGGTCCCGACCTGCAACGCCACCGCCCTAGGGATCGCCTTTTGTAACGTTCCGGCCTTTTAAGGACTAGTCGAGTGGTCGAGCGAAGGTCTACGGCCCTGCCCGTGAGACACGCGGTGCCACACCAGCTGGTGGAAAATCGAAAACGCAGCTGCCGCCTCCTCTCTTTCTCGACTGGCATAAATTCGAAGCCTTTGTGCCCACCTCGTCGCCACTGGCCACGTCCTCCACGTCTATATACCGAGGCTGGATCTCTCCTCGCTGTTTCGGGCGAGAATATAATCGTGGGAGGCGCTCCTACTCTTTCGTGCCTCATTCGCCCGGAACTGGTTGCTTCGCCAGCCTCCGCTGATCGAGGGAACGTGAACGCTCGAGAAACTCCGTCGAATCGAGAATTCTGCGTAATTTATTTAGAATTATATACGAACCTCGTAGCTTTTCATTTTCCTCCTCGAATTTTCTCCCCGTGTTTGCCTTTCGATCTCTCGGATTTTTAGGTTAGGCGAGTCAACGACTTTTTGACGTAAACGGTTTCGAGGTTATTTTTTTAACGTTTTATTCGTTTTGTTCCTTCGCGTCCGTTGAACCTTTAGACTAGATGGATAGTGATTTTTTTTTCTTTCTTTTGGTGTTATTTGAGTTTGTTCGGAGATTTTATTCGTTTCTTTCATATTCGTGTTCATCGAATTTTGGAAGTTTTTAGGTTATAATGGATTAATGATTAATTCGAATTTTCACTGTTTATTTGTAATGATTAATATTTGTCCAGTCCCATAAAAATTAAAGAGGAGATTAACAGAATGATGAAACTAATTGAAATATCAGTTTGTTTCCAACAATTAGGCAATATTTGGTAATTTTCCCACAAATATTAAACGATGAAATTAGTGCAAAGATGAAACTATATTAAAACGCTATTAGTCATCGTCGCATGTAGATTATAATTGATGAACGCGACTTCGTGTTATGAGACAAGTATTTATAAACCTAGTCTCGTATCACTGATCCCCAATTTTAACGTCGCGCTTCTTTCGTATAGAAATTCTCTCGACAAATATTTCGTCGATCAGACGAATTAGAAAAAGGTATGCAGAGACTTTCGGGTCGATGATTCAGAAATTGAGAATCGAAAGAGAATCTTGCGACATCCCACACTGTTTTCCATTATGAATATAAAAGAAATGTATCTCTACGTTATCGGTCATAACACTTTGTTAATATTTGTGATATGATATCGAGGTAAGACATATTTCTTCTTTCATATTCTTTATTCCATTGCACGTATCTCGATAAGACACGAAATTATTGAGACAATATCTTAAATCGCTCTGACTTTCATCGATTTTCGTAATATCTAAAAAAAAAAAAGAAATTAAAATTTTGACAAGATAGTTTCGTTCAAAAATAAAAAGAGAACAATACTTTCTATCTCTCTTTCCTATCTTAATTCCTTCTCTCGAAATAATAATGACAAAAAGAAATCAATAAATTTTACTCGCAAAAAGAAAGTGAAAGATCAAATTTCCGACACGTTAAATTAATTCAATCAACGATCGAATACACAACAATCATTCTCATCTCTCTTTTTTCAAAATGTGGAACAAAGGATGGACGAAGGTTAAAGAATCAAAATTGGAAAAAAAAAAGGAGAAAAAGAAACACGCGTTATCCAAGCCCAATATCGAATCGACGATTTAAAGACGAAATCCATCAGAATTCCACGGAATCGTGACGGTTGGGATCTCGTGACCCCGTTCGAGCCAGCTTTTGATCACGTCGCCGTCCGGAACGGTGCACGCGTTTCTCGCCGCGACTCCTTCGTCCTCGTCTCGACGGTTTTTGCGTCGGCCACGTCTCGAGAGAGCCGCTACCACGGGAGAGAAGTTTAAAGGTAAACGGGTTTCTCGCAGACGCGAGCATCGCCACATCACCAGGAGGCTATGGCCTCTCTCGGTCAGATTCACTGGCCGTACGTAACGCGTCTCGAGGTTTCAGCGATCAGACACTGCTTTATTCTCTCCTTATTTTTCTTTATTTCTCTTCGTTTTCTTTCTTTCATTCTTTTTTTTTTTTTTTTTTTTTAGTTTCGGTTAAAAATACACGGTATTCTTCCGTCGGTTAATCAGCAGGATGCTTTGACTTTTCGAAGTCGAGTGCTCGATGACCTGATCCGTACAAAATCGTTCAGGATGACCGTGAATATTTGAATAATTCGAGGATACGAGGAAAGTTTTCGATATTTGATTTCTTCTTTTTTATTATTCTTGTAAATTGTTATTTGAATTACAATTCGTGTTACGATCAAAAGTATGAGTAATCGCGTCATCAATTATTCGAAAATTTCTGCGATGCGACGACGAGAATTTATTATTTGCGGTCTCAAATATTATTTTATCAAAGAAACGTTATATCTCTTTAAGGTGAAATTCACGTAAGAAATTCCAAATGGTCGAGGATTTCCTTTCCCTTTGTTTGAAGTTCAAACGCGTTCCTTCGCGAAACGAAAATGTGCGCGGACCTCGCGCAAAGCGTTCGAGATGTTCTTATTATTATTGCGTCAAAGAGACGTATTAGACGTTAAGTAGCGTTTAATAGCACCTGTTACGTTACTTCGTCCATTCTCTTATCTCTGTTAATGATATACAGCGTCCAAGACACGGTAAATATCCAGCATATGGTACATTTAAATTAACTGCCGCAAGTGCATGTGTATCATTATCACTTCCGTAAGGAAATAAACGTCATTGTTGGCCATAAAGTGAGAGATAATAAATTAAATAATACGCAATATAATCTCTTAAATATAATTTTATGTGGCTTTACGTACTTAATTTTACTTAACCCTCTATGACGTAAATAAGACATTACATGCATACGTCTATCCTTTTCCTTTCTTTAAAAAATCTTGTTCTGTTTACTCCATCTTTTTATCATTATGCAATTGTATTTTATTATTGTGATAATAATAATAATAATAACAATAATTTTTGAATCAAAATAAGAAACTATAATTGATCACAATTTTTAATTTCGTAAGGATGGAAAGTTCTAATTGCTTTATCGAATCTCAAATTAATAATAAATGTGAAATGGTTTATATTACAAATTTTCATTTATCGATCGATTTAACCACGATGATAATTTGTTTTGAGGTAATCGGATTGTTGAGGTGATCGGAAAGAAGGAATAAGTAATATTTAAAAAAAAAAAAAAAAAAAAAAAAACGAAACGTTTATATCGATGCAGATTGGGAAGAAAGGATCGCAAATTGACGAACAATGTTGAACTTGCGTTCAACATCCATAAGAATAATTAATTAATTTTTTTTCGATTTTTAATTCGGATCAGGTCATCGTTAACAAGAATCATCGATTATATGGAAATTAAACAAATAGTTCGCTATCTTTTTTAGATATCCTTATCTCCCCACGTGACATATGGCGTGTTTACCTGGCGTACCTGTGCAGACCATCTATAGTTTTCACGATCATATCATGCTACTTGCAGTTAACTAAAAATTCTGTTCCAGCACCTGATAGTTTCTTTATTAATCCTCGTATACGGCTTTTGATATATTACGGCCAATCATTGGTTCAGATACCATTTCCAATTTATATAATATCCGCAATAAATAATATCGTATTTTTCTCTTATCGATATACTTTTCTTTAGATATTTCTTTAAAATTCGATATTTCGAATAATTTCGAAATTTATTCTTGTGGATTTATAATCAACGACAGCAGCGACAAGAATATACGATTTTCTGGAAGAAAAAAAATTAAAAAAAAAAAAAAAAAGTTCGTTCGATTCACGAAGATAAACTCTTTTTCCTTGTATCGAAGGACAGATTTTGGAGAAGTCAAGTCAAGCGTAAAAAACTTGGTACGTAAAAATGTTAATGCTTTTATCAAGTTACAAGTGATTCAAGTTAGCGTTAGATGAAGCGAGACGCAAATAGAATCGGACAGCTCCATCCTCGTCGCGCTGCCGTGTCATTCTATCTTCGTCTCGCTTCATCTAACTTCAATTGCTCATAGCTCGGTGAATAAATATCTCAGCCAACATTTTTACGTAACAACTTTTCTTACGTGTTTTTTTTCTTTTTTTTTTCCCCCGCCTCTAGATTCGATCCTTCCAAAGATCCTTCCACGAACACATTGGACAACGTGCATTCCCATGCACGAACAATGCACCAAGCTCGCTACAATCAGCCATATTGTTGTACGTACGGCTGATAAGGTTCACCATTATCCAAGCAATCGATATTGACACACATATATAAATTCCACGCGAGGAACATCGATTCCATCATCGAGCAATCGTTAGTAGAGTTTTCCCTCTTCCACTCTCACCAAAGAAGTTCCCTGAACGTTAACTCAAGGAGAACGTGTGACCACGGGCCAAGAAAAGGAAGAACGCCGCCATGGTGAACGTCCAAGTAAATTGTCTCCTACGATCCTAAACTCGATACTCCGAGTTTCGAAAGAAGGGAGAGAATTCGATAGAAAGATGTGTCCTGGTTCTTTTTTTTTTTTTTTTTGTCAAAGAAACGATTTTGATTAATAATTGTTGATAAAATATCAAATTTTATGAGAATTGGCGAAATTTTCGTTTCAAATTGATTATCTTCTTTTAATTCAAATTTTACTCAAAAAAAAATCTCAAGGTTCTTCTCCATGGAATCTTTTCAGAAAGAATATTCGAAAGATTTCAAAATTTACAAATTTAATTTATATAATCTAGTTCAAATCGATAACTAATAGGTGAACGTCCGAATAAATTATCTTCGTTTATATCGAAATACTTAAAAACTCCAAAATTAATGAAAATTCTGTACCATTGTAATCCAAGAATTGGTGAACGTTAAAGTAAATTATTTTCCTCGTTCAACAGTTTTTATAGGGGGGGGGGGGGAAAAAAAAAAGAAGGAATAATATTAAAATTGTTATTCAAAAAGATTTTGAATTCCATCGATATCTTTTCCTTTTCCTTTTTAGGATACCAGATTCCACAAGGAATGGTATATTATATCCTTGTCCAGATCAAAAATTCGCTACAATCGCAGTTTTATTTCCAGTCGCCAGGGATATTTTTTTTTCTTCCACTGTTCGGAGCCGTAGTCTGCACAAAAGCAGAGAGAGGAAGAGAGAGAGAGAGAGAGAGAGAGGCTGGCCCAAAGCAACGGGGCCTGGATATTCCGGTTCACTTAATCGTTTCTTCGGACTTCGTGGCCAGGGTCTTCTCTTTCTCTCTCTTTTTCTCTCTTCTTCTCTCTTCTCTGCTTCTTCTCCAGAAGAGAAAATGAATAAAAAGAAAAAAAAAGAGAAAGAAAAAGGAAAAAAAAATATGACGGTGCGTCGTGGATACACAAAGGGTCCAGAAAATGGTACCTCTATCCAGGGACCATAGAATGCTATCACCCAAATTATATATCCTTGGACTTTGTGTAGAATATTTTTTTCATTAAACGTATTCCTCAAATTTATCTTGGATCGATCTGTTATTAAAATTTAAATCAAAAAGCTTTGATCGAAACTTGTGCACGGATAAATTTTATTTAATTATTTAAGAATTTAAGTTAGTCGAATTACTTGAATTCGGGTAACTTGACTTGAAACAATGGATAAAATGGCTTTAAAGAATCGTGTTGCAAACTTAATCTAACCCCTCGATTTCGAATCTAAAAATATCTAAAGTTTCGTTTAGGTAACTTTATTTATTTGATTTCGATAAAATTATTTTCAATTTAAATTCAAGTAAATTAATTTCAAGCAACAAGCATCCAAAAGAGAGATTGTACCGCTATTTTATAATCGCTTTAAAAAAAAATTATATCAAACTGGTACGAACTTTTTAATACTGTTTCGACGAAATTCTCGTTTTTCAATTTTTAAAAAATTGATTCATAACGTTTAAACTTCGTTCAAAATGCAAAAGTAATGGCTCGAGATTAAGTAGAACAACAACAACAACAACAATTATAAAATATTTTCAAGTTACTTGAAATTAATATAAATCGAATGGGCGAGGGTTAACAATCTCGATTTCGAGCTACAATTTCAAACTATTATACGATTTCGAACGATTCTCGTACGCATATACGAGGGATTAACGTGTTTGAGCTATTGCGATCGAGTTTAACTAGTACCATTGGTACTCGTAGAATCGTGCATTAACAATCCACGCCTATTAAACGATCGTGCATCCTCTGTACCATTTCGCATGATGATTTTTTTTTTTTTTTTTTCTGTCTATCTTGTACAATGATATGTTCCTTACACCTGTTTATTAAATCGTTTATTCTTTATTATTTATTTATTTTATTTATAATTTCCACCGCTTTTGATGAATTAAATTTTAAGGATGATCATTAATAGCGTATACATAGCTTGATCTGCTTGATGAGTTTGTCACCATTTGTTTCGTGTGCTCCTGTAGCTTTTCACGCTTGAACGTCAACCGTGGCTCGCGTGTCGGCATCCCATAGAAGAGGAGCGATTCCGACGAATACGTTTTTTCCTTCGAAACGTATGCGAAGGCTGATTGAATTGAACGACAGGAGAACGAGAGAAGAGGACGTCTCCGAAGGAGGCAATGACTTGGTTGTTGATCGTCAACGTTTAATGCATCTGGATCTGTCGTAACTTTAACTAACTGTGAATATACAGGGTGTCTCAAAATATAACGACAAATGGAAATCGTAAAGTAAAGAATCCTTTTTTTCTTTTTTTTTTTTTTTTTTTCATCTTGTGAAACAGAAATTTGTAAAATAAATTCATTTTTCAGTGAGTGTTTGATTCACGAAGTAACCTTGGAATGATCTTCGAATAAATTTAAAAAGAGAGAGAGAGAAAAAAAAAAGAAAGGAAAGAAATCTTTCATAACATTTGGAAATAATCTTGGACTAAAAAAAGAAAAAGAAAAAAAAAAAAAAAAAGAAACAAATCGAAGAAGAAATTAAATATCTTGTATGTTGTTTGATTCTCAAAACAAATTTTAATTATCGAATAAAAAGAAAAAAAATTATATTATTTCTACTCGAATTTTTAATTCTTTGTTCTATTTTCTTATAGATACGCGCTCCATCTGGAAATAACCTAGAAACGATATATTATTTTTTGAATAAACAAAATAGAAAGATTTTGGAACACCCTGTGTATAACATCAACGAGCAATTTCATTCGTGCATCACAAAACTAGATAATATCTAACTAAATTAAAATCCATATTTCAAACGAATTCCGAAAATCTTTCCTCCCCCCCCCCTGCCCCTCCCCTGTACTTCTTTTTCTTCCTCTTATCTCTTTTCTTTGGATTTTGACGGTCCACAAGAAATAAAATCGACGCAATCGGCGATTTCATAAATATTCTCCACGCGAATTATTAAACGCGATTTACATATGTCGTGATTCGCTCCTTTTCACGACTTGCTCCGCGAACATGATGACGAGGGTGCAAACGTTTTGCTAATGGCGAGCGAGAGAAATGAGAATCAACGTAAGAAAGTAGAAAAAAAGAAGAAAGGAAAGAAAAATATGGTCGAGAGAAATCAAGAAATAAATAAAAATTGTTACCCGTATAATAGAGGCTAGGTGGTTAGAGAGATTATATTTTTTACACGCATCCAAACTTCTCGCCACTTCTGAGTGCTCGGAAGAAGCATGTGAATGTTTATTTCGAACTTTGCCAACGGGCGATATTTCGAAATAGAAATTACTGTTTCTATCGTTAATTATAAATGAATTATTTTAATCGAAATTCGCAAATTCGCCAGGTGCAATCATAGTTTAAACGATACTTTTTTTTTTTTTTTTTTTTAATATATCGTATAGATATTATTTTTATCGTCAATTATTACATATTAGTGCATGGTATGATGCTCGTTTCTAAACTATACTCATTGTTATTGTACTTAGTAGCTTAAAAAATCATTTTGATATATCGTACATTTTGTTCACGTTATGCCCTGATACCCTCTGAAAATTTCAGAATTGTAATTCTTTCTCTTTTCTCCTCTTTTCTTTTTTTTTTTTATTTTATTTATTTTATTCTTATTTATAACATTACAGCGTTCCTCTTTCATTTACAAAAGGGAAACATATTATATTGAAATACAATACAAAAAGAAAGAAATCTGTTTTTACATAACGAAAGTGCAGGGCCCCTTAGATCGGTATCGTTGCCCCTGGCGTTTCGAGCAGCACTCGAACATGGCGGTGAGCTCGGATGTTCTTTCGACATTTCGAAAGAACGGCGCGCGAGGTGGAAATCGCCTCTCGTTCATCTAGCCTCTTCTCGCCGTGTAACGTTCGAATATCTCGCCAGGTTCTCTCTCAATAGCCGAAGTCGAAGGAGTTAACGTGGGGCGTGCACGTTTCGAACGAAGGGGCCAGAAACGTGTGCGAGGTCGGGCAAAATCGGTCGGCGAGGTTAACCTTCTCCTTGCCATCGTGTCCTCCCGTTTCAACCACGAAAACGAAACCAACGGAGAGAGAAAAGGTGGAGCGATACCGTGGTTCGTTGTCGAAAGAGAAAAGAAAAAGAAAAAGAAAAAAAAAGTAAGAGTGACGGAAAACGAGAGAGAGAGAGTGTGTGTGCGCGTGTGTGTGTATGTGTGTGTAAGAGAGAAAGAGAGAGTGTGAGAGAAAGAGAGATAAAGAGAACGAGGGTAGAATAATAGGATCGAAACGAGCAGAGCGAAGGGGGAGGGAATGAACGGCCCTGGGAGTCATCAGCATCGCGGCTTGGGCATGCAGGGACGATACAGGGCCGTAGTAACTGGTGGCACCCCGGCAGGGCCCCACTCTCGCCCCCCAGCGCCACCTCACGCCCGCGGTGGATGGCATCCCCATAATCAGCATCCTCAGCACGCCCAGATACCTCAGCAATACACCGGCAACAAGGAATACCCATATCGACAATGTCCACCACCACGCTTCCATAACGGGTATATCATTGCAATGACAAGTCTACAAGTCTGGCACATTTATCGGTGCATATTCGTCGATTATAACGTTTTTTTTTCTTTTTTCTTTCTTTCTTTTTTTTTTTTTTTTTACTTTTTCGCTTTTTACATTATATTTTATCATTCGCGTTTATCAAAGGATCGATCAATTCTTTTTTTTTTGTTTTTCCTGTATTTCTTACAATCTCTTCTTCTCTTATACAATCGTGAGATTTGTTAACGTCATGTCGATAATACACAATTTATTCGTATAGACGAGGCTACACTATTCAAAATAATCGGAAGTGTCATGATTTGTTATCAGTGTAATCAGGCAAATAATTATCGTAACGTGCTTTTTTGTTCAAGAATATTATTATATAATCCTTCGTAATGTCGAGAATTGCGCGCATATATTGCTATAATTCTCGAATGAATCTCGACTTGTTACGTCGTCGATTAATTGTGCGATCAATCGAGAATCGAACGCTCGTCGATAGATTTCCGCATTTACCAATATGGAACGATCGGTATGGAAGGACGAAAGTAAACCAATTGTCACGAAAGTAATATGAGTAACGTGTTCGGCCTAGCAAGTGTGTATTTAATTTTCAGAACAACCGATATTGAAGAGTCTTGACGATTCTAATCAACGATAATAGACGCAAGCAGAGTTGTCCTCGAGTTGTGATGCTGCGAATGCAACCGCAGCGCATTTTCATTTTCATATTTTGTTTTCACGTTTTCACATTTAGAATTCGTTAATCACCCTTTCTCAATTTCTTCAAATCTAAAAAAAGCTCTTTTCCTCTTGTTATTGCAAATTAATGTTTCGCGATTTGGGAAACAGTTAGGGTATCGTGAATCGTTGATAAAACGTTTCGATCATAATTCATGAATCACGCGATACATATGCGCGTATGCATGCAAAAAATGCACATACAGCTTGCTCGATTGAAACGATTTTGTGAAATTGTTTTTGTATATATACACATAGAATTATATCGTATAAAAAGATATAAATACACATGTAAAACATAACATTCATCCACAAATGGCACGATTAAATAAGTTATATGTGCGGTCTATATAATCTATATATACAACGGATAAATTATTTTCATTCAACATGCAAAATCTTTTCAACGAAAATTTGCGGACTTATGATGCATGAAAAACCATACGAAATATCACCTCAAATTAATTACAATATATACATATATATATACAGTACTCGTTTACAAAATGATTTTCTTCTATACATTACATGAATGTTTGAGCATTTGTTCTTGTTTTATTATTTTTTTTTTTTTTTTTTTTCTTTTTTTCCACATTTCTATTTTCTCTCTTCTCTCATGTTTACACGTTCTCTCTTCACTGATATTATGTTTAGCATGTCACTGAATGACAATTTTTTGAATGATTATATATAAGTTTATTTCTTCATATTCGAGTTCTTCATTGTCATGTGTTTCGTGTTATCTTGTGCTCAGGGAACACTTTAATTACGAAAACAGAATCATTTCACGGTAGTTTTGCGATATCGTTATTTAATAAATATCGTAAAATACGATTGGTGCAAATATATCCATAATATGGTTACATTTATTCAGCATAATTAATGATAATTTCTGTTTGTGTAATGTACTTGAACGAATATCATTTTATTCTAAGTCGCTATAAATATTTTAAGGTTAGAAGAATAAAAATGTCAGCCACCATCGTTATAATTATACGAGAGTACAAGAGATTCGTATTTATTATTACTTATGACAATTTACGGCATGTATCGAATCATTAAATCGACACTATTCATTAGATGTATACTAACTATTCGATAGATCGATATACGCAAATAATTAAGAATTGACGTAAATCATGTTTAAGGAAAAAAAAAAATCTACTAAAAGTTGTACGATCGATGTTACGTTAAAAATAATTCTAGGAAATTTGTAGAAATTTCAGTGAAATTATTGGCATTACTCGTAATAAAATCTCATAATTGAATCTCATGATTAAATTTAGATAAAAATTTAAATTTAAATTCCTCGGGATCTAATAAATTTGTTGTAAAATATTTGAGGTAGCCCAAATTCTATAGAATTTCCAATAATTACTATTTAAATTTTAATCTAGTACAAATTTAAATACTTAATTTTACTCTTAACACATGTGTCATATATATATATATATACGACCGTATTAATGATTTTGTGATTCTGCACGTATTTAGGGATTGCCCTGGCGTTGGTACGTCTACCGGGCCAAACGGTAAGGAAGTTTCGTATCACGGGAACGTAGGCGGGTCTAGTGTGGGATATAAACCGCCTCCGCAACATAGTCCACAATCGAGAGGTCCACCGACGCACTTTCCACAAGAATCCGTGGGTCCACCGGCCAATTCCCCTCCGTTACACATCAATATCTGCGGCCAAGTAAGCATTCCTCCTTCCATATTATCTGTACGCAATCAATCTATGTGTACTTTTTTTCTTAAAAGATATATGTACTCGCAGGAGAACACGATGCGCGGTCCATTATTGAACATGAGTCCAGGTCTCGGAGCTAGCAATGTTGATATGGAGTATCGTAGGAGTTCCCAAGGTATGTTATAGTTTTTTATATTGCATTGTATAAATTATATGATCGTAAAAATAAATGACATTTTTCATTTCTTTTCTTTTCTTTTTAGCCACAAATCAGTTACCTCTGAGTCCTGTACAAATACAACCATCGCCACCGTATTACAGACAACCTAGTCAAGACGATGGTAGAAAGGTATATATAACATCACTTCGATTTCCGACACGAAATCGGTATTATATGTCGATATGTTTTTAGAGCGAGTCTCCATCTAGGAAACGTCGTCGAATATCTCGTAACGGTGCCGTCTCTGGTATAGAAGTTCGTGAAACAACACCACCGTCTCCTACACCACCGTTACACACTACTCCACCGCCATGGGAATTCTCAGCGGCGCCCCAAAGGCGATCACCGCGAAATCATATGTCGACACGCGGCAGTCCAACTATCAGAAATCGTTATCAACGATACACGGATTCGTTCGGCTTGTCCTATCCGTTTGTGCCCGGTCACACTCCCCATCCGCCCATTCATAATTCCCATCATGGAATCCATAGTTCTCATCACAATATTCACAATTCGCATCATAATTTACACAATTCGCATCATAATATACATAACGCGCATCAAACGCATCCCCATCATCCGCCGGGCACAGGACATCATCCTGCGCAAGGAGCAAACGGTCCTGTAGTTGTAGATGTTGGACAAGTTGGTGTTTCCGGTTTAGGAGTTGCTGTTAGCGGAGAACCGCTCTGGCATCCTCAGGCGACAGGTTATAGAATTCCTTGCCAACTGCACGGCTTGTACACACCAACCGGAGCACACGCGTTTGCACATTCGTGTCAGGTAAAGGAAATATCCTTTTGTAAATTATAAAAGAAAAAGTCTATATACTTTCTTTTTTATTTCTGAAAATTTATTTTCTTTTATATATAATTTTTTATTGAAAAATGTATTCTATATATATATTATATAATAATATAAATATTTAATATAGTTTTTTTTATATTTAATAAAGAAATTTAAAGTATTTCGCGTATTATGATAAATAAATATATTCCCATAGGTTACGCATCATAGTCACTATTCAGCAGCTCACCCAACCCATCCAGGTCACAGTTTGGTTGGTTCGATAGTTGGCGCAACATCCAGAGGATATCCTACACCAACCGGAGGTCCTGTAGCGGCTCTTCATCATGCTCACGCACCACCACCACCCGTCCATACTACTCATTATACTGCGCACCATCAACTTTCTCAACAGGTATACTTCAACAAATAAAATAAATTATTAAAAATATAAGACTGTTATCAGACTATTTCACATCATTGCTGAGAAAAAATATTTATTTGATTTATTTTCCTTTTTGCTTTCTCTTTGTTGTAGCGAGAAGTTGAATTAGAGTTAATAGAATCCCATCATCATCATAGAGTGGGAGCTGCAGCTGGCGCCCCATTACCATTACCACATTCGTATTCACCACCGGCTCTCACTCAAGTCACTACTCCCACTCCTACTCCTATATTCTTATCAGAAACGAGGAACAGTCAATTGGAAATGATTCAGACCAGGACTCGACGCACAGCGTCAAATGTTCACACGCTCAGACGATCAAGGTCGAGTAGATGGAGAGGTACGCCTCCGATACCACCGACTACTTATTCAGGATTTTTGTTGCACTTCTTGTAAGTATCATTATATGTTTCTCTGGTTAATGTCACTGTTGTTTAGAAGAAGTTTGTAAGAAAAATAGATAATTCTCTTATCTATAAAAGAAAAACACTCTGTATTTTAATTATTAGTAAATAATTATTAGTAAATTAGTAAATTATTAGTAAATGATTTTTAGATTTATTACAAATAACAGAAAAGAGTTATAAAATGCATAAAGAATTTCGACAGTTTTAATATAACTTAATATAACTTGATTTATAATAATTTCATCTATGTAATTTATAAAATTTTCCACTTTATAGCGCAATGCTCAGCAACCCACCATTATCCCCATATAGTCAGGCGGAACTCTCCTCGCCAGATTCAGCAACAGAAAATTACGAAGCTCTTTTATCTTTGGCGGAGAGGCTAGGAGAAGCTAAACCACGAGGATTGACTCGAGCCGAAGTGGAGCAGTTGCCATCGTACAAATTCAATGCAGAAACTCATCAAGGAGATCAAACTAACTGCGTAGTTTGCATGTGTGACTTCGAAGCTTTGCAATCGCTGCGTGTTTTGCCATGTTCGCATGAATTCCATTCTAAATGCATCGACAAGTGGCTTAAAGTAAGTTTTTTTTATTGCTTTTCTGTGAGTTATTAATGACTCACATAATGACTTACATAAACATTGAGAATAAAACTTTTGTTGGATGGATCAATAATTCGCTATATTATATAATGGATTATTTATTAAATTAAGAATTTATAAAAATTTATATAAATAGAAAAATTAATTATAATAATCTGTTTATTTGTGATTA